>NC_064643.1:305752139-307147268 GCF_023864345.2 Schistocerca serialis cubense
TTCATGTCCCTTGACTCTTACAACTGCCTTCTGGTTTTTGTACAGATTGTAAATAGCCTTCGCTCCCTGTATTTTACCTCTGCCACCTTCAGAATTTGAAAGAGAGTATTCCAGTCAACAATGTCAAAAGCTTTCTGTATGTCTACAAATGCTAGAAACGTAGGTTTTCCGTTCCTTAACTTTTCTTCTAAGATAAGTTGCAGAGTCAGTTACCACCTCATGCGTTCAAACATTTCTCCTGAATCCAAACTGATCCTCCCCGAGGTTGGCCTTCACCAGTTTTTCCATTCGTCTGTAAAGACCTTGTTAGTATTTTGCAACCGTGACTTATTTAAACTGATAGTTCGGTAATTTTCACACCTGTCAGCACCTGCTTTCTTTGGGACTGGAATTATTATATTCTTCTTGAAGTCTGAGGGTATTTCGCCTCTCTCATCCATCTTGCTCACCAGATGGAAGAGTTTTGTCATCGTGTGCTCTCCTAAGGCCTTCTTTCGATTTAGGTCTTTCAGTACTCTGTAAAATTCTTATCATATCTCCCATTTCATGTTCATCTACGTCCTCTTCCATTTCCTTGATAATGCCCTCAAGTACACTGCCCTTGTATAGATCCTCTATATACTCCTTCCACCTTTCTGCTTTCCCTTCTTTGCTTAGGAGTGGTTTTCGATCTGAGCTCTTGATATTCATACAGGTGGTTCTCTTTTCTCCTAAGGTCTCTTCAGTTTTCCTGTAGGCAGTATCTGTCTTACCCCTTGTGATACATGCTTCTACATTTAAATTTGTCCTCTAGCCATCCCTGCTTATCCATTTTACACTTCCTGTCAATATCATTTTTGGGACATTTGTATTCCTTTTCGCCTGCTTCATTGTATTATTGTATTTTCACCTTTCATCAATTAAATTCAATATCTCCTCTGTTACCCATGGATTTCTACTAGCCCTAATCTTTTTACCTACTTGATCCTCTGCTGCCTTCACTATTTCATCTCTCGAAGCTACCCATTCTTCTTCTACTGTATTTCTTTTCCCCCTTCTTATCAATCGTTCCCTAATGCTCTCTCTGAAACTCTGTACAACCTCTGGTTCTTTCAGTTTATTCAGGTCCCATCTCCTTCAGTTTCCACCTTTTTGCAGTTTCTTCAGTTTTAATCTACAGTTCTTTAACCAATAGAGTGTGGTCAGAGCCCACATCTGCCCTGGAAATGTCTCACAATTTAAAACCTGGTTCCTAAATATCTGTCTTACCATTATATAATCTTTCTGAAATCTTCCAGTGTCTCCAGGCCTCTTCCACGTACACAACCTTCTTTCATGATTCTTAAACCAAGTGTTAGCTGTAATTAAGTTATGCTCTGTGCAAAATTCTACCAGGCAGCTTCCTCTTCATTTCCTTACCCCCATTCCATGTTCATGTACTACTGTGGTAGAAGTGGGCTTCGCGTCTATCTTGGCTACAATAATTCGTTCACTCTGCTGTTCGTAGTAGCTTCTCAGAGTTCCAGTTTTATTTTTTATTTTTTTAAAAATTTTTTATTCATTATTAAATGTGCTCCTGCACTGCACTAATTTCATTTTATATTTATAATCCTGTATTCACCTGACCAGAAGTCTTGTACCTCCTGCCACTGAACTTCACCAATTCCCACATGTCAAACTTTAACCTATCCATTTCCCTTTTTAAATTTTCTAACCTACCTGTCCAATTAAGAGGTCTGACATTCCATGCTCCAGTCTGTAGAACGCCAGTTTTGTTTCTGCTGATAATGATGTTCTCCTGTGTAGTCCCTGCCCGGATATCCAAATGGGGGACTGTTTTACCTCTGGAGTATTTTATCCCAGGGAACACCATCATCATGTAACCATATAGGAAAGCTGCATGTCCTCAGGAAACATTGTGGCTGTAGTTTCCCCTGGCATTCAGTCGTTCGCAGTACCAGCACAAGAAGGCCATTTTGGTTGATGTTACAAAGCCAGATCTGCCAATCATCCAGACTGTCGCCCCTGAAACTACTGAAAAGGCTGCTGTCCTTCTTCAGGAACCACACGTTTGTCTGGCCTCTCAACAGATACCCCTCCGTTGTGGTTGCACCTACAGTACAGCTATCTGTAACGCTGAGGCACGCAAGCCTCCCCACCAACGGCGAGATCCATATTTCATGGGGAGTATGTATGCTGTCGAAACTGATAAACTCTGTGTAACACACAAAACAAAAGGAGTGAAATGTTAATCAGCAAAGGAATTAACTACTAGTTATTATAGAGAATGTGTATTAAACAGTGTTAAGTTGACTTTTCAGTGTCTTTAAGAGGTTGTGGGTGTTTGCTGGTGGAGCATAGCCTGCTGGGGTGAGTCAAAAGCTGTTTGAAGGTAGCACTATTCCTTTATTACTCAAATAGTTTGTAAGACAAGCTCAAGCCCACATCTGGTGGTGCTGGAAGGTGGATCTCAACACACACAACTGGTGGTAAAGTGTTGTAGTGTGCACTAACAGATGATATGCACAATCCAGCTCAGGTGTGGCATGACCTTGCGTAGTCAGGATACCTGGCTCAAGGTTGATGTAGCAGGCTATCATGGTCTGCTAAGAATGAGACAGCTGGCTGGCGGCAACTGACACTGGCAGGCGTGCCAGGAGCTCAGTGGTCGGGAAGGCCTCAGTTCAACCCTTGGTCCTTCAAGCAATGGCTGGACAGCTGGCAGGCTGTCCTGTTAAGATGACAGTGGAGCAGAGCTGCCTCATGACAGAAGTAACACTGTGATGGATAACAACTCAATGACATGCTGATTCGATCAGTGAGTGTCCTTGCTGGATGGGTGGTATTTATATGTGCCAAAGTGGATTTGTTGTGGTGTTGCTGCTGCAAATGTCATGTATGCAGAAGTATTGTTGGTTTCTGTAACTAACCAAGCATAGACCAACAGGCAGATAGTGGTACCCTGGGAGTGCTGTGGTGTAATGCTGTGCCAGTGTACTGTTGAAGGTGACCCTCTTTATGGCATCAGGCCCTTCTGCCTAGATGCCGCTACATTCCTTTCTTCTTCAAAGAATTCTGCCCTTCTAATTGTCTCTGTTGCTGCACCTAGAACCAGTTAATTCTTTACAATTCATTTGAGACAAATTTGGGTAGTATTGGGTTGGTGCACACATTTGTAGCGATTTTCCATCATTTAATAAATGCAACAGACACACGTAAGAGACTATTGTCATCAATAATATATTCTCCTTCAACATTTACAACAGTCTGCTAACACTGGGGTAACTTTTCAATTCCACAACTGTAGAAATCATGTGGTTTTGAGGTGAAGAACTTGTCGAGCCACGCTTTCATCCAGAAAGGAAGTTCCTTAAAGGTTGTTTGCTAGAGTGGAAAAGGTGAAAATCTGAGGGCGTAAGATCAGGTGAATCAGGTGGGTGTGGAATGATCTCCCAATCCAACTCCTATAGTGTTTGTTTGCAACTGCCCCAGTAGAGAGGAGAATAATCAGAAGGTGTGCTAATAGTAACAGAAAGCTCTGCCTGTGACTTGGGCACACTGTATATTTCAAACCACATATCCGTTAACACAGACCCTTGGAGAATTCTTAAATTCATAATTCACATAATACAGTTTACAACAAACTATGCAATCAGTCACCTGCTATCTGCATTCGCCTAAACTTCATCTGGTACTCAAATTCTTTACATCTCAGCCACGCATTCTCCTTACACTGCATGATGTAGTGTCCTCTTTACTGGCATACGCAGCATACTACTAATTCTATGATGAAATAAGATTAGTTCCAGTCTGTGGGTGGGTCCGCCGGTAGTTACTGCACCAAATAAGAGCTCGGGTAACAGTGGTGCTTATAGGTTCTGTTATGATTACAAGTGCAGATCTTTTATCAAACATCACCACCAACTTGGCTAACATGGTCAGTCATTATTTTGCGACTATGGATTTGCAAAGTAGGTGTCTTCAGTTGGAGGTAGTGCTAGAGGACAGATCTAAGAACACATTTACAGTGCCACCTTGTGACTTACCAGTCCTGGCAAATGCTATTGGGCTTGAAGAATCGCCGATGATGTAGTATTTTGTAAATAACATATCTGATGACCAATATAATATGTGAAAGCTTAGCTTTTCTCGTAGCTATACTGTGTCTATATTAATTTAAACCATTAACTTTTTGTATTTATGTTATGCTACTTAAGAGATGTTGCTATTAGTTGGCGAGATCGTGACATGAACTGTGATTGGCTTACAAAAGTGTATAACGCAATCTCGTTTTCAGTGCATCAGAAACTACTTTGCATATATGCTGAAATTTGTATGTATACTTTCGTATTATGAAAATATACAGTGTATGTGTTGTCATGCATCCAAGATCCTTCCAAAGTGTGTTGCTTTTTGCTGGGTTTAGTTTCCTACAGTTTTATGCCGGTGTATATGACCCATACTATTCAAAGGATCGATAAGCTTTACAGTTCCAATGGAAAGTATATTGTCACTTTAACATTAAAAAGATATGTACTTTCACCCTGGAAAAAGTGTATTATTAACTGGAAAACTTGGGAGAAATCTGTGAATATACCCCCCCCTCCACATATGTTCCGCATATGACGTCATTGGGATGGTACAGCACGAGGCTTATAAACCGTGAGCCAGAAGTCCCACATTATTCCTAACTGCACTGTCCATTGAAAAATATTCGTAGCCTCCTGAATATTTTCACATGCCTTTCTACACATATTTTCTTTCCGTGAGGATCGTTTGTAGTTCCTGATTTCTTCACAGTGCTGTTGCACAGTCAGCATATGGCAAAGCCGGAGAGACTTTCCTGCAAAACTACAATTGGCAAGTACATCATTACTTCCATTGGTGACCCCTATGTAAGCAAGTACGTTCTCAGGTTTGTGGTTTGAGGGGTTACCGAGTGACAAGAAGTCAATCTTGTCATATGAATATTTTGGATTAACACTGTATTAATATATGGAGTGGAACAACCACAAAAGTTCAGTTGTCTGCAAAGGAAGTGGCAGACCAAGCTGCATTTGTAGAATACTTGAAAACTGCTGTCTTGTCTACAGAAGCGATTGTATACAAAATGCTTATATGATCTATATTTCCATACTGACAAAGTGTAAGAGAGCGCTATCAGGCTGGACTAATATGAGACACGGATCATATGTGATGGGTCGTGCGAATAATAAGACTCTCCTTGACTGCCAAGGGAGTAATAGAGATGTTAAAAAAAAATCTTAATTGGCACACGCTCAAAGATTGCTGATACCTGAATATTCCTGAGGCTCATACATTTCAACCTGCAGATATTATGCAGATAAAAATCAGGCAAATAACAGCATGGCTATAGCCATCTAAACAATCACTTTTCCCTTGCTCAATCTGTGAATATGTTGGAAAGACATTGTCATAAATGATACAAAAAGTACTCTCTCTGACTCACCATAGTGATTTGCGGAGTAAGATGTAATCATCATTATCCTATCTTCCCATATTATATCAGTTCAGAGCACTGTCAAGCTGAGGTTGACTTTGTTGTCTGAACAGCTGTACCAAGTGAACATTAATGGTGTGAATCTGAATAATAGCAGTCCTGACCAATCACCGTTTATGTAACTGAACGTCTTTTGTGAAGTTTTTACACATTGCAGAACAATCCATGTATGTACTCCCATTTCTTGGGGTCCAGCAGGCATAATATCGTGGCAAGCAACCCTACCACCACCATCAGGTGCAAATCTGTCAGTGCACCTGATAATTGCAACAGTGTTGTTTGCTGTAATATTATGCCCATTAGACACCAAAAACCAGCTATAAATCCAGGGACTTTTCTGTCAACAAATATGCAGGGAACAGCTAAAGAATAACTTCTTTCACACACCTATGGCTGCTACCCAGCAACTAGATCTTCCTCTTCTTAACATTGCTATAGAATTCAGGCTTCCTATAAGCAGTGGAAATCCGTTCCATCCCCTCCTGCGGATCTGGGGGCTAGAATAGGCCCAAGGTATTGCTGCCTGTCATATGAGGTGACTACAAGGAATTTCAAACGTTTCGGCCTTTATGTGATGGTCCCCTATAGGATTTGACCTCTATTCTTCAAAATTTTCCTGAAGAGCAAGCCAATTGGAGAAGGGCGCCTTACAAGGTGCATCGTGTCCATCGTGCATTGAGATCTTTAGCCCACTTTCTCATCGTTGTTGCAGTTCTGCCCATTCTCCATCTCTTGGGTGAAGACACCTTCCTGGTTGCGTTTTCCCCCATGCACTATGCACTGTCAATTTCTGTGTCGACGATGACCATGGACTTATTTGCACCTGATATCCATCACGGTAGCCAGTCCGTTGTGGTGGGTCTGCCATGTACCCTGTTGGCTGTAGCCCCCTGACCACACAGGGATAGCTCTGCTGATGCCTGTGCCGTTAACTCCCCACGTATGCCAAGGGGTAGATGGACATCCCCCTGCGCCATCGGGACTCCCGAAAATGACCATCCTGCCAGGTGGCTTTTGCTGCGGCTGGGTGGCGCCCATGGGGAGGGCACGTGGTCGGAGTGGATGGCATTAGGGCGGATAACACTCGAAGCGTAGTCCATCATCTCTTGCTGGTGGTGAAACACCAGCAGTCTCTAAACAATCAAGAGTTCAATCAACGCACAGAAATACGACCCCAAATCGTTCCCCTCCCTGGCCACACTATGTGAGGAACGTCAGGCTAAGGATGGCAGCGGATCTTACTTCACTCGGTACCTTGTATGCTCGAGAGCTGATGGAGAATCTTTCAAGACGATGAAGCATCAGTTTTTTGTTGAGCATTTAGAGGACAAGTTCGGGGAGGTGGCGGGCTTGTCCAAAATGCGATCTGGGTCAGTCTTGATCAAAACAGCATCCTGCACTCAGTCACAGGAGTTACTCGCTTGTGACAAGCTAGGGGATGTTTCTGTAACCATCACGCCCCATAAGAGCTTATGTATGGTATCATATTTCAGTGAGACCTTCTTTTGCAGTCTGACGATGAGTTGCGCACCAACTTAGAGCGCCGAGGTGTACATTTCTTCTGGCGTGCCCACCGGGGTCCGAAGGATAATCAAGTTGCCACCGGTGCCTGCATCTTTGCCTTTGAGGGTGGTACATTGCCCGAGAAGGTCAAGGTGATGGTCTACTGGAGTGATGTAAAGCCCTATATCCCTTCTCCAAAGTGGTGCTTTAAGTGCTGGAAGTTCGGCCATATACCTTCTCGCTGTACTTCTAGCGTCACTTGCCGAGATTGTGGATGCCCATCACATCCCAATACTCCATGTACCCTGCCTCCCATCTGTGTCAACTGTGGAGAGCACCATTCGCCTTGCTCGCCTGACTGCAGGATTCTTCAGAAAGAAAGTAAAATCATGGAGTACAAGACCCTGGACCGACTGACCTACACTGAGGCTAAGAGAAAATTTGAACACCTGCATCCTTTGTGTACGACATCGTCTTAAGCCGTTGCTACAACAGTTCTGGCACCAACAGCTCTGCCAACCCAGGTCACCTCTCAGAGCCGGAAGACTACACCTGCCCCCTTGATGGTGGGGGACATTTCCCTCCCTCTTGCTCCTGCACCAACTACTTCGGGACAACACCGTCCCCCCCAACCATCGGGGACATCCATCCCCACTTCTAATCCGAAGAATAAGTCGTCTTCGGCTTCTCTCAATAGGAAGGGGTCCCTTGGGTCACTCCTTTCCCAGGTTTCTTGTAGTGGGAAAGATGACACCCGCCAGTGGCTGAAGAGCCCAAAAGTAGCTGGTCGTAGGACTTCATGCTCATCCTCAGTCCCAGAGACTGTGCCACTGAAGTCCCCCCAGCCAGGGAAACCCAGGAGCAGCAAGATAAATCAAAAAAGAAAACCCCTAAGACTAAAGAAATTTCGGTGGCACCCACATGACCACTACCTACAAATTCTGTGTCTGAGGATGGGGTGGAGATTTTGGCATCCGCTGAGGACCTAGATCTTGTCAGACCCTCAGACACAATGGATATATACTGCTCAGGCAATAAATCGGTGGCAGCAGGTGACTGAGGTGTAAACTGCCTCGTTGAATGTTCCATGCATACCCAGTCTCACGATGTCATCCTCCAGTGGAATTGCGGCGGTTTTTTCCACTGTCTGACTGAGCTATGGCAACTGTTAAGCTTTACACCTGCTATCTGCATTGTCCTCCAGGAAATCTGGTTCCCAGCAATGCGGACCCCTGCCCTCCACGGCTATAAGGGATATTACAGGAACCCAGCGACTATAATCGAATGTCAGGTGGAGTTTGCGTTTGTGTCCTAAACTCAGTCTGTAGTGATCATATACCCCTTCAAACCCCTCTTAAAGCTGTGGCTGTCAGAATAAGGACGACACAGGAAATAACTGTCTGCAATGTATATCTTCCTCCAGATGGTGCAGTACCCCTGAATGCATTAGCTGCATTGATTGATCAACTCCCTAAACCTTACCTACTTCTGGGAAATTTAAGGCCCATAAACCCTTTTGGGGTGGTACCTTGCTTACTGGCCGAGGCAAAGACATCGAAACTTTACTGTCGCAGTTTGACCTCTGCCTCTTAAATACTGGGGCCGCCACACATTTCAGTGTGGCTCATGGTAGTTACTCAGCTATTGATTTATCAATTTGCAACCCAGGACTTCTCCCATCATCTGTCTACTGGAGAGCACGACTTTGTATGTGGTAGTGACCATTTTCCCATCTTCCCGGTGTCAGGGGCACGGACACCTGACCGGATGGGCTTTGAACAAGGCGGACTGAGGAACTTTCACCTCTGCTGTCACCGCTGTATCTCCCCCATATGGTAACATCGATGTGATGGTTGAGCAGGTGACTAGGACAATTGTTTCTGTGGCAGAACATGCAATCCCTCGCTCTTTAGCGTGCCTGAGGCATAAGGCAGTCCTCGGTGGTCGACGGAAGTCGCTGAAGAAATTGAGGAGCGTTGGCGAGCTCTACAGCGGCATAAGTGGCAGCCTTCCCTGGAGCACTTCATAGCCTTTAAACAGCTCCGTGCCCATGTCCGCTATCGTATCAATCAACGGAAGGAGGACTGTTGGGAGAGAAACGTCTCCACCATTGGGTGTCACAAGTCACGTTCCCAAGTCTGGGCAAAGATCAAAAGTCTTTTCGGGTACCAGGCCCCAACAGCTGTCCCTGGTCTTATCTCAAATGGTGAGTTATGTACCGACACAAATGCGATTGCCGAGCATTTTGCTGAGCACTATGCTTGAGCCTCTGTGTCGGAGTATTACCCCGAGCCTTTCGCATTCTCAAACGGTGGCTGGAAGGGAATGTCCTCTCATTCACTACACACTGCAGTGAATCCTATAATGCCCCATTTACAGAGTGGGAGCTCCTCAGTGCCCTTGCAAATTGCCTCGACACAGCTCCTGGGCCTGATCGCATCCACAGCCAGATGATTAAACATCTCTCATCTGACTACAAGCGACGTCATCTTCAACCGGATCTGGTGCAATGACGTTTTTCCATCGCAACAGCGGTAGAGCATCTTCATTCTGGTGCTCAAACCGGGTAAAAACCCACTTGATGTGTATAGCTATCAGCCCAACAGCCTCACCAATGTTCTTTGTAAGCTGCTGGAACGTGTAGTATGTCGGCGGTTGGGTTGAGTCGGGTCCTGAAGTCACGTGGCTTGCCGGCTCCATGTCGGGGCAGCTTCCGCCAGGGTTGCTCTACCACTGATAATCTTCTGTCCATCGAGTCTGCCGTCCGAACAGCCTTTTCCAGACGGCAACACCTGATTGCCGTCTTTTTTTTTACTTACGTAAAGCATATGACACGACTTGGCGACATCATATCCTTGCCACATTGTATGAGTGGGGTCTCTGGGGACCACTCTAGATTTTCATCCCAAGCTTCCTGTCGCTCTGTACTTTCCGTGTCCAAGTTGTGGCCTCCCATAGTTTCATCCGTATCCAGGAGACTGGAGTCCCGCAGGGCTCTGTATTGAGTGTCCCTCTAGTTTTAGTGGCCATTAACAGTCTAGCAGCAGCTGTTGGGCCCTCCATCTCACCTTCTCATTATGCAGATGACTTCTGCATTTCGTACTGCTGCTCCAGTACTGTTGCTGCTGTGTGGCGCTCCCAGAGAGCCATCCACAATGTGCAGTCATGGGCTCTAGCCCACGGCTTCCAGTTTTCAGCTGCAAAGTCGTGTGTCATGCACTTCTGTCAGCGTCGTACCATTCATCCGGAACCCGCGCTTTACCTTAATGACAATCCACTCACTGTAGTGGAGACATATCAGTTCCTAGCACTGATTTTCGATGCTCAATTGACTTGGCTTCCTCATCTTCATCAGCTTAAGCAGAAGTGGTGGCAGCACCTCAATGCCCTCCATTGCCTGAACAACACCAATTAGGGTGCAGATCACTGTACACTGCTGCAGCTCTACAGAGCCCTTGTCCAATCCCGAATTGACTATGGTAGTGTGGTTTACGGTTCGGCAACGCCTTCAGCATTGCATTTACTCGACCCTGTGCTCCACTGTGGGGTTTGATTAGGGACAGGAGCTTTTAGGACGAGTCTGGTTACCAGTGTACTGGTAGAGGCTGGTGTCTCTCCACTGCAGATAAGATGTGCACAAGTACTCGCCAGTTACACAGCACACATTCATAGTTCCACTGAGCATCCGAATTACCATCTCCTTTTCCCAACCGTGGCAGTCCATGTCCCGCATTGGCGGCCCAGATCGGGGCTAATGATTGTGGTTCGCGAGTCGTCCCTTCTCTTCGGACTGGAGTCCTTCCCTTTACCACCTCTGCATGCGGGCTGTTATGCCTCCATGGTGTACACCTCGGCCACAGCTTCGTTTGGACCTTTTGCATTGCCCTAAGAACTCTGTTAACCCCGCCGCTCTCTGCTGTCACTTCCTCTTGATTCTTGACATGTTCCAGGGCAGTGGTTTACACAAACGGCTCAATGGCTGATGGTCACATAGGCTTCGCATATGTTCATGGAGAACATATTGAGCAGCACTTCTTGCCGGTTGGCTGCAGTATTTTCACTGCAGAGCTGGCAGCCATATCTCATGCTCTTGAGTACATCTGCTCTCGCCTTGTCGAGTCATTTCTCCTGTGTATTGACTCATTGAGCAGCCTACAAGCTATTGACCAGTGCTACCCTCACCACCCTCTGGTAGCGTCCATTCAGGAGTCCATCTGTGCCCTGGAACAGTCCTACAGTTCCGTGGGGTTTGTGTGGACCCCAGGACATGTCAGAATCCCGCTTACGAACTTGCTGACAGGCTGGCCAAACAGGTGGCGCGGAAACTGCGTCTGGAGATAGGCATCTCCGAAGCTGACCTGCGTTCTGTCTTACACCGCAGGGTTTTCTGGCTTTGGGAGACGGAATGGCATAACAGCACTCACAGCAAACTGCGTGTCATTAAGGACACTATGAATGTGTGAAAGTCTTCCATGCAGGCCTCTCGCAGGGAATCAGTTGTCCTCTGCTGGCTTCACATTGGCCATACGTGGCTAATGCGTGGTTATCTACTCCTACTCTGTCGCTGTGGCTCTCAAATGACAGTCATCCACCTCTTGCTGGACTGCCCACTTTTAGACGCTCTGCGGCAGAGTTTTAACTTACCCAGCACCCTGCCTTAGGTGTTGTGCGACGATGCCTCCACAGCAGCTTTAGTTTTACGTTTTATCCGTGGGAGTACGTTTTATACTTCTTTTAGCACATCTCCCTCTGTGTCCTCCATCCTAGTGCTTTTATGATGGAGGTTTTAATGTATTGCAGAGTGGCTGGCTTTCCCTTTTTATTCTCGTGGTTGGCCAGCCACTGTAATCTGCTTTCATGTTTTGCTCTCCTGTTTCCAGTGTTTCTCTGTTGTTTTCTTGTTCTCTTTTGTTCCTTTTAGTGTTCATTGCCTTCCCTTCATTCTCGAGGCTTTTCCTCTCTTTCCGTTTTGTGTTATATGTTTCGTCCGTTTTATTCTCACACTTGTGGCATTGTTTTATTAGGAACAAGGGACCGATGACTTCGTAGTTTGGTCCCTTCTCCCGCCTTTAAACCAACCAACCAAATCCACTCCATCATTGTTGCTTCTGCAAGTATTGAAATTTCATCTTCATTGGACTATAAACGGGTGGCTATACTTTAATAAAAAGTTTAAATGAAAAGTTAGTTCAGTTCTTAACTAGCTTCGTCTCTGCCTGATGGGCATATATTTTACTCATACTCCCTTCACTGTCTATATATATTGCAGCTTCAGAAGATTGCCTTATTAACCTCTTTCCCTACAATTATGTGATGAAAATACCTGTTCCAGAATTCACTGCATGCCCAAGAAATTGCACTCAATGTTGTTTGAACACTGCAGTGTTGTGCTAGACAGAGTCCTGTTGGACCTACTCGAAACTTTAACAGATAACTTGATAAGTTAATTCGTACAGTGTAATATGGACTTCAAACCATTGTGCATCTTGATTTCTCTTCCTCCTCCTCCTCCTCCTCCTCATCTTCCTGCTCCTCCCCCCATCTCCTGTCCCCAAATTACAAAGATTGCTCCAGGTTAATCCATTGAAATATGTTTTTTTTTTGAGAACAGATTTCTCATTGGAATAAGATTATTTTCTTCTGTGTATTTTTATTTTTCTCACATACACAAGTATCAAAAAAATGTGAAGTATACTTTTTCTAAAGACTTATAACATCACAATCATTCGCTTACAGTTTAGTTGTGTTATATATCGTGAAACATTTGTCCGCCTGAAAGGCGACTTTACATACGTTACATTCAAAAGAGGTATCCCCACGATGCCCTCAATCATAACAAACTTTGAACCTTCTAATGAAGAGAGCTCTTTTCTTCTCAGTTGATGCTATTTTTCATGGAAAATGTCATTAGCGGATTTTCTGCATTGCTTGGTTGTCCCTTACAATGTAGCCTGGGAGAATTACAGTCTTCAAGACCTGCTCTGCCACAATGTGCCAGAAATTTTGGCGTCATCATCATATTGGGTGCTGGGTTCAGTAAGTGGTAAATTACACTTGCATTCAGTGGTGCTATGTCCAGAAGATACATTTTAATCTTCTTATATCACTTGACATATCTTCTCATAAGTGGGTACGAGGAAAGACACTGGTTGTGTACACATACTCTGGTCTATCAAGAAGTGTTAACAGTAGTTGAACATTTCTTTTATCTGCTCATTTCACAGCAAGAATAATGTTACAGATACAAATGTATGTTCTCTCCTCAGGTTAATTCCACTGAATATGGGCTGCATATTTTTTCTTATTCGTCTTAGGGTCTTACAGACCCAACAGCGCGAGTGCTCATAGCTAGTAAGTTTCTAAACAAGCTGAGACAACTGTAGTTGTTCACATAAGTAGTTCTCCACTCCCCAAACTCTCTCACGCAGTTGAAGCACATTATTTTCACTTGCAGGACATTAGGCAAGCACAGCACCACTTTCTTCCACTTTTCCAGCATATATCTTCAGATTATAGCAGTACCCATTTTCCTTTATATATCTTTATGCCAGATTTAGCTCTCTTTGCTAGATTAAATTAAACATATGGAAGTCTGCCCCTAAACTTCATCAGACTTTAACTGATGTTGCCATTTTACTATGAACAGATACTCAAAGTTCTGTAGGATTTTGTCCCAGATGCTGTAGAACTGTTGCTTCTATTTCAGATGTTGCATTACGATTGCCAATTATAGGACAATTAGCTACATTGTTCCAGTCCCAATGAGCCCCTTTGAAGAGATTGCGGAACACTTTGTTGTAACATCGGCACACGTATAATGTGACACCAGGCTTTGCTGTACTTAGTTTTCCCATCCTGCAGAATGCAGCTTATTGATGCCTCACTTGGTGTCATTGCCTTCATTATTACTTGCATCACTGATATCACCCTGTTCCAAAGAACACTGAATTTTTGCAGCTTCTGCTTCGTAAAGGTCAGGCATGTTGTCACTCAGATCACTAATCACAGCCTAAGCTCGAGTTATTGCTTCAGTGTCACAAACATAAAACTAGTGCCGTCCACTGGTGTAGCTCAGAATTATTACAGAAGAGCCATATGTTGAATTCACAGCACTGTGACAGGATTACCCATCATTTTACTGCAATACAAGGTGCTGATATGACAACTATACTTGTCACTGTAGGTGAATGGGATAAAGAAACGATAAGTGACAGACAAATACAGCAGTTGAAGACTGAATCCTTTCCCACTCCCCCCCCCCCCCCCCCCCCCCCACTCCCCTTCCCCCTCTTTCCCAAGCAAATGTACTGTAATAAGAAAAAGTAAAAAGAAAATATTGGTTTAAAGATCTACTTGTTTGAAAACGCTAATGGTAATCTTATTTAACTTCAAATAGAAAAGCACTTTTATAAGTATGTCACTTTCTCCTTAACTTTGAAACCGTGGATGAAAACTGAGTGAACACTTTTTTCCTCAAAAAAAACCCCAAGTTCCCCAGTGGAATTTAAAAGTATTAGAAAAAATTGAATTTGTAAAAACCTCCAACACTGAATTGTAAAATTTGTTCCTTGAATATGAATAAATGTGAAATATCCCGAACAGTTTACCTTCCAGAATAGCTCACTAGTCAATATTAACATTTTTGTTCATTATAAATGCTAGTGTTTTCACAGAACATTGCACATATGTCCAAACATAAAGTAAAACAAATTGGAGACTAACAAAAAGTTCAAATTTTGACAGAATTGACAGAAAAGGCAAGACACATTACAGGAAATAGTACAAGTAATGAAAGGAGAGAAATCACTCACAAATGAAGGTCGATAGAGAGGTACAAATTACCGTGTGAACCTGAATGACTTGTCAACTTACAGGAGATTAATAGCAGTCTTAGCTATTGTTTTTCTGTGAAAGGAAAGGCCAAAGTTATATGATGAAGAGATGTGTAAACATTGTTTGTTTTCATTGCTGGTTTCACGTAAAACATTACCTCCCTCTTCTTTTTGTTAACATGTTTTGAAGTAGTGCTACCAATGTGGATGCAATCTTCAAATGAGATTGAGGGAAGACAGATACCAATGAGATCTTACACACACACACACACACACACACACACACACACACACACACACACACACACACACACACAAAAAAAATCACGAAACTTTCTCCTCCAAGTATACACTCCTGCAATCTTCATAACTATATTTTCAAGTGAAGTATAATGTAAATTAATGAATGCCACATGATTTCATAACAACACGGCCAATCTGTTGCAGGTTCTCAGAAAGAGCCTTCCTACCTGTATACACGTGAACAGCTTCTGCGTTTTTCATTATCAAAGTGTGTAAAGAACTTGCCAGATGATTGGGAAAGGATCTGCAGAGAATATCCAGCAATAGTAACAAAGGTATTCTGACTTTTTCAGAGACTAATTAGATATAGAACATTAACTGTGCATGTTACTGTTCAATCCAAAATGCCCCTTCCATCGATGCTGTCTCGAGTCCGTAATATTAAATATTAGATATTAATGTAGTATCATATTATATCAAATAACTAATTCATATAATACTCCAAATAAATTTTGCATTTTGATTTCTGCAATGACTTTTAATTCAAAACTGGTATCATCTAAATATAAGTGTCCATATTTCTGTTCTGGTTGGTCACTACAGTAGTTATTTAAAAACAAAAAAAATCGGTCCTCCCTGTTAAAATGCATTGAATGTCTTGAATATGCATTCATCAGTAGTTGAGTTAGACAAAATTACATTGTATAGCAGTATGTTGCTGCTCTTACCTTCTAGTGATTGACAGTACCAGACATGTGAATCAGAGCATTTGATTGCAGGCAGATAATTTATTTACAATAGATGACACTCTTTACAGCTTGTGCAGGTGCAGTGCATTTCAGTGTTACCATGTCAAGAGTTACAGTTGATTCCGCTGATTTGGGCAAAATTGCTGCCACTACAGTTAACTGCTATGGGCAGTTAGATGTTTATGACAAGAATTGCTATGAAATCTCGTGGGTCGCAACAACAGATAGATGGATCACACTGCAGCAAATTGTGCAAATCAATGATGGACAGTCGGTGCACAGTCATACCAGTCAAAGCTAACATATCACTATAAGAAGTAGAAACCAGAAGATCACACTAGTATCTCTACTCTCCATGTCAGAGCTTATTGTAAGCTTAGGTTCACAGCAATCTGAAATTCATACAAGTTGGTGCCAGAGTAAGAATATGCCAAACTGCAGTAAGTTACGCACCTCTCTCACTAATTGGGCACCTTACGGGCTGGTGGTGGGGTACTTCCATTTGGGGAATATTTACACAGGATAAAATGACATCGGCAAGTTGCTCAAATGAGACACACATGCCTTAGATATAGGTTTGACCAGTCTCTGAAAATTAGGGAGGAGGACACATGATGGATCTTGGATCAGGATGACTTACAGAATCCAGGTCACGACTTGTCATCCATCAGTAGGGTGAAAAGGGATGCTTCACAGTTTAGTAGTGACCCTAATTTAATTGCTCATGAATGCAGTTCCCATTGTGGATGTATGATTATCAAATTTGTAAAATATTTAAACTTCTGCAACTTGCAAAGTTGGTTATACTACGAAATAAGTGAAAGGAAGCAATAGAATGGTATTATTAAAAACTTTTCTCTGTTTTGTTGGTTTCATGTTATTGTATTTTGATGTTTGATAGATTGACATCAATTTCCACAAATGTTCTCTACCTCTTTCTTCAGACTGATTTAGTGCTGTCATTCATCTCTCTTTATCTCATGATAGTTTCCATTGTTAAATTCATTTCTAACCCACATTGTAAGTAATATGTTTCATGTTTTCGAATCCTTATCACATCCTGTAATTTTTTTGTCTACTGCTAGTTAGTTACTGTCAAATCTTTAGCCCATGTTCTACTCACTTCTTTGTTTCTCTTTCTTCTCTTCCATTTTTGTTTTTAATTTTCCAAGAAACGTTTAATCTCTGTATAGTAAAAACTCACTTTGAATGGTAAAGAAGCAATGTGTTTTAAGCAAATAAAGAGAAATGATAAGGGTTTTTTTTTAAGATATCCCCATACGCAGATTGTTTGAAAGTCATTTTGATATTGATGGAGATAGTCACTTGTACAGATTTCCTTGTTTTTCAACTGACACCACCTTCTTTTCACCTAGGGATAGGTGTAGTCCAGCTATTGTACCTGTTGTCTGTATGGTGACTTTTTGACAAAGTATTGTAAACCTGCTACACTTGCCTATTAAAACACCAGCTCACCATCATAATTAGAAATCTTTCAGATATATGACACATAAGAGACACTAACCAGTTAGTTAGCTTCATAGACTGCTCTCTCATGCATATTACAGAAATCTGCTGAAAAACTGTTCTAAGAGATTTTATTTTAAATGAGTTCACCAAATGATATACTTCCCCAAATACAGAGCTGACAACCAATAAATTTTTTTTCCCTGAACATGACACTGCTGAAAACACTTTCGGGGAAAACTCATACTAACAGTGACTTGTGCAACAATTTAAATACTGTATCAAGTCTCAAAAATCTCGATTTAATATAAACAACCAGAGCAGTGAGAAAGTATCATTTGGGAGGAAGAGGAGGGTGGTGTGTGTGTGTGTGTGTGTGTGTGTGTGTGTGTGTGTGTGTGTGTGTGTGTCCAGCCATCCAGATTCACATTTCATGTGCTATTCCTACAGTGCTTCACACAGCGGTTCCCTAAAAGATGCTTTGAAAGATTTTCTTACCCAGATCAAACATCTGCCCTGACACTGACTTAGTTATCGGTGGTACATTAAACACTAATCTTCTTTTTCTCCATTTTTTCATTTTACATCTATTGAAGGAGCTTCTGCTTGTATTCTAATGGTCAAAAGTAACTGCCTGATTACTGAAATTATCTGTGTACCTTACTTTTTGATATGTTGTTTGTGTTTTAGTAGGCAGAAACATTAAATAAGGTAATTTACTTTTGGGTCATATCAGATAACCTGTTTAAAATAAACAGGACACAGTTAATGAAAAACTCATATTAAACAGCTGCTGGATGCTTTTTAAGTTGATAGTCTATTCAGTCAGCGTTAATTTAAATGGTGTCAGAGAAGAATGTTCAGAAAATATGACAAAATTTAAAACTACCAGTTTTTTCAAAATATGCAATGTTTCTACAACCACGCTTTGAAGAAACCATGTTGCAGTGCAGCTGACTAGAGAATGATCAGAATTGTCATGTTGAAACGTGTCATGATTTTTATATTATTATTATTATTATTATTTTTATTTTTTTTTTTTTTTGTTGGCAGTTCTGGTTAACAGCAGAAAAGTTCCCTTGCTAAATTTCAGCTGCCTATGTGAACTGAAGTCACTGAAAAACAGCTGTAAAGTAGGACATTCTTCATGCGGTTTCTATGGTTGAAGCTACATGGTGTACGCCCTGAATTAAATCAGTGTGTATTGCAGCATTGCTTTGTCACTTCTTTCATTGGGATGTGAGGCTAGCTATGAATAACTGACAGAAAGCGATTGTAAGATACTTAAATATTCGTAGACAAATACAGATTACGTTTTATCCATAATGTTCCTTTCAAATTACTATGGAGTGTCCAGAAATAAAAACAAAGATAGCAGTATGTCAGTATTAATTTTATTCCTTGTAACTATTGCAGAAATGTGAAATATTTGTGCAATGTTCATAATATACGCTGAAGAGTCAAAGAAACCAGTACATCTGCCTAATATTGTATAGGGGCCCCGTGAGCACAAAGTAGTTCTGCAACACAATGTGCTATGGACTTGACTAATGTGTGAAGTAATGCTGGAGGGAACTGACAACATGAATCCTGCAGGGCTGTCCATAAATCCGCAAGGTATGAGGGGTTGGAGATCTGTTCTGAACAGCATGCTGAAAGGCATTCCAGATATGCTCAATAATGTTCATGTCTGGGGAGTCTGGTGCCCAGCAGAACTGTTTAAACTTGGAAGAGTGTTCCAGGAGCCACTATGTAGCAGTTCTGGACATCTGGGGTGTTGCATTGTCTGGTGGAATGGCTCAAATTCATCAGAATGCACAATGGACATCAATGGATACAGATGACCAGACAGAATGATTACATATGTGTCACATGTCAGATTTGTATCTAGATGTATCAGGGCTCCCATATCACTCCAACTGCACACTCCTCACCCCATTACAGAGCCTCCACCACCTTGAACAGTCCCTTGCTTGACATGCAGGGTCCATGGATTCACAAGGTTGTCTCCATACCTGTACACGTCCATCCACTCGATAAAATTTGACAAGAGACTCATGCGACCAGGCAACATGTTTCCAGTCATCAACAGTCCAATGTCAGTTTGATAGGCTCAGGCGAGGCATAAAGCTTTGTGTCATGCAGTCATCAAGGGTACACAAGTGGACCTTGGGCTCTGAAAGCTCGTATTGATGTTGTTTTGTCAAATGGTCACTTTTTGATGGCCCATCATTGAAATCTGCAGCAATTTGTGGAAGAGTTGCACTTCTGTCACATTGAACGATTCTTTCCAGTCATTGTTCATTCCATTCTGCAATCTTCGGTATAAAGTGTTTTATCGCTTTTAACCCCACACATGCACTATGTAAATGTTCATCTAAAAGTTCAACTACCCTTTTGCACATCACATAATCTTCTATCGATGGCTTTGGTTGGTATTTGCTGTATGTCTCCATAGAAGCATACTGCAAAACATTCAAAAGTTTCCCCATCATCTGCAAGGTTAGACTGTATGTTCAGAAAATGTTTTTGAAACTTGAACTACGGTCATAAAGATGTTGCCAAATACTTTCCAGAAGCTAAAAGATAGTGCCTCAAAAAGTATCACATACCATTTTAACAAATGTCAAAATGTGGTTCCTCCTCAGAGAGTGCTGTGGTGGCAGTGTTAGTAGTAGTAGTAGTAGTAGTAGTAGTAGTAGTAAGAAGACGGCCACAGCTCCCTGATAAAGTGCACAATGCTCTCCGTAGTAGCAACTGGCTAAATCTTGAGGTATCCATCTCTTAGTTACTAGCCCCAAGCAAGTAAATTAAAAAAGAGGAAAGAAAAAACCCTTACTGTTTGCTGGCATTTGAAATTTTGTGTGTGCATTTCTCATGACATTAACTATAAGGACAAAAAGTATCACTGCAGGTTTGAACATGACAAGCCTGATTACTCCGTTGAATGTCATATTCTGCCTAACTAAAACTTTCAGAGACTTGTCCATTGTGTTGATTTTGAGACACTGTTGTGCTAACTGAAAGATTTATGCAGTTTAACATGTTAAATTGCTGTTTCCCTTTGCAAGTTAATGGGGATCAATTAATGTAGTGATCATACTAAAACATTCTGTTGAACTAATACTGCCAATTTTTAGTGTTTGCTTTTTTGCTATTGATTTCTTTACCTATATAACACAAAATGTCTGTCTGTTTTCTAACATGAATTGTGATGCTATGTGCTTTGGGCTTGTAGCAAGTGAAGGAATACAAGATCAGTTTCTCGCATGCTGTTGCTGCATGTTAAGTGAGGTAAGGTTAAAATGTTTCACTATCGAACCTGTAACATACATATGTATTTGTGGATTTGAATTTTTGCTAATTGCAGTTTATTTTGACAGAATGCTGATATGTTTGATCCTGTAGCATATTCAAAGAAGTGGCAAGAAGTGGAAGTAGTCACTGCAGTCATAAGCTCTACGGAAGTGGATCCAGCAGATGTTGAGTGACAGATGATGATTGAATATGTTTTACATATTCTGTACTTCTTATTTTTACAGTGCTTTTCTTTGTTTTGCTTGTAAAATTCATGAATCGGAGACAAAATTAGGAGAATAAATATTATTCACACCTCTCATTCTGATCGTAATGTAGCTGCACTGCTGTTCATGGCTGAACTGAATTGACAATTCAGAATTAATAATTGCTCTTCTTGGGTACCATCTCATAAGGACAGGGCAAGGGGGAATAAGTCACTTTACTGTTATTTATTTATTTTTTATTTATATAATATATTGTTCATTTTACAGATTTATGTGCTGTTAAATTTCTTAACATTGTCTTTCATATTGTGAAATGTGAATCTCAAGACTCTTCTAGAGATTAGTACGTGCATTTCAGTTTTGTTGTTTGTACCTGTATAGGTAGCCAAAGAACATTTTATATTCTTTATTACATTGAAAATATGGAATGGAAGTCAAACCTACATTTGGAAGGGGTGAGGAGCAAGATTGCTAGTCCTACAGAGGATTTTTAAATAAAGAGATCATGTTACTGGAGTTGTTTATAAAATACACTTCCTTGCACTTAAATTTTAGTTATGTGTTTAAATGACAATATTAGTGAATTTATTTTATTGCAAGCAATTGGGTAACTTGTGAAGGTTTTTGAATGCAGTCTTTATAATATTGTACATAAAATACAAGAAAAATTGACAGTGAAATTACTTTTGCTGATTTTTTTTTTTTATAATACATAGTTTGTATCATGTAGGACAATAAATGTATGACAACTTCACATTGAAAAGTACTCTGGTCTAGTTTTTGTGACAGTTCAGTTCAATCCTGTGTGTCTCCTATAATCATCAGTAATAAGATTTTGCTTGAAATTCACCAACTTCACTAATATGAAGCCATCGCAAAACTTTATGATGTTAAAGTAAAGCACTATTTCCATTTATTTTGTTATTATTGGTCTGGTGAATCTAAGAAAACATGCCCCATGTAGTTTATGAGGGCAAATGTAATACATGTGAGGCATTACTTGCTCGCATTAAGAATGCAATAGACGAAATTAAGAACAACCCTGTGAAAGTGGAATGAGCAACAAAATCTGTTCATACACGTGCAGCTAAATGCATTGAATGTGGTGGAGACATTTTTGAACATTTATTGTGAATGTATTATGAAATTGTATGTACACTGTAAAACTTCCTTAACACTGAGCTTTGTTTTTTTCCGGTTTAACATGAATTCATGTGTACTATGGTATTAATAAAAGCAGATTATCTGACACATTCCTACAGTTTCAGTTAATGTTATTACCATTCTTTTTCCAAAATTAAATTCTCAACATTTTACAAAATTAGTTCTTTGCTTCTCTGGATGTTCTGGAAAACTACTGCAGATACTCATCTGGGACATGTTTTATTAGACTCACCAGATCAAAAAGAACAAAATAAGTGGAAATTGTGCTTTACTTTAACCTCGAACAGTTCAAGTCTCGGTCTGGCATACAGTTTTAATCTGCCAGGAAGCTTCATATTGGTGCACACTCTGCTGCAGAGTGAAAATTTTATTCTGGTGTAAGAGGTTTTATAGGTTGCTTACTAAATGTGAGACTCAATAAAAGGCCCACAATGCTCACATATTGGAGCACAAAACCATTTTAGCATTTCCATGGTTTTGTAAAATGTTTTCTACTTACCATTTTATTTAGGTGTCTTACAAAAGTCTGTTTTGTTGGTAGTGGGAAGTTTCCTGCACCAAGCCATCATGATTATGACTGATACAACAAAGAAAATAATCATGTTTGACAATATAAATTAATTGGATGAATAAAAAATCTACTCACCTAGTGGCAGCAGGAGAACATGCATGTAAAAAGAGGTTTTATATTTGCAAGCTTTCGCAGCCAGCGGTCCCTTCTTCCGGCAGAAGAATTGAAGGGAAAGCAAGAAGGGTGAACAGAAAGGTTTAGGGGAAAAGGGAAGAGTTCAGAAAAGTCAGCCTGAATACTGAGTTGGGAGATTTACTGGACGGGATGAGAAGGAAACCCCTGACCTGGGGGTTCTTAGTAACTTTTCTGAACCTTACCCCTTTTCCTAAACTTCTCCAGTCCTTTTCCTTCACCCCCCTTCCTTCTGTCAGCCCTTCTGCCAGGAGGAGGAGCCACTGACTCCGAAAGGTTGCACACACAAAACCAGTTTTTTGTGTGTTTTCTTCTGCTGCTGCTTGGTGAGTAGATTTTGTATCTATCTGATGACTCGTGGGATATACCAGCCATTGGCTGATCATGCCAGTGGTATTGTTAGATTTCATTACATACCAGTGGACAGCTTATCATTGATGAAAGTCTAGTTGGTACCAAATGTTGCTCTTTCCTCGTACCATATTTGCCATGCAAACACCACCACTGATGGGTAATTTAAAATCCTGGATGCTCTGTGACTCCATAACTCACCGTTGTCTTGGGTTTTATACTTGCAAAGGTGCCAAAAGCCAAGGAGAGATGACAAAGGTTCAGGCAATTATTTGAACCAGGGCTATCACATCTTTGTGGACAACTTTTTTGTGTCAGTACCACGTGTAAAAACTAAATAAATTAGGTACATAGATTCTTGGTACTGTAAGAAAAAACATAAAATGTTTGCCAGAGCAATTTAAAAAGAAATTTGAAATTGGGGAAAAGATGTAACATAAGTCAGGTTCAGTACATATGTGTGCATACCAAGAGGAAAAAAATCCCAGCGAACCATTGTGCTTTTATTGTAAAGTAAAGTTGCTGCTGGTGACTTTGAAGTCCAAAATAAAAATGGTGAGAAAAAAGGCCAGAAGTAATACACAGGTGGAATAGGCACATTTGACATGATGATGTATACATCTTTGACGGAGAGAACTCCTCTCTGTTAATGGAAGAAGGTACCATTCAACATAATGTCAAGAATCCTAGTGATGATTTCTCTTATGTCATATTACTCAGAAGTACGTGTAGATTCTATCGGCAGAAGTGAGTCTCATTAAATTAAAGCACTGTGTTAAGTACTGCATAGGGAAACAGCCAGATTTATAATAATTTTTTAAAAAACCTTTTTATTGGATCTTTCATAAATTAATATGAAAAATTATGAAGTCTGTGCAAACCTAATAGCTTACATTCTTTTGTGGTTATGTGTTATTTTTTCATACTTTTAAATTGAATACAGTATGATATGTGGGAGAGTAAATAGAATGCTGCATAATAGTATAAATACATACGACATTTCTAGCGCACATCACTCAAACATGGCTGACTGCAAAAATGTAAAACATGCTGTATCTTAATCTTGTGGTCATTTTGAGCTGCTGTAATCAATTTTTCCAAACCTGGGAAGATCCTGTAATAACATGGCTGGTAGATGCGCAGTCAGCAGGGCACACATGGGGGGAGAGGTAGTGGTGTGGGTCACGGGCGGGTGTTTTATTAGGGGAAATGCTGAGTGCTAGAGGGGAAATGTTATTCAAGAAGGTCTACTTTCACCTGTGCTTCGATTATTATCTAAAAAGAATTCTGCTGAAAAGCCACAATAGCAGCAATTTATTTTGACTTTGCTTGTAAACCGTTTGTAACTTTCAGATAAGCATCATGAGGTTTGAATTTTGAGTAACATCTACATTTCTCTTACTGACATATTAAAATTTATTTCTTTTGCCAAAACATAGCAGAATTTACACAGTGTCATCCCACTAAAATTACGTGCAGAAGCAATTGCGAGAGAATTCTGGAACAGTGGTTTATTAAGTAAGAAACTGAGAAAAAGGAAGATTAATAGCTTATGAAAAAGCTTATGAAAATCTTCATGTGCAAAAATAAACGTAATGTCTGCACTTGTGTTGTTCCAAAACCCACAGCATTTCTCATTTCAGCTACTGTTGGTGGCCCTTAAATTACATTCATTCCTTGAAAATGTCTGTAGTTAGTGGAGTAACACAATAGGTAATGACAAAATACTCTCCTCTTGGCGTGCTATCATTTGCAGAAAATCTTATTTCAATATCTTGAACCTCTACGAAAATAAATATTGTGGGTATTTCATTCTGCCTTTATTGCTGGCATGCGTGATCACAGAGGAGAGTGTTACATCAGATTGAGTTTCTCGAGATTGGTGACAGATGGAGACCTCTGCTGAAGACTATAGAAATATTCAATATTTTAGCTAAATTTCATACACAGCCATGTTATGTAATATGCACTAAACTCAAAATCATAGTGACCCCTACTTTTCATTTTAAACTTTTTCGAATTTCACGCAGTGCATTCCTTAAATGCAAATATCAAAATAACTTTTACCATTAACAAAATGATGGGCATGTCATCATGAAGGTGACACAAAAATGATTTTTTCTGAATGGTTTCTTTAAAAATGTCCAACAAAGATTGCAGGGCATGAGCTTTGATTTTGACCTCATTGATTGGCTGAAAGTGGACAAACAATGACAGCCTCCCCTTCTGAACACACAAATGAACTTGTTCAGAACTTCTAATTAAAACTGGCCCTAGCTCATCGGCCACCGTATCCTTTGTGGACTCTGCTGACAACTTAGTAGTGTCTTTGAGTTGATGAGCTATTGCAAGAAGCCAGCCAATGTCGAAAAGTGCTCGAGGAGGGAGCCATGTTACTGTGTTGCGACAGTATATTATTTGCCCACAACTGCTGCTGCATTTTACTCTGTTTGACTTTTAATCGAGTTCCTAGTTAATTTCATCTTGAACTATGTCTGTTAAGATGAGTGTTTCTTGCCCAACGTGTAAAATAAAGTGAAGAAAGAAAATTGTACTACACAGTCAGGCCTACAAATTTATTTATTTATTTATTTATTATTATTTTTTAAAGGGAATACTATGAAATAGAAATGGAGAATGGTGAGCCCTTAATACAAAATAAAGAAGGAAAACTGTTGCCGTGGTATGGAACGAACAGTAAAATGTTGATTATGAGAGTGAAACAACAAAACTGTTAAGGGAAAAAAAGACAACCAAGGAACAACCAAATGATGATTTTCAGAGCACTATCATTCATCACTGTGTGTAATTATTATAAGATAAAGGAATATCTTGCGCAATTGCAACTGCGTTTGTTGCTTTAGAAGCAGAAATGTTTTTAATAGCAGTAAAGGTTCATTGTGTGCAATGCAAAAAGATGTAGGCTTAAGTTATTATTATAAAGGTGAAAAATATTAATAGAAAGGAATCACCGTGGGGATGCGGTAAGTCGGAAAATGAAGCCAACGTAATGTGTTTTGTGGTGATGCATTGGATTGTTTTAAATAAATGATTTTCTGAAGAGATGAATAGTGTAGTTTTTTCAGTGGTAGTTAAGGACACCACTTACGATAAATCCCAAGAGTTCATCTTTCATTGTTTTTGACAATGCCCCCATACTATTCTGCTGTTCATCGCCAGACCAGTGTTGCTTCAAGGAAAGATAAAATTATTCAGAGGCTCAAAACGTGGCATTGATTTGAAGAGGGCTTAGTTTCTAGAAATTGTGTCACAAAAGAAGCCACAATTTCCATTGTACATCATTGATTTACTTCTAATCAATAGGTTTGAGGTACCTCTTGCTGATAAGGACGTTAGGTCTACTGACTCTTTCTTATCAACAGAGGTGTACACCATACATAAACATGTGCTGTGATGGGGGAACAGTGTACAATGTAACTCATTGGCCAATGTTGTATCTTTTCATTGGTTGCAAGTCAAAGTTTTTCTTCTTTCATTAAGAGAAGTTACAGGTAAGTCAGGGAAAAAATCTCTGTAAGTAAGGTGTTTATAGAGGGATTTTCTTGTATGAGGTCTGTTCAAGAAATTCCAGAACTTTGTCCACAAATGTTTTCTGCACTTACCTTTTACTTTTTGTGCATGGTCTCCTTTGAAATACTCTTCTCCACAATTGGCACACCACTCCCAGTGCCGTTTCACCTTCGGAAGCAGTTTTGGTATGCCCCTTGCTGGGTCGCGCGACATCTCGTGTGTGAATTTTCTTTTATCTCATCTATCATTGCAAATCTTAGTTCTTTCAACAGGGTTTTCAACTTTGGAAGTAAAAAATAAGTCCACTGGGCTGAATGTGCGGGTGCATTATCATGATGCAAGAGCTGTGAATTGCCTGGCCAACTTCTAGGCCACTTCCTTCCCACAGGCATCACAACACGTCCCGGTAGTACCATCATTAACAGTTTTTCCTTGTGACATGAATTCATGGTGAACTAATCCTTCAGTAGATGTCGTAGGGTGTCCTGAATGAGGACCGTCTTTAACTTCCGTCACGCCATTTTTAAACCGCGTGAACAATTCATAACACAGAGTGCGGCATAAGCACACAACACTGTGGGCTTCCCGATCATTTGGTGTGTCTCAGTAAAGGTTTTCTTAAGTTTCTTGCAAAATTTAATACCAATGCATTGCTCCTCTAACACTGCCATCTCAAAATTCGCAAACTCTGAGACACAATGTTCTACTCAACAGAGCACTGTACAATAACTAACAGACATACAACAATGAAACTTTGGGCAGTTATACTTTAAAAAAAAGTATGTGCAGAGATTTCAACTGCATTTCGCTCAGACACACCATTGGTGTGAAATTACAAATGTTCTGGAATTTTTTGAACAGATCTCATAATTTTTTCCATCCCTATAGGTATATTTTGCCATGAAAAAGGTTTTATATCAGGCTCTAGATTCTGGAGCATTCACGAAATAATAGTACCTTTATCTTGCCCTAATTACTCATATTAATAGATCAATTTGTAATCAGTAAATAATATTACAGAGAAGTACTCCTCTGTGATACAGACAAGGAGGAGATTGAGTCAATAATTAAATCACTGAAGACTAAGGACTATCATGGTTATGATGGAGTGCCTAGCAGAATATTAAAGTACTGTGCCGCACATGTTAGCCCTGTATTTACCAAACTTGTAATTTTTGCTTTAGGAATGGTCAGTTTCCTGAATGATTAAACTACAGAGTAGTAAAGCTGCTTTATAAAAATGGAAAAAGCAATAATGTAAACAATTTTAGACCTATTTCTATGCCATCAGTGTTTGCTAAAGTTATTGAAAAGGCTGTGTATGTAAGAATGACTGATCATTTTATCACATGATTTGCCATCAGATTTACAGTTCAGCTTTAGAAGTCGTTTTAACAACTGAAAATGCTATATTCTCTTTTTCTCTGTGAGGTACTGGATTGGTTAAACAAAAGGTTTCGAACAATATGCATATTTTTTTATTTAACTAGGGCGTTTGATTGTGTTGATCACAAAATATTGCTCCAGAAGTTGGACTATTACAGAATATGGGGAGTAGCTCACAATAAATAAATAAAGTAGGTTCTGACCTTCATGCATAGAGAGAGTCTTGCATGGAATCTCTGATCATATATTATTAAGCCAAAAGAGGAAGGAGATGGATTAGGGCAAAAATATAAAGCAATGTATTAGTGTGAGATAGTGGGTGCTTTTGAAGCCCGACAGAAAGTGAGCAATGAGACTACGGATGTATAATCTTCAATACCATATCTCTATTCTTCTAGTAGCTACTCTGCAGTTGACATAGTTTAGCAGATATAGTGAATCTCAAAATAATAAAGGGTTTCTGTAAATTACAACTGATGAAAGAAAGAAAACGCTATGACTACCAGTCTGGGCATTGTATAGCTGGGCTTTGAATCGGTGTCCACTGTGTGTCGGCTTCTGCTGCGAGGCTGCCAACATCCTTATGCCATACTGAGAGGATAACCAGTCCAGGAATATAGCCACAACCTCAATGGAGGATGTCAGTCTGAGGTCCTCTCAGCCCTGAACCTCTGTGGTCTGACAGTGCCGGTCACCGCTCACCATCCACCAGTCCAGAATTTGACCCTGGGTAACACTGCTGACTGCTGCTAAGCTGAGTAGTGGCTGGTTCTACGACATTTATGAGAGCAGAGGTGCCACAACTGACACTGCACTGTGAAGCATCTGAAATGCATTGCTAGCAAGGTCACTGCTGAGCAGAGAGAATGAGAAGTGCTTACACTGGTGCATCACTGCCAGCTGTCCTGGACTAATGTTCAACCACTGTAGCATGCCTTCTGTAGGTGCACAGTTTCTATCGTTGGCTAACTGGGAAGTCAATAAATTGTCACCACTGACTGCCTCCAAACATACCCACCCACACCTTTACAATGGCAACAGACGTAAGTAATTTCTGTTCAAAGTAGGTGGATATTAATAATGGTAAAAATTGGAGAATTAATGTGCTGACCTCCGCTTTCAATTTTTATTTGAATAATTAGCTAGAAACGTCTTTGTGCTCAAATGAAAAAGAAATAGTTTACAGAAAGGAATGAACTACAGCAGACGTGACATTATGTACATGTATTATGACGCTTATCAGCCAGAATATTATGACCACCTACCTAATAGCCGGTATGTCCACCTTTGGCATGGAGGGCAATGACAACGCATCGTGGCATGGAAGCAGTCGAGCTTTCGTAGGTCGCTGGATGGAGATAGCATCACATTTGCACACACAAATCACCTAATTCACGTAAATTCCAGTGAGAGGGCAATGAGCTCTGATGCCACAATCAATCAACTCTCAAATTTGTTTCATTGGGTTCAGATTGGTGATTTGGGGGGCCGGCAGCTCGCCACTGTGTTCCTTGAACCACTCCATCACACTCCTGGCCGTATGACATGGTGCGTTATTTGCTGAAAAATGCCACTGCCATTGGGAAACATGATTGTCATGAAGGGGTGTACAGGGTCTGCAACTCAATTATGATACTCCATGGCTGTCATGGTGCCTTGCATGAGCTTCACTGGACCTATGGACATCCATGTGAATGTTCCCCAGAGCATAATGGAGACACCATCAGCTTGTCTTCATCCCACAGTTCAGGTGTCAAGGAGCTGTTCCCCTGGAAGCAGACGGATTTGCGCCCTCCCATCGACATGATGAAGAAGATATCGTGTTTAATCAAACCATGCAACTTGCTGCACCAATGTCCAATGCTGATGGTCACATGCTTATTGCAGTCATACTTGCTGATGTTGTGGTGTTAACATTATCACATGCATGGGTTGTCAGCTGCGGAGGCTCATCATAAGGAGTATTTGTTGCAGTGTGCTTTCACACACAGTTGTACTCTGCCCAGCAGTCTGATGTTAGCTCTGCCACAGTTCGCCACCTGTCGTGTTTTACCAGTCTGCTCAGCCTATGACATCCGACACCTGTGATGAGTAGTGGCTGCACTACCAGACAATGCATGGAAGTGGTTTCGTCACATGTTGAAGATACTCAGCACAGCGCTCCTCGAACACCAGTTGAATTCTTCAGTTTCTGAAATGCTCATGTTGAGCCTCCAGGCCATCACAATCTGTTGTGCGCCTTCTCCATTTTACACATGTACAGCAGTCTCTCTGGTACTGCATGCATTGTGTCTGTGTCTGACTAGCAGTCATTCCTCACCAGGTGATGCTGCTATCGCCTGGATAAGTTTGTATTGATAGTAGATTGGTGGTCATAATGTTCTGGCTAATCAGTTTGGGGAAAAAAGGAACCCAGGACCTGCAGACTTGTGGCATGCCAGGGTAACATGTGAACTTAGCAGTCTATGAAGACACCAGTTTTCTCACAGTGAGAATTGAAAGAAAAAGCTAATTGGAACAAGAAAAAATGAAAAGAAAGGAAATGGGAACATATGAAGACCACAGGAAAAGAATGTGCTTGTCCACATATCAAATTGTACAGGAGAGAAATTTTATTAAAGTGTGAAACTGAATTTCGTGGATACTAATGGATGAATTTAATGAATACAAAAGTCATTTGAAAGGATATGTTATACACATTAAATTTAATTTAAATTTATTTCTTGAATATTTAAATTGTTGTTTTACTGGCATAATATTTAAAGTAATGTTATACATTGCAAGGGAAAAACATGCTACTTGTATAGAGCAGAATAGAAAATAATCCAAGTAAAGCTGTATTTTTTGTTAAATATTACATGTTAGATTATTTTGTCATACAAAACAATGTTTGAAGCAATAAAGATACTTATTGGTAAGCAGTTTCTCTTTGCTATTTTAACTTAATGTGTTCATGTGGTAATAAGAATAAAATACAATGTCGTTTGTCCCAACATGCACTTCTCTGCTTAGTGTAGAAGGTTTGCGTAAAAAACTATAGCTTCTTGTCTATGATACTCCTTCAAAAGCTGGACGTGCTGATACTTTTCTTTTGATGTTGCCAGAGGACCTATAAAGACACGTTGTTGTTGTTGTTGTTGTTGTTGTTGTTGTTATTATTATTATTATTATTATTATTATTATTATTATTATTAGCATTATACAAAATTACTGTAAAATATTATTTTATTATATTTTACCCTTCCAAACAGGGGATGGATATTCTCTAGAGTACCATTCTTGAAGTCACTGTGAAACTCTCGCCACCCATGGAATCCAAGCTCCGTTAAAAGTTTCTTGATGTTGAATGAGACTGGGGTGTTTTTTGTCATGACTACTTCTCTGATGGGCCTTATTAGGAAAGGACATTTCCTCAAATACTTCTTCAAAATCATCTCCCAGTTTTGTATCATATCTTGGTTGACCACCACTACATCAAAAGGCTTAGATTTACATGAAGCTTGAGCCGTGATTTGCAGCCTGTCCATTGGAACTTATGATACTGCATATGTGTTAATCAGTCCTATAGTCTTATCACACCCCATAAAGGTGTTTGCACTGACACAAAAAATTTCAGTTCACTCACAAGATAATTAAGATATCTTGGTTCTTGTTCTAGTCTGAACAAGGATCACAAAAACTTCAAGACGTTTGACTTCCTTGTGAAATAATTCTATCACAAAATGATTTAAAAAGAAAACAATTTTATTCGCCTCTTTTTTCCAGTTTCTACAATGTAAGTGTAGAACACGGAAGTTGCATTTGAAAGCTGATGAATCTTGAAAGAGTGAACAGGCAACTGTCTCTTATAATAGGTGTTACTAGTATTTATGTTTGCTAAGAATATATTTTTTGGTAGTCAATTCAGATTGATTCTGTTTCATTAGACTTTGACTTCTTAAAAGAACATTTCTCTTTCTGGAATAAAATGTTTCAGCTTTGACTTTGTTTACTTTCTGGTCAATGGTGATATTCTTAATTCCCTTCAAGACTAGTTTCTTCATATCATCATCTAAATTTTCAGATAACATTACATTCAATGCTTTTATCTCAGCAATGTACTTACCACAGGCTGAGTGTGTATCATTCCTTGGATACCCAAAAAATGTATTGAATTTGGTGTTTGTTGAATACTTTCATGTGCATTTCATAGGAAATATCAAAATTCTGATTTTTTCCTGGAACTTTTCATACAGTTTTTTCACCAAAAGTTTCTATGGGAGATACAACTTCTTGGTCTTGTCATTGCTATAAAGACTTGCTCTGTCCGTAAATGAATGAATGTGATGATGAACTGCGATTCCTACTTCTTCCTTAATTTTCCATGGCGTACTTTGATTCTTACCCCTTTCAGCATGAGAGAATTTGCCAAGCTCAAAAATTTTAATCATGATCTTGTTACTCCACGTACATGTTTCTTCATGCTTGAATTTTGTGTATGATGTCATCACCTTTCACTTTTACTCTGTAATTGAAATTACTCTCTTGATGCTGTGCTTCATATTCATTCTTAATTGATCTCCTCCTGTGAAGTAGAAGCAATGTAATGAGACCTGTCAAATAGAATGATTGTTCATGTGAATCTACCATATCACTAAATTTTCGCATAATATTTTATCTTTCTTCAGCACTCACTAGCTCAAAACACTTTAAGTTACAATTGTAGTCTTCTCGTAATTCATGCGACTGAATCAATTTCTTCATGACTGTACTCATTCTCTCTTGTACATGCCTTTTCCTAACGCTGTTAGAATCTGAACTTCTCTGTGCTCCATCCTCAGATGAAATATCAATAATATTCAATATCAGTAATAAACTACTGAAACTGAAATGAATTGCTTACAACTACTTATTACTAAACAGAATGTGTCAAACTAAAACAGTGGTTTTCAGGAGTACAAACAATGCACAGTAAAGGAAAATTCTTTGGTACTTACCTCAACATTGGTTGCCTACACACAGCATTGAACAAAGCACATTTATCCCCAGTAGTGAGAGATGTTAGCACATTCTTTCCCTGCATGTCTTGTCTAAAATGAGGTATAGAACATGGTCTATTGATATTATCACATTGTTTGATTAACAATATTAAACAACACAGCAACCTGTATCCCATAGCATACATAACACATTTTTGAAAAAAAGTGGACAAAGCATGTTCTTTTCCCGTACTCTTCACATACAATATAAATCATATTAAATAGATTAGAGTTGAACTGATGTTTCACAGATTGTGACTACATTCTGTTATTTTGTCTGCCGGAAAATAAAGAGTGGTAATAGAGCAATGAATTGTCATGAACTTTCATGTGAAACTTGGAAAAAAATATTACTGAAATGTACCTTTTCACTAAAAAAGTATATGATGAAGACTTTATCATGTACACAAGACTGAGTGCTTCAAGTGTGTCCAAGATGGCTGAAAAGACATTAAAGACTCATGTCTGGGAGGCCCTTCCACATCGAACACAAATGAAAATGTTGAAAAAGTAGGTAATCTGATTTGATCTGACTGTTGAGTATTCAGTCAATTGCTGAAACGTTAGGAATTGACAAAGAATGTGTGAAGCAAATTTTACATAACCAATTGAGAAACTGGTGCTGAAAATTCTCATGGTCGAACAAAAAGCAGCTCATGAAATTGTTTGTAGTGACTCTTGGAATACCACGGAAAATGATACTAATTTCTCAGGAACAGTGATAACGATTGACAAATCTTGGTTTTTCACTTATAATCCAGGAGCTAAGTGTGAATCCATGCTGTGGAATGGCCCAACTTAACAGAGTGCGGAAAAAAGTGGAATGAGCAAATCAAGATTCAAAGTAGTGCTGATTATTTTGATATTCGTGGAATTATATATCTTCTGAGAGTTCCTAAAGATCAAACTATTAGTCAACATTATTACCTTGAGGCTCTTGCTCAACACCGTGAGGAGGGGGAGGAGGTGGGGGGGTTGGGAGAATCCACCGCACTATTTCAACTGGACACCTGCGAGTCATCTTCAGGTTGGCCATCAAAGACTGACAAAGATCCATCTTATATATCGCACTTATAGTATTGCCGCACATGCCTCAGAGTCATGGTGATAGAAGCACCACGTCGCCTGGCAGCAGTGCCCTTGCTGGTGGAACTCCAAGAGTCAGCTGTCTCCGGCATTGCCACTCGCCGCAGTCATTGGAGTATTCTGTCGTCCTCACTGGAGCAAATCTTTGAGATGACAGGATTCCAAGCATTATCCAGCTGGTAGCCACTGTCACGATTCGTTAGATTTTCCATGGTACATATTTCAATTGATTCTTTTGTAATGGAGTCCCAAAAAGATATTATTGTGGTCAAAATTGATGTTTTCTCGTACTCCAGTGAATGTCCATTGGAGATACAGTGTTCCACAATTGCAGATTTGCTGGGTTTGCAGAAGATGATTGCAACATTTATGTTTCGTACAACATTCTTCCCCTGTGCATGTTGTTTGTCCTATATAGGCCATACCACATTGGCAAGGTAGTTTGTAAATTCTTGCCTTCTGCAATAATTACTTACCCTTCACTGATGCCAGCAGGTCCAAAGTGATAGATGGTGGGTGGAAAATCACTTTCATCTGAAAATTACTAAGGATTTTTGCTATTTTGAAGGAAATATTTTCAATGAAGGGAAGAAAAGTTGGACCTTTCCTGGCATGTTCTCTTCTTTATCCACTTTCTGGTTCTTGTTTTTAGCTTAGAATGCCCTGTTAATTTGCTAGGTTAAGTACCCAATGTCCGTGAATGCTGTCCTTAAATGTGCAAGCCCTGTAGGTAAACTATATGGACCGTGTGTGCAAGGGTTTTAAGCACACTCGTGGTTTTGGATGGGTGAGAGCAACTTCAAGAGTGCAATTACAAATCAGTGTGAATGGCTTACAATAAACAGAATGTCCCAGAGACCTGTCACTCCTCTGTCTAACCAAAACATCCAGGAATGAGAGACAACCATCTTTCTCTAATTCCATAGTAAATTGGATGTTCTCATGAATGCAGTTAAGGTGATGTAAAAACTCCATTAACTTTTCTTCTCCATGGGGCCACACTGTGAATGTATCATCCACAAACCTCCAAAAAACAGTTTGTTTAAGAACTGCTGATTCAAATGCTCTTTCCTCAAACTCCTCCATAAAAAAGGTAGCCACCAGGGGAGACAAGGGGCTGCCCGTGGTGGCGCCATCTGCCTTCTTCAAAATATTCTTGGTTAAACATAAAATAGGTTGAGGAAAGAGCATGTAGAAATAAAGCAGCATAACTCATTGTCCCTTAAGAGGTTTCTAGTGAAGTGCAGTGTCCCAGTGTTAGAACACCCACATAACTCACCTGCCTAGCACCATCTATTCCTCAAGGTCAAATCAGCCTATTGAAGCAGCGAAAGAAAAAGTGGCATGCATCATCATGGAGCTCACAGAGGAAAAGTTCCAGTACTGTTTCCATAAATGGAAAATTCTCAGGCATCGTTGTAGTGTTAGGGAAGAGGAGCATATTGAGGGTGACAATAAATCAATATCTTTGTTTTTCAAATACAATGTTGTACAGCAATAGTCCTGTTAGTTTATTGCTGTACATTGCATATTAATTCTGGATATTACACAGATATACACATTTATTCTGTGCCTTTATTTTCTTAGTCAGTTTAGGTGTTTCTGATGTTCCTTTTTTATACGGTAAGTTCAGGAATGCTAAGGGTTCCCTTCTGTCACATAGGGCTTATTTCACAAGGTAATGATGAAGATCCAGAAAGTTAATACAGAACATATACATTAAAAAGCTTTATTTAAAAAATGATAAGATTAGGACAGCTAATGTTATAATGAAATTTTGTGCTCTTTAGGTCTCATGTAAAGACATAAATCTTAATGTGTCTCCTCTCTTCTCTCAAATCTCTGTTGCAATTTTGTCTGTGCACTAACTGAGGACATTTGCCGTGCAGTATCCAGCAGTAGTCAGCTATCATGCTGGTCAATGAAGCCTTTCTCCCTGTTCCTCACTCACTTCACCTAAATTTTCTAGAAAATAGCTGACATGAAGTTCAGAAAGTGCAGCTTCAAGCTCATTGAACATCCAATGCTTTGAAGTTATCCAGCATGTTTCTTACTAATTGTAGTAGTCAAGGTTTTTGCAGTTGCCAAGAAACTTGCTGACAGTTTGTTTGAAAGATATCTAAGATGATCTTTAAACTCCATTAATCTACAGATGTTTCTTCTTTCATTACTTTTGAAACACCAGGGCTGATTCAAACCCCTTCTTCCATCTTAGCTTCTGACAGCCACAGTAACATAATTGCTACTCACTTGAAAGTGAGATTTTCTGCTGCCGCTTTTCACTACAAATTTGCCATAGATACATCAGAAGGGGCCAGGAGTTTATACAACCTCTTGAAATCATGAAATTCACAAAGCAGGCAGCAGTCAATTTATCACTCTTTGTTGAAGTTGGCATGATAAATGATATGTGAAACAAACATATAGGCCTCAGCATTACAGTATCACCAAAATATATTGGTAGCTGTATTACTGACTGTAAAAATTAAACATCCTTTTGTAGGGCATTACATCGGAAACTTTTGCAGAACAGTTATATTATTATAACGACTAAGTAGGTACCTCTTGCATATCTCACAGAAACTCTAAATTTCTGTCAAAACTGCTTGTGATTAAACATTCTAATACTTTACCTGAAATCAGCACCAAAAAATATGATACAAAACCGCTTCACCTTTAAGAAAAAAATTGATTTTCAACCAGTGTTGATGACCAGCTGAATGGCGTATGTGATTGTTGCTATTTTGGGTGCACTACACTCTGAGACATTGCTTCTCCCGTCGAATTCAGAAGCCCTCTGTAAATTTCTGCATATGACAGTGATTGTTCCTAAGGTCTATCATCATCTTAGCTATGGAACTGGTTGGTATTCTAGCCAGTTTTCCTGCAATAAGAAAATGTAGTGGAGTCAAGGCAGTGTAGAGATCATTTCATATCACAGTCTAACGTAAGACTGGTCACACTGTGACCATCCAAAAACCTTCCATAGGCAGTATTTAATTGTTGTTATCATTTTCTCCAACCATCTTCCTGACCAGAGCAACATGCACTGCATGATATTGAAAGGCAGAGTCTCATGCCATGCAATACCCCTGATCCAGGTTTCTTGAAACAATAATTTGCCTTGGTTAGTAACAGTCTGAGGTCGTAAAGTCGTGAGATGATCTGCAGAACATCACGTTTTAGAGTGGGCTGAGACATCTTTTAAGATGCCAGTAGTTGGAGCTGGATACCAATGATGTATGTTTTCCAGAAGTGGTAATTTGTAATGTTGTCATAGCTGATGCAGTGATGAAAAATTCTTAGCCGTTTTTGACTTCACAAATTTTATGATGTTCATCACATTAGTTAGCTGGTTGTAAATTCTGCCTTTCACCCACTAAAGCTGCGAAATTGTTCATAAAAATAAAATGGGGCAGTAGAACCAAACTGATCCAAGTGACATTTTTTTTCTTTATTAGAGCTTTTCACATGGGTGCATGGAAGAAAATATAAATTTTTATGCCACATTGATCCAAGTGCAAAAACCACCATCTTCTGTAAGAACATCTCTATCTCTCACATCAGAGTTGATCTTACTTTGAGTATTCTACCTTAGCTACCGATTTCTGAGCAAAGTCTATATTTATTAATGGTGTCATTTCATTTACTGTGTGGAACTGTATATACTGTGTTTTGTCAAAGTTTAATGAGAGTCCATTTGCAGAGAACCACTTAATGATTTTCTGAAAAACATCGTTTACAATTTCACCAGTTAATTCTTGTCTGTTGGGTATGATAGTTGTATCATCGGCAAAAAGCACCAGCTTTGCACCTTCGTGAATGTAGAATGGCAAGTCTTTAATATATATTAAGAACAGCAGAGGACCCAGGAGCGAACCTTGCAGCACCCCATTCTTGATTGATCCCCAGTTTGAGAATTCACCAGTTTTTTGCATATTATATGAACTGCTTATTTCAACTTTCTGCACTCTTCCAGTTAGGTATGATTTAAACCATTTGAGCGCTGTCTCATTCATACCACAGTACCTGAGCTTATCTAGATGTATTCCATGATTTACACAATCAAAAGCCTTTGATAGATCACAAAAAATCCCAACAGGTGACTTCCGGTTACTCAGAGCATTTAATATTTCATTAGTGAACGTATATATGGCATTTTCTGTTGAAAAACCATTCTGGAAACCAAACTGACATTTTGTTAAAACTTTATTTTTACAAAGGTGAGAAGTTACTCTACATTACTTTTTCAAGAATTTTGGATAAGGCAGTCAGAAGAGAGATTGGGCAGTAGTTGTTGACATCAGACGTATCCCCTTTTTTATGCAGTGTTTAACAATAGCATACTTCAGTCTATCTTGGAAAATACCCTGCTTCAAAGAGCTATTACATATGTGGCTAAGAATCCCACTCATTTCTTGGGAACAAGCTTTTATTATCCTGCTGGAAATGCCATCAATTCCATGTGAGCTTTTATTCTTGAGAGAATTTATTATCTTCCTAATTTCAGAAGGAGAGGTGGGTGTAATTTCAGTTGCATCAAATGGTGTGGGTAAGGCCTCTTCCATTAACTGCCTTGCTTCTTCTAATGAACATTTAGATCCTATTTTCTGTACAACATTCTGCTTACTGTACTCTCTCTTGGTCTCCCTCTATGATTTTTACCCTCCACACTTCCCTCCAGTACTGAATTGGTGATCCCGTGATGCCTCAGAGTGTGTCCTACAAATCAATCCCTTCTTCTAGTCAGGTTGTACCAAAAATTTCTCTTCTCCAGAATTCTGTTCAGTACCTCCTCATTAGTTACATGATCTGCCCATCTAATTTTCAGCATTCATCTGTAGCACCACATTTCAAAAGCTTCTATCTTCTTCTTGTCTAAATTGTTTACTGCCCATGTTTCACTTCTTTACATGGCTACACTCCATACAGATACTTTCAGAAAGTACTTCCTGACACTAAAATCTATAATCAATGTTAACAAAGTTCTCTTCTTCAGAAATGCTTTCCTTGCCATTGCCAGTCTACATTTTATATCCTCTCTACTTCGGCCATTATTAGTTATTTTGCTGCCCAAATAGCAAAACTCCTCTACTACTTTAAGTGTCTCATTTCCTACTCTGATTCCCTCAGCATCACCCAATTCATTCGACCACATTCCATTATCCTTGTTTGCTTTTGTTGATGTTCATCTTATATCCTCCATTCAAGTCACTATCCATTCTGTTCAACTGCTCTTCAAATCCTTTGCTGTCTCTATTAAAGTCTAAATAGGTGCTTATTTTTTATAACGGTGATCGTTTACATATTTTATACAACCAAATACAGAGTACTTTTCCAGTTGGTAATGCAAGCAGTTGTTGTTTATACCAAAGTCAGCTGTCTCATATCCTTTATTTTTTTCAGTTTCAACAGTGTTTATGTTCTCTTTGGTTTTGAGGATTCGTACTGTGCACTATGTAATATAAACTCTTTGCTGGGCACAAATGTAACGCCTTAATTGTCTGTGTGTATATTTTCTGTGTTGGAACAGCCTGTCAGTGAAATGAAATGGACAACAGAAACAGATGCTCTGGAGTGGAAAATGCATTAGCATTACAAAGTCCATTGAGTGATACTGAAAGTAGTGAGTACTTTTCCAGTGAACATTCATCCTAACCCCCCCCCCCCCCCCCCAGACTAGAATGAATTTCTCAGTGAAATGGATGATGAAGGTAAGCATATCTATGAAGAGTCGTTATCATATAGTGGAATTTCGAATGACTGGCTTTCGTCTAGAACAATGTTGCTTGAGGTTTGACTGTCTGTCTGATTTAGTAGCTTGCATTTTAGCTTCTTACACCGGAGGTCTCGGGGTTTGTCTCTTACCATAGATTTTGCTACTTCCAAACACTTATCAAGAGAATGGTCATTCTTCCTGTGGTGTGATTGGTAATTTAGGAGAAGTCGTAGACAGCGAAGTGGCTGATGGACATGTTAGAGGAAGGAAACGGCTAAGGAATACAGACACACGGAATAATATAAGAAAACTGAAAAGAACAGGTGGTTAGTAATGGACCAATGTAAAAGGTAACTTGTGCCAGCAAAAGTATTCATGCCTGTTGATTATAATTGCCACTTTAAATGCAGTGAGCATGTTTCTGCAAATACATAACATGTATTACCATTTACCTTCATGAGACGCACAAATGACTAGGTTATGTAATGTTGTAAAAACTGTAGTACCTAAATGATGCAAGAAAGGGTATTCTAACCAGGCACTTAGTCTAGGTGTAATTCAAGTAAGCAATAAAATAATTTATTATTCACTACAAACAAAAAAGTCTCTGGAATACCTGAAAATGACAAAAGGGGATGAAAATCTCCTCCAAACAAGATTTCTGATGAGGAATTTACATGACTCAGATATTATATTAAAAGTTTGCCCAAATACAGAAGTCACTATGGGGAAAGGAAGTCATCATGTCAATATATGTCTCTGGAGTTTTCCTTTAATAAAATGTATGAACTATTTAAAGAAATAAACAAGTCAACGGAAAATCCAATTTTAAAAAAGCACATCTACAAAAAATATTACTCAACGGAGTTCAATATTCACTTTTATGTGCCTAAAAGGATATGTGCAAAACCTGTGATACATCTGAAGTAGCAATAAAAGTGGAGGAAGACCTAGAAATTTGCCAAGTTTTCAGAACCCAGAAAAACCATCATGCCAAACTGGCAACTAAAGTGCGAGATATATTGGCTGACTGTAAAGTAAAAGTTTAAGATGATGAATCTTTAACAGCTACAACTTCTGACTTGGAGTGCACACTACCCCTTCCATATTTTAATGCAGATGAGGTCGAAAGCAAAAGAAGAGGACAGACATCTTCATGCCTCCGGCATGGATGGCCCTTGTGTGTGGCTGGAGGGAATGTAAACCTTTCGTAGTTTGAGACATAACTGGCAAGTTTCTGGATTTTGAACGCCTCTCAGATCACTACAAAGACTATTTTCAAAGAGGGGGCAAAGAGAACACAAATGTGGAGAATAAAATTATTCAAGGGCTCCAGGTTTATACACTACAATGAGAAATATACAGAAAAGTATGAAGCAGTTGGGCTCAAATCTAGTGAAACAGATTTGCAGCCATTTTTCCTAGGCCTCTGAAAATTACATACCTGCACAGGCCAGTGCAGCAAAGCCAATATCACACAAAAAGATGAAAGACATAAAAAAATTGTTAAATTAGTTCCACCAGTTCATAATCTATTCTACCTGTCAATTCCATATGTACGCAGAAGAGAAAGGGACGATGAAAACGTACTATTCTCCAGATTTGGTGATGGTTAAGTTTGATTACCTCCATACATCTTTGGTCCTTCAATGTGAAACAACTGTAACTTCATTGTGTGTTTGCACCAGAGTGATCAAGTGATTTGTTTAATGCAGAATACAAACTATCGTATCTTCCAATAAAATGGTTTTTTATTTATTCTGACACATTAGTCAACATTTTGTTAAAGATTAACCATAACAAATGACTTGTTTCCTTAGAACAAACTCAAACATGTTTCCCAAGCTTTTTTTCAAAACGATGAGAATGCTGCTTGGATCAGTACGGTTTTACTGTTGCCACATCATAGACTGGAGGAGAGGCAGCTGGGAAGTTATGCATGTGGTGAGTAGCTAGTTCTCGTAGTGTTGCCGACAGAGGAAGGGAATACATATCGATCCACAAGTAAGTTCTGTGAAATAGTACCTATGTAGCCTCTTCATTATTGATATGCTAGATGTCACCATTGTTAGGTAATATCTGAAACCTAAAGAATCATGTCGGGTCTCTGTCTTTGTGATGGCTGAAAGCTATTGAAATATTTGTCTGATGTCACACACAATAGTGTAACAGTGTTTTCTGAAGCAAAGCAACATGCTTAATGTGAAGAGAACAGATTTAGTCACACTTCCAAAATGTCGTTTACATGGAGTATAATTTTCATTACATGAGGCATCAAACACAATTCTCCACTTTGTGGTATTGTCTCTCGTCTTCTTTATGGTGTGGTGAGGTAAGTAATATATCACTTTTGTCTCAAAATCCGAATTCACTATTTCCAGTTGACCTTGAAAGGTGTATTCCATCATGTTTATTCCATAGTTATCTGCATTGTCTACATTGCTTTGCAACCTTTTGCATAATGCACAAAATTATTTCTCAGCTGTTGTGATGTTATTGGACAATAGTTTTAGTTCATTCCTAAAAAACGAAACAAATCTTCTGCCATCTTCAGTGGAATAGGAGGCATGAAGCTGCACCAATACACAGTCAATGGAGCTTATTGTTCATGATCTTGATTCTGTTTCATGGATGCCAATTGTCTCCAGGTCCCAGAAATTGTGAACATGTTGGTTATGGAGTGTAGACTCTCCCTGAAGTAGTATGTTGATGGAGATTTGGTTACCCATAATTCGGCTTCTGTTTCAACTTAGCATCCATTGAAAAATCAAAGGAAGTAATAATAAAAAGGTGAGATCCAAATCAGTGGTGCACTTTTATCAGATTCCACTAGAATACAATGATGAGAAGTGCACATTTGTAAGTGAAAGGACATTCTGAGGAATAGCTAGGTGTGGTGAATATACATGGTATTTGAGCTGTCAGGTGCAGAAATGTTTACTGTGGTAAGAGCCTGGACTCCTGCAGCTGGAAGTCCACAAGATGGCACCATCACAGTATGCTGGTATTGCATTCAAAAGCAATGATGTGTAAGTCTGTTTCAACGACAGTGGTAAGTTGTAATTCATTGCCTAGGTTGATGAATGTAGACTGGCTTCCTGCATCTAGAACACATCATGTCAGTTTACCTTAGGCAATTAGTCCAACAGCTCAAATGTGTACTGTCTGTGAGCATTGTCAGAAATGTGAATTTGAATTGTATTCACTGATGTAGCAGCTAAGTCATCAGTCGAGCAAATGGATTTGTGATGAGACTGCTTGCAATTTGAACAAAATGTTTTGCATTGTTCGTTACATGTTTTTGATAAGTAGCCTCTATTTACGCAAAGGAAGCAGCACAATTATTGTTTTAACTTTTCTGTGCACTGATTCATACTGGTTGTTTTCCTGCACTCCTGTGCCCAGTGCCCATTAGTTTCACAGAATACACAAAAAGGTAATGGATTCAGTTTGTATGATTTAGTACTCTTTGTGGACTTGGTTTCTACCTTGAAGTGTGTTGCCATAGTGAGTAAAGATGTTGAAGCAATGAAATCCCCACAGATTTTTTTTCTGTATGGAGGCTCCTTTGACTTATTTCTTTTTTATTCCCTGAGCTTCATAATGCTATGTCCCTCAATATCTTTATGTTTAGTATGGGTAATCCATCATTGGCTAACGTTTTGGGGAAATGTGCATAGCATCTTCAGAGCAAGGATGTGACTGTAGTATCTATATTGTCTCTGAAAGCACACGGTACTTTGAGGTGACTGCACAGGCTGCAGTTGCCCAAGGAAATCAAGAAGGACTTGAATAATACAGATAAATCACCATATTTAGCATGAAGCATGTGTTTTGTTTCATTGTACTTTGTATGTTTCAGACTTGACAGCTATGCCATCAAATAAATGTTTTGGCTCATCCTCCAAATGACAACCTGTACATTTTGATTTCAATAGTGCCGTGACTTTTTAGTTACTCCTGAACATAATAAAGCAGGTGGAAACAAATAGAACCCAAACCCAGCAGGAATTTGTGATACGGAAGGCAATAACTCAAAGATCTGGAAGGAACTTGGTTTCAGAACAAAAACATACTTTCCAAACCTTATCAATGTTCCAAGAAGAGTGTGTTTTTTCTATGATGTCCCTAATTTGCTAAACACTCTATGGACAGAGTTATGAAGCAATAAAGACAAAAAAATTCCAAACACTATATTTATGTTACTTAAGGGTCACGATAAACATATACTTATAAAAAATACATTAACTCATCTTTATAAAGTTTATTTTGTGGGTTTACTTATTTGTTACATTGTGCATTTAAGGATACAGATAAATTAAATTTTGGCTTGCGAATAATGACATACGTACTTCTCCAACAAATGAAAATATTACAAAATTTGAAACATTTGAACCTCACAGTTTTTATTCTTTATGAAAGTCCAGAACATAGTTCTCTTTCTTCTCAATGCATAAGTTAACATTACACATCTGGCAGATAACAGATGGACTTCCTTTTGCAGCTTGGTACTTTGCATCTCTCTCTCTTTGCAGACACAGTTGGCCAATGACAGCACTGTCATGATGAACAATATTTTGGGGAATTGGCTTTGATGCAAACCCTGTTCTTTATTTCTTTGCATATTTAGTATTTATACTTGGAGGTCTTCCCCTCTTTCTCCCAATTACATCCTTGTTCATTTTGCACAGGGCATCAGCTACTTTTGCTTTGCTCTGACCAAGTGGCCTCGTTTATTTTTGGGTATACAAGGTGAGTCACAACCCCTCATGTTCAGTACCCACACTTTTACCACCATAATATCGGGGACATGAAAAAATAACTGATGGTAGTACTTCCCCCCCCCCCCCCCCATGAGCCATGGACCTTGCCGTTGGTGGGGAGGCTTGCGTGCTTCAGCAATACAGATAGCCGTACTGTAGGTGCAACCACAACGGAGGGGTATCTGTTGAGAGGCCAGACAAACGTGTGGTTCCTGAAGAGAGGCAGCAGCCTTTTCAGTAGTTGCAAGGGCAACAGTCTGGATGATTGACTGATCTGGCCTCGTAACAATAACCAAATCGGCCTTGCTGTGCTGGTACTGCGAACGGCTGGAAGCAAGGGGAAACTACAGCCGTAATTTTTCCCGAGGGCATGCAGCTTTCCTGTATGATTAAATGATGATGGCGTCCTCTTGGGTAAAATATTCCGGAGGTAAAATAGTCCCCCATTCGGATCTCTGGGCGGGGACTACTCAAGAGGATGTCATTATCAGGAGAAAGAAAACTGGCGTTCTACGGATTGGAGCGTGGAATGTCAGATCACTTAATCGGGCAGGTAGGTTAGAAAATTTAAAAAGGGAAATGGATAGGTTGAAGTTAGATATAGTGGGAATTAGTGAAGTTCGGTGGCAGGAGGAACAAGACTTCTGGTCAGGTGACTACAGGGTTATAAACACAAAATCAAATAGGGGTAATGCAGGAGTAGGTTTAATAATGAATAGGAAAATAGGAATGCGGGTAAGCTACTACAAACAGCATAGTGAACGCATTAATGTGGTCAAGATAGATACGAAGCCCACACCAACTACAGTAGTACAAGTTTATATGCCAGCTGGCTCTGCAGATGACGAAGAAATTGAAGAAATGTATGATGAAACAAAAGAAATTATTCAGATTGTGAAGGGAGACGAAAATTTAATAGTCATGGGTGACTGGAATTCGAGTGTAGGAAAAGGGAGAGAAGGAAACATAGTAGGTGAACATGGATTGGGGCTAAGAAATGAAAGAGGAAGCCGCCTGGTAGAATTTTGCACAGTGCACAACATAATCATAACTAACACTTGGTTTAAGAATCATGAAAGAAGGTTGTATACATGGAAGAACCCTGGAGATACTAAAAGGTATCAGATAGATTATATAATGGTAAGACAGAGATTAGGAACCAGGTTTTAAATTGTAAGACATTTCCAGGGGCAGATGTGGACTCTGACCACACTCTATTGGTTATGACCTGTAGATTAAAACTGAAGAAACTGCAAAAAGGTGGGAATTTAAGGAGATGGGACCTGGATAAACTGAAAGAACCAGAGGTTGTACAGAGTTTCAGGGAGAGCATAAGGGAACAATTGACAGGAATGGGGGAAAGAAATACAGTAGAAGAAGAATGGGTAGCTTTGAGGGATGAAGTAGCGAAGGCAGCAGAGGATCAAGTAGGTAAAAAGATGAGGGCTAGTAGAAATCCTTGGGTAACAGAAGAAATATTGAATTTAATTGATGAAAGGAGAAAATATAAAAATGCAGTAAATGAAGCAGGCAAAAAGGAATACAAACGTCTCAAAAATGAGATCGACAGGAAGTGCAAAATGGCTAAGCAGGGATGGCTAGAGGACAAATGTAAGGATGTAGAGGCCTATCTCACTAGGGGTAAGATAGATACTGCCTACAGGAAAATTAAAGAGACCTTTGGAGATAAGAGAACCACTTGCATGAATATCAAGAGCTCAGATGGAAACCCAGTTCTAAGCAAAGAAGGAAAAGCGGAAAGGTGGAAGGAGTATATAGAGGGTCTATACAACGGCGATGTACTTGAGGACAATATTATGGAAATGGAAGAGCATGTAGATGAAGATGAAATGGGAGATATGATACTGCGTGAAGAGTTTGACAGAGTACTGAAAGACCTGAGTCGAAACAAGGCCCCCGGAGTAGACAACATTCCATTGGAACTACTGACGGCCTTGGGAGAGCCAGTCCTGACAAAACTCTACCATCTGGTGAGCAAGATGTATGAAACAGGCGAAATACCCTCATACTTCAAGAAGAATATAATTATTCCAATCCCAAAGAAAGCAGGTGTTGACAGATGTGAAAATTACCGAACTATCAGTTTAATAAGTCACAGCTGCAAAATACTAACACGAATTCTTTACAGACGAATGGAAAAACTAGTAGAAGCCAACCTCGGGGAAGATCAGTTTGGATTCCGTAGAAACACTGGAACACGTGAGGCAATACTGACCTTACGACTTATCTTAGAAGAAAGATTAAGGAAAGGCAAACCTATGTTTCTAGCATTTGTAGACTTAGAGAAAGCTTTTGACAATGTTGACTGGAATACTCTCTTTCAAATTCTAAAGGTGGCAGGGGTAAAATACAGGGAGCGAAAGGCTATTTACAATTTGTACAGAAACCAAATGGCAGTTATAAGAGTCGAGGGACATGAAAGGGAAGCAGTGGTTGGGAAGGGAGTAAGACAGGGTTGTAGCCTCTCCCCGATGTTGTTCAATCTGTATATTGAGCAAGCAGTAAAGGAAACAAAAGAAAAATTCGGAGTAGGTATTAAAATTCATGGAGAAGAAATAAAAACTTTGAGGTTCGCCGATGACATTGTAATTCTGTCAGAGACAGCAAAGGACTTGGAAGAGCAGTTGAATGGAATGGACAGTGTCTTGAAAGGAGGATATAAGATGAACATCAACAAAAGCAAAACGAGGATAATGGAATGTGGTCTAATTAAGTCGGATGATGCTGAGGGAATTAGATTAGGAAATGAGGCACTTAAAGTAGTAAAGGAGTGTTGCTATTTGGGGAGCAAAATAACTGATGATGGTCGAAGTAGAGAGGATATAAAATGTAGGCTGGCAATGGCAAGGAAAGCGTTTCTGAAGAAGAGAAATTTTTTAACATCCAGTATTGATTTAAGTGTCAGGAAGTCATTTCTGAAAGTATTCGTATGGAGTGTAGCCATGTATGGAAGTGAAACATGGACGATAAATAGTTTGGACAAGAAGAGAATAGAAGCTTTCAAAATGTGGTGCTACAGAAGAATGCTGAAGATTAGATGGGTAGATCACATAACTAATGAGGAAGTATTGAATAGGATTGGGGAGAAGAGAAGTTTGTGGCACAACTTGACCAGAAGAAGTGATCGGTTGGTAGGACATGTTCTGAGGCATCAAGGGATCACCAATTTAGTATTGGAGGGCAGCGTGGAGGGTAAAAATCATAGAGGGAGACCAAGAGATGAATACACTAAGCAAATTCAGAAGGATGTAGGTTGCAGTAAGTACTGGGAGATGAAAAAACTTGCACAGAATAGGTAGCATGGAGAGCTGCATCAAACCAGTCTCAGGACCGAAGACCACAACAACAACAACAACAACAGTACTTCTTCAATATGATTTTGATTCTTAAAATGCAATCAGTGAATCTAGAAGATCCACTCCACCCATAAACTCATTCTACCTCTACAACTACATTTACGTATATACTCCGCTAACCACCAAGCGATGTGTGGTGGAGGGCACAATTCACGCCAGAGTCATATTACCCCCCCTCCCCCCCACTCTCCCCTCCCTCCCTCTCAGTTCCACTTGCGGATCATGCGAGGGAGAAACGACTGTCTGAACGCCTGAGTACGAGCTCCAATTTCCCTTATCTTTGAATGGTGATCATTGCACAATTTGGAAGTTGTTGGTAATAATATATGCTCTACATCCTCGGCGAAAATCGGATTTTGGAATTTAGTGAGCAGCCTCTTCCATTTAGCATGTTGTCTATCTGCAAGTGTGTCCCACTTCAAACTTTCTGTGAGATTTGTAATGCTCTCGCAATGGCTAAATGTACCAGTCACGAATCTTGCCGCTATTCTTTGGACCTCTCAATCTCTTGAGTCAGACCCAACTGGTAAGGGTCCCATACAGATGAACAATACTCTAAGACTAGCTGAACTAATGTATTGTAAGCAATTTCCTTTGTTGAAGGACTGCATCGCTTCAAGATTCTACCAATAAACCGCAATCTAGAGTTCGCCTTGCCCGTTACTTGTGTAGTCTGATCATTCTATTTGAGATCATTTCGAACAGTAACACCCAGATACTTGATGGGTGTTACTGCTTCCAAAGACTGGGCATTTATTTTGTACTCGTACATTAATGGGGATTGTCGCCTTGTTATATGCAGTAGGTTACACTCACTGATATTGAGAGATAACTGCCAGTCATTACACCACACATTTTCTGCAAATCCTCATTGATTTGTTCACAACTTCTGTGTGATGCTACTTTCCTGCAGACTACAGCATCATCGGCAAACAGTCTAATGCAGCTGTCAATACCATCAAACATATCGTTTATGTAAATTGTAAAAAGCAGCGGACCTATTACGCTGCCCTGGGGCACACCTGAAGTTACACTTATTTCTGTTTAAGTCACTCCATTCAGGATGACATAGTGCTCTCTGTCTGTTAGAAAAATTTCTATCCAACCGCATATGTCATTGGATAGACCGTAAGCGTGCACTTTTTAGAAGCAAGCAACAGTGCGGAACTGAGTTGAACGCCTTTTGAAAGTCGAGAAATATAGTATCAGCCTGGGAGCCAGTATCGAGAGCCTGTTGTATAACAAGCACAAAGAGGACCATGTGTGTCTCGCTTGACTGCTGTTTCCTAAAACCTTGCTGGTTTCTGTAGATGAGCTTCTCAGAGTCTAGAAAGGTCATTATGTCTGAACACAAATATGTTCCATGATTCTACAAGAAATAGATGTCAGTGAAATTGGCCGGTAATTATGTGCATCCAATTTTCTCCCATCTTTATAGATTGCTATGACCTGGGCCTTTTTCCAGTTGAAGAGAAACATAATTGATGGACAGTCAGCTTCAAGCCTTTGTTTAGCCTTCTTATCCAGTCGGTTCACCTTACTTATTGGTATCAAGGGTAGCCACACCTGAGGGCTAGGGTGGGTGTGGAGGGGTTGGGGGGGGGGGGGGTGTTGTGGCTGCACCTAGCTCTCAAGGAAAGAAAAAAATATAGTGCAATCAGTTGTTTTTCTTTCAAGAAAATTATTTTAAAGTCAATATTATACAGGTTTTTAACAGGGTCAAACTGGAACCGTCTTGTGGCTACTTACAAATCACCATTCATCTTCCAAGATATGAAAAATACTGCATACAACAGGTCTAGCCCCCCCCCCCCCTCCACCTCCCCCTACAAACTACCATATGGATATTCTTGGTGGTATGACTAACGGAGGCACTCATGTACACCTGAACACCTGGCTGAAAATGACTTACAAGTAATGCTGGAATTCAGTATGGTGTTGGCCCACCCGTAGCCTTGATGACAGCTTCCACTGTCACAGGTATGTGTTCAATCAGATGCTGGCAGGTTCCTTGGGGAATGGGACCCCAATCTCCATGGAGTGCTGTCGGGGTGAGGCCTGGCACGAAGTCAGTGTTCCAAAACATCCCAAAGGTGTTCTGTAGGATTCAGGTCAAGACTCTGTGCAGGCCAATCCATTACAGGGATGTTATTGTCATGTAACCACTCTGCCACAGACCATGCATTATGAGCAGGTGCTCAGTCATGTTGAAAAATGCAATCACCATCCAAATTGCTCCTCAACAGTGGGAAGCAGGAAGGTTCTTAAAACATCAATGTAGGCCTGTGCTGTGATAATGCCATACAAAACAACAAGTGGTGCAAGCCCTCTCCATGAGAAACACGACCACACCATAATACCACCACCTCCAAATTTTACTGTTGGCACTACACACGCTGGCTGATGATGTTCACCAGGCATTTTCCATAACCACACCCTGCCATCAGATCGACACACTGTGTACCGTGATTCGTCAGTCCACACAATGTTTTTCCACTGTTCAATCACCCAATGTTTATGCTTCTTACACCAAGGGAGGCGTCGTTTGGCATTTACCAGCTTGATGTGTGGCTTATGAGCAGCCACTCGACCAGGAAATCCAAGTTTTCTCACTTCCTGCGTAAGTGTCATAGTATTGCAGTGGATCTTGATGCAGTTTGGAATTCCTGTGTGATGGTCTGGTTAGATATCTGCCTATTACACATTACAACCCTCTTCAATTCTTGGTGGTCTCTGTCAATCAACAGACCAGGTTGGCCTGTATGCTTTTGTCCTTCATATTTCCACTTCACTATCACATTGGGACAGTGGACCTAGAGATGTTTAGGAGTGTGGAAATCTCACGTACAGATGTATGACACAAGTCACACCCAATCACCTGACCATGTTCAAAGACCATGAGTTCCACGGAGTGCCCCATTCTGCTCTCTCATTATGTCTAATGACTACTGAGGTCACTGATGTGGAGTATTTGGCAACAGTTTGCAGCACAATGCGCCTAATAGGAAAAATGTATGTTTTTGGGGATGTCCAGATACTTTTGATCACATAGTGTATGTATTATTCTTTGTGCTATTTAATGTAAAATTTTGTATGTTCCTTTTCCATAAATTGTTTCCCATAAATTTACATGTAATTCTGGACAACATCCATACAATATTTATTGTCTACAGATGGATAAAAAAATAAAAAAAAATAAAAATGACATACAAACAATAAAGTATAGATCACAACAGCCTACAAAAGGCTAATATACAGGGTGTTTCAAAAAGAATATATGTATTTCAAATGCATATATTTATTAAACTTTAAGACATAGGAGTATGAAACTTTACACACATGTTTACGAACCTCTCAAGTTCAGATTACAGAAGTTCAATATGTCCTCCATCAGTGACAGAAACCATATCACATAGATACTCAAATTCCTCCCATACTTGGGCAAGCATGTCCTTCATCTCTGATGTTATGGTAGTATGGATCCAGTTCTTCAGGTCTTCCAGGTTCTGTGGGAGTGGTGGTACATAAACGTTGTCTTTAATGAAACCCCACAGGAAGAAGTCAGAGGATGTCAAATCCGGTGACCATGGAGCCCAGCTGAGACATGCTAAGTCGCCAGCTCCTTGACAACCAGTCCAACGGTTCAGTAGAGCTTCATTCAGAGATTCTCGCACTTGGTGACTCCAGAGAGGTGGTGCCCTGCCTTGTTGAAAAATGAATCAGAGGATCAATTTGGTACCTCAACCTGAAACATCTTTGCACTGTAATCACGGAACTGCACTTCGCAAACTCGAGAACATGAAATGATTTGTGCTGCGGAGTAGCCATTTTCAACATATGACGGTTACCAAGCAAAGCAGAAGACAACTGACATCTAGCGGCTATTAATATAAACTAGATTATATATTTGTTTCTCCAATAACCGAGCCGAGGTGCAGCAATAGTTTGGACAAAATAATACTTTGTAATGCATATATTCTTTTTGAAACACCCTGTACAACTAATACAATGCAAAATCTACGTCTACATCTACATCCATACTCCGCAAGCCACCTGACGGTGTGTGGCGGAGGGTACCTTGAGTACCTCTATCGGTTCTCCCTTCTATTCCAGTCTCGTATTGTTCGTGGAAAGAAGGATTGTCGGTATGCCTCTGTGTGGGCTCTAATCTCTCTGATTTTATCCTCATGGTCTCTTCGCGAGATATACGTAGGAGGGAGCAATGTACTGCTTGACTCTTCGGTGAAGGTATGTTCTCGAAACTTTGACAAAAGCCCGTACCGAGCTACTGAGTGTCTCTCCTGCAGAGTCTTCCACTGGAGTTTATCTATCATCTACGTAACGCTTTCGCGATTACTAAATGATCCTGTAACGAAGCGCGTTGCTCTCCATTGGATCTTCTCTATATCTTCTATCAACCCTATCTGGTACGGATCCCACACTGCTGAGCAGTATTCAAGCAGTGGGCGAACAAGCGTACTGTAACCTACTTCCTTTGTTTTCGCATTGCATTTCCTTAGGATTCTTCCAATGAATCTCAGTCTGGCATCTGCTTTACCGACGATCAACATTATATGATCATTCCATTTTAAATCACTCCTAATGCGTACTCCCAGATAATTTATGGTATTAACTGCTTCCAGTTGCTGACCTGCTATTTTGTAGCTAAATGATAAAGGATCTATCTTTCTGTGTATTCGCAGCACATTCGCAGTGGGCGAACAAGCGTACTGTAACCTACTTCCTTTGTTTTCGGATTGCATTTCCTTAGGATTCTTCCAATGAGTCTCAGTCTGGCATCTGCTTTACCGACGATCAACATTATATGATCATTCCATTTTAAATCACTCCTAATGCGTACTCCCAGATAATTTATGGTATTAACTGCTTCCAGTTGCTGACCTGCTATTTTGTAGCTAAATGATAAAGGATCTATCTTTCTGTGTATTCGCAGCACATTACACTTGTCGACATTGAGATTCAATTGCCATTCCCTGCACCATGCGTCAATTCGCTGCAGATCCTCCTGCATTTCAGTACAATTTTCCATTGTTACAACCTCTCGATACACCACAGCATCATCCGCAAAAAGCCTCAGTGAACTTCCAATGTCATCCATAAGGTCATTTATGTATATTGTGAATAGCAATGGTCCTATGACACTCCCCTGCGGCACACCTGAAGTCACTCTTACTTCGGAAGACTTCTCTCCATTGAGAATGACATGCTGCGTCCTGTTATCTAGGAACTCCTCAATCCAATCACACAATTGGTCTGATAGTCCATATGCTCTTACTTTGTTCATTAAACGACTGTGGGGAACTGTATTGAACGCCTTGCGGAAGTCAAGAAACACGGCATCTACCTGTGAACCTGTGTCTATGGCCCTCTGAGTCTCGTGGACGAATAGCGCGAGCTGGGTTTCACATGACCGTCTTTTTCGAAACCCATGCTGATTCCTACAGAGTAGATTTCTTGTCTCCAGAAAAGTCATTATACTCTAACACAATACATGTTCCAAAATTCTACAACTGATCGACGTTAGAGATATAGGTCTATAGTTCTGCACATCTGCTCGACGTCCCTTCTTGAAAACGGGGATGACCTGTGCCCTTTTCCAATCCTTTGGAACGCTACGCTCTTCTAGAGACCTACGGTACACCGCTGCAAGAAGGGGGGCAAGTTCCTTCGCGTACTCTGTGTAAAATTGAACTGGTATCCCATCAGGTCCAGAGGCCTTTCCTATTTTGAGCGATTGTAATTGTTTCTCTATCCCTCTGTCGTCTATTTCGATATCTACCATTTTGTCATCTGTGCGACAATCTAGAGAAGGAACTACAGTGCAATATTCCTCTGTGAAACAACTTTGGAAAAAGACATTTAGTATTTCGGCCTTTAGTCTGTCATCCTCTGTTTCAGTACCATTTTGGTCACAGAGTGTCTGGACATTTTGTTTTGACCCACCTACCGCCAGCAATTAAAAGACCATATATTTGCATACTGAGCCAATCTCATGCTTAAAACTGAAATGGGTTAGATAATTTCAATACAACATCAGTCTCTGATACAAACTTCTTTCATCTCTTGGTATCAGTTTCATTGTTCCAGTCATGTGTCTGTCAAATAATATTTGGGCTCCATCTTTCAGGATTTGCTTAATCTTAGCAACATAATGTTGAAAAGCTGTAGAATCTATGCCATACACTTTCTGTCACAAATTTCCCGAAGAATACACCATGCTGTTTTCATTAGGCCTAGAAGGAAGTCTCTTTGCTGAATGTAAATTATCATAGGTAACAGTTCCTTCAGACTCTTTGGATTCTTCCAAGTCAAATAGCTTCCTTTCATTTTCTACAGTCCTGCTAGATTTCTTCATTTATCTTTTATTCTTGTACTCTAGCTTCTTCTCCGAGACTGTTTTTGATGGGAGTATTTGTCAGAATTGTCGATTTGACACCCCCCCCCCCCCCCCCCCTTTTTTTTTGGGACAAGACTGAATGATCTCTAGAGATAATGCTTCAGTTTTGTTGGCAGAAATATTAACAGTGGAAGTAGATGGCAAACCAATTTTTGGTTAGATTCAGGTGGCAAAGAGCAGTTAGTGAAATAATCTGGCAGATAGTCTTCAGGTCTAAAAATACCTGCGTTAGTGTTCATACAATATCTGAATCTTCACAATACAATTTCCCTCAGACATGCATGTATGTGTGCAAGCAGTTTTCCCACTTATTGTCAGTGGCTGCCTTAACCACTTCAGTATAGGAGGGGAGGAAGATATTAGTGTTTAAAGTCCCATTGATAACAAGGTCATTAGAGATGGAGCACCAGCTCAGATATGAAGGCTGCAGATGGAAATCACCCATACCCTTTCGAAGGAACCATCCCAACATTTGCCTTAAGCGATTTATGGAAATCATGGAAAACCTAAATCAAGATGGCCAGATGTGGGTTTGAACCATCTTCCTCCTGAACGTGAGTCCAGTGTGCTAACCATTGCACTACTGCACTTGGCTTAACCACTTTGACTATTTGAGCAAGCCTCCAAACTTTGATGTGTTATGTAGTCACAACCCTTCCGCTGACAAAGTTCATGATTCCTGGACAGGGAGACAAATACTTTTTTTGTTGTTGTTGTTTTTTGGGTCATCAATCTTCTGACAAGTTTGATGTGGCCCACCACAAATTCCTCTCCTGTGCCAAACTCTTCATCTCAGAGTAGCACTTGCAACATATGTCCTCAATTATTTGCTGGATGTATTCCAATCTCTGTCTTGGTCTACAGTTTTTGCCCTCTACAGCTCCCTCTAGTACAATGGAAGTCATTCCCTCATGTTGTAACAGATGTCCTATCATCCTATCCCTTCTCCTTATCAGTGTTTTCCACACATTCCTTTCCTCTCCGATTCTGCGCAGAACCTCCTCATTCCTTACCTAATCAGTCCCCCTAATTTTCAACATTTACCTGTAGCACCACATCTTCAATGCTTTGATTCTCTTCTGTTCCTGTTTTCCCGCAATCCATGTTTCACTATCATTCATTGCTGTACTCCACACATACATTCTCAGAAATTTCTTCCTCAAATTAAGGTGTATGTTTGATACCAGTAGACTTCTCTTGGTCAGGAAAGCCCATTTTGCCAGGGCTAGTCTGCTTTTGATGTCCTCCTTGCTCTGTCCGTCATTGGTTACTTTAATGCCTAGGTAGCAGAATTCCTTACCTGCATCTACTTTGTGACCATCAGTTCTGATATTAAGTTTCTTGTTCTTCTCCTTTCTGCTACTTCTCATTACTTCTGTCTTTCTTCAATTTACTTTCAGTCAATATTCTGTACTCATTAGATTATTCATTCCATTCAGCAGATCATGTAATTCTTCTTCACTTTCACTCAGGATATCAATGTCATCAGCGAATCGTATCATTGATATCCTTTCACCTTGAATTTTAATTCCACTCCTAAACCTTTCTTTTATTTCCATCATTGTTTCTTTTATGTACAGATTGAACTGCAGGGGTGAAAGAGTACACCCTTTCTAATCCAAGCACTTCATTCTTGGTTGTCCACTCTTATTATTCCCTCTTGACTCTCGAACATATTGTTCATTACCTATCTCTCCCTACAGCTTAGCCCTATTTTTCCCAGAATTTCAAACATCTTTCATCATTTTACATTGTGAAAGCTTTTTCCAGATTGACAAATCCTATGGATGTGTCTTGATTTTTCTTTAGTCTTGCTTCCATTATCAACTGCAACATCAGAATTGCCTCTCTCATTCCTTTATTTTCCTAAAGCCAGACTGATTGTCATCTAGCACATCCTCAATTTTCTTTTCCATTCTTCTGTATATTATTCTTGTCAGCAACTTGGATGCACAAGCTGTTAAGCTGATTGTACGATAATTCTCACATTTGTCAGCTCTTGCAGTGTTCAGTATTGTCTGGATGATATTTTTCCAAAACTCACATGGTATGTCGCCAGACTCATACATTCTACACCTCAATGTGAATGGTCATTTTGTTGCCACTTCCCCCAAAGATTTTAGAAATTGTGATGGAATGTTATATATCCCTTCTGCCTTATTTGATCTTAAGTCCTCTAAAGCTCTTTTAAATTCTGAGTCTAATACTGGATCTGCTACCTCTTCAAAATTGACTCCTGTTTCTTCTTCTATCACATCATATAAATCTTCCCCCTCATACAGGCTTTCAGTGTATTCTTTCCATCTATCCACTCTCTCCTCTGCATTTAACAGTGGAATTCCCATTGCACTCTTAATACTACCATCCTTGCTTTTAATGTCATTGAAGTTTGTTTTGGCGTTCCTACTGCTGAGTCTGTCCTTCCGACAATCATTTTTTGTGTAGCCATTTTGTCTTAGCTTCCCTGCACTTCTTATTTATTTCATTCATCAGCGACTTGTATTTCTGTATTCCTGAGTTTCCTGGATCATTTGTATGCTTCCTCCTTTCATCGATCAACTGAAGTATTTCTTTGAATACCCATGGTTTCTTCGCAGTTACCTTCTTTGTACCTATGTTTTTCGTTCCAACTTCTGTGATGGCCCATTTTTAGAGTTGTCCAGTCCCTTCAACTGCACTGCCTACTGAGCTAATCCTTATTGCTGTATCTATAGTCTTAGATAACTTCAAGCATATCTCATCATTCCTTAGTATTTTCTGTATCCCACTTCTTTGCTTATTGATTCTTCCTGACTGATGTCTTAAACTTCAGCCTACTCTTCATCACTATTATATTGTGATCTGAGTGTATATCTGCTCCTGGGTATGCCTTACCATCCAATACCTGATTTCAGAATCTCTGTTTGACCATGATGTAATCTACCTGAAATCTTCCTGTATAACCCAGTCTATTACCAGCTGAAATTTATTACAGAGCTCAATTAGTCTTTCTCCTATCTCACTCCTTGTCACAAGCCCATATTCTCCTGTAATCTTTTCTCCTACTCCTCTCCCTATAACTGCATTCCAGTCCCCTGTGTCCCCTCATAGACTTTCCCTATCTTTTTATTGTCAGCTAGCGATGTTGGCATGTACAACTGAACTATCATTGTCAATGTTGGTTTGCTGTCAGTTCTGATAAGAACAACCATGTCACTGAACTGCTCTCAGTAACACACTCTCTGCCTTCCCTTCCTATTCCTAAGAAATCCTACTCCTCTTATACCATTTTCTGCTGCTGTTGATATTATCCTTTATTCATCCGACCAGAAATCCTTATCTTTCCATTTCACTTCACTGACCCCTGCTGTACCTAGATTCAGCCTTTGCATTTCCCTTTTCAGATTTCCTAGTTTTCCTACCATGTTCGAGCTTCTGACGTTTCATGCCCTGACTCATAGAACATCATCCTTTCATTGATTATTCAATCTTTTTCTCGTAGTCACCTCCCTCTTGGCAGACCCCTCCTGAAGATCTGAATGGGGGACTACTACAGAATATTTTGCCAATGGAGAGATCATCATGACACTTTTTCAATTACAGGCCACATGTCCTTGGGATATATGTTACTTTAATGCAGTTGTTTCCATTGCCTTCTGCATCCTCATGCCGTTGATCATCACTGATCCTTCCACCTTTAGGGGCAGTTTCCCACCACTAGGACAAGAGCATACCCTGAACCTCTCGCTGCTCCTCTGCCCTCTTTGACAAAGCCTTTGGCACAATGAGGGTAACTTCTTATCCCAGAAGTCTTCAGTTACCAATGCTGATTATAAATCAAAATTTAAGCAGTGCCCGGATTCTAACCTGGGACTGATGATGTTTTGATTACTAATCAAAGACACTACCCCTAGACCATGGGGCATTTTAAATACCGCATTACATCACCATTTTAGCCCATCAAGGGATGGGTACAAAATTTACAGGTACAATGTCTGTGCTTACCCAGCATCGGTATCTTCACAATAGAATGTCCTTCAGAGATGCATGCACCTTAACTACTTCAGCCTCCAACACCAGTCCAAACATCCATATGTCACACAGTCACAACTGTCACTCTCACACAATTCATGAGTCCTGCACAGGGAGACAAATATTATATTTTCATCATGGGTTGCATACAGCTGATGTCAGCGCATACTCAAAGAACGTGAATCTATTTTGTAATTTTTATCACATATGTAATCGTCAGCGACAGTGTCTGTTTCTTCAGATATTCATGCTTGTCTGGAGGACATTGTGTAAACACAGATATTGAAACCATCAGTGATGCATCCATTGCTCAACAGGCTAAAATGATGCTATTATATTTGTCTCCCTGTTCAGGAATCATGAATTGTGTGGGCATAAGACTTGTAACTATCTGACTTGGAAGTTTTGATCAGCCCAGGAGGCATGCTTGGATAACCTAAATAGTTAAGGCAACTGCTCGCAGTAAGCAGGGAATGTGGGTTCAAGTCCCTGTGTAGTACAACTTTTCATGTGTCGTGAACAGCTGATGTCAATGCATAGTCGCAGAATGCAAATCTGTTTCATAATATTTCTGTTCATTGGTTCAGTACCTCATGCCCTAAATTTGCTGTGTGTATTTCAGTTGGTGAAAGTGAGGGTGAATGCCCTGCCAACCAGTTCAGTAACATGCAACAGGTCTACCAAAGAAACTGCTTACTCTATGCCTGTCCACCCTATCCTGGAGTACTGCTGTGCGGTGTGGGATCCTTATCAGGTGGGAGTGACGGATGATATCGAGAAAGTACAAAGAAGGGCAGCTCATTTTGTATTATCATGAAATGGGGGAGATAGTGTCACAGACATGATACGTGAATTTGAGTGGCAATCATTAAAACAAAGGCATTTTTCGTTGCGACGGGATCTTCTCATGAAATTTCAATCACCAGTTTTCTCCTCCAATTGTGAAAACAGTCTCTTGGCACCCACCTACATAGGGAGAAATGATCATCATGATAAGGGCTCACACAGAAAAATTTAGGTGCTCGTTTTTCCCGCGTGCCGCATGCCGTTCGAGAGTGGAACGGTAGAAAGACAGCATGAAGGTTTTTCATTGAACCCTCTGCCAGGCACTTTATTGTGAATAGCAGAGTAATCACGTAGATGTAGATAGAACATCATAGATTGTGTTTGATCTTCCTGTGTTTGCCATGCTATGCTAAAGAATTTCATAAAATAAGCAAAAACTCCCAAATCAAGAGGTTGTAGCTTGTGGTTTGTGTGAGATGGCAGAGTAAGCAAAATAATACCATTGCGTTTTTCATATGATATTGTTGCTGCGCTTATGTGGCTTTCATGATTGTCGAGAATCATGAGTTTAGATGTTCTTTTCTGGACCTTTTATGTTTGACAAATCACTGTAGAACAGGTAAAAATAATTTACCATTCATCCAATTTGAGGCTGTGGATCCACCCCTAGAGCCATGTGAGGCATTGTGCAGCATGTGATCTTTAAAGTGCACCCTATAAAACATAAGTAATGGTGTCACAGTTGTTCAGGAAACACTCATTATTGCAACCATAGACCCAGGTGTACCTCTTTCAGCAAGTGTAACTTATCCTACAGCTCTGCGACCGCTCTACGCCAATACTTCCAGTGGCTTCTGCACAGTGGTGCCTGCCATCTTATCCAGATTGTACGCAGTCTGGTCACATAATCACTCAAAGATGGCAGGTAGTGCCACTAGCAGTGAAGGGTGTATAAAGGGTGTCAGGTGGGGGATGAGGGAAACAGTGCAGTTGTTGTCATAATGCAGAAACAGAGCAATTTATGTGATGTTTGAAAAGGCATGATCATTGGCTTTCAGGCTAAGGGTGGAAGTATTTCCAAGTATACTGGTGCATGGCAAAATGGCGCTAATTAGGACTAGAGCTGAGACAACTGTGGTACACCACAGGGATAAACAACAGCTGCAGAGATGTCTATGGGCAAATAGAGATACATTTGTTGAACAGCTGACCACCCAGATGAAGCAAGGGGCTGCTAACAGAGACTGCTCGACAACCATTCAGCGAATACTGCTGCATGTGGACCTCTGCACCAGGTGCCTGATTCATGCACCCATGCTGACTGCAGTTCATCAGCAATGAAGGCTGAAATTGGCATACCAGTACCACAACTGGACATCCGCTGAGTGCCAACAGATGACCTTTTCATTTGAGGCATATTTTATGCTCCATTAGACAGATGACCACTGGTGTGTATAGCATGAAACACCTGAAAGCAAACACCCCACAATAATTGTCAGGTGGATCCAGGCCAGAGGAAGAAGTGTTATGTCTGAGACATGTTTTCATTTTATTTCCCTGGGTGATCTCATCATACAATGGATCAACACAAATATGCACCTATTTTTGTGGACCATGTCCGCCTGTACAGGCAGTTTGTTTTTCCTCAACATGTACCAGCAGGACGATGCAATGTGTCACACAACTCGCAGTGTACATGCATCGTTCAAAGAGTACCAGGATGAGTTTACTGTACTCCCCTGGCCACCAAACTCCCCAGATTTAAACCCAATTGAGAATGTGTAGGATAACCTTGATTGGGCCTTTTGTGTCATGGATCCTCAGGAGCTGGCATGACTTCACATCTCTGTCAGTGCCTTCTAGAACCTCACCGATGCTCTTCCTGCACATCTCACAACAGTCTAGACTGCAAAAAGTGGTTATTCAGTCACACATTAGTGTGACTGTACAATGTGTGTGTCCTACTTTGCAAACTTGTATTTTTATTTGAGGGAAACTGGATTGTCAAAGAGATCTTTCATGAAACTTCCTGACAGATTAAAACTGTGTGCCAGACTGAGACTCGAACTCAGGACCTTTGCCTTTTGCAGGCAAGTGCTCTATCAACTGAGTTACCCAAGCACAACACAAGCCCCATCCTCACAGCTTTACTTCTGCCAGTATCTCGTCTCCTACCTTCCAAACTTTTCAGAAGCTCTCCTGCGAACCATGCAGAACTAGAACTCCTGAAAGAAAGAATATTGCGAAGACATGGCTTAGCCACAGCCTGGGGGATGTTTCCAGAATGAGATTTTCACTCTGCAGCGGAGTGTGCACTGATATGAAACTTCATGACAGATTAAAACTGTGTGCCGGAATTACTCGAACTCGGGACCTTTGCCTTTTGTGGGCAAATGCTCTACCAAGGCAAAGGTCCCGAGTTCGAGTCTCAGTCCAGCACACAGTTTTAATCTGTCAGGAAGTTTCATATCAGCGCACACTCCGCTGCAGAGTGAAAATCTCATTCTGGAGATCTTTCATATTTGCCACTCTGAAGCTAGTGGCTCTCGATGCATGTGTCTGATCTGGTATACATAATGAAAGTCTGTTTCATTTCATGAACATCCTGAGTCCTTTATGTCTTGCCATGTTTGCTTGTTTTTCCATTTCTTTGGTACAGGTCTTCTATTCCTCTTAACAAAATCATTTGCCAGAATTCTTGCAGTTTTTGTGGTTGAGCCATAATGGTTACTGGATGCAGATGTAATGTGGTAAGAAAGTGAAAAATTTTTTAGTCTTCGTTTCAAACAATGGAAACTCCAGATAGGAATATCAGCAATGTAGGGAAAGACAGATTGCTACTTACCATAAAGAAGACACATTAAGTTGCAGACAGGCACAATTAAAAGACACTTACTTAAAGCTTTTGGCCAGAGCCTTCATCAGTAAAAGTGAGACACAAGCCATTCATACACGCAAGCAAGCACACCTCAGCCCAAAATGCTGGAGTTGTTGGTCATGTCTGCATGAGGTGTGCTTGCTTGTGTGTATGAATGGTGTACGTTTCACTTTTACTGATGAGGGCTGTGGCTAAAAGCTTTATGTAAGTGTCTTTTAATTATGCCTGTCTGCAACTTAACACGTCTTCTTTACGGTAAGTAGCAGTCTGCTTTTTCCTACATTGTTAAGTCTTCATTTGACAGTGTAAAATTGATATTGTTGTTCCGGCATATCGACAAGTGCCAATGTGAAGACGGAGATTGAAAGACCAAAGAAGGTGGTGAGATGACGTCTGTCAAAGCATGCTGACAAGGACCCCACCATGACAGGAGTGCCCTCTAGCCGAAGAGAATATAAGTGCCAATTCTGCCAGCCTCAGCTGACAGTTAGTTGCACAGTACTAGGAGAGCACTACGATAACAGTGGTGTGATCCATATCAATTGCTTACATGGACCTTGTATACAGCAAAGGTCTTCAATTGTTCGCATGCCGACCATCGCTTGCCACATCATTGTAAATTCAAAGTTAAGTTTTGTCATCTTCTTATTTGTAATAAAAACTATTAATGTGATTTTGCTTGAATTGTTGTATAGCATTCTGAGAATACAGCATCCTTTAGGCACCCTATACAAGACTAGTGGGCAAGACCCCACAATTGTCAATTCCTAGAACAAAAGCCTTCTCTGTGTATCATTTAAGAATTGAACAAGGAATACCCATGCCTCTTTCTAAGTTCTACAAAGATTATTTTTCATGCGTATGTTGACTGGCTGCATCTTTTAACAGTTCTGGTGTATGTGCCCTGTAATTCACTGTATGCCAAACTACTATGTTTCATAATGCTTCTACATATACATAACAATAAATATAAGAGTTGGTATAGACACAGTTTTACTGGGTCAACTGAACCACTATCCCAAAATCTTTTATTCACTCTACACCATTCACACTAGTAAAATATTAATTGCAACAGTATAACCTCAATAAAAGAATATTTAATGAGGGTTATAATAAAGACATTAACACAAACATGACTGGTAGTCAATGGCTAAAAATAGAATAAAAATAAAAAGAGCAAAAAATTTACTTCAAATCTTATAAATAACAGAGTAGTTACCTAGTTTAGCCACCAAAAATTCAGATGAGGTGATGAAGAGCTGCTAACTGAAGAGAACTAGATTTTCTAATGACTAAAACTTCAGAAATTATTCATTTTAATTGAGTGGTTTAGTTGACATTCATGGTTAGTTAACCTCACTTTACCCTTCACGTATTTAAAATTACAATACTTGAATCTGGTCTATAATTTTGTTGTGGGGTGTACCTGTGTGAGCCTCAATCCATATTAATAAGGGTTCTACAAGTTGCTTTTGCTTCCTTAATTATTTCCAGATTATCATATATATAACTTTTCATTCATGGCCCCCATTTTTGATGTTCTTTCTTTTTTAAAGTAATTTTTGAATATTTCAAAATTAAAATTTTGTCAGTCTGACATATCATAAGCAGTCACCTCCTTTATGGCTAAAATTTCTTTTTTTATAAATACAAATGTTATGTACGACATTGTGCATGATGGTAAGGAGAGATGGGCCACAGAGTGGTGTGGTGACTGTCATTGTAGGAAAGGTGGACAGGAGCAGAAATGATTAGCGAAGAAGATAACACAGCAAACAGAAAATTTATTTAACCTGTATTTCTCCGAGCGAATGAAGACTGATTACAAATAATGCAGCAAGAAACAAGAGTCCAGCTATCAATGTGGCAAGGAAAAGGGTCTCTGTATCAAGCATGAACGATGGAGTTATGTCTTGGCAGCGTCTATGTAGCACGTAGCGAAGTGGCTCTTAGCATGACTTGGTTCTGAGGCATCCACTGGGTCCTGTACTGCAGTGGCAGAGGGTGCACCTGGTATGGAGCTGCTGGACGCATGGCTCATCAGGTCTGCGCCATGGAGTCTGCCAGATCCTGCGTGACCACTTTCAGTCTAATGGGAACTTGCAATTGCGTTACCATTTGTGAGAGGCCAGTGTGATGGTCTTGATATATGATACCACAACTAGTGCCCAAAGGCACGGAGATTTTTGTTTGGTTTGCAGTTTCAAAACATAGAATTGTGAAGCCCACATCTGGTGCAATTTTGGATCAATGTGTATGAATTTGTAAATGTTCTGGCCTGTTCATTTTGAGGAACTGCATGACTGTTATGTACAGTGCCACATGAATAAACCATTAGCCAAATAAAATACTGAAATTTGAAATGTGATTAGCTGATATTTTTACTAATCATCAGTGTTATGTTAGAGGGATGGCATGCCATTAGTGAAAGTATTTTTTGGTTAGTAGTGGTATTCTCTTGTGAGGCATTTGCTGTGTTCAGTCCATGAGGCATGATGTCTTAATAGAAACTGGATATCCAGTAATGGCAGCTTTTTGCATAAAAAATTTGTTTGTTAGTAATCCATTTGTAGTTATCACGTATCACAGTTAAATAATAACACACTTTAGGTATAATAAATGCATTTATTAGACATTGAAGCAAGCGAGAACAAACATGGCATTACAAAAGTTGAATGCCGATAAACCATAGAACAAAGGTAGAGACATCAGAGTCAAAGGTACGGCACTCTATGCCAAAGGCGTCACAGAGACCCCCCCCCCCCCTCCGCCAGTGCGGGGCATGGCCGCAGAGGGAAGCTTCCTCACTCAAACTCGTAATCGTCGTGCCAGCATGATGGTTGAAGACAGCAGCTAGCGCGAGAAGTAGGCGCATCGGAAACCATGCTGCAAAAGCCCCATGTAGCCAACTGCTGCATGGGCGGTGGAACGTCACTCGAAGTCAGGTCGGTGGTGTCAGGAGGCGGAGTGGCAGCGATGGCAGGCAGATCGGAGGCATCAGAATAGAGGTCGGAGAGGGACCACACCAGTTTCAAGCGGTTAATGGACACTGTCTGTGATCGTCCATTTAGATGAATTATGAACGTATTCACAGCACGACAGAACACGTGGTAGGGGCTCGAATAATGTGGTTGCAAGGCCACTCACACAGAGTCGTCACACAGCATCACAAATTCACATGATGCAAGGTCCTTGTGGACGAACATCGATGGCATGGAATGAGGATGTGGTGGGAGGGTGCGCAGGCGAGCAATGTGCGCATGAACCTGTTCAACGAGGGCCAGAAGATCCATAGCATCAGCTGATGGTGGGCCCTCCACAAACTCTGCTCTCTGTAGAGAATCCCAGCTGGCAATGTGTTCAAGTCTTCTTTATGGGCCAAGCGGATGCTGAGCAAGACCCAAGGAAGGGCCTCAGACCATAACCCACTGTGGCACATAAGCACAGCCTCGAGAGTTCGGTGCCACCATTCGATCAGGCTGTTCGCCTGCGGGTGGTAGGCTGTGTGGCGACACCGCAGAGCTTGCACAGTTGAGCAAAGAATGCAGATTCGAACTGTCATCCCTGATCAGTCGTGAGTGAAAGAGTACAGCCGAACCTCGTGACCCATGCAGATACGAAAGAGCTAACGATGGTCTTGGATGTGATATCGACGAGAGGGACTGCCTCAACCCAGCGGGTTACACGGTTGATGATTGATAATATGTATTCCTCAGAAGGGGGGAGTGGACCAACCACGTTGATGTGGACATGCTGAAGGCGACCTCTTGGAACATCAAACTTGAACCTAATGGAGGTTGAGTGTGCCTGTGTTATGCTGGCAAGGGATGCACGCGCGGGTCCAAGAGCGGCAGTCATGCTTCATGCTGGGCCAGATGAAACGTTCAGTAACCAGCCACATCATGGCCCACGTTCCAGGGTGTACCAAGTTGTGCAAAGCATTAAAGACCCTGCGCTGAAGAGTGGAGGGTACCAAGGGGCAAGGAGTGCCTATAGAGATGTTGCAAAGGACCAGGGTTGTCAACCTGTGCAGGACGTGAGGTTGGATAGTAAGCAATGACTCGTTGTCTGAAACTAATCACTGTATATCGATGTCTTCGGTCTGAAGCTGGGCGAGCTCATCAAAGTTCAACAGTGTGGTTAGCACGCAGATACAAGATAGGTAGTCTGCCACAACATTCTCCTCACCACGAATATAGCATGTGTCGGAAGAGTGCTGACACTTATAGTCCATATGGCGGAAACGTCTCTCGCGTCCGTCGGCCGTCGTAATTTAATATATATATTATTATTATTTTTTGATTGTTGCCGACTTACGTGGTGGGCCTTAATAAAAATGATATTTAAGTTGAACAATGTAATAAACTTTTCATATTACTTTCCTCGGCTAGTCAGTTCACTTTAAAGCAAGAAATCTTTAGTTATTAATTAAAATTGCGGCCCACACACGCGCGAGAGTATTTTTCTTACCTCCGTTGACCCTTAAAGCTAAGTATTTCTGCAACTTCATGCGGCTGTGGAGAAAAATTGATATTATGCTAATAGCGGGCGAGTTTTCAGCTTCCGTTAAATTTTCATAAGTTAATATCGCCACGTAATGGCGTCGTTGGCTGCATCAGCCGCTGCGATTATTGAGCTGTAAGTTACTTGAATGCAGGTTAATTCAAGGAAGGTGGACATGAAATCGGGATCACCTCTTACAAATTAAAAGTGCACAATAATATTAAATCAGTATATTATATGCTTAACTCATACAAATATGCTTACATTCGTCAGCACACGCAAGATGTCCCTCTAGACACATTCAAGACAAAAGAGGAAGTAAGGTCGACTAAAAAATTAACAAAAGAGTGTAACTTGTCGTCTCTTTAGATCATTCTGTCATAAATTATTTCTTTGCAATCTAAACCTACACAGAGAAATTATTATTTTACGGCTACATGATAAAAATTTGGCACTGGGGACACTATACGTCTCAGATGAAGGCCCTTAGCTGGGTTATGAATAGAGTCAATGAGAGGCTTGTGATCCAAGTGGATCATGAAAGGTCACACTTTGAGGTCACTATGGAAGTGTTTAATTGCTTCATGCACCGTGAGAAGCTGCCTCTTAGTCAGTTTCTTGGAAAAGAAGCAGACTAATTGGGTGGATTAAACTGTGTGCTGTTGTAAAACAGCATCCACAGCTGAGTCACTGGCATCAGTCGTGATCGAAACATGGGCCTAAGGGTCAGGGTGGGCGAGTGTGATGGCTTTGCCGAGGGCGATTTTAAGATTACCAAATGCTTCTAGCATGGGTTTGGTCCAGTCCAACTTCCGTTTCCCATGGTGTTTTTGCAGGAGAGGGAATCAGTGAGGGCCAATTTTAGAGAGGCAGCCTGAGGGATATAGTGGTAAAAAGTTTGCCATACCCAGAAAATGATGGAGTTGAACTTAATCTTCAGGACGAGGGAGAACAAGTATGGTTTCAACATGAGAATCCATCAGTCGGAGGCTGTCGACAGAGAGAGTGTGGCCTAGGAATGTAACTGATGTGGAACAGAGTTGAGATTTATCATGGTTGATCACCACGCTGTTGGCAGTGAGGGCCGAACGGACTGCATCCAGGTGGACTTGATGCTCCTCAGCAGAGAAAGAAAAGATCAATATGTCATCTACGTAAGCATAAGCAAATGGCAGAGGTAGAAAAATGGAATCAATGAACCGCTGCCACGTCTGTGCAGCATTTTTCAACCCACAAGGCATGTAACAGTATACAAATAGGCCGAAGGGTTTGATGATGGCCATCTTCAGAATATCCGGTGGATGCGTAGGGATCTGTGGTACACCTTCGAACAGTCTAAAACAGAGAAGAACTTAGAACCATTGTGTTAAATCCTGGATATGAGGAATGGGATAGTTATCGATAATTATGCGAGTATTAAGGGACCTGAGTCCCCACACATGCGTAACGAGCTGTCCTTTTTAGGAAAAAGGTGGATAGGTGACGACCAGTTGTGTTATCGGAGGGGCGGAGCACACCTGAAGCCAATGAATCCTGAACGATTTCTTTTGCACGCAGAAGTTTGGAAGTGTTAAGGCGCCTAGCTTTATAACTTACAGGTGGACCGTCTGTGGTGTGAATCCTATGACAAGTGCCATTACTGATGGCCAATACCCGCGAAGGGAGACCAGCAAGGGGTGACAAGAGGGGTCCAGATACAATGGTGGTTCACTGACCGTGCCAGGTTGGGGCGATGTGGCCGGGACGTTGGCTGTAGTAGACAAAGGGAGGTGTGGCGCAGAAGCCACACGATGCAAGGAATCCTGAGTAGTGCAGACAGGTGCCTCTTGGAGATTCGTCTGCAGCGATGTGGAAATGGCAGCAGTCAGTGGAATGCTTGACACAAGAGCAATGTGATGAGAAGATGCAATAGATGAATGTGATGGTTCACCTTGCTGCGGTTCTGTAGATAGGCGACCCATCATGTGTAGTGTTTGTGACAATTTAGCAGAGGCAGAGGCAATGCGGGTGCCTAATGCATCATTCTGGGTGCGGAGTTCATCAATTTATGTGCGCGCATCTGGAAGATCAGAGAGCCATGTAGTAATAAGCTTGACAGAGATGCACATGTGGAAAGCATAGCCAAGGAGATGGAGAGTGGAGTCATGTTGAATTCGTTATAACACAGAACAGCAGAACAAGATGCATGGCGGAGTGCGGCGGCCTGCAGGTCAGGTGAAAGTTCGTAATGGTGTAGAAAGTCCACCCAGATCACAGGTTCATCCACGCTGGCAATGTGGAGAGTCCAAGGGAAGGTGTAGACTCATGATAGGCTTAGTGATATCTTGATGGACCCAAGGACTGCGATAGGAGAGTGATTTGCAGTGATCAAAGCAAGGTTAGCAGGTGAAAGCACGTTGCCTGTGTGCTTGGCTGGAATAATGCTGACATCGGTTCTGGTGTCAACGAGAAAACGATTGCCCGATGCCTGTCAGTATAGTTTGGGTAGGCGCAAGGTGTGTGACAGTTGCGTGCTGCATTCCCATAAGTAGCATGGTACTAGCATAGCAGGTAAGCGTGGAGGTGAGATGGTGTGGAGTGGGAGGGGGCTGCAGCTGGCTGCGTTGTTGCTGGCGGCAGCTCGGGCTGTTGCTCAGGTGAGTTCGGCTGCTGTTGGGAGGCCGCAGGCAGTACCTTCTGTTGGCCGCTAGGTGGCAGCTCCTGACAGGCAGGTGCTGAGGCAAGCACACTGGCCTCTGCTGGCAAAGCGCAAATCCGATGGTGCAGGCGTTCCAACTGAGGGTGATGGAGACGTCGTCCGCGACAGGTGGTGTCAGTGATGAATGATAGCGTAATCTCGATCGACCATGTGTAGGTGAACCTTGAATGGGTCGGCAACTTGGGACAGCAGGTGAAGTTGTAGATCTGAAGGCATTTTGACCATCCACAATGTCCAAAGCATGGCGTGAGGTAATGCTTGATCCTCAATTAATGCACGGAGGTGCTGCCAAAGCTGAGAAGGTGTGTGGTCGTCAAGGTGCTCGTCGTGAATAATCTGATGGATAGCCTTTGCCGGGGACGAGAAAGGCGCTTGATGAGCAGTGCTTTTGCTGTTGAATACTTGTGTGAGGCAGGTGGTGAGAGAAGCAGATCACTGATGAGGTCCGGATGAGCATGGAGGTGACTCACCAGGCAGACAAAACGCGCATCATCATTCGAAATACTGTGGATATCCAGTAGGTGATCCACTACCGTGAACCAAGTCTTTGGGTTATCTTTTTGCAAAACAGGCAGCTTAGGAAACCTACTGGGTAACACACGATGATGCAGCACTGGCAGATGAAGATCCATGCGTGCAGAGCAGGGAGCCTCCAACACCAGTGTGGGGGTACAGTAGAGGTGGGCGGTACATTGCCCGAGGTCTGCATGGGGGGGGGGCGGCTGCATGTAGCTCATGGTGTGGAGTGAGCAGGTGCAAAGGTCGGCATGGTGTGTCCCAACTGAGGCCCGACGATGAACACAACACTGGTGCAATGGTCAGTGCTGTTGCAACAGCAGGCAGAAGGCAGTCACAAGAAGGAATGCCGGTGCTGTTACGAAAGCGGGCAGAAGGCAATCATGGTGTAACCAAGGAGTGATGGTCGCAGAAACCGGTGCAGTCGAGGTGACCGGCATTGCCAAGATGGCATGCAAGGGGGGGGGGGGGGGGGGGTGACACTAGGTATCTAAGAATGTGCAATCCTGTGGTTGGAATGGTTGAATCACAGTTCTGGAACTTCGTCAGCACGTCAAACCGAACTGAAGGAGACTGCGTAGCTGAGGAGTAAACCACAACATCCTTAACTGGGTTATCATCCACCATGTCGTTAGCTGGTGTGCACTGTCCATGTAGTGGCCGTTGCTGCTTAGTCACACTTGACGGTGGCCATGTTGCTGGGCATAAATAATTGTTCACTTTTAACCAAATGCACATTAGGTACACTTGACCACTTGTGGTCACAAGCACAGTTAATAGGATGCATAGCACTAGCACCAAAAGACACTGGAAGATCCATTGTTCCGAAGACAATTTGGGATGGCACACGAAGTGCGTTAATGATGAAGAGAAGCACAAAATAACTCACAAACATACGATGATGATGTTAGGGTCACCACTGTAGTTATCACATATCACAGGTTGGTAATAATACACTTTAGATATCGTAAATGCATTTATTAGACATTGAAGCAGGCAAGAACAAACATGGCAGTACAAACGTTGCATGCCGAGAGACCATAGAACAAAGGTGATCCAAAGATGTCAGAGTCAAAGGTAGGGTGTTCTATGCCAGAGGTGCCACACATTCAAATACAGAGTAGCATCTCTCCAGTCTTGAAGTGGAGAACATAGTCCCCAAACACAACTTATTGCAATGAATCGTATTATGATGAGTTTTCTGAGAATATGTTGAGGAGCACTCCGAACACTGTACAACCATAATTGAGGTTCAAATGAATCAGATGTTAATAAAACTGATGGATCTCCCCCCAACCAGTCTGTTTTATTGATAATTCATTCTGCATTGTTCCCACAATAGTCAATTGTCTAAACAAAGACCTAGGAATTTTGCCATTTTGAACTGTTAGTTCAGTTGGTCCTCTGTGCAACAAATGTGTGGAGATATATAGTATGTAAAATAAGTAATATATACATATATAGATAACAATGGTGGATTTGTTAAGTAATAAACCCAAGCCATTATTGTGATTCCAAACTGAAAATGTCTCTACTGCAATGTTCAGTCTTAAGTAATTAACTTCTAAATTTGAGGATGATGTATACACTCTTACATCATCTTCATGTTGTAGGACATTGACCACTGGATTGAATACATGTTCTAAATAGTGCTCTTGCTCTATAATTTATAGATGTTACAGACAAAAACCATTAGTAGCTGCAAGTAATCCAATATCTACACTGTTATAAGCTACTGAAATATCAAAAAACAGAGCTGGTAGGATTTCAGTGCAAAAGTTTGCTTAATGTCCTTCATTAAATTGATAACATTATCTATGGTGCTTCTACCCTTTCTGAAACCAAATTGTGCTTTATGGAGATGATCATAATACTGTAGTTACCATTCAATGTATTACTTCAAAAGTGTTTCAACTATACATGGCACAGAAGAAGATATGATTATCAGTCTGTTTAATTTTCTGCTGATAGTGACTTTTCCTGGCTTCAATATTGGGATTATGATGTGAGTACATCGCCCATCAGGAAACATTCCCGGTTGCTACATTTCATTGAATAAATGTAATCAGATGAGTTACTTTTCCCCTGATGAGTTATATGCCATAGCATAATGTATGTGGTCAATCCCAGAGGCTGTGTTTTGTGACAAATTTAAAACTCTCTGGAATTCCTTAAAAGTAAATGGAGAGACCAAAACATGTATTGCGTCACAGTAGAATTGTTGGGATTTATTATTTACACAGTTGATGGTGCAATGTTATCCATGAAGTTCTCCCTCCTGTCTTGAACAGAGCTACTCATGTAGTTGTCCTGTAAACCTTTCTAACAGTCCTCCATAAATCAGATAATGGGATATTTTTTGACACTTTCTGCAGAAAGTTTGCTAGCATCTTCTTTTCATCTGTTTCAGAAAATATTTTATCTCTGCATTGAATCTCCTGCAAGTGAGCAAGTCTTTTGAATGCCAGCCAATGTATCACTTTTTGTCTAAAAAATGTCAGGTCCCACCAAGGGACTAACAGGTCTTTCATTTTATACATTTCTTCTTTTCTGCGATAATGAAATCTGAATTTCTTCAGGATTTCCTTTTATACATTCTGCTGCTTTAATTTTAATCCCTGCCTTTATTCATCTTCTGATTATTATTATTATTATTATATTATTAACGAAATCTTCAAATAAATGGAAGATGTTAAGCAAATAAGTCAATCAACTTATTTTTATGTTCTTCTCATTGTTCCAGTAGGCTTTCATTCTTTATGAGAAGACATGTTTACATTCTTCTGACAACTTTAGTCTGTACTACATCTACATCTACATACATACTCTGCAAGGCAGCGTTTGGTGCATGGTGGAGGGTGCCCTGTACCACTACTGGTGATTTCCTTTCCTGTTACACTCGCAAGTAGAGGAAGGAAAAATGACTTTCTATATCCATCCATATGAGCACAATCTCTCTAATCTTATCTTCGTGGCCCTTATGTGAAATGTATGTTGGTGGCAGTAGAATTTTTCTGCAGTAAGCCTCAAATGCCAGCCTTGTAAATTTTCTCAATAGTGCTTCCTGAAAAGAACATCACCTTCCCTCAAGTGACTCCCATTTTATTTCATGAAGCATATCTGTTGTTCAAACCTACTGGTAATAAATCTAGCAGCCCGCCTCTGAATTGCTTCAATGTTTTCCTTTAATCTGACCATGTGCAGATCCCAAACACTTGAACAGTACTCAACAATGGGTTGCACTGGGGTCCTATACTTGGTCTCCTTTACACATGAACCACACTTTCCTAAAATTCTCCCAACGAACCCAAGCTGCCCATTCATCTCCCCTGCTACAATCTTTACATGCTCATTCCATTTCATATTGCTCATGCTCATTCCATTTCATATTGCTCTGTAATGTTATGCCCAGATATTTATTTGATGTGACTGTGTGAAGCAGCACAATACTAATGCTGTACTCAAATATTATGGGTTTGTTTTTTCTACTCACCTACCTTAACTTAAATTCTTCTACACTTAAAGCCAGCTGCCATTCATCACACCAACTAGAAGTTTTGTCCAATTCATCTTGTATCCTCCTACAGTCAATCAACGACAACACCTTTCCATACTTCACAGCATCATTGTCAGCAGACAGCCACAGACTGCTGCTTATTCTGTCTACCAGATAATTTATGAATATAGAAAATATCAGTGGTTCCATCACATTTCCCTGGGGCACACCTGATGATACCCTTGTTTCTGATGGACATTTGCCATTGAGGACAACATGCTGAGTTCTATTACTTACGAAGTATTTCAGCCACTCGAATACCTGGGAACGTATTCTGTATGCTTTACCTTTGTTAATAGTCAACATTTTAATGCCTTCCCTTCTCCTTCCTTTTCTTCTTCTTCTTCTTCTTATTAGTGAATTCTCCCAATAAATGGAAAATGTTAAGCAAATTACTTCCTATTTGTCTACTTTGTGTCTGAAGATGTCTCTTTCTGAAATGTCATTTGGTTTTATGTTTGTGTGTTTGAGATCCTTTTGAATTTCACTGAGCCAATGTGTGAGTTCTTAAATGATGTTACATAGTGAAACGTGGCACTATTGGAGCCAGTCACTTCTCTGTATTCATTTAAGATCTCTGTGATCAACTCTGCATCACATGGCCACAGTTTACCTCTTTGGTCTCTTTTTGGCATGACACTGTGGGGAGAGGGCTGGTTTTGGTCAATTGGTTGGCAGTCCAGTGTGCTGTCTGGTTGCTGGCAGTTGCTCTGTGCACATGCTCTGCCTCTTTCTGTCACATGGGCAGTGAGGCTGCAGACGGAGACGTGTGCGATCGGCTAGTGTGTACTATGTCTAGTGAGAGGTTAATGGTCTCCTTTGTGCTGCTAAATGATGTGAACATGTGAAAGAGGCTTTGGAATGCATCAGCCTGCTACTGCATATGCTACAGGATCAAGCATTGGGAATTATCCTGGTTCTTAAAGCCCTGCTATATATATGTAATTGAATTTTGTGCTGTTTGCAGTTAATGGCTTTCCCAGTGTTTGGGCACCCATGTTATATGTTTAGTATTGACCACTGGTGCACAAATTATTGAACAGTGCTTATCTGTGTGAATGAGGTTTGCCTGTTTTGGACACACTTGAGATACGGGCAAGGAGTGTATATCTAAGTGTGTGTCTGTGCACTCTGAAATAAGCACAAGTTCGATTTTCTGGCTGTCTGCTGGTATCTAGGTAATGCGTTCAGAGGTAAACAAGCAGGGGTTCAATGGTGAAAAATTTATTGTGTGCTAGAGTCCTGTCATATTGTAATTATTGACTGTGTGTTCATGGAATATATGTAATATTATTAATTGGCTCTGGGGTTATGTTATGAGTTAAGTTATGAGTGCGTGATTTAGCACTATGACCAGCTTCGTATATATTTGAGTATACTATCACTTCTTGCTCTGGCAATAATAAGCCTGTTTGCACATATTATTAATGACAGAGTGGTGCAGATATTTAAAGTGGTTAATTCTGAATGTGAATGGCTTAGGGGTTCCTTGTGGCTGTATTCCTGTTTTGAAATTTTTCTAATGCTTTAAGGATTGTGGTACTCTGGATACTGCCCAGTTGCTGCATCATTTTATGTTGTTGCTTCAGTGGTATAATCAACAGTGTGTGTTGCCTGTTGTAGCTGGTTGTTTAACTTGGGGATGATGCCTTGGCAGCAGCCAGTTTGAATTGTAACTGATAGCGCATCACTGTGTTTATCAGTAGACTCCAGTTCTTCGGCAAATTTAAGTTGAATATTTTATTATTTCTTCCTGGTGATGCTGAGGCATCCATGTTTCCTAGTCCACTGTTCCTTTCAGCTTTTATTCAGGCTTGATCTGAGTTGTAGTTTCCGCGCACCTCTGATGTGCTGTTACTTGTCACTGAAATTTTGTATTACCTGCAAGACGCCTTTCATTGTACTGGGTTTTTAATATCTTATTTAGAAAGAGAAATTGTGAGTTGTTTCTGCTGTTATATCTTAATAGGTGTCATACTTCTGTGGAAGTTTGTCCCAGTAAACCATTTATTGTTAAGATTTATGTAAAGAGGGTCTTAAAATTATTTATTGCTTGGGATGGGCTTTGGTACCCATAGACATTGTGTCTCTTTCGTAATGTCTCAAATTGTAGGGAAATTATGTATATTATTCTGGGGTAACAGCAGTTTGCTATTGTCATGCAATTATTAAATAAAATCTGTTGGAAATTACAAGGAAGAGTTTGTGTTTGATTGGTAATTATTGCCTTGTCTTGATCGACTTGAAGTATCCTAGAGCATGTGTCCCATGTCTCACATAGTCTGTTATCCATTTTGTCAATCACTTTTCTTGTAGTCTGTTGAGATGACCAGTTTTGATGTTTGAAATTTTTCCTATTGTTTTGATAGATTGTAATTGTCTTGGGTATGTCTTGCTCCTAAAATTTTCCTAATGATCTATCTATCCTCTTTTCAGATTTATTCAAGTTCCTGTCTTCTGATAAGTGTCAGTGTTTCACTTGTGTAGGTGACTATTGGTTTTATGACTGTATTGAAGTCTTGAATTTTTGTCTGTTTTGACATGGATTTTTCTTATATACGTTTTGGACCATCCCTAATGTCTTTTTGAAGTTTTGGAGGCGGTTTTGCTGTGATACTTTTTGAAGGCTTGTTGGCTCAACGAATTATCCAAGGTATTTAAAGTACAGGGCCCTGTTGGTTTTATCATATTTTGTTTTCAGGCTCATAATTTCTGTCTTTGAACATAAGAATTAAGTTTTCTCAAATGAGATTTGTAACCCAACTTTTCCTGCACACTCTTTACATATCTTGAGCTGTTGATGGGGGTCTCTTTGTCCTCTGTAAGTACCACGAGGTGGTTGTTGTTATTATTATTATTATTCTTTCCTGTCTCAGACGTTATGTCTGGTTAAAAAATGGACCTTGATCAAGCGTGACTTCCTTTTAACTGTACGGTATATGTTACATTGCATTTAGGAACTTTCGGGTAATTGAACATGTATCAATAATTACAGATTTCTGTAGTTGTATACGTATGTTTGGATGTAGCTGTATTGCATTAATGTACTGGTGGATGTTGTGTGGTATGACTCCTGTAGTTGATAGTATAATTGGTATGATGTCAACTTTATCCTGATGCCACATGTCTTTGACTTCCTCAGCCAGTTGGATGTGTTTTTCAATTTTTTCTCCTGTTTTCTTTTGTATATTTGTTGTATTGGGTATGGATATTTTGATTAGTTGTGTTAATTTCTTCTTTTTATTGGTGGGTATGATGTCAGGTTTGTTATGTGGTGTTGTTTTATCTGTTATAATGGTTCTGTTCCACTATAATTTGTATTCATCATTCTCCAGTACATTTTGTGGTGCATACTTGTATGTGGAAACGTGTTGTTTTATTAGTTTATGTTGTATGGCAAGTTGTTGATGTATTATTTTTGCTACATTGTCATGTCTTCTGGGGTATTCTGTATTTGCTAGTACTGTACATCCGCTTGTGATGTGATCTACTGTTTCTATTTGTTGTTTGCAAAGTCTGCATTTATCTGTTGTTGTATTGGGATCTTTAATAATATGCTTGCTGTAATATCTGGTGTTTATTGTTTGATCCTGTATTGCAATCATGAATCGTTCCGTCTCACTGTATATACTGCCTTTTCTTAGCCATGTGTTGGATGCATCTTGATCGATGTGTGGCTGTGTTAGATGATACGGGTGCTTGCCATGTAGTGTTTTATTTTTCCAATTTACTTTCTTCGTATCTGTTGATGTTATGTGATCTAAAGGATTGTAGAAGTGGTTATGAAATTGCAATGGTGTAGCCGATGTATTTATATGTGTGATTGCTTTGTGTATTTTGCTAGTTTCTGCTCGTTCTAGAAAGAATTTTCTTAAATTGTCTAACTGTCCATAATGCAGGTTTTTTTTATGTCGATAAATCCCCTTCCTCCTTCCTTTCTGCTTAATGTGAATCTTTCAGTTGCTGAATGTATGTGATGTATTCTATATTTGTGGCACTGTGAACGTGTAAGTGTACTGAGTGCTTCTAGGTCTGTGTTACTCCATTTCACTACTCCAAATGAATAGGTCAATATTAGTATAGCATAGGTATTTATAGCTTTTGTCTTGTTTCTTGCTGTCAATTCCATTTTCAGTATTTTTGTTAGTCTTTGTCTACATTTTTCTTTTAGTTCTTCTTCAATATTTGTATTATCTATTCCTATTTTTTGTCTGTATCCTAGATATTTATAGGCATCTGTTTTTTCCATCGCTTCTATGCAGTCGCTGTGGTTATCCAATAAGTAATCTTCTTGTTTAGAGTGTTTTCCCTTGACTATGCTACTTTTCTTACATTTGTCTGTTCCAAAAGCCATATTTATATCATTGCTGAATACTTCTGTTATCTTTAGTAACTGGCTGAGTTGTTGATTTGTTGCTGCCAGTAGTTTTCGATCATCCATGTATAGCAAATGTGTGATTTTGTGTTGGTATGATCCAGTAATTTTGTATCCTTATTTTGTACTATTTAGCACGTTGGATAGTGGGTTCAGAGCAAGGCAGAACCAGAAAGGACTTAATGACTCTCCTTGGTATATTCCACGCTTAATCTGTATTGGCTGTGATGTGATATTATTTGAATTTGTTTGGAAATTAAGTGTGGTTTTCCAATTTTTCATTACTATGTTTAGGAACTGTATCAATTTAGGATCTACTTTGTATATTTCCAATATTTGTAGTAACCATGAGTGGGGTATACTATCAAAAGCTTTTTGGTAATCAATGTATGCGTAGTGTAGCGACCTTTGTTTAGTTTTAGCTTGATATGTCACCTCTGCATCTATTATCAGTTGCTCTTTACATCCTCATGCTCCTTTGCAACAGCCTTTTTGTTCTTCATTTATAATTTTGTTCTGTGTTGTGTGTGTCATTAATTTCTATGTAGTGACTGAAGTTAATATTTTGTATATTGTTGGTAGGCATGTTATGAGGCGATATTTTGCTGGGTTTGCTGTGTCTGCTTGATCTTTAGGTTTCAGATAAGTTATTCCTTGTGTAAGTGTATCAGGGAATGTGTATGGGTGTGCACTGTAACTGTTAAATAATTTAGTTAGATGTGAATGTGTTGGGGTGAACTTCTTTAGCCAGAAATTTGCTGTTTTATCTTTTCCAGGGGCTTTCCAATTGTGCGTGGAATTAATTGCTCAGGTGACTTCATGTTGCAAAATTATCACTTCAGGCATTTGTGGTATCATCTTGTATGTGTCTGTTTCTGCTTGTATCCACCGTGCATGCCTGTTATGTTGTACCGGGTTTGACCATATGTTGCTCCAGAAGTGTTCCATGTCTGTTATGTTTGGTGGGTTGTCTATTTTAATGTGTGTGTTATCTATTGTCTGATAAAATTTCTTTTGGTTTGTGTTGAATGTTTGGTTTTGTTTCCTTCTATTTTCACTTTCTTTTTGTATCTTCTAAGTCGCTTGGCCAATGCTTGTAATTTCTGCTTCTTTTCATCTAATTGCTCTATCACTTCTTGTTGTGAGATTTTACCTAACGTTTTTTGTTTTTTGTCTGATATTTCATTTCTTATAAATTGTGTTAGCTGTCCGATGTCTTTTCTCAGTTTTTCTATTCTGATCTGTAGCCTGTGTTGCCATGCTGGTTTTGTGGTTTTTTTCTGTGTGGTGGTTTGTTCTGATCTCTGCCTAGTGTGTATATTTAGTGTAGTGAGTGCTCCTATATAAACCAGTAGTTGTAACTCTTCCATAGGTGTATTTTCATTTGTTTTGTTGTGTATGATTGTGTTGATAGTTGTTATTGTTGTTTCGACTTGTGGGTTATTTGGTGGTCTATGCAAGAATGGTCTACTGTCTGTATTTGTGTCTTTGTATTCTACACTCCTGGAAATGGAAAAAAGAACACATTGACACCGGTGTGTCAGACCCACCATACTTGCTCCGGACACTGCGAGAGGGCTGTACAAGCAATGATCACACGCACGGCACAGCGGACACACCAGGAACCGCGGTGTTGGCCGTCGAATGGCGCTAGCTGCGCAGCATTTGTGCACCACCGCCGTCAGTGTCAGCCAGTTTGCCGTGGCATACGGAGCTCCATCGCAGTCTTTAACACTGGTAGCATGCCGCGACAGCGTGGACGTGAACCGTATGTGCAGTTGACGGACTTTGAGCGAGGGCGTATAGTGGGCATGCGGGAGGTCGGGTGGACGTACCGCCGAATTGCTCAACACGTGGGGCGTGAGGTCTCCACAGTACATCGATGTTGTCGCCAGTGGTCGGCGGAAGGTGCACGTGCCCGTCGACCTGGGACCGGACCGCAGCGACGCACGGATGCACGCCAAGACCGTAGGATCCTACACAGTGCCGTAGGGGACCGCACCGTCACTTCCCAGCAAATTAGGGACACTGTTGCTCCTGGGGTATCGGCAAGGACCATTCGCAACCGTCTCCATGAAGCTGGGCTACGGTCCCGCACACCGTTAGGCCGTCTTCCGCTCACGCCCCAACATCGTGCAGCCCGCCTCCAGTGGTGTCGCGACAGGCGTGAATGGAGGGACGAATGGAGACGTGTCGTCTTCAGCGATGAGAGTCGCTTCTGCCTTGGTGCCAATGATGGTCATATGCGTGTTTGGCGCCGTGCAGGTGAGCGCCACAATGAGGACTGCATACGACTGAGGCACACAGGGCCAACACCCGGCATCGTGGTGTGGGGAGCGATCTCCTACACTGGCCTTACACCACTGGTGATCGTCGAGGGGACACTGAATGGTGCATGGTACATCCAAACCGTCATCGAACCCATCGTTCTACCATTCCTATACCGGCAAGGGAACTTGCTGTTCCAACAGGACAATGCACGTCCGCATGTATCCCGTGCCACCCAACGTGCTCTAGAAGGTGTAAGTCAACTACTCTGGCCAGCAAGATCTCCGGATCTGTCCCCCATTGAGCATGTATGGGACTGGATGAAGCGTCGTCTCACGCGGTCTGCACGTCCAGCACGAACGCTGGTCCAACTGAGGCGCCAGGTGGAAATGGCATGGCAAGCCGTTCCACAGGACTACATCCAGCATCTCTACGATCGTCTCCATGGGAGAATAGCAGCCTGCATTGCTGCGAAAGGTGGATATACACTGTACTAGTGCCGACATTGTGCATGCTCTGTTGCCTGTGTCTATGTGCCTGTGGTTCTGTCAGTGTGATCATGTGATGTATCTGACCCCAGGAATGTGTCAATAAAGTTTCCCCTTCCTGGGACAATGAATTCACGGTGTTCTTATTTCAATTTCCAGGAGTGTATATATATTAGCTGAAATTTTTCTTCTATATTTAACATGTGTGTCACTTCATGTTCTATTTGTGCTTGTTCTGGTGGCTGTTTTAAGATTTCGTTTTCCTCTGATTGTTTAATTGATGCGTGGTGTTCTTTGTTTGTTTGCTCTGGGATGTTTGAGTCCATTATTGTATTTTTTTCTTCTTCTGATTGCACATTATTTTGTTCCAGTATTTGTTGTACTTTTTGTTTGATGTTTACTAATTCTGACTGGGGTATCCTGTTATTTTTGATTATTACACAGATCTGATCAGCTAGTCGTTGTTCTTTAAAAATTTTAATTCTGGATATCTGGTAATAAATTTTGTGTATACTTGTGATCTGTATCCAGTTGTGTTGGTTCCTAAGTTTGTCGCTTGGTAATAACAGAACATGAGGTGTCGGTTAACTTCATCTGACAATCTCATCCTCTGTCTTTGTTTTCCTTCTAGAGTGGTTGCAGGAAGCAAAACACCTCTATTTGGATTTAAATCATTTTCTGTGTGGCTAGCAGTGTCGTTACCATTGTGGACGGGCATAGGGTTCAAGCGTCGTCCCCAACCATGACAGCGCTTGTCCGAGGCTTCATTAGTTCTGTCCTGAACCAACTAATCACACTAAAAGGGGGGTTAGCCCTATTAGTGGTTTGTTCTTTTCGTCGCCTTTTACGACTGGCAGAACATACCGAATGCCTATTCTTTTCCCAGGCCTCCACGGGGTTTATTATTATTATTATTGTTGTTATTATTCCCTCCCTTCTCTATCCTCCTTTGCACACCTTCCTGCTTCCCCTTTTCTTTTGCCCTTTCTCATTTTTTCACCTGCCATCACAAAACTGTGCCTCTATCAGTGTCATGTACTCAGGTGAAGCAACCGCAGCACTGCTTCAATAACAATAACTGTAATGATACATTGCGTAATAATAACCAAATGTTTTATTTACACAGTATTAATATGCTCATAATGTTATGTTATTGATAGAGCATTGTGAGTCAAAATGAAGCAATGTCTGTATAGCTTAGCTGAACAACAAGAGAGCTGTGTGTTCAGCATTGTTGTTCATGTGTCATGTGCAATTTTGGGCCACAACCAAACAAGAGACTTGCACACACACTTCTGTTGGCCCACAGACTGTCTGTGTGTTTTTCAGCCACAAGTGATGCTATCTTCAGATGGGCATATAATAAAGAGTAACAGAGAGTATCAGTGATAGTATAGTACTGTAATGCTCAGTTTGTGAGTTTGCCGAATCTGTATGAAAGTGTGTTGAGGTGGCAGGGTGTCAGGTAGTATCAAGTAATATAATATAGAGCTAGTCTACATCTATTACAAGCCATCTCTAAGCTATTTTGTATGCATTCTTTCTTAGAAAGGAACAAGATAATTAAAAATTGGATTGCCAACACTAGAACTACCGAACTTGGTTCAAAAGACTAATAAATTCACTAGACATTTTCTGTGTAATATCTATACCAAATGTATATTTATACGAAATAGCTGGTAGCAGTAACCTAAATGTAGTGTTTTGCTGCTATTGTCTGTAGTTTGGAAAGGATAGAAATTCTAGTTGGGCCAAAACTAGGTATATGCATTTGGGTAATTTAGTGAAGTTGGTAACAAAGAGAGGCTGTCTTTTAACTGTCTACAGTCATCCGTAACTATATCTGCTTTTGGGAAAAACTGAGTAGAAATTGTCTTTGATGACCCACTTAAAAATGAAATATCTCTACACAATCAAAAAGTAAGGCAAAACAGGAACATCCTTAAAAGGTTTATTACAGCACTGTGTTTTCTGGAAAACCGAGAGTTAGCATTTTGATGACACAATGAAACACCAAAATCTGTTAATCAGAGAAATTATGTAGAATTTTTGAAGTAAACTGCGGAGTATGATCCTGGTTTGGTGGAGCACATAGAAACCTCTACTGTGTTTAAAGGAATTTCTAATTGAATGCAAAATGATCTAATACAAGCCAGAGTTCAACCATTTTGGCAGCTGTAAAGTGGGAAATTGTGGATGTCCCTTCTGTAGCAGTCATAGTTGATGAAACCTCAGATGCAGCAAGTAAAGCACAGTTTTCTGTTGTCCTGTGTTATGGAGGAAAGATAAAAGAAAGGTTCTTGAGGGTTCTGTGCTACCAATAATAACACACATGCCCAGGCTGTTGCAGATCACAACCAGCACTTCTTATCAGAATTAGGATATAATGAAAATTTAACTGCACAAACATTCGATGGAGTGCTGACTATGGCAGGAAATCTGAATAGAGCTCAAGCATTAATCAGAGTCAGGTATCACAAAGTCATATTTTTTCACTCATATGCCGATGTACTACGGCTTGTTTTGTCTCAAAGCACCAGCCGAATACTAGAGTCTAAAATATTTATTATTTTGCTTTAAGCACTTGCAGTTTTTTTTTCAAGATCCTTTAAATGTATTGTTTTCCTCTTGAATAAATTTTAAAAAAATACCCCCGATGATGTGATTTTTTTACCATAAACAAAAAAATTCAAGAAAATCATCGCATATCAACTAGTCCTTTTTTAAGAAAAGTGGTCACAAATTGATATTCTTACAGGTACTGACGCAAAATGCAAAACTGTAAACTATGAAGGCTGATGGATGAACGTGCGATGCTGCAGCGCAACTTCACCATGCAGCTGGCAAGGGTAATAAACAGGGGACATGTCGATACCAGGGCATACATCTTTGTGAATTTCATTCTGTATTCAGTTGAACAGTAACTAGCATTTGAAAGATGACATGTAGTTGGGCTCAAAGAAGCCAATTGGAGTAGTCAGTCAATCACTGGACATCTGATTAGGAGCAATGTCACTTCTCCATGATTTCGACAAGAATGGTTGAACCAGGGCCGAGTACAATCTCAAAAATGAAGCAATCAGCCAAGAGAAACAACTGAATGTGAGGACTGAACAATCATCAGAGAGGCACTCAGAGCCCCAGATTCATCATAATCATCAATCTGATGTGCAACAGGTTCTTCAGTGACTGCAAGGACCATTAACAGGTGGCTCACAGATAGGGGGCAGAGCTCATGGCACCTTCTGCAGCGACTACCATTGGCCTTTGTACACCAGCAAGCCCATCTGCAGGGACATTCAGCCTGGAATGTCATTGAAAGGAGTAGAATTGTCTTCAGTGATGAGTCCTGCTTCAAATTGAGCTCTGATGACCAACAAGGATGTGACTGGAGATGCCCCGGACATTGGTGGGATGCCAATTTGACCATCACCCGCCATACAGCATGACAACCGTAAGTGGGGTGCCACTTCGTTTCATAGCAGGACGCCTTTGGTTGTGATCTGTGGTACCCTTGCACCACAGTTGTACATCAATAATATTCTACGGCTCATTTTGTTGCCCTCCCTGGCAAGCCATCCTTGCCTTAAATTTCAGCGAGGTAATACCTGCCTGCACATGGCTAGATTTTCTACAGCTTGTCTCCATGCTTGACAACTACACCTTGCCCAGCAAGGTTGCCAGCTCTCTCTCCAATTGAAAACATTTGGAGCATTATGGGCAGGGCCTTTCAACCAGTATGGAACTTTGATGATCTAATGCATCAATTTGACAAAATTTGGCATGATATCCCTCAGGAGAATATCCAGCAACTCTGTCAATCAGTGCCAAGCCAAATAGCTGCTAGCAGAAGGGCCAGAGGTTGACAAATGCATTGCTGACTTGCTCAGTTTGGGAAGCCCTTTCTCTTGAATAAATCATTAACTTCTTCTGAAATTGTAATCATTTGTTTGTCTCGTCATGTACATCACATCTACCAGTTTCTGTCCCACTCAGTTAATTTCTTCATGTTGCATCATTTTTGCTTGTTTAACCCTTGGAGCATATAAATGCACCTGTTGCAAAGCGATTGATAACACTGATGCTCACTTGGATTCAAGATTTCAAAATAATTCTGAACTGAAATTTGTAATTTTACTATCACATGAAAACTAAGGACAATACTCTAACTAGTTCCCTGAAAGCAGATTTCAAAGTTCTTTAGATGCATATCAAAAGTTCTTTGACACCATTTGACAAAAATAAGGTGACTGTAGTGTGCAGTACTGAAGAGTTTATAAATAAAACCACGAGTAGATTTGCAAAACTGCTGAGCATTATTTCAGTTCCAAACAAAAGTTTACAGCAGTTTAAGATGTTAGTGTCATTACTGTAGACAATTCCTGTGAGTATGTCTTCAACAAAAAGATCACTTTCAGCTATGAAGAGAATCAAAATTTTACTAGAGAAGAGACACTGTCTCATCTCTCATTTGTAGCTCACCTACAAGGACCACTAAGAAAGAAGGAACATTCCTTTGAGGAGGTGGTTTCTAAATTTGCTTTCCAAGAGAGGAGAGTGAAATTTAAGTTCCTTTGATGTTGCAGAAATTCTCCATCAAGAGATTAAAGCCAGAAACTAATTATTTTCTATAAAAGTTTGCTTATAGTGATGTAAATTGATATTAGGTTTAATTATTTCAGCATCTATTCTTTCAATTTAAACTGTTACCAGTTGTGAGCATTACTGAGATGGGCCTGTCCATTGATTTACTATTGTTTGCTTAAAATTATGATATTAATATAATTAATTAATAAATAATCTAATTATAATTAATATATAATAACAGTATAATCAATTACAATAATTACAATATTCAGTACTTGGGGTGTCTGAATGGTTACTGCACACCACTGATGTCTATGGAAATGGTGCCCAGGGTATGCTCCTGACTTCCCTACTTTAGTTTTACCACTAGCTACCCATTTTTAAAAAATAAATATCAACATTTTTCACAACACAGCCTTTAATGTTAAAGATCTTTTCTTAGCCATGCCTAAAAGTAATTGAATGAGCTTCTATCCACCAAACCATATTAAAACATGGCTCACACTTCATCTATCAAATTCATCTAAAAGCTAACTCAGCCTTTCTAGTCAGCCATCTGACAACATAGCAGTATCCCATACAGTGTATCATGAATGTCCTGGTTGTTACCTCATATATTAAGTTCCTATAACATAATTGGCTAAGATCTACATGCTAATTTTGGCCATAATTGCCACTCTGTCACGGTTAATTAAAACGAGAGACATGACTTTAGCCAAAATATGATGTTGTTTTCCCTTGGGCTATTCTACTTGCTCCAAACATATAGAGAACATTTCTCATGCCCTCCTTGGTGAGTGGGCTTGGAAGTAGCCTATACCACACGTGTGAAAATACCACAACATCTGAAGTGACAATGGGGAAAAAACCTTTTCACTTACCTCACTTTACTCTAGAACAATATCATCCAAGATACCCAGTACATATAGTATTATTTAATGGCGAAAAGATGTGCTGAATGTAATGCCAATGAAATAATACAGAATCAAATCACAATGGCATAGAAAGATGTACGTATGTGACCAGGAACTATCACAGTACCTATGATGGGAATATAATATAAAATAAAAATATCTGATATCTTTGACCTTACTTTTTATTGTGCCCTGCAGCCATCTGTTATTACAAGCTAGCCTAAGATCTCATGACACTGCAGTCATCTGACTGCTGGGAATACAGCATAGGTGAAGTATGTGTCATTGGTATGAGAAGCGGTTGGCAAATGAATTGCCATGCACTGTTACTTTGTTCATTATGAATTTTTAACACAAGTGTTTACCAAAGCTTTGTATCTCTCCACTATCTAATACAGCCCTTTTAGAGGGTTGTTTATTTTAGCTAGCAAGTATACAAATTTACAACTGATAAATGAATCAGTAAAATAAAAAAGAATCCTTAATAGGAAACTGAAATTCTTCTTCTAGCTCTAAAACTGATTTTTTTTAAAAATTGTAAGACATATTATATTGAATTATGGTAAATTTAATTTTAACAGTAGTTTACAGGCCCCACAAATGATATCAATGCTCACAGCATCCGCAGTAGCTCCAGGATTCCTCAAACAGAGAGAGCTTCATATATGCTATCCAATCAAAAGTATCTGAACATCTGTATGCAATGCAGAATTGACCACTAAATGTCATGAGAGGTGGACTCACCAGTATAAAAGAAGGTGGGAGTGTTGTGTTGTCAGTAGAGAAGCAGTAACAACAAAATCGATTGATCAGGAAAACTCAGTGACTTCAAGTTTGGACTAATCATTGGCTGCCACCTGAGTCACCAGATCCATCAGGGACATTTCAAACCTTCTAAAGCTGCCCAAGTTGATTGTTGGTGATATGATTATGAAGGTGGAAACATGAAGGAACAATTACAGCTAAACCACGACAGGCAGACCTCATGTACTGACAGACTGAGATCATTGAAAATTAAGCTGCGTGGTTGTAAAAAAAATCAGTTGAAATCAGTGGCAGGAATTACTGCTGAGTTACAAAGTGCTACCATCAGTCCAACTAGCACAATGAATGTGCATAGATGAGTGGTTTGTAGTGTTGAATGATGCTATACCTTGTAGCAGTCCAATGGAAGGATTTGGGTTTGGCGAATGCCTGGAGAACATTACCATCATGTATAGTTCCGACAGTGAAGTACAGAGGAGCAGATGTTACAGTATGGGTTTGTTTTTCATGGTTAGGGTATGGTCCCCTTATTATGCTTAAGAAAATGCTAAATACAGCATTTTGTACTGAGTGCAGTAGAGGAACAGTTTTGAGATGATAACTGTTTGTATCAGGATGACAATGCATCTCTGAAATGGGCTGGCCTGTCCCGAGTCCTGACCGGAATGCAATGGAACATCTGTCAGTTGAGTTAGAATGTCAGCTTTGTGCTGACCCCAACATCTAACATCACTAGATTCTCTAATTTTGGCTCTTGAGTAAGAATGAGCTACCATTCCTCGACAGACATTCAGACAACTTGCAGTGCCTGTGTTATTCTGAAATATGATGCAATGTTCCTTTGGACATGCATGTATGTCTGTAGGATAAGGCATTGTGGTGACTACAGCCATCAAGAAATACATGAAATGTATTCACAGTTGTGAATATGGACAACTGTCAGTTGTATAATGGAATCATGGCAATGAAAATTTGTGCCAGACCGGGACTCAAACTTGATTTGCTGCTTATTGCGAGCTGTCAGCTTACCATTTGGCTATCCAAGCATGACTCACAACCATACCCAGACTTCCATATGTCATCAACTGCGTGTCTACATCATGTACTCGTACATCCATTATGTATATTCCCGTACAGGGGAGAGATTTTACTTGAAAGTCACCTGCCTGATGTCAATGGATAAATATAATATTGCTGCACCTGTGTTATTCTGAATTATGAAGGAACATTGCATCATAATTCAGAATAACACAAGCACTGCAATATTGTATTTATCTGCTGACACCGAGCAAGCAACTTTCAAGTAAAATGTCTCCCCTGTACGGGAATATACATAATGGGTGTATGAGTACAGGTTGTAGATGCATGGTTGATGACATATGGAAGTTTGGGTCTGGCTCTGAGATGTGCTCAGATAGCCAAATGGTAAGGTGACTGCTCACGATAAGCAGGAAATTTGGATTTGAGTCCTGGTCCGGCACAAATTTTCATTGTCATCATTCCATTATACAGCTGATGGTTGTTCATATTCACAACTGTGAATACATTTCATGTATTTCATAATGACTGTAGTTACGGCAGTACCTGTTCCTTCATACATGCATGCACCTCCAAAGGAATAGTGCATTGTAATTCAGAATAACACAGTCACTGCAACATCATATTTATCTGCTGACACTGGGCAAGCGACTTTCAAGTGAAATGTCTCCTCTGTACAGGAATATAACAATGGATGTATGAGTAGAGGTTGTAGACATGATTGACAACATATGGACGTTTGGGTCTGGCTTTGAGACAGCTGTCCATTTTTGCAGGTGTGAATACATTTCATGTAACTCATTGAAAGTGTTCTCCGCTGAGATGAAGCTATTGTAAGGACAAAGGGTCCACTAATAGGTGTCCAGATACTTTTGAACAGATAGTATATTTCATACTCACAGTGATTACTACTCACTAAGCAAAATCCTACTTTGTGACTTAGATATGGTTTCCTTAATGCAGACACATTTACAGGTGGAAATAAAAGATGTAAGATGTAACTTGTGTCTTCAGATTACATGTTTCCAGAAATTTGTAACTCCTGAAGTACTTTCTATGACCTGCATGAGGCTGTACAAGAAAAAGAGGGCATGAAAGCAGTGGTAGCTGGTTTATTCTTGCCTATGTTTACAGTGAACAACATCTGTACTGATGGCCCATTTCCCCATGTTGTCCGTCAACTGTCAGACCCCTGGTCATATCTTCCTTAGCAAATGTGATGTCAGCCAGCTTTAATTGTGCATTAGCTTTAAAATATTTCCTTATGTCTGAAGTAATGTGTATATTCAGGTCACAAGTGCTATTACACTTAACTGCTGCTTCTTGAAATACTAATCAGACAAACCTTGTCATTATTCTTGATGTGGACTTCTTCACCATTCCAATTTTCCTGGGCTGGAATCTGGAAGCTCTAATCAATTCTCTACTCTCTCTATGCCTTTTCTTTTTCTTGTACCTTTTCCCACATTTGTTTAGGGTCACTATGGTTATTAACATATTTGACATGGTTAGTTTAAGTGATGGATGGATACCAGTCCAATCAGAACCCATTAATTCCCCCCACCCCCTGCCCTCCTCTGGGACAGGATATTTGTACCCCAAACTGTCAGTGTGTCATGTTATTCATGTGAAAGTGACCAAAAGTTTTCTAAATATTTGTGAATCATGTAACTGAGGTACCAGCCCAGTATTCACTCAGTGGGATGTGGAAAACCACCTAAAAATTACATCCAGGCTGGCCGACACACCGATCCTCATCGTTAATCTGCTGAGTGGAATTGATCTGGGGCTGGCACTCCTCCCTGTCCTGGAAGTGACGCTTTAATATGCACTGCTGTCAGGGTGGGTAATTTCCAGCTCTCTCTACCAAAGAAAACAAAGCTCTTCTACTCAACACAATTATGTGAAATCTTCATGTACAATATCATAAGCAAGGGAGCAGTTCATTTACAATTCATGAGCATACATCTATCTGACAAATCCTGTATAATGTTCATGAATGACAGTTCTGTACAATATACAAGATAGAATTAAGCTTTTCTTTCTTTTCTGACATAAGCAAGACTGTCGTGGCATGTCTTTTTTCTCTGTGACACAGCCTGCTTCTCCAAGGTGGAATTTCTTAGCATGGAATAATTGCCCAACCAGCAAGTACTAACAAAACTGCTGTTGTCATCCTGCCTTGGAGATGCAACTTCCTAACAGTTTATAGTTCTAAAAAAAATTACTAATAACAAATACTTTCACGACGTGAGGTTTTAAAGTGTTTCCTTCTGCCACAGTTTTTGTCTCGCCTTCTTTCGAGTAATGGTAAGCTCTTCAGATGACTGCACCAAGTTTTCCAAGGACCTCAACCATTGCCAAGTGGGAATATCTTCTTGCAGTGGTTCTGTAATTCCCTGATATAATTTAAGCTTTCTGATTCTCCCTCATCCCCCCCCCCCCCCCCTTTTTCTGAGTCATCAGTCTTCTGACTTGTTTGATGTGGCCCGACACAAATGTATCTGCTGTGTCAGCCTCTTCATCTCAGAGTAGCCGTTGCAACCTACATCCTAAAAGTATTCCAGTCTCTGTCTTCCTCTACAGTTTTTACCCTGTACAGCACCCTCTAGTACCATGGAAGTTATTCCCTGATGTCTTAACCCTTTCCTCTCTGATTCTGGGGAGAACCTCCTAATTCCTTACCTTATCATTCTACTTAATTTTCAACATTTGTCTGTAGCACGACATCTCAAATGCTTCAGTTCTATTCTGTTCTGGTTTTTCCACAGTCCATGTTTCACTGCCATACACTGCGGTGCTCCAAATGTACATTCTCAGAAATGTCTTCCCCAAAATAAAGATATATGTTTGATTCTAGCAGTCTTCCCTTGGCAGGAATTCCCTTTTTGTCTGTGATAGTCTGCTTTTGAGTCCCACTGACTGTCCATCATTGGTTATTTTGCTGCCTAGGTAACAGAATTCCTTAACTTCATCTACTTTGTGCCCATCAATCCTGATGTTAAGTTTTTCATTGCTCTCATTTGTGCTAATTTTCATTCATTTCTTCTTTCTGCAGTTTACTCTCAAACCATATTCTGTACTCATTAACTGTTCATTCCATTCAACAGATCATTAAATTCATCTTCACTTTCACTGATGATAGCAATGTCGTAAGTGAATCTCTTATCATTGATATCCTTTCACCTTGAATTTTAATTTCATACTTGAACCTTTCTTTTATTTCCATCATTGCTTCTTTGATGTATAGATTGTACAGTAGGGGCAAAAGACTGCATTCCTGTCTTACACCCTTTTTAATCAAAGCACTTTGTTCTTGGCCTTCCACTCTTATTTTTCCCTCTTGGCTCTTCCACGTGTTGTATATTACCCGTCTCTCCCTATAGTTTATCCCTGTTTTCCTCGAGATTTCAAACATCTTGCACCATGCACCATTTGACATTGTTGAAAGCTTTCTCCAGGTTGAGAAAACCTATGAACATGCCTTGATTTTTTCTTAGTCTTTCTTCCATTATCAACTGCAGCGTCAGAATTGCTTCTCTCATGTCTTTACCTTTCCTAAAGCGAGAGTGATCATCATCTAGCACATCCTCAATTTTGTTTTCCATTCTTCTATATATTGTTCTTGTCAGCAACTTGGATTCATGAGCTGCTCAGCTGATTGCACAATAATTCTTGCATTTGTCAGCTCTTGCAATCTTCGGTATTGTGTGGATGATATTTTTCCAAAATTCAGATGGTATTTCGCCACTCATACATTTTCACACCCACATGAATAGTCGATTTGTTGCCACTTCCCCAATTATTTTAGAAATTTTGATGGAATGTTATCCATCCCTTCTGCCTTATTTGATCTTAAGTCCTCCAAAGCTCTTTTAAATTCTGATTCTAATACCGCATCCCCTATCTCTTCTACATCGACTCCTCTTTCTTCTTCTGCCACGTCATCAGACAAGTCTTCCCACTCATAGAGGCCTTTAATCTATTCTTTCCACCCATCTGTTCTCTCCTCTGCATTTAAAAATGGAATTCATATAGCACTCTTAATGTTACCACCCTTGCTTTTAATTTCACTGAAAATTGATTTGACCCCCTCCTATGTGCTGAGTCAGCCCTTCTGACAATCATTTCTTTTTTGATTTCTTCACATTTTTCCTGCAGCCGTTTATCCTTAGGTTTCCTACACTTTCTACTCATTTCATTCCTAAGTGACTTGTATTTTTGTATTCCCAAATTTTCCAAAACATTTTTGTAATATCTTCTTTCATTGATCAACTGAAGTTGCAGTTGCAGCAATTACCTTCCTTCTTCCTTCATTTTTCTCTCCAGCTTTTGCGACTGCTGTTTTTAGGGATATCCATTCCTCTTCAACCAAACTGCCTACTGAGCTATTCCTTATCACAGTATCTATAGCCTTAGAGAACTTCAAGCATATCTCTTCATCCCTTAGTACTTCCATACCCTACTTCTTTGTGTATTGTTTCTTCCTACTTACTTTCTTAAACTTCAGTCTACTCTCCATCACTACTAAACCATGATCTGAGTCTACATCTGCTCCTGGGCCTTACAATCCAATAGCTGATTTTGGAATCTCTGCCTGCGTATGATGTACTCTAACTGAAATATACTTGTATCTCCCAACCTTTTCCAAGTAGACCTCCTCCTCGTGCAATTCTTGAGCAGAGTATTTGAGCTAGAAGGCAAACTTTTGAAGTTGTTTTCCAGTCTTGTAAGTTGCTAATGAAAAGGTGACAGTTTAGATATAGAAATCTTGGAAGGAAAATTGTTTGTGGAGCCAGAGGAAAACAATGTGTAATGATGCAGGAGTGAGAGGGGGCATGAGTAATTCTGTGGCATTATTTTCCTTGAAAAAATGTTTGCTCTTTAATATCAAATTTTGAATACATTTCTGACAGATATTTTACTGCAGTATTTCTTTGAAGCAGGTTTCTTTATGAACATTATGAAAAGTAACACAATGCTCGTGCTGTGAGGAAGTACATAAATTCGATGAGGCTCAGGACACTGAATCCCAGGAACAGTCCCAGCAGGCCACCACAATTCGCTATTGAAAGAAATGAAATGTCACTTAAACATTTTATATTCAATGCAATTATATTATGTCTTCATATATAATGTTGTTAGTAAGGTAATACTTTATTTCTAATTCGTGAGCATGCATCATTCTGACTTAATAGACAATATTGTGAAAAGGATAGTTGCCACTCCCATATAGTGGGGATGCTGAGTCGCAGATAGGGACAACAAAGAGACTGTCAGATAGTGAGCTTTCAGCCAACAGGGCCTTCATCAGAGACAGACAACATACACACACAAACTCATACAAATGTTGCGTGAGTATGTGCATGTATGGTATCTATCTTTGATGAAGGCCTAGTTGGCCAAAAGCTCACTCTCTGACAGTCTTTCTGTTATCCCTATCTGTGTCTCAGCATCTCCACTATATGGTGAGTAGCAACTATCCTTTTCATAATGTTGTTAAATTCCATCCTGGATTTTCCATTGTTAACATTAATATGAATCTTCCTTTCTCATCTCACACATGTTTAAAAAGTAAGGACCAAAAATTTATAAGAAGCACTAAAGGAATGGATGAAAAATATACTAGTTCTTTCAAATAAATATTTGCTTGGAGTGTGAACAATTGGCTTATGCCTGAGCAGGGGAGGGACAATGACACTGGTGGGGATTTCATTGCAGGCAGACACAGTGTAGAAGGGGAAGCATGCAGCTCTGTTGCTTTTCTCCTCCGGCACCAATTTAATGAGGTCACATTCAATCTCACACAAGTGCAAAGTGCTCTCCCAGTATTTACTGTGGTTGCAAACTGTGTTTTTGGTACAGAAAAAAGGGCGTTCCTACTGATGATGAATGGAGTATGTGATTGTTGTTAGCTGTTTCTAATGTCACAGCAAGCTTTCAGCTGGAGATTCCAACACAGCATGTCCAAGTGATGTACACATGAAGCTTATCACCATCTTTTGAACTTTGAGGATTGTTGAATCATTAACATTGATGAGATGGACTCAGGGCAACAATATGCCAAGAAGAGTAGGTTCAGGCCTTACAATAGGACTACACCACGAGAAGATCGTAGGACTATTCAGCTAGCTCTGAGGAATGGACGGATGACAACAGCTTAAATCTGGGCAGTGGTATAGGCACTGTGTCACCCCTAACAATCAGGAACAGATTACTGGAGACTGGGTTGAGAACTCAAATTACCTGGTGTCTTTTACTGCTGATGCTATACCACACTTTTATGGAGTATAAAAAGAGTCAGCTGTGATATTCAGTGGCATTCTGAGGTATTAAGCAATAAGGCTTGCTTCTGCTTGTGGTCAGCAGACTGCTGGCAACCTGTTTGTTGATGACTTGTTGAAAGGTCACAGAAAGTGATGATTCTCAATATCCATACGTCTCCAACTCATGGAATCATGGTGTGGGGAGCTATTGCATATGACAGCATGTCTGATATACTTGCCAGTGTGTGACAATAATGCCAAAGCCAACCTGCTGTCATACCATTTATGACCAGGGCACAAAATGGCATACTTCAGCAGGATATTGTAAGACCACAAATGCCTTGACAGTTATATGGAGCTAGGGATGCCACTTTTCCAGAAACCCTGGGCTGGACAACTTCTCAGTTGCACAGAATAAATAAAATGCTAACAGTTTACTACAAATATAAGTAATATAACCAATTTGTTGTATGGTACCCATAGTTTCTTAACATATCAAAATTTAATTTTAATATTGTGTTAACACACAAATAAAAAGAAAATCTTCTCCATTCCATTCTTCTTTGTAATGTATGGATTTGTTGTTTAAACATGAAATGAATTTTTAAATAAACATTTACAATAGGATAAGTTCAGTTCAAAGATCAGATAAAAAAGAGAGAGACAAATTTTGAAGAAAAGGCCCAAAAGTAACATGATCAATGTTTTGTATTTTTTAATGCATATTTTGTATTGGTCTTTGCTGCTTTCAGTAGATTTGCACTGTCTCCCCCCCCCCCCCCTTTCTCCTGCCCCCTGCTCTTTAAGAAAATTCAAAAATCCACCACAACTTTCAGGAAAGTTCACCTTTATTTGAAGATTGAAGCTTGAAGCTCTCCTCTTACTAAGGCTATGGACATATGCTTTCTTTCTTTTGATCACTGGTTCTTCATCATACTGATGATTCTTCCAGCAAATGAGTTACTCATAGCAACTGAAAATATGTACAGCCTAAAGCAATTGGGGATTGTTAGTTGTGTCTGCTGCTTATAATATACCCAAATTTGGTCTTTGTTATACTTTTATCAGTTCCCCATATGTAGTCTAGAAATCACAGAATTGATTGTATAACTGATCTTCACCCAGGTTGAGATTCAGTTTGCAGGTAACCTTTAAAATATAGCACCATTGGAGATGAATATCTTCTTCTTCTGTAAGTGAAAAACTTGTAAACAGGTTGAACACATTGTTCTCAGAAAAGTCGTAGTTATAGGACAAATAACAAATGCAATGTGACTAAAAAGAGTGTGCAACATTTTCAAAACTCGATCTCTGTGATTTTAGTGTTCCTTCCACAATTTCATGAGCTTTGCTCCCTAAGAATTTGTCTTGTTTCCTGCCTTCTGGCTTGCTTTAAGGTCCCATATTATTCTGTCCAGCTCAACAGAAGTAACTGAGGTATTTTTCAGTTTTCTAACAACAGTTTCAAACAGGGCCAAAATATGCTTCAGAAAACATAGATAACATTCAGGAAGTGAATGTAAAGTTCCTTCAGAATCATGCTCCCCATTTGACATCACAAACTGCCAAATCAGTCTTGAAAAGTATTCTTCATTCTTTGAAATAAAATAAGAATTGATTTCAAGCCAGCAGCACACATTTCTGTCAACTGCAGGAAGTAGTGAGAGCCATCTTGTACAGAGTCACAATATTTCCTTCAACTCGATCTCCATAATCTCTGAGCATTTGATGCAGCAGAACCAAATTCACTGTAGGTTTTGAGAACTAATGCCTCTGCACCACAATGCAATGTTTTAACACCATCTTTTAAAGTACTATTTATGACATGGCAGTTATAATTAGCTATCAAAAAGGATGGATTTTCGTTTTTCAGTAAGATAAAAAACAAAATCTTTTTGCCATAGTTCACTGGAGAATTGTCAGCACTGTATGCACTTACTTGATTCAGATAAAAGCTACTAGATTCTGTAACGTTCTTTATTGCATGGAAAATATCTTTGTGGGTTTCTTTGGAGTCTTCATAAAAAAAGTAACAGTCCCTGTGTGGCGAAGCAAGCTGGGATTTCTTTGCTTCCCCTCTTGTTTTGCCATCTGCCTCCTTAAATTAATTTTTGCCTAATTACCATTAACATGCATGAGTATAATCTGCATTTTCATAAAAGAAAAAGGTTGGCCCTCAATCTTAAGGAATATAGCACAAGGCCTAATTTTGTGCTTAGTTTTGTGTATGTAATTTATTTCCTAATTTATTTGGCTATTCCTAGTTAGTATCTTTTGCTACAAATCACTATAGGGTGAAATCAGTAATTGTTTTGTGACTTAGATTATATTGTTGACTTATAAACATATGTAAATTTTGTACTAATTATAAACATTTGGAAGAAGAACTACTAGGATTCTTAAAGTATTTATTTAGCTCTATTCGAAAACATATTAGCAAAGCCAGCCTGTTATTACATCCAAAATAATAACCAGGTTTGTCAAAAGTATAGTTTGTATAACTATATCTGTTAGTTTCATTATTTAAACAATTAGTTCAGCCTAACCTTTGTGGTAGAAGGAACTGTTAAAAGGAAGGAATTTCTTAATGTATTCAGTTAATTGAATGAGTTATGTTTTAACTGTAATTTCTGTATCTTAAACATCAAACAATGTATTACTTTCAGTGCCTAATATTGTGAGGATATATAAAGGACCAATTTTTGGTCCCGAGACAGTCAGTCTACTGCCGATTTTCATACATGAAACATGTACTGGTTAGATTAACAATAACGCATCAAGTTAACAGTGGAATAAGTATAACACAAATAGGCCTTGTGTTAGAACAATTAGTAACAATGTCTGTTTAATTTATTTGAAAAATAGTGTCACATGTACTGTATCATTCTGCAAGAACTGTGAACTGTGTGGTTAGGTTTTTACTGCTCATAGCTACTTAAGTGTCAGGAAGTCTTTTCTGAGAGTATTTATATGGAACTAAAACATGGATGATAAATAGTTTAGACAAGAAGGGAATAAAAGCTTTTTAAATGTGGTGTTACAGAAGAATGCTGAAGATCAGATGGGTAGACCACGTAACTAATGATGAGGTACTGAATAGAATTGAGGAGAAGAGAAATTTGAGGCACAACTTGACTAGAAGAAGGGATCGGTTGATTGGACATTTTCTGAGGCATAAGGGTTCACCAGTTTAGTATTGGAGGGCAGTGTGGAGGGTAAAAATTTTAGTGGGAGACAAAGAGATGAATACACTAAGCAGATTCAGAAGGATGTAGGTTGCAATAGGTACTTGGACATGAAGAAGCCTGCACAGGGTAGAGTAGCATGGAGGGCTGCATCAAACCAGTCTCTGGACTGAAGACCACAACAACAACAGATATTCAACAGCAAACTATTGTAGCAGTATGCTGATGTTGCCTGCAACCTATTAATGAGGCTTATTAACATTTACCAATAGTGAACTGGCAATATAATTGTATAATATTGGGGGGTTGTGAACAGTGAAAGTAAAGAACTGTGAAACACAATTGTGCACTGTTGGCTACATCATTTACAACAGTCACTCCCTATTTTTCGGCCAGTATAACAATGCAGTACATCGACACCAAGGACTATCAACGAAGAAATAAGTTAGGTGAACATCACATATGGTGCCCTTTTGGGTGAGGAATATTGTATTTGGACACAATAAACAAGGATTTGCAAACTTTGAACAATGAACAGTGCAGATTGAATGGAGTGACTGAATTTAAAGTGCTTGTGGCACCAGTATTATTGAGAACAGTGAACAGACTAATTGACAGTGAAAAGTAATTACAGTATTCTGGAAGTTTGATTGTGCGTCAACAAGTAATGCGATAGGAAGCATAAACAACACAGCATAGCAACAAAAGATCGTTGGCCAAGGTTATGGAGGCAACCATTACAAATGTTGGACACAGCAGCCATCCTGGAATCAAGCTTGTCGGAGCAGCCATTATGAAGAACAGCTGCAGCAGCCAATCAGCATAATAGCTGGAGTCAACCCACCTGATGTAAACAAGAGGGTTTTGGATGAGTGGGAGTAACCACAGCAGCAGCAGCAGGTGATGAGTGAACAGAAATAAGGTAATTCATAGCAAAAGCCATTTTATATTAAGTGCTACATAATTAGTGACCTTAATGAACAAGACAGTGTGATGGGAGAGAATGGCCAATATGGGAGTGATGTGATTGGTAACAAAGTAGTAGAGTTTAAGTTTTTAAATTATCAGATAGACTTAATGGGGACTGATTCGATAGCTGATAGTGGTTATAAATCATAAATGAATGTAACTCTGAATGATAGGGTCGAAAGTCATATTGTAGATGAGATGATAAAAGTGTCATCTACATTTTGTGGTGATGTGAGCAAAATGAACGAAAACAGTACTGAAGTGGGTGAAATTGTTAAGGCTAAGGAGGAAGAATCTAGTAGCAAAAGACAGCAAAGGCGAAAGTTTATGGCAGATGGAAAATTGGAAGCAATGTTAAGGTAAATTACGAGTGGTTTGAGTGGTATGAGTATGAAATCAGACATTAGTAGGGTGGAAAATAAAACTGATAGCATTAAAACTGACATGGCTAGCTTAAAAAAAATTAAAAAGAAAATTAAGGTGGACAGTTCTAATCTTTCAGAATTAAATAAGAAGGTTGAGGCAGTAGTGAAAGATCATGATGAAAAGACAAAGAAAGTAGTACAGAATACTAATGAGAAACTAACATTAATGAGTAGTATATGTGTAGAAGAGAGAAAGAAACTTTGTGATGACTAAAGTAGGAGGGTGGAGGCTTCTGAGAAACAGTGTACAGATGAAGTCAAAGCACCCAGGACATTTTGTGCTGTAAATAGGGTTAACTTGAGAATCAAATCAATCAGATTAAAAATGATTTGTAAACGGAGATAGAAACCAAGTGTGTGGTAGTGTTAGAGGAAAAACTGCTAAAAGTAAATAAAAATGTAGATTCATGATTGGCAGAAATGGGTAAAAGATGGAAGAGGTACAAAATCTAAAGCATAGAGTGTTTAGTATGCCAAACAGTCCTTCATTTGTTAGTTGTAAAAAATTTAATGATTTTGAACCATATGGGGAAGTGCAGCAACTGTATTTAATTAGGAAATTTAATGATTTGCCTGAAACATGGAATGACAAAGAGAAAATGCCATTTGCAGGAGGTTTTTTGAAAGGGGGTGTTTATGGATGCGCAGCTCAGGTAGCTGATAGTTGTACTTTGTGGAATAGCTTTAAGAAAGCATTTTTCAATGAAAGAGAAGCAACCGGGAATTTTGAGTGAATTTTGGGGAGGGGAGAGATTTGGCTCTAGGAAGGGTACTGTGAAAGGTTTCTGTCAGTTTTGGATAAGCAAACTGAAATATTTGGACAAAGAGCTAGGTAGTGAATCAATAATTATGGACTTAGAAACTAAGTTGCCTCAGAAAGTTAGAGATTTGCTTGTACCTGTCCCTAGGGGTAATATTAGTGATTTTTTTAATTATGTTGATAAAGTGGAGAGGGTGAAGCTCTCTGTGAAAGACCATAGGAGGAATTTTGGTGATAATAATCAATCAGGGAGAGAGTTTCAGGTAAATAGGATGAACAGAACTAATTGTAGAAATTCAAGAAATCATTGGGTGGAGGATAGCCAGAATGGGCACAGAAATGGTAGGAGAAAGTCAAGGAACAGAACTGGAGGAGAAGACGGTAAACCATTTAAACTAGAAAATGCTCCAGTTCTGGCTCACACTAGAGCAGGTAGTGATGAAGAGCCACATGCATATAAATGTGCTGTAATCACAGGTAAGGGTAATGTAAATGATAGTAGTAAGATGAGTGTAAATTCTAATTCTAGTGAGATGTTGAATGATGGTGTGTAGCAATGTTTATCCTGTAAAAAGAGAGGAGGAAGTTACTATAATAAAATTAAGTGATGCTGTTGCTGTTGCTCAGGATGTCCAAAGTGTCAAAATGGATGATAAGTTTTAAGAGGACATAAAGAATTCAGGTGTTTTGCTTTGTGATCTAATGCTGGAAACAAGAATCAACTAATGAGCCAAGTATTTGAGGAAAATTATGGTGACGGTGGGTCTGATTCTGACAGTAGTTGTAATGATGATAGCAATGATGAATCCAGTAGTGCTGTGGACAAGGTACTTCAATTTATCATTGATAGTGATGGCAGTGTGTTAAGTACAGAAAGAATAAAGGAGGATAATATTAGGCCTAACGGAGAGTTAGAGTTAGAGAGTGGTAATTGTTGTGACTCGCCGATCATTTAAAGTGCCACCGCGCAATTACGGGTGTCCTCTACATGCGGTGCTGTGTGCCAGCCATGCAGCAGCCGCGCCACCTAAACGGCCAGCCAGCCAGGGGCCACTAGACTTGGACTCAGTGCTCATTCGAATGTTACCATGTTCACATGTCTTGCTTGTCAACTTGCTCTGTGGCTTATATGTGTTGTGTCGTTTGAAATATAGGTGTTCAACTTGACGTTATAACAATTGGCAATGAGGTAGTGGATTTTTCCTTTTCATCATTGACCCACAGGTTTCCATGGCTACTGTCGAGCAACTGTTGCAAGGTCTCATTGAACAACAAACGCTTCTAACATCGGCGATTCGCGATTTCGTCGCGGCGTCAAATGCCTGGCGTTTCTCGTCGTTGGCTATACCTCCTTTTACTCCTTATGATGAGACGGCGGAAGACTGGTCTGATTATGAAAAACGTCTTCGACAGCATTTCTTGGAATTTCATGTCACAGACGAACAAACATGTAAGTCTCTGTTCCCTTCCTGGATTTCACCTCAAATGTATCGGTTGTTGTCGCAATTGGCTCCTTTGAAAGATCCTGCGTCTTTGTCCTTTGCTGAAATGTGCTCCCTTCTGTCTGTCTATTTTCAAAAGCAAACACATGTGGTAGCCTCTCGTGTTGCCTTTTATCGTTGTCAAAAACAACTGCATCAATCCTATCGCGCTTGGGCTGCTGAACTTCACGGTGTCAATTTGTTACTGATGTTCACAAAGAATCCTATGCCACTCCCATGGTACGGGATGCTATTATCCGGTCGGCCGACAAAGAAGTTCGGCAACGTGCCCTTCAGTTGGCGAATATGACTCTAGATGAAGTCCTCCTGCTGGGGCGCAAATAGAGGTGTGGTGTGATGTCGGGGAAATACAACCTCTGTGCACTGTTGACGATGCGTGCGGCATGTCTCCGCTGGCCAACGTGGCCGCAGTGCCCTCCCAGGCGCAGCCTCGGCCTAACCGTAAACAACCCGCTAAGAAACTGCAGCAAAACCCCTGGCAACTTCTCTCATGTCCGCAGTGTTTTACAAAACATTCACATGAGGATTGTCCCCAACGTTTGGCTGTGTGTCACAATTGCAAAAAGAAAGGTCATGTGTCTTCCATTTGCAAATCCGACTGCATACATGATGTTCATGAACATGATGCTGATTCTGGTTCTGTGTTGTCTGTCAATTGCACTTCTTCCCTTTCAGGGACGTTATTCCTCACTGTCCAAATCCTTGGTCGGGATGTTCGCATGCAGGTGGATACCGGTTCTGCTGCCACTATAATTAATTCTCAGACGTATCTTCAGTTGGGTTCTCCACTCCTATCACCTGTCACTCGGCAATTACGAACGTACAATAAACAGAAGATTTCTCTCTTGAGACAATTTAATGCTGAGGTCTCTTACAAATCCATCGTTCGCACTGTTCCCATATTTGAGGTCAACCAGAGCAACGCAGAAAATCTTTTTGGTTTCGATGCCTTTCACGTTTTTGCGTTCTCCATAGATGACTCTGTCAATATCGTCTGTGATGCTATTCCTTATGCTCAATTGGATTCCTTGTCAACGACATTTTCGTCCCTTTTTTCTCCTGGGTTAGGCTGTGCAAACGACTTTGAAGCCCATATCACACTCAAACCCACTGCTTGGCCTAAGTTTTTTCGGGCTCGGGCCCATTCCTGTGGCCCTTTGTGATCGGGTAAAACGGGAGCTGGATTGTCTCACTACTTCAGGGGTCTTGCTTCCTGTCACTTCCAGTGAGTGGTCCTCTCCTGTCATTGTCGTTGCTAAGCTCAATGGTGATATTTGTCTCTGTGGTGATTTCAAGGCCACTGTAAATGCTCAATGCCTCATCGACACTTACCCTATGCCCCGACCTGAAGAACTGTTCACTAAACTTGCTGGAGGCCAGTATTTTTCTAAAATTGACCTGTCAGAAGCTTATCATCAACTTCCTCTCGACGCTGCTTCCCGGCAGTTTCTGGTCCTTAACACTCCTTTCGGCCTCTATCAATACCAACGCTTGCCATTCGGGGTTGCTGGCGACCCTGCTCTCTTTCAGCGATTCTTGGAACAATTATTGCTCCCTGTCCCTGGGTGTATCAATTACATGGACAACATGTTGTCACTGGCTCCACCACTGAAGAACGTCTTCAAAATCTCCGCACACTTTTTCATGTCTTACAGGCTGTCAGTCTTAAGTGTAATATTCAGAAATCACCATTTTTTAAGGCATCTATCACGTACTTGAGGTTTCAACTCTCTTGGGATGGTATTCGTCTGCTTCAGCAAACTGTCGCTGCGATCGATGCCCTTCGTCGCCCTACATCTGTTAAGGAACTGCACGCCTTCCTTGGGAAAATTGCATACTATCACAAGTTCTTACCGTCTGCTGCTTTGATGGCTCAGCCGTTGCATCACCTGTTGCATAAAAACATACCTTTTCACTGGTCCGCGTCATGTGATGCAGCTTTCCAGAAATTGAAGACTATGCTGAAACAGGCCCCGTGCCTGGTTACGTATCGACCTGGACAACATCTTGTTCTTGCCATGGACGTCTCTCAATACGGGGTCGGTGCAGTCCTTTCGCCATTGCTTATGCCTCCAAAACACTCACAGATGCCCAACAAAAGTATTCTCAAATTGAAAAAGAAGCTTTGGCCATTATTCATGCTCTTCATAAGTTTGGTGTTTTTCTCTATGGATCTAAATTTCATCTTGTTACAGATCACAAACCGCTTGTTTCCTTGTTTTATCCATCATCGTCACTTCCCGACAAGGCTGCACACCGCCTCCAGCGTTGGGCTCTTTACTTGTCTCGTTTCAATCATGAGATTCATTTCTGGCTGACGGCTCAACATACGAATGAGTGATGCACTGTCTCGCCTTCCCATGGGCCCTGATCTGGCATTCAATAAGGATGAACTTTTATGTTTCCATCTGGATGTTGCTGAGCAGCGGGTTGTGGACGGATTCCCCATCACAGGGGACCGGCTGGCGGCGGCTACGGGTTCTGATCCTACCCTCTCCTGGGTTTTACGCTGCATTCAGAAGGGTTGGCCAGATTGTCCATCCGTTAAGACTTCTGACCTGTTGCGGAACTACTACGCTTTGCGCTACCGCCTCATGGCTAGGGATGGTGTTATCCTCCTTTCCAGTGACAGTGCTTCACCGCATGTTGTGGTACCTGCGTCTTTGCGTGCTTCGGTCTTGCGCCTCCTTCACCAAGGGCACTGGGGTGTGTCTCGCACAAAATCTTTGGCGCGCTGCCATGTGTACTGGCCTGGCATCGACTCTGAAATAGCACACATGGTCGCTGCCTGCGGCCCTTGTGCGTCACAGGCCACCACCCCGAAGTCATCTTTGTCACCGTGGCTTTCGCCTGAGACGCCCTGGGAGCACATTCATGCTGACTTCGCAGGACCTTTTTTAGGTACTTATTGGCTCCTCGTAATTGACGCCTACTCTAACTTTCCTTTCATTGTCCGTTGCATGTCGCCTACCACCGCATCAACCACAAGTGCTCTCGCCTGCATTTTTTCTTTGGAAGGCCTTCCCTCTACTCTTGTTACTGATAATGATCCGCAATTTGCCTCTTCCGATTTTGCGGATTTTTGTGCTCGTCACGGCGTTATGCATGTCACGGCCCCTCCATTCCATCCACAATCAAACGTTGAGGCTGAACGACTGGTCCGCACATTTAAGGCTCAGATGTGGAAACTCCTGACTTCTTCTGCTGCTGATGATGCGCTTCTCCAGTTTCTGGCTTCTTACCGTTTCACCCCCATGGGCGACCACAGCTCGGCTGAGCTCTTACATGGCCGACAGCCCCGTGCGCTACTTCATCGTCTGCGGCCTTCCACCTCACGGCCGCAGGTGCCTTCGCGTGGCCGGTTTACTGCCGACGACCTTGTCTGGGTACGGGGATATGGCAGGCGGCCAAAATGGAGTCCGGGCCGCATCTTACTGTCGACACCTGTATGAAATCCAGATGGACACGGGTGTGGCAGTGCGTTATTTGGACCAGCTTCGGCCTCGTGTGCCGGCAACGCCTGTTCTGAATGCTTCCTCACCACCTTCAGCTCTACCTGACGCTCGGGCTCTTGGCATATCTCGTTACTCACAACGCAGCCCTCTCACCATCATCTCGGTGCCAGTACAAGAATGGACGCCACCAGGAGATGTGCCCATGCAGGAACCGGATGACCATCATCTGTCAGAGCCAATCTACTTGCCTCCTTCTCCTACGGACGCCGACACATTGTCCATGTCTCCTGTTATATCAACTGGACTTGCCGCAACGGGCAGATTGGTGCAAGGGGCCCTAGCAGATTTGACCCCTACGTCTCCTGTCATCTCGACCCGTTATCATCGGGGTCACTTCCGTCCGTACGGGAAGCCTCCTCCTTGAGACGCTCAGTAGCTCGGTACGGGCTTTTGTCAAAGTTTCGAGAACATACCTTCACCGAAGAGTCAAGCAGTATATTGCTCCCTCCTACGTATATCTCGCGAAGAGACCATGAGGATAAAATCAGAGAGATTAGAGCCCACACAGAGGCATACCGACAATCCTTCTTTCCACGAACAATACGAGAATGGAATAGATGGGAGAACCGATAGAGGTACTCAGGGTACCCTCCGCCACACACCATCGGGTGGCTTGCGGAGTATGGATGTAGATGTAGATGTAGAGACTTTATGGCCAGTCAAACAACACCTATGGACATTATCAATCTACAGGCCACCTCCGTCAAGACCAGTTAAAAAATTTCAAAGGGGGAAAAAGTGTTGTGGCTCGCTGATCATTCAAAGTGCCGCCGCACAATTACGCGCGTCCTCTACATGCGACGTTGTGTGCCAGCCTTGCAGCAGCCACGCCACCTAACCGGCCAGCCAGCCAGCGGCCGCTAGACTTGGACTCAGTGCTCATTCGAATGTTACCGTGTTCACATGTCTTGCTTGTCAACTTGCTCTGTGACTTATATGTGTTGTGTCGTTTGAAATATAGGTGTTCAACTTGACGTTATAACAGTAATGAAGAAGAGGACCATCCTTTCTGTCATTTTACTGTGTCTGATCATTGTTTTGGTAAGCAGGATGATAGTTTTTCCAGGGAGAGGATTAATGAGGATTTGTTGTATGAAGAAGATCACATGATAAGTAAAAAGGAAATGTGGTGCCTTGTAATAACAGCAAGTGTACAAGGTATACATATTAAGTATCTACAGGTAATGGTGGCGATTTGACTGGCATTTCACAGGCATTTTTGAATCTATTAAGAACACAGAGGGCATATTAGTGATGCATGTTTGTGGAATAAAAATTATTGGAGCTACTGGTAAGCTACCAAAGAGAGAGAAATGAGAGGTACTATTAACTGTAGAATTGGCAGGACAGCTGTTGGAGTGGAATTTCTTAGTGATTCAAAACATTGATATAATATTTGGGATTAATTTCTTGTGCAAATGGTGTGTAAATATTGATATTGCTAGTGGTAAGTTTCGTTTCAAGTGCAACAGAAGTAGGTACGAAGTATCATTTTTGGAAAGTATGGACAAGTGTGTGCAAACTGAATTAGATTTGCCAATAAGAGTTTTGATCATTGTGCAGGTTACTGAGGAAGAAGAAGAAGAGGAGAGAGTAAGGTTGGAAATAATAGAGAGAGTTGAGGATATTAGAGGTATTACAAATAATCAAAGGGAGGAATTAAAAGGTATTCTCCTGAGCAACTGTAAGGCATTTTCAGACAGGCCAGGTTTGGTAAAAGATTTTGAGTGCAAATAAAAGTTTAAGGATCATAACCATTTTTCAAGAAGTCTTATATTATTCCGTTTTCAAAAAAGGAAGCTGTGAGAAAAGAAATTCAAAAGAGGGTCTCATGGGGGATTATTGAAACGTCAACCAGCAGGTATAATAACTCACTTGTGGTTGTGAAGAAAAACACGGTTGTGTCAGGTTGGTTCTGAATGCCATGAAGTATAATGAAATCATAGAGGAGGGGAGAGTGACAGACCAGCTAACATAGGTGAAATTTTGCAAAAGTTCCATGGATGTAAGTTTCTGACTTCGTTTGATGAGGCTTGTGGCTACTGGAATATCAGTTTGGCCAAAGAATCTAGGCCATGTACAGTATTTTTACACGAAGGTAAGTGTTACCAATACTGTGCACTGCCATTTGATCTGAATTTGTCTGTGTGTGTGTGTGTGTGTGTGTGTGTGTGTGTGTGTGTGTGTTTTTATCAACACTGTTGACAAGGTGCTAGTTGAGATATGAACCAAAAAAATCACAGTATATGTAGATGATATCCTAGTAGCGAGTGCAGAATGGTTTAAGCACTGTAAGATTCTGAATGAAGCACTGAGAGCTGTTTATAGGGGAGGTATGAACCTAAAATTAAGTAAATCTGAATTTGTAAAGAAGGAAAATTGTCTAACAAAAACAAAGGAAGAGGTAGATAAATTTTGGGACCTTCTAGAACAAACTGTGAACAGAGTAAATAAAAAGAATGTAAAAATCTTATTGGGAGATTTCAATGCTCAGTTGGGAAAAGAAAGGAAATATAAAGATATAATTGGAAAATGGAGTCCACATAAATTTACAAACAAAAACGGTCAAAGACTTGTAGAACTCTGCAGAGAACACAACCTTATATCTAAATCAACATACTTTAAGAGGAAGCCAAGTAAACTTAAAACATGGAAACATCCAGACTGGAGGAAGGGCGAGTGGCAGCTAGACCATGTCTGTATGGACAAAAATTTTCATAAGGAGATCCACAATGTTAAAGTACTGAGAGGAGTAGACACAGGCTCAGACCATTATATGGTTAAAATTAAAATCAAATTCACACCGTTAAAGAAGACCGGAAAAACTAATAAAATAAAAAGGAGGTTTGACCCATATCAGCTAATTAAAAATAATAAGTACCAACAAATAACACAAACCATCAAATTAACAGATGATCTAGAACAACTAGTGCCTAATCTTAAAAAAGAAGCAGAGAATCTAGCTCCTTTGAACCCACGAAGGAAACATGCAAGGCTGGACATCAGAATGTGACAAATTCCGTGAAGATAGACACCAAGCATGGTTAAAGTTTCAAACACATAAAACTGAAGAAAATGCCATCAACCTAAAATATGAAAGAAAAAAATTCACTCAAAATATTAGAAGAATCAAGAGAGGATTTCATAAAGATATTATAAAGTCTATAGAAGGTAATTATGATAAAACCAACTCCAGGAACTACTACAAAATCTTTGGGAAACAACTACAACAATATGAGGCCCCTAAACTAATACTGAAAGATGAAGATGGAAGAATGACACACAGTAACAAGGAAAATGCAGAAATCATGGCAAAAGCATTTTACAAACTTCTGAATTGTGAGGAACCCAAAGAACCCTTACAAATCAACATAAATACCCCAATAAAAACCAAACCTAACAAACTAGACCCTCCAACTTTCCAAGAAGTAGAAGAAATTCTTAAAGAACAAAAAAATTATAAGGCATGTGGAGAAGATCAGGTTTTTGTTGAAATGTGGAAATATGCAAGTGACACTGTCAAGACCTCCTTACACATGGCTCTAACAAAAATTTGGGTAACAGAACAATTTCCCGAACATTGGACCACAGCTATCATCCACCCACTACACAACAAGGGAGATAAGAGCAACCCAGACAACTACAGAGGAATCTCTCTCCTAGATTGCACATATAAAATTCTATCCAAGATCCTATATGAAAGAATCAAGGAGCAATTAGAACAGGAGTTAGGGGAATATCAGGGAGGTTTCAGACCATGGAGAAGCTGTGCAGAGCAGATAATTAGTTTAAAATTGATTATGGCACACTACAAGAAACGGAACAAACCTCTGGCAATAACGTTTGTAGATTTTAAGAAGGCATATGACTGTCTCCACAGACCTTCAGTATTAAAAATTTTAAGAAATCTAGGACTCCATCCAAAACTAATTAAAATAATACAACTCACTCTAACCAACACCAAATCAAAAGTGAAGTTTAGAGGAGAAATTTCGGAATCATTCCTCATAAAAACAGGCTTAAGACAAGGTGACTGCCTATCACCATTACTTTTCAACTGTGCACTGGAATACATAATGAGAGAATGGTACAAGGACAATCCAAAGAGGATAAGAATTGGAAGTGCAAAAGATGATATTAGCTTAAACTGCTTGGGATTCACTGATGATCTTGCTCTCCTAGCCAACACCATTCAAGAAGCCAGGCAACAAGTGAAATCACTACAAGAAATAGCAGAGAAAGTAGGCCTTAGAATATCATTTGAAAAAACGGAGATTATGCTAACTGATCCACCACCTGCAAACAAAATTACAATAGGAGAACAGGAAATCAAAATTGTTGATAAATTTAAATATTTAGGCGAAATAATAACATACAAGCTAAATGAGAAGCCATCATGGCAAAATAGAATAAAAAAACTGAACTATGCAAATTACATTACCAAAACTACATACAACAAAGAAACCTATCTATAGATGCAAAATTAAAACACTATAAAACAGTTACACAACCAGAAATAACGTATGCTGCTGAAGCTATCTTCAAAACAACCAATACAGCAGAAATTGACAGAATACTAAAAATAGAAAGGAGAATAATTAGGACATGTATAAATAAACAGTATAAAATAAATGGACATTGGAGAATAGCATCAAGTGAAACAGTATATAAGATAATAGAACCAGTCATGAGCACAATCAGGAAGAAACGCATCTCATTCTTTGGACATCTGATGAGAACTCCAGAAAACAGAATTAGTAAAAAAATAATACAAAAATTGTGGAATAGCAAGAGTGACATTAAATGGATCACAGAAATTAAGGAAGATATAAAAGAACTTCAAATTACAGTAGATGACCTAAAAAACAAGACAGAGAAAACCAGAATACTGCAAGACCCGCAAACCAGACTACAAATGAAAATCAATAAAAGGAGTACAGGAAGAGTTGTCTCAGATGAGGAAAGAAGGAAAATATCTGAAATAATGAAGAAATATTGGGCAGACAGAACAGCAAAACACCTTTCATATAAGAATAGCCTCTAATAATTATATTACCTAAATATATTAAGTTATTGTCGAACCAAATTGTATCCACGTGTAACAACTTGTTTAGAACTTTGTATTTTTGACTACAGTGGTCCAATGAAGGCCATAAAATAAATAATAAAATAAAGAAGGAAATCTCATTTTTGGGTCACACGATTAATGAGGAAGGTATACAGCCTGATGCAGAAAAGCTTGCTGCTATTGCAGATATATCACCCCCAAGAACAAGAAGGATCTTAAAGCTACACTATGTGATCAAAAGTGTCCGGACACCTGGCTGAAAATGACTTACAAGTTCGTGGTGCCCTCCGTTGGTAATGCAGGAATTCAATATGATATTGGCCCACCCTTAGCCTTGATGACAGCTTCCACTCTTGCAGGTGTATGTTCAATCAGGTTTCTTTGGGAATGGCAGCCCATTCTTCATGGAGTGCTGCACTGAGGAGAGGTATCAGTGTCAGTCAGTGAGGTTTGGCATGAAGTCGGCGTTACAAAACATCCCAAAGGTGTTCTAAAGGATTCAGGTCAGGACTCTGTGCAGGCCAGTCCATTACAAGGACGTTATTGTTGTGTAATGACTCTGCCACAGGCCGTGCATTACGAACAGGTGCTCGATCATGTTGAAAGATGCAATCACCATCCCCAAATAGCTCTTTAACAGTGGGAATCAAGAAGGTGCTTAAAATATCAATGTAGACCTGTGTTGTGATAGTGCCACACAAAACAACAACAAGGGGTTCAAGTCCCCTCCATAAAAAACATGACCACACTGTAACATCACCGCCTACAAATTTTACTGTTGGCACTACACATGCTGGCAGATGACATTCACTGGGGATTTGCCATGCCCACACCCTGCCATCAGATTGCCACATTGTATACTGTGATTTTTCACTCCACACAATGTTTTTCCACTGTTCAATCATTCAGTGTTTACGCTCCTTACACCAAGCGAGGCATCATTTGGCATTTACCGGCATTATGTTTGGCTTATGAGCTGCCGCTCGACCATGAAATCCATGTTTTCTCACCTCCTGCCTAACTGTCATTGTACTTGCAGTGGATCCTTATGGTGTTTGGAATTTCTGTGTGATGGTCTGGATAAATGACTGCCTATTACAGATTACGACCTTCTTCAACTGTCAGCAATCTCTCAGTTAACAGACGAGGTCGACCTGTATGCTTTTATGCTGTATGTGTCCCTTCATATTTCCACTTCACTATCATATCAGAAACAGTGGACCTAGGGATGTTTAGGAGTGTGGAAATCTTGTGTACAGGTGTATGACACAAGTGACACCCAATCACCTGACCACGTTCGAAGTCTGTGAGTTCCATGGAACACCCCATTCTGTTTTCTCGCGATGTCTAATGACTGTTGCTGTCACTGATATGGAGTACCTGGCAGTAGGTGGCAGCACAATGCAGATAATATGAAAAACATATGTTTTCAGGGTTGTCTGGATACTTTTGATCACATAGTGTATGTTTGACTTGCTTGGCTTCTACCGAAAGTTTGTATCAGATCAGTCATTTTAACTGTCCTTGCCTTGGTAATTTGTTGAAAAAGAATGTGGTTTGACATTAGACAGAGGAGTGTGAAGAGGCATTTCAGAGTTTGGAAAATTAGTAAATAGTAAGATGTTAGGACATCCAAATTTATCACTGCCATTCTGTATGAGTACTGATACAAGTTTTTGTGGTTTGGGGGTAGAAATTTTCCAATTAGTACCTACTGAGATTGGGGTTGAACACAAAACTATTGCTTTTGCTAGCAGAACAATACAATCACATGAAAATAACTATTACATTTCTGAATTAGAGGCTTTGGCAATTATTTTTGGTTTTCAAAAGTTTGAGTACTATTTGCTTGGACATAAGACCATATGAATACTGATCATAAGGTTTTGAGTTACCTTCAGAAGTGCAGACTGAAACACACAATGTTAACTAGGTGTATTTGCAACAATTTGATTTGGAGGTAAGGTATGTAAAAGGTGAAGACAATATTGTGGCTGATGAATTATCTAGGATGTCAGCAGGAAAGAAGCACACTGACAGTAGTGAGAACCATGAAGAACAAGTAGGTTGTTTTATTTGCAGGGAGTGAAAGATAAAAAGGTTAGTAGGAAAATTTGCAAGCAGATGAGAAGGGAGTAGAATGAGGACCAAAATTTAAGGTTGGTTAAGGAGTATTACAATTCAGACAACATGCCAAAAGTGAAACACTACTGTACTATACATAAAGGATTATTGTTTAGGAGGAAAATTTTGAATGATCAGGACTGGAAATTGTGCTTTCCTGACCAGCATGCTGTTAAATTTATTGACTACTTGCATGAGAGTTATGGACATTATGGGACCAGAAAATAGTAACTAAGATACAAGAGACAGTAATATTTAACAACTTGTGAGAAGGGTTAAGCAGAGACTAGAAAGGTGTGATAAATGTCAGAGAGTAAAGACAACTGGTGTGCCATCAAAAGGCTTAGTGCATTCTGTTCTTCCTAGTGAACCTAAAGAGCTTATAGCAGTTGACCTTCTAGGAATGTTGTGCTTGCATCTACAGGAGGTTGTAAATATATTTTTGTTGTTTTGGACACATTCTCAAAATATGTAAAACAGTATCCAATTAAGAAGGCAAATACTAATACTGTAATTGAGAAGTTGACATCTGATTACCAGAATCACTTTTGTTTGACAATGGTCCGCAATTTGTTTCTGAGAGGTTTGAACACTGTATGGCAATGCACAGCGTAAAACACGTAAAGACTTCTACCTATTTTCCACAAGGTAACATGAGTGAAAGGGTTATGAAGGAGATTAATAGACTGTGCAGGACTTACTGTAGTAAGAAACACATTGCTTGGGCTGGTCATATTCGACATTTTGAAAATATTATCAACAACTTATGGAACAAATCAACAGGATATGCCCCATGTGAGCTTATGTTCGACAAGAGGCCCAGCAACATCATCAGAGAAGAAGTGGATTTCACTCTGGGAAGTGAAGTAGCACAGGTCAAAAAGATCAGATTGGCTAAAGAGATAATGAAAAAGAAATCAGCAGGAAGGAAGAGAGGACATGACAAAGGAGTGAATCTGACTAGTTTCAGAATAGGTGATCTTGTCCTCATCAAAACCAAAGAAAAATCTAGCAAAGTAAATGATGAGATAAAGAAGTTTTTGCATGCGTATCATGGTCCTTACAGAGTGGTATGCATTGCCCACAACAGCTCTTATGAATTGGTTTACACAAAGACTAACAGGATTTTTGGATTGAAGAATATTCTTAACCTGAAACCCTATTTATCACCAATTAGATATTTAAATATTGATCCATGAGAGTTTAAAATGTTTCTGAGCATGGGTAGTATTGATTTCATTAGGAGAATGGAGTGTGTATTGAACCAGGAGTAAGACTTACAAGCAAATAGGGGGTACAACATTCTGTGTTGGATTCGATTATGTGACGATAATGCTTAGCCCAGCATCTGTCTCATTTTTCCTGTTTCCTGAGGTAGTCAAACTCTTCTCCTGTGCTATCTGCAGTTTATAAGTGAATCAGAAACATTCTATCTTTGACTTTTATGTGATTTTTACAGCAGGGTACTTTAGTATAGGAATATTTTAGAAAAGGTTTCTCCAGTGTTCAAAAATGGTTCAAATGGCTCTGAGCACTATGGGACTTAACATCTGTGGTCATCAGTCCCCTAGAACTTAGAACTACTTAAACCTAACTAACTTAAGGACATCACACACATCCATGCCTGAGGCAGGATTCGAACCTGCGACCGTAGCAGTCGTGCGGTTCCGGACTGAGCGCCTAGAACTGCTTGACCACCGCGGCTGGCTTCTCCAGTGTTATCTATATATATTATGTTGTGATGGTGATAAGTAATAGAACCATACAAGGATGGGAGAAAAGGCAATAAAAAAAACAGCAGTGGTATTTGGTAAAAATCTATGTGATACTGTCTTTATTCTGGTTTTATAAAATAAGATGAAAGTAAATCGGTGTTATGGTTAAAGAATTTCTGTCAAACAAAGAGGGACAGTCAACAGAAAATGAAAGGTGTCAGCATATGTGGAGGAGAAGGTGCAGATTATCTGAAAACTATAATTAACATATAAAGTAATCAGCTCATGTGTGAAATTAGTGTAATTTGGTGCAGCAGTAGAGGCAATATGCAGTAAAAATCATCTTGAATACTGTGGTGTCACCGCCAGACACCACACTTGCTAGGTGGTAGATTAAATCGGCCGCGGTCCATTTAGTACATGTCGGACCCGCGTGTCGCCACTGTGTAATCGCAGACCTAGCGCCACCACAAGGCAGGTCTCGTGATACGAACAAGCACTCGCCCCAGTTGGACGGACGACCTAGCTAGCGACTAGATGTACGAAGCCTTTCTCTCTCATTAGCCGAGAGACAGAATAGCCTTCAGCTAAGTTAATGGCTACGAACTAGCAAGGCGCCATTAGCCTTACAGTGATTGTAATTAAAGTCTCCTGTGTATAGTCAAGAGCGATGTACCACAATGATTGATTAAAGATAAGTATTAATCCAGCTACGTACTTTTCTTCATAGCATTAATTACGTAGCCTGTTCCAGTACTTGACGCCCGTCGGCGTGTGTGTGTACGCGTGCCTCTCTTTCGGCTACCCGTCACTGTGGACTGGCTGCCTTGTCAGTCCACTTCATTGGCGATGAGTTAAAGTATTCTTTCTGATTGCTTACATTTACTTGTGTCATGGCTTCGCCACATTCTCCAGATGTACTGTCCGAATTTTATCGCTTGCAGAATCAGCAGACGCAAGCGTTATTGGATGCTCTTGGACAGCTCGTCCAGGGTCAACGTGCGCTGCACACCGATGCGGCCGCCGCCGCTTCATCGCTACCGCAGCCACAACATGCTGTTGCACCTCAATTCCGACCCTTTGACCAAACCCAAGAGACTTGGCAAGAGTGGTCCCGCCAGTTCGCCTTCCACCTCGCTGCATACAGAATTCAAGGTAATGAACGGCAGCCGTTTTTGCTTTCTTGTGTCGGTGTGTCCACCTACCGTGTGATAGTGAAATTGTTTCCCCGACGCGACGTAGCAACTCTGTCCTACAAGGCAATTTTGTCTGCTTTAGATGCCTATTTCAAAGAAACAGTTAATGTGGTTGCAAAACGGTATACGTTCTTTCGTACAAAACGTACGGCCGATCAAACTAATAGGGAGTGGGTAGCAACATTGCAAGGACTTACTAGGGACTGTGCCTTTGACTGTGACTGTGGCCTTTCTTATTCCGATACAATGGTGCGTGATGCAATTGCACAGAACGTTTCTGATGTTCGCATACGGGAGCAAATTTTGAAACTAGTTAATCCCTCCCTTCAACAAGTGATAGACATATTGGATAGACAGGACACACTTGACTGTGCTCAGGAATCTTTTGAAACTTCGCCAGCAGTGTGTAACATTAACCGGCCCACCGGGCGAGCTGCGCGGCCCGGTCAACTGCCATCGCGCAAACAAACGCAGCTGCCGCCGCACTCTAAGCCACGTGTGCCGCGCCAGCCCACAAATGCAGTGACATCATGCCCGCGGTGTGCAACTAGACATTCGCGTGAACATTGCCCGTCACGCCAAGCTATTTGCTTTTTCTGTCATAGGAAAGGACATGTTCAAAGTGTTTGCCAGAAAAAGCTCAGATCAGACACTCTTAATCATTCACGCCGGAATCGAACCAAGGACACTCAGGCTCGTGGACCTTCGCCCATGGACATTCATGTCGTTAATTCTGCTTCGTCCAGTGACACTTTCTCTAACAGTGACTGTGATCGTCCCACAAAAAGAGTGCGTCAACGTCGCCGGAAATCACGTCCATTAGCAAGTAATTCTGTACCAGTGTCTCTTCAAGTTGCACAAAACAGTCGCTCTTGTCGTCAGCAGAACAATAAACTTTTTGTGGACTTAGACTTTGAAGGCAAAGTGATACCATTCCAGCTCGATACCGGAGCTGCAGTTTCATTGCTCAATCACGACACGTACAAACAACTGGGCGCCCCTCCGTTGCGTGCCGCAAATGTTCAGTTAAAAAGTTATTCCGGACAGACAATACCTGTGTTAGGACAGTGCACTCTTTTTGCGACATATAAAGGACAAACAAAACTTGTGTCATTTTACGTTCTTCGTTCTTCTTCTGCAGTGAACTTGTTTGGCTTAGATTTATTTCAGTTGTTTAACATGTCTATTGTAAATCAGGTCCTATCAGTGAATCACACTGTACTTGGTTCGGAATCGATGCTGCGATTACGAATATGTGTTCTTCTTGCCCGGCGTGTGCCGAACAACAATCCGCACCGCCGCGGAAAGTATTTGCATGGCCAAAAGCCACTTCCCCTTGGCAACACTTGCACATTGATTTTGCTGGTCCATTCTGGAATGCTCGATGGTTGGTTCTGGTCGATGCCTTCAGTAATTTTCCTTTTGTTGTCCGGACGTCTTCCACGACGTCCTCCGCCACCATCCAAGCGTTGTCTGCTATCTTTTGCATTGAAGGTCTTCCGCAGACTATTGTTTCCGACAATGGCCCACAATTCATGTCCACCGAATTTCAGTCATTCTGCCAGGCCAATGGTATTCAACATCTGACATCCGCGCCGTTTTCGCCTCAGTCAAACGGTGCCGCTGAACGATTGGTCCGGACTTTCAAGTCACAGATGTTGAAATTGAAAGAGTCGCATTCTCGGGAGGACGCATTGTTGCTCTTTTTGTCTTCGTATCGCTCTCAGCCCCGAGATGGTCGCTCGCCGGCTGAGTTGCTCCACGGTCGTCCTCATCGCACCTTGATGTCTTTGCTGCATCCGCCGCATCAGGTTCCTGTGCAGCGGCCGACTCCTGCTTTTGCTCCAGGCGACGTTGTATTTTATCGCAACTATCGAGGTTCACGGCGTTGGCTCGCAGGGCGCATTCTTCGCTGCCTCAGCCGCGCGATGTATTTGGTTTTGGGGGCCTCTGGTGAGGTGCGTCGGCATCTCAATCAGCTGCGCCTCTGTCGTCGTACGGGTTCTGCCGCTCCCCGTCTGCTTTCAGCGACGGTGCCGTCCGGTCAGCGCCCTGGGGACCCATCTACTGGCTCGCCTCATCCCCAGGTGTTACCGACGATGCCTTCCATTTTGCCCCAAGGCAGCGCGCCGCCGCAGCAGCTGCCGCCGCCGCAGCCGCCGGTACTCCCGCCGGCGCCGTCCGTATTCGACGCTTCGCTGCAGCCGCTATGCGCCTCCCAGGGTCACGCGCCGCCGATCGCTTCCCGTGACCAGCTGTCCTCCGCCATGGAACTCCCGCCCGCTCCGGACCACATGACGTCATCGCACGTCGGCTACCCCGACGCAATGGAGGTCGACCCTTCGGCCCCTCCTGTCTCATTACGGGCGCATACACTGCATGTTGACGTGCACCCTGGACTAGCTTTTCAGGCGTTTCCTAGCTCCCCTCGGACCGAATGGGCGGGTGCGGGTGGCACAGCCTCGCCTGTTGTTAGGCTCCCCACCTCATCGCATACGTCAACATGGGGTCCTCCACACGGCGGAAGCCTTATCTCACGACCGTTCGCCGATTTGCGGGGGAGGAATGTGGTGTCACCGCCAGACACCACACTTGCTAGGTGGTAGATTAAATCGGCCGCGGTCCATTTAGTACATGTCGGACCCGCGTGTCGCCACTGTGTAATCGCAGACCTAGCGCCACCACAAGGCAGGTCTCGTGATACGAACAAGCACTCGCCCCAGTTGGACGGACGACCTAGCTAGTGACTAGATGTACGAAGCCTTTCTCTCTCATTAGCCGAGAGACAGAATAGCCTTCAGCTAAGTTAATGGCTATGAACTAGCAAGGCGCCATTAGCCTTACAGTGATTGTAATTAAAGTCTCCTGTGTATAGTCAAGAGCGATGTACCACAATGATTGATTAAAGATAAGTATTAATCCAGCTACGTACTTTTCTTCATAGCATTAATTACGTAGCCTGTTCCAGTACTTGACGCCCGTCGGCGTGTGTGTGTGTACGCGTGCCTCTCTTTCAGCTACCCGTCACTGTGGACTGGCTGCCTTGTCAGTCCACTTCAAATACTACGTATTAATATTAATTGTGGGGTAACAGAAGTGTTTGTGTTCTGTGCAATCAGTATATGGAGATAACTATCTCCTATAGAAATGTGTCATGGTACAGCCTCGTCTAACATTAAGGAAATAAGAGGTACAAGTCATATAATGCTGCATTATCAGATCTATAGGTTACCTGAAAAATTCTGCTTGTGTTCTGAAGAATTATGAGCTCAAAGTGGTAATACTGGAACTAAGAAAAGTAATTTTGCTGATTAACTGATAACTGTGGTGCTAGAGTGATGTGAATATTCTGACAAGTCAACTATTTGGTAACATTTTGTGATTTTGTGAGGATTTAATTTTCTGGTTGAATGAGAGTAGTACTCAAGAGTTGAGTGGAAAAGTATGGCAATGATGTGGTCCAACTTCCATCCCCATAATTTTGATTTGAGTAGTAATTTAGTTATGTGATGGTGACTCCATTCTTTTTTGATAATGTAATGTTTAGTAAATCTATGCTACTACACATCTTGCATTTTAGCTAGAGGTAATGTACATATTTTGGACATAAAAGTGATATGAGTCCACAAATGGTGTGAATTTCTAACCAGGACTTGGGGCATTTTAGTGATTTTGCAAATGGAGAAGAAACCCAAATCTTTCAAGTTCAACCAATTTGAGACAGAGTTATGACCTAGAATAATGTTTTGTAGTGTAATGTGCACTTGATTTTAAATTTTTACTAGATCCCACCTTTAGTATTACAGTCAATTTTTGTGCTAATTATTGTGATGTTATGAAAACTGTGTAATGTCGTTATTTATATAGTAATGACTATTATTTGCCATTAGTGTGAAACATTTTTTTCCTTATACTTAGTTAGAAGTAAAAGTTAGTGTACTAAAGTATAGTATTTTGTCTAATTTTTTCATGTACTGTGGCGGAGGAGAATCACCTCCAAGAGAAGTGATAGCAGTGCATTTTCTTACTAACTACCACTTGCACCTGTTGAAGGTGTGGACATCTTCATGAGAAAATGTTGTAAAGCTCATTAAAAGAGTGAAAGTGCTTGTGCAAAATACTAAACATTGAAAAAGTGGAATTTTCTGTCTGAAAATGAACTGCAAGGTGCAGTACAATTTAACTTTTTGCAACCCATGACCATTTATTCTTTGAAGCAAGACAGGACTTTTATAAAGTGATATGCATCTTAGAATTTAATCTTTGTTTATCCAAAAAGGACATCACTTAAGATGAAGGTGCCTATTCTTATTAAAAATATAATTTGTGGATATTTTTTGCCAATGTACAACACACTATATGTCCCATGCACCCTCCCACCACCACCTAGTCCAGTCCCGTAACCCGGAAGGTGTACCGATCAAAGGCAGAGCCACGTGTGAAAGCACCCACGTGATTTACCAACTGACATGCCTACACTGTGAAGCATTCTATTTGGGAATGACCAGCAACAAACTGTCCATTTGCATGAACGGACACATGCAGACAGTGTTTGTTGGTAATGAGGATCACCCTGTGGCTAAACATGCCTTGGTGCATGGCCAGCACATCTTGGCACAGTGTTACACCCTCCGGGTTATCTGGATACTTCCCACTGACACCAACCTATCAGAACTCCAGAGAGGGGAACTTGCCCTTCAATATATTCTCTCTTCCCATTACACAACAGGGCTCAACCTCCGCTAATTTCAAGTTGTCGCCCCTTGCACATCACTTGTCATTCAACAACATCTTTGCCTCTGTACTTCCGCGTCAACTGACATCTCTGCCCAACCTCTTTGCCTTTACATATATCTGCCTGTGTCTGTATATGTGCGGATGGATATGTGTGTGTGTGCGCGAGTGTATACCTGTCCTTTTTTCCCCCTAAGGTAAGTCTTTCCACTCCCGGGATTGGAATGACTCCTTACCCTCTCCCTGAAAACCCACATCCTTTCGTCTTTCCCTCCCCTTCCATCTTTCCTGATGAAGCAACCTTGGGTTGCAAAATCTTGAAATTTGTGTGTGTGTTTGTGTGTTTTTTATTGTGTCTATCTACCAGTGCTTTCTCGTTTGGTAAGTCACAGAATCTTTGTTTTTTATATATATACATTAATACAAATATTTTGTATTTTGTATGGCCATTTCATATAAGTAGAAATTTGAAAACATATGTAGTATAGTTTTTTATAAGATGATTTCTTATGTAATATTCTTTTGTGTGTAGAATGATAAACCTACTTTCTGGGGTCACTTGTGGCCACTGAATTGCCCAGTTAGCTATTTGCAATGTCTATCTGGTCAATCCAATGAGGAGGTAATGTGGCGAAGCAAGCTGGGATCTTTTCACTTCCTCTCTTGTTTTGTCATATGCCTCCTTAAATTCATTTTATTTCCATTTTTGCCTAAGTACCATTAACATGCATGAGTATAATCTTCATTTCCATAAAAGAGAAAGGTTGGCTCTCAGTCTCAGGGAATATAGCACCAGGTCTAATTTTGTGCTTAGTTTTGGGTATGTAATTCATTTTGGCCATTCCTAGTTAATATCTTTTGCTACAGATCATTAAAGGGTGAAATTAGTAATTGTTTAGTGACTTAGATTCTATTGTTGACTTATAAACAAATATAAATTCTGTACTAATTATAAACATTTGGAAGAAGAGTTACTAGGATTCTTAAAGTATTTATTTGGCTCTATACGAAAGCATATTAGCAAAGCTAGCCTGTAATTAATTCCACAATAATTACCAGGTTTGTCAAAAGTATTGTTTGTATAACTATATCTGTTAATTAAATTATTTAAACAATTAATTCAGCCTAACCTTTGTGGTAGAAGGAACTGAAAAGGAAGGAATTTAATGATGTATTCAGTTAATTGAATGAGTTATGTTTTAACTGTAATTTCTGTAACTTAAACATCAAATAATGAATAGTTTCAGTGGCTATTATTGTGAGGATATATAAAGGACCGATTTTTGGTGCGGAGACAGTCAGTCCATATCCGATTTTCATACATGAAACATGTATTGGTTAGATTAACAACAATGCATCAACTTAACTGTGGAATAAGTGTAACAAAAATAGGCTGTGTGTTAGAACAGTTAATGACAATGTCTGTTTAATTTATTCGAAAAATAGTGTCACACATAGCATATTATTCTGGAAGAACTGTGAACTGTGTGGCTAGGTTTTTACTATTCATAGATGTTCAACAGCAAACTATTGTAGCTGTATACTGATGTTGCCTGCAACCTATTAATGAGACTTATCAACATTTACCAGTAGTGAACTAGCAATATAATTGTGTAATATTGGGCGGGTTGTGAACAGTGAAAGTAAAGAACTGTGAAACAGAATTGTGATCTGTCGGCTACATCATTTATAGTAGTTAGTGTTGAACTTCCATTCCCTATTTTTCAGCCAATATAACAAAGAAATAAAGCAGATGAACGTCACATGTGGCATATGCCATTGTCAACAGCAAAGTATTGAATTGCATAAGGGAATGTTTTTATATTTCCTCAGTTTGAAGCATCTGATGATGCAAGAAAATAGAAAGCTTTATGAAGCTTGTCCATGACTACATAATGGCTGCATAGGCCAGTGCCTTAATTCTTCCATATAAAATTTTAGATGAAATACTATTGTCTGGTAACAAGGGATGATCTGATTTCATTTGGCAATCTATGACTGTAGCTAAGGCCATGTTTTACACTGTGATAACATTTGCAACATTAGCATAATCATGGCATCTTCTTCAGTTTGTTTCTTCACAAATAAAGGTGTAATTGTTTTATTTTTATGACATTTCTGCTGCGCCAGAGTATGTTTCTACACCTGCTGATGATCCACCACAGCTTTTCTTACTTTGAATTTATAGAAAGCATGGCAGAGCAAATCACACTCTTTAGTGTGACATCTTTTCTTCTATCAGCCTTGTGAGAAAATCTCTGTTTTCTAACCAGTCTTTTCGAAAGCCCTATATCATTTAGCTTTCTTCCTTGGAACAGATGAACTTGATGAACTGTGTTCATCATTAGAAGATGGATGAAACATCTTTTCCAAATGCCAGTTTTTTCTATGAGTAATTCTAAAATGTTGAACCTGTACGTGAAATTCGCTGAAAACTTAACTACCCAATAATCCCTAATTTAACATGGAAATATGTATTTTGTATAATATATAGTGGTTGTAGCAGGGATGTCACGCATCATTCTTTCTCTGTGTTCACATGATTCACAAATTCAGCACAAGGCAGGATAAAAGTGTGTCCGGAGTCCTGTTATCCAGGATCCTGGACAGTGGTTTAAATTCTGGGACAGTCACACCAAAAACCAGATGGGAGAAAATACAATACGGATCCTTGACTGGCTCGGCCAGTCTGTTTTCCAACCATATAGCACTCTTGGGATGCAATGGGAAGACCAGCCGCTGCTAGCAGTCCTCATCAACTGATGCAGGAAGTACTTCAGGCAAGGAATTTCGCAAGGTGAAGTTTGTGGGCTTTTTGCTTCCATGCTGCTAAGGGTGCAAGAATGTATTCATGCCAGGGGGAGAGGATCACATCTCATATTGACATTGATGATGGATATCAGTCTGTATGGAATAAAAGTGTAACTCTCTCTGACTGGGGTCTCAAGGTTACAAATTGCTGTCACAGTAACAGTGAGTTTGTAGCCCTTATGTTCCAGGATCATGTTTGTAGCTGTTGAACATTTGTTGTTATATTACATATACAAATAAGTATTTCATGAAGAGTAATGAGTCTCACCAAGATAACTCAATTAAATTGTGATTATTGGACCTGCTGTCCTAGCTTCTTCCCCTGTTTTTAGGTAATTGATAGCTTGCCTGAAGATCTTCTGTCTCCATGACTGTGGCAGCATTGGAGATCAAACATGTAACAGCCACAGTGTAGCAGATGTTTTCGGCCAGATAATATTGTGGAATAAGAGCTGGGAGGGAAGACCACAAACAAGTAACAGAAAAGGAGAAAGTCACTTGAATTTACATGTTCTGAAGCATTAAATGCAATAGACTCCAAGGTAATATTTACAGAATGGGATGATACCAGTCCACAATACCGTATTTTCTGAAATATCACCAGTTCACATGGGTAAGAATTTGTAAGAGAAATATAGCAAAGAAGAATAAAATGTTCGTCCAGTCCCTGAGGAGCCCTAAACACTAACAATGTGGGGAACTGCCTTGAGACGAAGTTGGGAGGTATTGTTGATCATGAGAAAAATGAGATTTGAAAGCAAAGGAAATCAAATGAAATCAAATCATATGTGGCAGCTCTTATCCAAGTAGCACTGGGATGTGCTGTGCTGTCGCATTACAGAGCCGACTAGACACACTCGTAATTTTGACGTTTGTGGTGGCCATGTACATCCTCCCATGGCACAACCAGATTCTTACCAGTATGGCTCTAAACATGACTGATAATGGAGGCCATTAAATGCTAAGATAAGAACTGCAACTTATGCAATAATTCTTATGAGTGAGCTAAAAACCAAGTTGCACCAATGAGAACCAGAATCAGAGTTTGTCTGGAGAGGATGTCCTCATTGGCTTTATCATCTCAGTGGAGTGTGTCCACCAGTAAAAAAGTAGTCCCTGTAGCCAGCTATACTGGAGAGGTTGCACTGACCTCTCCTGTGTCTTTTTTGGTAGTTGCCTGGGGGTGACCCCCTGGCTCTTAGGTGGGCCATTCTGAAGTGATTCCACTCAGATGTGACTGTTAATAAAAGTTATTGCTCCATGGCAGCATGGTTGCAAAACCAAATTGAAATAAATGGCACCTTTATTTTAACAATTCATGCCATCTTGGGGTTTTCTTAATGGGTCTAGAATACTGAGAAAAATTTATAATATAGTGGAACTATGCATATCAATTTTCCTAACTTATTAATAAATATGCACTCAATCAGCTGTGATTGTAGTTGTTGGATTTGTATTTTATTTTCCTGTATGAATCTGTGATTTAATATTAAGTGACTAATTTGATACACTTTTTTTTTTGTGTAAGAGCTAGATGAAATGGCTACTAGGACCTGTCAAGCATTTATGGAACATCGAGGAAATGTCTCAGGTTTACAAAAGTTTAATGATTTTAATAAAACCATGCATTCAGCATCTTGTTATATAGCTGATACATTGGATTATTAAAAATGCTGTATAAGGCATAAAGACCACACACTAGCTGATAACAGACCTTAATTGCAAATCATCATATGTGGTTACAAGTACATTTCTTTTAGATTATTTGGGGGAAAGGTTACAGAATAGTACAGACACAATAATTTGTTCTGAAATGAAATTACTACATCATCTTTACTGTTATATGATGGCTTCAGTAAATAAAATGGATAGGTATAATCTGTCAGAAAGTCCATAGGACAATGCAGAAGCTGAGGTACTCAATTAAATCAGTTAGTTTCAATTTTTTAAGAAGTTCATGGTTACTCTTCAAGTTGTTGGCATTTTATGATGCAAGACTAATGTTGATAAGTAACACTGTCAGCAACTTGATGGTTGGTTTGAACATCCAAGTGCTTAACAGAGTATGCCATATTCATGGTGGTATGTTTTCTCTTGCCTTCTTCCCTACTCAGCTAGCTGCAAGGGGACCTATCATTTTATGTGAGCTCTGAACCATAGGGTAACATTGCTTTCTATACTAACAAAGTGTTATCAAAAGTGAAAGAAGCAATAACTGACAAAACAATCCTTAGACTAATTGGGGTTTGAGACTCAGGCCTTTATGTTTGTAGGCTTATCTCTGGAAGCAGAATAGTCATATAAATGTAGATGTTGTAGATTTAACAAGTCGTGTACCTTTTTACATCCACTTAAGCACCAAGCTACACAATAGTGATGACAGTAGTGAGAAAATGGTGTTTCAGTTTAGACTCTAGGACAAAGTGACTTTCTGATCATGATACTGCTCAAATGAAAAGAATAAATAATAACTGACAAGTAAAATAATAAATTACTTGTAGACCCCTGTGAATCCTTAAGGAAATGGTTGAGTTGATGTAGCAGCAAGCAGTTGGGCATTATTGTGCAACAGAAATGACACCTGCTCAAAACATGTGTCTTTGTGTTTTGAATGTATCTCAGTGATTCACAATATGCAATCACACTGGTCACTATTGTCCCTAGCAGCACTATGTCAGCATGTAAAATACATTTCTTGCCCCAAAATACTGTAGCCATTAGCATTTTGTTTGCTTGAACTGTCTGTGGCTTGCGTGGGAAGTGTGAGTAGGCAGCCATTGATGTAAATGCTGGTTAGTTCTTGAAGAAATAGAAGACTGTTTTTTTCATTATCTGTCACAATTTTGATCCAGTTATTCTCATCTTCCTCCTTGTAATATAACATAAATGTTAATACTGAATCGATTCACTGAGAGTCATGGTTGTGTCAAGATTTTGGGTACTCATCATTCACATATTATGGAATTCAAGGGTTGTTGCAACATTGCTGTAGATGCTGAAACCAGTTCCAATCCAAATTACCAATGCCCAATAAAGAGTGCAGACTTTGGAATGCTGACCTGAGAATTTCAAAGGAAATTGTGATTTCAGAAACTGTACGCCAATGCTTGTCTCTTATAGCATGACTCACTTGTGGTAAGAGGTGTTCAGTCAATACTGATATCCATCCTTGATGACCTTCATCAGGTATGTCTGTTTAACCTCCTCTGAATTTCTTACTGCAGTATCACACCACATTCTTGCTCATACAGTCATGTCCATATACTAGACTTATCCTGGCTAATTTCAGCTGCTTTCTGGCCTATGTCATGCAAAATTTGAATAACAAAACGCTTCTCATGCACGGCAACAGAACTGAGAGTATGCTCCAATGCTTCATGTTTACAGGACTGCAGTGAAGTTTCAGCTGAAGAGCTGGCTACACCAAGAGAAATGGTAAAATAGACCATGTAGTTTACAATAACTTGTCTTGCCTGTTTTGATTCATTGCCTTTGAAGTTTGTGAAGAGAGAACTAAATCACTTATTCTAAAACTTCTCCATTACATTCTATGACGATATTCCTCTCATTATAATTATTCATAACCATCTTCCTTTTGGTTATAACATAGTAGTCTTATTATTTTATGTACAGTATCACTTTTGATACTAATACTTACATTGTAGCATTATGCGTTTGTCAGCAAGATCAGTTTTGACCTTTCTTCCATTCTCAAGTGTTCAGCAAGAATTTCATGCAAGTATTAAGCAGGCTTTCAAACTGGAGAGACTTTTGTTTTTCTTTCACATTGTTCAAAGCTGATTATTGCACAAGGAAAGATAAAAATGTTGTAGACCATATGAAATATGGATGGACCATCTGAGGTTCATTTACATTCACTTTTAATAATCAATCAACTGTTTCTTTTTAAATGTGCCTTGTAACTACTTAACATAAATTATTCTCTATCAGGACATACAAACTTGAAGTAAAATAGTATTTTGAATATAAGATTCCATGAAAGTGTAGTCTTAAGATTAAAACAAGAAATTGCATTCTGGGATGAAAGATGCAGTCTCACAAAAGGTGTAGTCTTACCCATGAAAGTTGTAAATCCATAGAGTTCACTCCGATGGCTGGGAATGAAGTGGCTGTTTTTGAAGTAGATTACAGTCTTTCCGTGTGTTTTGCTGCAACACATAATTTGGCAACAACGTTATTCTAACTATCTGCAGTAGGTACACAGAAACTTGTGTCTGCAATCACAATTAAAAATGTCCAGCTTACAGTTAGGAAGATGTTTTATCCACTGCGAAAATGACAGCATTACTAGAATTGTGCCCTGATGATAATATGAATGTACTAGGCACATTTTGAAGTTTGTGGTGCAGTAACTATAGTGTTTGCAATCATGCTATTCTTCAACTATCTATGGTACCCTTTTTTTATTTTATCAAGTTATTGTGGCAATAAATGTTATATTATGAGGAAAAGGAAAAACTTTAAAATTTGCTGTCATCAGTTCTCTCTAATAATGAAATCATCATCTACTATTTATAATTTTTTATTAAACATGAGAGAAACTGGATTACATCCAAGTGAGAGTAAAAATTTTAATATTCTATTGTAAAATGTTGATTATTGTCTCCCACTCCACTGTCATATTTCCTCCTTTTTCTTTTGTTCCCTGCAGTTTCTTGTGGCAGATTTGTTTATGAAAGAAGGCATATAAGCTGCTACAAAACAGCTTTTGTCTCCAGAATAGCCTTCAATGAACATAGATATTATTAATAAAGTTGTAAACAGCATACTATATAGTGTTCACGCTTTTGCTTGGCCACCGGCCACAATGGCTGAGCATTTCTAGGCGCTTCAGTCCGGAACCGCGCGCCTGCTACGGTCGCAGGTTCGAATCCTGCCTCGGGCATGGATGTGTGTGATGTCCTTAGGTTAGTTAGGTTTAAGTAGTTCTAAGTTCTAGGGGACTGATGACCTCAGATGTTAAGTCCCATAGTGCTCAGAGCCATTTGAACCATTTTTTTTGCTTGGCCGATTGTAATGGAAGGTATTGGAAATGAAAGAAGGGAGCTCCATCCCAGAGAGATGAACTGTGAAAGGAGCAGTTGAGTTTAGTACGATTATCGGCCTATTCATGGATCATAATTATTGTCTCACAATGAATTGTAGAATGAGTTAATAACCTGTCTCTCATTTAGTTCCACTAAGGAACAAGGTGGTGCAGCAGTAAAATGCTGGACTTACACTTGATAGGACAGCAGTTTAAATTATCATCCCTTCATTCAGATTTAAGTTTTCTGTGATTTTCCTAATTCGCTTAAGTCAAATTCCAGAATTTTTTCTTTTTAAAAGAAAAGGAGCACTTTTTCTTCCCATCCTTCCTCAATCACGCTTTTGCTCCATATCCAATGACCCCATTGTTAATTGCTTAGAGAACACACACAAGACTGTCAGCTGTTACATAGTCGTTATATAGGAAGCACTTGCCAGCCAGGGGCTGCTTGCTATTCGCTGTAGGTGATGCAAACAGTTTCCCAGTCCATGTGAACTGGTGAGTAGGGACAGAAGCTGCACGAGCACGAACGTGTCCGCTTCCCGCCCCGTCTAGAAGAGCAGGTGGATGATCCCAGCACCCCACAAGGCAAGGATCTCACTGATATCAGACTCTTCTCTAGGTACCACGAGTTGGGGACTCGTGGTGTCCGGACATAATGTTGGCAGCACTGGCAGTTGGACAGCAGGCACCACACATTACTTTCTCTTTGTATGTAAATCAGTATCATGTGCTGTGAGATTTTCATTGCTGGTCATCTTTTTCTGATTTTTTGATGTGTATTAATGAATCTGTGTTTTAGAAGTACTTTAGATGTACTGTTCTGTGTTTGAAATGCTTGGTGACTGCCAAAGTCTGTTAAGGCAGATATTTAGCTAAAAAAATATGTGACCTTTTATTTGTCAGCTTTGCTGTGCTATTCTAATTGAAGCAATAAATAATGAGATAAAAAACCTCCACAGTGTTTCATTAAAAATTTAATGCCTGACTTCGAAAAACCTCCATCTCTGCTTGTAAAGTGATAATCAAACAAGCAGACACTGAGCAACTAACTAAAATAACCTTTGATAAGACTACACTGAGGAGACACTCTAAGTAACTTTCCAGATAGTGCGTTTTTGCTACATTATAATCATTTATCTCATCTTTCTATTTTGTCACATGCAGTACAGAGCAGTGCATGTCACTGAATGTCTGCTGATGAATCTCAATCATTTTATTTTAATAAATTGCTATACAAATGGAATAGGTTAAAAACTGAAGGTGAATTGACTTTACAAAGTAAAGATATGCACAATGAAATGTGCTGCTATGCCATAAATATTAATTTACATATGACAGCTTAAATTAAAAATAGAAAAGTTGAACAACAGAACTATGACTGCTATTATGTGCTAAAGTGCTGTTCAGTAAAAAGTTGATTACAGATGACAAAAGAAGCTGTTTCCTTAAAACTATCAAATTGCTACCAACTGAGAAGCAAGGCAATATGGTCTCAGAGAAAAATGCATGTATCGTATAAGTCAGTACTGTGCAGGCATAGTTTTGTGAAAGTACTGTCCTGTCCTCAATCCATATAATTCAGAAGGCTTCTGTCTGATATAGGTCTATTTCCGAGCACTGCCAACCACTTATAAAGGTTGTGTTTATTTTTTATTTTTTTTCATTATTCCATGTTTGATTTATTTGTACAAATGTGAGTGATTGAGCTATTTCTGCACCAATGACACTGGCACTAATGACAGCTACAGTACTCTTAACTTCTTCACTAATATTCAACTACAACATGGTGTAACATGTCAATACTCCACCCAGGATGTCTGCAGATATTTTTCCAAAAGGGGGAAAACTGTAAAATTGTCAGGTGTGATATAACTGACTCTGTGAGTTTAAGTATGTGTTGTGCCCCAAGTATTAAATTTGGCAAGAGGTACATTAAACATAGTGTAACTCAAATGACTCATAGTCACATATTGCATTTTAAGGTAGATTAGTTTGATATCTAGACAGTAAGCCTATTTCAATAGGACATATAAGGTACATGTTATTAATATGAATATAGATGCTACCTTTATCATACAACAATCAAAATTGACAGCCATATGTGATTAAATCCAGAGGATCCAATGAGTTATATCATAAAGCTAGAAAATATTCAGAAAAAATTAATTATATTCCAATAATGTTAGGTTAAAATTGAAAATTAAATACATGAGGCATAAAAAAGTCATAATTATGCAGAACATCTTGTTAGATATCAACAAACATGCCAAACTAATACTTCTTGAAGTGAAGGTACAGGAAAGTTTCAAGAACCAGTTTTAAATGGTGAATCAAGGAATGTGCTCCAAGCTCCTGCATCTCACTCCAATAGGAACCATGAGACTAATTACAGAGTGCAAAGAGGCATTTAAACAATCACTCTTCACATGCCCCTGATGCAAATGGAATGGGAAAAAGTGATGGTGCAATGTGAAATCCCTCAGCCATGTACTTCCCACAGTTGTTTGCTGGGTATGGATATAGATTAAACTTTAAAAAAAGACTTATTCAATGTCGAAGCCATCTATAACATTTTTATAACAGAATTCCACTTCTTTTAATATTGGCTGGCATAACCAAACTGAACAAAATGCATTCTGCAAGATACATTTTTTGAGTTGGTTAGGTAAATTGTAACGCAGAGCCAGTACGTAACAAATTGGAAACCACCTACAGCCACCCTCAGATTGGTCAGAAGAGTTAACTTTCGTTAAGTCTAGGGCAGAACAAAGGCAGTCCCTGTCTCATAAGTCTGTCACATTATTATGCACCTATGTCAACTAGAATCCAGAATTCTTAGTTCTGTGACTACATGTAACACTGTGTTGCACTCCATAGAGACAGTGAAGATGCCAGTTCCTGGAGAGGACATTTTTTGACCTTAAAATCTCTCACTTATTTTCTCCCTTTCTTCCACTGCACAAAATGGGCTTATTTATTTTTTAAACTGATGTATTTCACTCTACAGATTATGTGTAGGTGCACACACCGTCTCTACAGAATGGTCATGTTCTTCAGGGTCTACTGCAATAACTGATCTGTGTAAAGCTGAATCTGGTCTTCTTCGCCCATTGATGAATTTATTTTATTATTTTATTTATTTCATTTGTGTTCTGTAGACTCATTAGCGATAAATCGCTTGGGTGTAGAACGTGTTATTTACATAGATTTGAGACATTTGTTTATAATAATAGGTTGTACAATGAATAATATAATACATAGAAAAAATGTTTACAGGAAAAAGTTACAAATTACATTGAACAGACTTACAATAGATCAAAATCAATTCACACATTCTCATACATAAATTCGTCCAGTGAGTAAATGGTTTTACTTAGAAGATACCATTTAAGTTGATCTTTAGAAGTAGGTGGATCAGTAACTGACATTTGTATTGCCTGAGGGAGAACATTAAATATTTTTATGCAAAAGTAGTGTACTCCTTTTTGCACCATACTTAGATTCTTTTGCTCAAGATGTAGATCACTTTTTACCCTAGTGTCATTGTTACGATACATGCTGTTCATTTCAAAAAGGGAATGGTTTTTACACAAGAAACACATGAGAGAGAAAATGTACTGAGATACTGTTGTGAGTATTCTCAGCTCTTGGAAGAGTTTCCTGCAGGAATGTCTGTAATTGACACCACACAGAATCCTAATGACTCTTTTCTGGGCTAGGAGGATTTTGTTTGCTTTTGGCTGGTTTCCCCAGAATATAATTCCATAGGCCATCAGGGCATGAAAATAACCAGAATAGGCAACTTTCAAAGTATTTAAGTCACTGAAGGAAGCAATCACATGAATAGCGTAAATTTCTGAGCTTAGTTTTTTTATATAGGTAAGGAATGTGTAAGGACCAGTTTAGATTGCTATTAACAAGTAGACCCAGGAACTTTGTTGACTCCACTCTTGCTAAATTCCCATCATTGTATTTAACATTAATCTCACCTTTGATATTTTGGCTTGTATGGAATTGAATAAATTTAGTTTTTTCAAAATTTTGTGATAATCCATTAGAGGTAAACCAATTAAAGGTCTCCTGAAAAATTTAATTTACAGTGATTTCAAGCTTAGTATTTGTTGAATTGTCTACCAGAATCATCGTATCATCGGCAAACAAAGTAAATTTTATCGTAGCCCTTGTGCACATTGGAAGGTCATTTATGAAAATAAGGAAAAGTAGATGACCCAGGATAGAGCCCTGTGGGACTCCACAGTTTATTATGCTCCAAGAAGAGGACACTGGTTCCCCATTAGTGTCGTTTACCATGACTTTCTGTTTCCAGTCCTTTAAATAGGAGGCAAGCCACATACCTGTTTCTCCAGTTAACCCATAAAATTCTGCCTTTCTCAGAAAAATCTCATGGTTCACCCAATCAAAGACCTTAGAAAGGTCACAAAAAATTCCAGTTGGAGACATTTTATTATTGACTGATTCAAGAATTGCATTGGTGAAAGAATATATTGCATCTTCTGTTGAGATGTTTTTCTGGAAACCAAACTGACTTTTATTGAGAATATTGCATTTACTAAGATGTTCAAGAATCCGTCTGTGTACAAGTTTCTCGAGAATCTTAGAGAAACAAGTTAAGAGTGAAATAGGACGATAATTGGTTACTTCATTTCTGTCACCCTTCTTGTACAATGGTTTCACCACTGCATATTTAAGTCTTATCAGGGACAATTCCTAGTCTCAGTGATTCATTAAGATGTGACACAGGACTTCACAAATAAAAATGTGTGTGTGTTTCAACACTTTGATGGAAATACCATCAATACCAGTTGAGTTTTTGTTTTTCATGGTCCTTATTATCTTCTTAATTTCCTCAACAGTGACAGGATGCATGCTAATCTGGGATGTTGCACTAAGTCCACTTCTTCGTAAAAGATTCAGAGCCTCATTTACGGAACCATTACACCCTATTTTGTCCACTACAGTCAAAAAATGCTTGTTGAAAATTTTTGCAACATTTTCACCTTTATCAATATTCCCATTTTGTCTAACTTCAATATTTTCTGCATTGTTTGAGTTACTACCAGTTTCTCTTTTATTAATACCCCAGATGGTTTTTATTTTGTTGCCAAAATTATCTATTTCTGATTTGATGAACATACTTTTTGTCTTTATCAGAACTTCATTTAAGATCTTGCAGTACCTTTTATAATGAGCTCTTATTTCAGGATCATTACTATTTCTGAGAGAAACATAAAGCAGTCTTTTAGTCCTACATGATGTTTTTATTCCTTTTGTGAGCCACTTTTTGCTGGTACAGCTCTGATACTTGTTCTTTGCTGTTCTTAGAGGGAAGACAGCTTCAAAGTAGCACATAAATTCATTTATAAATAGGTTAAATTTGTCATTGACTTTCAGTGCTCTATAAATTGGACTCCAGTCAATGAGTTGAAGGTAAATGTTGAAGATCATGAGATTTTCATTATTAATTACCCTAAATGACCGTTTACAGACTTTGTCCTTCTTGTGTGGGCATATATAATTGATAGTTAACAATTGGCCATCATGGTCTGAAAGACCATTTAGGACTCGTTTTACTGTTGCATTGGTGTTTCTATTCTCATCAATGAAAATATTATCTATAAGACTTAAACAGTAGTTCGTAACCCTTGTGGGGAAGTCTACCATGGGTGTGAGGTTGTATGTGTTCATTATATGTAGCAGGTCAGCTCTATTACTATCATAATCTTGAAAGTTAATGTTAAAGTCTCCTAAGACGGCAGTATTTTTATTTTTAGAATATATATGGGATAGAAGAGATTCGAGTTGCTTATAGAACATACATTGCTTCCCTGATGGGGCCCTATACACTATTACTACAATGAGTGACAGGGTCTTGGTGCTAATTTCTATACCACAAGCTTCAAAATGCTGATCAAAGCAGTATTTTGTGAGCTCTAGAGATCTATACATTATATTCTTTTTTACATATTTAATTACACCGCCCTTCTGCACACTGTTTCTACAAAAGTGAGAGGCAATATAATAGCCATCTAGATTCAGCATATTGATACCTTCCTTTGCATGGTGTTCGGTAAAACAATGGATATCGACATTATCAATAGTATTACTGTCACTAATATTCATTGTCAACAGTTCTAGTTTCCTTCTTAGCCCCCTTATATTTTGATGGAAAATACACAGTTTGTCACATTTAGTATTGACTTTTTGAGGAAGTGAGTTGCTAGGTTTCAAGATGGGTGAGTTTTTGCACACGCTCGTTAGATAATTGATCTTTTGCTGAGTGTCATTTCTGATTGACTTACCTAAGTCATGGTTTTTCCCTTTTTGTTGCAAAACCATAAAAATCTTGATTTAGTAGAGCAGGTTTTCTAGGCCTCAAACTCTTCTTTTGATTGTAGACTGCTGCAGACTGGTGTAATTTCATTGTGTAGCAAGGTAAGGTGGCATTGATAAGGATGTTTGGATGGCTCACAGACACACACACTTCTGACAAGTTTATGTTGTCAGTAAGTTGTTCCATACATTGAATTCACGATAAACATCATGATGTGGAACGTGCCAACAGAACAAACATAAGACACTTACATGCAACAAAAAAATAGTGTTTTTATTGCTACATTGTGATCATTTATAGATTTCTTTTTTTAGTTTGGTCCCCTCCCCTGAATCAACCAGCCAACAGATGTTTTTTAATGACTAATTATCTCTACTCAAGAATTTATCTATGGATAGAAGGGAATTTTGAGGAGAAACATCTACACTTGAAAACACTTCTGCCATCTGGAAGACTTTTATTCCACAGATAGATAATAAAATCTAATCTTTGATTATTTTCATTGCTATTTTGTTCCCATTGGTAGATTTTCAAAGGGTTTTATAGCTGCATATTTTACTTGTTTCTTTACCAAAGTTAGATTCATTGAAGGGTAATGCAGTTCATTCTCCCTTCTAGTATTATTCTCATGAATAACTTTGTCACTCTCAAACCAAGATGCATTGTGGATCAGAAATTTCATAAGTGAAACAGTGTACTGTGAGGCTGTGATTGATATTCCTAGCTGCTTAAAGAGATGCCTGCAAGATGTATGTATGTGAAATCCACACATAAGTCTAATTACTTTATTTTGTGTAATGAATACTTTTTGCCACATGAGAAGTTACCCCAGAATATTACCTCATAATTATAAGACATCAATGACTGAAAATGTGCAACATATGTTAATTTACTGACTTCTGTATTCCCAAAGTTGGCACTTATTGTGTGGCAAAAGCAGCTGAACCTAAATGCTTTAGCTAGCCTACTATATGGTTTTTCTAATTTAAGTTTTCATCAACATGTGCACCTAAGCACTTACAGTATTTGACCAGTTTATTAGTGTTTATTGGTGTACTACGTTAATAAGAGGTGGGATGGTATACTACGTTAATAGGAGGTGGGATATTTCTGACTGTACAAAACTGAATGAGCTGCATTTTTTAAAGTTTGAAGCAAGTCCATTTCTGCAAAACCTTTCAGTAACTTTCACAAAAACATTTACTATTTTCTCCGTTGATGCCTCTTTGCTTGGGTTCACAACAATGGTTGTATTGTCTGGATGCAGACTAATTCTGCCTCCTGATTCAAATAAAATGGCAGATCATTAACGTGGAGCTAGAATAGTAGTGGGCAAATGTTCAAACCCTGTGGGACTTCCACTGTAATTACTCCCAATGCAGATGACATGGCATTCCTCTTTGTAGTATTGGATAGCTTAAGGTAACTTTTGGCATTCTGTTTCTTAAATTAGAACTAAACCAGGCATTTCCTGAACTATGTATTCCATAGAAACTTAATTTCTCTATTAGAATATTGTGATTGACACAGTCAGATCCCTTCAGTAAGTCACAGAAGATCCTAGTTGGTGAGATTTATCATTTAAAGATTTTTTCCAAAGCTGTGATTGGCTAAGTATGCCATTACTACACTGGTGGGCAACAAACCCTAGAGTACATTACCTCCTCAAAACTTTAGAAAAAGATGTATTTCTGGGAAAACACCCTGAGTTAATGTTGCATTTCATAAGTTATTAAGAACATTACTTATTATAGGTGCCACAACTTTTAGTGTCTTGTTGGAAATGTTATTCACTCTATTTGAACTTCTACTTTTTAGATTTATGATAATCTCCTTTATTTCAGATAGAGATTTTAGATAAATTTTTAACTCTATTCTTCTATAGTATGCCCATTTTGTTTTCTCCTCAGAACTATTTGCACCAGTTTTCCTGCCTATTTTTAAAAAGTAGTTATTAAAAATATCTGCTACACCTAAACTGTCTTTTACAATGCTCCAATTCTCTTTAACCCTTTGTGTCACAGTGGTTCCACTGCAAAACCACTTTTTGCTGCATTGTATCCCTTTGCGGCTTAGGTGACTCACTGTGAAACCACTGTCTCAGCCTTGTTTGTGGTACACTCTAGCGAATTTTTGATGAACTAACTCAACAAATCTTGAGAGAGCAATGCAACGATCTGGAACTGGCGTCCAGCATGTGTTTTCCGTGCAAGTGCGACATATTGAGATTTATACACGTTGTTTTGTGTTATTCAGATGCTGTACTTTATTCAAAGCAAGTAAAATTTTTATATACGCTACGACATATGTTCTAGATTGAAAATATGTCTAATGTTTGAATATAGCACATTAATTGAAACAATGAGAAGCACAAATGTTGGTGGTTTCGCTGTGAAACCACTATGCTAATATGATATCTTTACCATACAAAACTTCTGTTCTCATATACAGTAAGTTATTTAACTTTTACCTCTATTTAGGTGGATAAAAGATACTCCTTGATGGAATTAGATGAGGCTACTGTCTAAAACTTACTTTTAGAGGATATTCCAAGCGATTTGTCAGAACTGTCAGAATCTGAAGAGGAGGGCATTACTCAGGCCCTTCGTCAGGAAGCCCCCACGCTCCTACCTTCTTTAGCAGCTGAGAAAGAAGTTTTTAAAGCTCCAGCTGATATCAGTGAACTTCTTCCTTCCAGCCAAGACTTTACAGAACCAAACACATGAGATCGGTGATTATGATCATGTAAATTTTGTGGAGGAAACTGGGCCTTCGCCCAATTTCGATAATCTCTCTTCCCCAGCTGACTTTTTCCTTGAACTTTTTACAAATCAGACATTGGATGAAATAGTGTATCAGATGAATTTATATGCTTCACTATGCCATCGACCCATTCTTGCAGTTCTGCTTACTGCTCATCACAGAGCAGTAAGCAGCATGCTATGCAAAGGGGTGGTGGCATCAACCCCCACCCTACAAATACAGATGAGATGAAAGTGTTTTTAGGTATTAATTTACTTTTGGATGTAAAAGCACAACCTAGTTTTACGGATTACTGGTCATCTTTCCCAGCATTGCGGGATGAATACTTTGCCCAAAGAATGCCATTGAATAGATTTGTGTGGCTCCTTTCTAATTTACATGTAAGTGACAACTTCTTCCAAGTTCCTTCCAAGAACTTTCACTGCAGAGCTGTCATATTAGTGCACTTCAGTTCCTCCTGTTCTGCTATCTGTTTTCTTTCCAAGAAACAAATTTCACTGCTGAGCAATTATTTGAATTTTCAATATTACTATGCAGCTTATCTGAATGACTCAAAAAAAAATCACAAGTACCAAACCAGAATATGACAGAAATATTGTAAACACTTGATCCTATATAACTCCTGAAAACTTAGGAAAGGATTGTCACACAGAAACCCCACTTTATTTATGCAGAGTACTAACATGCTATTAAAGAGTTATTATGACTTATTACAAGCTACAAGAACTTCTTCAAGTTGATACACGCAGCTAATAATGATCTATACCGCAAATGTCAGTTGACTGTGCAGTTTAAGAACATGTCTTATGACCTTCCTGGCAATAGAAACAGCTGGAAGTCTACATTGCTAACGTCAGTCGGATATACAATTTTGGAACATAAATTACGACCTTTCTGGAAACAGAATATAATCACGCATTCCATAAATGATGATCATGTAGAAATGGGCTTTTTCTGTCCATCAACGAGACCTAGCAGGCAATAGGTATATGTCTAGGTTGTTACCATATTCGGCAAGGTTCCACGTTGTCGCCATATGAGCAAAATACAAAAAGTCAAACTATATTTGTGACTGGACTGGAGAGTTTCTAGCAAATAACTGGTTGTTCTTAACAAAGAGGAGAGTTAAGACTTAAAAGTAGTTTCATGCATTCCTTTAGGGAGTATTACTATACCTTCTATGCACTATGCTGTGTCTGGCACAGCAAGTACGGTGATATTGGCTTCTGTCTTAGTGCTCAGCTTGGATGTCTACCGAAATAGTAAGCTGCTGTCCAGCGTCCAAAATTGATGAGTGATTAAGGCTGTAGGAATGCATCTTTGTAAACTCCTATTAAATGGTGTCCTACGTAGGAATGTCCTCCATGCCACAACATGCCAGAGATATAAATCACGAAGGTATTGTACTTAGTGAATACGGATGGAGACAGAAGCATGGACCACATGCTGCAGTCGCGATAGTAAAAGTGTGCGGTAGCTGTAGAGATCCAACATGCGGCTCATAACGTCATGCAGCACAATAAGACACCTTACAGTCCTAAAATTAGAGCATGGCTAAGTGAGAAATCATGTAACTGGCTGTGGCAAGGCTACCTGTAACATACAGCAGATGTCTACTTGAATTCCAAACTGCACGTATCGACACATCAGCAAAAGCAGGCTCTGACCTGTTGCCTAGGTACACAGATCTGTGTGATGTCAAGCAGTGCATAGTGAGGAGCCAAGCAGTGTTGGCTTTGAACTGAATAGTGCAGTTGTCGTGAACAGATGCATCTTGCAGCAGCGGTAGTGATGGCAAGGGGCCAGCAATCACGTGCACTGGCTCTCTCTGGCAAGACATGTCACAACGTGTTGAAGGCTCACATGTGGCTGTCAGCTCTATGCGGCATGACATGGTGTAACATGGGAGCCAATCTGTTTAAATAAAAATTCAAATGCATACCTCTCTTGTTCCTAGCCTACCATACATACAATAGTGCTGAGTGGTTGTCAATCATACAGGCTGCAACAGTCAACTGTATGCCTTTAAAACTAAAGTAGGTGCTCTAGTTATGTCAACCAGTGGGCTATTCACAATTTTGAACTTAAGGTAAACGGATTTTTGAATTTCTTGTAAATTTAAACTTAGAGCAAGTGAATTATTTTTATTTACTACCATTTTTAAATGGGGTCTTGCACATTTTTGAATTTGCTGCCCAGACAGGATTTTAAACTTAGAACACACATGCAATCTGACAACCATGTGTGCTGGGCCCATATCCTCGAGTCTGTCATACTGGAGTCTTGCATCATACAGCCGTTGAAATCTGCCAAACATGCATGCTGGGCTCATATCCTCGAGTCTATAATATTGGAGTCTGGCCTGTGAAATCTGCCAGCCATGCAGCCTGGACGCATATCTGAGGGTCCACAATCTTAGATTCTTACATCACAGGAGTGAGGAAATCTGACAGCTATGCAGGCTTGGCCTGTATTCTTGGGTCCTTCATTGCACTAATCCGACAATGGCCCACCTGGCTAGCCGCGTGGTCTAACGCTCTGCTTCCCAAGTGGGAAGGTGTGCCAGTCCCTGGCACGAATCTGCCCGGTAGATTAGTCTCGAGGCCCAGTGTTCTGGCCAGCCTGTGGATGGTCTCTAAGGCAGTTTTCCATCTGCCTCAGTGAATGCGGGGTGGTTTTCCTTATTCTGCCTCAGTTACACTACATCGGTAATTTCTGCACAAACACTGTCTCCACGTACGCATACACCATAATTGCTCTACCACACAAACATTTGGGGTTACACTCACCTGATATGAGACATTCCTGGGGAGGGGGGATCCACCAGCTGCCAAACAGCACAATAACCCTGGGTTCAGTGTGGGGCTGTGGTGAGGTGGGTGGACTACTGTGGCCTGTTGGGGGTTGTGTACCACTGAGGGCTACGGCAGAATGAAGCTTCTTCGTCGTTTATAGGTCCCCAGTTAAATACACAATACACAATACGAAAATGACCCATGTGGATTTTTGAATTTCCTGTCATTTTACAATTAGCACAATTGCAATTTTTCGAATTTCACACCAGTTTTTGAATTTCAACCCATTTTATACATAGGAAAATTGAGCTGCTTTGAATTTACTGCCAATTTTGAATTATCTGCCATCTTATACATGGCTTGATTGGTCTGTGTCAGAGGGGTGGGGAAGGGTAGAGGGAAGTCTGGTAATGTTACATGAGGGGGAGGGGAAAATGTGGCAATAGTGCAGTCTGGGGTCAAATGCTCTTAGCTGCATTGGTGACTAGTCCACATTCGAAGTCCCTGGGCTCTTCTAACCGACCTGTTCTGCTGTTGTCTCTTTATTTACTGAGAACACAATACTCCCTGCCTCTCTTTACATCAGTGGTCCACATCTTGTGAAATTTAGCAGTCAGTTCCACATTACGTTGATGTGTCCAGGTACTTTTACATCAGGTAGTGTGTGGGTCTAGAAGTGGATGTTCGACTGTAGCCTGTTGGCACATGGAATGCATCTGATTTTTGATATCCTGGTACCTAATCCATTGTACTGTACAAACATGTACCATGAAACATAATTCCATGTGACATTTTTCTGTACCTACTGCATAAAATGCTGCTGTTCCTACAACCATGTTAGTTTCTGCTCTGTGATGAGCAGTAAGCAGAACTGCAAGAACGGGTCGATGGCATAGTGAAGCAGTCATTATGAATGATATAGCTGATCAGTTGTGGTTGCTGTCCAGCACTGATTTGGTGAAAAAATTGCTGGTCTATGGCCAGTCTAAAAGCTGTTATAATACGCAATAGTCAACAACGACCTCTTTCGTTTTCTCACATGCCAGCTGACAAACGGCTGTTCAGGAGGTGTCAAGTTTGTTGCAAACTTACTGTTATTTAAACCAATCTAATTTATACAGATCACTGTGTTTGTAATTGTAAAAGAAAGAAATACTTAGACAGGCAATTTTATCACTGTAAAAGCCCAGCAGCCGACCGATGACGGCAGGGCAGTCGATTTTGTTTCATTTGGTATTCGTTTGCTGTTTTTACAATGAAGTAGTGTTAATGGGTTCTATTGTTACAGTAGACTGACAAGATGGCGTCGCGTGTAGTTCCACGGTAAATGGCTATATATCGAGTATAAATTGTATAAAGTGCAATAACTACATTGCGAAAGGTATCAAGTTATGTGCAGTGTCGCAAAAATGGATTCATACAAAGTGTTTCGCGGGAACGGAAGAATGGGACGCGAAATGTGACTGTGGCATGGAATGCTGCGATCTACTAATGGTAGCTTTGTCAAGATACGATAACTGCATAGAAGAAAGTGTTACCGCAGTCTAACATAACAGTCGCGACACTTCGCCTCAATTTTGTTGCCTTCAGCGCCAGCAGCGCTCCAAGCGGCTGGTAGGTTGAACTGTGAGTTCGGCGCGATCGTGAAAGCGAATAGTGATTGTTTATTTTGATTTATACAATGGTTTTTACGATCGGGAGCGTTTGTAGCGCAATAAATTGCAGCAGCAATAGGCAGAAGACACCACAGCCATCTTTTTTAGGTTTCCTAAGGATCCTGAGAGGTATATACCATCATGTTACTAAACTGTATCGTCATGATTCACTTGCAAATGTATGTGTATAAATGATGAATGTTTCGTTTTAGGATGGATCGGCTACCCCCCTCCGACATCGACACTCCCATCACCATGCAAGACATCACACTCGTCCTCCGCTCCAAACGAAACACCGCCCCTGGTCATGATGGCGTCACCTACCGTCACCTCAAGGAATCCCCTCCATCCTTCCTGTCTGTCCTTGCCACGCTGTACAATGTCCTCCTCTCCACTGGATTTTACCCTGACCTGTGGAAGACTTCCCGAGTCCTGCTGTTCCCTAAGCCTAACAAACCCCCCCTCTGCTACCTCTTCCTATCATCCCATCTGCCTCACCTCCGTGTTCAGTAAGGTCTTTGAGGCCATCCTCTCTCGCCGTATCCACCGCCACCTTCACCAGCACCGCCTCCTTCCTCTTACCCAATGTGGCTTCCGGCCTTCCTTCTCTGCTGACGACCAGCTTCTTAACCTTACCCATCTTCTTTCCCTCCAACTTAACTCCCGTCGCTCTGCTATCTTTGTTTCCCTTGATCTCCAGAACACCTATGACCGTGTCTGGCATCCCGGGCTCCTTTTCAAACTCCAGACCTATGCTCTCCCCATCAACTTCGTCCGTCTCGTTGCTTCCTTCCTCTCCCATCGTCCCTCCTATGTGACTATCCACAATTCCAACTCCCGTACTTTCTACCCCTCTGCCGGCGTGCCCCAAGGTTCTGTCCTTTCCCCTCTCCTCTATCTCCTGTACACTGCTGATATGCCCAGACCTCCCCCTCCTGTTCATCTTCTCCAGTTTGCTGATGACACCGCCTCCCTAGCCCTTTATCCTACCCTTCAACGGTCCCAACGTACCCTCCAAACCCACCTTGACCAATTCACCGCTTGGTGCAACCAGTGGTTCCTCCGTGTTAATCCCTCCAAGACCCAGGCGATCATCATAGGCCGCACCACCCGCTCCTTCCGCCTCCATGATTTCTACCTCACCATTTACGGCCGTCCTATCCACCTCACTCCTACCCTCAAATACCTTGGCCTCACACTCGACCGCCACCTCACCTGGACTCCCCATCTCCTTGCCATCCAAAACAAAGCTCACAACCGCCTCCGCCTCCTGAAACTCCTGTCCGGCCGGACGTGGGGTCTGCATCCTTCCACCATCCTTCACACCTACAAATCCATGATCCGCCCCATCCTTTGTTATGCCAGCATCGCTTGGATTTCCGCCCCTCCCCGGTTCTATAAAGCCCTCCAAATCCTCGAACGCCATGCACTCCGCCTCGCCTTCCGCATCCGCCTTCCGTCCCCCACGCGCATCTTCTATGACCTCATCCCCTTCCCCCACCTTCTCCTTTTCCTTGAACACATCCGCACACTATATATTGTCCGCCGCCTTGATCCCCCTCACCCCCTGGTGTCTCCCTTCCTCTCCACTCCCAACCAGTTGCCGCGCCTTTACCGTTGTGTCCCTCCCTCTCTCCATCTCCACACCCTCCATCTCCTTTCCCAACACAACTTCCACCGTCTACCACTCCCGGATGATGAGCTTCGCCCTGACATCTACCCTTCCTACCAACTCTAACCCCCTCTTCCTGCCTCCTCCTCAGGGCTCCCTCTCCTCCCCCTCCCTCCTTCTGAGCGGATTTCCCCTCCTACTCCCCGTCCATCTCTTGTGCCTTCTTTCAGTGTCTCTGCGCTCCCTCCTGCCCTGTCTTCCCTTTCCCTCTCCCGCCCCGTGTGTCTCCTGCCTCTTCGTGCACCCACGGTTGTCCCTCCTCTCTTCATCCCGCCGCTTCCTCAGCTGCCCCATGCTCTCCCCTCCTTTTCCATCCTCTCTGCCCTCTCCCTCGGCAGGTCCCGCCTGGTAGTTTTACTCTTCGTCGTGTGTGCTCCAAGTGGGTTTTAAGTGTGTTGTTTTCGGAGTGTTTTTAATACTGTGGCCAACTTTTCAACTGTGCATGCACATCCAGTGTCTTCTCTGTGTTTTAAGAATCGCAAACTGTGTTTTTTAAACTTTCTGGTGACTATTTTAACTGTCCCCAATGAACTTCTACATGTCAGTGATTTTTACCTCCATTTTCTCCCCTTACTCTGTTTTATGTTCCCCCCTTTTTTTACCTCCTCATGTATGTATTATTTTATTCTTGTTTTAGTTGTCATGTCACTCGGCTGAAGAGCGGCGGATTGTGCTGCTGACAGCCCTCCCCTGCTCATATGGGGCAGGGGCATGAAATCACAATAAAGAAAAAAAAAAAAAAATTTAGGAGCAAAAATATGGCTAGTTAATAGCAGACGAGAAGACCTTATGAAGAAAGATCCGGTTTACCTGTATAATAATATTAGGTTTTGTTCACTACATTTCGAACAAAACCAGTTCATGGACGCAGACAATAACAAACTCGCGTGAAATGCTGTACCCATACTGTTTGACATTCCAAATAAGCCACCTCAACTGACAATGAAGAGGAAACTGCCACAAAGATTCGACAGTCAATCTAAAGCTGTAAAACAGTCCTATGACACAGAAGCAGCCAGTTCAACTCTCCATGTATTAGTGCCAGATTCGTGAGAATCGTCAACATGAAGTGGTTAGATTAAGTGCAGCTGTTCGTGTCTTACAAAAGCGTGTGAAGTGTCAGAATGTGCAGATCGCTAGACTTCGAGCGAAACTGTCGTGGGACAAGGAAAGTGCCTACAGACAGATTGTTTGAAAATTATTCAAATATTTGATTTTTCATGAAATGTAATGTAATCAGCTCATTATAATGTTTTCAGCACATTTCTCCCACTATTTGTCAGTTGCTTAGAATAATATAAGGATGAAGGTCGTACTTGTGGCAACAGGCGACAATGACAAACACAGTAGGCCTACAGAACGATAAACGAGCTGTCCATCGCTTTTGCATGTCTGTGCTTCTTACATGTGATTCTGTGTGTTTATATTCTTTTGATATCAACGTGGTAAGCTGCAATTCTGCCCAATGTCACAAGTGTTTCTTCACGAATGTGTTGTAGCTTGCCACACTATTCATGGTTTTTGTCCACACTTGCGCTTATTTTAGAATCATTTTTAGAAACATATATGCCTTATGATACTACATAAGCTCTTGGAGGCAAGAAACTAACTCGAATAATTCGGAAATTACGTAGGAAATGGATGCTAACAAACATTATGCTTACGACGTGTCTGACGTTCACCTTACCTGCCGCTTGGAACGCTAGTGTCGCTCCATCTGTCAAACGGCAACAACTTTTACAGCGTGAGTGTCGACTGTTTTGTTAGACTGTGGTGTTACTACATCGCTTCAGCAAGACCTTGTGCTTGCAAATCGTTACGTAAATAAGCTAGAGGAACTGATAAAGCAGCGGAATTATGACGATTTAAAAAACGAGTGTAATGAAAACATACCGGCAATTTTCGTTTCAAACAAAACTTCTGCTAGTAGTAAACGAAATCTTTCTGGCGGTATGACATCGTCAGTAAATAGAGTGCAAAGAAAAACGGGTAATAAAGACACGACAGGACGAAATGTGAACTCAAAAAATAAGACACGTGAAAGTGAATCTAGATCATCTGTGTGTTCTAACGAGAGAAATGTTTCTCCAAAGTGTACTATAAAAACGACGGAACGAGGGCACCTGGAGAACAACAAATATCAAGTCTGTGTATTAGGTGATAGTCATGAAAAGGGTGTGGCACAAATAATAAATGATCGGCAGTCGCAATTCAGAGTAACAGCCATTGTCAAACCTGGTGCTCCCCTTAATGAAATATTAAATAATTGTGAAAACTTAGTTAAGACTGGAACCTGCTGTGTGCTAATAGGTGGAGCAAATGACATATACAAAAATGAAAGCCAACTAGCGACAAGGGCACTTCAAACAGCTCTAAAAAAGCTGTCAGATCTAAATTTAAAGGTTCTCGTTGTAAGTGTGCCACATAGACATGATCTAATCGAGGAATCATGTGTAAACAAAGAAATAAAGTCAACAAATAATAAATTCAGGAAGATCTGCTGTGCTTTTAAGTGTGCAACTTTTGTGGATGCAAACAGCTCAGTGAGAAATCATTTCACGAGGCATGGACAGCACAGGAACTATTATGGAAAAAAGATGATGGGTGAAAAGATACTAGAAGAAATAAGCTGCATAACAGTAGAAAAGTTCCCTAAAATCCCACTCCAAATGAGGACAGAAGCAGAAGAAAAGAAAACCTTAACAAGAGCAACATTTGCTGAAGCACTAAAAACATCATCATCTGCAATTGTTAATATTAAAATGTCATAAGCTGCCACAGCTAGTATAAACAATCAATCAGCATCATCAACTTCGAGTAGGAAAAGCAACAGAAACAAGAAACCTGTGGTACAACAGGATTTTTGGTAACCAGCCATAATGAAAACTCCAAGATAACAGTGTTAAACGAAAGGAGAAATATCACCATTGCTCACTCCCCTGTTCTGAAGATTATGACTCTAAATGTGCAGTGCCTCAAGAACAAATATTGTGAACTTGAAATAGCAGTAAGTAACACCCAACCTGATGTCTTGTGTATTACAGAACATTGGTGTAAGGACCAAGAAATTAGTAGTATTCATATTAATCCATTTAAACTGGCAAATAATTATAGTAGGAAAATTGCAAAAGGTGGTGGAGTCGGTATTTACCTTAGACAAGAGTTAGAATTTAAAAAGAGATGTGAAGCAGAGAACTTAAGTATTGAAAAGTTTTTTGAAGCAGGTGCTGTCCAGCTATATGGCCTGATGAAAAAAAGTCATAGTCATAACAGTGTATAGGTCACCATGTGGAAACATAGAAGTCTTTTTTGATAAATTAGAATTGTTGCTAAATACTATTTACAAAAAAGAAACTGTGATTATTCTTTGTGGTGATTTCAATATTAATCTTCTAGTTGAAAGTCAACAAAAAAGGCAATTTTTGGACATATTAAAGAGTTTCAACATGTCACCACACATACACAATTCAACTAGAATAACAAACACCTCCAATAGCCTCATAGATAACATTTTCTCAAATATGTCAGAAACTGACATAGAGGTAACAAACATAGATTTAGGATTGTCTGACCACAATGCTCTCACCATTGAAATCCCTTTAAGGTCAAAGGAAGATAAAGGCGTAAATAATATTTACAAAAGAAACTTCTCTGTGGACAGCTGTCATCAGTTCATAAGTATCTTAGAAAATGAAAATTGGTTAGATGTTTTGAAACAGTCAAGTACAGATGAGGCATATAGTGTATTTGCATCGATTTATATGATGAACTTTGAGACGTGTTTTCCAAAGAAACTGACCAGAGTCAAGTCTACTGGATACATAAAGTCAAGTTCTTGGATGACTCTTGGAATTAAGAAATCATGTGAAAACATGAAAAAACTGAATTCAGAGTTGAGGGAGTGTACAAACATTGATTTTATAGAATATGTAAAGAGGTATAGTGATTTTATAGAATATGAAGAGGTATAGGAAAATATACCGCAGAGTAATTGCAAATGCAAAGTTATTAAGTAATAATATGGAAATAAAACAGTCCAGAAATAAAACTAAAATAGCATGGGAAATTGTGAGAAAAGAAACCGGGGTACCTACCAAAGACAAGGAAATTATTCTAAAAGATGAAGAGAATAAAATGGTAGATAAATATGCCATGCCTAATTATATAAGTAATTACTTTTTAAATGTACCCCAGACATTAAGCAGGAATCTTGGGGAGCAGATTAAGATGGAAGCACCCAAGGCAGCCAGCCGTATGATGGCAGTTCCAACAAACGAAAAAGAAGTTTTAAAAGTGATTAAAAGTCTGAAGTCCAAGATGTCAACTGGAGTAGATGAGGTGCCAATAATATTAGTAAAGAAAACAGCTAATCAGATAGCGAAACCATTGACGCACATAGCAAACTTGTCAATGGCTGAGGGCGTGTTTCCACAAAAACTGAAAATTTCTAAAGTCATTCCCCTGTTGAAAAAGGGTGATAAACTTAAAATAGAAAACTACAGACCTGTCTCACTCCTCCCAACTTTCTCTAAAGTTTTAGAGATACTAATGAAATATAGAGTCACACATTATCTTAATATGCACAATCTGATAAACAGTAATGAGCATGGATTTCAAGCTGGGAGAAGTACCGAAACAGCTGTACTAGAATACACAAAAGAAATAATCACTAAATTGGAAGAGGGAAATAGTGTAGTTGGGATAAATCTAGATTTGTCAAAAGCCTTTGACACTGTTGACCACAGCATACTTTTGAAAAAGCTTGAAGCTATAGGTATCAGAGGACCGGTAAAAAAGTGCTTTGAGTCTTATCTGGAAAAGAGGATGCAGGTGGTTGAAATTACAGCACCAAATATTAATCAAAAAATTAAACTAAGATCAGATCCAAGGGAGGTCACAGTAGGAGTACCTCAAGGAAGTGTATTAGGCCCCTTGCTGTTCCTCATTTACATTAATGATATTCAGGTGTCAGAGAGAAAAGCTAGAATCATGTTATTTGCTGATGATACTAGTTTAATAGTTAGTGATATGAAGCAGTCATTGCACAGTACTGTGGACCATGTCCTACAAGATATACAAAAATGGTTTAGTGCTAACAAGCTAACACTGAATGCAAAAAAAACTAATTATGTGCAATATGGAAAAATAAGTGAACAGGACGACCTAAATCCCACCATGGAGGGCAAACAACTTGAAAGAGTACAGTGTGCAAAATTCCTGGGTATGCACATTGATGAGAAGATTAATTGGAAGGACCATGTGGTGAACTTAGCACTAAAACTAAATTCAGCATGTTTTGTGCTTAGAATAATTTCAAGAGTTTGTAGTAATGACTGTACCAGATTAGTATATTTTGGCTATTTTCAGTCCATTGCATCCTATGGGATAGTATTCTGGGGAAAAACAAATTGTCGTCTATATGAGATTTTCAAATTGCAAAAACGTGCTATTCGGATAATGACCCACAGCCCACCTCAAACACATTGTAGGCCCCTTTTTAAAGCATTGAAAATTTTAACAATTCCATCATTATACATTCTGAAATGTCTGTTGGTGATCAAAAGAAATCAGGACAAAATGAAAACCAATACAGACTTCCATAATTACGATACATGGCAATGTAAAGATCTCCACATACAAGCTGTAACAAGGACCCGAAGCCAGAAACATGTATGTAATCAAGGCATCAGACTTTTTAATGCACTACCAAAACATTTCAAAGAGCTGGAAAATGAGGATAAATTTAAAACTGTTCTAAAGAACCACATGCTTGACAAATGCTATTACAGCATAAGTGAATATCTCTGCGCAACTGTATAAAATATATGTTAAAGTTAATGTGACAAATGAAATTACATCAGTGCATAATAAATTATGTTATAAAAACACTTATTAGTTGTATATTGTATTGAACATAAGATATATTAGTATGAATTCAGCACAGATACAAATTTTGTAAAGATATTATATAGTTGTTAAAATGTACCTTGACAAATCCTATATCACAAATGTGATCATTGGGATGATAATAAATAAATAAAATAGACTATGGCTTTGACAAGTGGGATTTCCAGATTCGAGATATTCACAGTACATCCTTGACAAAGTGACTTGTCTATAACAATGACAGAAGATGAGGAAATGAATTAAAATTTGTGTCACAACGAGGACTTGAACCAAGGTCTCCTTGTATTGTAGGCAGGTGTGCTAGCCATTGTACCACTGCAACAGTATATGTTACACAGCTGCATGGACTACCCTAGTCCACTGACCTCCCCAACACAAACTCCAATTCACGTCTTCAGGTTATTTTCCCCTTCTTAAATCATCACTATTGCCGAGGATCTCTAGTATTGGAATAGTACCTAAGCATGGGACATATTGGGCATATCCTGCTGTATCCCAGATGTAGGTGATCTATAGATCTAAGATAATTTAATTCTGGAGAGCCTCAACAACAGTGACCATTTAAGAAGGCGAAAATAAACTGAAGACGTGAACTGAAGTTTGTGTTATGGAGGTCATTGGACTAATATAGTCCATGCAGTTGTGTTATCTACACTGCAGCTGTGGTGTAATGGCTAGCATACCTGTTTAATAAGCAACACTCAGGTTCACGTCTCGGCCATGGCATAAATTTTAATTCATTTCTTCAGCTTCTGTCATTAGCATAAGATAAAGTTGAATGAGACTCAAGTGTCTCAAGGAAAATTCAATTATATCATATCTAAAGTGCCTTGTGAAAAGCCATTCAGGACGATTAAAATCCTCATCTGTCTATCCTGATAAGGTTTGCTGTTTTTGTGTAAGACGTTCAGGTGAGTGCTGCATTGGTTCCTTAGCAATGCCATGATCAACTCCTTCCTTTTTTTTATTAACGAGGTAAGATGGTGCATTGTATGTAACGAATACTATGTCCGTACAACATTCTTTTAGACTTTCTCCTAGACACTGCTGGTTGCTCTGCACATTTACACCTGTTCTGCAGGTGTTTTTTTCTATAGAAGAACTAGCAGCATTTGTAAAATAGAAGAAAAATGTTAACTTCTGTTATTAAATTTAGGCTATTGTCATGCAAATGTATCCACACACACACAAACAAATGACAGCTTGTAAGCTGACATGTTCTATATCACTCTGACAAAAATCATTTAAATGATATATGGAGCAAGGAATTAATTAACAAATTTTTTTGCAAAACTACATAACTAAGTAATGAACAATCAGTAACTAAAGAAAATATACCACAATAATGAACTAACTAACTTTTCAAGTTTAGCTGCTACTTCCGGTTTTTGTTCGAAATATTTGTGCCACAATATCTGAGAATGGGATATCTCAGCAGTGTACTTTATTTCCATACATCCTGGCAAGCAGTGGCAGTCTGCCAGGTTTCTCTCAGAACCGTAGAAGTCATCTGAAACAAAACATCCAGTACCATGCATACTGACATAGAAAATACAGAGCTATGTTTTGACGATTAGAATGGAAATAAATGTTTTAAATGAAGATAGCTTAGCTCTCAGAGAAGGGATGCATAAACTACAGTTTATTTTATAGCCAAATGCTGGAAGTATTACTGTTGAACAAATGAGACTTGGCAGTTTAACCTGAAGAACTGGATAGTCGCCAGTAGATGCTACAGATATGAAATGTGATTGTCGTTGGCAGTGGTGAAATTTTGAAATATAAAGTTCCTTATTATCTTCCAGTGGACACACCTACTTCTTGTTCTGTTTGTTTGCAACATTATTTGTGAGACGTGAATTTATAATGGCGTGAGATGTGAGTTTATAGTGGCCTGTCTTTTACATGCGATTGAACTGGTTACTCTTGTTGTAAAACCATTATATCATAGTGCTGGTGATGACCGTGACTTATCTGCAAACCCTCAATAATGGGAAGGCGTGAACAGCCGTCAGTAATGCTGATGGTGACAAAATGAGTGTTGTGTTTCGCTTCATTACTGGATAATTTACTATAGAAACAAAATTTAATATTTAATGTTACATAAGTAGAATCAAGTAAATTATGTATGAACCCCATATGGAGTTGTGCTGGTTCGAGGATTCCTGGACCTCACACTTAACAGAGGGCTACTCATACTATAGAATACAAGTAGTCCATCTAGGGATAATATTTTCATGATATGCACAGGAGCCTATAAATGTAGGTCATTCTCCCACTCAGACAAGGCAAAACTTGAAGAAATAGCGAGGTAACTGCAAACCGAACAGCAGCAGGAGAAATACCCATTAGAAGAAACTTATCATTTTTGGTTTATTATTTATTTGCATTTCGTGTTCTTTCTAGTTAATTATGATTCTTATACATACTTATTCTAAAGTTACACTGTATAAATTAATATCTTTGTAACTGCATTATTAGAGTTAATAATTAAAAAGAAACTATTAACCAGAGAAATTTGGATGCCCAGGAAGGAAGATGTCTGCAATAAATATACAAACAACCCCCTTAACATATGATGTCTGTCTAAAAAATATTCAAGCGAAAATATAATGAATATTGCATGTCTGACTGGATGTGGGCCCCATTCTTTTTCAAAGCAGTCTTCCCACTCCTTCACACATTATTTCATCTTACCTTCCACTGCTTTTTTTCCCCGGTAACAATAGAAGCAGAAGAAATGAATCAAAATTTGTGTGACAGTTAAGACTTGAACACTGGTATCCTGCTTATTAGGCAGATGACTAGCAAATCTGCATAATAAGCAGGGGACCCAGTTGAAGTCCCAGCTGTGGCACAATTTTTGATTCATTTCTTCAGCTTCCCTCATTATCAAAGATAAAGTTGTGACGCATATGTCTCAAGGAAATCGACATTCCTTCCACTGTTTGATGTCGCGTTGGAAGACATCTTTTGGAGAGGCCTGCAGCCCCCCGCCATCGCATTTTATATTGTACTTTCTCTGCTCTCGGAATGGGATCTTGTCAGTGGCGTCTTTAATTTTGGAAACAGTCACATGTTAGGAGATACATTTGGGAAGTGGGAAGTTGCATGACAAATAAAGTTAGCATCAGAGGCAATGTATGAATTGAGGCATTGTTATCATGCACTTTCCATTCAGAAGTTTGATTTTCTGCGCCGACCCATTCTGTGTCCATCTGCTGGAGAGGAAGGAGTGCACTTTATTTTTTTCCAGTGGGAAGTTGGAACAGTTTATTTAGGGATGGATTTCACATAGTTTTGTTTGTTACGATGATACAAAACACATGACCTGATGTGATGTGGTCACAATACATAGCCTATAGACCTGCAAACTGCTCGTAAATTACTGAAATAATGCAGTACACTGATGTACAAACACGCAAACAACTCGTAAATACTCAAAAGGAGCATGTAAAACGCTCTGCAAACCAGCCCACTAATTGTAAACTGTCGAAATAATGCATTTCACAACCTAAAGACCTGCAAACTACTCGCAAATTACCGAAATAATGCAGCACACTGATGAACAGACATGCAAACAACATGTAAATTCTCAAAATAATGCATGTAAAATGCTCTGCAAACACGCTCAGTAATTGTAAACTGTCGAAATGATGTGTTGCACAGCCTACAGACGTGTCCACAAAATAATGCTGTCTGTGTAAACAACAGCCAAGTTTCCCTCTGGACATGCTATAGAAATCTTTTGCAATGCTCTCAGAAGCTGTTTACGAAAATATCCCAGAAAAACGTGGGATGCATTCTTCCTAGTGGACCTAATGGGACGGCCTGTCCGCCATGTGTTAACCTTCCCACAAAACCGTAACGTCCTGCTCTCAACACATGTCCCAGAAACGGTAATAGTTCGCCCTTGTTCTCGTGGCTAAAAGCCTTCATCTTGTTTGTGCATGCTTGGAAAAACACCATTAATTATAAAAGCGTTCTTGTTGTTTGGAAAGAGAGAACTGTCTGTGCACAGACGGGAAAATCAGTTCAATTATGCAAACAGAATTGCAAGAATTGTCCTACAGAAGAGAAAAATTGCTGGAATTTTCGGTGTCCTACAGCTGCTGGTCTAGAGATGTCCTAATGCCACAATGGCGGATGAGGGACAGCATCACGCCAGAGATGGACAATATGCTTCAACTTGTCTTTGAACACTTGAACAAAGAGGACATCACATTACTCTCAGAACTTTCCATAGATACCTTCCCCCCATCTTGTTCAGACCAGTCTGTAGAGGCTCCTAAGTCCCAGCACAAAGGATGTCTTGTGAATGAATGGAGCGTTCTGCTTGGCTCTCACTGAATTTATCTGCCAAACTGCTGTTGCCACCTCTGTGGGAACAATGTCTGTCATTTTTTTTTCTGCAGATGAGACTTTTAGCGGCAAGACTGATTTGTACAGATTGCGTCAACACACTGGCAGTTAAACCATGCAAAAGTCTTCTACAGATCGTCAAATATGGAAAGGCACTTCCTTAATTACACTGCTCTGCTATCGTTGACCAAAGCTCGAATTTTTCGGCGAAGCCCGCCAAACTGCTGCTGCTGGTTTGGGAGCACTGTCAGTCATTTTCTGCAGACGAGACTTTAAGTGGAAAAACTATTTTGCACATATCGACATATTTTACTGACAGTTAAACCTTGCAAAGGTGGTCTACAGACCATAAAATATGGAAAAACTCCCACTCAATAACACTGCTCTGCTATTGTCGAGGAAAGCTTGAATATTTCAGCATGAAGCTGATCTCCAACCCGACTATATCACCACATGCCGTATGGATGTAGTAAACTCACAATTGCCGGCTGCAGTGGCCATGCGGTTCTAGGCGCTTTAGTCTGGAACCGTGCGACTGCTATGGTCACAGGTTTGAATCCTGCCTCGGGCATGGATGTGTGTGATGTCCTTAGGTTAGTTAGGTTTAACTAGTTCAAAGTTCTAGGGGACTGATGACCTCGGATGCTAAGTCCCATAGTGCTCAGAGCCATTTGAACCATTTGAGCCAAACTCACAATTCGTATCCTGTACCATACAAGATCACCACTTCTGCATTCTGCGTGTAGTTATCGACCACCAGAGATTTATACAGATACCATGAAGTCAGATAGCATAAGGACATGCAGCACTAGATATTTACTGTGAGCTCGGTAGGCCTTCCATGGCAGCCAATGGTCACAAGTCATCTGCTCCCCCCCACCCCTTCCTGCCCCCCGCACACACTCGCCCAATTCATGACAAGAGCGCCCTCAGCAGACTGAGGTTACTCTCTGAACTGTTGTACAAAGGCTGGGTCAGTTCCCTTTGGCACAAAGGCGTTTCTGTTTCTGACCCTGACCTGCCTGCTTGCTTGCTTTCTACACCTGTCTAAAGACCCTGGGATTACAAGAACATCTGTATTTTCACATGGTTTGCTAGGATTTCATGCCATTTTCGCGATACTTCTCGATATCAAGCGCATATCAATATCACTTGCATAATTGTATCACTTGCATAGTATAATTCTGAAGATATAAACTGGAAATTATTTCTCTAGAAACCTGAAACTTTAGCGAGGTGGATCATGCTGTAAACCACTGAGTAACTTACAAACTTACCTTGTCTGCGAAGACCTTTAAGTGAAAACTCGAAAAAATAGAGGAAACTTATGTTTCCACTTGCGAATACAGATGTCGGTGATTTAAGAGATTCCAAATCATCCTTATAATTTACAGAGTCAACTAAGATGTTTCTCATCTCTAGAGAACCAGCAAACGTATCTTCCACTCGTCTTTCACCTGCTAGGTGCACACAACACACAACTCAATCGATGTTATTCAACCAAATAAAGACAGGAAATGTGTAGAAATAGTCAACCAGGCAATTTACATGGGAAGGAACAATGGTCCTGAGCAAACTCATGTCCATACCGATTCTTCTCGAAATTCCACTGGGAACACATGCGACCACGAAGGCTGTCCAACACATACTGAGTATTATTTCACTGTTCAGCCGTCTAGAGCGCGACACGGTTAAGTCAACTATATTCCTGTACGCCAGCCGACCTTTCCATTTGGACGGCTCCTGCCATTAGCTGGAAATGTGAATCATTCCCCCCACAGGCCACCGCTGCCACAAGCCACACACCCCCAGACAGAATCACCCTAGGAAACCGGCCACATATATATTCAACAATGAACGAAGTATCAGAAATACCCCCTCCTGACGACTGTGACTCTGGAAGGAGAAATATCTACCATTCTTATGACTTGACATAATTTTCCAAGTGAAAAAAATCTTTCATTCCCTTTGCGCCTCTTGCTGTTTTCCACGTTAAATCCATACCTTCTCTTATGAAAGGACATATCCATTTTCTTTGCACATGTCGGAACACACACACACACACACACACACACAAAGACACACACTTTGTAAGCCTGACGTTCAAGGCGAATGTATCATGCATCCTCTACTACTGAGTATAATAATTCACCAATAACTGAATGCTGGCGATTCGAAACAGTACTGAGCGAAAATCAATGATGGGTGGAGATGTCTCATAAGTTTTTCTTGCAAATGCTACCATTGTGTCTTAGAAAGAGGAATGTAACCATCTTACAAGCTGCCAGATGTTAAAAACACGATTGCAACGACCAAGTTACTATTATAAGCTATCTTGGTTCTATGGGTGCTCAGAAGTATCACTAATGGTATCCATGTTAAAAACTACACATGCCTTATAAATCGAGGTATTGCATTGCCTCTGAATGAAGTGGTTTTTCCAGACAAATACCGCGACACTAAATACAGACGGCGACTGCCAGAGTGTATATTAACAGACCAACGCGCGGTTACACATTGCCGACGGTGTAAACTCGTAATGAAGTCACTGAATTTAGAATGTGATTCGGTAAGGAACATGGTATGAAGCCGGTATTTGCAACACCCTCATACTGCCACTAGATATTTCTCCAATATTTGTAACACATCCTGTCAAGATGCCACGTCAGAGGTTCTGCGATATATCCACTGGGTTATAGGTGATTGAGAATGATCGCATACAGTAGATGGTGTGCTGATTGAGGTCATAAGAAATGTACACAGGCTTTTCAGATATATACTGTTATGCATTCTGGTAGAAATGCTGTCTACGATTTGGAATCAAGTCTTTCAACCACATACCTGCATTGGGTCCTATGGAGAAGTCTTTTAATGATTACAGTCACCAGTGAAAAGTATTCATGACAGTCTCATATCTCAAAATCAGTCACCTTTTTCAAACCTATCTGCTACAGTAATATTCCAGGGTGGTTTTAGATAGTCCCTATGCACCTTGGAACTGCTCCTCAGACCCTGCACTGCCATCCCTGCAGCTTTGCGCCTGTGGTCGCTCAGTCGGAACTGAGCAGATGTCAGAGAGAGCTGTATGTACCACCTTCTGCACCCCCTGCAGAAACAGGTTGTCCTGAGTTACTGAGACTATTCAGTGGAAATGGGAACATGTTGTCATAGCTCCACCAACTGTGTACAACGTGTAAGGTCAGTGCCAATTGAAGCCTACTCCTGCAACGCGAGGTAGTGTAAAAGATAGTATGAACCATTATGGTGATAATTCTTATCGGGAAAATTAGGAAGAATCAACATCATACAGGTACTGCAGTCCGAAGCAGATCCGCGCCCCTCAGGGCCCAATCATGTCTAACACCCTACATTCTGTCATCGTTGTTCTGTACCATTCAACAGAGAAAAATTACGAACTATAAAAGCTCCACTAGCTTCAATCGATAGAGAACCCGATAAGATTTTTACTGCATCTCTTTCTTCCGATATATCGAAAACAAATACCATATGCGTGCCAGCATCGAGCATATGCAGTGATCCTATTAAGCATGCAGCTAGTAATCCATTGCACAGACTAATGTTAAGTGTCAACACTCATACTGTAGGAGGACCGTATCCCACAGACTATCAGTCGCAAGAGAGGCTAGCTGTGACCCTGTGTCGTTGTTTGAAACATTGTTTTTTTCTGCTGCAACACGCTTTGTACACTACCATACATTTTGTTTTTTTCCACCACGACTTCGAGATATGTGTCAGGTTCTAAACTGACATTAACACATTCTGATCCATTGCTTCTCACAGAAAACTAGACGTCACACAGTATAAATCATGTTGTTGCTGCTGCTACCACAACACACACACACACACGCACACACACACACACACACACACACACACACACACACACACACACACACACACATGGACGATTGAAATAAAAGACAGTCACAACATATGGAAACTGGAACAATTTTGCGACACTGTGGAGAGTTTCCAAATTGCTGTCGGAAGGTGATTGACAGCCTCTCATATGCCACAGTAACGGGATGACTGATGGCTCTGTGTTGCATTTCGACTGATCCCTCTCATTGTAGTCATGTATGCGATCACTGTTTCGGTTCAAGCCATCCCCAGAAGATGTTGGCCCTCCACCAAGACTTTTCCCCCATCTCAAGCAAGGGATGTCAGACAATCATTATGTGGTAATCAACAGTGTACCAGTGGTTGGATGGGACGGAAAAGTCACCGGCGATGTACTGTAATAATAAGCATCATAGTTGATAGCGCAAACAGTTTTAGCAATTTTACCATAATTTCAACACGAACCAATGACGCGGCACCATGCTTCCCAGATTCTGTATTGTCACTAAACCGACCCTCCTCTACTTTGCGAGTAACATTGCGAATGTAGATAGATGACTGTGCAGTACGTCCATTCGCTGTTAATCCTGGAACATACGCATCGAAGTATACCAGACAGTGATCTACATATTACGAGCACTTCAAGTGTAGTGTGTAATTTACGATCTTTCTTTATCCAGATCAGAGTCACATGGCACTCTCGCGTTCTTAGGATAAAGTTAGAGATTGAAAGATCTCCTTGCATTGTCTCTGACCAATCCGCTCTGCAGCACTGTCACCGTTTTCATCTGCAACTGACCAGAAGTAGACCCCTACATTCTGCGTCTCGTGAAAGAATGGAGAGCGCCGAATCCACTGCTGTTCTCCACCCACCCAAGTGCACAAGATGTCTCCAGATGCGCGCATGTTGAGGATGTTACCACCCCTTATCGGTGAGTGGTAGTAGATATGAAAGTGTTGTGACGTAGTAGTAGACGGTTGAAAAGAATAAGAAATGGATGGTTTTTATGGAGAATGGACATTCATACAGACGGAGTTCGAAGCATTTTACGTAAATCAATTACGCTATCAGTTGTAAAGTATTATTCTGCTGTCCAGGAACAGTACCAAAAAGTTATTATTAAGAGGGAATATAAACACGGTTCTGCACTTAAAACAGGCCATAATGTTAGATACTTGCAGTTTCCGACCTATCAGTTGTGTGGAATGCAATGCTGTTATACTCCAATATAAGAAGTATATTTCCAGTGCAAGACATATATCTTTCGTGCAGGTTTCTCTACGATAAACTATTGTGAGAAACTGTAAAATAAAAAACTTCTTCCTTTAGATATAGATTCCGTTCGATACATGCAGAATATAGCTTTCCATAGATGTATAGCGTCCACTGTTCACATCCGATCACAGTTCAGAAATTATACTATGCTCGCATCACTTCTATAAAATGATCGTTAGTAAAGGAGAAAACCCCTTTCAAGGAAACAGATAAAATCATAGCAGCGACGTTTGACAAGTGAAATTACAAGACATGCCGCCATTAACTCTGTAAACAGGACATCTGTCAAGCAGATGTGTACATGGGCATTGTAGTGCCTCACAAACACATGTAGCTAACTTAGAATCACTTTAGTAATGAAACTGAAGTCTTGATTTTATACCCAAGGTGCGACAGGGGAATGGAGAAAGCCGCTTTAATCTTCGTTCTTTTAGAGGAATGTATCGAAACAGGATGGTCAAGTTCCATCACACATGACCACGGAAGTCCTCTTATGACCGAGAGGTTTGCTGTTAACAATCGCAAGTAGACAGTGCTCTATGTCACACACAGAACATGCCGTTGTATACGAGTCGAACGCAGGCTATGTCACACAACTGATGTATCCTGACAGAACAATGGAAAAAAATGGTCAAATGATATGCAACAACATATCTCTCTCTAGAACGCATCATCATTCTACCATTAAATCGTACCTCGTTACAACTCCATCGCAACCGATCACTCCATCCACTCTCTCTCATACTTTAATTCAGATGCAAGTAAGTTTAGAGACAGGTGGTTCTATGTTTTTACAGGAAAGCATCAAAGACAACAGAAATTTGAAATTTAGCATTTGAGAAATCTTTCACGCAGGAGGATCGTACAAACATACCGCCGTTTGAGTCTCGTACAGATTCCCGTATGGAGGACATAGGGCTGTGAAGCGGCTGAATGGGTTGAAAATAAATAAATCGCCAGCTCCTGATGGGATTCCAATTCGGTTTTACAGAGAGTACTCTACTGCATTGGCTCCTTACTTAGCTTGCATTTATCGCGAATCTCTTGCCCAACGTAAAGTCCCGAGCAACTGGAAAAAAGCGCAGGTGACGCCTGTATATAAGGAGGGTAGAAGGATGGATCCTCAAAATTACAGACCAATATCCTTAACATCGGTTTGTTGCAGGATTCTCGAACATATTCTCAGTTCGAATATAATGAATTTCCTTGAGACAGAGAAGTTGCTGTCCATGCATCAGCACGGCTTTAGAAAGCATCGCTCCTGCGAAACGCAACTCGCCCTTTTTTCACATGATATCTTCCGAACCATGGATGAAGGGTATCAGACAGATGCCATATTCCTTGACTTCCAGAAAGCGTTTGACTCGGTGTTCCACTGCAGACTCCTAACTAAGGTACGAGCATATGGGATTGGTTCCCAAATATGTGAGTGGCTCGAAGACCTCTTAAGTAATAGAACACAGTACGTTGTCCTCGATGGTGAGTGTTCATCGGAGGTGAGGGTATCATCTGGAGTGCCCCAGGGAAGTGTGGTAGGTCCGCTGTTGTTTTCTATTTACATAAGTAATCTTTTGGATAGGGTGGATAGCAATGTGCGGCCGTTTGCTGATAATGCTGTGGTGTACGGTAAGGTGTCGTCGTTGAGTGACTGTAGGAGGATACAAGATGACTTGGACAGGATTTGTGATTGGTGTAAATAATGGCAGCTAACTCTAAATATAGATAAATGTAAATTAATGCAGATGAATAGGAAAAAAGAATCCCGTAATGTTTGAATACTCCATTAGTAGTGTAGCGTTTGACACAGTCACGTCGATTAAATATTTGGGCGTAACATTGCAGAGCGATATGAAGTGGGACAAGCATGTAATGGCAGTTGTGGGGAAGGCGGATGGTCGTCTTCGGTTCATTGGTAGAATTTTGGGAAGATGTGGTTCATCTGTAAAGGAGACCACTAATAACACACTAATACGACCTATTCTTGAGTACTGCTCGAGCGTTTGGGATCCCTATCAGGTCGGATTGAGGGAGGACATAATAGAAGCAATTCAGAGGCGGGCTGCTAGATTTGTTACTGGTAGGTTTGATCATCACGCGAGCGTTACGGAAATGCTTCAGAAGCTCGGGTGGGAGTCTCTGGAGGAAACGAGACGTTCTTTTCGTGAATCGATACTGAGGAAATTTAGAGAACCAGCATTTGAGGCTGACTGCAGTACAATTTTACTGCCGCCAACTTATATTTCGCGGAAAGACCACAAAGATAAGACAAGAGAGATTAGGGCTCGTACAGAGGCGTATAGGCAGTCATTTTTTCCTCGTTCTGTTTGGGAGTGGAACAGGGAAAGAAGATGCTAGTTGTGGTACGAGGTACCCTCCGCCACGCACCGTATGGTGGATTGCGGAATATGTATGTAGATGTAGATGTAGACAGCTTACCTCAATAGACATACAGTAAAACGCTGCCTCGACGAAAAAAATGACTGTTTCCCTGGTTCCCGGTGCTTCCATGTCAACGTTTTCTCGTTTCCCTCTTGCTGTCACATACTCGTTCCCACGTGCAAGAATTGTTCTGGGCCAACCAGAAGGCACGCAAGTACTTCCACAATTTCTCCGCATTTCGGTGTACTTCCCATCAATTTATGCGTATTTTCCGTCATTTTTCGTAATTATATCGGTTTTATGTCACTTCTATCCATGCGATCATGACATCACTTCTCGTTCCGTGTCCTGAGAGTGCTTGTAAATGTACTACAACTGCTAACACTTAGCGCAAATGCGCAACTTTTCTGTAGAACCAAGACCGCTTGTGATTGTAACATGGTCGTTGCGATCGTGTTTTTAACATCTGGCGGCTTGTAAAACGGCTGCATTTCTCTTTCTAAGACACAATGGTACCACTCGCAAGAAAACTTATGAGACATGTCCATCCATCACTGATATTCGCTCAGAATTGTTTCGTATCGCCAGCATTCAGTTATTCGTGAATGATTATACTTAGTAGTAGGGGATGTGTGATAGGTACGCCTTGAGCATCAGGCTCAAAATTATGTGCGTGTGTGTGTTTCAACATGTGCAAAGAAAACGGATATGTCCTGTCGTAAGGGACGGTATGAATTTGATGTGGAAAACTGCAATAGCTGCAAAGGGAATGAAAGATTTTGCAAGCTAGCCCATGTCGGCGGCAGTTCGCCGTCTACCAAACGACTAAAAAGTCGTAACCACCACATCCGTGAGGTGCCACGGTTATCAATAGCGCAAGGAAATCTGACTAGTGACCCCAGTGTGGATCACGCCTGAGTTGGCTAACTTGTCATAAAATTAATTTACTTCCTTCAAACCCACAACAAAATAGTTGTCGTCGTAGGGAATGAGAATGGGTGTTATTGAAAAATTAATAACAAGGGCCTATGGAATCACAAAGAGATTTAGTATGTAATATCATGGTCAAGAGAGAACAAACACATAAACAGAAACTTCAGGTGTGTAACATTTCATTAACACAAACTCGGTATGGTTGGCAATAGACTTCTGAAACCTAACTGGAATTTACGTGTAGATGAGACTGGTTATTGTGAATGGAAGGACGCCAATCTCGGCAAGCACACTGTGCTGTATCGTTCAACTGATTGATCTCTCACGTCAAAATATAATTCAGCATGCAATGGACACTGGGAGAAAATACTGCTAGTAGAAGGCTGCCATGAAAAAAATGGTCGTGAAAACGATTGATAGGCTTCTGAATTTGCCGAAGCTGCGCAACGTTACCGATGTAGCCAGTGAAAGACGAGATGCTGTCGGGGTGTGGGCGCTGCTGAAACGTTGTACTGCAGAAGATGACCCCACGTTCGCCGGTGATTGTCTCACATCCACGAAAATAGTTTCGCCCGAGTGTCTGGACGTCTTTACAACTAACTGCTCTCTCTGTAGAAACGGGAGAGCTCTATTAACGACGGTCGGGAAGCAAGTCCTCATCTATCCCTTTTGCTCAAAACCTTCCGAAAAACCCGTTCCCCCCAATGTTCTCAAAAAAAAAAAAAAAAAAAAAAACCTACAATCACGCAGCAGTAGTTACTGTGCTAATTATGTTTCCTAGTAAGGAGACCCGATCTTCCTCAACCAATCACTGCAGTGCAGTACACATTCTGTTCTCTTAAAAAACAGCACACAATGCCTGAAGGTCCTGCAGCCCAAACCACCAGCGCATTTCACAAGATGTGAAAACACGCTCCGTCTCGTCAATGAAATGATTTAGTGGGCGCTGTTTTGGCTCGGCGCGGCGGCTTCTAACAAGGGAACCTCCCCATCGCACCCCCCTCAGATTTATTTATAAGTTGGCACAGTGGATAGGCCTTGGAAAACTGAACACAGATTAATTGAGAAAACAGGAAGAAGTTGTGTGGAACTGTGAAAAAATAAGCAAAATATACAAACTGAGTAGTTCATCGGAAGATAGGCAACATCAAGGACACTGGGACCGCAGGAGCGCCGTGGTCTCGTGGTAACGTGAGCAGCTGCGGAACGAAAGGTCTTGGGTTCAACTCTCCCATCAAGGGATAACTTTAATTTTTTATTTTCAGTTTATGTGACAAACTCTTATGTTTTCATCACTTTTTTGGGAGTGATTATCACATCCACAAGAAAACCTAAATCGGGCAAGGCACAAGAATCTTTTTACCCATTCGCCAAGTGTACAAGTTAGGTGGGTCGACAACATATTCCTGTCATGTGACGCACATGCCGTCACCAGTGTCGTATAGAATATATCAGATGTGTTTTCCTGTGGAGGAATCGGTTGACCTATGACCTTGCGATCAAATGTTTTCGGTTCCGATTGGAGAGGCATGTCCTTTCGTCTTCTTATCGCACGGTTTTGCGATGCGGTCGCAAAACACAGACACTAAACTTATTACAGTGAACAGAGACGTCAATGAAGGAACGGACAGATAATAACTATGCAAAAATAAAGAAAGTAAAATTTTCACTCATGGGAAGACTTGAACCAAGGACCTCTCTTTCTGCAGCTGCTCACGCTACCACGGGACCACGGCGCTTCTGAGCTCACATTTGCCTTGATGTTGCCTATGTGGCCCATGGACTTCTCAGTTTGTATATTTTGCTTATTTTTTCACAGCTCCACACAACTTCTTCCTGTTTTCTCAATCGATCTGTGTTCAGTTTATCAAGGCCTATCCACTGTGCCAAGTTATAACTAAATCTGAGGGGGGTGCGATGGGGAGGTTCCCTTGTAAGAAACGCGACCTGTGGAGAAATTCATTGTCCCGTCTCACAGGGTATGCTGTTCTTATAATAAACTCATTAGCCGGGCGCAGGCTCGACGCCGCTTTACCAGGACCCGCACATGGGATTCGGAGACCAGGTGCCCACACCGCGTCCAGTCGCTAACAAAGCAGTTAGGCCAGCACCTGGATGCCCGGCGTCGCCAGTTTCTAAAGAAGAGTCATTTTGCATTCAGCCACGGCGTTCCCAATTGCCCTGCCGTGCCCACGGCCCACTCAGGTGACTACAAAGAAATCCCCGAATTCGCTTGCTGCTCAGGGAAAGTTCTAAAGCTGCCCCTAATGCAGTGGTCACCTCTAGCTTCCAAAAATCTGTCTCCATAGCTGAGTTTAATTCTACTACTGCTACTCAAGTCATGCAAGTACTGTGAGATCAATCAGTGGTTTACCCTAACCCTAATAATCCATCAGATTAATATCAATCAGGGAGAATATAGATACACCAAGGGCGAATGAAATTGTATGACAATCGCCGAAACAAAATGAAAGGGGAGGTGCCTGACAGGTATTACCACGGCAGTGGCCCGCCCGGAAGGCACCGCCATCTTTCATTACCCCCACTCAGAGTAGATCATTTTTCGCCGTTTGCAGCTCATTAAAGGCAAGGGATAGTGTGACACAACACAAGGAAAATGTCTCAATTAAAACATTATAACAGCCAGTAGTCGTGCTGAAGCAAGAAAGGGCAGAGACCACAGAGGCGAATATTGCCAACCTCTCAGCCAATTTTACTCTCCTTCCTCAAGTGACGCTCATTCATTCACAGGGATACTCACATGCACAACACATCCTCTCTTCCAGTTACAAGAAAGTCGAGCACTGCTGGGTGTTGCCATTGTCAGTTCCATGGACCACATCGTCTGGCAAACATCCAGACTTAATTCGTTAACAATGCATAGTTTAACAGTGCCCTGCACAAACATACATATTCACTAGAAGAAGGAAAGGGGAAGTCCTTACAAAGGATATTCCACCCTATGTGAAAAGTGTCCACATACATTCAGTATCACTGAGCAAAGAAAAGAGACAGTCATAGTGATGAGACCTAATGTCCTTTCAGACTGATTCATTCATGAAACATGACGAATACGCATCTTGCATTCACCTTTCATTAATACATGGTGGACACACTTGTGTAGCTGGAGTTACAAAACGTGTGTCACAATTTATAGATAAAAATTGGTTGTATCTCAAGATAACAGAAAGTGAAAAACTGGTGAGGATATGGTTCAAATGGCTCTGAGCACTATGGGACTTAACTTCTAAGGTCATCAGTCCCCAAGAACTTAGAACTATTTAAACCTAACTAACCTAAGGACATCACACACAACCATGCCCGAGGCAGGATTCGAACCTGCGACCATAGCGGTCGCGCGGTTCCAGACTGTAGCGCCTAGAACCGCTCGGCCACACCGGCCGGCGGTGAGGATATTTACCAAAATAATTTATCCAGGGTACATAAAAGAAAAAAAAAACCAAATGAAATCTGGTAGTAATGTTACGTGAAAACACAAAACCAAGAGTGTTTATAGCATGACCGACAGTGGCAAGTAGTGGTTTAGTGGCTACCAAAACAAAAATGAGACCTGCTTAAATCTATGGCAAGGAAGCAAACATACAATTGTTGTGTGTAATGTTCATCAGTGAAATAGATGATGACACAAAACTGACACTGAACTTTTGTGCATAGCGTACAACAACAATGAAATACATTTAGGTTGTGGATGGTAGCGTTCTTGGGCTCGACCAATCTTGTGTAGATCTTGACAGATTTGTTTTACACAAGACACTACATAACACAGGCTGACGGCACAGTAGTCTTGGTGAGAGTTGCGGGCAGTCTTACAGACAAGGCCCTCGCATGAGTCATTGGGTTTAGGCGCTGCTGGCCCTGACGCAAGATGCTAGACGCTAGACTCATGTCACGCCCCAGCGATGTTGCTGGCCATGTGGGGTGTGGGCTGGAAAGTTCTAAGAGTAGCGTGATATCTTCTTTGTTCAAGTACTCAAATTCAAATGGCTCTAACCACTATGGGACTTAAAATCTGGGGTCATCAGTCTCCTAGGCTTAGAACTACTTAAACCTAACTGAACTAAGGACATCACACACATGCGTGCCTGAGGCACGATGCTAACCTGTGTCCATAGCAGCAGCGCGGTTCCAGACTGAAGCGCCTAGAACCATTCGGCCACAGCGGCCGGCTTCAAGTGTTCAAAGACAAGTTGAATCAGATGCTGTCCCTCATCCGCCATTGTGGCATTAGGACGTCTCCAGTCCAGCAGCTGTAGAACACCGAAAATTCCAGCCATTTTTCTCTTCTGTAGGACAGTTCTGCGAATTCTGTTTGTGTAATTGTTGTGATTTACTCGTCTCTGCTAGACAGTGCTCTCTTTCCAAACAACAGGAATGCATTTGTGATTAACTGTGTTTTTCCAAGCGTGCACAGTCAAAATGAACGCTTTTAGCGGTGAGAACACGGGCGAACGATTACCGTTTCTGAGACGTGTGTTGAAAGCAGGACGTTACGATTTCTGCCGTGGCGGACGTGCTGCACCATTAGGTTCGCTAGGAAGGATGCATCCCGTGTTATTCTAGGATACGTTCGTAAACAGTTTCTGAAAGCATTGCAACAGATTTCTACAGCATGTCCTGAGGAAGACAGACATCTGACTGCAGTATAATACTGACAACTTTTTAGCTATGCCTGCGAGAGTGAGTCGCTAGGCAAACATCTCACAGTTTATAATTAGTGAGCGTCTTTGCAGAGCGTTTTACAGGCATTATTTTGATAGTTTACGAGTTGTTTGCGTGACTGTAAGTTAGTGTACTGTTTTATTTCAGTAATTTACGATGTGTTTGCAGGTCTGTACGTCATGTATTGTGACCACAAGCACGTCAGGGCAAATGTTTTGTACCAGATTAATAAATAAACTATGTGAAATCTATCCCTAAATAAACTGTTCCAACTTCCCACTGGAAATAAATAAAGTACACTCCTTCCTCTCCAGCAGATGGACACAGATTGAGTCCTTTTCCTGCCATTTTTTCCCCAGACCACCATTTCAGATCATGTCATGGGGGTGATGGGAGTGACAGATTAGATTAGATTAGATTAGATTAGATTAATACTAATTCCATGGATCATGAATACCATATTTCGTAATGATGTGGAACGAGTCAAATTTTCCAATACATGACATAATTAAGTTAATTTAACAACATAATTAAGTTAATATAACAACTTTTTCTTTTTTTTTTCTCTCGTGGCGGTACTGTGTACTAGATCAGTTGGACTCCGGAAATCATGATGAACACACTGGATGGAGCTACTACCTATGACAACTCAAATTGTTAAAAAAAATATGCATGCAAAATAAAGACTTATGTCTGTCCTATCCAGCAGCCCAGCACAGACTGAGTCATTTTCCTGCCAATTCCAAGGAACAGGTGGTGGTCGGATGACTTAGCTTAGGGGAGGTAGTCCAAGTGACCAATTTTTCCTCCAAAATTTTCCCGCCATTTTCTTGGTGAGAGTGGGGAGGGGGATGGGGAGGGGGGTATGTTATTTGAGGTAGCCCAATTGACCTATTTTCCCACCAAAATTTGAACTTCCCGCCATGTCGTCATTGCAACATTGTCACATTTATCGCCACCATCTTGGATCCACCATCTTGAATAAATTTTGCAACAGTGCATAGTGGGGTGACGCTGGCCTTGCCCTACTACTAATGTCATGACATTTGTTGAAATCCTCATGTAAAATCGCTGACCGCAACGTCATTAGTGTGATGGTCCTTCATCTTAATATTACTTGTTTCCTCGCCCTCTCTGCAACAGATATCGTACAAAGGAGAATGACATTTTCCATATTTCCGGTTTTACCACACACAAGGTTCTCATCTTCTTTCGACTTAAGTCAGTGGGGCTGTGGTAGATAGGGCTCCTATCTAGAGATGACGTGAACAAGACCTCTTGTGGAATCTAAGTGCTTTATCTCCTTCGCTCTTTAACATTTGTCAGAAACGAGCGCACACTATGTACAGTATCTATTTCCCCACAAACATTGCCATTCCTTGTCCATCCGTCTCTTTATCTGATCTCACTATCTAGTGTTTCTCCAACTATTGCCCACACGTTCGCTACATTTTCTCTGTGTTGAAAGTAAATGGTTTTCGAATCTGCTGGTCCGTGATGTACAATCCCCAGATTAGTAGTAAGGAGTCTGTTGGCGTCATTTTATATGTATCTATGAGGTGTTAAAGTATTGCCCCCTGCACTCTTCTCAGGCTCTTTACCAGCTCTCTCTGTCTGAGTTTGTGACCAGACACTGGCTCGTAATGAAACTATAGCCGTCAGTATTGCCTCACAATACTGTCTTACTATGTCAGGTGGTAACCTGTATTGAACTTCAGCACGTCTTATACACAGATTTTGAGGCTCGTTTGGAGAGTACCTTTATATGATCTTTAAAAGTCAGTCCCTCCTCTAGAAGAAGACTGAAATACCAGCAGACTTCTTATTGTTTGATTGGCATGTTATCTAGTCTGACGGTCAGGTTCTGTTGTTTAGACGATTTACCTTTCAGGAGAAGGTGAGTTGGTTTGCCTACTGCCACTTGCAGCTTGTTGCACAAGCACCAGCTCCACAGCAAGATTAATTCTCCAGTACATGTTTTTTTTCCATCTGTGCTCTGGGATACCCTGAAACAATATCCAGCAGCTCATCTGCATATGTCACAACTCCAGTTATCTTCCTGACTTGCTTTCAGTAGTTCAAGAAGAGCTTGTATCCTTATGTCTCAAAAAGTAAGCCCAAAATTGGACCTCTGTGGGCTCACCTCTTGGTATGTTTCTTCGTAGTACTATCCTGGTAGTCTATTGTAACTTGCGGCTTTTGCTGTAACTGTGTAGACTCAAATATATAAGGATATCTGGGATTTCTTAATTTCATTAGTCAAGCGAAAAGGGAGAGCCTCAACAATTTATTAAAATCTCCTTGGATGTCGATCTTCACTTGTACAACGTAGCGAGATGCCACATTTGTGAGTAGTTCTAGTGCTCGATTTATTGGATTCTTACGACGTTTCTTGCGGGGTTCTGGCTCCTACTCCTCACGTTGTGTATCTCTTTCAATGCAAACGATAACGAAGCTGTAGCAAGCTTCGCAGGAGACCGCGCAACATATGGCTATTTATACTAGCAGTGAGACACATTAGCGAATAATTTGACAAAAGATGAACTGGGGTTGGATCTGTTGGCTGAAATCCTGAAGGATAATGACATTGCTCAATATAGATTGATTTTAACTTTGAGACAAATTTCTTCTATTTTTCAGAAGTGCACAACGAATCCAAACGCGACCACATACAAATAACTCGTGAATAACTTCAGTACCCATCGGCAGTGCAAAAATTTTGGAATTACTTTCTGCAGACATAGCATTTGCACCCGGCAGCATATGCTAAATAATAAAGTATCTCAGTGCAATAAACTTTGGAAAATCTGATCTATCTCTCAAAGAACTAAAGTCACTCATGCGAAATCTCGTCACTAACTGAAATGCCCCTAAAGGCTGAAATTAGGGTCCCGAGATTTACAAATTACGACACACGCCTAAAATTATTCTAAGTACCGCAAAACGAAAGTAACATTCACGGAATACGTACAGCCTGCGACTTTACCGCCTCCGGACGAAACCATGACCAAACCCTTCACCAAGAACTCCAGACGTAAGGCGACAGACCAAGGACGTGGAGCTCAGCCCTGCGCGCTAATTTAAATGTTCGGTCACATGACCACTTCTTGATTCAGTGGAGATATTTTCATCCTGACCACCTCCCATAATTTTCACAATAATTCCGTATAAATACTTATGATAAACATACAGAAACTCTTTGCGGTCAGTTTGCGACGTCGTAATGAAATTATTTACGCATTATTTCAACAATTTTATACAAGCCTCGGACATAGAAATCCACATCCAGCACTGGAGTCAAAACATTCGCTTGACCTATTTTATAAATCAAAAGTATAATCAAATATACATAGAAAGTTATCGGAATCTTAAAGAAGGAAACTCATGCTAATAAGATCATTTGTGTCTCTGTGGAAGATTCCATAGTTGCGGCACTATTTACGTAAATAAACTAAATTGTTTACAGAATTTTTGTATGTTTGTTTAATTAGAAAGTAATCTGTTCATTTAATTTTCTGCATTATCCTCTTTCATTTGGTGCCCTATTAAGTGACTTTCGTGATGGGTTCAGTTATTACAGTTTATTACAAACAGTTATGGTTATTATGTTAATAACTATTTAACAATTAAAGCTTCAAACATGCATTTATATTCAGTGAGTTTCTTCCGTTGATGCTGTCCCAAAGCTGTAATTGGTTTCTTTCTAGCATGCCTCTAATCTAAAGCATTTTAAGTATTTTCATTAAAATTATTTAGTGACGTTATTCCAAGTCACAGGCCTCTCCATCTTAGCTCATTCCGCAACCATGTCGCCGGAACACACCCATCTTTCCTCTTGGGAAATCCCCCAATGACCTTTGGACCTCGTGGCTTGCTAGCCGCCTTTACCTGAGCTCAGCTCGCCTGTTACAGCCCATCTGACGACTGGTCGCCCCAAGAAACATGCTCGCTGGCCCACAGCGCCGCCCTGCGGGAGCCAAACTAGCTGATCTTAATGTTTCATCCTCACCTTCCACACGTCATATTGATTACGATTCATTCGTATCAGCTCTCTACGTGTAAGCAACTGTGTGCAGAAAATCCTTCTTGGGTATCACCCAGAGTATTCATAATGTATATCAATTGGTAGGATCTCTGTCTCAGTCGTTTTTGAGTAGCACTGCATCAGCGGGCTTCCATCTGTCAAGATCCCTTCTCTGCACTAGCGACTCATTCAAAAGTGCTGTCATAAATGGCCCTCCGCGCTTTCTGCAGCGACTCTGGACATATCCCATCGGAGCAAGGAGCTCTGTCTCTCTTTAAAACTATACTGAATTCTGAAGTTCCCCCTACGAAAACAATATACAGAGTTATTTATAAGTACCTCTAGAGTTTCAGAAGACTAATGTGTGAAAACTACATGACATTCAAAAAAGAGACTCATGTCAGTAGATACGGCATCTCCCCAAGTTTTTAACTAACATTGCAGGTGATGAAAATGGGCACCATTTATGACGTGGCAAACGTCAATACAGTAGCCAAACTCTTGTGATACACGTCCAAACACGTCAAGGTCGATATCAGCGATTGTATTAATTATTATCCTTTCTTGTAACACTTCTACATTAAGTGGTAGTGCAGGCAGGAACATACAATCTTTGACATAACTCTGTAAGAAGAAATCACACGAAGATACGTCAGGTGACCATGGTAGCCACTGAAGAAGTGGGGAGTCATGATGGGAATCATGTCCAGTCCTGCACTGAGGCAGTTCAGCATTGAGGTAATCACAAACATCTGAAAGGACTTGTGGTGGAGCACCATCTTGTTACAAAATGAAATCTCCACTGTGTTGCACTAATTGAGACATAAGCCAATGCTGCAATATATCAGTAGTGGGGCAGGGGGGGGGGGTATCGCCCCACATTGCGGGTTTCATACGTTCAAGGGCAAGCATACATACAGGGGCAAACCTATTGTTATGCTAATTGATTTATGGCTCCCCAGGGGTTGATTAATGACCCTCAGGGGAAAATTTGTCTTTCTGAGAAACTCCTCCACCCCTCCCCCTCCCTCACCACCACCACAACTCTGGGAAACCTCCAACCCTCCCCCCTCGCTGACACAAGCACATTTTCAGACCTGAGTTATTCGATTAGCCACCTCCCACAGCCGGCCGGGGTGGCCAGGCAGTTCTAGGCACGTCAGTTTGGAACCGCGCTACCGCTACGGTCGCAGGTTCGAATCCTGCTTGGGGCATGGATGTGTGTGATGTCCTTAGGTTAGTTAGGTTTAAGTAGTTTTGAGTTTTAGGGGACTGATGACCTCAGATGTTAAGTCCCATAGTGCTCAGAGCCATTTGAACCATTTTGAAACCCCTCCCACTTTATCAATTTCATTGACTAATTAATTAAATCGATATCCTTTTGTGTGGGGCAGTTTTCCTTGGTGGATGCTGCTCTCTTCTGTAAATATTGACTGACCATCTATTTGACAGGAAATCGATTGCAGGGTATGGAATGTTGTTTAAACAATTTATGGTAGACAAGACAATGTGTGGAATATTGTTTATTTGAACAATTCATGGGATACAAGGCAGTGTATGGAATAAGGTTTGTTTATTTGAGTAAAGAATTTGGCAGGAAATCGATTGCAGTGTATGGAATATTGTTTAAACAATTTCTGGCGGAGAAGGCAATGTGTGGAATATTGTTTATTTAAACAATATGTGGGAGACAAGGCAGTGTATGGAATATTGTTTATTTATTTAAAGGATTTGCAGGGAAATAGACTGCAGTGTGTAGAATACAGTTTCTTTAAACAATTTGTAGGTGACAAGGCTGTATGGAATATTCCGATTGTGCAAGGAATTCCATCATGAAACACTCACCACACGTAATTACACTGTTATGCTAAACATATCTGGCGAAAAAAAACTCTCGATCACTTCGCTGACTGCCAGATGAATTGTGCTGCATCACGCACGCCACCAGTCGAGAACCGCCACAGCTGCTAGATCCCACTAATTCTCCACAAACAAAGCACCAGGCAGCAGCATCCCTTTGAAATTTGATATCAAACTCACTTCCTGCCTCACTATCTCCCTCTCTGTCTCTCTCCCTCTCGCTGTCTCAAGTGGCTCTTCCAAACAAGCCCCTTAGAAAATCCTCCATTCGTAGAACAGTTAGATTTCTTTAAGACTTCCTATGAATCTCAGTCTGGCGTCTGCATTTCCTACTATTTTCTTTATGTGGTCATTCCATTTAACGCTGTGCATAATTACTCCTAGATATTTACGGTAGATATTGTTCCCAGCAATCTGTCATCAATAGTGTAGTTGTACTGTAGTGGATTCCTTTTCCTATGTGTGCACAATACGTCACATTTGTTTACGTTCAGGGTCAACTGCCAGGGCCTGCACCATTCATCAATCCTCTGCAGATCATTCTGCAAATCGGTAAAGTCTTCTGACGTAGCTACCTTGTTATAAACAACCGTGTCATCTGCGAACACTTTAAAGTGCATAGGACGTTTTCTACTAGATCATTTATATAGTCGTATACATTGTAAACAGTAACGGTCCTACCACACTTCCTCTGGATGCTCTGGAAATTAACTTTACATCTGTCGATTTTCTTTTGTTAGGAGCAACTTGGAAGGGGAGCAAGTTCTTTCTCCCACTCTTTGTAGAATGTTATTGGCATCTCACCTGGTCCTAACGCCTTTCTATTATTAAGCCATTGTAGTTGCTTTTCTGTTCAGCGATCGGTTATCTTTATATATGCCATTTCGAAGTTCGTACGGTGATTGAAAGGAGGAGCCGCGTTACGATCTTCCGCGGTGAAACAGTTTCGAAAGACCGAAGTCAGTATTTCGGCTATCTGTCTGCTATCTTTTGTTTCGGTGCCAGTGTGGTCACTGAGTGAATGAACAGAGGATTTCGAATCGCTTACTGATTTACTATAAGACCAAAGCCTCTTAGTGTTTTTACTCAGATCGGTTCCACAAAATTTTACTTTCAAAGTCATTGAACGCTTCGCTCATTGGTCTCCTTACGCTCATTTCCACTTCGTTCAGCTTTTGTTTGTCAGCTAGGTTTTGACTTCTCTTGAATCTGTGATGAAGCTCTCTCTGTTTACGTAGTAGTTTCCTAACAGGGCTATTAAACCACGTTGGGTCTTTCCCATCCACCTTGCTCGTAACATACATGCCTAAGGCATATTGAATGATGCTTTTGAATTTTTTTCATTTGTACTCCACATCTTCGTCCTCATCCCTGAATATTTGACGCTGACTTCTTAGATATTCTACAATTTGTATACTGTCACTCTTGTTAAGCAAAAATTTATTCCTACCTTTCTTAATATTCTTTGCAAAACCTATAGTCGTAGTTGCTATCGCAGCCTGGTGAATACTGACACCTTCCTCTACGTTAACTGCTTTGGTAAGTCCAGGTCTATTTGTTACTAGGACGCCTAAGACGCTACCTTCACGAGATGGTATACTAACTACCACCTCGGAGTAATTTTCGAACAAGACAGTCGGAATAACGCCACAAGAATCCCTGTCTCTGGCAGCAGTTTTGGCAGCATGACTCTCGCAATCTATACCTGGCAAGTTGAACTCACCCCCTACTACAACAGCTACAACAGCGTGATCAGGACAGTTATTCACGAAATTCAATAAGTTCTCTCTGAAGCAAGCTACCATTGCAGCTCCTGACCCAGGCTGTCTATAAAAGCATCCGATTGCCTTTTTTTTTTGACGGACCTTTGATGCTTAATATCACCCATATCCCCCCCATGAACCATGGACCTTGCCGTTGGTGGGGAGGCTTGGGTGCCTCAGCAATACAGATAGCCGTACCGTAGGTGCAACCACAACGGAGGGGTATCTGTTGAGCGGCCAGACAAACATGTGGTTCCTGAAGAGGGGCAGCAGCCTTTTCAGTAGTTGCAAGGGCAACAGTCTGGATGATTGACTGATCTGGCCTTGTAACACTAGCCAAAACGGCCTTGCTGTGCTGGTACTGCGAACGGCTGAATGCAGGGGGAAACTACAGCCGTAATTTTTCCAGAGGGCATGCAGCTTTACTGTATGATTACATGATGATGGCGTCCTCTTGGGTAAAATATTCCGGAGGTAAAATAGTCCCCCATTCGGATCTCCGGGCGGGGACTAATCAAGAGGATGTCGTTATCAGGAGAAAGAAAACTGGCGTTCTACGGATCGGAGCGTGGAATGTCAGATCCCTTAATCGGGCAGGTAGGTTAGAAAATTTAAAAAGGGAAATGGATAGGTTGAAGTTAGATATAGTGGGAATTAGTGAAGTTCGGTGGCAGGAGGAACAAGACTTCTGGTCAGGTGACTACAGGGTTATAAACACAAAATCAAATAGGGGTAATGCAGGAGTAGGTTTAATAATGAATAGGAAAATAGGAATGCGGGTAAGCTACTACAAACAGCATAGTGAACGCATTATTGAGGCCAAGATAGATACAAAGCCCACACCTACTACAGTAGTACAAGTTTATATGCCAACTAGCTCTGCAGATGACGAAGAAATTGAAGAAATGTATGATGAAATAAAAGAAATTATTCAGATTGTGAAGGGAGACGAAAATTTAATAGTCATGGGTGACTGGAATTCGAGTGTAGGAAAAGGGAGAGAAGGAAACATAGTAGGTGAATATGGATTGGGGGACAGAAATGAAACAGGAAGCCGCCTTGTAGAATTTTGCACAGAGCACAACATAATCATAACTAACACTTGGTTTAAGAATCATAAAAGAAGGTTGTATACATGGAAGAACCCTGGAGATACTAAAAGGTATCAGATAGATTATATAATGGTAAGACAGATATTTAGGAACCAGGTTTTAAATTGTAAGACATTTCCAGGGGCAGATGTTGACTCTGACCACAATCTATTGGTTATGACCTGTAGATTAAAACTGAAGAAACTGCAAAAAGGTGGGAATTTAAGGAGATGGGACCTGGATAAACTAAAAGAACCAGAGGTTGTACAGAGATTCAGGGAGAGCATAAGTGAGCAATTGACAGGAATGGGGGAAATAAATACAGTAGAAGAAGAATGGGTAGCTTTGAGGGATGAAGTAGTGAAGGCAGCAGAGGATCAAGTAGGAAAAAGACGAGGGCTAGTATAAATCCTTGGGTAACAGAAGAAATACTGAATTTAATTGATGAAAGGAGAAAATATAAAAATGCAGTAAGTGAAACAGGCAAAAAGGAATACAAACGTCTCAAAAATGAGATCGACAGGAAATGCAAAATGGCTAAGCAGGGATGGCTAGAGGACAAATGTAAGGATGTAGAGGCCTATCTCACTAGGGCTATGATAGATACCGCCTACAGGAAAATTAAAGAGACCTTTGGAGATAAGAGAACGACTTGTATGAATATCAAGAGCTCAGATGGAAACCCAGTTCTAAGCAAAGAAGGGAAAGCAGAAAGGTGGAAGGAGTATATAGAGGGTCTATACAAGGGCGATGTACTTGAGGACAATATTATGGAAATGGAAGAGGATGTAGATGAAGATGAAATGGGAGATATGATACTGCGTGAAGAGTTTGACAGAGCACTGAAAGACCTGAGTCGAAACAAGGCCCCCGGAGTAGACAATATTCCATTGGAACTACTGACGGCCGTGGGAGAGCCAGTCCTGACAAAACTCTACCATCTGGTGAGCAAGATGTATGAAACAGGCGAAATACCCTCAGACTTCAAGAAGAATATAATAATTCCAATCCCAAAGAAAGCAGGTGTTGACAGATGTGAAAATTACCGAACTATCAGCTTAATAAGTCACAGCTGCAAAATACTAACACGAATTCTTTACAGACGAATGGAAAAACTAGTAGAAGCCAACCTCGGGGAAGATCAGTTTGGATTCCGTAGAAACACTGGAACACGTGAGGCAATACTGACCTTACGACTTATCTTAGAAGAAAGATTAAGGAAAGGCAAACCTACGTTTCTAGCATTTGTAGACTTAGAGAAAGCTTTTGACAATGTTGACTGGAATACTCTCTTTCAAATTCTAAAGGTGGCAGGGGTAAAATACAGGGAGCGAAAGGCTATTTACAATTTGTACAGAAACCAGATGGCAGTTATAAGAGTCGAGGGACATGAAAGGGAAGCAGTGGTTGGGAAGGGAGTAAGACAGGGTTGTAGCCTCTCCCCGATGTTGTTCAATCTGTATATTGAGCAAGCAGTAAAGGAAACAAAAGAAAAATTAGGAGTAGGTATTAAAATTCATGGAGAAGAAATAAAAACTTTGAGGTTCGCCGATGACATTGTAATTCTGTCAGAGACAGCAAAGGACTTGGAAGAGCAGTTGAATGGAATGGACAGTGTCTTGAAAGGGGGATATAAGATGAACATCAACAAAAGCAAAACAAGGATAATGGAATGTAGTCTAATTAAGTCAGGTGATGCTGAGGGAATTAGATTAGGAAATGAGGCACTTAAAGTAGTAAAGGAGTTTTGCTATTTGGGGAGCAAAATAACTGATGATGGTCGAAGTAGAGAGGATATAAAATGTAGGCTGGCAATGGCAAGGAAAGCGTTTCTGAAGAAGAGAAATTTGTTAACATCCAGTATTGATTTAAGTGTCAGGAAGTTCATTTCTGAAAGTATTCGTATGGAGTGTAGCCATGTATGGAAGTGAAACATGGACGATAAATAGTTTGGACAAGACGAGAATAGAAGCTTTCGAAATGTGGTGCTACAGAAGAATGCTGAAGATTAGATGGGTAGATCACATAACTAATGAGGAAGTATTGAATAGGATTGGGGAGAAGAGAAGTTTGTGGCACAACTTGACCAGAAGAAGGGATCGGTTGGTAGGACATGTTCTGAGGCATCAAGGGATCACCAATTTAATATTGGAGGGCAGCGTGGAGGGTAAAAATCGTAGAGGGAGACCAAGAGATGAATACACTAAGCAGATTCAGAAGGATGTAGGTTGCAGTAGGTACTGGGAGATGAAAAAGCTTGCACAGGATAGAGTAGCATGGAGAGCTGCATCAAACCAGTCTCAGGACTGAAGACCACAACAACAACATCACCCATATTAATTCACATCCAGAATATGTGATAACCTCACTAGAGGTTACTGAGTTCAAAAAATGGTTCAAATGGCTCCGAGCACTATGGGACTTAACATCTATGGTCATCAGTCCCCTAGAACTTAGAACTACTTAAACCTAACTAACCTAAGGACAGCACACAACACCCAGTCATCACGAGGCAGACAAAATCCCTGACCCCGCCGGGAATCGAACCCGAGAACCCGGGCGCGGGAAGCGAGAACGCTACCGCACGACCATGAGCTGCGGACTACTGAATTCTTTACTGCAGTAAATACGCTGCCACCATTGGCGACTAACCTATTCTGGTAACAAGTAATCCAATCTGGACTTAGGATTTCGATGCTATTCACTTCCGGTTTTAATCAGCTTTCTATTCCTATTACTATCTGGTCATTATATCTTTCAATAAGCGATACTACACTGAAGAGCCAAAGAAACTGGCACACTTACGCAATATCGTGTAGGGTCCCCGCGAGTACGCAGAAGTGCCGTAACACGACGTGACATGCACTCGACTAATGCCTGAAGTAGTGCTGGAGGGAACTGACACCATGAATCCTACAGGGCTGTCTATAAATAAGTACGAAGGGGTAGAGATCTCTTCTCAACAGCACGTCGCAAGGCATCCCAGGTAAGCTCAATAATGTTCATGTCTGGGGGATTTGATGGACAGCGGAAGTGTTTAAACTCAGAAGAGTGTTCCTGGAGCGACTTTGTAGCAATTCTGGACGTATGGAGTGCCGAATTGTCCTGCTGGAATTGCTCAAGTCTTTCGGAATGCTCAATGGATACGAATGGATGTAGGTGATCAGGCAGGATGCTTACGAACGTGTCACCTGTCAGAATCGTATCTAAACGTATCTGGGGTGCGGTATCACACCAACTGCACACGCCGCACACCATTACAGAGCCTTCACTAGCTTGGACGGTCCTCTGCTGACATGCAGGGTCCATGAGGGTGTCCCTTAACCGCACACGTCCATCCGCTCCATACAGTTTGAAACGTGATTCGTCCGACCAGGCAACACGCTTCCAGTGATCAACAGTCCAATGTCGGTATTGACGGGTCCAGGCAAGGTGTAAAGCTTTGTGTCGTGCAGTCATAAAGGGTACACGGGTGGGGCTTTGACTCTGGAAGCCATATTGATGATGTTTCATTGAATGGTCCATATGCTGACACTTGTTGTGGCCCAGCATTGAAATCTGCAGCTATTTGCGGAAGGGATGCACTTCTGTCACTTTGAACGATTCTCTTTGGTTGTCGTTGGTCCCTTTCTTGCAGGATCTTTTTCCGGCCGCAGCTATGTCGGAGATTTGGTGTTTTACCGGATTCCTGAAATTCACAGTACACTCGTGAAATGGTCATACGGGAAAATCCCCACTTCATTGCTGCCTCGGAGGAGCTGTGTCCCATCGCTCGTGCGCCGACTATAACACCACGTTCAAACCCACTTAAATCTTGATAACCTGCCATTGTAGCAGTGGTAACCGACGTAACAACTGTGCCAGACACTTGTTGTCTTATATAGTCGTTGCCGACCGCAGCACCGTATCCTGCCTGTTTATGTATCTCTGTATTTGAATATGCATGCGTATACCAGCTTCTTTGGGGCTTTAGCGTAAATCTGGGATCTTTTCTTGGATGTTCCTGCATTTTATTAACATAATATTAACCTGTTCTATATTTATTGTGGCTGTCGTAACTTCGAGTTTGGCAAGCGTTTTGTCTCAGAACCCCATGGGGCAAGGGGGAGGTTCTCTATCCTAAAATACCCTCATATACTAACGCCACATGTACTACGCTACCCTAGTAGCCTCTTTCTGCGTGTAGGCACCCATGTCCTATGAAGGGGAACCCCACAATTCTCCACCAAACAGTGTAGGTCGAGAAATTTACTTCCGATCCCATCGCAGAGTCTTCTGAGCCTCTATTTTAAACCTTCCACTCTGCTCCAAACCAGATGACCACGCTTGACTCTCGGTACGATGCTACAAATAGCCATCTTAGCCTGCACGCTCCGTGTGCTGCTAGCTGCTTTCAGCAAATCAGTCATTCGCCGAATGTGGCCAGGGAAGGCCTTAGAGCACAAGTCTCAGGCGTCATTCGATCCGACATGTGGCATTATTTGCAGCTGGTTGCACCCAATGCCTCCACCACGTCAGAGAAACCCCTCGACAAACATATCAAGAAGACAATGACATTATTTCCATTACCACCCTAACGTTGGAGATACAAGTGACCAGCATACCTACCCTTTGCACTTGACCGGTCTAGGCAGGAAAATTTGCCACTGGCTCAACAGGAGAGGGATCCCTTACTGGCTCACAGGTTTTATTAAGACTGGGTAGCACTTAGTATCTGTTGCTAAGCCGTAAGGAATCATACATGCAGCCCATTCCCTCTTTCGTCTTCTGCCCAGTAGTTCGTCAACCCACCACTGTGCGCCACTCAGTCTCGAGTGAGGATGATCCCGTCAGATGTGTATCGGAAGACGCAGTGAGAACCAGGTCACCAGGGGTTCCAACGTCGAAGATGTTGCAGGTCTCATCACTGGCGTCCCGATGTTGCCGCATCTTTGAGCAGTAGCCAGTAGGCTATCGACCGTGGCCAACGCAGCTTCCAGCTGTTTATGTACAGTAGCCAATTCTCCTTGTTTACCAAGAAAAATCTCCAAATAGCCGCAAGTTATGAGAAGTTATTTTATTTTATTTTGATGACCAGTTTCGGTATTTCAATATCTCATCTTCAGGCCCTATATGTACTCATGTGTAGCCAAACAGATGTATCGATATTAGCATACTGGAGTCATCAGTATCTGGATACCGTGAATTCACGAGCACTTCATGAGTAAACAATCAGATGTATCGATAATAGCCCACTGGAGCCATCAGTATCGTTATTCGAGTGCTTCCTTCCAAGACCTGACAACAATTGAGCACACCTGCAGTCCGATAATGTGGTCCGCTCACAACAAGCCCAGTCGGCAGTCATACTGTAGCGTGAAAAAAATTAATGTAAGATCTCAAAAAGTAAAAACGAAGCAGTCATGATTACATTAGAAAGTACTAATAGGCCGCCACAAAAGAAAAAAAATTGCCCGACTGTGGCACTGCTGAGGCTGGAATGCAAGCAAAATAAAACGAGGACAAAAAACAAACACTAAAATCTGATCTGCAGATTTCTCACTACAACCTGAGACCGCAAAAACCGCAAGCTCTTAAAACAGAAACACATTTCTCTACTGAAAATGGGTGCACCAGCAGGTACTTTTAACTAGAACCTCTTCTTACACAAAGCTACTGCAGGAAATAAATATGAAAACTCTAATGCACTGATCTAAACTATATGCTATCGAAAGGCTGTCACGTGACGTGGCATTTCTGGTGGCGGAAAATTACACAAAGAAGCCGCCTCACTCAAGGATATGCACTAACATTTGCGCAAAAACAAAAAGTGAGAGTAATTGGATAACCTCTATAAAATACACTGGTAACGTTCACTTCTTCGCAGAAGTACGTAAAAAAAACAAGAAACTAAACTAAATTACTGAGTATCAGGCAACTACTATTGCTGCTACCACTAGTGGTGCGTCCCACCAGCTCGACGTCTGCCTCTGCACTGACTGATGTATAAGGGGCGACCAAAAATATCCATTTGACGGCGTTGCTGCAGTGTATACGATACGCAACGTTGTGCGTGTCCAATGCAGGTATATAAGCACAGATATTAAGCGAGGGATTCGTGTGGCATTCGGGTCGTTAAGACTTGGGTGCAATAAATGCGGAGACATGAACTATGGCGACGTTATTACGAAATGCATCTAAACAGTACCACCATGCTGTTATTCTTTCCTTGGCTGCTGAAGGATAAGCACCGGTAGACATCTATCAGAGAATGAAGAATGTTTATCAGCCAGCATGTCTGTCGAAAGCCAGCGTTGTGGAATGGTGCGCCAAGGTGTGCTGCTGCTACATGATAACATCTACATCTACATCCACATCTACGTGGCTACTCTGCAGATCACCATTACGTGCCTGGCAGAGGGTTCATCGAACGACCTTCACACTAATTCTCTGTTATTTCACTTTCGCGCGTGGAGAAAAACACCTGTATCTTTCCTTCCAAGCTCTGGTTTCCCTTATTTTATCACGATGATCGTTTCTCCTTATGCAGGTCGGCGTCAATAAATTATTTTCGCATTCGAAGGAGAAAGCTGGTGATTGAAATTTCGTGAGAAGATCCCGCTGCAACGAGAAATGCCTTTGTTTTAATGATGTCCATCCCAAAACTTGTATCATGTCCGTGACAATCTCTCCCCTATTTTTCGATAATATACAAAACGTGCTGCCCTTCTTTGAACTTTCTTGATGTACTCGGTTAATCCTACCTGGTAACTTTCCCACAATGCGCAGCAGTACTCCAAAAGAGGACGGACAAGCGTAACGTAGGCAGTCTCTTTAGTAGATCTGTTGCAAATTCTAACTGTCCTGCCAAAAAAAAGAAAAAAAAAACACACAGTCTTTCGTTCGCCTTCCCCACAACATTTTCTGCCAATAAAAAGCAATCTTTAGTCGTTTTCCCCACAACATTTTTTACGTGTTCTTTCCAATTTAAGTTGTTCGTAAATGTAATTCCTAGGTATTTAGTTGAATTTAAGGCCTTTGTATTTGATTGATTTATTGTATAACCGAAGTTCAACGGATTCCTTTTAGCACTCACGCCGATGAGCTCACACTTTTCACTATTTAGGATCAATTGCTAATTTTCGCACCATACACATACCTTTTTTAGATGATAAACGACAGTATCATCTGCAAACAGCCTAAGACGGCTGCTCATATTGTCTCCCAAAAAGCTTAGATAGATAAGGAACAGCAGAGGCCGTAACACTACCTTGTGGAATGCCAGAGGTCACTTCTGTTTTACTGGACGACTTTCCGTCAATTACTATGAACTGTCACCTCTCCGACAGGAAATACGAATCCAGTCGCATAACTGAGACGATATTCCATAAGGACGCAATTTGATTAGAAGCCGCTTGTGAGGTACGGTGTCAAAAGCCTTCTGGAAATCTAGAAATACGGAATCAATTTGAAATCCCTTGTCGATAGCACTCAACACTTCGTGTGAGTAAAGAGCTACTTGTATTTCACAAGAACGACGTTTTCTAAATCTGTGTTGATTGTGTGTCAATACACCATTCTCGTCGAGGTAATGCACGATGTTCGAACACAATATATGTTCCACAATCCTGCAGCACAATGACGTTAATGATATGGGTCTTTAATTTAGTGGATTACTCCTATAGCCTTTCTTGAATATTGATGTGACCTGTGCAACTTTCCAGTCTTTGGGCACGGATCTCTCATCGAGCGAGCGGTTGTATACGATTGTTAAGCATGGAGCTGTTGTATCAGCATTCTCAGAAAGGAACCTAACTGATATACAATCTGGACCGTTCCCGTATCGTAACGCAGAAGTTATGCCTGCCAACTCAAGTGGGGAACATTCGAGCAACCGCCCTATGGTCCTGATCCCATGCGACTGTCACTCCTTCGGTCCCTTAAATAAAGGCCTTGAAGGGTCTACTGTTCCTGTCTGACGAGGATGTGCAGCAGGCAGTTACGGACCTCTTCACGCAGCAAGACACGGTGTTTTACCAAATGGGTATCTTCAACCAGGCAGTTACGGACCTCTTCACGCAGCAAGACACGGTGTTTTACCAAATGGGTATCTTCAACCTAGTGCGCCGGTGGGATGATTGCCTGATTGCCCACGGAGATTTCCCCAATCAGCATACCGATTCTTGACTGTTTGGACTTCGAACAGAAACTTTTTGATCGCCCCTTATATTGTACTTCTGGTATTTTCATATTTTTGCCCCTGTTCCCCCTCACCCCGTATTTCTCTTTGTGACTGGGAGGAGGCAATGAGTAGAGGCATAAAAAAATCTCGTAATTCTGTATGCTTGTCTGCAACAAACTGTAAGCTTACCAAAAAATAAACGCTTCTCCCTACCCTGATTTAAATACAAATTTATCTATTACTTCGTAGAATGTGGCTTACTGTGCCTGTACATCTAACCTATCAACTACACTAACTAGTGGGACACCAAAATGGACACTCCGTCCTGTGAACCCTTCGAAGCATTGCACTCCACTTTCATAATGGAGTTCTGGGGAACTCTATAGATCTTTTAGATTGCCATTCCCTGGGTGATCCCAACCAGATGTATCCTTGCACTAACGGCATCCTCCTTCGTACAAGAACCCTATCTAATGGACGTCACCATTTTGGCCAAAATTAATGTTGCTTCTTCCAGCTTCTTGAGATCGTCAGGTAGATGAGATATTTTGTGGTGTCTATGTGTACAATGGAAGTATTTTATGGTTGTGAAAGAGCGCGGAGTGGCGGACAGAGGTTCAGGGCACTCTTTTGCCCTTTGGGTGGCACCTGCCCCTAGGAGGAAGGATCAACAATGACGGCACGAAAGTACAGAAGGCAAAGGAAACCACTGCATTAAAGAGACGTAATATGCACCCACGGGATATGTGGCCTGTAAATGAAAACGTGTCATGATTTCTCCATTGGCAAAAGAGTCCGAATTAGTCTCCAATTCGGATCTCAGGGAGGGGACTGCCAAGGGGAAAGTGACTGTGAGAGAAAGATGGCATGACCAACGATGGAATAACATTGTGTGTGTCGGAGTTAGAATATCAGAAGTTTCAACGTAGTAGGACAGCTAGAAAATCTGAAAATTGAAATGCAAAGGCTTAGTCTAGAGTTTAGTGGGGGTCTGTGAAGTAAAATGGAAAGAAATCAAGGACTTCTGGTCAGACGAATATAGTGAAATATCAAATCAGCACAAAATGGTATAATGGGAGTAGGATAGGTTAAGAATAGGAAAATAAGGCAGAGAAGAAGCAATTGTGAACAGATCAGTGATAGGTTTGTTATCAGATTCGAAAGTAAATAAACGTCTATAACGATAACAAGCAGAGGATGAAGAGATAGAGAAAGTATGTGAGGATATTGAAAGGTTAATTAGTATCGACAAGGAATGATAATCTAATAATCATGGGGAATTGGGACATGTCTGTAGAGGAGGGTACACAAGAAAAGGTTACGGGAAGATATGGTCAGGTTATAGGAACGAGAGAGGATACAATACATTTGAGTTATGCAGCAAATTTCAGATGGTAATAGTGAACACACCGTTCAAGAATCACAAGAGGAGAAGGTATACTTAAAATAGACTCAGAGGCACGGGGAGACGGCAGCTGCATTACATCATAGTCAGACGGAGACTCCGAAATCAGATATTGGATTGTAAGACGATATCATGAACAGATATAGACTCACTTCACAATTTAGTAATGATGAAGAATAGACTGGAGTTTAAGAGAATCTTCCGGTGGAATCAGTGTGGAAGGAACCGGTATTCTGAAGTAATGAGAATGATGAGCTGCGTTAAAAGATCGCTAGGGATGTGAATATTGCAATAAGGAATACCACAGTAGTCAGTCCAATTGCAGAGGAGTGGACATCTCTAAAAAGGGCAATCATAGATGCTGTACAGGCAGACATAGGAACAAGGGAGGTAACTCCAAAGAAACCTTGCGTAACAGAAAAAATACTTCAATTGATTGATGGAAGAAGGTAGTACAAAACTGTTCAAGTAAAACAGGAACACAGCATTATAAACCCCTTAAGAATTAAACAAATAGGAAGGGCAGGGCAGGTAAGGCGAAATGGCCGCAGGAAAAACTTGAAAAAATTGAAAAAGAAATGGATGTCGGAAGGACTGTCTCAGCATATGTAAGAATCAAAAAAACCTTCCGTGAAATTAAAAGAATGAGCGATAACATTAAGAGTGCAATGGAAATTCCACTGTTGAACGCAGAGGAAAGAGCAGGTAGGTATGAAGAGTACACTTGAGTCCTCCCCCTCATAGAGGGGGAGGACTTGTCTGAATACGTGACTGAGGAATATATGGGAGTCGATATGGAAGACAGAGGGATTCCAATATAAGAGCCAGAGTTTAACAGAGCTTTGGAAGGCTTGCGTTCAAATTAACACAGAAAGGATAGATGAAATCTCTTCGGAATTTCTGAAATCATTGGGGGAAGCATCATCTAAGAATCTATTCAAGTTGGTGTGTAGAATCTGTGAGGTTGCGACGTCCATTAGGCTTTCGGAAAAATATCATCCACACAATTCCGGAAATAGAAAAGACAGATAAATGAGAAAACTATCGTACAATCACCCATAAAAGTCATCCATCCCAACCATTAACAAGAGTAATATACACTAAGGTGACAAAAATCGTGGGGTAGCGACATGCACACACACACATGGGGGTGGTATCGCGTTCACAAATTATAAAAGGATGTATTGTTAGAGCTGCCATTTGTATTTTGGTGATCCATGTGCAATGGTTTCAGACGTGATTATGGCCACGCAACGGGAATTAACAGACACTGAACGAGGAATGGTAGTTAGAGCTAGATAAATGGGACAATTCATTTTGGACATAGGGAATTTAACAGTCCGAGATCTACAGTGTTGAGAGTGTGCCGTGAATACCGAATTTCAAGCGTTACCTCCCATCACGGAGTACACAGCGGCCGACAGCCTTCACTTAACGACCCAGTGCAGCTGCGTTTGCGTAGACAGAAAAGCAACACTGCATGAAATAACCGCAGAAATCAATGCGAGGAGTACGACAGCCTACTCCGTTAGGATAGTGCGACGAAATTTGGCGCTAATGAGCTATGGCGGGAGATGACCCACGAGAGTGTCTTTGCTAAAAGCACGATATCGCTCGCAGTGCCTCTCCTTGGCTCGTGACGACTGGCAAACTGTGTGTGGTCAGATGAATCCCAATTTCAGTTGATAGTAGGGTTCGAGTGTGGCGCAGACTCCACGAAACCGTGTACTTAACTTGTCAACGAGGCACTGGGAAAGCTGGTGGTGGCTGTGTAATGGTGTTGGCTGTCTTTATATGGAACGGACTGTGTTCACTGGTCCAATTGAATGGTCCAATTGAATGTTCGGCTACTTGGAGACGATCTGCACCCATTCATGGTCTTCATGCTTCCAAATAATGATGGAATTTTTATGAATGACAATGTGCTATGTCACCAGTCAACAGCTCATGATTGGTATGAAGAAGTTTCTAGACAGTTCAAGCTAATGGTTTGGCCATCCAGATCGCCCGACATGAATCCCATCGAACACTTGTGGGACATAATCGAGAGGTCAGTTCGTGCACAAAATTCTGCACCGGAAACACTTTCGCAATTATTGACGGCTATTGAGGCAGCATTGCTCAATATTTCTGTAGGGGACTTCCACCAACTTGTTGAGTCGATGCCACTTCGAGTTGCTGCACTATGCCAGGCAAATGGAGGTCCGACACGATATTAGGAGGTATCCCATGAATTTTGTCACCTCAGTGTACACGAGAATGGAAAAGAAAATAGAGGATGTGTTAGATGAGATAAGTTTGGCTTTAGGAAAAGTACAGGACCAGAAAGGCAGTTCTGACGTTGTGCTTCATAATGGAAGCAAGAATGAAGAAAAATCAAGACACGGTCATAGGATTCGTGAACCTAGAAAAAGCATTTGACTGTGTAAAATGTTGCAAGATGTTCGAAATTCTGAGAAAAATGGGAGTAAGCTACAGAGAAAAATTGCCGATAACAATATGTACAAATTCCAAGAGGGAACAATAAGATTGGAAGACCAAGAATAAAGTGCTTGGATTAAAACTGGCTAGGTGTGAGACAGGCTTGGCTCTGAGCACTATGGGACTTAACTTTTGAGGTCATCAGTCCCCTAGAACTTAGAACTACTTAAACCTAACTAACCTAAGGACATCACACACATCCATGCCCGAGGCAGGATTCGAACCTGCGACCGTAGCGGTCGCGCGGTTCCAGACTGTAGCGCCTAGAACCACTCAGCCACCCCGGCCGGCTGTGAGACAGGGATGCAATATTTCGCCCCTGCTGTTCAATCTGTACATCGAAGAAGTAGTGACGGAAATAAAAGAAAGGTTAAAGCGTGGGATTAAAATTCAGGGTGTAAGGGTATCAGTGATAAGATTCGCTGATGACACTGCTGAAATGAAGAAGAATTACAGAATTTGTTAAATCGAGTGAACACTAAACAGTACAGATTGTGGACTGACAGTAAACGGGAAAAAGACAAATGTAATGAGAAGTAGCAGAAATGAGAATAGCGAGAAACGTAACGTCAAAATTGATGATCATGAAGTAGACGAAGTTAAGTAATTCAGCTACCTTCTAAGCAAAAAAGCCCATGACGGACGAAGCAAGCGGGACATAAAAAGCAGTCTAGCGAAGGCAAAGAAGGCATTCCTGGTCAAGAGAAGTCTACTGGTATCAAACATAGATAATTCTGAGTATGTACATTGGGAGTACAATATTCTTTGGTAGTAAATCATGGACTGTGGGGAACACGGAACAGAAGAGAATCGAAACGTTTGAGATGTGATGCTACTGAAGGATGTTGAAAATCAAGTGGGCTGGTAAGGAATGAGTAAGAAATTTATGAGGATGTTCGTTTAGAGCGCAACATTGTTTGGTAGTAAATCACAGACCGTAGGAACCGGAGTAGAATAGATTCGATGCATTTGAAATATGGTGCTACCGAAGGATGTTGAAAATCAATTGGACTGGTAAGGAATGAGGATGAAAAGAAAGGAACATTTGGAAAATGTTGGAGGGAATAGCCTCCATGGTGTTAAAGGGAGCTGTAGAGTGTAAGGAAAAGACAGAGTTGGGATACATCAACAAATAATTGGGGACGTGGGATGCAAGTGCTGTCCTGAAGTGGAGAGGTTGGTACAAGAGAGGAATTCGTGGCGGACAGCATCAAACCAATCAGAAGACTGAGGACTTAAAAAGAGGAGAAAAAAAGTCATTCTCATAGGGTCACCGTCTCATGCCCAGAGTTTACTGTTGTATCAGTGCAAACTGGCCCGCAGCTGGAGGTGACAGGATCCTCCAAATCTATGCCCTTCCAAGGCTGGCCTACTTCCATGAGACATCCGCCATTTGGCTGGCACGATCCAGGGGGTTAGTACAAAATGCTTTTCTGCGTCCTTCCCCTTCTGAGACACCACTGTAGCGATGCGACGGGTGTGGAACGGCATTGTTCCTTAGCAGTCGTCGAGAGGTGTGTTAGGCATGCAAACAAAAATTCCATGAAATTAAATAACTATCCAGTGGATGTCAACAGAAGAAGCTGGAAGTTCATAACGTCATACCGTTGTACATCCACACGTTATATAATAGAAACACCAGATATATTCAGCATGTGTTGTTCTTTAATTGTCTACGTACCTTCTCCAATTTTTATGCAACGCATTCTAGCACCCCCACAGATCGGAACATTCTTCTTTCCTGTAAATAATTCAAGTCATGTCGTCAACTTGACTTACAGCATGTGCGTTATAAACGAATTCACATATAATGCTACAGTTTACAAGTGAAATTACATAGTATGGTTTATAAACTACGTTTTAACACAGTAATACATGAGTGTAAGTACATAGTGCAGTAAATAAGTCATGCGTAATTAAAAAACTTAATATATACAGTTTACAAGTGAAATTAAATTGTATGGTTTATAAACTACGTTTTAACACATGTAATACATTAGTGAAAGTACATAGTGCAGTAAATAAGCCATGCGTAATTAAAAATATATATGTACTGCACACATTGCAAATTAATTACAAAACCAGTCGACCCTCGATTCTTTAAAGAATCGAATTATGATGTATAAAATGGCTTCAGACGTGTGGTTACTTTACAAGCAAAATGAAATGAAAGTATGGCATCGTTGGCCGGGAGGCCCCATTCGGGGAAGTTCGTCCGCCAAGTGCAAGTCTTCTTTCATTCGACGCCACATTGGGCGACTTGCGCGCCGGTGATAAGGATAAAATGATGATGAGGAGAGTACAACACCCACTCCCCGAGCGGAGAAAATCCCCAAGCCCGCCGGGAACCGAACTCGGGCCCGCTTGCATTGGGAAGCAAGCACGTCACCACCCAACTAAGCAGGCAGACCACTTTACAACTGAGTTCATGTGTTAAATATTTCACTTTAAGCATGTAAGAGAGAAAAAGTTTAGGAACGGTTTGAAATTATCCTCAAAGTTTGTTGGAAGTCGCTGAACTCTCATGATGAAACACTGTACGAATGTTGTCTGGGTAATTTGCGCTCCTAAGCAGAAGCTAGGTTACTGTCTCAAAGTTTATGACCCCATATCTCCTGATCTATTTGTCATACAATAATATAATATTGCAGGTACATTAAGTGGTGTATGTGCATACTATCTGAACGGTATTTTGCAAATAGTGTCAGTAGTGAAGAAGTAATCAATTAAAACGTCTTCCCTAATGCAGAAGCTCGATTGCATGAACAGCGAAAATGTAGAAAGTGATAAAATTTTTCCATTCATCGTTTTGTGTGAGATGTCAACTAGGAAAATTTGTAAAGTTTTGAAATTATGTGCTTCCCGCCAACTGGAGCTGTAGAGAAAAGGCTACGGAACAAGCCAGAACCTGCCACATACCAATGCTGCCAACTGTTGAAGAGTTACGAAGGTGGAGGCATTACTTTTCAGTCAACCATCGTACATTCGAAATAGCAACTATGTAGAAAGTTTACGAGTATCGAATTCCGGTTAACTTGTGGAAAGCTTCAACATCACGAGTGAGCCGAAGTTTACACGCCTTTGCCATGAGCTACGTGACACACCGAGTTTTAAATGTAGTGAGTGGTACTGAAATTTTTAAACGTAGAATTGTTTACACGATTACGATAGCGAGGACAGTTGCGATACAAATGAAATGAACCTTAATGCGATGGTTGATTGGCTAATGATGGCCGACACTGCCAGTAATAATGCATGAGCCTGGGCTACGACACATTGAACACTACTCAGATGGACCGGCTAGTTATTCTTATTGGCGAGAACAGATTCACTCGAAATAACCCTCTATCTGACAATGATAGTGACTCAAGACGAACAATGGCTTCTTAGAAGCAGTCATTTTAGTTAGCCGCATGTGGATTCCGATGTAACCACCCTCTGCTCATTGTCCTATTATCGAACATAGTACCTTCAAAAGACATTGCAGAAGAGTTGAGATGGAGTGTAGAGGGGGCAGGCAACAATTATCAAGAGGATCGTGGAGTGTATAGTAATCTAGAAAACTGTCCTGCTTTTGGGAGTGCATAACTACATTCTCTAGACGAAGAGATTGGCACTGTCAGTGCCATAAGCGTGTAGCTGACAACGGAAGTCACTGCACAGAAGACGTAAAAAGTGTATTCAAAGGACACTCTGTCTCATGAAATATTCTCATGATGACAGCACCGTTTGCAAAAAATTCTGGAGGTGAACTAGTTTGTATTCGGAGCTTGGGCATGAATGTGTAATAGACTTTAATATCCAGGAGAGAATATTAAACTGGAGACTGGCAAAAACAAAAAAAGCCTGCAAAAAAGAGAAATGCGTTAACATTATAATTAAATGTAAATATTAGGAAGAATTTTCTCAAGATTTTCATCTGGAGTGTAGCCTTGTACGTAAGTGAAACGTAGAGCAGAGGCAGTTCAGACAAGAAGGAAACAGAGCTTTTGAAATGTGGTGCTACAAAAGGATGCTGAAGACAGGATCAAATAACTAATGTGCAGGTAATGAATGGAATGGGGGGAGAAAATAAATTTGTGGCACAGCCTGACTAAAAGAGGAGTTCAGTTAACAGGACGCAACTTGAGTCTTCATGGAGAAGTCAATTTGGCAGTGGAGGGAAATGTGAGGCATAAAAATTGTAGAGGAAGACCTAGTCTTGTTTTCAGAAAGCAGGTTCAAGTGGACGTAAGTAGGAGGGCAGAGGCGATACAAGGACATTTTACACTGTTGCCAAATTTCTTCTCCCTCCACCCAGACTGGTACAGTGGTAACAGCAAAATTTTATTATGCAAATTTATCAATGTAAATATGAAAAATAGCCATCCCCGCCCCTTCCTTTTCCAAACCTGACGTATTGGCGGGAATTGCGGATTTTGGCGGGAAACGGTCAGTCTCTATCCACCTGCATGAGAGGAAGGTTAGATTAGTGTACTTTATTTATTTTGGGTGGTATACTGAAGATCTATACTAATTCTGTAATTAATCATAAAGATCTGTCCTAATTACACTTCCATATGCACAACGCAACACAAGGACCTAAAACTGCAAACAAATCAAACTGACAATGTCATAAAACTGATGTTATCCTGCTGGAAAGAAATTCACAATACTACTCGAAACTAGTAGCAGACACACTCAAAATAAATTGTAACTCTACATAGGATGATCCCTTTACCTACAAGTCGAAATAAATCTCTCTGCTCCATTTGTGAATTAACGGTAGAAGACTGGGGTGGAAGGTACCATCTTTATTTTTGGCAGGAAATATGTTCAACAGAGAAAATGTTGGCGTTGTACAGAGAGGAGTTTAATAAGTCAGCACACAGCTGAGGTCTGTGTCTATAGCCTCCTACATGAGGAATGGAAGAGGAATGGAAGAAGCTGATAATGGATGAGTGTAGGGGGAACACTTTTCACCAAATAATGGTGATGCAGCGGGATGAAGTGATGATTCGTTTTACAACTCATAGAGACTATTGACTGTGCTGGAGCTGTTCGTGTTTCTGGAATGGCTGGTCATTTGATAGTGCAGTAGACGACAAAATGGTTCAAATGGCTCTGAGCACTATGGGACGCAACTGCCGAGGTCATTAGTCCCCTAGAACTTAGGACTAGTTAAATCTAACTAACCTAAGGACATCACAAACATCCATGCCCGAGGCAGGATTCGAACCTGCGACCGTAGCGGTCTTGCGGTTCCAGACTGCAGCGCCTTTAACCGCACGGCCACTTCGGCCGGCAGTAGACGACAGTGTGCATCCACCGCTCTCGCTTTTTACCGACCGCGTGTGTGTCTCGTTGCTTGACATCAGAGTTCGCTACAAACATCTCCCACTGCGTTTATGCGTGCCCTTTTCAACATTCATCCTGCAGCACTGGTACCCGAAATTAAGTAGACGGTGCTCTCCTTATTTCTCGACAACTTCGTCCTATTCCACTGCCACTGAGAGATCACCTAGGTGTAGCTGATGAGTACCATGTACACTGTATAGAGTAAGAAGGGATAGGACAGCGAATCATCACTGAGTTGTAGAAAGGCCAATACACGCTGCCATACTGATGGAAAATGCTTCACTGTTCTCAGAAAAAATCATACAATCCAGTAATTAAAGAGCACTCGAAACCAAACAGTCTAGATGATTCAATCACACACACACACACACACACACACACACACACACACACACACACACACACACACACATGGTAAACGTTTCACTGCTCTCGCAAATAAAAACATTAAAATTAATGCGAGAAAAAACACTACCCACCCATACACACAATGAAGCACAATACATCATATATCGAAAATTAACGAAAGGGCATTGTAATATCGTAACATACCCGTTGTCGTTGTTGTTGTTGTGGTCTCCAGTCCAGAGACTGGTTTGATGCAGCTCTCCATGCTACTCTAAGGTGTGCAAGCCCCTTCATCTCTGAATAACTGCTGCAGCCTACATCCTTCCGAATCTGCCTAGAGTATTCAACTCTTGGTCTCCCTCTACCATATTACCATCCACGCTTCCCTCCAATACTAAATTGGTGATCTCTTGATGCCTCTGAACGGGTCCTATCAACCGATCCCTTCGTCTAGTCAAGATGTGCCACAGATTCCTCTTCTCCCCAATTCTATTCAGTACCTCCTCATTAGTTACGTGCTCTACCCACCTAATCTTCAGCATTCTTCTGTAGCACGACATTTCGAAAGCTTCTATTCTCTTGTTGTCTCAACCAGTTATTGTCCATGTTTCACTTCCAGACATGGCTACACTCCATACAAATACTTTCAGAAAAGACTTCCTGACACTTAAATCTATACTCGATGTTAACAGATTTCTCTTCTTCAGAAAAGCTTTCCTTGCTATGCCAGTCTACATTTTATATCCACTCTACGTCGACAATAATCAGTTATTTTGCTTCCGAAATAGCAGAACTCTTTTACTACTTTAAGTTTTTCATTTCCTAAGAGAGAAACATGGCTTTTATTATTGTCGGGGTTGTGTGCTTATAAATATATATATATGCTCGCTTGTATGAGGTGCACTGAGATTAAATACAACTCTTACACTGAAATGTTTCCTCTCTTTCAGAATTGCGAGCACTTGCTGAGGCCACTTCAGGTGACGTTGGGCGTGTCCCATTGGCAACCGCAGCTGCACTTTTAGACAAACAACATGCGGTCATCTTTGTTCAGAATAGCCGTCATTTATCTTGCTTTGTTATGTTGCCCGCCGAAGTCATGGCCTATTATACAGGGTGGTCCATTGATAGTGACCGGGCCAAATATCTCACGAAATGAGCATCAAACGAAAAAATTACAAAGAACGAAACTCGTCTAGCTTGAAGGGGGAAAATAGATGGCGCCATGGTTGGCCAGCTAGATGGCGCTGCCATAGGTCAAACGGATGTCAACTGCGTTTTTTTTTTAATAGGAACCCTCATCTTTCATTACATGTTTGTATAGTACGTAAAGAAATATGAATGTTTTAGTTGGACCACTTTTTTCGCTTTGTGATAGATGGCGCTGTAATAGTCACAAGCGTATAAGTACGTGGTATCACGTAACATTCCGCCAATGCGGACGGTATTTGCTTCGTGATACATTACCCGCGTTAAAACGGACCGTTTACCAATTGCGGGAAAGGTCGATATCGTGTTGATGTGTGGCTATTGTGATCAAAATGCCCAACGGGCGTCTGCCATGTATGCTGCTCGGTATCCTGGACGACATCATCCAAGTGTCCGGACCGTTCGCCGGATAGTTACGTTAGTTAAGCAAACAGGAAGTGTTCAGCCACATGTGAAACGTTAACCACGACCTGCAACAAATGATGATGCCCAAGTAGGTATTTTAGCTGCTGTCGCGGCTAATCCGCACATCAGTAGCAGACAAATTGCGCGAGAATCTGGAATCTCAAAAATGTCGGTGTTGAGAATGCTTCATCAACATTGATTGCACCCGTAACATATTTCTATACACCAGGAATTGCACGGCGACGACTCTGAACGTCGTGTACAATTCTGCCACTGGGCAGAAGAGAAATTACGGGACGATGACAGATGTTTTGCACGCGTTCTATTTAGCGACGAAGCGTCATTCACCAGCAGCGGTAACGTAAACTGCCATAAATATGCACTGTTGGGCACCGGAAAATCCACGATGGCTGCGACAAGTGGAACATCAGCGATCTTGGCGGGTTAATGTATGATGCGGCATTATGGGAGCAAGGATAATTGGCCCCCATTTTATCGATGGCAATCTGAATGGTTCAATGTATGTTGATTTCCTACCTAATGCTCTACCGATGTTACTACAAGATGTTTCACTGCATGACAGAATGGCGATGTACTTCCAACATGATGGATGTCCGACACATAGCTGGCGTGCGGTTGAAGCGATATTGAATAGCATAATTCATGACAGATAGATTGGTCGTCGAAGCACCATACCATGGCCCGCACGTTCACCGGATCTGACGTCCCAGGATTTCTTTCTGTTGGGAAAGTTGAAGGATATTTGCTATCGTGATCCACCGACAACGCCTGGCAACATGCGTCAGGGCATTGTCAATGCATGTGCGAGCATTACCGAAGGCGAATTACTTGCTGTTGAGAGGAATGTCGTTACACGTATTGCCAAATGCATTGAGGTTGATTGACATCATTTTGAGCATTTATTGCATTAATGTGGTATTTACAGGTAATCACGCTGTAACAGCATGAGTTCTCAGAAATGATAAGTTCACAAAGGTACATGTATCACATTGGAACAACCGAAATAAAATGCTCAAACGTACCTACGTTCTGTATTTTAATTTAAAAAAACCTACCTGTTACCAACTGTTCGTCTAAAATTGAGACATACGTTTGTGACTATTACAGCGCCATCTATCAAAAAGCAAAAAAAGTGATCCAACTAAAACATTCATATTTCCTTACGTACTACACGAATATGTAATAAAAATGGAGGTTCCTATTTTAAAAAACGCAGTTGATATTCCTTTGACGTGTGGCAGCGCCATCTAGCGGGCCAACCATAGCGCCATCTCGTTTCCCCCTTCAAGGTAGACAAGTTTCGTACTTTGTAGTTTTTTCGTTTGACGCTTATTTCGTGAGATATTTGGCCCGGTCACAATCAATGGACCACCCTGTATATGTGTAGCTTTTGTCGGCCGGCCGACCACATGCTCGGCCGACAAGCTGATGGAACTGTTTGTGCATCAGAGGCTACAGATTCTAAGAACAGACCAGGAAATTGTTTCCACTTCTGCGAGGCTTGAGAGAGAGGAGAGATGGAGGAGGGGTAGGAGGATTGAGGTAGTGATTCTGGAGTTCTTAGTCTGTTAACACAAGCCGAGTATAACATGTCATTATGGTGGCGTTGGAGTTTTCGTTAATTTCTGATGAATAATGCATTTTGTTTCGTTGTGGGGGAGGGCGTGTGGTGGGTTTTTCATGTTAATATCGATGTATTTCTCTTATGAGAGTAGTGAAATATTTACCATGACCTGCTTGTGTGCGCCTTTGAGTGTGTGTTTTTTGAATCATCATAGCTGATCGTTTTCCGAGTGGACTTAATTTTTGGATTCTATGATTGTTTTTATGACAGCAGTGAAGCATTTACCATGATCAGTGTGTGTGTGCACGCCTCTGTGTGTGTGTGTGTGTGTGTGTGTGTGTGTGTGTGCGTGTGTGTGTGTATGTGTGTGTGTGTATTTGAAGTATCAATGCTATTTGGTTTCGAGCAGTGTTTAATTGCTATATTATAAGATTTTTTTTCCGAGAGCAGTGAAGCATTATTCATCAGTTGTGGGCCGGCCGGTGTGGCCGTGCGGTTCTAAGCGCTTCAGTCTGGTACCGCGTGACCACTACGGTCGCAGGTTCGAATCCTGCCTCGGGCATGGATGTGTGTGATGTACTTAGGTCAGTTAGGTTTAAGTAGTTCTAAGTTCTAGGGGACTGATGACCACAAATGTTAAGTCCCATAGTGCTCAGAGCCATTTTGAACCATCAGTTGTGATAGCTTGCATTGTGGCCTTCCTACAACTCAGTGAGGGTTTGCTGCCCTATCCCTTCTTACCATGTATCAGTATAAATGTTACTCTTCAGCTACACCAAGGTGAGCTCTTGGGGGCAGTGCAATAGGGCGAAGTTGTTGAGAAATAAAGACAGCACCGTTTATTTAATTTCGAATACTGTGCTGCAGGATATATGTTGAGTAGAGCATGCATGAATGCAGCGGGAGGTGTGAATGCAGCTCTTGGGGGCAGTGCAATAGGGCGAAGTTGTTGAGAAATAAAGACAGCACCGTTTATTTAATTTCGAATACTGTGCTGCAGGATATATGTTGAGTAGAGCATGCATGAATGCAGCGGGAGGTGTGAATGCAGCTCTTGGGGGCAGTGCAATAGGGCGAAGTTGTTGAGAAATAAAGACAGCACCGTTTATTTAATTTCGAATACTGTGCTGCAGGATATATGTTGAGTAGAGCATGCATGAATGCAGCGGGAGGTGTGAATGCAGCTCTTGGGGGCAGTGCAATAGGGCGAAGTTGTTGAGAAATAAAGACAGCACCGTTTATTTAATTTCGAATACTGTGCTGCAGGATATATGTTGAGTAGAGCATGCATGAATGCAGCGGGAGGTGTTTGTGGCGAACTCTGATGTCAAACAGCGAGACACACACGCGGTCAGTAAAAAGCGATAGAGGTGGATGCACAGTGTCGTCCTCTGCACTGTGGACTGACCAGTCATTCCAGAAATACAAACAGCTCTAGCACAGGCAACAGTCTCTATGAGTTGCGAAATGTACGAGGGTTATTCCAAAAGTAAGGTCCGGTTATAAAAAAAAAATCAAAACTAAAATGTTTTTTCAAAACAATTGTTTTATTTACATTCCTTACATCTTTATCTATTTTTCTACATAACTTCCATACTTATTTAAACATTTGTCACATCGTTCAACAAGCTTTTGAATGCCCATGTTATAGAAATCGGCCTCCTGTGACGATAACCAGTCCTTAACTGCTTCTTTCACTTCATCATCTGTGTCGAAGCGCTTGCCGCCGAGAAACTCCTTTAAGTAACGGAACAGGTGGAAATCACTTGGCGCCAGGTCCGGACTGTAAGGAGGATGGTCCATCTGTTCCCATCCAAATTTCTTGATCAGAGCTTGCGTTTCATTTGCAGTGTGGGGTCTGGCATTGTCATGCAACAACAAGATTCCAGACGACAAAAGACCACGTCGCTTATTCTGGATTGCACGTCGAAGTTTAGTCAGGGTAGCGCAGTAGGCGGCTTTATTAATCGTTGTTCCTCTCTCCATAAAGTCGACTAACAATACTCCACGTCTATCCCAGAACACAGTCGCCATAACCTTACGTGTTGAGATTGTCTGCTTTGCCTTGACCTTGACTGGCGATGACGTGTGACGCCATTGCATTGACTGACGTTTAGACTCTGGAGTGATGTGAGAAACCCATGTCTCATCCCCTGTGACAACATTGTCTAAAAGACTGTCACCTTCCTTATGATATCGCTCCAAAAAATCAAGAGCAAAAGCCATTCTTTTCATTCGTTGGGGCTCAGTAAGCAGCCTGGGAACCCAACGGGCACACAATTTGTGAAACTTCAAATGTTCAGACACAATTCTGTACAAAGTTGTTCTACTCACATTCGGAAAATGCATGTCTACGTCTGTAATAGTGAATCGGCGATCTTCACGAATTTTTTTGTCAACCGCATTGACCAAATCGTCTGAAATCACTGATGGTCGGCGACACCGTGGTTCATCGTGCACATTATCCCGTCCTTCATTAAAAGCTCGCACCCACTTGCGCACTTTACTGTCGCTCATTATGTTAGGACCGTACACTTCAGTAATCTGCCGATGGATTTCCGCCGCTGAATTGTTTCTTGCAGACAAAAACCGTATCACTGCCCTTACTTCACAATCGGCGGGCTGATCAATTGTCTTAAACATTGTAAAGTGACACTGTGAACTACACTCAGCAACAGTAACAAAGCGAATGGCGGCGTTTGACGCGCAAGGCTTGCCGGGAGTCGGCGCGCGTGCGTGTTTTGTCATTGGCGCCAAATTTCAATAGTTACAGCGAATCGGACCTTACTTTTGGAATAACCCTCGTATCTTCGGTCCGTCCCGCTGCATTACCATTGTTTGCTGAAAAGCATTCCCCCTACGGTCATCCATTATCAAAAAATGGTTCAAATGGCTCTGAGCACTATGGGACTTAACTGCTGAGGTTATCAGTCCCCTAGAACTTAGAACTACTTGAACCTAACTAACCTAAGGACAACACACACATACGTGCCCGAGGCAGGATTCGAACCTGCGACCGTATCGGTCGCGCGGCTCCAGACCGTAGCGCCTAGAACCGCTCGGCCACTCCGGCCGGCGATCCATTATCACCTCCTTCCATTCCCCTTACAGGAGGCTATAGACACAGGCCTCAGCTGTATTCTTACAGGTAATACACTTATTAAACTCCTCTCTGTCCAACACCAACATCTCGTCAGTTGAATACATTTCCCCCAAAAATAAATATAGTACCTTCGACTCCAGCCTTTTTCCCTGTTATTTGTAAGTAGAGATGAGAGTTTTATTTCGACTTGTAGGTAAAGGGATCATCCTATGTAGAGTTACAATTTATTTTGAGTATGTCTGCTACTAGTTTCAGATGATATTGTAATCTTTTTTCAGGGGGATAGCATCAGTTGTAGGACATCATCAATTTTTGAGGTGTACTGCGATTTCAGACACTCCTCGTGTAGTGCTGTGCATATAGATGTGTAATTAGGAGCGATCTTTATGATTAATTTCGTATTTAGGACCGATCTTTATTTCAGTTTACCACCCAAAATAAATAAAGTACGTTAACCTAAGTTTCCTCTCCTGCTGCCAGATAGGGAATGACTGTTTCTCTGCGTAGAGGGATGTACTTGGCCTTTCCACCCGGAAGGACCGGGGTTCGAGTCCTAGAAATGGCATCTGTCATTATGAATTCCCCGCCAATTCCTGGGTGGGGGGTGGGAGTGGGGATTGGACGTCAGAAGAGGCATGGGACAAAATATTCCCCTCATTTAATTCGAAACTATCCCTAAAATTCAAAATTCCCACGAAAATTTGAAATTCCGGTCTATGCAGTATCACAGTATGGGGGAGGGGGAAGGAACAGGGGAAGTGGGAATGGCTAATTTGCGTAATTAATTTGATTAATTTGCATAGTTCAACTGTAATGTTACCACATCTAACCGGTCTTTAGACGGAAGTCCACAACAATAATAGTAGCAGCAGCAACAACATTAACAAATCGAGGAGAGAGTTGTCACGAAGAAAACGAAAAAAGGTTAATGCTCTACAAATCGGAACATGGGCAATTGGAAGTCTGAAGTGAAACTTTTTTAAAAATTGTGTTTTGTCCCCCTCGCCACACATGCTCGGTGGGGAGAGGGGGGGGGGGGCGAGGGGGCGGGCTGTCAGCGGTAAAGTTCTCCGCTCTTCGGCCATGCAAATTAAAAGAATGTGTAATGAGAAATCGAAAGAAAATTTGGGGCTGTTTTTTATTTTAAATAAAATCAAAGATGGACTGTTGCAAAACCAAAATATAGGAATCACTGCACTTTCACTTAAAATCTTGAGGACCTGCACTACAGTGAGAAGTATTGTTGGAGGAGAGAGTACGTTCCATAGGGTTGAGAGGTGTGGGTGAAAGATAGGGATCTGTTAGGTAGGAGAAACGATGGGGATGATGGGCTGATTGGTTGATCTGGGGCAGGGGAACAAACAGCGAGGTCATCGGTCCCATCAGGTTGGGGAAGAATGGGAAAGGCAGTCGACCGTGCCCTTTCACAGGAACCATCCCTACATTTGTCTGAAGCGATCTAAGGAAATCACGGAAAACCTAAATCAGGATGGCCAGTCGTGGGTTTGAACCATTGTCCTTCCTAATGTGAGTACAGTGTGCTAACCATTGCATCATCTCGCTCTGTAATATGGATGATAGGTGAGTGTTGAGGCAAATAGCGGGAAATACAGTCTGTGGGAAAGACAGAGGGTGAGGAGTAGTATGTAGGGCAGCTGTTACACAAGGAAAGGAACGGGGATGGAGAAGGGAAGGAAGAGAAGAGCACTGATGTGGAGTGGGATAGAGGAGGGAGAGCTAAAGTTTGTAGGAGGGATAAGTATCAGGGCGGGTCTCGTTGTCTGGCAGCGGTAGTTCGTTGAGGATGCATTGGGATAGGATATGGAGTGTGTTAGGTGTAGGGATTGAGGGATATATTTGGGGATGCGCAGCACCATACCAGTGTTGGTGATCAGAGAAGAGAGAATGATGTAATTGGAATCTAGTTTGTGGATAGTACAAGAGATATGGAGATGTTCGATGTGGATGATGCGTGGTGGGAATTTGATGAGATGGTAGAGCATCCAAGTGGGATAACTCGAAAATCGATTACAACACGCTGTTTCTCACGCACCAATATAGTTACTTTGCACACTACCATCTTATGCGATACAATTTGAAGCCCTCTCGTGGCAGTGGACTGCGAACATGTAACCATGAACAACAAAGATGTAGAACATTAAACGCAGCTTCTCAGAATAGCTTGGTCACTTGGAAACGGTGCAACGTATCGAACTTTTTTCTTAACGATTATTTCTCAGCATAACCTATCCTGTAACACCCTTACAAGCTTTCCACACTGATTCTAACCACCCTGTATGTGCTTTCCATTTTAATTTATTGCCCTGTACTCTATCCTTTTACCGGCGGCTACGCCCACAGGTGCAGACAGCACATATAATGCACACATCCCCTCCTCTGCCCTCTTTTCTATCCATTTCCTCCTCCTCCTCCCTTTCTCTTCCTATCTATTTCTTCGTCCATCTCTCTGTCCATTTTCTCCCCCCCCCCCCCCCCCCGTCTGTTTCCCCTTTTCCTTGTCTGTCTTTTCCTCAAAACTCTCTCTATCCATCTCTTTCTCCCACATCTCTTTGTCCATATCCTTCTCAACCTCTTCTTGTCCATCTCCTACTCCCAACTCTCTCTGTTTATCTCCTCCTCCCCTCAGTCCGTCTCCTCCTGCCCCTCTTCACTTATCATCTGCTTACTGGTCCTCTCCATTTACATCCTATACCTTCCCCTCCCCCTCTTTCAGACCATATCCTACATTCCTCGCTCTGACTGTCTCATCATCCCTCCTCTCTGACTGCCTTCTCCTCTTCCCTCTTCCTTTTCCACCTGTGCACTAGCCCTCTCCAGCTTCCACCTACCTCTTACCATTGCCCCTCCTCCTCCCTCTCTGAGCATCTCATCCATCCCTCTGGCCATCCCCTCTTTCTTCCTCTCTCTGTCCATGTTCTCCTCCCTCCTCTCTGACTGTCCATCAACCTATCCCCCTTTCTATCTGCCCTCTTCTTGTCCTCCTTCTCTCTGTCTATCTCACCCTTCCCCTATCTCTTTCCATCTCCTCCTTGCCATCTCTCTCTTCATCCCCTCCTCCAACCTCTCTCTGTTCATCTCCTCTACCCTCCTCTGTTTTTCCAGCAACCCTCCCCTCTATGTTTGTCTCAGTCTTCCACCTCTATATGTACGTATCCTCATCCTCCTCTCTGTCTGTCTAGTTCCTCCTCTCATGTCTCTCTGTCCATCTCCTACTCCCACTTCTCTTTGTCCAATTCATCCTCCTTCCTCTCAGTATTCATCTTCACCTCCCATACCTCTCTTCTCAGATGTGCCCATCCACACGACATTACCCACATGACACACCTGTCGTTCAGGGCAACCTAGATATCACAGCAGTATCAATCCTTTTCTCCCACAATACCACCCCTGTGGGAGACAGGTGGTTCGCAGTACTTCTTCCCAGAAAATAAGTGGTCTGTGTAGGAAATTTAGCTGACATCAGTCAAGTGATCTATGACACACACACACACACACACACACACACACACACACAGAGAGAGAGAGAGAGAGAGAGAGAGAGAGAGAGAGAGAGAGAGAGCGAGAGAGAGAGAGAGAAAGATTCATTTTTACATATGCAAATGATTTCAATCTCGTTTTCAACCTGAGGGTATATAATCCGCCACAAATCTTAAAAATCTCATCTCTGAAACGTCGAGTTTCCTCTTGTCTGATCTATCTACTATCTGGTTCTCGCTATCGTATGTTAACTATGCTGCCATCATCTCACAGAACTTTCTGTGTGTTGATATCTGGGTTTCACCTCTTCACATCCTGTAATTATACGACACATTTCTTAAAATTGCTTTTGCTATTGGTAAACTCGCAGTAAGGTACTTTATACCCTAGGTTACTGAAATGACGTAGTTATTCTATGATTACATTATTTATAACTATTTTATTTCTGAGATTTTGATGCCATTAAAAGCCCCATCACTAGATTAAAATCTTTAGCCATGTTCTTTAGCCTAATCACGACATGTTGAGCATATGATATTAACAGTCGAGCAGTTAGGTACACGCTTGATCTATTAATATTTAGAGAGAACATCTGGAAGAACGTGTGAACTCGGATTGTTTGGGGCGCCTGGTACTCACTGGGCATGTAGTAGGCAGCGCAGCCGCACCGCTGGACAGTGAAGTTGGCCAGGCACTCAGTCATGCAGTTCTCCTCGCTGTAGTAGCGGAAGAAGTAGAGGCTGCGCTCCGACGAGAAGTAGCAGCGCCGGCCGTCGGGTGAGTAGCTGTGCAGCGCCTCTGACGTCATCATGACACGCGGCTGCACGCTGACCACCACGTCGCGGTCGACCGGGATGCGGAAGAACTGCGTCTTCATGTTGGGGAAGTCCCCCGGGCTATGCAGCAGCATCTGTCGGATAACAGCACCAGTCCCTTATTTCTTGTTACACTCACTATTTCTCCAACTTTTATCTTTAGTACGATTGGCTGTTAGTAACATATTTCCTGAAGGCATGCACCCTACTGCATGGATAATGCTGATGGTGTTCCCCTGTCTAAAATATTTTGGAAGTTAAATAGTCCTCCATTCGGATCTTCGGGAGTGATCTGCTAGGGAGGATGTCATAGGGAAAGAGTAGCGTAGAGAGCTAGATCAAACGAGTCTATGCACTGAAGTTGGAAACAGCAAGAACTACATAAGAGTTGAATGACATGAAGGGGAGGCATCAGTCAGGTGAGTGGGACAGTGTTGCAACCCATCCCTCCATGTTGTTCAGTTTGTACGTAGAGCAAGCAGTAAAGGAAACTACACTTCTTTTTTTGAGTCATCAGTCTTCTGACTGGTTTGTTGCGGCTGTAACCTCATAGATTAAGGGTCGACCTGCGACAGCAATCGCACAACTTGCGTACGGGCCGCTAGACTCCGCCGCGAGTGCTAAGAGTGCATTGCGATCGCAGGAGCACGTGTTGCGTACGGGCCGCGAGGTGCCGCCATGAGCGCAAACGTATATAAGTGCAGACGGAGTTCGGCCAGCTCTCATTTTGTTGGCATCTCATTTTTGCCTATTCTCTTATTTGCTTAGTTGCTTAGATCTTATTCGTTTATGGCTCATGTTATTGCGCTCTCTTTCAGCCATTCTGATTGTTTTGATTAACTCCCAATTGCTAATAATTTGCTCCTTAGTTTTTTACAGTTGAATTGATTAACATAGTCTCATGTACTGTTTGTTCATCTCAGCCGGTTCATATTTTGATATTCTTTAAATACTGTAATAATTATCGGAAGCATTTCTTCCCTTAAACTTGTGTAAAGTATTCTCGATGTAGAATTTGTTCTGTGACACAGGTGTAAGGTTTTGAATATAAATTATATACGAAACTGTGCTTTAAAAGGAATTTATTTTTTCAGCTTGTACTACATCCGACGACAATTTTGTGATATGAGGGAGAAATTTGAGGGGCGAACCCATGGAAATAGTCTTAAGTGATCCCCTTTAAAAATAAACATTTGTGTGACACTGAAAGACGTGACACTGTAGGCACCGAAAATTTATATATACATAAAATTATACGTCACACGGCCCGCTACGAGTTCCTCTCCTGTGCCAACCTCTTGATCTCAGACAAGCACTTGCAACCTACATCCTCAATTATTTGCTGGATATATTCCAATCTCCGTCTTCCTCTACAGATTTTGCCCCCTACAGCTCCCTCTAGCACCATGGAAGTCATTCCCTGACGTCTTAACAGATGTCCTATCATCCTGTTCCTTCTCCTTGTCAGTGTTTTACACATGTTCTTTCCTCTCCGATTCTGCGTAGAACCTCCTCATTCTTCACCTTATGAGTCCACCTAATTTTCAATATTCTTCCGTAGTGCAACATCTTATATGCTTCAATTCTCTTCTGCTTCGGTTTTCCCCACAGTCCATGGTTTACTACCATATAATGCTGCGCTCCAGACGTACATTCTCAGAAATTTATTTCTTAAATTAAGGACTATGTTTGATACTAGTAGAATCATATTGACCGGGAATGCCCTTTTCGCCAGTGCTAGTCTGCTTTTGACGTCCTTCTTGCTCCGTCCGTCATTGATTATTTTGCTGCATAGGTAGCAGAAATCCTTAAGTTCATCTACTTGTGGCCATCAGTCCTGATGTTAAGTTTCTCGCTGTTCTCATTTCTGCTGCTTCCCATACTTCTGTCTTTCTTTGATTTACTCTCAGTCCATTATTTTTACTCATTAGACTGTTCATTCCATTCAGCAGATCATGGAATTCTTCTTCAGTTTCACTGAGGATAGGAATGTCACCAGTGAATCGTATTATTGACATGCTTTCACCTCGAATTGTAATCTCACTCTAAACCTTCCTTTTATTTCCATCATTGCTTCTTCGATGTAGAGATCGAACAGTAGGGGCGAGGGACTACATGTCTATCTTACATACTTTTTAATCCGAGGACTTCGTTCTGGGTCGTCCATTGTCATTCCCCCTCGGCTCTTGTACATATTCTATATTGCCCATCTCTCCCTATAGCTTACCCCTATTTTTCTCAGAATTTCGAAGATCTTGCACCATTTTACGTTGTCGTACCCTTTTTCCACGTTGATAAATCCTATGAACGTATCACGATTTGTCTTTAGTCTTGCTTCCACTATTTAAAAGCGATTACAAGCAGCTTCGATTAGTTTCATGTACGTAGCATATGTGATTATGTGTGTTGTACTCTCTGTTCATTGTCATTATTTAAACAAAATAAGTATTCCTGATAGGAACGTTCAGCGCAGAAAATAAGGGCAGGTTTTAATACCAAACAGCGTAAAAGAACAATTGCACTAAATACTCAGAAATAAAGCAAACGCTCCAATTCCGCGATTCCAACTAATGCTTTCTCGAGGGCTTCCTTCTTTGTAATACAAACGCCAGAACTTTAAATTCCCTCTCAAATATATCTGGATGAGACCATCCCTGCTCCACTAATCGTTCAAATGGCTCTGAGCACTATGGGACTTAACTTCTGAGGTCATCTAGTCCCCTAGAACTTAGAACTACTTAAACCTAACTAACCTAAGGACATCACACACATCCATGCCCGAGGCAGGATTCGAACCTGCGACCGCAGCGGTCGCGCGGCTCCAGACTGTAGCGCCTAGAATCGCTCGGTCACTCCGGCCGGCCTAGACGTTCATCTGGTATTTGGCTGAAATACAGGGTGTTCAGAAATTCCCGTTACAAACTTCTAGGACTTGTAGAGGGGGGTGAGTACATAATATTTTGAATAGGAACCCATATCCGGAAGTTTACCGCTTCCGTACTACAGCATTTGAAAATGTTTGGTATGTAGGTATGTGAATGGCTGTCACAGAGTGCGAGACGGGGGTGGGTCGGCGAGGGGAGGGGTGGTTACGTTGACTCGGCTGATGTCATTTGACGTCTATCCTGCGTCCCTTACCTGGTTCGAGTCTCATTCACGTGTCTGAGTGATAGAGCAACATGTTTGAGTACACGTTTGCAGAATACACCAACTTCATCCTGAATGTCCACCCCCGGTAGCTGAGTGGTCAGCGCGTCAGAATGTCAATCCTAAGGACTCAGGTTCGATTCCCGGCTGAGTCGGAGATTTTCTCCGCTCAGGAACTGGGTGTTGTGTTGTCATGATCATCATCATTTCATCCCCATCGACGCGCAAGTCACCGAAGTGGCGTCAAATCACAAGACTTGCACCCGGCGAACGGTTTACCCGACGGGAGGCCCTAAGCACGCGACATTTATTTATCCTTCTGAATGGCGAAGCTCACGCTACAGGAAGAGTTGCTCGGCGCCTTTATCAAGATAGTTCTCGACAGAGTCCGACTCCATCACCTAGCGTTTTCCCTACAATTACGCAATGGCTTCGAGAAAGGGTACCTTCACTGTCAGGAGGTCCGACTGCCGTGTTGCTAGAAGACTCCGCACACCCGAGTTGTAAGTGATTGTATTGCATCACGTTGAAGAGAACCCATCAAATATTACACGAGCAATATCTTTAGCTATTAATGACTGGAATTGTAGAACAGATGAGGTACTGGGTCACGCCTTATCAGTTATATGCATAAGTGGTCGCGAAATGATTGCGGCACGGAAATGGTACGTTTCCGGACATGGGTTCCAGTTCAGAATATTATCTATTCACTCCCCTCAACAAAACCTAGAAGTTTGTGACGGGTTTCGAACACCCTGTATATCCGTTTTGCCGATAACATTGTGATTGTGTCAGAAGAGGCAACAGACATGGCAGAGGAATGGAACAGAATGAATAGCTTTTAAAAAACTGAGTCATTTGTTTTTCAGTCCCAGTTGCCCAATTTCTTACACCATGGCTGCTTTTGGTTTCCCTGGATCATCTTCAGACTTATGTAGTTGCATCAGTAGTTGAAATACTAAATGTTTTTCCAAAGCTGTTTCACAGAGGAAGACTGCACTGTAGTTCTTCTCTAGATTGTCGCACAGATGACAAAGTGGTAGATATCGAAATAGACGACAGAGGGATAGAAAAACAATTAAAATCGCTCGAAAGAGGAAAGGCTGCTGGACCTGATGGGATACCAGTTCGATTTTACACAGAGTACGCGAAGGGACTTGCCCCCCTTCTTGCAGCGGTGTACCGTAGGTCTCTAGAATAGCGTAGCGTTCCAAAGGATTGGAAAAGGGCACAGGTCATCCCCGTTTTCAAGAAGGGACGTCGAACAGATGTGCAGAACTATAGACCTATATCTCTACCGTCGATCAGTTGTAGAATTTTGGAACACGTATTATGTTCGAGTATAATGACTTTTCTGGAGACTAGAAATCTACTCTGTAGGAATCAGCATGGGTTTCGAAAAAGACGGTCGTGTGAAACCCAGCTCGCGCTATTCGTCCACGAGACTCAGAGGGCCATAGACACGAGTTCACAGGTAGATGCCGTGTTTCTTGACTTCCGCAAGGCGTTCGATACAGTTCCCCACAGTCGTTTAATGAACAAAGTAAGAGCATATGGACTATCAGACCAATTGTGTGATTGGATTGAAGAGTTCCTAGATATCAGAACGCAGCATGTAATTCTCAATGGAGAGAAGTCTTCCGAAGTAAGAGTGATTTCAGGTGTGCCGCAGGGGAGAGTCGTAGGACCGTTGCTATTCACAATATACATAAATGACCTTGTGGATGACATCGGAAGTTCACTGAGGTTTTTTTCGGATGATGCTGTGGTATATCGAGAGGTTGTAACAATGGAAAATTGTACTGGAATGCAGGAGGATCTGCAACGAATTGACGCATGGTGCAGGGAATGGCAATTGAATCTCAATGTAGACAAGTGTAATGTGCTGCGAATACATAGAAAGATAGATCCCTTATCATTTAGCTACAAAATAGCAGGTCAGCAACTGGAAGCAGTTAATTCCATAATTATCTGGGAGTACGCATTAGGAGTGATTTAAAATGGAATGATCATATAAAGTTGATCGTTGGTAAAGCAGATGCCAGACTGAGATTCATTGGAAGAATCCTAAGGAAATGCAATCCGAAAACAAAGGAAGTAGGTTACAGTACGCTTGTTCGCCCACTGCTTGAATACTGCTCAGCAGTGTGGGATCCGTACCAGATAGGGTTGATATATGAGATAGAGAAGATCCAAAAGAGAGCAGCGCGCTTCGTTACAGGATCATTTAGTAATCGCGAAAGCGTTACGGAGATGATAGGTAAACTCCAGTGGAAGACTCTGCAGGAGAGACGCTCAGTAGCTCGGTACGGGTTTTTGTTGAAGTTTCGAGAACATACCTTCACCGAAGAGTCAAGCAGTATATTGCTCCCTCCTACGTATATCTCGCGAAGAGACCATGAGGATAAAATCAGAGAGATTAGAGCCCACACAGAAGCATACCGACAATCCTTCTTTCCACGAACAATACGAGACTGGAATAGAAGGGAGAACCGATAGAGGTACTCAAGGTACCCTCCGCCACACACCGCCAGGTGGCTTGCGGACTATGGATGTAGATGTAGATCAGTAATCCGTCGTGACTGTATGGGGAATACAGATCACAATACAACCGTTGTGGAACTGTGACTGAAAAATAAACAATATATAATTTTTATTTTAATATCAATACAATTACTGAATTCCCTCTCTACGAACATGTCGGCTGTAGTGGGAATGGTTTGTGTCTTGTAAAGAGTTTATAAGATGAATGACAACAAACGTAAAATAATAGTAATGGAACATAGCCAAATTAAATAAAGTGATGCCGACGGAGTTATATTACGGAATGATGCGCTAAGGTTATTCTATAAGATTTACTATTTCGGGAGAAAATAAGTGATGATGGCTGAAGCGGACCGGATATAAAACGCAGACTGGCGATAGTAAAAACAAGTGTTTATGAAAAAGAGATATTTCCTGACATACCATACAAATTTAAGTGTTAGAAGTTGAGCTTGTACGGAAGCGAAACGCTGACGATAAACAGTCCATACAAGAAGAGGTAGCTGGGTGGATCGAACAAATTAGAGGAGTTATTGAATAGAATTGTGGAAAAAAGAGATCGGTTGATAGGACACATACTGAGACACGAAGGAATCGTCAGATTCGAAATGGAAGTGTGGGGTATGAAAACTGTAGAGAGAGACAAAGCATTGGATACAGTAAGCAGGCTAAAACGGACGTAGGTTGCGGTAGTTTGCAGAGAGGAAGAGGTTTGCACAGGATAAATTAGCGGGGAGAGCTGCAACACACTACTCCCGCACTACCAGTTCTCCTGGTATTTGGTTGAAAAGAACCGAGCTTTCCAATGAGCAGAGCATCTCACAGTCCGCTCTACTGTTTGGGGTAGAGGAAAAAATAGCTCCAGTTCATCGATCCCAGACAGGATGTTTGTGAAGTTTCCGTTAGTTGTGTAAGGTTATGGCTGGAACTGGAAATATCCTCTGTCCCACTCCCAGCTCGTCAGGTCTTTGCCGATAATCGAGCTCTGCAATGAATCATATCTGGAAACGGTAAACTCAGCCACTGTAGAGGAAGACAGAGATAGGAATACATTCAGCAAATTATTGAGGACGTAGGTTGCAAGTGCCTCTCGGAGATGAAGAGATTGGCACAGGAGAGGAATTCGTGGCGGGCCGCATCAGACCATTCAGAAGACTGATGACAAAAAAAAAACTTCATTAACCTAGCTATCTCATCTACAGCATTTTTCTAAAGCTTCTACTCTCTTCTTCACCGTAGTGTTCACTGTCCACGCGTCACTTGCGGAGAAGTCTACACTCCACTCGAATACTATGAAAAGTCTTCCTAAAACTGAAATTTACATTTTATGCTAACTTATTTCTCTTTTTTAGGAAAGCTTTTCTCGGTATTGTCAGTTTCCATTTATCTGCACTCGTCATCAGTTAGATTGTTCCCCAAATAGTAAATTAGTCTATTACTTTCACAATGCAATTTTCTTTTCTAATGTACTCAGTGTCACCTAATCACCCTCCCCCCGTCGTACTTGTTTTAGTTTATTTGATCTTCATCTTTTAAGTTACTATCAGGATACTATCTGCTGTGTACACCAGTATCGCCACACAGATGAAGCTCATGAACTGGAAACTATTCATGCTCCCGCCACGAGAAATGGTTCAAATGGCTCTGAGCACTATGGGACTTAACATCTGAGGTCATCAGTCTCCTAGACTTAGAACTATGAAAACCTAACCAACCTAAGGACATCACACACAGCCATGCCCGAGACAGGATTCGAACCTGCGACCGTAGCAGCAGCGCGGTTCCGGACTGAAGCGCCCAGAACCGCTCGGCCACAGCGGTCAGCCCGCCTCGAGACCTTCAAACAATTCGCTCTATTTTCCTAGCAGTTGTATTAGCTGCCACAGAACTACTTTCCCCTTTCCCAGAATAGAACGCAGTTGGACATCATTTCGCCGGCCACGGATAAATGGAAACGCACAGCCACATTCGGCCAGAACGGACAGAGGGAGGAGCATCTCAGTTGACTTTCGATGCCACTGTAATAACAAAATTTACGAAACGACGAAGTATCTGAAATTGGAAGGTGGCACATACCCGTAAAAATACACTACTGGCCATTAAAATTGCTACACCACGAAGATGACGTGCTATAGACGCGAAATTTAACCGACAGGGAGAAGATGCTGCGCTTTTCAGAGCATTCACACAAGGTTGGCGCTGGTGGCGACACCTACAACGTGCTGACATGAGGAAAGTTTCCAACCGATTTCTCATACACAAACAGCAGTTGACCGGCGTTGCCTGGTGAAATTTTGTTGTGATGCCTCGTTTAAGGACGAGAAATGTGTTACCATACCGTTACCGACTTTGATAAAGGTTGGATTGTAGCCTACCGCGATTGCGGTTTATCGTATCGCGACATTGCTGCTCCCGTTGGTTGAGATCCAATGACTGTTAGCAGAATATGGATTCGGTTGGTTCAGGAGGGTAATACGGAACGCCGTGCTGGATCCCAACGGACACGTCTCACTAGCAGTCGAGATGACAGGCATCTTATCCGCATGGCTGTAACGGATCGTGCAGCCACGTCTCGATCTCTAAGTCAACAGATGGGGACGTTTGCAAGTCAACAAACATCTGCACGAACAGTTGGACGACGTGTGCAGCAGCATGGACTATCAGCTCGGAGACCGCGGCTGCGGTTACCCTTGACGCTGCATCACAGACAGGAGCACCTGCGATGGTGTACTCAACCTGGGTGCACGAATGGCAAAACGTCACTTTTTCGGATGAATCCAGGTTCTGTTTACAGCATCATGATGGTCGCATCCGTGCTTGGCGGCATCGTGGTGAACGCACATTGAAAGCGTGTATTCGTCATCGCCATACTGGCGTATCACCCAGCGTGATGGTATGGGGTGCCATTGGTTACACGTCTCGGTCACCTCTTGTTCGCATTGACGGCACTTTGAACAGTGGACGTTACATTTCAGATGTGTTACGACCCGTGGTTCTACCCTTAATTCGATCCCTGCGAAACCCTACATTTCAGCAGGATAATGCGCGAGCGCATGTTGCAGGTCCTGTACGGGCCTTTCTGGATACAGAAAATGTTCGACTGCTGCCGTGGCCAGCACATTCACCAGATCTCTCACCAATTGATAACGTTTGGTCAATGGTGGCCGAGCAACTGGCTCATCACAATACTCCAGTCACTACTCTTGATGAACTGTGGTATCGTGTTGAAGCTGCATGGGCAGCAGTACCTGTACACGCCATCCAAGCTCTGGTTGACGCAATGCCCAGGCGAATCATGGCCGTTATTATGGCCAGAGGTGGTTGTTCTGGGTACTGATTTCTCAGGAAGTATGCACCCAAATTGCGTGAAAATGTAATCACATGTCAGTTCTAGTATAATATATTTGCCCAATGAATACCTGTTTATCATCTGCATTTCTTCTTTTTGCGTAGCAACTTTAATGGCCAGTAGTGTAGTAAAAAGACAAAAAAGCTGCAATATTAAGCCTATAACGAAAGTTATGGTCAAATATTCTCTGTGCAGAAGTCTACTAAGCGGCGTCCCCGTTCGTTTTTTTTCCGTTAAAAGTATTCACCGTCTCTGAAATGTGTCGCACCGACACTAGAGGGCCAGAGCAAATCCTACAAGAGTGAAAACTCGCCGTTAAAGGCGGCTCAATACCTAACTTCGAAAATGTCCGTTAATCGGGATACGTCTTCGTTTAATAAGCGAGAGGTGATAAAAGTAGCGGTATTTGGATATCAAAGAATTAGAGGATAGCGGATTGCTACTATAAGCGCGAAGGAAACGGAAGAAAGAAGCAAAGACAGTCTGAAGAAAAGTCTACTGCTTTCTTTTACCCACATAAACCTAGACCGCTCTTTCGTGGTAGGTCATAAAGTTAGAGATGCCATCATTAACGTCAGATGTAAATCTGTTCCTGACCTTCCTTAGATGCATGCTTGCTCATGCGCACGCATAGCGTGCGACTTGCAGCCATGTACGTGAGATTACGGGGCTGTCGTTGCCCTCGATCTCGCGCGGCGACAGACACACTAATTAGCATCCTCGTACAGTCACTCTGTCACGCATCTCGTGGCTATTTGATCTTTGCAGACTAAAGCTGTAAAAAAGTTTTAGTATGACCACCGCCGCAGACTTAACTTCATGTGCTTGGCACCTACAGAATTAGCTCATCTTCAGTACTTAAACAATCCCGAGGTGTAAAGGACGTTAAACAGTACCACAAAGAAAATAATGTAGAAGGTAACGTAAGTTACCTGGAGAATAGGGCACTTGACTCTAATTCGAAACGTTCCTACGTTCAAATTTATTCAGTCTTGTTGATGATGGCTTTTATACTACCTGGCAAAAAAAGTGAATTAGCCAGAAGATTCTTAGTCGCCAGGAAGGCCTCTGGCCCAGACGGTTTCCCCGTAAGATTATATGTTGACTATGCTATAAATATAGCACCATTCTTATCCATCGTCTATCAGAGATGACTGGAACAGCGGAGAGTTCCACGGGACTGGAAGAACGCCCAGGTCATAGCAATCTATAAAAAGGGTAGAAAATCGGATGCACACAATTACCGGTGAGTTTCACTGACGTCGATTTGTTGTAGAACCATGGAACATATTTTGTGTTCAGACATAATGACCTTTCTAGACTCAGAGAAACTCATCTGCAGAAACCAGCACGGTTTTAGGAAACAGCAGTCATGCGAGACACGGCTGGCCCTCTTTGTGCATGATATATAACAGGCTTTAGATACCGGCTCCCAGGTTGATGCCATATTATCGACTTTCGAAAGGCGTTCGACTCAGTTCCGCACTGTCGCTTGCTCCAAAAAGTGCGCGGTTACGGTCTATCCGATGACATATGCGGTTGGGTAGAAAGTTTTGTAACAGACAGAGAGCAGTATGTCGTCTTGAATAGGGTGACTTCAACAGAAACAAGCGTAACTTCAGGTGTTCCCCAGGGCAGCATAGTAGGTCCGCTGCTTTTTACGATTTACATAAACGATCAGGTTGATGGTATTAACAGTGGCATTAGACTGTTTGCAGGTGATGCTGTAGTCTACAGGAAAGTAGTATCACACGAAAGTTGTGAACAAATCAGTGAGGATTTGCAGAAAATAAATGCGTGGTGTAATGACTGGCAGTTATCTCTCAATATTAGTAAGTGTAACCTACTGCGTATAACATGGCGAAAATCCCCATTGATGTACGAGTACAAAATAAATACGCAGTCTTTGGAAGCGGTAACATCCGTCAAGTATCTGGGTGTGACTATTCGAAATGATTTCAAATGGAATGATCAGATTACAGAAGTAACGGACAAGGCGAACTCTAGATTGCGGCTTATTGGTAGAATCCTGAAGCGATGCAGTCCTTCAGCAAAGGAAATTGCTTACAATACGTTAGTTCGTCCAATCTTAGAGTACTGTTCGTCTGTATGGGACCCTTACCAGTTGGGTCTGATTCAAGAGATTGAGAGGGTCCAAAGAAGAGCGGCAAGATTCGTGACTGGTACATTTAGCCATCTCGAGAGCGTTACAAATCTCATTGAAAGTTTGAAGTGGGACACACTTGCAGATAGATGACGCGCTAAACGAAAGGGGCTGCTCACTAAATTCCGAAATCCGACCTTCGCCGAGGATGTAGAGCTTATATTATTACCACCAACTTTCAGATCGAGCAATGATCGCCATTCAAAGATAAGGGAAATTAGAGCTCGTACTGAGGCGTTCAGACAGTCGTTTTTCCCTCGCGCGATCCGTGAGTGGAATGGAGTGGGGGGGGGGGGGGGGGGGGGAATTTGACTTTGGCGCGAATTGTGCCCTCCGCCACACACCGCTTGGTGTCTAGCGGAGTATATATGTAGATGTAGAAGACATGCTCACATGTCATGTAATTTCGTATACGTAGACACGATCGGCGAGTATGTGAATGATTAGAGTTGTAATCCTCTGTGACAGAACGGCCACCAGTGCGCATTAGTGTTGTTCGTGTTTAGTGTTGCTACCAGGCCTGGTAGGATATGCAGGATGTCCCAGAAAACACCGATAAGCTCCTTACACAAAACTAGACAAAAATATCTAGTAAATATGCGCTCTAAAAAGCGTACCTTAAGTGCTATGAGCAGTTGTTCAGTAGAAGAGATGTGTTCTACAGCATCGAAGACGAGCAACTGCTCATAACTCTTAAAGTATACATTTTAGAGCCTATGTTTATGGGACTTTTTTCCTTGATTTGATCGATACTAGTTCCTCCCAGCGTATGGAAAGCAAAGTCCTTGCTGCAGATCTGTTTCATAGTACCGAAGATGAACAAGTGCTCATAGCAGTTAAGGTACTGTAACACCTACAGCGCCTCTCGGTGTTGAAAAAACAAAAATAGCTCTCAAATTAGCTCCCATGTCCTTAAAATATCAATTCACAAAATGACCCAAGTCCCTCCACAAGTAGTAATTACGAAAAATAAATAAAAAACAAATAGAGGGAAATATCTTGTATAGAAAGCAAAAGAAAAGAAAACGAAAATTTAATTATAAATTTTAGAAACATGGGAAGGGGGAAAACAGTAGAAAATATTAAAATATTAGTTATTCCAATACGTAAGAAAATCAATATTATAGTCATAGAACGTAGGTCTGGTACACCAAAGGTTTACTAAAGTATAAATAGCTATACGTTGTAATTACGATACTCCAGTCTCTAGTCTGTTCTAGTTTGGAAGTTATTTAGGACGTACAGCTTTAGAGAACAACAATTGGGACTTTATTAAACGGGGATCAAGAATAGATCGTTACGAGGTTGTTTTTGAGGATTGTCAACTCAAGACTTTAATTTGGACATTTATCAGATTAGATAAACGGGAAGATGAATAGTAATCTTTTTAGATTTAATGTCAATTCGTGTGAATATTTAAACGCTTTACTGAATTGAGAATTTTAACCGGATTCGGACTTTGAATTGTGATAGTGGAAAACTTTAACTTCACGCGACTAGTGATCATAGTTAATGACAGTTTGCGGATATTAAATAGAAATAACTTATTACCGAAAGTGACAGGATATTATCTAACATCTCTGATGCTAGCGGGAATGCTACTTAGACATCTAATTAAAGAACTTCTTTGAATGAGATCGTATGAGTGAACCTATGTATTAATAATTCTTATCAATAAACTGACGTTGTTAATTGAACATTAATTTAACTTAGATTAATAAACGTTAAGGTTACGTGATCTATGCCAAGAACAAGCTAGCGATTTGTAACTAAAACAACTGAACGAAAGGTTAAAGTATCGTCGTCTGTAAACATTGGTAGTAAAGCTACTAAAGATTTAAACCTGCCATCCGAGATCGTCTTATGTCATCCTGCACTACTGATCTGTCACTAGCAGCAGCCACACTAGCGAATTACCGTCCGTGAGCAGGCTCCCGCTAACACGGAAACACAAATGGCTGCATTTGGCGTGATCGGAAAGTATGGATAGTTGATGAATGGTATCGCATTGTGTTCAGCGATGACATTTGTTTCCGCACTATTCCAGATGACCACCGTCGGCGAGTATGGCGGCGATCTGGTAATAAGTCCTGTTTTCCAAATGCTTTGGAGAGGCACAGCAGTGCTACTTCTGGTGTCGTGATTTGGGTAGCCATCTGGTATGATTTCAGCTCACGGCTGGCTGTGACTGAGGGAACTCTGATGGCACAACGGTCCGTCAAGGACATCCTGCGCCCTCATGCGTTACATCTTATGCGAGAGTATCGTCGCGTAGTATTCCAACAGGACAATACTTGCCCTCACATGGCACATGTGTCAGTAAACTGTTTGCATGATCCAGTTCTGTCCCCGACACAACATGCGTGGGATAAGTTGGTATGTCAACACCGTCCCAGCACCAGTATCCAGAATATCAGTGACCAGTCACGACAGTTGTGGACCAGGTTTCCTTAGCAGACGATAAAACGCCTTTATGACACCCTTCGCAGAAGAACGATTGCGTGCGTCTAGGCCAGACGGGGTGCAACGTCTTCTAAGTGGGCGCAGGCTGCAAAGTTCTTTATAAATCTGACTCAGTTTTGTTGACGCTGAAATAACATCACACACACCGTCAGCCCGTGAAGATTCATTTCGTTTCTTCCTGTCCTTCTGAGAGCTTCACTTTTTCTGCCAGACTCTTTATTTGGAACATATAGCTTCTGAAAAAGAAGTGCAATAGCACAACGCGCTTTCAGTGGAAGAAGAGAACTTAGTGCCAAAATTGCAGTCGTCAGATTTACAATTAGTATGTACAGTTAATGTTGAAAACTTCGTTGAAAAAACTGTTTAGTCTCGGAAAAAGACAATTTGACGGGATGTTCCTGTACACTTTAATCCAGTGTCCCGTATACCCGAGAAAGCTGGACACATGATGACAGACAGACAGTGTGTAGAAGTGAGGGAAATTTGGATTTGGCGGAGGCTAAAACGGACCAACTACACAAAAAGAAAAATCCAATGCAGATGTTTTGAAAGAATCCGTTGACCGAAGAAACCTCAAAGCAGCTATTCAGAAAAGAAAAACGAAACTGTGTAGGGCATTTATTTTGTCACTCCTAAAAGGAAATCGGAAGAAACAAAATCTAAAATTTTCAAGATATGAAAGGAACAACATAAAATAGAGAAGTGTTTGCAACAATACGACATAGCCCTTACAAATTAATGATCGTCAGTAGTGTTAGCACCCATGTGACGACATAAGTTGATAATAAGTTACAAAAATATTGAGATCAGATTGAGGCACACAAAGATTCACAGCCATAGCGCACTTTTCCTGGACCTGCTTTGAGAGGCAATGAGGTAAAGAAGGCAAGCCCCTACCCATACATGATCAGCAGCGCGGAGAAGGTAAGTCCAGCACTCCTCATTCAGTGCGGCCGCTCCATGTTTTTTTGTTCTCGCTGTGCGTTGTAAACTATTTTGCCAAGATAGAGCCATATGAGATACCCAGAAGGAACAGGAGCTGCGTCATCATTCACAGCAGTGCAAAAAATCTGAACTCAGCACAATTAAATAAAATGAAATACAGCATTGGCTAGTGGCTACTACAGTACTGCGCGGTACAGAGTTTTCAAACGATTAGGATCAAAATTATCTAGACGGTAGAACATCCTAAATTGAGGATTCAGAGGTATGGAACCAACAGTTGGAAATTTATGCTGTAGACTGTACGAGGTTTCAAATGAGCAAAGCATGAGAGGCACATGTTTGCTCACATTTCATAAGAAGCAACTGCATACTGAATCGTCGTTGGTGGCGCTATCTTTAAAAGCAATACAGTGTCGTGTATGATGTGTCTGTGGTGAGTTAAAGCACAATTGACGGTTGTAAGGTAACACTTTTTCTGGTCTCTTTTTCAAGAGAATTTTGGAAAATTCGATTATTTAGGCTAGGTAGAATTTAGCAAAATGTCCGGTTTTTTTGTTATTCATTAAAAAAAAAGGATACCAATGCCATCTGCCTGTGAGACGCCGAACTCTTTGCAAATATTTGAGATGTAGCTAAAGTGGAATGAAACGATGCGCCAATCAGAGACGTAACATCATGGATGTAAGGGTTTTGGGTGCTCAAACCTCCCCCCCCCCCCCCCCCCTCTCTGTTGTCACCCGTCCCAAACAGTATCAGTAAGAACTGGAGTCAATATCTCTGCAGGTGTATGCCTTGTCCTGTGTGCGGGTCGGTACTTTGAATCCCTAGGTCCCTTATCATTTCATATAATCTCATCTCGAAGACAAGCGAAGTCGCCGAAGTGGCGTGAGATAGGCTTCCACCGGGCGGCGGAGAAACTCCAGATTGTGTCCCCCGACCGATAGTGCCATACCATCATTTCATTTTGCGTTCTTACACTTAGCGTATTTGGCACTGGTCCTATCTCGTTCCTGATCAAAGGAGGTGGTGCCGTTGACTACCTGACGACAAGAAGCTCACCAGTGACAACGGGCTTTTTGCAGATCAATCTGAAGCTCTGAATTTCATTTAACTGCTTCCCAAATTTTGAATTTTTCGAAAAGCACACACTCGTAGATTAAAGAAACCATATTTACTTCTCTTAAGGATAGACGAAAAAATTTTGTTTCTGGAAACCTTAAAACGATTACTTTACGCTAAGAATTTCATTTCAGGTAAGTGACTTACTGCACAATAACAGAATGTGATTCACACGCTCGTCCGTAACTAGTTAATCCCTGTGGATGCCACCTGAAGACTGTGCATTCCCGGCACTTTCCAGAAATGATGGCTTCTCAGGTACTCCTGGTTGGCATATCTGAAGACGTGCAAAGAGCGTTTTGAATATGTTGCCTTCCTTTTAAGCTAGTCAGTCTCGGGAAAGGTGGACATCAATACTTTCCCTCTTTTGGTAACACGGCCCTACACTTACTGGAAGGAATTTCTAGAAAATTTTTCAGATCATGTAAAGACAATACGTCATCTAAAATGTGTTGGAATTCGCTCGTAGTTTTTTGAAGATAGCAGAAGAAAAGGAAAATTTGTTGTGCATCAACTGAACAGCGAAAAGCGCATCAAGATGTTAATTGTAGGAAAACGATTTTGTCAATTGTGAAGTCTGTGAACCTGTGTCGCCGGTAAGACCTGGCTCTTCGCGGAGAACACGACTCTGGAAATTTAATGTCACACGACGGCGAGTTAAATGGTTGGAATCTGAGTTATCTTCTGAGGTTCCGAGCTGAAGCTGGCGACGTTGTTTTGCAAAGGCAACTTCAATAAGGTCGTAAGAAAGCGCACTACATCAGCGCTAGTATTCTAAACCAGGTATACAAACGTATGGTGATATTATAAGAGAACAATTTTAAACGCTGCTCCATTCTCGCTGACGAAACGCCAGACTTTGCACCGAGCGAGGTGGCGCAGTGGGGAGGACGACGGTTGAAATCCGCGTCCGGCCATCCTGATTTAGGTTCTCCGTGATTTCCCTAAATCGCTTCAGACAAATGGCGGGATAGTTCCTTTGAAAGGGCACGGCCGACTATCTCCTCCATCCTTCACTAATCAGATGGGACCGATGACCTCGCTATTTCGTCCCCTCCCCCAAATCAACCAACCAACCAAGAAGAGAGCAACTATGTTTGTGTTCGAAGACTGCATCATGTTTATAATTGCTGCAGACTTAATGAGGGATGGGCTGGCAAACTTAATATTACACCGTTTGAAACTAATAGGTATTAATTGTAAATTTTTGACGAGTCAGGCCTACGACGCAGCAACGGCCGTGAGCGGTCATTTACACGCCACACAAGCTGTCATTAGAAAATGATACCCACTCCCTGGTTATGTACATTGCAATGCCCACTATGTAAACATAGCCTCAGCTGATTCATTTGCTGTGCAACGTCTCAAAAATGAGATCGACAGGAAGTGCAAAATGGCTAAGCAGGGATGGCTAGAGGACAAATGTAAGGATGTAGAGGCTTATCTCACTAGGGGAAAGATAGATACTGCCTACAGGAAAATTAAAGAGACCTTTGAAGAAAAGAGAACCAATTGCATGAATATCGGAGCTCAGATAGAAACCCAGTTCTAAGCAAAGAAGGGAAAGCAAAAAGGTGGAAGGATTATATAGAGGCTCTATACAAGGGCGATGTACTTGAGGACAATATTATGGAAATGGAAGAAGATGTAGATGAAGATGAAATGGGAGATATGATACTGCGTGAAGAGTTTGACAGGGCACTGAAATACCTGAGTCGAAACAAGGCCCCGGGAGTAGACAACATTCCATTAGAAATACTGACGGGCTTGGGAGAGCCAGTCCTGACAAAACTCTACCATCTGGTGAGCAAGATGTATGAGACAGGCGAAATACCATCACACTTCAAGAAGAGTACAATAATTCAAATCCCAAAGAAAGCAGGTGTTGACAGATGTGAAAAATACCGAACCATCAGTTTAATAAGTCACACCTGCAAAATACTAACGCGAATTCTTTACAGTCGAATGGAAAAACTGCTGGAAGCCGACCGCGGGGAAGATCAGTTTGGATTCCGTAGAAATGTTGGAACACGTGAGGCAATACTGACCCTACGACTTATCTTAGAAGCTAGATTAAGAAAAGGCAAACCTACGTTTCTAGCATTTGTAGGCTTAGAGGAAGCTTTTGACAATGTTGAATGGAATACTCTCTTTCAAATTCTGAAAGTGGCAGGGGTAAAATACAGGGAGCGAAAGGCTATTTACAATTTGTACAGAAACCTGATGGCCGTTTCAAGAGTCGAGGGACATGAAAGGGAAGCAGTGATTGGGAAGGGAGTGAGACAGGGTTGTAGCCTCTCCCCGATGTTATTCAATCTGTATATTGAGCAAGCAGTAAAGGAAACAAAAGAAAAATTCGGAGTAGGTATTAAAATCCACGGAGAAGAAGTAAAAACTTTGAGGTTCGCCAGCCGCGCGGGATTAGCCGAGCGGTCTAGGCGCTGCAGCCATGGACTGTGCGGCTGGTCCCGGCGGAAGTTCGAGTCCTCCCTCGCGCATGGGTGTGTATGTTTGTCCTTAGGATAATTTAGGTTAAGTAGTGTGTAAGCTTAGAGACTGATGACCTTAGCAGTTAAGTCCCATAAAATTCCACATACATTTAACACATTTGAGGTTCGCCGATGACATTGTAATTCTGTCGGAGACAGCAAAGGACTTGGAAGAGCAGTTGAACGGAATGGACAGTGTCAAGAAAGGAGTATATAGGATGAACATCAACAAAAGCAAAACGAGGATAATGGAATGTAGTTGAATTAAATCAGGTGACGCTGAGGGAATTAGATTAGGAAATGAGACACTTAAAATAATAAAGGAGTTTTGTTATTTGGAGAGCAAAATAACTGATGATGGTCGAAGTAGAGAGGATATAAAATGTAGACTGGCAATGGCAAGGAAAGCGTTTCTGAAGAAGAGAAATTTGTTAACATCGAGTATAGATTTACGTATCAGGAAGTCGTTTCTGAAAGTATTTGTATGGAGTGTAGCCATGTATGGAAGTGAAACGTGGACGATAAATAGTTTGGACAAGAAGAGAATAGAAGATTTCAAAATGTGGTGCTACAGAAGAAAGCTGAAGATTAGATGAGTAGATCACGTAACTAATGAGGAGGTATTGAATAGAATTGGGGAGAAGAGGAGTTTGTGGCACAACTTGACTAGAAGAAGGGATCGGTTGGTAGGACATGTTCCGAGGCATCAAGGGATCACCAATTTAGTATTGGAGGGCAGCATGGAGGGTAAAAATCGTAGAGGGAGACCAAGAGATGAATACACTAAGCAGATTCAGAAGGATGTACGCTGCAGTACGTACTGAGAGATGAAGCAGCTTGCACAGGATAGAGTAGAATGGAGAACTGCATCAAACCAGTTTCAGGACTGAAGACCACAACAACAACAGTACAATCTGCCGGAAGCTTCTTTAGGACTTCCGCTAAACGTAACAACGTCGACGATTTAAGGACGGCGGCCGGACACCATACTTACGGCAGGTGGGTGGGTGGGGGGGGGGGGGACTCGGTGGATGTACAAACACAAGACATTTCTGCAATTTAAATAAATGTTTTTAGTCATAGTGCATTCTCTACAACAGCTAGAATTCTGTTCATACTAATTGTTATGTGCAGTCACTCAGTCAGTTCGTTCTCTTGTACTACTGGTAAAAACTTTCTCCTTGGCCGTATCTCTTTACAAAACGCCTCAACTCGAGTACTGTGACCTTTTTGTCGCTAGCGTTAGAGTACGTTTTAGAAGAAACTGCACAGGGCGGAGACAAAGAACTGAAAAACCTGTTTAAAGAAGCCTCAGAATTGGCAGAAGATGAAGCAATAACAACATTACCGAGGTCTGTGTACACAACGAAATATCGAGACAAATGTCCTGGTAGCAGCCCGGAGGAGTGTTCAGGGATGCTAGAATACGCGGTAGGGGTAACGCGCAGGCGGGCTGTCAGTTGTGACGTTGCCGTGGGCCACTCACCATGCCGCGCTGCGTTGACACTTATAGGCACGCGGCGTACACCTAATCGCTAATAGAAAGCAGCGAACTTCAAATCGTTATAGGTATGGAAAGCTGGCTATAGCCATCAATAAATTCAGCCGGAACTTTTAGTGAAAAAAATGGTTCAAATGGCTCTGAGCACTATGGGACTTAACATCTGTGGTCATCAGTCCCCTAGAACTTAGAACTACTTAAACCTAACTAACCTAAGGACATCACACACATCCATGCCCGAGGCAGGATTCGAACCTGCGACCGTAGCAGTCTCGCGGTTCCGGACTGAGCGCCTAGAACCGCTAGACCACCGCGGCCGGCGAACTTTTAGTGAGGACTGAACCGTGTTCATAAATGACAGATTAAATACAGTTGGTGGCGGAATGTTTACTGCTGTCGGTAGTAATTTACCTTGTAGTGAAATATATGTCGGTAGTTCTTGTATGGATAGTATGGATAGATTATATTTGACAACTGGAACAGATTACTAACTGGTTCGTTTTATCTACCATCTGAATGAGTTGCTGAACAGGTCAAAGACGAACTTAGTCGTTTCAAATAGGTACCCCACTCATACAATTACTGGTGGTGATAACTTTAATGCCGTCATGTGTTGACGATAATGCATGTCTAAAGTCGAATGTGGGCATAATATGTCATCCGATATCGTACCGAAAGATTTCCGAGAGATGTATTTTCAACAATAATTATTAGTTCAGGGCCCCACTTTAAGCGTAAATTGTTGCGAAAGTAGAGTTGGCCTCTTAGCAACAAATATCCTGAGCAAATAGGGAGTGCCATGACGGATACATCGGATACATGGGTTAGTGTTCACACGCTTTTTGTAGCGAGTCTAAATATCGTAAGATCCAAACACACCAAAAATAAAGGTAAAATAAAATAAAACCAGAATAAAACGCACTTGTCGCCTTTCTAAGAGACAGCCTCAATTATTTCCTATCTGACTATGTAAGCCTAGACCAGAATTCGTTTGGGTTCAAATAAACAGAATCGACGGCAGTTGAGAGATATATACCAAATAAATTAATAAGAGATCCCGCATGGTACCCAAAACAGGTCAGAACACTATTACAGAAGCTACGAAAAACACAAGCGAAATGTAAAAGAACATAAACTCCTAACACTGGCAACAAAAGTTTTAAAAAAGCAGGAAATTTAGCGAGAACTTCAGTGTGAGAGGCTTTTAATAGTTTCCACAACGAAACTGTCCTCAATTCTGGCAGAATGCAAAGAGATTCTGGTCGTATGTAAAATACAACAGCGACAAGACGCAATCAATACCTTCACTGCACAATAACAGTGGTGATGTTACTGATAAAGTGCCACTAAAGCTGAGTTACCAAACATGATTTGAATAGTGTAATATTTACTTAGTTTTCTTTGCCGAAAGTATTTCGGAAAACAAAGAACTATTGCCAACATAGTTAACTTAGTAGTAGCTATACTCCGTGTTGAGAAGCAGCTTACATCACTCAAAACCTCCGGTACAGACTGTATCCCAGTCATGTTCGTTTCAGAGTATGCTGATACAATAACTCCACAGTTAGCAATCACATATAACCGTTTTAATTCATACGCGCGTATGAATGTAATAGAGATTTCCCATGTTTTAATGTATTCTTGTTATTAAGTTTTATGTTATACTATTTTTTCTAAGGTCGGTGAAATTATAGCGTAAAGCCTCCGAATGACAACATCTTTCATCATTTCGGTGGACGCTGTTTCTTTTCTGGGGAAGAGGCTCACACAGGCTTAGAGCATGTAGACGTGTAATATGGAAAAACCCATTAAAATGTCATTTTAAACTTTATTAACAAGTTTCCTTTTCCTATTCTGGAAAGTCATGTTACAACTTTTTTCATTTTCTTCAGTTTCTGTCTTTGATCATTCAGTTTGCTTACCTCCACAATTTTTTCCCTTTTTTGTAGCTTTCATTGTGACGCAAGTGTGTGTCATTACGAAGCACTATACAGCAAAGTCACATCAAAAGATGACGCTTTGTAAGATCGGCGACGCGAATTCCTTGCCTTTGCAATATCTTCAGGTGACCAGTTTGCACACTGTCATTTCATAACCACTTGTTGTTGTTGACAGTCAGAAAAAGTCTTGAATCACTTTTTGAACATGTTTTAATTTTAGTAACTCAACGCTACAGCGAGAGAATGATCCTGTAAATCCGCATTATTTTGCCTAAGGGCTTTCATTTCTATTTCCATAATTTCTAATTGTTGGCGTAAACACGCCTTGTCGCATTCACAACAATGTTTTTTTCATGACTAACGTTATGTCTAGTAGTAATTTCTTCGTTAGTTGCTATCATATTTAACTGTTAATATCTTCTACTTCTTTATGGCCGAATATTTCTCTCATTATTAGGTTAATTACTACGTCCTAAATCAGCACTGGGGGATGAAAAGTGGAGTTGGATGAGCGCCACTCTTCAGCTTGCGTTTCGAAGGAATATTCAATAGGTCAGTTTTAAAATCCATTTCATAATCAGAATCAGTGAAATGTACTGAGCAGACACGAGGATTTTCAACTGAAACAAATCTACACGTTCACAAGCATTTATCCATCTCCGTTGTTTCACCTCACTGTTTTTAGGAAATCTATGAAACTTAATTCGTAACCTACTTATTTGTGGCCACGCGGGATTAGCCGAGCGGTAGGAGCTGTAGTCATAGACTGTGCGGCTGGTCCTGGCGGAGGTTCGAGTCCTCCCTCGGGCATGGGTGAGTGTATTTGTCCTTAGGATAATTTAGGTTAAGTAGTGTGTAAACTTAGGGACTGATGACCTTAGCAGTTAAGCCCCATAAGATTTCACACACATCTGAACATAGGTGACCAAGTGTCAAAGCTGGCACAAATGGCTGGCACTTTATTCCTTCTGTGGGATGCAATCCACAGTCGATAAATGCAGTCTCTACTTTGATAGACGGAACTGTCCATAATGGCCATGCCTTGAATGTAGAATTTGTCCGATAACATCTGGCGCCTAATGCTCAAGGGCATCTCCCCTGCTTCTATTAAAAGGGCGTTGGTGGGCGTCGATCGCATGGCTCCAAGACAGGTACGACTGGCTCTATATTGAAGAGTAATTTGGAGAGATGAATCTTTGACACAGTGTGGTAGAATTGACAGCCATAGTGTAATCTAGATCGAATTATCCCTCGGTACATGGTGAGTAAAACACTCTGGTGCGATCCCCACCAGACAAGAGTGAGTGATCTGATTACATTTAAACCTTCTTCACACTTGGTAACGGTGGATCGGGTGTGGGGCGCCCAGCTTAACCGAGAGTCAAAAATCATCCCCAGAAATCAAACGTGAGATTTTATTTGGAAGGTGTACTTGCCACAGGTAATGTGATCTTCAGTGCGAGCTGTCGTCGACTTGGAGAAGGAAACGACTGTTGATTTCTCAGCCGAGATCTCCAGCCCATTGATAGAGAGCCACTCATCGATGTGTGCGATGGTTGTGGTTAATGCCGTTTTGGCATGAAGATATGAAGCAGCAGTAGAATAAACACATATATCATCAGCATACTGTAGGATTTTTGTGGGGGGAGTAATTATGCGTTCTAGGTCGTGTGTATATAGAGTATACAGGAGAGGACTTAAAATTGCACCTTGCGGCAAGCCCTGGGAGACATAAAAAGGTCCGGTCATGGTACCTTTGAAACGGACGTAGATCGTTCTTTGAGTAATCAGGGTACTGATACCGTAGATCATCCGTGAAGGAATTCCGAATCCTGCCAGCTTGTCCAAGAGTATCGGTATTTGTACGTGATCATATGCACCCTTAACGTCAAGAAAAGCTGCCACTACTGTCTCTTTCGTTTGAAAGGCTGACGTGACATCCATATTAAGAAAAACATGTTATCCATGGTCCCTTTGCCTTTTCTGAAGCCGTATTGACTCCGAGGCAACAAATTACTTTTTTCAAGCCACCATTCTAGTCTCCTTTTTACCATTTGTTCCAGTGTTTTTCCAACACACGACGACAAGGCAATAGGTCTATAATTAGTACCGACATTTGGATCTTTACCACTTTTGAGAATTGGAATTATTACTTGCGTCTTCCATGTTGATATGAGGTCTGTCTTCATCCAGTACTGATTAAAAATGTTCAAGAGAAAGTCTTTCGCTTCTATAGGCAGGTGTGCAAGCATAGAGTAGTGTATACGATCAATGCCAAGGCAACTGTCGCTCGATACTTTAATAGCTTCGTTGAGTTCTTCTTTAGAGAAAGGACGAAGGAGAACACGATAGCGGTCTTCTTCAGCAGGTAGCTGTTGGTTTAAAAATGGCACCGTGGGAGGAGCGACTGTATCTATGAATTCCTTTAACCAGGCCGTGGTAGCAGGAGGGGAGGAAGCTTCTTGTTCTAAAAGCTTTTATTTTATGCCAGATGCTTGCCATACTGGTTTCATTATTTAGGGACAGGCAAAATTGTTTCCAACTATCCTTCTTGGTTTTCTTCAGGAATTTGTTAACTCGCGCATTCACTTTTTGCACAGCCAAGAAGTTGTCCAATGAAGGATTCTGACGATAGGTTTTCAAGGCGAGTCGTCGCTTCGCAACTTCCCGAGAGCATTCAGAATTCCACCAAAGAAGGAGGAGAACGGTGCTTCATTACTGTAAACTCTTTTTTCTTAGGGATGCTGATGCCAGCTGCGACGTTCATAGCATTGAGTAAAACTGGGTCGGCATCTTCGACCCGTAAGTCACGTATCGTATTTGCGAGTGCCCGCTGAACCGTTTCCTTATAAGAGGCCCAATTGGCTTCCTTGATTTTCCACGTACTATTAGAGTAACAGATGTGCGTAGTATCGACGTTGATGTTAATGTGAAACTCTGTTGGGAGACGATCGGATCCCATTGAATCCTTTTTGATACACCAATTAGATATTTCAGTAAAGTAGGGGGTGCAAAGAGTTACATCAACTGCGGAGGGTCTACGGAGAGGTGAAGTTATCATAGTAGGAGAGCCATCGTTGAGTATCACTAGGTTATTATCTTCGATAACGCTTATCAAGGTCCTGCCGTTCCTGTCTGTCACGTCTCCTCCCCTCGCTACATGGTGGGCATTCACGTCTCCAGCTGCGATAAAGGGAGGACGAAGCTGACTTATTAATTGTCTCCAGTCATCTTCCACGATACTGTGGTGGGGAGCGTTATACAACGAGACACCTGTAAAGGTTTTGTGGGCAGTTCGTATCTCCACAGCAACTAATTCAAGGCTGGTGACAGGTACGTGTAACGGGTGTGGTCGATGCGGCAGCGAAGTTTTTACCAGTATAGCTACGCCGCCCCACCCTTCGAGACAGTCTTCCCTTAATATAGAATAATTTTGAAAGCGAACAGTTCGTTCGAATTTGAACCAAGTTTCACATAACAGAACGATATCAGGCTGACTTATGAACAGTTCTCGTTGCAAGCTTTCTCTATTAGAATTAGCCGATCTCGCATTCCACTGCAATACTTTTAAAGCCGCCATAATTTAAGGAGAGAGAGATTGAAATATGTCTGTAACGAGATGCCGGATATTGGAATTGTTCATAGCACTATTTTGTCTCATGTTTTGCATGACAATATCAATCACATTTATTATCTTATCTATAAGTTCAGCATGACCTTGAGGTTGTCGTTGATTCGGCGCTTGTGGGGTTGCTAATCTGTGAGCAGCAGGCTGGTATGGATTTTTGCTGATCGGAGTGAATGAATGTTGCATGGGATATAACAGGCTGCGGTACTGAGACCTCTCACGAACGTTACTTTGGTTGTTTACTTGCGCCTGCCGCCGGGGAGGCCGGTAAGCGACGTGTGTCTGCTGGGGCACAGTTGCACACTGAGTTGCGTCCCCACATCCGCGTTGTTGACTCTACATGCTTGCGGCGGGCAGTGGCGGGAAGAGTTGTGGGTTTTGAAAGTCCGGAGAGCTCAAATTTGTTGGAGCAGGAATGATCGGAGCCGGCAAATGATGTTGTTGAACCCCGGTGACGGATGCATAGGTTGGCATACGAGCGATAGACAGCGCTTCCCTGAAGTCAATGTTGTTGAACGTAGCTAATTCTTGAGCTCGTCGCCGTATATGGTATTCCGGGCAGGAACAGTGCGTGGATGCGTGTTGTCCCCCGCAATGAGCGCGAATAGTGATAGGTGAGACACACAGGATTCAACATTATGTGGACCACTACATTTAATGCATCTCATATGAGATTGACATTGTTTGCTGATGTGCCCGTAACGAAGACAGTTAAAACACTGCCTGACAGTTAGTACATAAAGGTCGACGGGACATCTTGTTCCGTGAATAGACACTGCTTCCGGTAAGGTTTGAGAGTCGAAGGTTAACAAACAGGTCTGCAATTGAACGATTTGGTCTTTACCTTATCTCTTCGTAAACCTCCGAACACCAACAACAGGGAAGGGAGATTGTACGACTTCCAAAATCTCCGCTTCTTCAAGGTTGGTGTCTACTTTCCTGATTACTCCCAGCTTATGGACAACAAAGGAAGGAATGTAAGCTTCTATATTTTTTGACTTTAATACCTCACTGGTAACTAGGAAATTAGCCTTGTCTGGGGTTTTCAGTTCCACCTTAACTTTTGTTTTTCCTGCTGAAGAGATGTTAAGTATAGAATTCTTCACTTCTGGCAAGGAAATATGCAATAATTTCCCTAGTGCCATAGGGTGCAAGCGGCCTAAGTTTTTGTCCAAACATTCCATGTAAACTACGAATGGTCCGCTATCTGTACGTTTGTTAAAGTTGAGAGACCTCGGAGTAGGTGCAGGTCCCACAGGAGGGGTGTTAGTTGCAGCATGTTGGTTAGGAGTGAGCCCAGAAGCAGTTGCTACAGGGGGGGTCAGCTACATTTGAAACGTCAATTACAGGTAAGAGTTGATTAGCGTCTGCTATGAAGGTTTTGGAATTTCTTAAATCCAGACTGACCTCACTTTGTCGCTTGTTTCTCGTAGCGGAGATGTTAACCACAAGACCACGAGCTGCTGACAAAAGAAACGTCGCCTTACCTTCCTTGCAACAAAGACATCAATAATACATTAACCTTTGAACTTGCAATGTTAATCACTTACATATATTATCTAGATAAATGCATTCGCGAAATTTCATTACTATACATTAATTATTTGTTGGTGCTGCGATTTTTTCCGTCAGTGTACTTGCTAAATGTAATTCTTAGCAACTATTCTGCGTTTGACTGTTTGCTCAATATCGATAATTTTTGGCCGAAATTAAATAGGGAAAACTGCATCCTTTTAAAACTTATACAGAACTCCGCCACCACTCCACGGTCTAACAAGAAAATCCTGAATTCGCCGAGATTAACATTCAGAGTCACTTCAACGATGCGGCATGTGAGAAATCTAAATCCATAATGTCTTATACCTACTGTGATGTGAAGATTTTAATTTTATCTCTGATGAATGTACGTAAGGGTTGTGGACGTTAAATTCGACCTCTCTTTACATAAACCTGAACAGGTAATGTGTGCAATAGACAAGTTTGCCCGTATTAAATTTTGTGTAAAATCTGTAATTAATTGGCAAGTTTATGAGTAGTTTGCCAACGAGCTTGCCGCAATGGTAACACCGGTTCCCGTCAGATCACCGAAGTTAAGCGATGTAGGGCAGGATTAGAACTTGGACGGGAGTTCATCCAGTCTAGTGAGACCTGTTGGCAAACGTGGTGCACTCAGCCCTTGTGAAGCAAACTGAGGATCTACTTGATTGAAAAGTAGCGGCTCCGCTCTCGTAAACTGACATACAGCCGGGAGAGCACAGTGCTGACCAAGTTACTAGAATGAAATTTTCACTCTACAGCGGAGTGTGTGGTGCTATGAAACTTCCTGGCAGATCAAAACTGTGTGCCGGACCGAGACTCGAACTCGGGACCTTTGCCTTTCGTGGGCAAGTGCTCTACCGACTTACTCAAGCACGACTCATGCTCCGTCCTCACAGCTTTAATTCCGCCAGTACCTCGTCTCCTACCTTCCAAACTTCACAGAAGCTCTCCTGCGAGCCTTCCAGAACTAGCACTCCTGGAAGAAAGGATATTGCGCAGACATGGCTTAGCCAAAGCCTGGGGGAAGTCTCTAGAATGAAATTTTCACTCTACAGCGGAGTGTGCGCTGCTATGAAACTTCCTGGCAGATCAAAATTGTGTGCCGGACCGAGACTCGAACTCGAGATCTTTGCCTTTCGCGGGCAAGTGCTCTACCGACTGAGCTACCCAAGCACGAGTCACGACCCGTCCTCACAGCTTTAATTCCGCCAGTACCCCGTCTCCTACCTTCCAAACTTCACAGAAGCTCTCCTGCGAAGCCGCGCGGGATTAGCCGAGCGGTCTTGGCGCTGCAGTCATGGCCTGTGACGCTGATCCCGGCGGAGGTTCGAGTCCTCCCTCGGGCATGGGTGTGTGTGTTTGTTCTTAGGATAATTTAAGTTAAGTAGTGTGTAAGCTTAGGGACTGATGACCTTAGCAGTTAAGCTCCATAAGATTTCACACTCATTTGAACATTTCTCCTGCGAACCTTGCAGAACTAGCACTCCTGGAAGAAAGGATATTGCGGAGACATGGCTTAGCCACAGCCTGGGAGATTTTTCTAGAATGAAATTTTCACTCTACAGCGGAGTGTGCGCTGCTATGAAACTTCCTGGCAGATCAAAACTGTGTGCCGGACCGAGACTCGAACTCGGGACCTTTGCCTTTCGCGCGCAAGTGCTAGTTCTGCAAGGTTCGCAGGAGAGCTTCTGTGAAGTTTGGAAGGTAGGAGACGAGGTACTGGCGGGATTAAAGCTGTGAGGACGGAGCATGAGTCGTGCTTGGGTAGCTCAATCGGTAGAGCACTTGCCCATGAAAGGCAAAGGTCCCGAGTTCGAGTCTCGGTCCGGCACACAGTTTTGATCTGTCAGGAAGTTTCACAGTGCTGACCAAATTCCCCGCCATATCCGCATCCTGTGGTCTGAGGATGATACGGCGGTCGGTCGGTGCCGTTGGGCCTTCATGGCCTGTTCAGGCGGAGTTTAGTTTAGTTTTCGTGAGTATTTTGTCATTAACTGAGAAGCAACATTTTTGAATTATTTTTTAATTGCAATTCTGCTCCACAAAACAACGTAATATTATTCAAGGGTTTGCCCTTTTCTGTCATCCTGTTATCACTGTCTAAAAAAATATTTTTTCAGGGATTATGTATAGACGTTTCTCTGGCATGGCTGAAAGTATTTCTCGTAATAGTATTAGTAGTCTTCAGAAGCAAATAGGCATTGATGACCGAGAAATATGGGAAATACATCTATGGTTGTGAAGTGAATGTGGAAACATATACGATACTGCGATGGGGCGAAACATTACGACCACTGCCCGCCTCGAGAATGAATGCCAGTAGCTGCCGTTGCGGACACGTTAAGCAGCAGGGAGAGTATTTAAAAAGAGCAAAGCGAATGGCGATTCGTTCTGGAGATGATACGGGCCTCAGATGGAGAAATGCACTGACATAAGCTATTTTTACAACGGCACGCCACTACCAGCATCACGGAAACGGCAAAGCTAGTAGGCTGTTTGCTTGCTACTGTAATCAACAGTTGTGAAAACTGATTGAAGGACACTGAAACCACGAGTAGACGACAAGGTGCTGTGCGTCCTGTGTCAGCGAATTTTATTACGTGGTCGGTCTCAAACAGCGCATGCTCCGCCACGGCCGATTTCTCCACCTGCCCCAACAAACAGTGCCGTTAGGTTCGGTGATCCTGGTGTTGACTGATCGTCCCGTCATTACAACAGAGACTTTTGTGCATCTGCGTGGTATGCTGTATATTCCCGACATTGCAATTGGCTCCCTTTTCTCCTTTGGCATCTGAGACTCTCTTTGATCTTCTTTGTCGGCTTATAAATAGTCTTTACACCGTGTTTGCGCAATATACGGCCGATTCTGTCCGTCATTCTGGGAATATGTGGCAGGAAGGCCGTACTCGACATTTCTTTTTCCTATGTGTCACTGAGGCATGTGTTTGATCAATGACACATCTTAACTAACTGGTGGAGTACCCGTTGCTCCTCAGAACGCTTTCCACGTGCTGCAGGTCACAAATTCGTCTTGCTCGCGTTAGGAGCTTACTACTCATGCCTCTTTCATGGCTCGGGTGGTGACGTGACAGTTTGTGCAGATATCGGTTCGTGTGTGTCGGTTTTCGATACACGTTGTGTCCCAGGTTTTCACCATCCCTCGTGACCAGCACATGTAGAAAGGGTAGCTGTTGATTCCCTACCACATAGTAAAACTCGCCGTCAAGGAAGTTCTTACTGTAGAGAAAAGCTATCACAGCCGCTTGTTCAGAGAAGCTGTAGAAATACACAAACATGATAATAAAATTATCAAACAAACGTCGGCCGAAGAACCTGAGACAGAAGCCAACAGTCGGTTTGTCAAGAAGTGGCCATGGAAGTCCTAACAATTTTGTAAATGTTGATGTCTTGGCCACCAAACTCGTCTGACCTGAATTCGATAGGATACATGTGGTACACAATCGGGCACCAGTCCCACGTTTATAAGCCACTGGTCTCTAATTAACCGCGTGACCTGTGCGTAGAAGTTTGGTGCCACATACTTCTGGAGTCCTATTAAGGTCCTGTCGTACCAACTGTTGCTATACTGCGTTGCAAAGGTGTACCAACACGCTACTATGTGGCTAGTTACAATATTTTGGTTCAAAGTGCGAATTTCACTGCCTGTGTATTCCAAAACATAGAAAGAAGGATCCTTTATTGTATGATTATATGAAAGCGGAACAAACACTGGTAGCAGTTACTTCTGTAAAATATCTGGGAGTATGCGTACGGAACGATTTGAAATGGAATGATCATATAAAATTAATTGTTGGTGAGGTGGGTGTCAGGTTGAGATTCATTGGGAGAGTCCTTAGAAAATGTAGTCCATCAACTAAGGAGGTGGCTTACAAAACACTCGTTCGACCTATACTTGAGTATTGCTCATTAGTGTGGGATCCGTACCAGGTCGGGTTGACAGAGAAGAGAAGATCCAAAGAAGAGTGGCGCGTTTCGCCACAGGGTTATTTGGTAAGCGTGATAGCGTTACGGAGATGTTTAGCAAACTCAAGTGGCAGACTCTGCAAGAGAGGCGCTCTGCATCGCGGTGTTTCGAGAGGGTGCGTTTCTGGATGAGGTATCGAATATATTGTTTCCCCCTACTTATACCTCCCGAGGTAAAATTAGAGAGATTCGAGCGCGCACGGAGGCTTTCCGGCAGTTGTTCTTCCCGCGAACCATACGCGAGTGGAACAGGAAAGGGAGGTAATGACAGTGGCACGTAAAGTGCCCTCCGCCACACACCGTTGGGTGGCTTGCGGACTATAAATGTAGATGTAGATGTAGAATCAAATTGCACTTATATGATTATAATTATTTTCAAATTGCAAGGTTTGTTGTGTTGTTGTTGTGGTCTTCAGTCCTGAGACTGGTTTGATGCAGCTCTCCATGCTACTCTATCCTGTGCAAGCTTCTTCATCTCCCAGTACCTACTGCAACCTACATCCTTCTGAATCTGCTTAGTGTATTCATCTCTTGGTCTTCCTCTACGATTTTTACCCTCCACGCTGCCCTCCAATACTAAATTGGTGATCCCTTGATGCCTCAGAACATGTCCTACCAACCGATCCCTTCTTCTGGTCAAGTTGTGCCACAAACTTCTCTTCTCCCCAATCCTATTCAATACTTCCTCATTAGTTATGTGATCTACCCATCTAATCTTCAGCATTCTTCTGTAGCACCACATTTCGAAAGCTTCTATTCTCTTCTTGTCCAAACTACAGGGCGTTTCAAAAAGAAAGAGCAGATTTCAAACATTTATTTCTCAAAAACTACAAATGATAGAAACACAATTCAAACGTTTCTTGTCAGAGAAAGGTTCAAAGTTTTTCAATGGTCCGCGCAGAAGTTCCATGCAAATCCGCAGTGGCGCTGGCGTTTGTTTGTAGGAAAATGGCGACGACACCACAGGAACGATCATTTTGTGTGCTGCAATTTGCAAAGTTAGAGTCCATTGTTGGTGTGCAACGTGCATTCCGCCGTCAATTCAACAAACAGCCGCCTCGTCATAAGCAAATTTATGAGTGGCATCACAGATTCGTAGAAGATGGTTGCATCTGCAAGCGAAAAAGCACGGGTCGTCCACGCACATCGGATGAAAATGTCGAGCGTGTCCGTGCAGCTTACGAAAGGAGCCCTAGAAAATCCACGACACGGGCAAGTCACGAACTAAACATGTCTAAAACAACGGTATGGCGCGTTCTGAGTAAGCGTCTGCACATGAAGCCGTACAAACTGCAGTTATTGCAAGCATTGCGTCCTGACGACCACAACAAAAGGTTCGAATTTTCAACTGCAATTCTACAGGACATGGAAGAGGACAATTTTGCCGAACGATTAATTTTTTCAGATGAATCAACGTTTCACATTTCTGGTAAAGTTAATCGGCATAACGTACGAATTTGGGCGAGTGAAACTCCGAGGGACGTTATTCAACATGAAAGAGACTCACCAAAGGTTAACGTCTTTTGTGCAATTTCGGTAAACAAAGTTTATGGACCTTTCTTTTTCATGGAGAAAACTATCACAGGAACCATTTACCTGGACATGTTAGAAAACTGGCTATTTCCTCAACTTCAGGAAGATTCAAATCACTTCATCTTCATGCAAGATGGCGCCCCACCACACTTCTCTGAACCTGTACGACGGTACCTAAATAACACCATTCCAGGACGGTGGATTGGAAGAGCAGGAGCACAAGATCAATGTCATCGTCTGTGGCCTCCCAGGTCACCAGACCTTACTCCCTGCGATTTTTATTTGTGGGGGTACATAAAGGACTGTGTTTATGTCCCACCTATGCCCGCTACTCTTCAAGAGGTACGACATCGAATTGTTGCGGCCGTGAATTCGGTAACTAAAGACCAGTTGCGTCGTGTGTGGCAAGAAATGAGATACCGGTTTGATATTTGTCGTGTAACAAATGGTGCTCATATTGAGGTACAGTTTTGATATTTGTTGTGTAACATTTGGTACTCATATTGAGTGAAGGACCGTTGGAATTGTGTTTCTATCATTTGTAGTTTTTGAGAAATAAATGTTTGAAATCTGCTCTTTCTTTTTGAAACGCCCTGTATTTATCGTCCATGTTTCACTTCCATACATGGCTACACTCCATACGAATACTTTCAGAAATGACTTCCTGACACTTAAATCTATACTGACTGTTAACAAATTTCTCTTCTTCAGAAACGCTTTCCTTGCCATTGCCAGCCTACATTTTATATCCTCTCTACTTCGACCATCATCAGTTATTTTGCTCCCCAAATAGCAAAACTCCTTTACTACTTTAAGTGCCTCATTTCCTAATCTAATTCCCTCAGCATCACCCGACTTAATTCGACTACATTCCATTATCCTTGTTTTGCTTTTGTTGATGTTCATCTTATATCCTCCTTTCAAGACACTGTCCATTCCATTCAACTGCTCTTCCAAGTCCTTTGCTGTCTCTGACAGAATTACAATGTCATCGGCGAACCTCAAAGTTTTTATTTCTTCTCCATGAATTTTAATACCTACTCCGAATTTTTCTTTTGTTTCCTTTACTGCTTGCTCAATATACAGATTGAACAACATCGGGGAGAGGCTACAACCCTGTCTTACTCCCTTCCCAACCACTGCTTCCCTTTCATGTCCCTCGACTCTTATAACTGCCATCTGGTTTCTGTACAAATTGTAAATAGCCTTTCGCTCCCTGTATTTTACCCCTGCCACCTTTAGAATTTGAAAGAGAGTATTCCAGTCAACATTGTCAAAAGCTTTCTCTAAGTCTACAAATGCTAGAAACGTAGGTTTGCCTTTCCTTAATCTTTTTTCTAAGATAAGTCGTAAGGTCAGTATTGCCTCACGTGTTCCAGTGTTTCTACGGAATCCAAACTGATCTTCCCCGAGGTTGGCTTCTACTAGTTTTTCCATTCGTCTGTAAAGAATTCGTGTTAGTATTTTGCAGCTGTGACTTATTAAGCTCATAGTTCGGTAATTTTCACATCTGTCAACACCTGCTTTCTTTGGGATTGGAATTATTATATTCTTCTTGAAGTCTGAGGGTATTTCGCCTGTTTCATACATCTTGCTCACCAGATGGTAGAGTTTTGTCAGGACTGGCTCTCCCACGGCCGTCAGTAGTTCCAATGGAATATTGTCTACTCCGGGGGCCTTGTTTCGACTCAGGTCTTTCAGTGCTCTGTCAAACTCTTCACGCAGTATCATATCTCCCATTTCATCTTCGTCTACATCCTCTTCCATTTCCATAATATTGTCCTCAAGTACATCGCCCTTGTATAGACCCTCTATATACTCCTTCCACCTTTCTGCTTTCCCTTCTTTGCTTAGAACTGGGTTTCCATCTGAGCTCTTGATATTCATACAAGTCGTTCTCTTATCTCCAAAGGTCTCTTTAATTTTCCTGTAGGCGGTATCTATCTTACCCCTAGTGAGATAGGCCTCTACATCCTTACATTTGTCCTCTAGCCATCCCTGCCTAGCCATTTTGCACTTCCTGTCGATCTCATTTTTGAGACGTTTGTATTCCTCTTTGCCTGTTTCACTTACTGCATTTTTATATTTTCTCCTTTCATCAATCAAATTCAATATTTCTTCTGTTACCCAAGGATTTCTACTAGCCCTCGTCTTTTTACCTACTTGATCTTCTGCTGCCTTCACTACTTCATCCCTCAAAGCTACCCATTCTTCTTCTACTGTATTTATTTCCCCCATTCCTGTCAATTGCTCCCTTATGCTCTCCCTGAATCTCTGTACAACCTCTGTTTCTTTTAGTTTATCCAGGTCCCATCTCCTTAAATTCCCACCTTTTTGCAGTTTCTTCAGTTTTAATCTACGGGTCATAACCAATAGATTGTGGTCAGAGTCCACATCTGCCCCAGGAAATGTCTTACAATTTAAAACCTGGTTCCTAAATCTCTGTCTTACCATTATATAATCTATCTGATACCTTTTAGTATCTCCAGGGTTCTTCCATGTATACAACCTTCTTTCATGATTCTTAAACCAAGTGTTAGTTATGATTATGTTGTGCTCTGTGCAAAATTCGACCAGGCGGCTTCCTCTTTCATTTCTGTCCCCGAATCCATATTCACCTACTATGTTTCCTTCTCTCCCTTTTCCTACACTCGAATTCCAGTCACCCATGACTATTAAATTTTCGTCTCCCTTCACAATCTGAATATAATTTCTTTTATTTCATCATACATTTCTTCAATTTCTTCGTCATCTGCAGAGCTAGTTGGCATATAAACTTGTACTACTGTAGTAGCCGTGGGCTTCGTATCTATCTTGGCCACAATAATGCGTTCACTATGCTGTTTGTAGTAGCTTACCCGCATTCCTATTTTCCTATTCATTATTAAACCTACTCCTGCATTACCCCTATTTGATTTTGTGTTTATAACCCTGTAGTCACCTGACCAGAAGTCTTGTTCCTCCTGCCACCGAACTTCACTAATTCCCACTATATCTAACTTCAACCTATCCATTTCCCTTTTTAAATTTTCTAACCTACCTGCCCGATTAAGGGATCTGACATTACACGCTCCGATCCGTAGAACGCCAGTTTTCTTTCTCCTGATAACGACATCCTCTTGAGTAGTCCCCGCCCGGAGATCCGAATGGGGGACTATTTTACCTCCGGAATATTTTACCCAAGAGGACGCCATCATCATGTAATCATACAGTAAAGCTGCATGCCCTCGGGAAAAATTACGGCTGTAGTTTCCCCTTGCTTTCAGGTTTGTAGGAACTGTGTTTTCTTTTGTGCCATTGGTGATGTAAAAGTCTGATCACAATTATGAACAAGGGTATGCCTGTTGGGTATTTTCTGTTGAATCCGAACATCCGCACGCTTTCCTGAAATCTGAATATTAGTGAATTGGGTTGCCTCACGATGTATCGTGTCAAAGATACAGCTTGAACTTAATGTCCATTGTGAAGTTTTGTGGTAAAAAAGAAAAAAAACATTGTCCCCTATTAAGCCACCACACTGGTAACTTGGCAAACCTATCTCTTAAAAAATATGCGCCCGATTTGTTTCTCCATGTGATTATTCCATGCTTCACGCGGATTCTGAATTATTATTTTTCTTCAGGTGGAATTTTATTACGAGAGACAGCTCGTTCAATTCGGATACAGGTGTGTTGTCCACCTATATCCTGGCGACCATGTTGTTTATTTCAATTAATAATGCAGAGAAGTACTTAGTTCGCTTCACGGTCGAAGTCCGGTTGTGTGCCGTTAAAAAATACATAACATCACACAGTACTCGACGAATGATGCTCATTGAGACTGGGTACGAGCTACCGTGAATCGTTTAAATGATTTTTGCCGCCTGCAGCTATATTTTTCTATACTGATTGTACGATTGTACAACTTCGCTTTTACAATTAGACCATTATCAAGTATCCTTTACAACGGAAGCGCCCATGCATTCATTGTTTTAGTAACCAGTTAAGAGTTAAAAATAGTAACAAGACAGACCTTAAAAGTGCTAAGATTAATTCGACTTACTATACGAAAAATTCATCGAGGCACATTGTCATACAAGTCTCTGCACCTAAATAAATTTAAGTAGAGGTGAGCGTTATTATGCTTTCGAATCCGTGTTTCGTAGTTGCCATAAAATTGAAATCACTAACATGGTAAGTACGGATAAACGTTACAGTTTTTAAAATTACACACGGTCCACATACCATAGCAGTCAACATATGCGTTAAGGTCTCACGATTAATGTGGGCATGAGACGTGGACGGCTGTTGCAAAGATTTATGTTAAATTATGTACATACATACAAGGACGATGTACTCAACGTAGATAGATGATGTACCTGGGTGCTTTCCTTCATGTGGACTCAAAAGTGATAACCTCTTAAAATCTCAGTTGTAATTACACTATTGGCCATTAAAATTGCTACACCACGAAGATAACGTACTACAGACGCGAAATTTAACCGACAGAAAAAAGATGTGATATGCATATGATTAGCTTTTCAGAGCATTCACATAAGGTTGCCGCTGGTGGCGACACCTACAACATGCTGACATGAGGAAAGTTTCCAACCGATTTCTCATACAGAAACAGCAGTTGACCGGTGTTGCCTCGTGAAACGTTGTTGTGATGCCTCCTGTAAGTAGGAGAAATGCGTACCATCACGTTTCCGACTTTGATAAAGGTCGAATTGTAGCCTATCGCAATTGCGGTTTATCGAATTGCGACACTGCTGCTCGCGTTGGTCGAGATCCAATGACTGTTAGGAGAATATGGAATCAGTGGGTTCAGGAGGGTAATACGGAACGCCGTGCTGGATCCCAACGGCCTCGTATCACTAGCAGTCGAGATGACAGGAATCTTATCCACATGGCTGTAACGGATCGTGCAGCCACGTCTCGGTCCCTGAGTCAACAGATGGGGACATTTGCAAGACAACAACCATCTGCACGAACAGTTGGACGACGTTTGCAGCAGCATGGACTATAAGCTCGGAGACCATGGCTGCGGTTACCCTTGACGCTGCATCACAGACAGGAGCGCCTGCGATGGTGTACTCAACGACGAACCTGGGTGCACGAATGGCAAAATGTCATTTTTTCGGATGAATCCAGGTTCTGTTTATAGCATCATGATGGTCGCATCCGTGTTTGGCGACATCGCGGTGAACGCACATTGGAAGCGCGTATTCGTCATCGCCATACTGGCATATGACCCTGCGTGATGGTATGGGGTGCCATTGGTTACGCGCCTCGGTCACCTCTTGTTCGCATTGACGGCACTTTGAACAGTGGACGTTACATTTCAGATGCGTTACGACCCGTGGCTCTACCCTTCATTCGATCCCTACATTTCATCAGGATAATGCATGACCGCATGTTGCAGGTCCTGTACGGGCCTTTCTGGATACAGAAAATGTTCGACTGCTGCCCTGGCCAGCACATTCTCCAGATCTCTCACCAATTGAAAACGTCTGATCAATGGTGGCCGAGGAACTGGCTCGTCAGAATACGCCAGTCACTACTCTTGATGAACTGTGGTATCGTGTTGAAGCTGCATGGGCAGCTGTACCTGTACACGCCATCCAAGCTCTGTTTGATTCAAGGCCCAAGCGTATGAAGGCCGTTATTACGGCCAGAGGTGGTTGTTCTTGGTACTGATTTCTGAGAAGCTATGCACCCAAATTGCGTGAAAATGTAATCACATATCACTTCTAGTATAATATATTTGGCCAATGAATACCAGTTTATCATCTGCATTTCTTGTTGGTGTAGCAATTTTAGTGGCCAGTAGTGTATTTTTTTTAAAATGACTGCTAATACACTGGATGTGTGGAGCATCCGTTTCCTAGGATGCTTAATAATATTCTAAGGCTGAAGCTGTGTAATCGTACAAAGAATAAAAGAAAAATGACAGCTGCTGGCGGCATTAATTCATTTAAACACTTCATGACTGGTTGCAAAGGCAAAATACATTGTAGTGCGACAGTATGTAGCGAGCAGAAATCCAGACTAACGTCCAGAGAAAATTTTCGCAAAGATTTTTTCATCATGGATGGAAAATTTAGAGAAACTTGGTTACTCAAGCTACAGAAAGAGATAAACTCAAGGCTCGCGGCAAAGAAATCTCCCCACGGTACAGTTTGGGATGTTCCTGGATCTTGAGGGAGCAGATTCATCTACACTATCTGATCAAAAGTGTCTGAACGTCTATTAATGGAAATTAATAGAGGATGTGTCCACCCTTTGCCTTTATGACGCCTTGAAATCTGCTGTGGACACTTTCAACGAGGTATGTGGTGGAATGGTAGCCCGTCCTTCCTTAAGAGCCGAAAGCAGAGAAGGTAGTAGTGGTCGACGCTGGGGTCTCGAGATATGTCGACATTTTAACTGGTACGTAATGTGTTCCAGTGGGTTCAGGTGGGGACTCTGGGAAATCCAGTCAATTTCGTCAAAGATATTATCCAAACACATTGCTTCACAAATGCTGCTTTGTGACTGGCTTGATGGTCATGCTGATACAAAGAATCATAGTCCGCGAATTGTTCCTCTATTCCAAGCAGTGCACTGTGCTGTGAAACGTATTCATATCCTTCCACATTTAGTGTTTTCTTAAGCCAATTCGAGGATTACAGCCTAAAGAAACGAACACCGCCGTACCGTACCACCACCTCTTCCGCACATCACTGTTGCACTACACGTGATGGCAGGTACTCTCCAGGCATTCGGCAAACCCTAACCCTCCCATCGGATTGCCACAGGGTATAGCCTGAGTTATCACTCCAAATCACTCGTTTCCAGTCATCCGCTGTCCAGCTGCGTCGCTCTTTATAGCACTTCAAGGGCCACTTTGCGTTGACCACAGAAATGTGTGGTTTATGAGGAGACGGTCAACCATTGCACCCCGTTCTTTTTAACTCCCTACGCACAGTCACTGTGCTGGCTGGAATGCTGGTAGACCATTGGAACCCTCGACGGATTCCTTCCACTGAAACCATGCAATTTATTTTACAACCAGCCTCCACGATGCTTGAGATCTATCTGGACTTGGTTAAGCTGCGGTTGCTCCTTCGTGTTTCCACCTCACAATCGCCACACCAACAGTCGACAAGGACAGCCTTAGAAGGGTTGAAATGCCCATAATGAATTTTATTTTTACTCAGGTGACATCCACTGACTAGTTGACATTCGAAGTCGCAGAGCTCTTGTGACCGATCAGTTATGCTGTCACAATACCACTCGCCTCCTTTTATACTGGCGGGTCAGGTTCTCGTGACATCTAGTGGTTAGTTCCACATTAAATAGGGGTCCGGATATTTTGACAGGATTGTGTATAAGAACTCTGTCAACTTGTCCGTGAAATCCACTTTCCAAAGAATAGGGCACGGAGAGAATATGCGAAGGTGCAGTTACAACCTCCATCATAAAATACATGTTCCCAAGAAATTGTGCTAAATGATTGTGAGTACAGGGTACACTTCTGTCAGTGGATTAATCAGCGCAATACTGTAGCGCCAAGGTCACTACCGTTTGTATTGTTCACTGCTGAGGACATTTTCAATCGTGGCGGGTTTCTCCATTGCCGCAGTAGACATATTTGGAGTGATCAAAATCCATACCCCATTCTCATTTCAGTTCAAAAGAAACATATCTCGAAAATCTTGTTGGCAGGAATCCGGCAAGACCAGTTAACAGGACTACATTAGCTACTGCTCACTCTGAGTGTTATTCGTTGTGCTGGATGTCTACCGTCCGGCGACTTGAATTCGTGCGTCTGCTTTGCGGGCGCCGGACTTGGGGGCGCTGATCCGGAAATAGCCTCTAGCTGTCATGTGAGCGCCCTCTGTGGTCGACACGCGGTGTACGGCGGCGGCGAGGAGCATCAGTGTGCCGGCTCTGTGACTTGGTGCCATTCAGACCTTCTGGTTTGATCGCCGAAGTAGCGTTGTGCGGCTCGGGCATAAATGGACAAAGTTTGGTGTTCAGTTACAGGCTAACGAAAGAATGTTAGAAGCTTGAATGTGGTAGGGAAGCTATAAAATCTGAAAAAGGAAATGCAAAGGTTCAATCTAGATATGGTAGGCGTCAGTGAAGTATAGGGTAATATCAACAGCAGCAGAAAATGGTATAACTGGAGTAGGATTTGTTATGAATAGGAACATAGGGCAGACAGTGTATTACCGTGAACAGTTTAGTGATTGCGTTGTTCTTATCAGAACTGATCGAAAACCAACACCGACAATGATAGTTCATGTTTACATGCCGACGTCGCAAGCTGGAGATGAAGAGATAGAGAAAGTGTGTTGATAATGAAAGGGTAATATAGTACGTGAAGGGAGATGAAAATCTAATAGTCATGGGGGACTGGAATGCGGTTGTAGGGGAAGGAGTAGAAGAAAAGGTTATAGGAGAATATGGGCTTGGAAAGGAATGAGAAGGAGAAAGACTAATTGACTTCTGTAATAAATTTCGGCTAGTAACAGCGAATACTCTGTTCAAGAATCACAAGATGAGTAGTAACACTTGGAAAAGGCCGATTAATACGCCAAGATTTTAGTTAGATTACATCATGGTCAAGCAGAGGTTCCGAAATCAGATACTGGATTGTAAAATGGACATCTCTAAAAAGGGCAATCATAGAAGCTGGAAAGAAAAACATAGGTAAAGAAAAGAAACCATAGGTAACAGAAGAAATACTTCAGTTGATCGATGAAAGAAGGAAGCACAAGAATGTTCAAGGAATTTCGGGAATATAGATACAGTTGGCTGAGAAATGAAATAAATAGGAAGTGCAGGGAAGCTAAGACGAAAGGGATGGATGAAAAATGTGAAGAAATCGAAAAAGAAACGATTGTCGGAAGGACTGACTCAGCATATAGGTAAGTCAAAACAACCTTCGGTGACATTAACAGCAAGAGTGGTAACATTAAGAGCGTAACAGAAATTGTACTGTTAAATGCAGAGGAGAGAGCGAACAGGAGGAAAGAGTATACTGAAGGTATCTATGAGGGGGAAGATTTGTGTAATGTGAGGTAAGAAGAAACAGGAGTTGATTTAGAAGAGACAGGGGATCCAATATTAGAAACAGAATTTAAGAGAGCTTTGGAATACGTAAGATCAAATAACACAGAGGGGATAGAAATCATTCCGTTAGAATTTCTAAAATCATCGGGGGTAGAGGCAACAAAACGACTATTCACGTTGGTGTTGTAAGACGTCGTGATCTCCTGACATTCATTGCTTACATATTCCGCCCTCCAATCATATTCCGCACATAGATACACTTCATTCGAAACCAAACTCGAAAAGATAAAGTCAATGTTGTATGAATTCATGTAAACGATATGCAAATACCCTCCTGGAAATGGAAAAAATAACACATTGACACCGGTGTGTCAGACCCACCATACTTGCTCCGGACACTGCGAGAGGGTTGTACAAGCAATGATCACACGCACGGCACAGGGGACACACCAGGAACCGCGGTGTTGGCCGTCGAATGGCGCTAGCTGCGCAGCATTTGTGCACCGCCGCCGTCAGTGTCAGCCAGTTTGCCGTGGCATACGGAGCTCCATCGCAGTCTTTAACACTGGTAGCATGCCGCGACAGCGTGGACGTGAACCGTATGTGCAGTTGACGGACTTTGAGCGAGGGCGTATAGTGGGCATGCGGGAGGCCGGGTGGACGTACCGCCGAATTGCTCAACACGTGGGGCGTGAGGTCTCCACAGTACATCGATGTTGTCGCCAGTGGTCGGCGGAAGGTGCACGTGCCCGTCGACCTGGGACCGGACCGCAGCGACGCACGGATGCACGCCAAGACCGTAGGATCCTACGCAGTGCCGTAGGGGACCGCACCGCCACTTCCCAGCAAATTAGGGACACTGTTGCTCCTGGGGTATCGGCGAGGACCATTCGCAACCGTCTCCATGAAGCTGGGCTACGGTCCCGCACACCGTTAGGCCGTCTTCCGCTCACGCCCCAACATCGTGCAGCCCGCCTCCAGTGGTGTCGCGACAGGCGTGAATGGAGGGACGAATGGAGACGTGTCGTCTTCAGCGATGAGAGTCGCTTCTGCCTTGGTGCCAATGATGGTCGTATGCGTGTTTGGCGCCGTGCAGGTGAGCGCCACAATCAGGACTGCATACGACCGAGGCACACAGGGCCAACACCTGGCATCATGGTGTGGGGAGCGATCTCCTACACTGGCAGTACACCACTGGTGATCGTCGAGGGGACACTGAATAGTGCACGGTACATCCAAACCGTCATCGAACCCATCGTTCTACCATTCCTAGACCGGCAAGGGAACTTGCTGTTCCAACAGGACAATGCAAGTCCGCATGTATCCCGTGCCACCCAACGTGCTCTAGAAGGTGTAAGTCAACTACCCTGGCCAGCAAGATCTCCGGATCTGTCCCCCATTGAGCATGTTTGGGACTGGATGAAGCGTCGTCTCACGCGGTCTGCACGTCCAGCACGAACGCTGGTCCAACTGAGGCGCCAGGTGGAAATGGCATGGCAAGCCGTTCCACAGGACTACATCCAGCATCTCTATGATCGTCTCCATGGGAGAATAGCAGCCTGCATTGCTGCGAAAGGTGGATATACACTGTAGTAGTGCCGACATTGTGCATGCTCTGTTGCCTGTGTCTATGTGCCTGTGGTTCTGTCAGTGTGATCATGTGATGTATCTGACCCCAGGAATGTGTCAATAAAGTTTCCCCTTCCTGGGACAATGAATTCACGGTGTTCTTATTTCAATTTCCAGGAGTGTAACAAGTAACTCGCCAAGTGCGCACAGGGGTTGAACTACTCGAGGCTGGTGTACACACACACATTCAAGACACAATGGTCACAAAAGCTTTTAGTTCGGGAGAGGCAAACCGCACGCCAGGAGGCCGGTCCCTTCAGAGGACGAGTCAACCCATCTACGTCGGCCGGCGACCGCCCATAGTGCAGACAGCATTTGCCCGAGTGAAAGGGAGAACGACCCCGTTTTCGGCTTAAAAGCAAATTCCTCTACATTGTGTGGGAGCGCCCAGCCTACACATTACTTACAAACATAGCACACAGTTTCAGAGGTTTTCACAGGGAGACAGCAAACTCCAAACGCTGATGCTACAGACTTCCGGATTTGTCGCCTTAAACGAAACGACATTCTCCCGTTTTAGAAGAGCAATGCTGATTGGCAGACGATATTCCTGACGCCTTGAGCTGAAGGAGTAATGGAAGATACCGAAAGATATACCCCTTCATGTCTTAGCGTGGAGAGGGGCTGTTCCGTTGTCACTCTTGGAGCGAGAACACGTAACGAAAGTGTGTGCGCTTGTACGTGTACTCAAAGAGCGAGGAACAAGTCTCTCATCAGTACTTCACTGTGAGAGCACCTCTGTCAAGAGCGAATTGCAGTGCGACCCTACATTGAGTCCTTGCGACTAAGCGTTGTTCACTGTGATGGCCGCCACACTTATTGTGCGGTGTGAAGAGACAGAGTTATAGTTAAACACCTGTGAGCGAATTTTTGAGTGGCATCGCAGTAGACTGGTTATCTGACCGGTGTACCACGCCAATAGTTAGACTAGGCTCAAATAGGAGTCCTTGACTTCATCAAGGCGTAGGGAGAGTTTGGTTGGCGAAGGTCAATCCATATAGAACGAGAGTTATCTTATTTGTCAGCAGCGAGCGGCACAGACAGCAGTCATCGCAGCCTACGGTATTGTGAGCTACAGCTCTTGCGAGCCCCACATTTCCTCCACAACAGTACACTTCAGTGCATTTCACACGCGACAGACTCGACCATACCTAGCAACATTCTAACGGATAATTATTCAAGTTGAGTAGGTGTGGCTCTCAGCCATTCTGCCAAGTCAATAACAATCTTAAACTTTGTATAGAAATTTCATTAGCGAATCCTATTCTTAAGAGGTACTTCACATTCCAAAAAGAACCCGGAAATAACTTGTTCAGTTCATAACTAAAAGTGCCATTGTGTTTTCTCAGAATTTTTGCAAAAAAATAATAATTTTCGTTAGTTTCATGTTTTTCTTACACTAACTAGCTCTACTCCAGTACCCAAGTATCCCACTAGTAATGTAAGAAATTTTGTGAATTTTGTGTCATTTCCTTACAGTGGACGACTCCAGAAGATATTTATTGCTACAAGTTTTTCAGGCATTTCTCTTTAGAACGTTAGGAGCGTCTGTCTGGCTTCTGTAGTAGTCTACGGGTGGAAATTGCATCTTGCAGGAGCCACAGAGTAAAGGGTACATCTCAGATTAATCCGTTGCGCAGAATGACAGAATAGCACCCACACGCTCACAGTGTGTAGAATGTATGAGTCTGGTCACATACCGTCTGACTTCCGGAAAAATATCACCCATACAATTCCGGAGACTACAAGAGCAGACAAGTGGGAGAATTGCCGCACAATGAGCTTAACAGCTCATGCATCCAAGTTGCTGACAAGAATAATATACAGAAGAATGGAAAAGAAAATTGAGGATGTGTTAGATGACGATCAGTTTGGCTTTAGGAAAGGTAAAGGCACCAGAGAAGCAATCTGACGTTGCGACTGATAATGGAAGCAAGACTGAAGAAAAATCAAGACACCTTCATAGAATTCGTTGACCTGGAAAATGCGTTCGACGATGTAAAATGATACAAGATGTTCGAAATTCTGAGAAAAATAGGGGTAAGTGGTTACGTATAGTGAGAGACAGTTAATATGCATTATGCACTAAGATGAAATGGAATAATAAGAGTGAAGGACCAAGAACGAAGTGCTCGGATTACAAAGGATGTAAGATTCTAATCGCCCGTACTCTTCAATCTGTATATCGAAGAAGCAATGACGGTAATAAAAGAAAAGTTCAAAAGTGGGATTAAAATTCAAGGTGAAAGGATGACATTACTATCCTCAGTGAAACTGAAGAAGAATTACATGATCTGCTGAATGGAATGAACAGTCTAATGAGTACAGGTAATGGACTGAGAGAAAATCGAAAGAAGACGAAAGGATTGAGAAGTAATAGAAATGAGAACAGCGAGAAACTTAACATCAGGACTGGTGGTCACGAAGTAGATGAAGTTAAGGAATGCAGCAACCTAGGCAGCAAAATAACTAATGACGGACGGAGCAAGTAGGACATCAAAAGCAGACTAGCACTGGCAAAAAGGCCATTACTGACCGAGACAAGTCTACTAGCATCAAACATAGGATTTAATTTGAGGAGGAAGTTTCTGAGAATGTACGTTTGGAGCACAGCATTGTATGGCAGTGAAACATGGACTATGCAAAAATCGGAACACAAGAGAATCGAAGAATTTGGATGTGGCGCTACAGACAAATGATGAAAATTAGGTGGACTATATGGAATGAGGAGGTTCTGCGCAGAATCGAAGAGGAATGGAATATGTGGAATACACTGACAAGGAGAAGGGACAGGATGATAGCATATCTGCTAAGACATCAGGGAATGACTTCCACGATACTAGACGGAGCCGTAGAGTGCAAAAACTGTAGAGGAAGACAGAGATTGGAATATATACAGCTTATAATTCAGGACGTAGGTTGCTAGTGCTACTGTGAGAGGAAGAGTTTGGTACAGGAGAGGAATTCGTGGCGAGCCGCATCAAACCAGTCAGTAGACTGATGATTTAAAAAATATATATATAATGGTTGGGGTCCGTAGTCACATAATTGATCTGCAGCTTCTGCGACTGTGAAGTCTACATGACTGAGTTATCAGTTTGGTATTGCTAGTATCCTGTCTGTAGGTAACGGCCTTGCCGCAGTGGAAACACCGGTTCCCGCGAGATCACCGAAGTTAAGCGCTATCGGGCGTGGTCGGCACTTGGATGGGTGACCATCCAGGCCACCATGCGCTGTTGTCATTTTTCGTGGTGCACTCAGCCTCGTGATGCCAATTGAGGAGCTACTCGACCGAACAGTAGCGGCTTCGGTCAAGAGTACAATCATAACGACCAGGAGAGCGGTGTGTTGACCCCATGCTCCTCCTATCCGCATCCTCCACTGAGGATGACACGGTGGTCTGATGGTCACGGTAAGCCACTCGTGGCCTGACGACGGGGTGCTTTTCTTTTTTTTTTTTTTTTTTAGTATCCTTTCTGTTTTGCTTGAGTGTGTAGTCAAGTCGTAGGTTGTTCATTCTCTCTCTCTTTCTCTGTGCTCATGAGTAGGAGAACGTTCTATAGTGACGTTTTACATCCTTATGTGGGAACGTGACTAAAGATTTTACGCATGTGCGCTGATTGTACAAGATTTTAGTGTATTTTGAAATCTTGTTGAGATTCATCTTCTAAGCACCGTACTCGCGAATAAAGCGTAGGGTTTTCCCTGTGGCTGTAGCCTGTGGAAGTATTATACGCTGTATGAATTCTGGTGAAAAATACCAGAAAGTGTGTTTACGTTCGGCCACATTAACAGTGAGCAAAAAACTGAAGTGTGATAAAATGCAGTCTGCGCGGCCTTTCTGTGTTGGTGTCAGTGTTGTATTTAATTTAATTACAAGCACTAGTATAAGAATTTCTATTGGCTCCCTGTAGGGTAGCCCTTTTATTCTAAACCGAGATGTGGTACACCGTGGTTCCTTAGACTACAATACTTATTAGTTACCTTGCATAAGTGATACCTATGGAAATCTAGGGCTGTGCTTTAAATGGATGTTAATGCGTGCTAAGTTATTTAAATTCTACTGTGCGAGAAATCAACTGCTTCGACTGCTGATGCTTTGGCGTGGAGAGAGCGTAGCGCTTGACACCGTACAATTAAGCTGGTTCACTGGGCACTCGTAGTTGCGTGCGATGTGCGTTGTGTCCGATGGTGACTGGTGACCAGGGTTCATTAGTTATTACGTGTGGCATAAATTGTTATTGTGGAGATATTCTCATCAACGAGGACAACCTAAACAAATGATGAATTCACTTGCCTATGATTATATTTGGAGCAAGCTTGTTAAAGCGAAAGTTAAACATTGACGATAATGAAAATTTAAGTGCTTATTACCACACGAAAAAAATTTAATCTTTGATTAATGATAGTAACTGGAGTCAGTTTTGAAATTTTTTATTAAATGAAAATCTGTGGTTTTTACAGATTTTTTAAAGCCTATACAATTTTGTTTAATCATGAAATTTTAACCGCAAAATCCCTTCAGAATATATTTGATGTGTTCATCTCAAACCTTGTGTTGCCTGTGGTATTTAAGGGATGGTGACGTTATAACTGGGCCGTGGTTGTTATACCGAATCTCAGTTATAGTAGCCACTGCTGGGGGATCGGTGGTGCTCGACATCGCCTTCCGCGCTGGTGATCTCACACCGACGACGGACTCTCCACTGAAGCCTTCAAGATTATTGATCCTGCCGCAAATGAAAGTTTCAATAAATGGTACTCAGCTCAACCTCGTTCACACCACACAACTAAAATTCTTGGTTCTGCGTCACCTGGTGTTTATTCGAAACGTGCTTCCGTAGATGCCGGAGACGGTACCTCTTGCTGCACGCCAGAGGATGCGTTTCCGTGCGTCCGACTTGCATTCGAAGCGATGATCCTGTCACAAGGAGAGTAAGATTGCCGGTTGCCACCCCCATGGACTTATTCGTATGATGTTACATGAAGTTATTGACATATAAAATGCCGATGTTACGGAAGAGTTATTGGTTGGTATTTTCCTAATTTAACTGGTATTGCCATTGTACAACACACCACTATGTTAATTCTGAGTATGTAGAAAAATTTCGTGCGCTTTTGTAATGCACACATTGAGAGTGGTTGTTCTCACTTTATACGCACTGGCGGAAGTAGATCTGTGAGGCCATGTCCTAAGCCGGGTTTGATAGCTCAGTTGACCACGAAAGGCAGATGTCCCAGACTCAAGTCCCGGTCTGGAACGCAGTTTTAGTCTGCGAAGAAGTTTCAAGATGTAAATTGTTTATGTCAACAAAAAACTAATAGTGCATTCTTGGCAGTTTTTCTTTTATGGGCATTAGTTCGTGGTATAAGGTATGTATCTGTGCCTAACGTTTCGCCTCAAGATGCTGGAGACATCCTCAGAGTCTATAAAGACGTAGTTAATTACGTAGAAACTTCAGAAAATAAATTACACATGCCTACCATTGCGCAACAAGAATGGCGCATTATCAGAAGAGAGAGCATATCTCCGTAGGCACAGTTCTGCTGCGATACGGATAATCAGTTCCATCAAAGGGCGTCAATGAAATGGCGCGGCAACTGTAAAAGTGCTCCAAAGCTGAGACACGCGGGGCAGTACGATTATTGTGGGCAAAACGTCTAAATTGGACACATATTCACCTTGAAATTCTGACGGTATATGGACCAAATGCAATTCGGGTCTAGTTGTAATGAATTGGTGCCAACAATGTTACCAAGCCCCAGAGACTTGGGTGATGCTGATGTGATAGGAAAGAAAGGCCATCGAATCAATCACAGACGATAACGTACGGATAATCGAGGAAGAACATCTGGGGGAAAGAGATGTTCCAACGACGAGGACGTTCAATTCCTCGCGTTCACACAGCGGTTCTCGAATGGCTCTGTGACCAAGGAGCGGATTTGTATCATCGAGGAATTGAACGATTGACAGAACGTTCCGACGTTTGTTTAGAGAGACTTGATGACCGTGTTTGAAAATAGTCAAGTATGTGTGACACCTTGAAGAGCAGTGCAAGCAAGATTCAATAAAAAATACTTGATCTGCCATAATAATGTGTAGCTTACTTTTTGAAGCCCCTCATGATTTTCGCACAAGTTTGGATAATCGATCTGTGTTTATACGTAAACGTGCAACTTTTGGGTCGTAATAACAGACTATTGACAAAGATAGTGGAGTCGCACAGTGGTATGTTACTAAGCTTATACTGCAGAATAATTCGCGCTGTTTAATTTATTTACCACTGAAGCAAACAGTTTGTCTCATTAGTCATTCTTCTTTTCTATTTAAGTTGTTTTTGTGATTCTGAATTTCTCTATGCATCTTGGTATATTGATGATTGGATCTTAATGAAACTTAATGAAACTATCGTTACAGATCAACGAATGTGCTAGTTCTCTGGTCCAAGTATATGATCTGCTACTGTCGATGTAACCGAATTGCCCACACGAAAATTGCCTGAAGTTGAACTTGCTTGGTTTAATGACGGGAGGTACTTCTACATTTCTGGATGTGATAACAAGCAGAACACTTATTGTTGGAGTGTTGGGACCCCTACGGCAAATCACGAGAGTCCTCTACAAGCGAAAAAGTGTCACTTTGATATGTAGTCAGTAGTGAGGGCATAATTGGGACTTTGGGACTTATTTTAGAACCACAACTTCAGTAATTGGATCTGGGGCTAGTGTGGTTTCAGCAAGATAGTACCACGGCCTGCACTGATAGAAATTCGATTACTGTTTCGAGGAAAATCTACCCTGGGCGCTTGATCTCCCAGTACGGTGACATTCCATGGCCCCTACGCTCGCCATGCGACTACTTTTTATGAGGCTACGTGAAGTGTATAAACGTCGACCCAGAGGCATAACAACCATGCGGCATGATCACCTTGACAAGGCCACATGCCACAACAGATGCTTCACTAAGTTATTAGAACTTCAGAAACCGCTGCGGTAGTGCATTATCAATTATGGACATCACTTGCAAGACCTGTCGTTGAAAACCTCATAATACTCAATTACATTTGTACCTTATTGATGCCAAAATATAATTTTGTTCTACAACTTTTTTATATTAACCTTAAAAGTCAGAGATACTTCTCTACCCCTCCCTGTGTTACGTTCCACGTCTTTCACAGTAACACTTGTCATCTGCAAACAGAACAAATATTTTGAGCCACCTGTAATGCTTAGTAGCAGTTCTTTGGTATATATCAAGAAAATCAATGGACCGAGAACAGAACTCTGTGGCACCGCCCACATTACAGGACCCCATTATATCCAAATCGGCCGGCCGGTGTGGCCGTGCGGTTCTAGGCGTTTCAGTCTGGAACCACGTGACCGCTACGGTCGCAGGTTCGAATCCTGCCTCGGGCATGGATGTGTGTGATGTCCTTAGGTTAGTTAGGTTTAAGTTCTCGGGGACTGATGAACACAGATGTTAAGTCCCATAGTGCTCAGAGCCATTTGAACCGTTTTATATCCAAATCCCTTCCCTGTTGACACTGAAGGACAACCTTCTGTTTCCTGTTTCAACCATTGTTGAGACTAAGTTGTGGTTGCGAAATACTCATATGAATTAATTACTCGACCACAAGGAAAATCTATTTGGCTTGCGGAGAAAAAGGAACACAGTTGGCAATATTGATCCGTACGACTTATCTTAGAAGATAGAATGCAGAAAGGCAAGCCTACATATATAACTTTTGTAGATTTAGAGAAAGCTTTTGACAGTTTTGACATTAATACATTCTTTGAAATTTTGAAGGTATAAGGGCAAAATGTGAGAAGCTACAATGCTGTCTACAGTTTGTACGGAAGCCTGACTGCATTTATAAGAGTCTAAGGGCCTGAAATGGCCCCAGTTGAGAAGGGAGCTATTCATGTTTGAAGCGTCTCCTCGCGTGTTATTCAACCTGTACATCGAGCAAATAGTAAAGGAAACTAAGAAGAAACTTGGAAAGGGAATCAAAGTTTAGTGGGAAGAAATAAAAACATTGAGATTTTCCGATGAAATGGTAATTCTGTCAGAGACTCTAAGGATTTGTTAGACGCAATGCACTGGAGTAAGACCAGACGATGGTGAAGGATTTAAATTAAGAAACCAGCCACTAAAAGCAGCAGATGAGAATCGCTGCTTTGATAGAAAAATAGCTGCAGAGTGGCAATATCAAGAAAGCATTTGTGAAAAAGAGAAATACATCAACATCAAATACGTATTTAAGTATCGGGAAAATCTTTTCTGAAGTATTCTTCTGAAATCTAGCCGCATGCTGAAGTGGAACGTAGACGATAAACATTTCAGACAAGATAAGAATAGGAGCTTTAGATACGTGGTTCTACAGAAGAATGCCAAAGATTATGTGGGTATATCTGGTAACTAAGAGGTACTGAATCCAATGTGGATGACTGAAATTATTTACGGTAAAACTGGACTAAAAGAAAGAATCGGTTGATGGGGCACATCCTGAGGATTTCCAGGAGTCGTCAATCTGGTAAAAGTTGCAGAAATCATACAGAATTACGGAGGCATGATTACAAAAAATAATTCAAATGGCTCTTAGCACTATGGGACTTGATATCTGAGGTCATTAGTCCCCTAGACTTAGAACTACTTAAACCTAACTAACCTAAGAACAGCACACACATCCATGCCCGAGGCAGGATTCGAACCTGCGACCGTAGCAGCAGCGCGGTTCCGGACTGAAGCACCTAGAACCACTCTGCCACAGCGGCCGGCGGCGTGACTGCAGTTCACAGTGAATGGGTATAGGTTCCAGCAATGTGCAGAGACGAAGAGGGTTGCAGGGAATAGAGTGGAGGGTTGCATCAAACTAGTCTATGAACAGTACCACTGAGCGAGGTGGCGCAGAGGTGAGATCATGGACCTGCATTCGGGAGGACGACGGTTCAAACCCGCGTCCGGCCATCCTGATTTAGGTTTTCCATAATTTACCTGTCATTTCAGGCAAATGCCGGGATGGTTCCTATGAAAGGCCGCGGCCGATTTCCTTCCCCATCCTTCCCTAATCCGATGGTATCGATGACCTCGCTGTTTAATCCCCACCGCTAAGTCAACCAACCAACTAACCAACATGTGCTCTTGGCCGCATGTGCAGTCGGTATTGTACTTCTGGCGCGGCAACTGGCGGGCGTATATCGCTTAAAGTACTCTAATATGCACACATCTCTTTTGTAATTTTAATCACTGTGTGAATGTGCTGTCTTGTCAGCACTCCTCTGATGCGCCCGGTGACTGTTTTTTCACGTGGCAGAAGACCTTTCTTCTTAGCTGATCCTTTTCTGAAAGTAGCTCTAGATATTTTTGGATGTAGTGCCTCATTTACCTTTCTGTCACATTACCTATTTCTCCTGAAAGCAATAGCTCGAGCTCTTCATACAAGTAGTGTGGCTCAAAAATTTTTTTATCTGGGTTCACGAATGTCCTAATTTATCTTCTCCTTTCCTACTTGAAGGGGCGGTTGGAAATTTGTAATGGTATCTGTCCGTGTGAGTAGATCTTATGTAGATTTCGCAACTGTGCACCCAAAAATAAAGTTTAATCTGTCTCTCTTTCCATTATGTATTTTATATTAGAACTTGCTGACAGACCGGGCTCTGCCCAGGTTTTCATTTTGGCAATTTTCTATTAGAAATGAAAACAAGAAAATGAACTATGTTTGTAGTGTAATATCGAAGAAACTTCATTTCCATATGTTCGTGAAAATACTTTTGTATTATGAAAACTGTCGCACAAAGATACCAGATAGTATCTGTACACTACTCTGAGCGCATCTGCTTGGAGTCTCTACAACGCGCTTTTGTAAACTTCTCTATGGCAACGCTTGTTCATAGCTCTATAGAAGGCTATCGTTTACGCTTGAAGCCTTTTGCGCTTCGCAGGTGAAGCTTGTCAAAAGTGCTGCCAAGTGTCAGACTGAAGATTACTCAACTGCAGTAGTTTTTTTGTAGCAAAGAATAAATGTATTAAAATTTCGTGCATGATGCAAAATTTTTTCACGCATCTCAATGTGTATGACGTCGTATGTCTTGAACTAAGTGACGTGCAGTGATATATTTGTGTAAGTACATTAAATGGCATATGCGGATACTGTCTGCAAAATGTGTTGTGAATGGAGTTAATAACGAAGAAGTAATACATTTAAATATCATGCATACGCGACAGTTTTTCACGCATTTCGGCGTTTATGGTGTCATATCTCCTGAACTGTGTTTGGTACTGTGATATAATCTGTAGGTGCAATTGTCGGCATGTGTGGATACTGTCTGCGAAATTTAATGCGGATAGAGTCGATATCACGGAAGTAATTAATTTAAACGTCTTGTATGATGCGGCAGTTTTTCACGCATCTCATTGATCATGACGTCATATCTCCTGAACTGTAATAGGTTGGTGGTTCCTACCCTTACAGCAATTGTTGCCTGACAGTAAGGCTGGTAACTGGGGTCCGAGATAGGTAAGAAATTTACAGTGTGAACAGATTTAGATCTCAAGATAATTGCCCGGAAGCGTCAGTGCTTACGTGCTTCACAGCAGTGACCTTTGAACTTTCTGAAGAGGTATAATTAGCAGTTCATGAGGGGAGGTAGCACGCAGCAAAAGGATTCTTCTACTTCTTGTAGAGAATGCATTCCGAGCAACTGATAAACACTGAATCTTTATTCACTGGAGAATAAGCCACTACAATAATAAATCAGTTTGCAATTCAGAAGCGATTATTGACGCGTTTCGGGCTCTGCCCGTCATCATAAATATCTGTCAAGAAAGAATGCTAAGTCATAACCACAAAACATGTCACTTAGAATAAATTTTACAAAAGGTATCACATGAACTACTGGAGTAGACATACCAAAAAAGAGCAAAGTCTTCGTGTGCATTACTCATCAGTATCAGAATTTAACTGATAGCAGGACGGTTACAAAACTTAATCACTTGTTGCCAGGTGGCGTACATTTATAGGGCAGCGGTGCTGTATTCTGATCATAGAAATAGTTGAAAACGTTATATTAAAAATATAAATAATAAAAGAAAAAGTAAGTGAACACCTAAAAGCATGATAAGACAACAATACATGCAACAATGCATACAGTAAATAGGACAAAACAGCTTTGCAAAAAACTGCTGACAGGGGCTGCCGCCAGGCGGCAAGACTGAGTTGAAAAATCAGATAATTTGCGCAATATTAGTAATAAACAGTCAAATACAAACTACTTGTAATGCACTATTCATAAAAAAACAAATATAAGGTAAAGGAGTTAACCTGAGTGACAAAATACATCCACAAAACATGGCAGTGAATAGGCACATTTAGGATAAGGAGAGATATGTGTGTAAAGTTCCTCTTAAAACTTTTGTGTTAATTCCATTTTACTAAGTTATCTTAAGCAGACTGAGTTTCGAGAAATACGCTATTATTTAATAGCCTCAAATTAGCAGTCATTGGCCCAATAGTTTATCACAGCAACCATTAACTAGTTGTTTGCTATTGGGCGGTTATTGCTAGACTGAATATTGCCTTTACAAGTAAAATAACTCCTGAGCAATTTGGCGGCTGCATTAATTGATGCCGTACGTATTTCATTTAAAGCTTTTTAAAGTTTCTTATTAATTTGATTAATTATGGTTGCTGGGATTATGTTAAAATCCCGAGCTCGGAGCGGGTTGTGGGCTTGCGAAATCATTGTGTCTGTTATTATAGGTATGTTCGTTTCTTGTCATAGAAGTTTCGTGTACCACTTGCAGTTAGTGTTCGTGATACGGCAGACGGCCACTGTTTGCATACTGTGGGACCTGGGAGAGCGTTGTGCAGGTTTATAACAGTATTTGTAATTAACAATGTTTTTTGGTCACAGCTGTTCACTTGATGTAAAACGTAATAAAGTGAATTTAATACGGTTGCCTCAGGGCTATGTTTCTATGCGCTTCCGACTGCATATATGATATAGTCTCAAGGAAGTTTCACACTTTCATGTTCATTTTTGTTTATGAATGGGAGGGAGAATAATTCACTAATGCTAAATGCTAACCCAAACCGTCGTTTGGTGCAGTTTAAATTCTGTTGCTGTGCTACTTCTGATTTTTTCTATGTTCACTCCAAAGTCATTTACATATAGGGCCATTTATCTCGCAAAAGAACAATAGGAACAAGATACTTGTAATTATGATGTTTTCAGTGGCATGAAGTCATTCACTTTTTCCAGCACTCTGTTCGCGAGGAGGGACAAACCTTGGTGTAAAGCATCCTTTCCGCGCACTGTGCAGTAGGTCATAAGAGTATTTGTATACTTATAGTGGGACAAAGGACATGAAAAAAGGTCAAATCTTTTATGAAATGACTTGTTTAGGAGTTAAGAAATGAAACAGAACACAGAAACATTCGGCGCTCTAAATCATGTACAACAAATGAGGTGAATAAAATTTTTCTCTAATCTAGTTTATTTTTTAACTTCTAAACACGTAATTTCACAAAACATTTGGCTGTATTTTATCACTATTTTATTTTCAGTTTTCTTGAGAAAACATAAAATATAATATACTAAAATATCGATCGGTATTATATTACTGTTAAGAATATGTAGTAAAGAGAAAGCAGAAAAATTTCATTTTATGCCGTAATTTGATTTTTATTTTATTTCTTTCAGTATGAAAGAAAGAACTGACACTTTCTACATATCCGTAACTTTTTATGCGCAAAATTACTGGGCCCTGAAGAGATGAAATTTTGGACACTTCATTTACTAGCTAGCAACAGCTGTTCGCGCAATATTTCATTTTGCATTCAACTCGCTAATAAACGTTTCTTAACTACCCCGATTACTTTCAAACAATTAAATCTTTTTTGCAAAACTACACCTTGGACTGGTCAGTTTAAAACCCGTTTGTCTATGAAACTTGGGTCAAAATTTCTCCCTCAAATCACAAATTAAATTTTTCTTAATTATCCTGGTTACTTTCAAACAATTAATCTTTTTTTTTTTTTTGTAAACGAGACTCGATGCTGGTCAATTTGATTCCCCATCTGTCCATTTCCAGCTCCTCGCTTGGGCATGAAAATTTGAACAAGAACATATTGCATAATTTCTTGGCAATCTTGTTTTCACTCTGCTCAAACACTTCACCAGTAAGGGTTGCGCGGAAAATACTGTACTGAAGCAAATCTTAAGTTAATTTGTACCAGTCTGGGCTTTAGGGCTGCTGAATTCTAAAACTACTAAACATAATCTTTTGGTGCGTCCCGGAGGCGTTCTCAGATAGCTGAGTTCTAACGTTGGCTGAAAATGATAAAGAAATCAGTTACAGTCCCGGTTTTAATCTGTCCACTCCAATATTCACTATGAAAACTTGTGTTCATATTTTGGACACTGTTAATACTAGGATAATTTCTTATTGACGGTCTTGGGCATCTTATACTGCCGTTGTGTAGAGCTTAACGGATGTTAGCTTTACGCTCGATATGGTTCTGTTTCCGTTATGAAACACGTGTCTGAAGGCGTGAAGGAGCAAATTAATGAGTTGTTATCGACCACCCTAAGTAATTAACAGTGGCTCTGGAATAGGGGAAAGGGTGAGATATTAGCTTGGGATGGGAATGTGTCACAGTGTACTACAAGGCACTTACCCACTTACACTGTCTCTTTAACGTTGAATAGCACTTCTTTCAAGGCTGGTCATTCTCCAAATGAAGCAATCACCGTTCAATACGTATTTTTCTTTAAAGCTGGCAGTATGGAACTTTGTGCTCATGAGAGCGGCACCCTCCTGTTCTGTATTTTTCATCTTGATTTGCCACTAGTAGATTCAGGTTTAGTCACCTGAAGCAATGTCATCTAATTACTTAACAGCACCCTTTCCGAAGGTAGGAAGGTCGTGTTTAACGTTCCATCAACTGTAAACAAAGTATTGTGCCAGGTTTAGAGAGGTAGGGAGGAAATCGTCTGTTGCATAGTTGAAAGAAACTACTCGGAAGAGGTTTGTAGAGATTTAGGGAAATCTTACAAACTAAAATCTAGGCAGTCAGATGAAGATTTGAACTCTTCTGTTTCTCAGGACCGTTCTAACTTATTAACCACTACGTCTTCTATCACGGTTCCAGGTACGATGTTTTTTCTGCTATTCTGTCAAGAAATTAAATACCCACAAAAAAACTTGTGTGCTTAAAGTGATCTTGCAGAAAGGTGTGAACTATGAGTGCAGATCACAGATTCTTCTGTCTGATAAAGTGATACATATCTACATCTACAAGCATCCTCTGCAACTCACCACACGGTGTATGGCGGAGGGTGCCTTCTACCACTGCTAGGTACGCTTTCCTAATTGTACTTAGAAAATCAGTCCAGATCGCACAAATCATATTGATTGGTGACTGGCTTCACAAAGGTGGACCATCATCAGTCCGTACACCAGAGATGATGTGTGGAGACGGACACACGGAGCAGGAACTGCAGAAGCCTCCAGGTGCTGTCAACTGCGCGATCTACATTGTTTTTCTATGAAAAACTGTGAAAATCTATTGCTGCTTTTCCCAAAATGTTTTCGGAAATTCCCTTTTTTGTTCTCTCATAAATAGAGTGAGCAAAAACGACTGCCTATGAGTCCCAATTTCTCTTATATTATCTTCAAGGTCCTTACGTTGGTGGCAGTAGAATCGGTTTGCAGTCAGTCTCCAATGCCAGCTCTCTAAACTTTCCCGATAGTGTTTCGAGCAAAGAAAGTCATCTTATCTCCAGGAATTCTCATGTGAGTTCACGAAACATTTCCGTAATGTTCACATGTTGCTCAAACTCACCGGTAACAAATATAGCAGCACGACCCTTAATTGTTTCCTGTAATCTAACCTCGTGGGAATTCTAAATTCTCGAGAAGTACTCTCAAGAATGGGTCGCATAAATGTTCTGCACGCTATCTGCTTTACACAGTAGACGAGCTACACCTCCCTGGGACTCTCTCAATAAGTCTAAATCGACTATTCGCCTTGTCTACAACCGGTCTTATGAGCTGATATTATTTCATATCGCTTTGCAGTGTTCCGCCTAAATACAGGGCTATTACAAATGATTGAAGCGATTTCATAAATTCACTGTAGCTCCATTCATTGACATATGGTCACGACACACTACAGATACGTAGAAAAACTCATAAAGTTTTGTTCGACTGAAGCCGCACTTCAGGTTTCTGCCGCCAGAGCGCTCGAGAGCGCAGTGAGACAAAATGGCGACAGGAGCCGAGAAAGCGTACGTCGTGCTTGAAATGCACTCACATCAGTCAGTCGTAACAGTGCAACGACACTTCAGGACGAAGTTCAACAAAGACCCACCAACTGCTAACTCCATTCGGCGATGGTATGCGCAGTTTAAAGCTTCTGGATGCCTCTGTAAGGGGAAATCAACGGGTCGGCCTGCAGTGAGCGAAGAAACGGTTGAACGCGTGCGGGCAAGTTTCACGCGTAGCCCGCGGAAGTCGACGAATAAAGCAAGCAGGGAGCTAAACGTACCACAGCCGACGGTTTGGAAAATCTTACGGAAAAGGCTAAAGCAGAAGCCTTACCGTTTACAATTGCTACAAGCCCTGACACCCGATGACAAAGTCAAACGCTTTGAATTTTCGGCGCGGCTGCAACAGCTCATGGAAGAGGATGCGTTCAGTGCGAAACTTGTTTTCAGTGATGAAGCAACATTTTTTCTTAATGGTGAAGTGAACAGACACAATGTGCGAATCTGGGCGGTAGAGAATCCTCACGCATTCGTGCAGCAAATTCGCAATTCACCAAAAGTTAACGTGTTTTGTGCAATATCACGGTTTAAAGTTTACAGCCCCTTTTTCTTCTGCGAAAAAAACGTTACAGGACACGTGTATCTGAACATGCTGGAAAATTGGCTCATGCCACAACTGAAGACCGACAGCGCCGACTTCATCTTTCAACAGGATGATGCTCCACCGCACTTCCATCATGATGTTCGGCATTTCTTAAACAGGAGATTGGAAAACCGATGGATCGGTCGTGGTGGAGATCATGATCAGCAATTCATGTCATGGCCTCCACGCTCTCCCGACTTAACCCCATGCGATTTCTTTCTGTGGGGTTATGTGAAAGATTCAGTGTTTAAACCTCCTCTACCAAGAAACGTGCCAGAAATGCGAGCTCGCATCAACTCATTGATGGGGACATGCTGCGCCGAGTGTGGGAGGAACTTGATTATCGGCTTGATGTCTGCCGAATCACTAAAGGGGCACATATCGAACATTTGTGAATGCCTAAAAAAACTTTTTTGAGTTTTTGTATGTGTGTGCAAAGCATTGTGAAAATATCTCAAATAATAAAGTTATTGTAGAGCTGTGAAATCGCTTCAATCATTTATAATAACCCTGTATTTAATCGGCGTGACTGCGTCAAGTTGCAGACCACTAATAATATATTCGAAAATTACAGGGTTGTTTCTCCTACTCATTTGTATGAGCTTACGTGTAGCATAGGTACGGAGCTTCAGCCCACGGTATTATGCTTAGTACTGTACCGTAATGTAGTTATTACCGTACCCATAATCTCACACTCACGGGTTGCCTACATGCAGCGGCAGGCAGCAGCCTGACACATAGGATGTCGGAAAGTGGATGGACTAGGAACGACATATACTAAGATACTGCGGGGGAGAAGGTTGTACTTAGAGGATAGTGTACTTAGGAACACACTACGTTTTTAGGTCGGTACTTCGGTCTAGTAAATGATTTTAGTCACATGAAGGACCGTGCAGCAGAGACCTCCATAAGCCGTCTCCGCCATTTTCTACAGTTTTTGTTGCTTTTAGACATGAGTTTGTATTTTGCGCAGCATTTGCAAATATTTCGCGTTCTACACATTTAAATTCTGTATAATATATTAAAGTTGTTTTGATTATAATGTTCATTCTTCAGGCACAGAATTTTTTAGAGAATAAAGTACTATATATGCCTATTTTTAGAAATATTTATATAACATTTGCACCATCTTTTTCACTGAAACAGAAAAAAAAAACGTGATACTTCCAAATGAACTAAGGTTCTTTAATGTCTTAATAATTTTACCTGTCTTGAAAAGCTTCTGTTGCACAACGTATTTAACTCGCACAACGTATTTAACTCGCAGCTAGTTTTGATAATAATTGTGCTTAATTTTATTTCACTTACTGAGTGTTGGTGTATAATAGAGTAATAATGTAACAGGTAAACTATTAGACACAATATTGACAAGATTTTCTTGATTGCAATGCTTTTAAATTTCAATCGAATATTTGTTCCTAGGTATGTCACCATGTTGTACCTTCGAACATGTATTCACATTTGGAAAAACTTTAATTTTATGGAGTAATTTTTGTAATTTTAGAAAAAGACTGCGGCTCATAAAAAGTGAATGCGATCATCTAAAAATGGAGTACGAAAATGTATCAATCTTTTATTACAGGGCGGGCTAGAAACGAAAATCTGAAAAATGTACCAAGGTACAACGTTCTCCTCTACATAAAAAATTTGTGGAACACAAATGTGTATCGTAGCACGTAGGTTTTCTTCTTACGCTGAGCAACAATAGCAGCTCCTCACATAATTTTGTTGCCATGAAAGTTTTTATCATCAGCTTGGAACGTCCCCACGTAAGTCTTCCATTGATCTTGGAAAGCAAGCTTCGTTTTGCTACAATTCTTAATGACTCAAACGATCGGTATGACTATGGCTGGACATAAAGATGGACGCAAGTGTGTGATATTGCAAAGGCATTTTAGCGTCATTGGAGAATGTCTTATTCGGATCCAAATTCATAACTGTGTTCTGTATGTATCAGTGTAATCCATTATCATGTATTCGTGTAATATCTTTCCTGCCCCACTGTCGTGTGCTAGTATGAATGTGTTCTTTGCCTGTAGCTGGCACTTCAAGTTTCCTTAGTTGCCAAGAGATTTCTTTGAATGTTAAGAGCAGCATACCAACCCGTGTAGAACTTTGAAAACGGCTACGTTGGGTCGGAGGGGCATTAGTGGTCAATGGTGAGCATCCATTCTGAGGTTGGTACAGGTAGAAAGCACTTACGCTCTCTCGGCCCTCCCGGCTTCGTATGTCATGTATGAATGTGTCACGTGCTTTGTGGAATGCGTGTGTTTAAGTTAATTTATTGTCCAATTTGTATTTCATCCCCACGGATTTAGTTCCCGTTCTCTGCTGCACCACATGCTACAATTCGACGTAAAGACGTCTCGTATTCGAACTAAAGCTTGTTTCATCGCGGTAGATATGCTCATGTGTCGTAAATTTATTTACAATATTACTAAGTTGTACGGAATTTAAGAAGTGGGCTTCGTTCTCTGAAATTGACCGCTAAAGCCAGTTGCGCTCTGACCCAGTGAGCTTACATGTGGAGTAGGAAAGCCTTCTTCTAATTTCTATCTTTCGTTGTGTGAGTGATCACTGTGAACGTAATCCTGATAAATCGTAACCAGTAATTTAGCAGACTTGCCCTATACGTGGCGGTCCAGTCGATGCCTTGTATAATGTAGCATGTGCCGAGATTCACGCGCCAGTATTCCATGTAACTGTGTTTTAACTTAACATCTGTGCGTGTGTGTGTGTGTATGTGTGTTTCTTTTAATGAGGAAATCGATGTTAATCATTGCTAAATTCGTTGCTATTACATCTCACAGCGCCATACCGCTCCTAGTCTGGATCCTTAAAATCAGTCAGTTTGTACCTCCCCTTAATAATGTGTAAAGGGACTCTATCATTATTGTATATCCAGTATATGGTTTGGTATTTTATTAAATCATCAAATGATCTGTGAGGTGGCGCTTTTTATCAGTTTTATTAACATTTAAATACGTTTGGCCCAGTAATCAGAAATTTTGCCTTTGATACTTGTTCGAGGCAAGCGAACGTAGGCTCTACCATAGTCATTCTTGGGATTTAGGAAAATAGAAAAGAGATTTCGCGAAGCTTGCACTAGTAAAAGACGAAAGGTAGCATTCAAGCTTTTGGCCCAAGAGCACGCGACCACCTTCCTACTATATATATATAAATCGAAATAAAGCCTTTCAGGCGATAGCAGCAGCACCTGGCGAGGAATGACTGCTAGGCAGACAGACTCACGGTGCATGTAGGTTCTGTGAGCCTGCTGTCGTGTGTAGAATGGGGAAGGCGCATGATCTATCTGAGTTTGACCGAAGGCAGATTGTGATGGCACGAAGGACAGGCACGAGTATTTCGGAAACTGTACGACTGGTCGGATGTTCGAGGAGTGCTGGTGAGTGTCTTCAGTACGCCGCGAAATCAAAGTGAAACCACGTCCAGAGGTCGTGAGGGTTGGGCGGCCAACCCTCAATGCAGATGTCTTTAGTCGTAGACTGAGCAGACTGGTAAAACAGGAGAAGAGACGAACTGTGGCGGAAGAACATCAGACTTTAATGCTGGATAGACGATAAGTGTGTCTGAACACAGTGCACCGAATACTCCTAAAGATGGACCTCTAACACCACGACATCGGCAACTACTACTGAATTGGGCTCGTGACCATCGCACTAGACGTTGGCGCAGTGGCAGAGAGCGTTAAATGATCAGATGAATAGCTATACCTTCTTAATCATGCCGATGGGTTTGGTCTCTTCCCCCAAGTAAACCAACCAACCATGCCAATGGGAGGGCACGAATCCGTCGTCTTCCAGGGGAACAGTTCCTTGACGCTTGAAAGCTGGCGGCGGCTCCATTATTATGTGGGCATCCATGGGAGCTCGTGCAAGGCACTATGACCGCCAAGGAGCGTTCTACACTGGTCGCAGACCACGTACACTCCTTAAAGATGATCATGTTTCCCGAAGGCAGTGGCATTTTTCAACAAAGTAAAGCGACATGTGTCAAGGCCAGGATTGTGATGGAGTGGTTTGAGGAACACAGTGGCTAGTTCCAGTTGATATGCTTGTCCCCAACTCGCCAGATTTGAACCCAGTCGAATACATGTGGGATGTTACTGAACCTGGCGTCAGAGCTCATCGTCCCCCTTCCCGGAATTTACGGGAATTAGGTGACTTGTGTGTGCAGATGTGGTGCCAACTCCGTCCAGCGACCTACCAGACTTCATTGCTTCCATGCCATGACGATTCGCCGGCGTTATACGTGCCAAAAGTGGACATATCGACTATTAGTTAGATACTGGGTGATCAGTATATAGGGTGGACATTAATAAAATTGACAAAATGCAGGGGCGGATCCCTGACTAAAAATGGAGAGAAATGGAGGAACAAAGGTCCTGCGAAGATTTGTCCAGAAATGGACGGTGTGCATACAACGACAACAAACCGATCCAGAACATAAACAGAGCTGCATCGCATCCTAGCCACAACGGATATTCAAAGTGGCCTCCGTGGGATGCACTGCTCGCGTTCGCATAATCGTACTTTGTCTTACACCATGTTGGCACGCCACTTGCCTGGAGCTTATGCTAGGAGGATTCGTCTCAATATACTGTAAAACCCGGGCCTCCAAATCTTGTGTACGCAGTCCGCCGCCTCCCTAGACGTTCGTCTGCCTGAAAGGACTCATGATCACACAGACGCCCAAAAAGGGCTCAGAATGTAGTGTGATGTGGTTTGTGTCTGTGAGGGTACTTGTTTTGATACAGCCGTGCTGCCTCTCGACCGTTTCCATCTGGTTGATGTACGCAAAACCATTTCGGCATGTTGCCAACATGAATACCGGACCATTCTGCTGCTTACGGTACGATCCGTCAATCACACAGCCTGCAACACGCAAGGAACACACAAGTGATCTGAGGAACTTCCATTTGTCAACGCCGTCTACTGTGGCATCAATGCATTTCCAGACACATGTACATTTTTTCTTCCGTTTCCAGTCAGGAATCTGTCACTTCAGTTTTTCGGTTCTATTACTGTTGACTCTGTGTAAATAAAAAACCAAGCGGCCGATCACTGTATACCCTACAGGGTTGGCTTGTGAAACTCTCAAACTTCACACTGTTATTTCCATGCCTCAGTACCTAAGGATACTGAGAAAACTGTTGTAACTTACAGTTTTTCTTATTCTAAGGTGTCTTAATTACTTATCAAAATAGAGCTTGTAATATGAAGGATATGCTATTGTAGAATAAAGATTTATGTGTAAAGTTATTAGAACAGGAATGAATGAACATATCAGTCGATTTTATAAGCTGCCCTAACAGGTGTCCACTAGAAAATTTTACATCTTCCTTGGCTAAAGGTACCTACAACGCCAGACGGAGCACTCGTGTCGCTCATGAAACACTCTACAATACACACGGACAGATTCTGAACTGTAACCGACTGCTTCAACCTGGATGACAGATTTACTATGAGATGCAACTTAGGTAACACGCCGAGCAAGATAAGACACGCGGGAGATTGCCGACTCTAGTCCCGCTTGCAGGCGAGACTGCAAGCAATTACAACCTCCTGTATCCAGATTATTGTAATTACGTTCGATGACCGCCGATTCAGTGTGTATATGTGGGTTCATACTGTCATGTTCCTAGTAAATTTGGCTCGATGTTGAAATCATTGAAATAACATCGCACACCTCCTAACCAGTGATGTTTCATTTCACTTAGTCCGAAACTTGTCCTATTATTCTTACTGTTAATCATAATTTTAAACTGATTGGGATCCCGTTTTGAAGGTCATTTGTTTTTGTCACCCTCTTATGGAAAGCTCTTGGTGGAAAGAAGTACTGCTTCTAAGAAGTTAATTTGTAGAAATAAATGCTGTCGGCGCAGTCAGGTTTCCTGTTATGTAATTCCGAGGTTATCTCGGAGTGTTTGTTTTGTGGCATGTATTTGGATATGTAGCCAATGCACAGTGTGGTTGTAGTTCAAAAGATTAAACAAGATTAGGGTTCACCACTCTGTCGGTGTGCGTAGTTATCCATGTACGATATCCACGACCTGCATAAACAAGCTTTCAAAGTTGGTACTCTTACCACGTCAGTATTGCAAATGAGGCTGACGTACGGTACCATAAACATTGTAATCACATATCCACGTATGTTACAGGTGAAGCATAATTGTAAATAATGTTGTGTTCTTTTGTAAGGATGATGCATGTTGTCCAAGGCTTACGTGTAAGGGTCTTTATAAACCTGTCGTTATTTACATTTAATTATGAACTAGATATTGTAACGGAAAAATCTGAATCTAATTTTATATATCATTTGTGCCTTGTCATGTGGTGAGTTTCTTCTTACATCAAATGGTTCAAATGGCTCTGAGCACTATGGGACTCAACTGCTGAGGTCATTAGTCCCCTAGAACTTAGAACTAGTTAAACCTAACTAACCTAAGGACATCACAAACATCCATGCCCGAGGCAGGATTCGAACCTGCGACCGTAGCGGTCTTGCGGTTCCAGACTGCAGCGCCTTTAACCGCACGGCCACTTCGGCCGGCTCTTCTTACATCCATGGTAAATGTTTTGCCCAATAAATGTGATGTTACACTAGTTACTCTAACGTTTATGTAATTAGGTACAAGAAACCTCCTGTTGGAATCCAACAGAATAAATGTGAACGGTGAAAGTGTGGTTGTGAAATAACATCTACGACACAAAAAATCAGAATATGGTATCGGAATTAAGAAAATATCAAAGACAAAGTTTATTAACGGCCAAACGGACTGAGTATGAATGACAAACCACTGACCGGGGATGGCCACGATGTTCCCATCACTGACTTCCTTCTGACTTTGTACATTTTAATAATCCATTAGGCCAACAAATGTGCAAGTAGTAAGGAATATTACTTAGTTAATTTCGTGAAAATCGCAAGAGAAGATTTACGCGTCAGTGACGTACCGGTGTGTTGCGACCCTTAGCGTGAGCTGGCGGTGGTCATACGGCTAGAGATCAGTACTGCTCATGTCTTTTTTTTTTTTTTCATTTATATTTTTTCAACACTAATCATATCATACATAATGCATCTGAAAGTTAATAGGAGGAAAAGACACGTGTATTGGCATGAACTGTATTGAATTTCCAAAGTTCTTTGGTTGCTTGCTAATTTTTACTATTAAAACAAATATTATATTTATAACTAATGACAAGTAAACGAACAAACGCATAAATTTTTTCTGAAAATGTATGGATGTCGTGATTTCCGAAATCCCTTATACCTGCAATTGGGTTAGGTACCGAGAACTGCTTTGCACCTGCACTCTTTGATCTTCAGACGCAGGTTTCAAGGACGAGGGACACGCTTGGAAAGCCCGAGTCAAACATCAATAAATGAAGGTGTAAATAATTTTATTCAATAACAGAATGAGTTACAATAAGCCAGAATAAGAGGGTAATGTACGATTAATCGTCGAATGTGTTTTCGACATGACAAGTTGCAGGATGATATTTTTCAAGCAGACACGGAAATCATAAGCTAAAACGATATGTATTACAATGAGTGAATAGAGTTTTCCTGCATGCACAAAGAATTATCAGAGTTCCTCAGGAAAAACAAAGCTAGTTGACATTTTGGAACATTTCTCTTTCATCCGACAATCTGGATGCGTTCCATGCGTAACGCAACATTTTCATGAATGTATGATTGAATGTATTTAAACAGCTTCTTCGTGAGAAGCAGTTTCTCGTTCGTTGTCAATCAAATATGAACAAGTTTGAAAGCGCTTGATAAAGTTTTTAACTTTCCTGTAGAAATAAAATCACATAATATTAATTATAATAATAAAAATTAGTAAACAGACAAATAACATTGGAAAACCAATAAAAGTTCATGCAAATACGAGTGTCTTTTCATCACATTACCTTTCGAATGTAATACATACGAAATAATATGACTAGTGTTGGGAAAAAAGGCATGAGCAGGACACTATCCAGCGGTCTACCGATGACAGAGCTTGAACGCTAACCGCATGACCGCCGTCACCTCGCGCTCAGTCGCAACGCACTGGTACAGCAGTGACGCTTAAAACTTCTCTTGCGATTTTCTCGAAATCACCTAAGTAATACGCTTTACTACTTGCAAATTAGGTCGTTCGAATGAACTATTAATAGTGTATAAAGTTTTAAGTAAATCCCTGATCCGAACGTCGTGACCTCCCCTTGTGAGAAGTGAAGCAATAAGAAAAGCTACGTCCAGACATATCAAAACATTGATATTTATTCGCTAAGGAAAACAACACATAAAAACGTACCAGACAAGGTTGAGATGGCAATATAGAGAGCCTTTTTTCCTTGTCCACTGCTTGTTTTATTTTTCCTGTGTCAAAAATACCTGCACTTTCTCCTTCAATACAGCTGACGTCTTAACTCTCAACAAAAGGTTATTTATTCAAAACGTTTTCGTGAGATTTAGTTGTTATTTATCAACAATATACAGGGTGTTTCACTAAATGTGCTTGCCTCTGTAAGTTACGAAGTAATAGATGACGGAAATATTTATTGCGGTAGGTCACCATAACAAACGTTACACTGTCTGCGGAGCTATGAACATTGTTCATTGTGTTATTATCCAAAGAGTTACAGCAAAAAAATAAATTTTTTAAATGGTAAAATAGTTGTTTCTATCATGCACTGGAATCGGTAACCCCAGCTGCGTATACATCAATTTAAATTACATTCCTATCACTTATACTCTGGGAGCTACAACCCTTCAAAGTTTCATGGGCAGGTACCACACGCTGTGCATAATACGTGGCTGTGTGGTGGGTGATGCATGTTCTGGCGGTGGGAAGTTGATTTAAATGAGATGTTCAAATGTGTGTCCGTGTTCCTCAATGCACAGTGCAATGCGCATTCTACAGGATCTGCGTACGTGATATAACATCGCCGGTGTCACGGAGCAACATGCGTCTTCGATGCGCCGTTTTAGATCATCTGGGGATATGGGCTCAGTGACACAAACACGATCCTTTAGATATCCCCACAAAAAGAAATCTAATCATGTTAAATCGGGCGACCTTGCGGGCCATGAATGAGGACCATGGCGTCCTAACCACCTTCTTGCAAACCTCTCGTGTGTAGACACACATGTTCGAGGAGACCACCCAAACAGTCGACTATAAACGCGCGATATAACACACCTGTCAGTGTACCTGGGAAGTAGTGTGGACCGATGATTTCATCCCCAAGGATTGCACATCATACGTTAATAGACCACCTACGTTGACGGTCGACAGGTCGTACCCACCGAGGATTGTCTGCGACCCAGTAGTCCACGTTATGGCGATTCACTGCACCATAATTTGTGAACGTGGACTCATCAGAGAACATAACACTTTGTAAAGACTACAGCGTGAAATTACGCATGGCCCATTCACAGAATGTAGCTCTCGCACAGAAATCGTTTCCATGCAGCTCCTGGGTCAGTGACAGGCGGTACGGGTGAAACCTGTGGCCGTGTACCATACGCCACACAGATGTGAGACTGACACCAGCGACTGCAGCAAAGGCTCGTAAGCTGACATGAGGATCGTCGTGTACTGCAGCTAAAACAAACATATCCGTCTCCTCACTTCTTGCAGTTCTTCGTCTGTTTCTGCGGAGCATTACCAAGCTGTCTGTTTCCGGAAGTCATTGTTCGTTACGTAAGAACGTAATGACTGCCGGAGCTCTTCCCCTAGGATATCTTACGGCGTACTCCACGGCTGCTTCAGTGGCATCGTTTCGGCACTCGCCGAGCATCAGCAACATGTCAGCGTACTAGTTGTTCGTGTATTCCATATCCATACGATGTCAGTAGCTGTGGTATATTGAGCCCCGTTTGTTTGTGTGGCTTCAACTGTCGGGTATACTGCCGTGTGCGGCGACAGTCGGCAGTCTTTAACAGTGCATCGAGGAAGCTTCTCGCTCCGTAACAACGGCGACTTTACAACTCGGCCGCACCACATTTAGAAGGCGCATTGCGTTACGCGCAGCGTGTGTGGTATCTGCCCCTGAAACTTTGAAGGGTTGTAGCTCGCAAACTAAAAGTGATAGGAATGTAATTTAAATTGATGTATACACAGCTGGTGTTACTGATTCCAGTGCATGATAGAAACAACTATTGTTCCATTTAAAAAATTGTATCTTTTTGCTGTAACTCTTTGGATAATGACACAAAAAACTATGTTCATAGCTCCGCGGACAGTGTAACATTTCTTATGGTGACCTACTGCAATAAATATTTCCGTCGCCTATTACTTCGTAACTTACAGAGGTAAACACATTTGCCGGCCGGGGTGGCCGAGCGGTGCTAGGCGCTACAGTCTGGAAGCGCGCGACTGCTACAGTCCCAGGTTCGAATCCTGCCTCGGCTTGGATGTGTATGATGTCTTTAGGTTAGTTAGGTTTAAGTAGTTCTAAGTTCTAGGGGACTTATGACCTCAGAAGTTAAGTCCCATAGTGGTCAGAGCCATTTGAACCATTTTTTAAAACACATTTAGTGAAACGCCCTGTAGGTGTTTTCTTTGTCCGTGTATTGTAAAACCCAAATAATTTTTCGCTCTCTGATACCTGGAATCTCTTACGGTTACAGTACAAATATTCAGGTCTTCGTGTAATCTTTCTAGAGTGCCACGAAATCAAATCAAGCGCTAACGTAAAGACTAGGTAACAGAAATGCACGAAATACGCTGTCATAAAATGAGTGACAGCGGCGAGAGAGGGTTAGCTAATGATGTTAACAGACAACACCACTGTCCTTGTAATAACATCGTCTAAACCACCTTCTCAACGAACCTTGACAATGACGGCCTGTTCCGTTCCGCTGATAGCCTGTGGAAATCCTGCAATTTGAAATACATCGTAGAATTTTTTGACGCTCCGTTTCATTCCGTTCCGTCAAGCGTTATTAGTACTTTAACTCTGCTGAAGAGGAGTGCTGGTAATAGAGCAATTAGTGTATCGACAGTTGATTTCACAATAGTTGCGGCTCTCACTTTGAAACCTTGGACGGGCCAGCGGCAGTTGGCGTCGATGTTCTGGTCGTCGGTGGACGTGACGATGGTGAGCCCCGCGGCGGCGCCAGCGGACACGGTGCGCCGCGGGTAGACGGCCTCCGAGGCGCGGCCGGTGTAGCCCTCGTCCAGGCTCCAGCCGCGCACCTGGTTCACCCGGCTGTGGCGCAGCGTGTTGTTCTGGTGCCTGCAACACCCGGTGAAACTTGGCATTCTTGGCACACTTTTGACACTGTTGATCTCGGAATACTGAATTCCCTAACGATTTAGGAAACATAATGTCCCACGAGTCTAACTCCATCTGCCATTCCGCGTTCAGAGTCTGTTAATTCCCGTCGTGCGATCGTAATCACGTCGGAAACCTTCTCACACGAATCACCTGAGAGTGAAAGCTGCGCCAGTGCAGTGCCCTTTTATTCTTTGCGTACGCAAACTACTGCCATTTGTATATGTGTGTGTCGTATCTCATTACTTTATTCAAATCGATGAATATATTGCTGTTTCGAGTGCTTTGTTGAATTTAAGTTAACTCATTTCTGGTTCAGCGCAATCAATTAAATTCAAATTAACGCTAGAGTACGGCTAGAGTTAAACTTAGATAATTTCTTAAGCTGTTTCACAACAATAATTAATTGCTCTTTCACGGACACTCGTGTTTCTGACATTTCCTAGTAAATTTTTTTCAATCGTAGTTTACGACTTTGTGTCTCCATTATCTGAGCCAATACATTTAGTGTATTCTCTTCTACAGATCAGTATAGGGTCATGGCGAGCATTTGAAATAATCTTACTGTAGTCCTTCGTGAACCCAAGTGTCATACTAACAAGGCAACCTCCCCATCGCACGCCCCTCAGATTTAGTTATAAGTTGTCACAATGGATAGGCCTTGAAAGGCTGAACACAGATCAATAGAGAAAACAGGAAGAAGTTGTGTGGAACTATGAAAAAAATAAGCAAAATATACGAACTGAGTAGTCCATGCACAAGATAGGCAACATCAAGGGTAAAGAGAGCTCCGGAGCGCCGTAGTCCCATAGTTAGCGTGAACAGATGCGGAACGAGAGGTCGTTGGTTAAAGTCTTCCCTCGGGTGAAAATTTTAATTTTTTATTTTCAGCCCGCATCTCGTGGTCGTGCGGTAGCGTTCTCGCTTCCCACGCCCGGGTTCCCGGGTTCGATTCCCGGCGGGGTCAGGGATTTTCTCTGCCTCGTGATGGCTGGGTGTTGTGTGCTGTCCTTAGGTTAGTTAGGTTTAAGTAGTTCTAAGTTCTAGGGGACTTATGACCACAGCAGTTGAGTCCCATAGTGCTCAGAGCCATTTGAACCATTTTTTTTTTTATTTTCAGACAAACGCAAACGCCGACTGTCATTGTGAATTGCAGTGCGTCAGGAAAAATGGAGAAAAGACTAGTGAAAGGCTTCATGAACGTGTGACTGCTCCTTACGCGGACAAAGATTTTGCCTTACTCCTTGACAACTATACAGGACAGAAGGATCAGGCATTGTACAAATTTAGTGTGGGAGTGGACGTGATTACCATTCCTCCAGGTTGTACACCTCTTGTGCAACCGTTAGATGTGTTTGGTTTTCGGCAAGTGAAACACTTTGTGAAAAGATTCTATGATTTTGCGAAGAGCAGTATTGTTTACGTGATCGTGTGTCAGTTATCAAAGTTCAGGCACTCACACATAATCAACTTCGCTCTCCAAAATTCCAGGTCATGTTCAGATTTTCTTGGACATATGCAGGATTTGACAGTCTACATACGGAAAAATTTGAAAACGTTAAAAACATATGTTTTGACAGAGCACAGGGAAAACTGTGCGACTGTGAAACTGTTGCATTCATTTGTTGCAGTTTAAGTGACAAACTCTTATGCTTTCATCACTTTTGGGAGTGATTATCACATCCACAAGAAAACCTAAATCGGGCAAGGCAGAAGAATCTTTTTACCAATTCGCCAAGTGTACAAGTTAGGTGGGTCCACAAACATATTCCTGTCATGTGAGGCACATGCCGTCACCAGTGTCGTATAGAATATATCAGACGTGTTTTGCTGTGGAGGAATCGGTTGACCTATGACCTTGCGATCAAATGTTTTCGGTTCCCATTGGAGAGGCACGTCCTTTCGTCTACTAATCGCACCGTTTTGCAGTGCAGTCGCAATACACAGACACTAAACTTATTATAGTGAACAAAGACGACAATGAACGAACGGACAGATCATAACTTCGCGAAATTAAAGAATGTAAACTTTTCACTCGAGGGAAGAATTGAACCAAGGACCTCGCGTTCCGCAGCTGCTCACGCTAACCACAGGACCACGGCACTCCTGAGCTCACATTCTCCTTGATGTTGCCCCTCTTGCGCATGGACTACTCAGTTTGTATATTTTGCTTATTTTTTCATAGTTCCACACAACTTCTTCCTGTTTTCTCAATCGATCTGTGTTCAGTTTTTCAAGGCCTATCCACTGTGTCAACTTCTAACTAAATCTGAGGGGGGTGCGATGGGGAGGTTCCCTTGTAAGTGGCATGCAGATACCGGAACGTCCATCACCAGAAAACAATTCATTAAGTTTATTTTTCGTTCCTCAATGAACATTCTGCGACGCGATTGCGTCATTTAGCGTAAAAAGCCCATATCCATTCATTAATATTACAAATCCCGGATTGTATACGTGATCAATAATTTGCTTATTCAAACGAAACTGAATTTTCGATAACAAGTGAAGTGCGCAGCTGTTATTTAAATCAATGTCCAAAACTTTTACCACTCCTCTTCCAGCAAGAAGTCTTTCTTCAATGTGCAGGTAACTTCCACATGACAGTAGGTGTTTTCATTTCGTATCACAACCGATGTGGAGTCGCTGAGTGAAAAATTGTGGACCAAATTGTTTACACTTACGATACTCGAAATTATTAGCCTTGTCGTCTACAATAATTCGTTTTCTCACATTCAGTATGTAACTCATGACTTTAAAATGGTTCAAATGGCTCTGAGCACTATGGGACTTAACTTCTGAGGTCATCAGTCCCCTAGAAGTTAGAGCCACTTAAACCTAACTAACCTGAGGACATCACACACATCCATGCCCGAGGCAGGATTCGAACCTGCGACCGTAGCGGTCACGCGGTTCCAGACTGAAGCGCCTAGAACCGCACGGCCACACCGGCCGGCTCATGACTTTCTTCTTCTCCTTCTTCTTCTTCTCTTCAGACTCAAAGTTCTGCCTGAATACGATGCCCAATACGTTTCGTTAGTGTAATCGAACAATTATTTCCTCATCGTCAAAAGCCACAAGATTTTCATCTTGCTCTTTGATTGACATACTTAACTCTTGAAAGATGTGAATTGTATGTGTATCTCTTTGATTGATTCTGGAGTCCTCTGGAGTCCTGATCAACAGTTTCTACTCTGTGTCTCTCCACTTTACTGCGTGAAAACATAAGTTTAGTTGAGTGTTGCGACGAATTTTTGCTCTGCTGTGTCGGAGGACAGGGAGCGTTCGCTAATTTTCTTGGCACAACAGCGGGATGAATGCACTAAAAATTACCGAGGAACGAACAACGGCACATTCTTGTGTGGCCTACGTGACTCATGGAGCGTACGCAAGTGGAGACACGGATCTTTCCGCCAACATTTATGTTGAGGCTTTTCACTGGGTCATCTTAACCACTTCAGCTATCTGAGGATATTTCACCGACAACCCAGACATGTCCAAAAGAACGGACATAACACATATACATATATGCACCTTGACCTTGAATGAAAGATTATTCAGCGTTGATGCACTCTTCGTCCGGCCTCTCCCGGGAATCAGCGTGAGGTTGCAACCAATGAGGATAATGGACAGGGGACGCTACATCAGTAGTCTATGACAAGTTGGGAAGCTGAAGCAACTGCTCGCGTAACGTTGGAAATCTGGGCACAGGTCCCAGGGTGGCAAAAATTTTCACTTGTCACCATTGAATTTATTTCAATGTTCTATTGATACTAAGGTCGGAATTTCAAATTCGTCTTGCAGACTAATGTTTACCAATAACATTTTTCCTATCAGAACTTGCCGAATCAGCACGATGGTTGGTTATAAAAGCTGGAAGACTCACTGCATTAGATTTGTCGTTGTTACTGCGCTATCACAGACACCATGATCATCAAAGTTGCCAGAAACATTCATTGATATGCTAGCAAAATGTAATTACAAATTGCTGCTGCTACTGACAAATGGTTGAAATGGCTCTGAGCACTATGGGACTTAACATCTGAGATCATCAGTCCCCCACAACTTAGAACTACTTCAACCTAACTAACCTAAGGACATCACACACATCCATGCCCGAAGCAGAACTCGAACCTGCGACCGTAGCGGTCGCGCGGTTCCAGACTGAAGCGCCTAGAATCGCTCGCCCACTCCGGCAGGCTGCTACTGACAGAATCTATATAATTTGGTTTTCGATTTCTTGTTGTAATACAAGATTACAGTAAATTCTTCTAGTCCTGCATATTTTGCATTTATAATTTCCTTTAATCTCACAAAAACTTTTCCTCTCAATATTTCCCATCATTAGGCGCGTTAGTACCCTCTAAGTAATCTTTGGAACGCGGGAGATACAGAGTCGGAGCAGCACCATGCTTCAACATGAGTTTCGGGAAAAGAGTCAGCATTTCACATCTGAAATCCCCCCCCACCCCATAATCCGAATCAGCAAAATCTACTGGGCACACACAACCAATAGGAACTGAAAACGGATCGGCACGTTTACAAGCATTGTGAGCGTACAAGCTGTGGCGGGAGTTCAGAGCGGCAGTTTCCCTCCGCAGAGCACGTGGCTGGCGGTTGCTACGTGGCCGTGGCGAGCTGCTAGCGTTTACGTGGCCTTGGAAAAACCCTAGCCCTTGCCAGGGGCGCGTATGGCCATGTTTTCGCGCTTGGAGGAATTCCAGAGAAAAACTGATAAAAACAAGTTGGCACTCATGGACAGAAAAATATATAAAGCTAAATTATCTAGACGTGCCACAAAAAATACATAATAGTTTAAAAGTTACTGTCGTCTTAAAAATTGTAAATTTATGAAAGTTCAAAAGCTAATATCTCGGAAATGCTTTGGCCGATTAATACGAACAAAGTGTTTACAGATGCGGCTAGTAGAGCTGCATCGAGCAATTTAGCACAGTGTGCACCATTTTTGAATGAAAGGTCGAAATATGAGATTTGACTGAGAGAAACTGTGTTTTTGGTAATAAATAAATTTAAAGAGACGAAACTAGCGGCAGCATTCTAAAGTTTAAAGAGGTAGAAGAGTAATTAAGTATGTATTTTTATCTGTTTATTTATGTTTAGTATAAAAATCCGGGAAAAGCAAAATCACGCCACATAAACATTATTTATGAAAAAAACAGTAGCGATACAAAAAAATTGGACTTTAGATTGTTATTTCCCGGAAAATTTCCATATTTTTCAATGTATCATATGTGTTTTTGTGTTTAGTTTTAAAATATTCGTAATTTTTTGTCAAACTTTGTTTTGAGTTAGACAACCGTTTCGAGTGTGCATAGGGCGGCCATCTTTGAGGACAGTTGGTTTTGAGCGACGCTAACAGCCGGACGTGCCGCGCACCTGGCGGTGGTAGTGGGTTGGTAGCCACGTTCGGAGACAAGTATGTACGTAGCGACGTTCGAAAACGATCAAGTTGAGCGCAGTATAGTGGTTTAGGACAGCAGACAAGAGTGTATTTTGTGAGTTGTGAACAGATTGTCAAGTGCCATGATCGCTACATACGAATTTTATAGTGAAGTCTTATAGCATCAGTTATTAACGGCTGCCCTTACGTAAGAGCCCCTCAGACTGCATTTTAAGTGTTTAGTGAATGTATTGAAGAAAAATAAAACTACTTGTTCAAATTATAAGTCAACGTGAGTGACTCAATATTGTAAATTACACCTCAATACTTGCCTGCATTGTTCTGTTATATTTAATTTCAGCTTAAAAATTGACAGGTGTGAGCTGGCACCCTATGACGAAAAACGTAGCCAAACAGACCAGTGACATCTCTGGGCCGCTCAATTACGCTGAGCGTAACAAATATATATATAGTTTCGTGCCTTAGCACGTGGGGGCTCGAGCCAAACTATTCAAACTTCAATATGTAGTGCCCAGTACAGTCGTACAATTTATCCATTTTTGTTTAGTTTCATTGTTATTAGGAACTTAGTTCCTTTTTCTGTTGTCTGCCATGGCTAGGACAACTCGCGATCGCAAAACGAAGTATTATTTTTCAGGGACAACAATTTCAAACTTATACTGCGTGGGATAGCAGTGCAATTTGAGGCGCCTTGCCACGATTATCACACCTCCCCCCCCCCCCCCCCGTTCACTTAATCTTACACAGCAGGTAATTGCAGTGGCTGCCTAATGAGCAATCGAAGGTCAGCTGTGATAACAGCGGCACACACCACGTGGTCCCTGCAGTGTATTCCAGCAGCCGTCAGATGTAGTTCCTTAAATCTAGGTTTCTCGATTTATTTCTATTTAGTTTTTTACCTTCAACATTTGATCATCGGAAATAATGAATATAAGCTTTTTTTTAGTCATCAGTCTTCTGATTGGTTTGATGCGGTCGGCTGGGAATTACTTTTCTGTGCCAGCCTTTTCATCTCAGAGTAGCATTTGCAGACCATTCCTCAATTATTTGTTGGATGTATTCCAACTTCTCTTTTCCTCTACAGTTTTCATCCTCTACAGCTCTCTCTAGTACCATAGAGGTCATTTCTCTGATGTCTTAACAGATGTCCTACCATTTTGTCCCTTGTTCTTGTCAGTGGTTTTAATTATTCCTTTCCCCGTTGATTCTGCGCAGAATCTCCTCATTTCTTACTTTATCGGTCAGCTTACTTTTGAAAATTTGCCACGCGGAGTGGCCGTGCCGTTAGAGGCGCCATGTCACGGACAGCGCGGCTCCTCCCACCGGAGGTTCGAGTCCTCCCTCGGGCATGGGTGTGTGTGTTGTTCTTAGCATAAGTTAGTTTAAGTAGTGTGTAAGAATAGGGACCGATGAGTTAAGAACTTTGGTCCCTTAGGAATTCACACACATTTGAATATTTTTTGAAAATTCATCTGTAGCACAATATCTCAAATGCTTAGATTCTTTTCTGTTCAGGTTTTCCCATAGTCATGTTTCACTACTAACAATATTTATTCCATAATTTAAGGCCTGTTTTTATTACTAGTAGACTTCTCCAGGCCAGGAATGTTCATTTTGCAGTGCTACTCTGCGTTTTATGTCCTCCTTGCATCGTCCATCACAGGGTGCTTTGCTGCCAAGGTAGCAGAATTCCTTAACTTCGTCTACTTCGTAATAACCTAAATTTCCCAATGTTCTCATTTCTGCTGCTTCTCATTGTTGTCCTCTTTCCTCCATTTACTCTCAGGCCACATTCTGTACTCATTAGTCTAATCAGTTCATTCCATTCAGAAGATCCTGTAATTCTTCCTCACTTCCACTGAGGATTAACAATGTCATCGGTGAAGCTTATAATAGATATCCTTTCACCTTCAATTTTGTTGGGGATATGTGAACAAACATGTTCCAGCGTGCGTAGTGGCACCCAAGATATGACGTTCAAATGGTTCAAATGGCTCTAAGCACTATGGGACTTAACATATGAGGTCATCAGTCCCCTAGACTTAGAACTACTTAAACCTAACTAACCTAAGGATATCACACGCATCCATGTCCGAAGCAGCATTCGAACCTGCGATCGTAGCAGCAGCGCGGTTCCGGACTGAAGCGCCTACAACCGCTCGGCCACAGCGACCGGCCTGGGTATGATGTGCAGAGTGCATTAGACTCTGTGGAATACACAAGTTTCGCGTTTATTGATGGGGCAGCGCAATATAACTTGGTAGTCAAATGTATTAATATGGGTTGTGCAAATAAAGCATAAGTTTATTTTTAAGCATAAATTTATAGTTGTTACCTGTCATTTAGCTGCGTTAATCTGTATAAATTACATCAGGTTATGGGCCCAGCTACTGGGTTAAACCGAAATAATATACTTTAAGGTGCGCGGAAGTTCGCATAAAGTTGGATTGTGTACGCTGTATGAAGAAGAAAATAACTGTAAAATGAGTACAACACAGATAACGCAAATAGAGCGGCTTGTAGGGCGCGAAAATTACGCGACCTGGTAGTTTGTCGTCGAGGCATATTTGCACTTGGATGACTTATGGGACGTCGTAAACGGTAAATTGGCACCTACGGAATCAAGTTTTTCCACTAACGATGGGAAGGCGAAATCAAACCTAATCGTTTTGATTCATCCAGTGAATTATGTTCACATAGAAAAAGCTACATCAGCAAACGATGTATGGGACAAACTGAAAAACGCATTTGGAGATGGTGGTTTCACCAGAAAAAGTAGGATTACTTCGTGAGCTGATAACCACAAGATTGAATAAGTCAACATAAAAGTTTTCTGGGTTTGGTATCGCGTCATAATGTAAAAACTACTGCTGCTATAGAAAAGCCAACGTTACGGCCACGATTGCAGCGGCCTTCTTCTGGATCTAATGGTCACCGTTAGACCCAGAAGAAGGCCGTTGCAATCGTGGCCGAAACGTTGGCTTTTCTATAGCAGCAGTAGTTTTTACATTATGACGCGGTACCAAACCCAGAAAACTTTTATGTTGACTGACTCTGGCCGCGGAAGCCTACGCAATTAAGATTGAATAAGTGTAAAAGCGTGGATGAATATGTGACTAAAGTAATTTCAATCTCCGATAGTCTGAGGAATATTGGTTTTGAAATTGTTGATGAATGAATTGGAACTTTATTGTTAGCTGGACTACCAGAGAAATATTCGCCAATGATTATGGGTTTGGGAAGTTCGGGAATACCCATTACAGCGGATAGTGTTAAAGATTCTACAGGACGTGAAGAATGAACGAGCTTCTAATGCTTCAGAAAAAGAAATAGTGTCGGCTTTATACTCTAAGTACAAGACGAAGAAGACAATAAGATGTTTCAGATGCTATAAAACTGGATATATTGCTTAAAAGTGTAACGAAAAGTATAAAAGAAAAGAAGCATGTTAAATCTAGTAGTCCCGAGAGAAAGACTACTGATAAAGGTAAGGCATTTTATGTTTTTTACTCTTTTAATGAAGCGAGTGACGATCATGCAGAATGGTTCCTAGATTCAGGAGCATGTGTGCACATTACCAAAGCTCCATCAGGTTTGTTTGATGTTCAGTCAAGGACTGACATTGGAATTTCCACAGTTGACGGATTTAAGTTAAGGTATGAACTCGCAGGAAAAGTGGATCTTAATTTGCTTGTGAATGGGGAAAAGGAAATTGTTACTGCTCATTATGTACATTATGTAACGAATATTGCAACTAACTTGTTGTCAGTAAGCGAAATAGTAAAGAAGGGTAATAAAGTTATCTTCGATATAGAGGGAGTCAAAGTGATAGACTCTTGTGGTAATATTGTAACTACTGCAAGTAATGTAAGAGGTATTTACAAAGTAAACACAGTTCAAAATACTACTGAAACAGCAAATCACTCTGTTTATGCTGCAAAAGGTTTCTTGTGGCATAGGAGACTTAGTCATTTCAATAGGAAAAGTATGACTTTACTGAAGAATATGGCAACTGGGATGGAAAATTATGGAAGGAATAATGTTCAATGTGAGGTGTGTTTGCAAGGGAAGCAGGCTATATTGCCATTTAAATCGAGTCAGAGCAGATCTACGGAAGTCTTGCAACTCATACACTCAGATATCTGTGGATCTATGGAGAATAAATCCTTAGGAGGTAGCTTCTATTTACTGACATTCATAGATGATTTTTCTAGATACATGCATGTTTATTTTATAAGTAGCAAGGATCAAGTGAATGATGTATTTGTTGTTTATTGCAAAATGGCTGACAGACAGACTGGGAAGAAAATTAAAATTATTATATCAGACAATGGATTAGAATATATAAACAGACAGTTTAAGGAACAGCTGAATGGAATAGGTATTTGGCATCAGACTACCATTCGCTACAATCCTTCTCAGAATGGAGTTGCAGAACGAGCCAACAAAGCCATTGTAGAAAAGGCAAGAAGTACGTTAAGCGATGCTGAGCTACCTAAGTGTTTTTGGGCAGAGGCTGTGTCAACAGCAGTGTATTTAATTAACAGATCGCCTACCAAAACTGTGAGACATAAGACACTTTATGAAGTACGGACTGGAAAGAAACTGGATCTAAAGCACTTAAAAGTCTTTGGACGTGAAGCCATGGTTCAGATTCCAAAACCATTAAGGGGAAAGTGGGATGCAAAAGCTCAAAAATATATTTTTGTTGTCTACTGTGAGGATTCAAAAGGCTACAGATTTTATAATCCTGTGACTATAAGAAGATAGTAAGTATTAGAGATGTAGTATAAAATGAAGGAAAGTAGTCAAAATGATACAGTAATGCAACCAAGCAGAATGTGTGATAGTGCTGAAACAGAGGAAGACGAGGATAAAGAGGAATCTGATGTGCTACCTGAGAATCAAATTGAAGAAGAAGCTTCAACAGAGGAAGTCAGTTTAAGGCTGTATTCACGTATAGCAAAACCAAAAGAATATCCAGATTATGAAATGTATGCTGCCCGAACAATCAACAATGAATCAATCACAGTTGATGGAGCTTTAGCAAGTTCAAATGCTCGGAAATAGGCTATTGAAAAGGAGCTGCAATCTCTTGTGGATAATGATACATATGAATGGGTTGGCATGCCTGAAAATAAAAAGCCACCAAGAACAATATGGGTGTTTAGTATTAAAAATCCTGAGTGCTCAACACCAAAATTCAAGGCCAGATTGGTAGTTAAAGGATATTCCCAGAAAGAAGGAATAGATTACAATGAAACGTTCTCACCAGTGGTGAAGTATTCATCATTAAGATACCTTTTAGCTCTTGCAGTAAAGGAAGACTTATTAATTCATCAAACGGGTGTGAAAACAGCCTACTTGAATGAAAGACTGGAAGAAGAAATAAATGTGATTGCACCTTATGAAGTTAAGCGACCTTATCAAGGGAAAATGAGAATTTGGCGTTTGAAGAAATGCATATACAGATTAAAGCAAAGTGGCCATTGCTGGAATAAACGTTTGCACAAAAGTTTGATAAAACTAGGCATTTTACAGTCAGAGGCAGATCCCAGTATATATCAGAAAAGGAGCAATGAAGAAATTGCATTCATGGCCATATGGATAGATATTTTTTTTATTTTACCCATAGTGAAAGCCAGATGGACTTTTTAAAGGAACAGTTACGGTCAGAATTTAATATGCATGATTTAGGGGAAATTAATCAATACTTAGGCATGAAGATTCTAAGAAGTGCCAACAGAGAAGAATTATGGCTTGATCAATCTCTGTACACAAGGAAGATCTTAGAAAAGTTCAATATGGAAAATTGTAAACCTATTTCCACTCCTATGGAAAACAATGCATAACTGCTAATAACTGATGACGAGAAATGTAAGGAAAGTGTACCCTATTTGGAAGCTGTAGGAAGTCTACGGTACTTAGCACAGACTTCCAGACCAGACATTGCATTTGCCTCAAATACAGTAAGCAAGTTTTGCAGTGATCCGAGAGAAAAGCATTGGATGGCAGTCAAGAGAATATTCAGATATTTAAATGGAACTGCTGATTATAAGTTAAAATATTCTAAAACTGGAAATGTAAACTTGGAAGGGTACAGTGATGCAGACTGGGGCAATGAGCTGGAAAGCAGACACTCCATCACTGGAAGTTGTTTTAGACTAATGGGAGGATTCATATCATGGTCATGTAAGAGACAAAGAACAGTTGCTTTGAGTACTGTAGAAGCTGAATATATGGCGTTGTCTTCCACTACCCAAGACGCTCTTGGGACCTATACACTGATGAGTGAAGTAGAATCTCCTCCAACATTAAAGCCAACAGTCGTATTTTGTGACAATATGGGAGCTATTAAACTCGCAAAAAAATAATGTCACCAATGTAAGATCCAAACATATTGACATAAGGCATCGCTTTATAAGACATCATGTGGACCAGGTAAACATAATCCTCAGTTATATATGCACAGAAGCAATGTTATCTGATCTCCTAACCAAGCCTCTCAGTAAGGACAAATTTTAGAAGCTGGTGAAACATTATGGTCTAACCTCGGATGTATAGTGTAGAGTATCTGAAAAATATTTGTTCACGGGGGAGTGTTGGGGATATGTGAACAAACATTTTCCAGCGTGCATAGTGGCGCACAAGATATGATGTGCAGAGTGCATTAGACTCTGTGGAGTATACATGTTCCGTGTTTGTTGATGGGGCAACGTAATATGATTTGGTAGTCAAATGTATTAATATGGGTTGTGCGAATAAAGCATAAGTTTATTTTGTCCCTTAAATAGTTGTTACCTGTCATTTAGCTGCGATAATCTGCATTAACTACAACAAATTTTAATCTAGCTCTTGAACCGTTCTTTTGTTTCTGTCATTGTTTCTTCGATGAATAGATTGAATGGTAGGGGCGAAAGACTACATCGTTGTCTTACATCCTTTTTAATCGAAACACTTTGTTCTTGGACTTCCAGCCTTATTGTTGCCTCTTGGTTCTTGTACACATTGTACAGCGTGATTCAAAATGAAAGAACAAATTTCAGTTGTTCATTACAGACAAACTGTGAAAAATAAAAAGACATTGTGGATAGAGGACAGAGGAAGGTTCAAAGTTTTATAATCGTACAGACAATATATTCACATGAACACCATGCTTTGCATGAGAAACATCGAAACGATAGTCCATTTCATTCCACACATGTATCATCGGGCCCTTGTTTATTGAATCAACATCTACAACAATTCGATTTCGCAGCTCTTGAAGAGTGGCTGCCGTAGGTGGGATAAAAACTGTTTTTTGCAACCCCACAGAAAAAAAACAGTAAGGTGTGAAGGTTGGTGACGTCGGAGGCACAAACCATTGAACAAGATCTTGTTGTCCACCTGTTCTAATCCAACGTTGTGGGGGCGATGTCGTTACTATAACGCCACACCTCAAGCTGAAAGTGAGGCGGGATGCCGTCATGCATAAGAATGAAATCCTTGGAATTTTCTTGATGTTGAGGAAACAACAAGTTTTGCAGCAAGACCAGATATGATATTCCTCTCACACTTACTTTCTCAAAAAAAGGAGGGTCCATTAATTTTGTGAACAGAAACGGCGCAAAGCGCTTTCAATTGCAGTGAATCTCTTTCATGCTGGACGACGGCGCCTGGATTTTGTGATCCCCCCCCCCAACCATTCTTACATTACGGCGGTTTAGCTGACCCGATAGATGAAGCCTCGATCCGTCCGAAAACATGAGTCGTTCAGAAAAAAGTGCCTTCCGGCATGCAATGGTATGGTCCCTGGGACGCCTTTCTGCAGTAACTGCAACTTGTAACGCTTCATACACAGACGTCGTTTCAGAACACGCCACATAGTTGTTTGAGGAAGTTGAAGTGCCTGGGCTGCGCTTCTTATGGACTTGCGAGGGCTACGTGTGAACGCTTCTCGGATACGCTCGTCATTCTCATCAGAAGTGCGTGGCAGACCAGTGCTCTTCCCTTTGCAACGAACTTCCTAGAATTTTGTATGTCAGTCATAAATCTACTTGCGAAGAGGCGCTTCTTGCTGGAAGGGCGACGGAATGCACGTTCACTTGAACAATGGACTGACTTCCCACAAATTGCAAAACACAACATGACTTCTCGTGTGGTGTAATCACGACGCTGCCACAAGCAACAGTGCAGATGTGTCTAAAACTTTGAACCTCCCGCTATCCAGTGCCATGCGCGAAGCGTTTCTGTCTTTTATAGTGTGTGTTAAACAACTGAAATCTGTCCTTTCTTTTTGAATCATCCGCTATATTCCGGGACTTTCCCTATATTTTACCCCTATCTCTCTCAAAATTTCGAACATCTTGCACCATTTTACATTCTCTAACGCTTTTCCAGGTCAACAAATCCTATTAACGTCTCTTGATTTTTCTTCGATCTTGCTTGTATTATCAACCGCAACACCAGAGGTGTCTCTCTGCTGGCTTCACCAGTCCTTAGGCCAAACTGATCCTCCAATAATAAACGAAAAATATGCCTATTCAAAAAAGCAGATGAAAACTCACTTGACACTTTCCTGAGAGACAAACTCCACTCCTTCCAAATTAACAGAATAAGTGTAGACCAGATGTGCTTCAATTCGAAGACATAGTATCAGCAGCAATTGAGAGAGTTAAACTAAATAAATTAACAAATGACGGAACTGATCCTCATTGGTACACAAAACGGACCAGAAAACTATTGCAAAAAAAAAAAAAAAAAAAAAGAACATACAAAATTTAAACGGGCGCAAAATCCCCAAGATTGGCGATCTTTTACAGAAGCTCGAAACTTAGCATGGACTTCAATGCGAGATGCTTATAATAGTTTCCACAACGAAACTTTGTCTCGAAACCTGGCAGAAAATCCAAAGAGATTCCGATCTTATGTGAAGTATACTAGCGGCAAGACACAGTCAATGCCTTCTCTGCGCGACAACAATGGAAATACTATCGACGACAATGCAGCGATAGCAGAGTTATTAAACACAGCCTTTCGAAATTCTCTCAACAAAGAAGACGAAGTATATATTCCAGAACTCGAACAAAGAACAGCTGCCAACATGAGTAACTGAGAAGTAGATAACCTCGGAGTAGTGAAGCAACTTAAATTATTTAATAAAAGCAAGTCCTCCATGAGTGAGAAGTAGATAACCTCGGAGTAGTGAAGCAACTTAAATTATTTAATAAAAGCAAGTCCTCTGGTCCAGACTGTGTACCAATTAGGTTGCTCTGAGAGTATGCCGATGCAATAGCTCTATACTTAACAATCATATACCACTGGAAAGTTGCACAGGTTACACAAATATTCAAAAAACGTAGTAGAAGTAATCCACTAAATTACAGGTCCATATCATTAACGAGGATATGCAACAGGATTCTGGAACATATATTTTGTTCGAACATTATAAGTTACCTAGAAGAGAACGGTCTATCGACACAGCCAACAAGGATTTAGAAAACATCGTTCTTGTGAAGCACAACTAGCCCTGTACACACACGAAGCGTTGAGTGCTGTTGACAAGGGATTTCAAATTGATTCCGTATGTTTAGATTTCCAGGAAGCTTTTGACACTGTACCACATAAGCAGCTTGTAGTGAAATTGCATGTTTATGGAATATCGTCTCAGTTACACTATGTAATCAAAAGTATCCTGACACCCATAAAAGCATACGTTTTTCATATTAGGTACATTGTGCAGCCACCTACTGCCAGGCACTCCATATCAGCAACCTCAGTAGTCATTAGACATCGTGAGAGAGCAGAATGGGGCCCTCCGCGGAACTCACGGGCTTCGAACGTGGACAGGTCATTGGGTATGCAAGATTTCCACACTCCTAAATATCCCTAGGTCCACTGTTTCGGATGTGATAGTGAAGTGGAAACGTGAAGGGACACGTACAGCACAAAAGCGTACAGGCCGACCTCGTCTGTTGACTGACAGACACCGCTGACGGTTGAAGAGCGTCGTAACGTGTAATAGGCAGACATCTATCCAGACCATCACACAAGGATTCCAGACTGCATCAGGGTCCACTGCAAATACTATGACGGTTACGTGGGAGGTCAAGCTGCTGCTCATAAGCCACACATCATGCCGGTAAATGCAAAACTACGCCTCACTTGGTGTAAGCAGCGTAAACATTGGACGACTAAACAGTGGAAAACGTGTGGAGTGACGAATCACGGTACATAATGTGGCGATCCGATGGCAGGGTGTGGGTATGGCGAATGCCCGGTGAATGTCATGTGCCTGCGTGTGTAGAGCCAACAGTGAAATTCGGAGGCGGTGGTGTTATGGTGTGGTCGTGTATTTCATGGTGGGGGGTTACACCCCTTGTTGTTTTGCGTGGCACTATCACAGCACAGGCCTACAATGATGTTTTAAGCAACTTCTTGCTTTCCACTGTTGAAGAGAAATTCGGGGATGGCGACTGCATCTTTCAACACGATCGAGCACCTGTTCCTAATGCACGGCCTGTGGCGGAGTGGTTACAGGACAATAACATCCCTGTAATGGACTGGCCTGCACAGAGTCCTGACCTGAATCCTATAGAACACCTGTGAGAGGTTTTGGATCGCCAACTTCATGGCAGGTCTCACCGATCAACATCGATACCTCTTCTCAGTGTAGCACTCCGTGAAGAATGGGCTACCATTCCCCAAGAAACCTTCCAGCACCTGATTGACCGTATGCCTGCGAGAATGGAAGCTGTTATAAAGGCTAAGGTTGGGCCAACACCATACTGAATTCCAGCATTACCGATGGAGGGCGCCGCGAACTTGTATCTCATTTTCACCTAGGTGGCCGGATACTTTTATCACATAGTGTATGTTACGGGATTCGTGATTTCCTGTCAGGGGGATCACAGTTCGTAGTAATCGACGAAAAGTCATCGAGCAATACAGAAATGATTTCTGGCGTTCCCCAAGGTAGTGCCATAGGCGATTTGCTGTTCCTTTTCTATATAAACGATTGAGATGATCTGAGTAGCCGTCTTGGGTTGTTTGCAGATGATGCTGTCATTTATCTACTAGTAAAGTCATCATAAGATCAAAGAAATTGCAAAACGATTTAAAAAAAAAAGATATCTGTATGGTGCAAATATTGGCAATTGACCGTAAATAACGAAAAGTGTGAGGTCATCCACATGAATGCTGAAAGGAATCCGTTAAACTTCGGTTACACGATAAATCAGTCAAATCTAAAGGCCGTAAATTCAACTGAATACCTAGAAATCACAATTAGGAACAACTTAAATTGGAAGGAACACACAGAAAATATGGGAAAGGCCAACCAAAGACTGCGTTTCATTGGCAGAACACTTAGAAAATGTAAAAGATCCACTAAAGAGACTGCCTACACTACGCTTGTCCGTCCTCTTTTAGAATACTGCTGCGTCGTGTGGGATCCTTATCAGATAGGGTTGGCGGAGTACATCGAGAAAGTTCAAAGAAGGGCGGGACGTTTTGCATTATCGCGAAATAGGGGAGAGATGTCACTGAAACGATGCAGGATCTTGGGTGGGCATAATTAAAACAAAGGCGTTTTCCGTTGCGGCGGAATCTTCCCACGAAATTTCAATCACCAGCTTTCTCTTCCGAATGCGAAAATATTTTGTTGACGATGACCTGCATGGGGAGAAACGATCATCATAATAAAATAAGGGAAGCTATAGCTCGCTCGAAAAGATATGGGTGTACAGTATTGGAATAATATAGAATTATAGTGAAGGTGGTTCGATGAACCCTGTGCCAGGCACTTAAATGTGATTTACAGAGTATCTAAGTAGATGTAGATCTAACTGATCTTCAACTTTCTTTTCCGGTCTTCTGTATACTATTCTTGCCAGCAACTTGGATGCATGAACTGTTAAGCAGATTGTGCGACAATTCTCGCACTTGTCGGCGCCTGCTGTCCTCGGAATTGTGTGGGTGATGTTTTTCAGGAAGTCACACACTCTACGCACCAAAGTGAATAGTCGCTTTGTTGTGATTTTCCCTAAATGATATTAGAAATTCAGACGGAATGTTATCTCCTCCTACCGGCATAATCGATTTTAAGCCTCCCAAAGCTCTTTTAAATTCTGATTCTAATATTGGATCCCCTATATCTTCTAAACCAACTCCCGTTTCTCCTTCTATCACGTTATGAGACAAATCTCCCAGCCTCATAGAGGCCCTCAAGGCACTCTTTCCACCTATCCGCTCTCTCCTCTGCGTTTAACAGTGGAATTCCCGTTGGTGTCTTAATGTTCATACCCTTGCCTTTAATTTCACTGAAAGTTGCTTTTTCTATATGCTGAGTCAGTCTTTCGGAAAATCATTTCTTTTTTGATTTCTTCACATTTTTCATGTAGCTATTTCGCCTTAGCTTACCTGCACTTCCTATTTATTTCACGTGTAAGTGACTTGTGTTTCTCTATTACTGAATCTCCACGAACTGCTTTTTATTCCATCTTTCGTCGATAACTGAAGTATTTCTTCTATTACCCATGGTTTCTTCGTAGTTACCTTCTTTGTACCTATGTTTTCCTTCCAGTTTCTGTGATTCCCCTTTATAGAAATGTCCATTGTTTTTCAACTGAACTGCCTACTGAGCTATTCATTAGCGCAGTATCTATAGCCTCAGAAAACTTCCTGCGTATCTCTTCATTCCTTGGTACTTCCGTATCTTACTTCTTTGCATACTGATTTTTCCATAATCAGCATTCCCTTAAGCTTCAGCCTGCTCTCCATCATTACTAAATTGAGATGCGTGAGCATATCTGCTCCTGGGTACGCCTTACACACAAATACCTGATTTCGGACTCTCTGCCTGACCATGATGTAATGTAATTGGAATCTTCCTGTGTGTCCTGGCCTTTTCCAAGTGTACCTCCTCCTCTTCTGATTTTTTAACAGAGTATTCGCTTGTAAGCTGAAATTTATTGCAGAAGTCAATTAGTCTTTCTCCTCTCTCATTCCTAGTACCAGGCCCAATTTTTTCCGTAACCATTTCGGCTACTCCTTCCCCTACAACCGATTCCAATCATCCATGACAATTTTCATCTTCCTTTACGTACTGAATTTTTCCTTTCAATATCTTCATACACTTGCTCTACCTCCTCATGTTCTGCTTGCGCCGTTGGCGTTTATAGCAGAACTATCGTTGTCGGTGTTAGTTTACTGTCGATTCTGCTGAGAACAAACGTACCACTGAATTCACTCTCTGACTTCCCTTCTTATTCATAACGAATCCTATTCCCGTTACAGCATACTCTGCACATCTTAGTATTACTCTGTATCCGTCTGACCAGAAATCCTTGCCTTTATGCAAGCACAAATGAATCGAACAAGGAAATATATCGGTTTAAAGAACGTAGAACTAATAAGTTTTGAAATATCGCAACATCAACATAAAATCAGAGCCGATGACATACTGGACAAGCCCGACCGACTCTCCAAGCAGAAATACAGCCACAATGGCACGATCGGAAATACAGCCGCTCTCTTAATAGACAGCGTGAGAGCATTAAATGTATGATTGAACGGAGTCGCTGGAAAAATTAACTCGAAGACGAATTTGTGTTACAGTGTTATGAGTGTTCGTGGACAAACTTGGAAAAAGGTACGAGAAAGTGTAGGCAGGGCCAAGATTTAGGAAAAGCGCTGGTAATCTAAATCGGAGTGGACAGACTGTGATTTGCACCCTACTCATTCCGAGCGCCTTGTGTCTTAACTACAACATCTCCTCACTCCGTGAGTTTCTTTCGAATATAACGGAAACGTGCAGCACAGAATAGTGGCTTTGACAATTCCGTTAACTTAATACCTTTAAACTCCCTTTTTCTACAAGAGTGTATGATATTATTTGGTGGACATATAAATAAATTTGAATTAAATAATTTTTCTTTATTTTAATCTGTATCGTTGGTGCCATTAGAAAGGTTGTGTAAATTATATGTGAAACTTTGTAACTAAACCGGGGACATTTCTTGTGGCATTAAACCTAAATCTGAAAGGCCTCCACAGTAACATTGTTCCAAAATGCATAACAGCATTCTGTTAGGTAGCACATTTCAACTTTGTGTTCTGCAAATTGCATTACTTTTATTTAGGCTGCTTTAAACCCACCAACATATTTTAAAGCTAGACAATATATTCAAGAAGGCCAAGAGAATTATTAACACCTTTTTCACATTGAGAACTAGATAACCGACTTACGCTTTGTCCGTGAAGAAGTCGTCGTAGGCAATACTGTTGAAAGTGAAGCAGATTCCTTCATCTGTAAGAACTGTGTCGAAAAGGCACGAGCAGTTGTCTTCCGAATGCCACGAGCAGTTGAGGAGTGTTTGTGCGAGTTTTGGGGCAGCCTGAAAGTAAGGCAACTATATGAAGTTTTTATCATTCCATCAACTGACTGAAGTATTCACTCTACATTGTACTCTTTCAGTTTTCTCTTTCTATTTACAGAAAACAAATTTTCTTTAGGTGGGAAGAAAGAGTTATTTCTCTCCCCCCCCCCTTCTCTCTCTCTCTCTCTCTCTCTCTCTGTGTGTGTGTGTGTGTGTGTGTGTGTGTGTGTGTGTGTGTGTGTGTGTGTGTGTGTGGGGTTGTTAGAGAGAGAGAGAGGGGGGGGGGGGGAGGGTGAGAGAAAACATTCTTGGTTTTCATAAACAACTAAAAATTACAGAAACAATTAGAAAGGAAAAAAAAATCTTATGTGAAAAATGGAATGACACTTCGTCAACGCGTAGAACACATGCTACCACATAAATATAACATGGAAGCAGAATTATATGTACTGGTATCGCCTAAGGTCGAAATTCGACCAATTGCGTCAGTGGACCTGATCTGTGATGGCGAATGTCATGTACTTTAAAGTATCTGAAATTTTAGCCGCAGAACAGAGCAGTGGCAAATGCTCCATTGTAACTACGTGTATTATTGAGCTAATTCTTTGATATATCTTTAACTGTTCAATCATTTGAAAGAAGTCTTTGATACGCTACGTTGAAAAATAAAGTTTGTGTAAATGGCGGCAAATTAACTTTATCCTAATGTAAAGATTACAAACTCTGCACCGTAAATTCATCAAACTGCAATTACAGTTCTCAAAATTATTTGGAATTATGTTCGGTGCACATTTAAATGTGTCTTTCGAACGGTAATAGAATTAACGTTATCAATCTCTACATTATTCCTATAACTTTCTCTACAAAAAATGTGTCTCTGTAGCTCTTCGTCTTTCAGAGTGACCCGTTAATGTTGTTCTTTGAGGCACAGCCTAAAACAAATATAGTTTTCTTATAATAAGGGTGTTGTAGCTACTCAAAATGAAGATACTGAAAATTAGGAACACTAAATCTCGAGGTGAAGGCGGCAAAGGAACACAGAGTTTGTTCCGTTTACTCTTAGAGAAAAGCAGGGGAAGAAACTACTGTAATAAACGATGTTTGTTATCCCTGACAGGTTCGTTACAATGTTTCGTTTTCCACCATCGACATCGTCAACGACGTGGTAGTCGCAGCACTGTAGCTGTCCGGTATACGTGTGTTATTGCAAATGAACTATCCGTAAGATTTAAATATGAATGTCCGTAGAATGCAACTTCATGAAAAGTTGTTACTTTCGTGCGTCGCTTCTACCATATCACCTGAATGTCACGCATGGTAGACGTTGTTAGTAACATCAGAGACAAAGGAAAACTTTTCATGTGTGTGTGTCTACTTGCTTTCCCGTGTCCTAATGGCTATGTATACATATGACTTTTTCCCTTGTGTACATCTACATCTTCGGATTATGTATGTTTCATTCGCCTCTTTGTAGGCTATAATTAATTTAAAAACTGGGTGCTTCAATTTTCGACGCTCACGTATGAATATAACGATCGTTAAATAAAACAGGCGCATTATCGTTATGAATGTCCCCATTGCTATTATTTTCTTTGCGCAAAAATTGTGTCCGTCTAACTCTGCGTCTTTCATTCTGACCCGTTGGCATTCTCCTTCTAGGCATAAAAAAAGTTTCCGCATAATAAAGGTGTCGGAAGTCGTCGTTATTCAAAATCAAGAAATTAAAAGTTAGGAACTTACTTCAGATTTTATGGTAATGGGAACAACTCTCCTTACAGTTATTCTTACACACTGAGGAGCCAACGAAACTGGTACACCGGCCTAATATCGTGTAGGGCCCTCGCGAGCACGCAGAAGTGCCGCAACACGACGTGCCATGGACTCGAATGATGTCTGAAGTAGTTCTGGAGGGAACTGACGCCACGAATCCTGCAGAGCTGTCCATAAATCTCTAAGAGTACGAGGTGCTGGAGATCTCTTCTGAACAGCACGTTGCAAGGTAGCCCAGATATGCTCAATAATGTTCATGTTTGGGGAGTTTGGTGGCCAGCCGAAGTGTTTAAACTCAGAAGAGTGTTTCTGGAGCCACTCTGAAGCAATTCTGGACGTGTGGGAGGTCGCTTCGTCCTGTTGTAATTGCCCAAGTCCGTGGAATGCACAGTGGACATCAATGGACGCAGGTGATCAGACAGGACACTTACGACGTGTCACCTGTCAGAGTCGTATGTAGACGTATCAGGTGTCATATATCACTCCAACTCCACACGCTCCACACCACTACTGAGCCTCCACCAGCTTCAACAATCCCCTGCTGACATGTAGGGTCAATGGATTCATGAGGTTGTCTGCATACCCGTACGCGTGAATCCGCTCGATACGATTTGAAACGAGACTCATCCGACCAGGGAACATGTTTCCAGCCATCTACATTCCAATACTGTGTTGACGGGCCCAGGCAAGGCGTAAAACTTTGTGTCGTGCAGTCATCAAGGATACACGAGTGGACCTTCGGATCCGAAAGTCCATGTCGATGATGTTTCGTTGAATATTTCGCACGCTGATACTTGTTGATGGCCCAGCATTGAAATCTGCGGTAATCTGAGGAAGGTTTGGACTTCTATCACGCTGAACGATTCTCTTCAGTCGTCGTTGGTCTCATTCTTGCAGGATCTTTTTCCGGCCGCGGCGATGTCGGAGATTTGATGTTTTACCGAATTCCTGATATTCACGGTACACTCATGAAATGGTCGTACGGGAAAATCCCCACTTCATGGCTTACTCGGAGATGTGTCCCATCGCTCATGCGCCGACTACAACACTACGTTCAAACTCACTTAAATCTTGATAACCTGCAAGTAACCAATCTAACAACTGCGGCCAGACACTTGTTGTCTTATACAGGTATTGCCAAGCGCAGCGCCGTATTCTCTCTGTTTACATATCTCTGTAGTTGAATACGCACAGCTACACCAGTTTCTTTGGCGCTTCAGTGTAGAAAAGTAAGCGAAATAACGACGCCACCATGCAACGTTATTTACAGACTTTGTTACTATGATGCGTTGATTTTCACTGCTGACAAATTGTGATTTAGGTTTTCCGTGATTTCCCTAAATCGCTTCAGGCAAATGCCGGGATACTTCCCAAAGGGCACGGGCTATATCCTTCTCTGATCCGATGGGACTGATGACACTGCTGTTTGGTCACCTCCCACAAATCAACCAAAAATGGTTCAAATGGCTCTGAGCACTATGGGACTCAACTTCTGAGGTCATAGTCCCCTAGAACTTAGAACTAGTTAAACCTAACTAACCTAAGGACATCACACACATCCATGCCCGAGGCAGGATTCGAACCTGCGACCGTAGCGGTCTCGCTGCTCCAGACTGAAGCGCCTAGTACCGCACGGCCACTTCGGCCGGCACAAATCAACCAACCAAATCACTGCTGATAACATCATCGACCTGCCGGCCGCGGTGGTCTAGTGGTTCAGGCGCTCAGTCCGGAACCGCGCGACTGCTACGGTCGCAGGTTCGAATCCTGCCTCGGGCATGGATGTGTGTGATGTCCTTAGGTTAGTTAGGTTTAACTAGTTCTAAGTTCTAGGGGACTGATGACCAGAGATGTTAAGTCCCTTTAGTGCTCAGAGCCATTTGAACCATTTGAACATCATCGACCTAGCATTTGTTGTATTGTAGCTGCAAATGAATCATGTAAACATAATAGCCCATAGAATGTGATTTCACGAAATATTGTTATTTGCATGTGTCATTTCTACCATAGCACCTGATCGTTGTGAGGGGCAGAGGTTGGTAGCTCTTCAGTTTTCGATGTTTAGGTACGGGAGATTTTAACGCGTGATAGAGAATGTAACATCCGTGTCATGAATGTGAAAACTTCTTCTTCCGTTTTATACTCTTAACAGAAGGTAAACAAATTATTGTTTCTTTGTGTTCATTTATGGCAAAGTACCTTTCGAATTATATAAGCTTCATTGGCCTCCTTGTACAGTTACTATTGAAAATCGGTACTTCAATTTTCATGTTCAGGTATTAATGTTATTATGGGTTTATTTTCAAACTTAGACCATTTATAAAATTTACTAACAGTTTTGTGTCAGGTGTAGCACAAGTGACATGCATGTTCTGCAAACCACTGTCAGGTCTATGGCGAAGGGTAGTTCCCATTGTACCACTACGAGGGTTATTTCCCGTTCCATTAACGCAAGGAGCGCGGTATAAGGGGCGTGATCACTACAAGCAGCAATGTAGTGACGTCTTGTTGTTGATGGTGGTGCGTATAGACTTCACTGACAGTTGGTCCCATCTATTTCTCGCAGCTGTTTTCGGCCTCGCCCAGAAGAGCAATCTTTTGCTGCTGAGGGTTGCCGTCTTATAAGAAGAAACCATCAAGTACAGCATCAGCATAATAACGTCTACAGGTATGCGAAGTAACGGTTTTATTTGGAAAGAGATGGAGTTCAGTCTCATATGGAAATAAACCGTCACACAAAAAGACACTGCTTGTTTCGAAGACAACCCCCTCTCGGCTATTCGATCCAAGACACATCTATGACTTCGTTGAGGTGCAATCCAATGTAGGCAGCAAATGCTGCCTTTTTAACCTTCAATGTGCAGTGCATACGTGGCTGCTCGCTTCACATAGATGGGACCTTCATTTATCCAACTGTTGTATGCTCCCGATGTTACCTGATACTACCCTGCAGCATACGCAGATGGCGTTTGTGAAGGACCTACAGTCCACTTTTTAGAGAAATTAGCTAACTAATTATTACTTTCTGATTATTTCCAGGTTCATGTTTTCAGTCCTGCTTAAATATTGAAATATCTGCTCCACAGTAATGTGTTACGCCGCTAGGAGGAGCTAAAATAAAATATCCTTGTTCATCTTCACTTCGGTACTGTTGCGTTTGGATTATAATGTGTATCAGGCTGAAAACGTATACCTGCAAACATATAACATTACTACCTAACTTTTTTCCTTCTTACTCGTTCGATACCGCCCACCGCGACTCCCACCCCCTCCCCACTACCCCGTAGATTTTTTTTTTGTTTTGTTTTTTTAGTCTTCCGACTGGTTTGATGCAGCCCCATCACGAATTCTTCTCCTGTGCCAACCTCTTCATCTCAGAGTAGCACTTGCCACATACGTCCTCAGTTATTTGCTAATTACACCAATCTCTGTTTTCCTCTACAGTTTTTGCCCTCCACAGTTCCTTATAGTAACATGGAAGTCATTGCCTGATATTTAACAGATGTCCTATCATCCTGTCCCTTCTCCTTGTCAGCGGTTTCCACATATTCCTTTCCTCTCCAATTCTGCCCAAAACCTCATTCCTTACCTTATCAGCCCACCTAATTTTCAACATTCGTCTGTAACACAATATCTCAAATGTTTTGATTCTCTTCTGTTCCGATTTTCTCGTAGTGCACGTTTCACTACCCCATACAATGCTGTGCTCTCAGAAATTTCTTCCTCAAATTAAGGCCTTTGTTTGATACTAGTAGACTTCTCTTTGCCAGGAATGCCCTTTTTGCCACTACTTGTCTGCTTCTGATGTCCTCCTTGCTCCGTCCGTCATTTGCTATCTGGGTTGCAGAATTCTTTAACGTCATCTAGTTCGTCACCTTCAACCCTCATGTTAAGTTTCTCGCTATTCTTATTTCTACTGCTTCTTATTACTTTCGTCTTTCTTCGATTTATTCTCAATACATCTTCTGTACTCATTAAACTGTTCATTCCATTCAGCAGATCGTGTAATTCTTCTTCACTTTCATTCAGGATAGCAATGTTATCAGCGAATCGTATCATTGATATTCTTTCACCCTGAATTTCAATTCCACTCCTGAACCTTTCTTTTATTTCCATCACTGGTTCTTCGAGGTACAGATTGAACAGTAGGGGCGAAAGACAAAAGCCCTGTCTTAAACCCTTTTTTCGTTCTTGGTCGTCCATTCTTATTATTTCCTCTTGGCGTTTGTACATATTATATGTTACCCGTCTCTCCCTATAGCTTACCCCTATTTTTCCCACAATTTCGAACATTTTGCACCATTTTACATTATCGAACGCTTTTTCTAGGTCGACAAATCCACTGGACATGTCTTGATTTTTCTTTAGCTTGGATCCATTATCAACTGCATCGTCAGAATTGCTTCTCTGGTGCCTTTACCTTTCCTAAGCCTAACTGACCGTCATCTAACACATCTTCAATTTTCTTTTCTATTCTTCTGTATAATACTCTTGTCAGCATCTGGGATGTATGAGCTGTTAAGCTCCTTGTGCGATACTTCTCGCAATTGTCAGTTCTTGCAGTCTTCGGAATTGTGTGGATGATATTTTTCCGCAAGCCAGACGGTATGTCGCCAGACTCGTACATTCAATACACCAACGTGAATAGTCGTTTTTTTGCCACTTCCCCAAATGATTTTAGAAATTCTGCTGGAATGTTATCTACCCCTTCTGCCTTATTCGATCTGAAGTCCTCCAAAGCTCTCAAATTCTTATTCTAACACTGGATCCCCTATTTCCTCTTAATCGACCCCTGTTTCTTTTTCTTGCTTTTAATTTCACCGAAGGTTATCTTGACTTTCCTTTATGCTGAGTCAGTCCTCCTGACAATCATTTCGTTTTCGACTTCTTCACTTTTTCATGCAGCCATTTCGTCTCAGCTTCCCTGCACATACTATTTATTTCATTCCTCGGTGACTTGTACTTCAGTTTTCCTCAGTTTCCCTGTAAATTTGTTTTACTTCCTTCTTTCATCGATCAATGAAGTGTTTCTTCTGTTACCCATGGTTCCTTCGCAGTTACCAATGTTTCTCTGTCCAACTTCTGCGATTGCCGTTTTAAGGGACGTCCATTCCTTTTCAATTGTACTGCCTACTGGGCTGTTCTTTATTGCTGTATCTATAGCCTTAGAGAACTTCTAGGGTATCTCGTCATTCCTTAGTACTTCAGTATCCCATTTCTTTGCGCATTGAATCTTCCTGACTAACCTTTTAAACTTCAGCCTACTCTTCATCACTACTAAATTGTGATCTGAGGCTGTATCTGCCCCTGTGTACGTCTTACAATCCAATATCTGATTTTGGACTCTCTGTCTGACATGATGTAATCTAACTGAAGTCTTCCCATATCACCCGACCTTTTCCAAGTACACCTCCTCCTCTTGTAATATTCGCTATTACTAGCTGAAATTTCCTACAGAACTCAATTAGTCTATCTCCTGCATTCCAGTTGCCCCATCACTATTAGATCTTCATCTCCCTTTTCGTTCTATATTACCGTTTCAATATCCTCATATACTTTCTCTATCTCTTCATCTTCAGCGTGCGACGTCCGCGTGTATACCTAAATTATCGTCGTCGGTGTTATGAATACAGAAACTTTAGAAATTATATCCACAGATTTAACCATCTGGCAATCTCAACCTGATTCCAGTTCGCTGATATCCCATCAGTAACTTTTCGATGAAATTATCTATAGCTGCAGTTTCTCTCTCTCCGGAATAATTCCTTCTAATCTGCCACGTCTATTACCCCGTCCTTTTCCATCTTGGCACTCCTTATCATTCCTTTGTCGATGGGATGATAGACCCTAACCTTCATTTCCTCTTTCGTTCCTTCATTGTCTTTCGTTCTACTCAGTCATGCAGTTTTCTATTACGTACAAAAGTGGATTGCAGGTCCATAATTTCGCATAATGTTGTATTATGTAGTGCTACTGTGGTCACATCATAGCAAAATTCGATATAAATTGTCACGTTTTCTGGAGCTACAGTTTTTGTAGTGTTTTTTCTCTAATTTATGAAAACCATTGCACTTCATGGTACTTCACAAAATTAATATATTGTTCTTCAGTTAATAACTGCATCACGCTAATGCTAGAATAAGCATAGTGAGGGAAAAACTACACGAGAAGATTTAAAATTTGTCGACAATGATGTTAGTAGAATATTACATTAATCTATCTCAAAAGTAAGTATTGCTGAGAATTATACCTTTAATAAAAACTCTATTGCATCTTCATCCGTTGTATTGGCCCCGACCATTTTGTTTCCGTCGCAGATGAGACTAGCATATCCCAGGTACTGCGTCCTGTAAGAAATTTCGAGGAAACATAATTACTTACTGCCGAACTTTCATTGATTCATCAGTATGCTATGCTTTTTTGATGTAAAGAAGTCTAGGTCTCAAGTGGTTCTGACTGGGCCTCAAGTGGTTCTCAACAGTATTATTCTTTCACATTGTCACGCCAGTTAGCTTTGTGATTGTATTGCGCTGGACACCTCTGATTCAAATGGCTCTGAGCACTATGGGACTTAACATCTGAGGTCATCAGTCCCCTAGAATTTAGAATTACTTAAACCTAACTAACCTAAGGACATCACACACATCCATGCGCGAGGCAGGATTCGAACTTGCGACCGTAGCGGTTGCGCGGTTCCAGACTATAGCGCCTAGAACCGCTCGGCCACACCGGCCGTCTGGACACCTCTGTACCTTGTTTCAAATACGATGTTGGTCATTCCAATTGCTGTTGACTGAGAGAAGAGTTAAGCTTTGAAACTCGATAACAAGCGAGCCACTCTGTGTAGTGTACCTTTTGCGATGTTTATGAATAATGCGTGTGAAGTGTGTATAAAAATATTGAATAAGACCAAACAGACCAGACTGAAAGTCAATTGTGAAAAAATAATAAAATTATTTACAAAAAATATAACGGCGATACTAAGGTAGGGAAAGACAATAACGATGATAAACAATATCGCAGTAAAGGAAAGGGCGAAGTAAAACATTTATATGTTTGTATAACTATAGAAGATGGAAAAGATAAGTTATTACTCGCTTTTCTGCTGTTTCTGATTCTCATGTTACTTTTGTTAGATAGATATTGTGTGTAGCGTTGAACGCTACCAGATGTTCTTTTTGTTGTTTCGACTAGACGATAAAAATGTGTGTATCGGTTTATTGATGGAAATATGTGTGTAAAATGAGTTCATTGTATTATTTCAATAGCATGCCAGCCACTAATCGCAATGTTTTAATTGAAAAGAGAGAATAATTAGTATTTTTCAGCTATCGAGAGGACGAAAGCAGTGGTCGCTGACTGGCAACAACCGGCCGCCATTACGCGGCGGACTTAATACTATCTTTTCTTACAGCTTTCAACAAGAGCAGAAGTGATGTAATCATTTTAAAAGCACTCCGTCTTCAGGCCACGAGTGGCCTACCGGGACCATCCGACCGCCGTGTCATCCTCAGTGGAGGATGCGGATAGGAGGGGCGTGGGGTCAGCACACCGCTCTCCTGGTCGTTATGATGGTACTCTTGACCGAAGCCGCTACTATTCGGTCGAGTAGCTCCTCAATTGGCATCACGAGGCTGAGTGCACCCCGAAAAATTGCAGCAGCGCATGGCGGCCTGGATGGTCATCCATCCGAGTGCCGACCACGCCCGACAGCGCTTAACTTCGGTGATCTTCGGTGATCTTACGGAAACCGGTGTAGCCACTGCGGCAAGGCCGTTGCCCCATAATCATTTTAAAACATTATTTAGTTTAAATCTGAATAGCTCCATTAGTTAATATTGTGAGAGTTCAAATACTTTCAGAGATACCATTTGTCGTAGATCTGTGAACTTTGGCCTTGACTATATGTAGATTAAAAAACAGTTATGATAATGTTGTAGGGAGCCTGGCACTCTTAAATTGAAAACAAACATTTATTTTGGCCTCCTATGCGTTACTCTGCTTCTAACGGTCTCACCTACGTAAAGAAAATAATTAATGCTAACCTCTTATCTTACGTACTATCAAAAAGCATAAAACCAATATAGAATATTAAAAGAGAACCGACAGATCTGTTTACATAATTTTAATAATTAGCGTTTTCAGAAGTTTTATTTAAACAAACATAATTGAGCCCTAACTTATCTCTGGACCAGTTGGTGTGTCGGCTCTTCCTTGTGCCACCGCTTTACCGCGGTGCAACTGGTCGCGATCGCCCATTTGGGCGCGCAGAACGATTCGAAGTAGAGTCGGGGCAGCATCAAGACGCGCTGGAAGTTACGCTGGTCACCGAGAGAGAGGGTGGCGACCCTGCCAGTCGTCGTCGTGTCAGTACTTGGTCGTGCGGTCGTGGTTGACGTTTCACATGTGGCTGAGCACTTCCTGTTTCCTTAAATAACGTAACTATCCGGCGAACGGTCAGGACACTTGGATGATGTCGTCCAGGTTATGTAAATGTAACCGTAGATACCGAGCAGCATACATAGCACACGCCCGTGGGGCATTTTGATCACAATAGCCATACATCAACACGATATAGACCTTTTCCGCAATTGGTAAACGGTCCATTTTAACACGGGTAATGTAACACGGAGCAAATACCGTCCGCACTGGCGGATTGTTACGTGATACCACGTACTTATACGTTTTTGACTATTACAGCGCCTTGTATCACAAAGCAAAAAAAGTGGTCCAATTAAAACATTCATATTTCTTTACGTACTACACAGATATGTAAAAAAAGTGGGGGTTCCTATTTTAAAAAACGCAGTTGATATCCGTTTGACCTGTGGCAGCGCCATCTAGTGGGCCAACCGTAGCGCCATCTGGTTTCCCGCTTCAAGCTAGACGAGTTTCGTTCTTTGTAGTTTTTTCTTTTGATGCTTGTTTCGTGAGATATTTGGCGGCCCAAGTGGTTTACGCCTGCAGAACCACGCCTCCAGCGGCATCACACCATGAGCGCCCTCTGCTTCCAAAATATAGGATGGCCTGCGGTGGCCGTACAGCTCACCCGTACTTGAAGCCACTTTGTTATGTAACTCTACTCACACGCCGCCTATAGTTCAGTCGGCGTAAGTTGATCTCTGGCACCTCGCAGCACTGTTTCCCGCTTTCAACTGCGAAGCACTAACGGCTGCAGGCGAAAACAGTAACCGTCTACAGCGCTCTGAAAAACTGGAGCGTTGACATAGAGACGATTACAAACTCGCGTTACGTTATTGGTGGAGGTGGGTCTACGAACATATCGAACTGAGCCCAATGCAACTGTCAGGGATCAGCTTACGCCCACTCAACGATATTCGCTGATCCGAGGTCTTCTTTTGTGCTGTAGCTCAGGAAGCCTCACGCTTCTGGCTATTGTTTGAGCTGGACTCTATTTCTAGTTGCGTTATTAGCAGTGAATCTTTGTACGCTTCGAGAAATATAAGGTAAGTAAATCTTCTGTTTAGTGTGTAAATTGTTCGCTAATCATTTCTGCTTCTGTCCAGATTTCTTACAGGACAGTTGCTGCACCACTCCATAGCCCATCTCTCTTACTGTTTACAAGTCATACACAACACATACACTTGTGAAAATTAATGACAATGTCAGCTGGCCATAAATTTCAACATTTAGAATGAGTGAATAGGGGATACCAATAAACATAGACAATACAACAAAGCAAAGGAACACGAATATACAGGTGAACCGAAACATTATGACCACCTCCTTAACAGCACATTAGTCCACCTGTAGAATGCAATTCAGCAGTGATTATGCGTTGCATGCATTCAACAAGTTCTTGGTAGGTTTCCGCAGGTATGTGGGTCCATTTGTCTATGCACAGGTCGCGCAGTTACCCTGAGTCACAAACCAGTGGTTTGTAGATGTGGAGCGGCGCTCAATAAAGTTCCAGATATATTCCATCAGGTTCAGAACAGGCGAATTTGTTCGCCAAGACATCAGGGCGAGTTTAGATGCTCCACCATTGTAGCAATAGTCTTGGCTTGTGGTATGGACAGCTACCCTGCTAGAAAATTCCATCACCATTGGAGAAGACGTAAAGCACGAAGTACATGAAATGTATTCACAGTTGCGAATCAGCTGTATAATGAACTGGGACTCAAAACTGGATTTTTCTGCTTATCGCAAGCGGTCGCCTTACCATTAAGCTATCCGAATACAGTTCAGGGCAATACTCAAAGTTCCAGATATCATCAGTCTTGTGTCTACAGCCTGCACTCGTAAATTCATTATGTATATTCCCCTACAGGGAAGACATTGTAATTGGAAGCCACTTCCCCAGTGGCAGAGAATCAATACGATATTACAGTGCCTGTGTTATTCAGAATTACGATGCAGTGTTCCTTCAGACATCATGCACATACGAGGTGCGACAATAAAGTAATGAGACTGATTTTCTTTGCAACATGTGACAACCCTGCAGGCTTGCGTAGGCACAATATCTTTGGCCTTGGTCTATAAGCTGCTTCTACTCCAAGCAGCACATCGATGAAACTGCTCAGTTGTGAGTTTTGCTGTAATAAGTTAACACATGTTTGTGTCCCTCGTCACGGAAATGGATCCGCATAATATTGCGCAATGGTATGCCATTTCTTTTTTGCGTTAAATTGGGTGAAAACGCGACGACAACTTACGGTAAGCTTCAGAAGGATTTTTTTGGAGAGGAGGTTATGTCAAGAGCTCAAGTTTTTCGTTGGCATAAAATGTTTAGTGAAGGCAAAACGAATGTTGAAGATGAAGGCCGCAGTGGACGACCACCAACCTCATGGACGGATGTCAACTTGGCCAGGGTGTGTGAACTAGTACGATCTCATTGAAGATTATACATGAAAAGTATTGCAGAAGAACTGAACATCAATTGAGAAACAGTCCGTCTAATAATAACTGAAGATCTTGGTATGAGAAATATTTGTGAAAAATGGTCCCCAAAAGTCTCACACGACAACAGCGAGAAACACGGGAAAATGTGGCAGCCAATCTGTTAAAAGCAAACGGAAATCATTCAAGAATTGTTGAGCTGTGTTATTACTGGTGATGAAAGTAGGTTTGATCAGTACAATCCAGAGACAAAACCCCAAAGTTCGCAATGGTGTTCAAAGGGATCACCCAGACCAAAAAGAGCTCGCTTGTCGAAGTCAAAAGTGAAATGCATGCTTGTGTGTTTTTTGATTCCAAGGGGATTGTTGATAAAGAGTGGATGCCTCCTGGACAAACAGTTAACCAATTTTACTACAAAGAAATTTTAGAAAGGCTTCGTAAAAGAGTTCTTCGTGTCCGTGCCAACATTGCTGATAATTGGATTCTGCATCACGATAATGCGCCATCTCATATTGCTCTGTCAGGACAGCGATTTTTAACCTCAAAACAAATTTCTGTAGTACCATAGCCACCATATTCACCGGATATCGCTCCGTGCGACTTTTTTCTATTTCCAGGAGTCAAAACGGTGGTCAAGGGACACCATTTCCAAACAACACAAGATGTCCAAAAAGCTGTGACGAGGGTCTTGGAGGATATTACAGAAGATGAGTTCCCGAAGCAGAAGCGCTGGAGAAGTGTGTGCAATCAAAAAAAATGGCTCTGAGCACTATGGGACTCAACTGCTGTGGTCATCAGTCCCCTAGAACTTAGAACTACTTAAACCTAACTAACCTAAGGACATCACACACACCCATGCCCGAGGCAGGATTCGAACCTGCGACCGTAGCAGCAGCGCGGCTCCGGACTGGAGCGCCTAGAACCGCACCGCCACCGCGGCCGGCGTGTGCAATCAGAAGGGAACTACTTTGAAGGAGACAACACTAAACTTTACTAAAACGGTAAGCAACATTTTTTTCACATCAGTCTCGTTACTTTATTGTCGCATCTCGTAGTCCACAATATACGGAAGTTTGGGTCTGGCTGCGGAGCGTATTCGTATAGCCCTGTGGGAAGGCGCTCGCTCGCGATAAGTGGGTAATCCGGATTCAAGTCCCAATACAGGACAAATTTTCAATGGAGTCATTCCATTAGACAGCTGATGGTTATCCCTATTCGCAAATGGGAATACATTTCATGTGTTTCATGACGGCGGTAGTCACAGGAATGTATTTTCCTTTGGACATGCATGTATGACTGAAGGAACATTGCATCGTAATTCTGAACGACACAGGCACTGCAATATCACATAAAGCATGAAGGGTTGCAGATGTTTCTCAATAATGTTCATACAGTCTACAGCTATCATGATGCCTTCAATTACGATCACACGTCTCATGGAATCCAAGGTAAATGTCCCCCCTAACATAATACTGCCCCCACTGACCTGTATTCATGCTGTTTCGAACAGCCGTTCATCTCAGTGAGAGCGTATCCAGCCACGACCATGGACCTAACGTAAGAAGAAAAGCGATATATTTGATCAGGCGACGAGTTCCGATTTATCTACAGGCCACTCTCAATGACCCTGTGACCACTGCAATCGTAACTGACGTAGTCTTTGGGTCAACATGGGAACACGTATAGCTTGTCTACTATGGAGCGCTGAACAGTGTGCTGCGAGACGCCTCTGCCTGCTCCAGCGTTATACTGTGTCGTCATATCTGCCATAGATCATCGCCTGTCCTACTTTACAGAGTGCGCAAGCCTCCGATCTTAAGGTTCTCTGGTGGGACAGCTTTATCGCCGGCCGGTGTTCACAAATGGTTCAAATGGCTCTGAGCACTATGGGACTCAACTGCTGAGGTCATTAGTCCCCTAGAACTTAGAACTAGTTAAACCTAACTAACCTATGGACATCAGAAACATCCATGCCCGAGGCAGGATTCGAACCTGCGACCGTAGCGGTCTTGCGGTTCCAGACTGCAGCGCCTTTAACCGCACGGCCACTTCGGCCGGCCGGCCGGTGTGCCCGAGCGGTTCTAGGCGCCTCAGTCTGGAACCGCGCGACCGCTACGGTCGCAGGTTCGAAGCCTGCCTCGGGAATAGATGTGTGTGATGTCCTTATGTTAGTTAGGTTTAAGTAGTTCAAACTTCTAGGGGACTGATGACCTCAGATGTTAAGTCCCATAATGCTCAGAGCCATTTCTTTAAGTTTCTCTGATGAGGCGTGGACGTCCAGCGTCTTGTCGCCTACTCGTGGTTTCAGCGCTCTGCAACCAATGTCCACAGACGCACACGACAGTAGCATGCGAGCAGCTGACCAGTTTCGCCATTTTCGAAATGCTCGTTCCCAGGGCTGGGCCACAACAATGTGTGCATTGTCAAAGTCACTTACGTCAATGTATTTCCCTATTTACGAACAGTACCTTTGCCAGAATTTTCCCCATTCGTATGTGCTCCGCTTACGTACTTTCCTTATCACGTCACGTGTCTGCAGCCAGTGGGCGTTTAGTCAAGTGTTGGGCAGTGGCCATAATGTTTTGGCTTGAAAATGTGAGCGTAACACTTAGGAGGTGAAGCATCCTTACTGTTCTTCAGTCCTGTTCTCTGTGCTCGTTTGGTACGCCTGCGTGAAGTCGAAGAAGGAACGCTGCAGCTTGGTCTCGCTGCAGATGGTGACGGCAGGGAAGGGCACTTTGCCCACGGGGTAGGAGGAGTCCGCCAGGGTGACGATGACGGGCGTCGTGTCCCACTTGAGCTTGGCGTTCCATATGAACACGCAGCACACGATGAGGCTCACCAGGAATGTCAGCAGCCAGAACAACCTGCGAACACGCCACGTCGCCTCGCGTAGGAAGCTCCTTTCATACTGCATAGATGAAGTAAGTGCTTACGGACTACGGAAAGCAATTCTGGATCACGGTTTCTTCCACTGTGCCAGTGACCGACACTTGTAGGGGACCGATGCTCCGTGACTGAGACCGTGGAGTCATGTTTGGTAGGAGAGATGTTCAAATTCCTGTCTGGCTATCCATGTTACTGGAGTTTATCATTCATTCAGAGATTTGACTCTACTAGAGAATCGAGAATGTTGAAAATTTGATGGACTGATAAGGTAAGGAATGAGGAGGTTCTGCGCAGAATCGGAGAGGCAAGGAATATGTGGAAAACACTGACAAGAAGAAGGGACAGGATGGTAGAATATGTTTTAAGACATCACGGAATAACGTCTATGGTACTAGAGGGAGCTGTAGGGGGTAAAAACTGTAAAGGAAGACAGTGATTGGAATATATCCAACAAATAATTGAGGAAGTAGGTTGCAAATGCTTCTATGAGATGAAGAGGTTGGCACAGGAGAAGAATTCGTGGCGCTCTGTATCAGACCAGTAAGAAGAATGATAATTAGAAAAAAAGTCACTACAGAGTAAAATCCCTCTATGACTTGCAGTGTACAGGGTGATTCTTACTAACGTTTAAAAACCTCCGAAGCGACATAGAAGACGCTCAGACAGTAATTTGATGCAATACACAAGGGGTCGCAAATTTTGGGAATACCCTAAAAATGGATGACGAATGTTGTACATTGGACGGCATAAGATGACGTATCTCACAGAGCGTGCAGTTGAACCTACTTGTATGTCGCATCTGATCATCCGAAGTCAAGTATTAATGTCGTCGCAGCTCTGGGCCCACGTGAGCGACTTTTGCGCGTGGAGCTCAGGGTGCGAGTCTCGCGTCTGGCAGGCAGTATTTTTATCATCGCGTTGGACAGTACGTGTTTACATTGAGGTAAGATTCGTTATTTTATTTACCGGTCTCGTGGTTTATGGCAAAGTACAGTACAACAAAAACCTACCCTATTGCGTCACAAGTACATGGCTATAAGATCCCGAACTGCGGCGTTACCAGTAAATGACCTACGTTTCATTCGTTTCCTTTACTGAATAATGTCTGTAAACAATAAAAAAAAGGGTCAAAAGAAAAGAAACACAAAATAAGAACAGATTTTACTTGGTTCCAAAGAGGACTATAATTTTGTAACTCCTACGGTTACAACAGATCATATTTCAAAAGGTGTTGGAAATTTGCAGCGTTTGCTCGAATGCAAGCATTACATCACTCAGTCGTCCCTTCTCTCCCATGCCCAACAGTTGCACTTGGGGCCAGGTACGTCATCTGGTGACGTCCGACGTTCAACATTTCTCATCCATTTTTTAGGTATTTCCCGACATTTGCAACCCTGTGTGTTGTCTCAGCGTCATCTGCGTCGCCTCATGATTTTTTATACTTTAATAAGAAACACCCTGCATAGCAATCAAAACGTCGATCTACAACTGTTGTTATTGCACTTAAATTATTTTAGAAACACGTATGTAAGAGAAAGAGAGAGAGAGATGGGGCAAAAGATGACTCGCAAGTAAGCTCAATGGACAAAATATTGATCACCCCCTTAAAGGAGCAGAAGGGTCGCTTTGGAGCGCTGCAGCTGGTGTAACCTGGTGCCAGGAGGTGAAACACTTGATGCAGTCTAAAACTTTTAAATGGTTTCCTGGCAGTGTACGCCTAAAATATGACAGCAAGCATTTAGAAGTTGAGGGTGTTAAATTCTTGGGATTATAGCTTGTTAATAAATTCAGAGGGGAGGAGTATATCACAGAAATCGTGAAGCGCCTAAACAAGTCTCTATCTGCAATGCAGATGTTGTCAGACACAGGTGCTGTAAAAATAAAAAGCTAGCATACTTGTCTTACTTTCATTCCATAATGTAACGCGAGATTATTTTTTGTGGTACCTCATCACTCCAAGCTAACTTCTTGAGAGTCCAAAAACGGTTGATAAGAATAAATTGTGACGTGAACTCAAGAACATCCATCAGAGGCCTGTGAAGGGAACTATGGATATTAATCACTGCCTCCCAATATATGTATTCTTCAATGAAATTATATATCTCTTTCTCAAATCAACGGCTGAGCTCATTCAGTCAGTACCAGAAATAAGAATAATCTTCACAAAGTTTTCAAGCCGCGTATTTTGGTCCAGACAGGTGTCCATTATTCAGGAACACACATTTTCTGTTGACCTTGCAGCAGCAACAAAAAGTTTAATTACTAATAAAGTCCGGTTTAAGAGGAGCCTAAAGCATTCATTGGTGGCCAGCGCCTACTGTTCCACTGGTGAATTTCTTAGTAGACTCAACAGATGAGTATATGTTACTGTTGTTGTTGTTGTCTTCAGTCCTGAGACTGGTTTGATGCAGCTCTCCATGCTACTCTATCCTGTGCAACCTTCTTCATCTCCCAGTACTTACCGCAACCTACATCCTTCTGAATCTTCTTAGTGTATTCATCTCTTGGTCTCCCTCTACGATTTTTACCCTCCACGCTGCCCTCCAATGCTAAATTTGTGACCCCTTGATGCCTCAGAACATGTCCTACCAACCGGTCCCTTTTTCTTGTCAAGTTGTACCACAAACTCCTCTTCTCCCCAATTCTATTCAATACCTCCTCATTAGTTATGTGATCTACCCATCTAATCTTCAGCATTCTTCTGTAGCACCACATTTCGAAAGCTTCTATTCTCTTCTTGTCCAAACTATTCATCGTCCATGTTTCACTTTCATACATGGCTACACTCCATACAAATACTTTCAGAAACGACTTCCTGACACTTAAATCTATACTCGATGTTAACAAATTTCTCTTCTTCAGAAACGCTTTCCTTGCCATTGCCAGTACATATTTTATATCCTCTCTACTTCGACCATCATCAGTTATTTTGCTCCCCAAATAGCAAAACTCCTTTACTACCTTAAGTGTCTCATTTCCTAATCTAATTCCCTCAGCATTATCCGACTTAATTCGACTAATTTCCATTACCCTCGTTTTGCTTTTGTTGATGTTCATCTTATATCCTCCTTTCAAGACACTGTCCATTCCGTTCAACTGCTCTTCCAAGTCCTTTGCTGTCTCTGACAGAATTATAATGTCATCGGTGAACCTTAAAGTTTTTATTTCTTCTCCATGGACATTAATACCTACTCCGAATTTTTCTTTTGTTTCCTTCACTGCTTGCTCAATATACAGACAGAATAACATCGGGGACAGGCTACAACCCTGTCTCACTCCCTTCCCAACCGCTGCTTCCCTTTCATGCCCCTCGACTCTTATAACTGCCATCTGGTTTCTGTACAAATTGTAAATAGCCTTTCGCTCCCTGTATTTTACCCCTGCCACCTTTAGAATTTGAAAGAGAGTATTCCATTCAACAGTGTCAAAAGCTTTCTCTAAGTCTACAAATGCTAGAAATGTAGGTTTGCCTTTCCTTAATCCATTTCTTAAGATAAGTCGTAGAGTCAGTATTGCCTCACGTGTTCCAACATTTCTGCGGAATCCAAACTGATCTTCGCCGAGGTCGGCTTCTACCAGTTTTTCCATTCGTCTGTAAAGAATTCGCGTTAGTATTTTGCAGCTGTGACTTATTAAACTGATAGTTCGGTAATTTTCACATCTGTCAACACCTGCTTTCTTTGGGATTGGAATTATTATATTCGTCTTGAAGTCTGAGGGTATTTCACCTGTCTCATACATCTTGCTCGGCAGATGGTAGAGTTTTGTCAGGACTGGCTCTCCCAAGACTATCAGTAGTTCTAATGGAATGTTGTCTACTCCCGGGGCCTTGTTTCGACTCAGGTCTTTCAGTGCTCTGTCAAACTCTTCACGCAGTATCGTATCTCCCATTTCATCTTCATCTACATCCTCTTCCATTTCCATAATACTGTCCTCAAGTAAATTGCCTTGTATAGACCCTCTATATACTCCTTCCACCTTTCTGCTTTCCCTTCTTTGCTTAGAACTGGGTTTCCAACTGAGCTCTTGATATTCATACAAGTGGCTCTCTTTTCTCCAAAGGTCTCTTTAATTTTCCTGTAGGCAGTATCTATCTTACCGCTAGTGAGATAAGCCTCTACATCCTTACATTTGTCCTCTAGCCGTCCCTGCTTAGCCATTTTGCACTTCCTGTCGATCTCATTTTTGAGACGTTTGTATTCCTTTTTGCCTGCTTCATTTACTGCATTTTTATATTTTCTCCTTTCATCAATTAAATTCAATATTTCTTCTGTTACCCAAGGATTTCTACTAGCCCTCGTCTTTTTACCTGCTTGATCCTCTGCTGCCTTCACTACTTCATCCCTCAAAGCTACCCATTCTTCTTCTACTGTATTTCTTTCCCCCATTCCTGGCAATTGTTCCCTTATGCTCTCCCTGAAACTCTGTACAACCTCTGGTTTAGTCACTTTATCCAGGTCCCATCTCCTTAAATTCCCACCTTTTTGCAGATTCTTTAGTTTTAATCTACAGTTCATAACCAATAGATTGTGGTCAGAGTCCACATCTGCCCCTGGAAAAGTCTTAGAATTTATAACCTGGGTCCTAAATCTCTGTCTTACCATTATATAATCCATCTGATACCTTCTAGTATCTCCAGGCTTCTTCCATGTATACAACCTTCTTTCATGATTCTTGAACCAAGTGTTAGATATGATTAAATTATGCTCTGTGCAAAATTCTACTAGGGGGCTTCCTCTTTCATTTCTTCCTCCCAATACACATTCACCTTCTACGTTTTCTTCTCTTGCTTCTCCTACTATCGAATTCCAGTCACCCATGACTATTAAATTTTCGTCTCCCTTCACTATCTGAATAGTTTCTTTTATCTCATCATACATTTCATCAATTTCTTCATCATCTGCAGAGCTAGTTGGCATATAAACATGTACTACTGTAGTAGGCGTGGTCTTCCTGTCTATCTTGGCCACAATAATGCGTTCATTATGCTGTTTGTAGTAGCTTACCCGCACTCCTATTTTTTATTCATTATTAAACCTACTCCTGGATTACCCCTATTTGATTTTGTATTTATAACCTTGTATTCGCCAGACCAAAAGTCTTGTTTCTCCTGCCACCGAACCTCACTAATTCCCACTATAGGTTTCCATATCCCTTTTTAAATTTTCTAACATACCTGCTCGAATAAGGGATCTGACATTCCAAGCTCCGATCCTAGAACGCCAGTTTTCTTTCTCCTGATAACGACGTCCTCTTGAGTAATCCCCGCCCGGAGATCCGAATGGGGGACTATTTTACCTCGTGAATATTTTACCCAAGAGGACGCCATCATCATTTAACCATACAGTAAAGCTGTATGCCCTTGGTAAAAATTACGGCTGTAGTTTCCCCTTGCTTTCAGCCGTTTGCAGTACCAGCACAGCAAGCCCGTTTTGGTTAGTGTTACAAGGCCAGATCAGTCAATCATCCAGACTGTTGCCCCTGCAACTACTGAAAAGGCTGCTGCCCCTCTTCAGGAACCACACGTTTGTCTGGCCTCTCAACAGATACCCCATCGTTGTGGTTACACCTCCAGTACGGCTATCTGTATCGCTGAGGCACGCAAGCCTCCCCACCAACGGCAAGGTCCATGGTTCATCGGGGGCATTGTAAATATGTTTCGTAAAACTGAATCTATATTTGATGATGTGGCTACAACAGCCTAAGAATTGTCATATGTATCTCAATGTATTGATCATTTACATGTTTGCATGTATACACTGAAGTACCACATATGCAACGTGAAGCGACTTTTAATAGTGATGGATATAAATTCAAAAGTATAAGACCTGATGGTGACAGTATAGCTCTGTCGAAACCGATCACCCAATAAAAAGCTTTTTTAGCGATATTGGCTTGTGAAGTTTTCGGTTTTCTTCAGTTACCATACTTTGCATCTCGTCCCCAGACTGACCATGACAGGAATATACATATATTCTAAAGCAGGCCATGTGACCTGCTAGCACCGACGTAAGTCATAGCACTTAAGTGGAATGTGTGTGCCAGTCGGTTGCAAAACGGGTTGATGTTAAGACCTGACAGAATTGCAGAAAGAGCTATCGTGTATGGATGTGCCAAAGATCAGGCATTGTATGTCGTTGCCAAATTCTTCATATCATTATTTGAGTGATCCTAGTTTGTAGTTATTATTCACTTTTTATTGTTATCTGGGATTGGAGAGGGTCGGATTGACCGAGGAGCCAGGTCATCGCTTTAGGAACCAACAGGCTTCTGACAATTTGTGAGATAGTCTGACGTGTCTTCCGATCCCAGGCTATTTGCTTACACCGTCAAATGCCCGTCGTCAAGCATTCGCTTGTCCAATTTGTTCGGTCTTGATTTCTCTTTGGTTTTTTTTTCTGGACCTTCCAATACGTAAAGCACTCTCATAAGAGAACCACGGGGGAAGTCTTTGTTCAGCCATCCTACTTAAATGGCCTACTAGAAATATCGCCGTCAGTAAATTAATGTTTTCCTGCAATAGCGGATTGTTTCCTGTATCTCACCCTGTTGCTCAGTTTCTGATGTGATCACACTAGGTTAAACTCAACGTTTATCACAGGCAATGCGTGTAGAAGGGTTCGCGTTTTCACAGGTGTAATTTGGGCAAGAGTTACGTTCGCAGTTTATACAGAATGTTTGGCAAGTTAAGTGTCAAAAAAAAATCACTTATATTCACTTAAACATTTATATTTTTCCAAAGCGATCAATTTAATGAGGTAAGGTAATGATCGCTTGACCAATCCTGCGATGGGTTTCTTCTGTTGTACCTGCGATCCCGGAGACCGGTTTATGCAGTTTAGATACGGGGACTGGACAAAAATATGGAAACACAGCGAGAAATGCATGCTTGAACATGAGCGCAGGTGCTAGACAAGCCTGCAGGCTCCACTGTTGTATTTGAAGAACGTCACGTAAGCAGTGTCCTCAGCAGGTTGCAAGTGTCGTTTCCACTCAGTTCTTTGCACTTGTGAGCACATTATGTTGGAGCTAATTGGTTCTGGAAGAGGGCAAATTGTTGATGCTGGTATGGTGGGTGCTTGCATAACCAAAGTAACCGAAGTGTTCGTTGTTTTAAGACGCAACATATCGACTATTTATACCACATACAGGGAAAGCAGAAAAACATCATCCGCTAAGTCACAATGCAAACGAAAGTGTTTGTTGAGTAATCTTGAGAGATGGTCATTCAAGAGGACTGTAACGCGAAATGAGAAGACGACAGCTGCTAAAGGCACTGCAGAACTGAATGTCGCATTCACGAGCCCTGTCAGCAAAAAAACAACAGGAAGGGATCTCCATAAGGCGGGCATTTCACGGTGAACCGGAATTTCAAAACTACACATAAATTATGAAAATACCCGTAACTGGAAAACAGGATGGTGAAGCCATGAAACCTGCCTAGGGAGCAACGGAAGAATGTCATTTGGTCGAACTAGTCTTGTTGCAGATCGTTTTTTCCAATTGATGGTCGTCTTTCCGTCTCAAGATTGAAATATGGAGGGTGTTCGGTGGTAATTTGAGAAATCACATCATAAGATTCCAGGGTCCCCATGACTGCTCTGCAAGGTCGCTTTATTGCCAAGGAATTTGTGACCATTTTGCCTGATCGGATCCATCCCATGGTACAATGTTTGGTCTCCAATGGTGATGCTAAGTTCCAAGACGAGACGCTTCCTTTCACACAGCTCGCATCGTCCAGCACTAGTTTTATGAGCACGAGGATGAACTGTCGTATCTCCAAATGTGCAAATGTGTGTGAATTCCTAAGGGACCAAACTGCTTACGTCATCGGTCCCTAGACTCCCGAGGAAGGACCGGAACCTCCGGCGGGAGTGGCAGCGCAGTCCGTGACATGACGCCTCAAACCGTGCGGCCACTCCGCGCGGCGTCGTATCTCCCCGGCCACCACAGTCACCAGCTATTGAGCCTTTATGGTTTACTTTGGAGAGAGGAGTGTGTGGTCGCTATACACCTCCATTTTCGTTAACTGAACTTCCCACTATTTTGCAGGGAGAAAGGTGTAAAATACCGTATGAAACCATACGGAACCTCCATTTGTCCATTCCGAGACGAGTGGAATCTGTTTTGAATGCCAACGGCTTTCCTACACCGCATTAAGTATAATAATGAGTTGTGTTTCTGGTGCTTCCACATTTTTGTCCATTCCATTTAGCTATAGTCACTTGTATAGGGGAAGAAATTTGAAACCACAGAAAAACCCATAGTAGGATCAATCAAGCTACAATACCGACCACTCACTAAAGTGGGTCTTACGTATGAAAACGAATGTAGTAACGACAATAATAGAGACTTACAAAAATATTCACTGTACCTACTTGCTGTTGAAAAACAGCTATATTTCTCACCAAAGGAGCATTCGCTCATATTGCACGATTTTCCCGCAAATGATTTCACGATGAGATAAGTGCTATTTATTGACTGGCTATTCAGCAATCTGATTTGAACCCATACAATATTCACGCGACATTCTGGAGTGCTGGCTTTCATGTAGGTCTTCAAGATGCACGTCGATACGAACCCTCAGGGCAGCTCTCTACGAAGAAAGGGCTTTCATTCTCGATCAGTCCTTTATTCAATTTGTCGTAAATGTGTCTGCAAGGGTCGAGTCTCCTATTAAGGTAAATGATATGTTCACAGTGCACTTGACACGACTGCGCATGACAGAACCTTAAGCAAATTTCGCATGCAATTGGCGTACTGACATTGGCATGGCTAATATTTCATTTCAACGACAGTGGAAAATATGAAGCCACGTGTAAGACCGAATGGTAGGGTTATGTTGAAAATTATACACTCCTGGAAATTGAAATAAGAACACCGTGAATTCATTGTCCCAGGAAGGGGAAACTTTATTGACACATTCCTGGGGTCAGATACATCACATGATCACACTGACAGAACCACAGGCACATAGACACAGGCAACAGAGCATGCACAATGTCGGCACCAGTACAGTGTATATCCACCTTTCGCAGCAATGCAGGCTGCTATTTTCCCATGGAGACGATCGTAGAGATGCTGGATGTAGTCCTGTGGAACGGCTTGCCATGCCATTTCCACCTGGCGCCTCAGTTGGACCAGCGTTCGTGCTGGACGTGCAGACCGCGTGAGACGACGCTTCATCCAGTCCCAAACATGCTCAATGGGGGACAGATCCGGAGATCTTGCTGGCCAGGGTAGTTGACGTACACCTTCTGGAGCACGTTGGGTGGCACGGGATACATGCGGACGTGCATTGTCCTGTTGGAACAGCAAGTTCCCTTGCCGGTCTAGGAATGATAGAACGATGGGTTCGATGATGGTTTGGATGTACCGTGCACTATTCAGTGTCCCCTCGACGATCACCAGTGGTGTACGGCCAGTGTAGGAGATCGCTCCCCACACCATGATGCCGGGTGTTGGCCCTGTGTGCCTCGGTCGTATGCAGTCCTGATTGTGGCGCTCACCTGCACGGCGCCAGACACGCATACGACCATCATTGGCACCAAGGCAGAAGCGACTCTCATCGCTGAAGACGACACGTCTCCATTCGTCCCTCCATTCACGCCTGTCGCGACACCACTGGAGGCGGGCTGCACGATGTTGGGGCGTGAGCGGAAGACGGCCTAACGGTGTGCGGGACCGTAGCCCAGCTTCATGGAGACGGTTGCGAATGGTCCTCGCCGATACCCCAGGAGCAACAGTGTCCCTAATTTGCTGGGAAGTGGCGGTGCGGTCCCCTACGGCACTGCGTAGGATCCTACGGTCTTGGCGTGCATCCGTGCGTCGCTGCTGTCCGGTCCCAGGTCGACGGGCACGTGCACCTTCCGCCGACCACTGGCGACAACATCGATGTACTGTGGAGACCTCACGCCCCACGTGTTGAGCAATTCGGCGGTACGTCCACCCGGCCTCCCGCATGCCCACTATACGCCCTCGCTCAAAGTCCGTCAACTGCACATACGGTTCACGTCCACGCTGTCGCGGCATGCTACCAGTGTTAAAGACTGCGATGGAGCTCCGTATGCCACGGCAAACTGGCTGACACTGACGGCGGCGGTGCGCAAATGCTGCGCAGCTAGCGCCATTCGACGGCCAACACCGCGGTTCCTGGTGTGTCCGCTGTGCCGTGCGTGTGATCATTGCTTGTACAGCCCTCTCGCAGTGTCCGGAGCAAGTATGGTGGGTCTGACACACCGGTGTCAATGTGTTCTTTTTTCCATTTCCAGGAGTGTAGTTCCCAAGCCACCGTTGAGAGTTTGAGATTTGACGTCTGTTGCTCACTTTTTGGAAGAAAGATGATTTTTGTTTTGTCTTGACAATTGAGATTTTACTGAAGTCCATTGAGTCATAAACTGCCGACCGGATAAAAACAGTGATTACCTGTTAATGGTTGAGATATGAGGTGCGCTCATCATAAATCATTCCATCAAACGCTTTAGCAACTGCCGTTCAAGAAATAATATGTTCTCCGTGTAGTTCCGTCCGAAGTGCTCTACATTATAGCACTGGTTATCAAGAATGACATGACTGTTTATATGTATTAAATCTTCGTGCGTGGCACTGCGAGTGAAGCCTGTTCTTGGACACGCAAATGCTCAACGAGTAAAGCCATAAACATTCTACAACGTAACTAGAAGTTCTTCTGATACGAAGTGTCTGTATTGCAACAGCTCAAGGAACTCTATCATAGGACCTGCGCTGACTACTGCATTGACTTTCAAACATTTTTTTGTTGCTGAGGACATCTCTGATGTAACGTTCGTGACTGATGAGGCGTGTGGTTTTATCTATTACGACACGTCGGCAGCCAGAACACTTGTGCCTGGGGCGTACTGATAACATTAAAAATTGATAATGAAGTCCATACACGCCTCGAAGACTGAGCTCTGAAGTGTCGTACCATGCAGCATGTTAGTAGTTCCACGTACCGTCAGTGCAGACCGTTATTGGGCTGATATTCTATGCCTGACTCAGTGAACGTGAATTTTTAGTGAGCTAGTTACAACATGACGGAATGGAGTGTACCTCATTCCAAATGTCTTTGCTGATCACAACATGTTTCCACGACTCTGGCATGCTAGATTCCCAGACAAAATGCTTTCGCGTTTGTGCATGTTGGGTTCACTGGAAGGGTGGGATACAAAAACAATCTCCATACAATGGAGGAACTTCCCACAGTCATTCCCAGATTATCGCTCACCCAATCCAGATAAACCCCGAGAAATTTTATCAACATAGACCACTATGCACTGGTCTGTCTCCATGACGCCATTTTCAGATCTCCTGCAGAGATCTTCGCCCTATCGTAAGCATTTCTTCATGTATTAAATTACAAATTTTTACTACACAGTTGCTTTTTTACCGCATAGTATGATAGTGAGCATTTCCTCAATTAATACGTCCTACGTGTAGCTGTGATGCTTAATAGATGCATCTCATCGACAGTAACGTAATAACGAACAAAGCAGCTTTTTAGCAGTACAGTACTTATACTACGAAGCCAGGAATAAGGAGGGTAACAGAAATGAAAGATGAACACTGTAAATGAATGCTAAGATATACCTTTGCGCCAGGGGGCACTGGTCTTCGCCGACGTACTTGAGGCCGTGCAAACTTGTGTTGACACAGTATTCTTTGAAGTATGCCCACGTTTTCTGCAACAACGTTGTGCGTTTCCTGTAGGCATAACAGATTATTTCTTACAATTAAACATGTCAGGTGAAAAGTGCTAATACTTAGTCTCTATTTTTAATGTTACATACACTGTTGGTCAATACCAAGAGGGATAGCAAATAACGAAATTTTACTTAGCGTGTACATGCAGTATACTAGGAAGTATATATGATTAAATTTTCGGGTGCACAGTGCGTGAAACGTAGTACATCTCTGGAAACAACACAACTCTAACCCAGCTTTCCATCAAATCGATATGAGCTTAAGTATAAGACACGCCTACGTTATTCTATGCAGCTTCACACCTGTATGAGACTTCACCATGGAGGCTGGTGAGTGGTGGTGTGCCACTTTCTCGGCCTCCATTGATTAGAAGTTTTCAGTGCGTGACAGATTTGGGGAACGTGTTGACCAGGCCAACAGCTGGACACACTCAATGTTGAGGTAGGACAGGACAAAACGGGTAACATGTGGTCTTTTGTTATCTTGTTGAAAGGCAACTTCACGAACATCTCGAAGATGGGGCTACTGGCTTTAACGCGTCATAAATGTAGCGCGAGCTGTTCAAATTACCGGCTGTGCCAACCGGAGGTGATCATGCTATGTACCCAACGGCATTCCATATCAAGATACGAGATGTTGCTCTACGATCCTGCACGTCCTCTCGGGCGCTAGTTGACTGGGGCTTTGATATCCTCCATGACGTTGAGAGTTGCCCTCGATTTAGCTCAAATGGTTCAAATCGCTCTGAGCACTATGGGACTTAACATCTGAGGTCATCAGTCTCCTAGAACTTAGAACTACTTAAACCTAACTAACCTAAGGACATCACACACATCCATGCCCGAGGCAGGATTCGAACCTGCGACTGTAGCGGTCGCGCGGTTCCAGACTGAAACGCCTAGAACCGCTCGGCCACACCGGTCGGCCTGGATTTAGCCATTTCATATTCGCACGGCAGTCGTGGAATCCCGACCAACGCGAGCAGCAACATCGCGGAACGATTTATTGTGGGCTCTTAGGACATGATCCTCCTACCTTCTAATATCAACACGTACTGGTAGAAGTTTCTCCTTCTTACACTTCGTAAGTGACTATCTTCTATCAAATAACCATTATTAAAATGAGATTTCTGAATGAGAAAACGGCTGTGCAATCTTTCCTTATATACAGAATATAGGAAGGCATTACTTCTACCTACTTCGCGCGATTGAAGAATGTACTCGTAGTTCTTTCCAAATCAATCTAACGTTAATGACGGCCATGCACCATGGTGTTGGAATTTGAATGGTCAGTAGCGAACAGTGGGCTGTCCATCAGACAGTAGAAATTTCAAAAATGTTTCCTATCAATACTTTCATCTCACCATGTTCTGCGCTGTACTAAGTGTCTTATCATAGTGAATGATGGAGGCAAGCGCGGAAATACAGTTCAATTCAAAATCATTCGCCGACGTGTGTGTCTCGCTTGAAAAATGAGTAACTGTGTAGCGACGGTGACCATGATGAGCTAGTTCCGAATTTAGCACCTTTTCGATGTTGCTGTTGCTGCGATGGTCGATGCCGACGCCAAGTCGTTTCTAGTCGCATAGCACAAACTGTGTCGACTGGCGTAAAGCCTGTGTCATAAGTCTTGAGTCCGTAAGACACTTCGGAGGTCTTCACAGCTCAACTGATGGCTTTGGCGTTAAGTCGGGTGACTAGGAAATTAAAGTCACAGCCTCACTTTCTCTTGTTCGCTAGACTCTCCCGGCGAAAAGTTTGCTCCACGCTAGATTTTCACGGAGAACCACCGCACAGGCGTACTTTAGCCACCTAATTCTAATCATTAATGAGTAGATACCAGTTGGAAAGTAGAATGGCCAGTAGTCGGCTCCTGCATTTTGGCGTCACTTGTGGCTTCTCTTACCTCTGGCAATGTTTTGTTTATGTGAAAAATGATAAATTGGGGTCGGAGAAGAGCAAAGGAATACCGCCTCCAACATGAACATGACTAAGAAAGTAATGCGCTGTTCATGTCGATCTTCAGGTTGAGTAAGACTTTACCTTCATCGATACATCAGTCGAAGTAGACCCGCGCCTGTAAAGGATTTGAAGGCCAGTACTTGACACACGACATTTGAAAACGCTTAAGTTGGGAAACGCAAAAGTAGATCCCGTGGACGCTGAGCTCCCCGTGTCTAAATCCATAAGTGCTATTGTTTTGAGACTGCGTGAAACAACTTCTCTGTAGCACTCCTGTAGATCAGTAGACCTTGATTTAAAGGAGGTGACAGAGTGGCTGTAATGTTGAATTCGGATTATGAAAAAATGTAATTTAAATCCTCGTCCTGTCATGCAACTGTGGGTTTCATATGGTTTCCCTAGATAACGTCATTCAGATGGCACGGTGATTACCGTTAGCAGGAAATGGACGATTTCCGTCCAGCTCCAGCTAAAATAGTGTCTCGTCTTTAACACACTGTCTGCCTCGTGCAACAAACTAATACACAAGGTGACTTCCCTTGCAGGCCATGTGCATAAAATTGAGACGTATGTTCTAGGCCGTGTGTATAGTTCATGTACACAGATACACTTAGCTGAAATGGATGTAGATTTTCCCTGATCTCCTGGAGAATCTGTGCACTTTTGGTTCCGAAATTCGTTGACGGATGGTGTGACAGTCGACTCTTTTAGTCTGCCCTGCAGTCAACTGTTTCCTTGTGTTTACGACCTTTGTTACACTAGTGGTAACTCGCGCGACAACGCTGCTAGAGGTTACGTATGATTGAAGTCGTATTTCCGCGGAGATTTTATTTATGTAATCTATGGTCTATTAATTAATACAAGTATGTTGTTACATCTGCTGTGAATTTGTAAACCAACCTGTTGAGGTATTACATATTCAACATTTATATTATTTTCGCTCTGTTCTTTCAAAAAATAAATGTTATTCGTCCGAAATACTGAAAGGAGTCGTGACTGGTTATCAAAGGTTGAGCATAATTCCTATGCACAGGACCTAGCAGGAATAGTAGTGAAGAAATTAACTTCACAGGCCATATGCCTAACAACTAGACACACCTGAAAAAGGCCTCGGCCTGGTACATAACCTTGGGTGAGTCATGTCCGGTAGCCAATATGTTAATGACTATGACGACGACAAGACATTGCACCATAGCTTAGCTTCCTTCCTTTGTGACTGGAATTCCCTGCCTTGTTCAAGAAAATCAGAACTATCCTGGTGTTTTCAAACACGTTCGTGGAATAACGTATAGGTAACGCAGCGTAGAACTTTATACTCTAATTGTCGTAACTAATTTTTTCCCGTCTCTACTTGGAGCATTTCCCGACTTATTCAGACCGCATAGTACCACAATGAATTACTTGTCTCAGGTAGACAGCTCTATAATGACGCGAAGAAATGCGGCGTCCTGTTTAAGGCTGTGCATACTAGCCAAAATGTTTACTGGCTACAAATGCACAACTGACGCATGACAAAAAATAAATACGAGTGAAAGCGTTACGATTATCGCTGCCTACCGATTCGGTCCTTCCACCTATCAGACTTTTCGCATATTTCAGATATCACGTTCAACAATAAATGACGCAGTGGCGAAGCGGAAATGATTTTGTGATTATAAGAACCATTCATCGACGAGGGAAGAAAAAAAATATAGATGATCGCTGCCGTTAACAAGTTCATTAATACCACGAAGATTCGTTAGGATAAGTGATTTCTACCTAACTTCTTAATCTGGATGTTGAACTATAGCTGTCTGAGCGTGCCAGCGGTACATTCGATTACTTCTTATCTTGCCTAATTACAAAACAAGGGGCACGAAATGTCACTGGAACGGAAAGCAAATACCTTACGAATGCGAGGCACAAGAGTCTATTACATGGGATGTTCCAGATTTTTTTGAAAAAATCAAATGAACTACTAAAGAACTGCTGCAATAAATAGCAACAGTTCTCTGGATCAGTTCAAAACGCGAGTGTGTTCCGGACATTGACATCCTGGTCGAGAAACTGGTCCTATTTTATTTTACTTATGCTTTCTGTTATCCTGCAAAATAACACCATGCGATGGAAAAGATATGGACAGGTTAAGCACTGCATTAGCTAAACCTTTAAGTACAAAAAAATTAGAAAATCAAATGTCGTAAGCACTGCAGACGCCTCTTGAACGAAGTTGACATTATTTTCTCAGATATGCCGATACCGATGATAAAAGATACGAATAACAATTCAACAAGCGCAAGGGCACCTGCAATCTAACCATATTAAATCTTATTGATTGGCGACTCCATAGAGTGCTGTGTGCACAACGACCATATACGTTAAATTAAAAGGAAGGTCAGCGTTGGTCGTAATATTGCTGTTTTATTGATAGCACAATCGATTTTCGATCACATAGTGATCATCTTCGGTGCTGTACACATTAAACTCAGACACTGGTATCACGTTTTTTGTTTTGGTCATCAGTCTACTGACTGGTTTGATGCGGCCCGCCACGAATTCCTTTCCTGTGCTAACCTCTTCGTCTCAGAGTAGCACTTGCAACCTACGTTCTCAATTATTTGCTTGACGTATTCCAATCTCTGTCTTCCTCTACAGTTGTTGCCCTCTACAGCTCCCTCTAGGACCATGGAAGTCATTCCCTCATGTCTTAGCAGATGTCCTATCATCCTCTCCCTTCTCCTTGTCAGTGTTTTCCACATATTCCTTTTCTCTCCGATTCTGCGTAGAACCTCCTCATTCCTTACCTTATCAGTCCACCTAATTTTCAACATTCGTCTATAGCACCACATCGCAAATGCTTCGATTCTCTTCTGTTCCGGTTTTCCCACAGTCATGTTTCACTACCATACAATGCTGTACTCCAGACGTACATCCTCAGAAATTTCTTCCTCAAATTAAGGCCGGTATTTGATATTAGTAGACTTCTCTTGGCCAGAAATGCCTTTTTTGCCATAACGAGTCTGCTTTTGATGTCCTCCTTGCTCCGTCCGTCATTGGTTATTTTACGGCCTAGGTAGCAGAATTCCTTAACTTCATTGACTTCGTGACCTTCAATCCTGATGTTAAATTTCTCGCTGTTCTCATTTCTACTACTTCTCATTACCTTCGTCTTTCTTCGATTTACTCTCAAACCATACTGTGTACTCATTAGACTGTTCATTCCGTTCAGCAGATCATTTAATTCTTCTTCACTTTCACTCAGGATAGCAATGGCATCAGCGAATCGTATCATTGATATCCTTTCACCTTGTATTTTAATTCCACTCCTGAACCTTTCTTTTATTTCCATCATTGCTTCCTCGATGTACAGATTGAAGAGTAGGGGCGAAAGGCTACAGCCTTGTCTTACACCCTTCTTAATACGAGCACTTCCTTCTTGATCGTCCACTCTTGGTTGTTGTACATATTGTATATGACCCGTCTCTCCCTATAGCTTACCCCTATTTTTTTTTCAGAATCTCGAACAGCTTGCACCATTTTATATTGTCGAACGCTTTTTCCAGGTCGACAAATCCTATGAAAGTGTCTTGATTTTTCTTTAGCCTTGCTTCCATTATTAGCCGTAACGTCAGAATTGCCTCTCTCGTCCCTTTACTTTTCCTAAAGCCAAACTGATCGTCACCTAGCGCATTCTCAATTTTCCTTTCCATTCTTCTGTATATTACTCTTGTAAGCAGCTTCGATGCATGAGCTGTTAAGCTGATTGTGCGATAATTCTCGCACTTGTCAGCTCTTGCCGTCTTCGGAACTGTGTGGATGATGCTTTTCCGAAAGTCAGATAGTATATCGCCAGACTCATATATTGTACACACCAACGTGAATAGTCGTTTTGTTGCCACTTCCCCCAATGATTTTAGAAATTCTGGTGGAATGTTATCTATCCCTTCTGCCTTATTTGACCGTAAGTCCTCCAAAGCTCTTTTAAATTCCGATTCTAATACTGGATCCCCTATCTCTTCCAAATCGATTCCTGTTTCTTCTTCTATCACATCAGACAAATCTTCACCCTCATAGAGGCTTTCAATGTATTCTTTCCGCCTATCTGCTCTCTCCTCTGCATTTAACAGTGGAATTCCCGTTGAACTCTTAATGTTACCACCGTTGCTTTTAATGTCACCAAAGGTTGTTTTGACTTTTCTGTATGCTGAGTCTGTCCTTCCGACAATCATATCTTTTTCGATGTCTTCACATTTTTCCTGCAGCCATTTCGTCTTCGCTTCCCTGCACTTCCTATTTATTTCATTCCTCAGCGACTTGTATTTCTGTATTCCTGATTTTACCGGAACATGTTTGTACTTCCTCCTTTCATCAATCAACTGAAGTATTTCTTCTGTTACCCATGGTTTCTTCGCAGCTACCTTCTTTGTACCTATGTTTTCCTTCCCAACTTCTGTGATGGCCCTTTTTAGAGATGTCCATTCTTCTTCAACTGTACTGCCTACTGCGCTATTCCTTATTGCTGTATCTATAGCGTTAGAGAACTTCAAACGTATCTCGTCATTCCGTAGTACTTCCGTATCCCACTTCTTTGCGTATTGATTCTTCCTGACTAATGTCTTGAACTTCAGCCTACTCTTCATCACTACTATGTTGTGATCTGAGTCTATATCTGCTCCTGGGTAGGCCTTACAGTCCAGTATCTGATTTTGGAATCTCTATCTGACCATGATGTAATCTAATTGAAATCTTCCCGTATCTGCCGGCCTTTTCCAAGTATACCTCCTCCTCTTGTGATTCTTGAACAGGGTATTCGCTATTACTAGCTGAAACTTGTTACAGAACTCAATTAGTCTTTCTCCTCTTTCATTCCTTGTCCCAAGCCCATATTCTCCTGTAACCTTTTCTTCTACTCCTTCCCCTACAACTGCATTCCAGTCGCCCATGACTATTAGATTTTCGTCCCCCTTTACATACTGCATTACCCTTTCAATATCCTCATACACTTTCTCTATCTGTCCATCTTCAGCTTGCGACGTCGGCATGTATACCTGAACTATCGTTGTCGGTGTTGGTCTGCTGTCGATTCTGATTAGAACAACCCGGTCACTGAACTGTTCACAGTAACACACCCTCTGCCCTACCTTCCTATTCATAACGAATCCTACACCTGTTATACCATTTTCTGCTGCTGTTGATATTACCCGATACTCATCTGACCAGAAATCCTTGTCTTCCTTCCACTTCACTTCACTGACCCCTACTATATCTAGATTGAGCCTTTGCATTTCCCTTTTCAGATTTTCTAGTTTCCCTACCACGTTCAAGCTTCTGACATTCCACGCCCCGACTCGTAGAACGTTATCCTTTCGTTGATTATTCAATCTTTTCTCATGGTAACCTCCCCCTTTGCAGTCCCCTCCCGGAGACCCGAATGGGGGACTATTCCGGAATCTTTTGCCAATGGAGAGATCATCATGACACTTCTTCAATTACAGGCCACATGTCCTGTGGATACACGTTACGTGTCTTTAATGCAGTGGTTTCCATTGCCTTCTGCATCCTCATGTCGTTGATCATTGCTGATTCTTCCGCCTTTAGGGGCAATTTCCCACCCCTAGGACAAGAGAGTGCCCTGAACCTCTATCCGCTCCTCCGCCCCCTTTGACAAGGCCGTTGGCAGAATGAGGCTGACTTCTTATGCCGGAAGTCTTCGGCCGCCAATGCTGATTATTTATCAAAATTTAGGTAGTGGCGGGGATCGAACCCGGGACCGAAGACGTTTTGATTATGAATCAAAGACGCTACCCCTAGACCACGGTACTATCGCTTCTTAATTTTGGTTATTGATAATTTGATACCAGTGTCTGAGTTTAATGTGTACAGCACCGAAGATGATCATTATGTGATCGAAAATCGATTCTGCTATCAATAAAACATCAATATTACGACCAACACTGACCTTCCTTTTAATTTAACATATTAAATTTCTACACGCTTGGTTTATGAAGTGTTTCATTGCCTATCAGCAGTTACGTTATATTTTCTCTCCATAACATAGAGACATATATTGTAATGTGACTATATTTCTCGCATCAGGATATAAAATACTAAGTATTATATATCCCGACTCCTGAGGCCTCTAATTTCCCGTTACCATTTGGACGAATAAAAGCCCAAGAGGGATATGGTTCAAATGGCTCTGAGGACTTAACTTCTGAGGTCATCAGTCCCCTAGAACTTAGAACTACTTAAACCTAACCAACCTAAGGACATCGCACACATCCATGCCCGAAGCAGGATTCGAACCCGCGACCGTAGTGCCGAAGAGGGATAGTAAAATTCACTGCTTATGGAATTATTCTAATTAAGTTGGCAATTCTAATGGAGTATTACAGTCTTTTGCTAATAGTTTCCTGGCTCTGACACTGTTACAGTCATTGACGTAAGTTCTGTAACGAGAATTAAGTAAATAATTCTTAATCTCGTGCTGAGCAATCGAAACTTTTTGCCTAACTACAACTAGTTGGACGACGCAGGTGACAGGGGTCCTTAGACACGCTGATGTTCTGTTTTCAGAGACCAGAGTTCTGCATTGATCTTGAAAGGCGCCTTTCATGTCCTGCACTCGAGCGCGCTACGATAGTCACTTGTCAGCCTCAAAGGGCTGCAGTCATCTAGCTAAATGTCTCGATGGTCGCATGACTGGAGCCAACCAATAGGAACGCTAAGTTGTAGAATGTGTTTTGGGAGGTCTCGAGGCCCGCACACAAAGCTGTTCTTCCTTCATGCTCCCGTGATGACTGCTCGTAGCACAGACGTTTTGTCTTGTGATGATGGAATAGGCACATTCATCTAACTTCTTTCTGTATTTAGCGAGACTGTTGATGGATTTTCACATTTTCGATGCGTTTGCATGATTGTACAGTACGTGGCCTTTCAGATCACGGAGAATCAGATTTCTGTCAGCGATCTATTTAGCTGTCGCATTTGGCGTGGGGAATGTTAGGTGTTTGCGCTTTCATCTTAACTTTAGAACATGTAAGAATCAATACCTGTTTTTTATCCACTCGTCCAAGGTTATAGGTGTCTTATCTCAATGCTCTTTCATGCGTTATACAATGTTCCGGGATTTAACAATAATATGTCAACAACAGTCACGGTAAAGCGTAACCTGAAATGTTCGCACTTAAAAATATGCTCTGATTTTCTGTTGACTGTTGTATCTGATGGGAATGTAAAGGCTTGTTGTCCATGGAAATATATTTACGTATCAAGTATGCTATCTTGTACATGAATACTGACAATTATATTACTTTTCACTGTAGTTGTAATCTTACGAATTTATTATCCTTCTTCGTCGTTTTTGTTTAATGACTCCTTCCATGCGTTCCATACGACCACATGTGTTCACTCAGGAAACATATTCTCGAAACGTACACCATTCACTTTAATTATCTTCTAAGTCGAAGTGAAGCAACCTGCAATAAAAAATGACTGCAAAAATATTAAAACGGGATTTCTGTGGGCGGCTAAGCGTGCGTCGCTGTTGAACTTTGAAGCATACACGGAGGCATCGAAATAATTTCTGTTGCCCCACTAGTTCAGAGTTGTTTAGTTTATTAGGTAATCTAGGGCACATATGTCAATAACATTTGCATTGCACAAATTATCTGTAAGATACAGTTTATTGATATATGTAATTAATTGATGTATAAGGTCTAAACTGAGCATTGTAATATCAGTTTCTCTTGGTCAACTCTGCTTAACCCTCTTTGCGAAAGTCCTTATCACCCCGAAAATTAAATCATCTCAGTCAAATTGCGCTTACTGATGTGTGGTTCATATCTGACATAATGGGGTCATACTTTAGCGCACAAAACCTGACTCATAGCAACGTATGGCCTTTCAGGTTACAGAAATTAAAAGATGGCAGGCTTTCATGCTAATATGGAGATTATTGATTGGAAACAGTGAACTCTATATAAACTGAAAGTCGAACTCCAGCTGCTTAATAATCCCGGCAAATGATCCTCAGCTTCGTTTCATGCTTAACTGCAGCATTCCGGTCATGAAGTATCGCTAGAATGCAGGCGAAGAATGAGATGAACTGTTTCAAGACTAGTGGAATAACCGATAATAATTTTGGGGTTGTTGTTGTTGTGGTCTTCAGTCCTGAGACTGGTTTGATGCAGCTCTCCATGCTACTCTATCCTGTGCAAGCTTTTTCATCTCCCAGTACCTACTGCAACCTACATCCTTCTGAATCTGCTTAGTGTATTCATTTCTTGGTCTCCCTCTACGATTTTTACCCTCCACGCTGCCCTCCAATACTAAATTGGTGATCCCTTGATGCCTCAGAACATGTCCTACCAACCGATCCCTTCTTCTGGTCAAGTTGTGCCACAAACTTCTCTTCTCCCCAATCCTATTCAATACTTCCTCATTAGTTATGTGATCTACCCATCTAATCTTGAGCATTCTTCTGTAGCACCACATTTCGAAAGCTTCTATTCTCTTCTTGTCCAAACTATTTATCGTCCATGTTTCACTTCCATACATGGCTACACTCCATACAAATACTTTCAGAAATGACTTCCTTACAGTTAAATCAATACTGGATGTTAACAAATTTCTCTTCTTCAGAAACGCTTTCCTTGCCATTGCCAGCCTACATTTTATATCCTCTCTACTTCGACCATCATCAGTTATTTTGCTCCCCAAATAGCAAAACTCCTTTACTACTTTAAGTGCCTCATTTCCTAATCTAATTCCCTCAGCATCACCCGACTTAATTAGACTACATTCCATTATCCTTGTTTTGCTTTTGTTGATGTTCATCTTATATCCTCCTTTCAAGACACTGTCCATTCCGTTCAACTGCTCTTCCAAGTCTTTTGCTGTCTCTGACAGAATTACAATGTCATCGGCGAACCTCAAAGTTTTTATTTCTTCTCCATGAATTTTAATACCTACTCCGAATTTTTCTTTTGTTTCCTTTACTGCTTGCTCAATATACAGATTGAACAACATCGGGGAGAGGCTACAACCCTGTCTTACTCCCTTCCCAACCACTGCTTCCCTTTCATGTCCCTCGACTCTTATAACTGCCATCTGGTTTCTGTACAAATTGTAAATAGCCTTTCGCTCCCTGTATTTTACCCCTGCCACCTTTAGAATTTGAAAGAGAGTATTCCAGTCAACATTGTCAAAAGCTTTCTCTAAGTCTACAAATGCTAGAAAGGTAGGTTTGCCTTTCCTTAATCTTTCTTCTAAGATAAGTCGTAAGGTCAGTATTGCCTCACGTGTTCCAGTGTTTCTACGGAATCCAAACTGATCTTCCCCGAGGTTGGCTTCTACTAGTTTTTCCATTCGTCTGTAAAGAATTCGTGTTAGTATTTTGCAGCTGTGACTTATTAAGCTGATAGTTCGGTAATTTTCACATCTGTCAACACCTGCTTTCTTTGGGATTGGAATTATTATATTCTTCTTGAAGTCTGAGGGTATTTCGCCTGTTTCATACATCTTGCTCGGCAGATGGTAGAGTTTTGTCAGGACTGGCTCTCCCACGGCCGTCAGTAGTTCCAATGGAATATTGTCTACTCCGGGGGCCTTGTTTCGACTCAGGTCTTTCAGTGCTCTGTCAAACTCTTCACGCAGTATCATATCTCCCATTTCATCTTCATCTACATCCTCTTCCATTTCCATAATATTGTCCTCAAGTACATCGCCCTTGTATAGACCCTCTATATACTCCTTCCACCTTTCTGCTTTCCCTTCTTTGTTTAGAACTGGGTTTCCATCTGAGCTCTTGATATTCGTACAAGTCGTTCTCTTATCTCCAAAGGTCTCTTTAATTTTCCTGTAGGCGGTATCTATCTTACCCCTAGTGAGATAGTCCTCTACATCCTTACATTTGTCCTGTAGCCATCCCTGCTTAGCCATTTTGCACTTCCTGTCGATCTCATTTTTGAGACGTTTGTATTCCTTTTTGCCTGTTTCACTTACTGCATTTTTATATTTTCTCCTTTCATCAATTAAATTCAGTATTTCTTCTGTTACCCAAGGATTTCTATAGCCCTCGTCTTTTTACCTACTTGATCCTCTGCTGCCTTCACTACTTCATCCCTCAAAGCTACCCATTCTTCTTCTACTGTATTTATTTCCCCCATTCCTGTCAATTGCTCCCTTATGCTCTGCCTGAATCTCTGTACAACCTCTGGTTCTTTTAGTTTATCCAGGTCCCATCTCCTTAAATTCCCACCTTTTTGCAGTTTCTTCAGTTTTAATCTACAGGTCATAACCAATAGATTGTGGTCAGAGTCCACATCTGCCCCTGGAAATGTCTTACAATTTAAAACCTGGTTCCTAAATCTCTGTCTTACCATTATATAATCTATCTGATACCTTTTAGTATCTCCAGGGTTCTTCCATGTATACAACCTTCTTTCATGATTCTTAAACCAAGTGTTAGTTATGATTATGTTGTGCTCTGTGCAAAATTCTACAAGGCGGCTTCCTCTTTCATTTCTGTCCCCCAATCCATATTCACCTACTATGTTTCCTTGTCTCCCTTTTCCTACACTCGAATTCCAGTCACCCATGACTATTAAATTTTCGTCTCCCTTCACTACCTGAATAATTTCTTTTATTTCATCATACATTTCTTCAATTTCTTCGTCATCTGCAGAGCTAGTTGGCATATAAACTTGTACTACTGTAGTAGATGTGGGCTTCGTATCTATCTTGGCCACAATAATGCGTTCACTATGCTGTTTGTAGTAGCTTACCCGCATTCCTATTTTCCTATTCATTATTAAACCTACTCCTGCATTACCCCTATTTGATTTTGTGTTTATAACCCTGTAGTCACCTGACCAGAAGTCTTGTTCCTCCTGCCACCGAACTTCACTAATTCCCACTATATCTAACTTCAACCTATCCATTTCCCTTTTTGAATTTTCTAACCTACCTGCCCGATTAAGGGATCTGACATTCCACGCTCCGATCCGTAGAACGCCAGTTTTCTTTCTCCTGATAACGACGTCCTCTTGAGTAGTCCCCGCCCGGAGATCCGAATGGGGGACTATTTTACCTCCGGAATATTTTACCCAAGAGAACGCCATCATCATGTAATCATACAGTAAAGCTGCATGCCCTAGGGAAAAATTACGGCTGTAGTTTCCCCTTGCTTTCAGCCGTTCGCAGTACCAGCACAGCAAGGCCGTTTTGGTTATTGTTACAAGGTCAGATCAGTCAATCATCCAGACTGTTGCCCTTGCAACTACTGAAAAGGCTGCTGCCCCTCTTCAGGAACCACACGTTTGTCTGGCCTCTCAACAGATACCCCATCGTTGTGGTTACACCTCCAGTACGGCTATCTGTATCGCTGAGGCACGCAAGCCTCCCCACCAACGGCAAGGTCCATGGTTCATGGGGGGGGGGGGGGGGGGGAATTTTGGGGTATCATTTTAAAAATTTCGTGTGCTCTATATATTGACAGATTGATTACAAAACTGAACTGCATTATTTCACTTATGATTTACTTATACACTGCGTTGTCGTGCAAAGGAACTACATGAGTTGCAGCAGAAAAGTATTTACTACAGCACTCAAACATTTCAATACGTGTCATTCGTAAAATCAGATGTTGTAAACAGTGACAATGCATCTGGAATGAATTTGACATCTTTTGTCCAGATATGCCAACAGCGATAAATACTACAGATGTCATTTTTCTCTTGCACCCGCCTGGATAACTGTGCATGTTTAAGCGCTGCTTCCAGGATGGGGAAGTGTGCCGGCCACGGATGGAATGCACCTAGTGGATTAGCGACGGTGGTCTGTGTGCCGTCCACCCTCCATGTGGCTTTTTCTCATACCCCATCAGGTCAATACCAAGTTGGTACCAAAGACCTACTTCAGTTAACGATTCATAAACATTTATAAAGCGTTCGCACACTTTCACATGATTGATACTACAAGGGCATCCGGTCACTCTCTAACATTAACAACGCAAAATCCGCTAATAACCATGGCGAGCCTGCGTTAATGCGGCACAAAGACAAAGGAAAAAGAAAAGACCTTATTTTTCTTTAGCTTCTATACCATACCTATCCAGGCTTGGCATGGTTATTATCGGATTTGGCGTTGTTAATGTTAGAGAGTGGCTAGATGCCCTTCCTGTCGCTACTCCTCTACTCCTCGAGACGGAATGTGTGAGGCCCAACTCTTTGTGTGTGGTATCACTCATGTGAAACTGTTGCGAATGTTTCTAAAAGCTTGCGAATCGTGTAACTGAGGTGGGATGTGGGTACCAGCCTGGTTTTCACCTAGTCGGAAATGGAAATACGCCTAAAAGCCACATACAGGTTGGCCAGCGCACCGACTCTCGTCGCTAGTTGCCCAACCGGATCTGATCCGGGGCCGGCGCACCTCCACGAATCCCGGAAGCGGCGCTGTACCAAGTGTGGCTATCCGGGCGGGCTCTAATATACAGGGTGAAGAGAAAATGACGCACTTGGCAGTCGGCATGCGATTCTTCATCCCAGGTCAAGACAGAAGTATATCTCTCAAAACCTAGTCCCGCCAATAGGTGCAACAGAAATGGGATTTAAAAAACGAGGCTCTGGCAACGCTTATCTGCGTGCAGCGTGGTCATGAACAGATCGTATGAATTCTGCACTGTGACGGAGCTGTCCCATTAGCTGAGTCAGACGAGCCAATGCTTTGGGGACGGATATGCAGACTTGCCGTGACGAACTTTTTTTTCTTTTTCAATTAAAGCATCATATTGTATACAATTCATCCCACCATAATGCGGTATTTCTTTCTGTTACTGTTATCTTTATTTTAAGACATAACACGAATTTCTTACAGATGTGAACGACCACTTCGTTTCGCCCATGACACAAATAAAACCAGCAGATGCAGTAACATCGTCTGTATCCAATGATGTACAAAAAACACAACAGGTAGGCGTCACTATATTGCACATTATACTGTGCACAGCAATTCCGTTCTGTATGTTCGATGTCCAGGTTTATCTTCACAGAGCTGGTACATACATGTACGAGCAACCCTGACTTTAGAGATGTTCAAACCGACCACTTTGCATATGCAAACACTTCGCCACTCGCTGAATCATATGTTCCTCGACCCTACGCAACACACATGCATCCACCATTTCGGGTACACAAGTGGGCTTTTAGGTAGTTTACATTCATGAGTGGTGTACTGTAAACTTGTTCCTTTAAGTGTCCCCACATGTAAAGATCTAGTGGATTAAGGTCCGGGGAAAGTGGGGGTTAGAACATTGGACCTCCGCGACCGATCCATTTCCCCAGAAACGTTTCATTTAAGTAGTTACGAACATACGCTCCAAAATGTGGCAGTGTGCCATCATACTGAAACCATAGCTTTCGCTGAACACCAAGTGGAACATTTTGTAATGCGACAGGCAAAGAAATGCACGATATACGATAAGGAGCGCCTTGTCCGGTAATATGTAAGGCCCCAAAAGCACTGCTCTCACAATTCCAGCCCGCAGATTTATGCCCAAGTGTGCCTGAAAGTAATTTTTACAGATGACCAGTGGGTGTTGTTCCGACCAATAATGGCTGTCGTGGAGGTTGAAAACAACGAATGAAGCTAGATTCGTCGGCCCATATCATGTTATTTATAAAATATTCGTTATCTTTCACCTGGTCAAAAAACCACTCAAAAATGGCTCTGAACACTATGGGACTTAACATCTCAGGTTATCAGTCCCCTAGAATTTAGAATTACTTGATCTAAAAGTCAGTATAAATTTGAAAACTGAATAAATCAAGGAATAATGTAGATAGAGAGGTACAAATTGACACACATGCTTGGAATGACATGGGGTTATATTAGAACCAAAAAAATACAAAAGTTCAAAAAAGTCCGACAGATGGCACTTCATCTGATCAGAATAGCAATAATCAGCATAACAAAGTAAGACAAAACAAAGATGATGTTATTTACAGGAAATGCTCAATAAGTCCACCATCATTCCTCAAAAATAGCTGTAGTCGAGGAATAATGTTGCGAACAGCACTGTAAAGCATGTCCGGAGTTATGGTGAGGCATTGGCGTCGGATGTTGTCTTTCAGTATCCCTAGAGATGTCGGTCGATCACGATACAGTTGCGACTTCAGGTAACCCCAAAGCCAATAATCGCACGGACTGAGGTCTGGGGACCTGGGAGGCCAAGCATGACGAAAGTGACGGCTGAGCACTCGATCATCACCAAACGACGCGCGCAAGAGATCTTTCACGTGTCTAGCAATATGGGGTGGAGCGCCATCCTGCATAAACATCATACGTTCCAGCAGGTGTTTATCAGCCAGGCTGGGGATGATGCGATTCTGTAACATATCGGTGTATCTCTCTCCTGTCACGGTAGCAGTTACAAAACCAGAATCACGAATTTCCTCGAAGAAAAAAGGCCCGATAACGGTAGATGTGGTAAATCCAACCCATACTGTGACTTTATCGTCGTGCAATGGAGTTTCCACGACAGTTCTAGGATTTTCGGTAACCCAAATTCTCCAGTTGTGGGCGTTGACAGACCCTCGGAGCGTGAAATGAGCTTCATCGGTCCACAACACGTTACTCAACCAATCGTCATCTTCCGCCATCTTTTGAAACGCCCACACCGCAGATGTCCTCCGCTTCTCTAAATCGCCAGGTAACAGTTCATGATGCCGTTGGATTTTGTACGGATAGCACCGGGGGTTACGCTTAAGTGCCAACCAAACAGTAGTGTATGGAATGCCGGTGCGACGCGCGACTGCACGAGCGCTGACTTCCCCGTGCATAGACGAACCCGCTACAGTCTCCATTTCTTCCTGAACTGTCTCATCAGCATTATGCCTTGTGCCTGGTCGGCCACTACGGGGTCTATCGTCTAAACAACCCACGGCTTCGAACTTCGAAATCATTCTCGCCACAGCTGCATTTGTCAACGGACCTTTACCCGTTCGAATCCCCTTCCTATGGCGACAGGATCGTAACGCTGAACCAGCACGTTCCCCATTCTGATAATACAGCTTCACTAAAATCGCCTTTTCAGGTAACGTCAACATGCTGCGACTGCTGGCGCATCTGATTCTCTCTCTCTCATTGCAGCTCCTTTTATACACGATTTTCATGCGCAGTCACTGACGTTTTGCTGTCCAGCGCCATCTGTCGGACATTTTTTGAACTTTACTTTTTTTATTGTAATAAAACCCCATGTCATTCCAAGCATGTGTGTCAATTTTTACCTCTCTATCTATATAATTCCATGGTTTATTGAGTTTTCAAATTTATACTGACTTTTTTACCACCCGGGTACTTAAACAACCAGTTTGAGATATTTGAAACTGCCGTGAATATCACGGGTAGTTTTCTGTGGCGATTGGTGAACATTTTCAAGAACTGCGTCTTCTGAGGAGTACGTCTAGTCATTGGACGACCTCTGCCCATTAGTCGTGGACGAAGGTTACCAGTTTTGCGTAGGCGTTGCTCCAGGCGACGAAAAACGTTCTTATCGGGATGGTGCCTTTGAGGTTACCGTGCAGCAAATGCACGAGCAGCAGCGGCGGCGGCGGCGGCTTAGTTACTGCATGCACCCAGCACCAAAAGCATATCGACATATTCATCGTTTGTGTACTCCATTGGGAAGCAGCCTTCCATGAACGTGTTGGGACCACTCATGGATTTGCACTGCGCGGTTTATTGATACATGCATGCAGTTTAACGGCTCAAAAAAAAAATGGCTCTGAGCACTATGGGACTTAACATCTGAGGTCATCAGTCCCCTAGAACTTAGAACTACTTAAACCTAACTAACCTAAGGACATCATACACATCAATGCCCGAGGCAGGATTCGAACCTGCGACCGTAGCGGTCGTGCGGTTCCAGACTGAAGCGCCTAGAACCGCTCGGCCACACCGGCCGGCTTTGGCAGTTTAATGGATCCCACTGTTATGTGATATGCTATTGTCATCTGATAAAACGATGTCCTACTTATAAACGACGAGAAGTAGGGAACGGACGTCTTAAAAAAGTAAAAAATTATCTTACAAGGATGAGAAACATAGCTCCATGGTGAACGAGAGTTTGATGTCCCAGCAGTCTACTCAGTGAGCGCCGACGGCTGGTACGGTAGTGAGGAGTATACACGTTCCTCTATACATTCTCATGCTCTCCATGATGTGACAGTGTTGAAAGCTCCTCGTTTTTCAAAATGTTCCCTATCTGTTTTGGTATAAAACTTTTGTCTTGAATCTGGATGGATCGCAGCCACCTACATCTCGATCTAAAACGAAATAAAATTTTCAATACTTGATATCTAAAGTGTGGGCGTCGAGGTGTGTGGGACAAACATTGCGCACACTTTACTCTTATTCAAAATAGTCTGCGGAATGTCCTGTGCACTTCATTTAGCGATGTTGTTCCATTGGGATTTGTGATACATCAACTCTGACACACTACGACTCCAATCCACTACTTAACACTGACTGCTCGCAACTGACTGAGGGAATGCACATTGTTGCTTGCAGTAGTTAGTTCAAGGTGACGCAGTAGTTACTGCACAGTCAAGACTTATACGCCAGGAATAAAATCAGTCTCGGAACTTTTCTGGCGGACGGAGTGAGGATTACACACTGAGGTGACAAGTCATGGGATAGAGACATGCATAAATACAGACGGCGGTAGTACCGCGTACACAGGGTATGAAAGGGCAGTACATTGGCGGAGCTGTCATTTGTACTAAGGTGATTATGAGATAAGGTTGCCGACGTGATTATAGCCGCACAACTGGGATTAGCAGACTTTGAACGTGGGGTGGTATTTGGAGCTAGAAGCATGAGACATTCCATTCTGGAAATCGTTAGGGAATTCGGCATTCCTATACACACTGTGTCAAGGGTCTGTCAAGAATACCAAATTTCAGGTATTACCTCTCACCACGGACAACGCAGAGGCCGACGGCCTTCATTTAACGACCGAAATAGCGGCGTTTGCAAACAGTTGTCAATGCTAACAAAGAAGCAACACTGTGACAAATAACCGCAGGAATCAATGTGGTACGTACGACGAACATATCCGTTAGGACAGTACGGCAAAATTTGGCATTAATGTGCTATGTCAGCAAATGGCCGACGTCGGTGCCTTTCCTAACAGCACGACATCGCCTGCAGCACCTCTCCTTGTCTCGTGACCGTATCAGTTGGACCCTCGACGACTGGGAAACTGTGGCGTAGTCAGATAAGACCAGATTTCAGTTGGTAAGAGCTGATGGCAGAGTTCGAGTGTGGTGCAGACCTCACGAAGCCATGGACCCAAGTTGTCAATAAGACACTGTGCAAGCTTATGGTGGCTCCATAATGGTGTGGGCTTTACATAGAACGGAATAGATTGTCAGGTCCAATTGAACCGATCATTGACTGGAAATGGTTATGCTCGGCTGCTTGGAGACCATTTGTAGCCATTCATGGACTCGATATTCCCAAATAACGATGGAATATTTGTAGATGGCAACGCACCATGTCACTGCGCCGCAGCTGTTCGCGATTGGTTTGAAGAAAATTATGGGCAATTTGAGAGAATGATTTTGCGTCTCAGATCGCCCGATATGAATTCCATCGAAGATTTATGGGACATAATCGAGAGGCTAGTTCGTGCACAAAATCCTGCACCGGCAACACTTTCGCAAGTATGAATGACTATAGAGCCAGCATGGCTCAGTATTTCTTCGGGGACTTCCAACAATGCCACGTGGAGATGCTGCACTGCGCCGGGCAACAGGAGATCCGACACAATATTAGGAAGTACCCCATGACTTTTGCCACCTCAGTGTAATCTGAAATGGGTAAGTAATCGTTAATAGCGTAACATCGGTCGAAATTTTATCCATAACTACAATATGGCGTTCGACGCAGAGGGCTGGAATATGCATGCGCTGGCGCTGTACCCAGGGAACGAGCAAGTCGGCGTAGCGCAGCGGTAAAGGCTAACGCCTACTGCGCTGGAGGTACCGTGTTCGAATCCTGCTCATGTACTTTGCCGGCAGGGTAGCTCAGCGTGTTCGGTCAGAGGGTTTAGCTACCCCCCGTAATAAAAAAATAAAAAAAAAAACTGAGTGAACGTATCAACGAACAACCTGAACGAGTGTCATAAAACGTCCGCCACGAACAATATAGAACAAAATGAGATTTGAAAAAAAGAGAGAGAGAACAGTTCTACCTCTAAGTAGAGCCTAGATAGATCACTGGGTGGAACAAATGGCTACATCGCCTTGGCATGTGGATGGGATGGTGCCACATATAACATTCGTTCGAAACTGTTTGCCCTTAGACTCAGCGGGACAGCTGCAACACATAAAGAAGGATCCCGTATAACGTGTCAGACGAGTCTTTACTGCTCAGCGCTGAATGCAGAGATGTTTGTTGACATACATAGGAATGTCGAGACCGCCGGCGAATGGGCTAGTATCTGTGCTCCCTGTTTCGAAACACTATTAACTTTCAGAAAATATCAGTGTATGTATCATATATTTGTTAGTGGCTATCATGTATGTACGACAGTCATTCCGAAAACAATGGCTGCCATATATTTTAACGGAACAGAAAGCACAATAACACACTTATATAGAGCAAAATTTCAGCTACGCACTGTCCTTTCTGCACAGTCACCACTATTCGTTATGTATCAGGTGTTATAATTAAAGTGCAGTTACTCACAGAGGTGTACATGTGCCAATGCGTTAATGTGGATCCAATTTACGTTGGAAAAAATTCAGGTCCAATTTAGCCACCAGTTGCAAATCTGGCGCTGTACAGCATCTCGTCGATGTCTATGGTGCTCATATTGAACAAATTGTGTAAGCGGCGGTTAATAATAAAATCAACATTATGCCTCTCTCATTTGTTTGGCCTTCTCTGCCCACTTACCATTTTTAATCCACTGCATGTGAAAATATTTCAATACGTCTTTTTTCCATTCACAGCTCCAGATTTGTACCTGGTTGCTAAAATTGGAACTAATTTTTTTTCCAGCGTATACCTGTTCCACTTGAATGCATTAGAATATCTACCAAATTTCGCTGCCATATAGTAATTACAGCCCGAACTTGAATTGAGCTTTAATTATAACCACCCGGTACTTTTTCCAGTGATGAAACGAAGACTACATGCCGTAGCCGTAAATTACTGAACAAGCTGCGGTTGGTCCCTGTCGGTTGGTCTCTGTCTTACAGCTTGGCGACAGCATCTGAGTCTGGAAAATGTTGGTCACGTAGTCCATCTTTGAAGGAAGGAAGGTGGTTAGGACTTAACGCCCCGTCAACATGGAGTTCATAAGAGACGGAGCACAAGCTTGAAATGTTTCAAGCATGGGGAAGGAAACTGGCTGCTTCATTTCACAGGAACCATCCCGGCATTTGCCTTGAGCGATTTAGGGAAATCACTGGAAACTCAAATCTGGATTGCCACCTGTGTCACCTTACTCGGTGCCACTTTTCACAGGCGAAGACAAGTGGAAGCCTCTTCAAGCTAACTGACGACCGTACGGTGTATGTGGTAGTAAAGTTAGCTAAATTTGAGAACGATTTCCGTGGTCGCAAAACTGCTGTGAGACCTCTCGTTATCGTGGCGCTAGCGCAAGTTTACTTTTCATCTTTCGCTGGCTTTGAAAAGTCGGGAATTCAACTAAGTCGGTGTAGTCTTGCAGCGTTGAAGACTGGCAGTTGGTTTAGATACCATGTCATACCAAAGAACCACATCCCGTATAGTCCACAAGATTGTGCAGATGGCTGTGCCCTGAAATTATTTCTTGAGAACTGGGACTGTCTTTTGGATTACGGTTCATTTTGATGAACCACGCCTCATATGCCGCGATAACGATTTTTCAGAAAAGTGTCGCCTTGAGCCTCATATTGGTCCAGGAGACCGAGGCGAATTTCAGTTCGATGAGTTTCTGGTGTTGTGTAAGCATCTGCGGAACCGGTCCCACACAGAGGTATCGATGACTAAGATTGCGTAACGTCTTGTCTAAGGGGCACTGCCGACATTCAGCTGTGCACACAATTCATTGCTCGTAGTCCAATGATCATCTCGGATGAGTTGATCGAGACGCTGTTTATTGTGAGGGACGGCAGCTGAACGGGCGTGGCTTGTCTGAACGTTCTTTTCAGCAGCACTGAAATGCAGCGCCCACCGCCTTACATTACTCACGTCTGTTGTATCGTTTGCATACACTTGATAGATTTCAGTTGGCACAATTTGTTCAAGATGAGGATTTCAGTGACACATCTCTGCTTCACATATACGTATCTCAAAATCACATGTCATTTTGGAATGTTCCCCTGCCGCTGCTGTCTGTCCGAAAACAACGAAACCGGCAGGACATTGTATGAAGATTCAAACATTGAAGACCTCGGATGTAAAAAATGGTAAGGGGCACCTTGATTGTTCTGAGAAACTACACAGTAAAGCTTCCATAAAATCTTGTAAATGAGACATTTGAAGTATATGAAATGTGATTTGTCATTCAGGTAAGTTACTGTTTTCAAATACACCGTCGGTAAAAAAATTTAGCACACCCTTTTTGAGGTTTCCATTCACTCAATATTTATTATTGCAACAGTGCATACGGGGTACAGATCAATAGTACAAACGGATCTGAGGTACCGCGTATCGACCCGTGCTGAAACACCCGTGTTAGTACGTGGTGTAGCCTCCACTGGCGGCAACGCAGGCGCTAACCCTGGCATCCAATCGATCGTACAAATGGCGAATACTGTCCTCGTATATGTTATTCCACTCCTGCTCGTCCTGTTCACGTAGTTCTGTAAGAGTTGTTGGTTGACGAGTGGCACGAGTCACTTACCGTCTCATCATATCCCACACGCCTGCTCGATTGGAGACAAGTCCGGAGGTCGTGCCGGCCAGGGAAGTTTCACGGGCAGCGTGTGGGTGAGCATTATCCTGTTGGAACAACACATCACTTTTCAATTGTAATGACGGCAAAAGAACGCGGCTAACAATTTTCTGCACCTATCGAACGCTAGTTAGAATCCCCTCTAGAAAAACCAAAGGTGAAACTTCCTGGCAGCTTAAAACTGTGTGCCAGGCCGAGACTCGAATTCGGGACCTTTGCCTTTCGCGGTCAAGTGCTCTACCAACTGAGCTACCCAAGCACGACTCACGACCCGTCCTCACATCTTAAATTCTGCCGGAACTCGTCTCCTATTTTCCAAACTTCCCAGAAGCTCTGCTGCGAACCTTGCAGATTCAAAAAATGGTTCAAATGGCGCTGAGCACTATGGGACTTAACATCTGTGGTCATCAGTCCCTTAGAACGTAGAACTACTTAAACCTAACTAACCTAAGAACATCACACACATCCATGCCCGAGGCAGGATTCGAACCTGCGACTGTAGCGGTCGCGCGGATCCAGACTGAAGCGCCTAGAACCGCTTGGTCACACCGACGAGCGAACCTTGCAGAACTAGCACTCCTGGAAGAAAGGATATTGCGGACACATGGCTTAGCCACAGCCTGAGGGATATTTCCAGAATGAGATTTTCACTCTGCAGCGGAGCGTGCGCTGATATGAAACTTCCTGGCAGATTAAAACTGTGTGCCGGGCCGAGACTCGAATTCGGGACCTTTGCCTTTCGCGGGCAAGTGCTCTACCATCTGAGCTACCCAAGCACGACTCGCGAAATTTGCCAGGAAGTTTCATATCAGCGCACACTCCGCTGCAGAGAGAAAATCTCATTCTGAAAACCAAAGGTGTGCGAGAGTTATAGTTTATCGCACGTGTAACGTGTCAAAATTAATTTTGAACAGTTTCGTGTCGTTACGTAAATAACTTGGTCGTTTCAATCTACTATGTCAGCAGCAGTAAAGCAGATAAAGGGTGTAAAAATGCTTTAAAGTCTCTCTCTCTCTCTCTCTCTCTCTCTCTCTCTCTCTGTGTGTGTGTGTGTGTGTGTGTGTGTGTGTGTGTGTGTGTGTTCTAGAAAAACCAGTATTGTAACCAGCTGTAGAAATTTTCATTCAGAAGCGGCAAAGACCATCTATGCGTGACGGCAAAAACGCCCGCCAGAGAACATCCTGGGCGAGCTGGCCGCTATACAACGAAACGACAGCCACAAGAAATTATATATTAATTGTTAAAGAGTAATGGTAGCGCCGTACGTTTTGTCTAGATTTATGGTTGAGCTATGATTGTGTAAAAAGAAGCAGTTAGTCACTATCGAGGAGCCGAAGAGTATGTGAGCTTGAGCAGTAAGACGACTGTTGTGTTACAGCATGTGATTCGAGACACGTTTACGTGTGTCACTATCGATACTTTGCTGTGAGAGTTCGTTGTCGATTATCAAGACAGTTGGGGATTTTCCGTGAATTTTGCTGGAAAGGTTTCGGAAGCTTGTAATGAGTAATGAGTGGATTTAGATTTTTAAATGCAAGATTAGATAATGCAATAGCGATACTAGGACGGCCCGCCCGGTTAGCCGTGCGATCTAACGCAGTGCTTTCCGTGCGGGAAAACATGCTGGTCCCCGGAACGAATCCGCCCGTCGGATTAGTGTCGAGGTCCGGTGTGCCGGCCACTCTGTGGATCGTTTTTAAGGCGGTTTTCTATCTGCCTCGGCGAATGCGGGCTGGTTCCCCTTATTCCGCCTCATTTACACTATGTCGGCGATTGCTGCGCAAACACTTTCTCCACATACGCATACACCATCATTACTCTACCACGCAAACATTGGGATTACACTCGTCTGGTATTAGACATTGCCGGCGGGGTCCACTGGGGGCCGAACCGCCCAATAACCCTGGGTTCGGTGTGGGGCGGCGGTGGGGTGAGTGGACTGCTGTAGCCTGTTGTGGGATTGTATACCACTGAGGGCTGCGGCGCGGACGAAGCCTCTCCGTAGCTTCTAGGTCCCCAGTTCCATATAATACAATACAACGATACTAGGGCGTAATCAGTGGAACTGCATTATGAATCATACTGGAATGTAGCTCCTCATAATTTTGTATTTCACTTGATCTGTGGTCGTGCGTACGACCGTAAATAAAAGTTTTTATGTCAGCCATTGTGTCTGACGAAGTCCGGTTTTGTTGGTTTTAACAGTTTGTTGCACTCGCGTATAGTTTGAAGATTTTGGGATAAGCACACTCCAAGGTAGCTGAGTGTTAACTATTTGTGTAGATTGTGTACTACGAAGTAGTAACTAGTTGTATACTGTGGATCATTTAATAATCGAGAGTCATTCTCGAGTTTTTCTGGGTCGTAGGATCAAGTACAGGAACAAACAGACCGAAAGTGAATTCTGATCACCAGAGCATTTAGCCGGTACTGATTGTTAGTGACGCAATTGTAGATATTCCCTTGCCATAGATGAACCATTTGAAGACGGAAAATCCAAATACTACCATTATTCGAGTAGTAAGACGAGTGACATTCAATTAAATTTCTAGTGGGTACGCGAGCAGTCGACACCTTGTGATGTTACAAAATAGAAGTGATGTTGTTATTCAATGGAAAGTTGGAAATTGAGATTTAACTAACTGTTTTATCAATCACAATTGGCGTAAGAATCATGGATTGACCATTGTCATAAAATATTGCATTATGAGATGTGAATAGTTTTTACTTGCGGTTTCGCGTGGCTTGAGGCTGTCACAACTAGCGTGCTATTGATTAAGAAGTTGCGTTATCGTCTTTCTAATTACTTCATGATCGTAGATACGATCATACCCGGTTGTGAAGTTATTGTTATGACAAAAAAATTTCCTAAGGGACCAGAAAGTTCTTAAGGGCGCAAAAACAACTGTAACATCACACAAAAGAGAAATTCAATATTAAAGCTGATGCAAGAAGACGATAAAACAGTTTTCTTTTTATCAATGTAACACGCACATTGGACTGCTGATCTTGGAGTCTGTAATATTAGCAAAATGCATAATTAAAATGAAAATAATACTGAGGAGATAATAGAAATGAGCACTGCTAAATGATTCAGTATTCCCAGAACAAATATTTATTATAAACTAAAACATTTCGTACCTTAAGCTTAGTACTACAATGACGGTAGATTTTTATGTCCGTATCATGTCCACTGAGCGCTCTTTTATATAGCCATTGTCCTCTTGAGTCGCTCGTGCGTCGTCACGGTAAGTTATAACAGTTCTTTACACTTCACTCAAACTTAAACATAACACGTTTTTATACATTTAGTAAAAAAATTAGATCAGACTGCCACAGATCTGCGTCCGTCTTACTTCAGAAAAACAGTAAAAGTCTTTTTAGCGCTCAAGGCTTCATTTGTTCTCCAGCGAACAAAATAGTGAAGGATCGCATATCCATCCGTACTTTTCTGTTTATATTGCCGCCCAAAGACGACGAATTACATTATCTAGAAAATTCCACCGTCGCCATGCGACGCCTTATTGTATATTAATCATTCTTTATAAACAAGTATTTGCCTTCTGGCTGAATTTGCTGTTTTAATTGAGCCAAAAATAGCGAATATCACAACCTGAAGTGGTTGAGTTCTGAAAATTTGATTTTAAGTTGAGCTTGAAAGTGATGGTGGTGTGTAGGTTTTATGTTTATTTTTTTGTTTCAGTCTAGTTCAATGTGATGATTAGATTTGTGGTCATTCGCTCACATCAGTGTTTGCCGATGGAAATAACTGATACATTTTAAATAAACTCTGATTAGTTAAAATTAAAACCAAGTCCCCTAATTATCATTTTACCCACTATTCTAAATAAAATGAAATCTAATTTTGAACTTTGAAAAGAACAAAAGTTGAAAGTTTAGTGATCTGATGTATAACAAGTACAGGAAACACGCTCAAGTCAGCGATATAATATGAATAAGTGAATGATGAGTCTTTGTAAAGAAAGCAGAGAAGTATTTTATCAGAGTTTAACGACGCAGTGTTTACTATTTACGTAAAGTCTCGAGACATAACATTGGAGTTACAGTTAAAAAATATTCCCAATTATAAACAAATAGGCAAAGATTTGCTTACGAGAGAATTCTGATTTAATACAAAAGATTATATTTAAACTTTATTAGCAGAGGTATCGACAATTAGAGGATGTTAATAACTTTTGTTTCCATAGTAAACAATATATCTTTGGCCTGAGACGACAAGTGTCCTATAAAATAATTAACTGCAGAAGCCTTTATACATTTTGGAATGCATAAGTGCTGTAATTAAGAAGTAGGATTAATTAAATAAATTATTTAATGCCAAGTACAACGTTGTTATTATCTGAGTAACAAGTTAAGCGGTATCAATGCTACGTGGCAGACTACGACTGTCCCGTATAATTTTCATTAATAGTGATTTGGACGGTACTCACGTTGGTGGTGTGTTGATACTCTCGATAATTATTTATGAGCTTAAATCAAAAAAGATCCGCGGGTTCATTATGTTGGAATGCTTACTTACCAATTCGAGCATGTACAGGAATGCTGATTACTTTCTTAATTGCTCATACAGTGTTTTCAAGAAACTGTTAGATTGAGATCTATCGCGCTTCTCCACAAATTATTAGCAATTTATTGCATCTGTATTTAACTTTTTCCTAATTTCCCTTGTACTGGGTTGGGGTGACGTCTGAACATTTTATCAAGGCTAAATACGTGAACACTCGTAGGCAGCAATTCCGGCACAGTGCACACGCCAGACCATAAGACGAGGGATGCGGACAGTGTGTCTTGGACGAATACACTCTACAGACAGCGCTCATCAGATCTACATCGTATGCGAAAACGACCCTCACTTGCGTGCAGGCAGAATCAGCTTTCATCGTTGAAGACTACGGTGCGCCTTTCCGCTTTCCAAGTGAACTTCCGACAGCATCAGTCGAGCCGTGTATGTCGATGCTATGGAGTGAGTGGAAGAGGGGCTAGAGGTGTGTGTGTGTCTGTAGTCCTACTGCTAATAACCTGTTCACAACATTCGTGTTGACAAGTCTGGGCTCGCAAGCCCTCTTATCTGTGCTGTGATAGCTGTAACACCTGCCACAGTTATCCTTACAGTAAGACGATCCTGTCGCGCGTCTGTGTTGCGTGGAGGTCCAGAACATCGTCTAAGGGTGTGAGAATGTTCACGTGATCACTGATACAAGCATCGTTGCACAGTTGACGCAGCACGTTCAACTTGTGTGGCAATTATCTGAAAGCACCGTCCCGCCACTCGGAAAGCGCCTGCCGTTGTGACCGAGCGATTCTAGGCGCTTCAGTCTGGAACCGCGCGACCGCTACGGTAGCAGGTTCGAATCCTGCCTCGGGCATGGATGTGTGTGATGTCCTTAGGTTGGTTAGGTTTAAGTAGTTCTAAGTTCTAAGACCTCAGATGTTAAGTCCCATAGTGCGCAGAGCCATTTGAACCATTTTTGAACTCGGAAAGCCACAATTTGACCCCCTTCAAATTCGTTCATCTGGCTGTAGGAAGCACGAGTGTGCCTCCGTGGAATAGTTGACTACTTGCTTCACACGTTTGCACCACACTGAGCTTTTTGGCTATAAGTATTCCCACTGCGCTATCTGTTAGCGAACAACGTTGAAACCATTATCAATACATCTAATAGCGTCAGGCGGCATATGCCGTCATCGGATAAAAATCGACGTCGCCTTTTCATGTGTACTAATTATTTTTCCGGCAGTGTATATTCACCGTAAGGACATATTTTAAAAAAAGTAAATTCTATCCAAAATTTTATTTTTGAAAATTCGACAATGGGTTCCTAAAATTGTTTTTTTTATTTGCAAATTATGTGCTCTTAATACGGGTTAGCACTGACTTACCACTGTTTACTTACTGGTCACTTGAACGAAACACTACCGCGAAAGCTCTTCAAAAATGTGTTCAAATGTGTGTGAAATCTTATAGGACTTAACTGCAAAGGTCATCAGTCCCTAAGCTTACACACTACTTAACCTAAATTATCCTAAGGACAAACACACACACCCATGCCCGAGGGAGGACTCCAAACTCCGCCCGGGGCCAGCCGCACAGTCCATGACAACAGCGCCCTAGACCGCTCGGCTAATACCGTGCGGCGCGAAAGCTCTCAAAAACACAAATTTAAAAGTTCTGAATTGTTTCAGTTTTGTAATTAAGATCTGTAGTAACAATTTTTCCAATAATAAAGTACAACAATATCAAAAATCAATCTATGATAAGCACATATAGAATTAATTTTAACAAGCATCTTCCTACAGCACGTAAACAACGTTAATAACGGCCCTTAAGATTTCTAGCATCTCTCTGTCATATATGTTCACTCAAACTATAGCAATAAGAACAACTTGATATTGTTTACTTGCTCAACTAAATATTCATATTTATCCGATTAGCAACAGCTTTTGAAGCACATTTACGTTCAGGAATTTATTCAGGATCTTTATCTGAGTCGTAGTTATCGTCATCTTTAGATTCGTAAAAATCACCGCTGACAAAAATTTTCTTGTCTCGAACAGCGCACGCGTTACTAATCCCGGGAACTGCGTTTTACCACTTACCAGTATTTAGTTTACGCATCCTGGCAAAGTTACCGTTAGTGAGAACTGCCATTTCTCGTTTTCTTGTGGAACTATCAACTCATACAGATTACGGCTGAGGTCTTCAGTTAGTATTATACCAACATACTATGGTTCAAGCTATCAATTTAACATAAAGAAATAGGAGGCATTATCTGCCGTATAATTGTCGTGTTACTTACTCTGGTATCACTCTACCCTACCCACCGGTTTGTTTAACAAATGATTCCGTTCCGCGTACTCTCGAAAGTATCGTACTCGATACTACTTGGAATGGTGAACCAAGTAGCGAATCTTTATATTGATTAATCAAGGTTAGTCATGAAGATATGAATAAACAAGAAGAGCAGTATCACAATCATAATAACAGAAAGATCCCAAATTTGACTCGACACGTGAAATTCATTGCGCATCGGAAATGTGCTTTTACTTTAGCACAACTGACAAATGTTTTGCAGTGAGCTAAGAGGAAAAAGTATGCTAGAAGTGATCACTGGGTATCTGCAGCTAAAGACACCGTTCTAGACAAGGTTATAAAACGAGTATCTTCTGATATGTGCAAAGAACGTATGACAATGAGACGAGCGAGAGAGAGAGAGAGAGAGAGAGAGAGAGAATTATTGCGGGCAGTGAGAAGCGACCCGGTAGGCCGCAGGGCGTGGACGGCAGCAAGAACAAATCTAGCTGCACTCTGCGGACAGTCGCTTCAGCTGCAAATCGCTCTAATTATTCATAATTCAGCGACGGTAAACGTCACGATTTATACTAGAGGCTCCTACTAATCCTATATGTATGTGATCTCTGAGGGCAAGATTTTAACCAACATTGCGCCCAACACAAGATCTGTTGTGTTAGACGCTCGCTACCAGATGCATATGTTTCTTTCTGCTTTTCCAAGAAACTGATGAAAATGAAGCAGGATGATCCGACAAGGCCCTACGTAAAGATTTGGTCCCAGCAAGAAAAGAGCACTAGATCCTACAGCTACGCATACCTAGACCCCCTTCTGCAAGTGAGTACTGAGGAAACTCCCCAGATCTATCGGAATGCCATTACCTGGGTAGTCTTAACTGCCAACTACCACCCAGAAAATGTATCGCTCTTCTCATGGTGTCGTCCTCCATTTATAATAAAAGAACTAAAACAAAAAACGGTCAACTTCATCTTCGTGAAAAATAAAAATTATAATGTCTTTAACTTTTGCTATCTGTCGTCCTTAGTTGTGTAGAATATTATGTTAAAATTTTTCGTTTTGGGTTCGTTTAACACGAAATTTGTACGTAAAAATTATCACTACTATTATGTCATAAAAAATCACACAGTGAACAGAACTGTTTATAACCTCAGTCTACAACGTCCGCTAAGTAAAACAAATTGTGTAAACACAGACATGTATAGATTTTAGGCCACTGATGGTCCCTTTCAAATAGTAAAGGCGAAACCCGTACAGCACGAGAAACTCGTTCCACTCCGTTGCAACTGGACGAAGCTAAAGTGCTAATTACCAACACAATAATAATTGTGAACTGAAAGAAGTTACATCACAAAATCACTCAAAAATACTTCAAAAAATGGTTTAAATGGCTCTAAGCACTGTGGGACTTAAGATCTGAGTTCTTCACTCCCATAGACTTAGAACTACTTAAACCTAACTACCCAACCGACATCACACACACCCATGCCCGAGGCAGGATTCGAACCTGCGGCCGTAGCAGCATCGCGGTTCCGGACTGAAGCGCCTAAAACCGCTCGGCCACCGCGGGCGGCAAAAATACTTCCACATCTACTAAATAGCATCTCATTTCCATTACACCAACATGCATTTTGTTCATTGAGACATGATGTAAATTAATACTTAAATTCTTTGCCAGAAACTGTGTTTTCATAAATGATATGCTGTGTCACGTTGCTCCACTTCATCTAAATGTATACTTCGTAATTCGCACTAAAATTTTTGACAGAGGTTTCACAGAACCACTTTCGGACCATTTCTCGACCGTACCGCTCTCGAATAGCCCATAGGAGAAATGAATACCTCAATCTTCCTCTCCGACCTGTGATTTCTCTTATTTTATTACAAACGTCAGTTATCCCTATGTAGATTGGATTCAGCAAAATATTTTGCATTCAGAGGGGGAAGTTGGTGATTGAACTTTTATGTAAAGATCTCACTACAACGATAAACGTCTTTATTTTGATGATTTCCGTCCCAATTCGTGTATCATATCCGTGATCCCCTGTCCCATATCTCGCGATAACGGAAAACGAGCTGCTCTTCTTTGAATTAGTTCGATGTCTGCCGTCAATCTGATAAGGATCCCATACGGGAAGCAATGCTGCAGAAGAGTATTCGCGTAAGATTCTTCACATTCGACAGGAAATAGTTTGAGTTGCATTTTTTTCTTTATCGTTATTCCATATTTATTTTATTTATCATTATTTGTAATTTTTTTCACTTCTAGTTTCGTAGGATCAAATTGAGGAGCATGTCTGCTCTATTGGCATGGAACGAGTCATGAGGAAGCTCTCCAGCTTATACTTGAAAGTGCGAAGATGACAACTAATTTTTTTAAATTCTTGTGGTATACTAATATTAATATAAAGTATTAAAATAGTAAATTATTTACATGTATTTAATTATTAATAACGACAATTATACATTGACGATGTTAAAAAGGTGTTCGTGATTTATAGGAAGACAGTAAAATCTATCCATTTCATTCAACTGCACTGAACTTTATGACCAGGACTGAGAAAAGGTGAGTTGCGAGTACGGGGGCTATGCGATGCTTTCAGGACTGTGTGGTGGGGTAATCTAGTTGGTATGTGCGAATATACAGTATGGGAGAGTGGGTAGCAGAAAACGGTAGTGCGCAGGCCAGGCCACAAGATATAGAGAGGAAAAAGAGAATAGGGTGGGAAAATAGTGCTGAAAATAGGAGGGTAAAGATAGGGAAGAATGGGTTTGATCTGATAGGATGGATAAATGTGAGATCGGTTTTTGTAGTCTGGAAGGGGGAGGCTGTAGAATCCGTGTTTAAATAGGAGATGATGGGTGCGTCATTTTGGGATCGATGGGATGTATAAGTACAGGCTCGGCAGCATGCCATAATTGCTAAGAAGGGGGAAACCGTATATTGTTAGCTTCAATTTTTTTATTGTGTAGTTGTAAAGTAAAACGTAGCTGAAGAGGAAAAATTCTTGAAGGGAAGATTATGTTAATGTGGCAAGCAAAACTTTTTGCATGCCATTCGAGGATTTCGAGGTACTGATAGAAGCTGGGTGGAGCGGATATCCAGGTGACACTGCCATAGAAAACGATGAGTGTAATCAAGGCTTTGTCGGCGTGGAGAGTGGTGGAGGGATGCAAGCTCCATGTTCGGCCAGTTAGTAGTTTGAGTCTATTGTGACTTTACTGTCTGATGATTAGTGTATGGGATTTCTGTAATACAGCGACGAAAAAAATCGCAACACCACAAAATAATTAACGTAGAGTAATAAAATTTCTGGAATACATTTGTCAAGCTAACATATTTAAGTAATTATCACTGAAAGATCACAGGTTAAAATAAGCACGAGATAAGCCATTGCAAATGTGAAATGCTGGTGCATTTATAAACGGTGTAACCGCCACAATGTTGAATGCAAGCATTCAATCAATACAGGGACGGTTAATGCTGTTTGTGGATGACCCTGGAGTTGTAGTCCAATGATGTCCCATATGTGCTCGATTGGAGACAGATCTGGTGATCGAGCTGGCCGAAGCCGGCCGCGGTGGTCTCGCGGTTCTAGGCGCGCAGTCCGGAACCGTGCGACTGCTACGGTCGCAGGTTCGAATCCTGCCTCGGGCATGGATGTGTGTGATGTCCTTAGGTTAGTTAGGTTTAAGTAGTTCTAAGTTCTAGGGGACTGATGACCACAGCAGTTGAGTCCCATAGTGCTCAGAGCCATTTGAACCATTTTTCGAGCTGGCCGAAGCATCATGTCGACACTCTGTAGAGCATTGCTGCACCACGAATAAGTACAGGGGTGGATTTGGGGTATTCTTGCAAATTTCGTGCAACTATGGCTCCAAGGTAGTAGCTAAGTGGCCGAGTGTCGCATCGGATGGCCGGCGTGGGTAATGTTGATACTTAGCAAATGATTCTGCGAGGCAGGTGTACAACATCACTCACAGGCGAGAAGCCACAGCCTGACGCGCACTGTACACAACTGTGAAGTAAGCGGGGCAGCACAGGGCACTGACGTGCTGAGAATAACCCATACATTGCAGTTACAACAGCTCCTAGTGACCTACTTGCTGGGGCCGAAGCTGGCTGAGGAAAGTTGACGCGATAATTATTAAAGAGCATTCCACTGTCTGATCCAGAGGATCTACATCAAAGACATACGGAAAAGACGTATAAATAAGCGAATTCAAAGGCTCAAATGGGGGCAGTCGTGTTGATATTCTGTCCGCGTCTAGGACAGGAGAGAATGACGGTTGTTTAAGTTGAACTACGACGTCCTCCTGGTGACACGCGTCGGCGGTCAAACGGAGAGCTGAACCTACCACCAATCTCCGGTGCCCGAACGCGCCACAGCTGCGGAGTAGCGGAACACCGTTGAGATGCAGCGGCAGTGAGGAGCGAGAGGGCTGTTAGCCTCCGTTCTCTGGGCGACATCGTTCGCGGACTGCAAGCTGCCGCCTGCAAGGGTGGGACCGGGCCGCGAACTCGCGACCTCCTGGGTGCAGAGCTGCCTGTGGTCACTGAACGAGCTGCCCTGGGCGGACGGCTGGAGCTGCTAAGGCTCACTGCAACAATGGTGGTTGGCTGTTTCCCTTCAGCGCTCTGCGTGGGGTCCACGTGTTGTGCTTGAGGGAGCAGCCAGCCGTGTTAAAAATGTGTGTGAAATCTTATGGGACTTAACTACTAAGGTCATCAGTCCCTAAGCTTACACACTACTTAACTTAAATTATCCTAAGGACAAACACACACACCCATGCCCGAGGGAGGACTCGATCCTCCGCCGGGACCAGCCGCACAGTCCCTGACTGCAGCGCCTCAGACCGCTCGGCTAATCACGCGCGGTCCAGCCGTGTTGTCTACCAGCACAGCCAAGACGCACGGCGACCGCTTAACTATGGCGTGATCAGGAGAGCTACGACTGCAAGGCTGGGCGGCCGGACGCCAAAGCAGCAGATCCCGGCACTGGCATTGGCGCTGGCTCACGCACGCCATACTAAGCCATCGCCGGGATCAGCGGAAGCCCCGCCATGTACCTTCGATACAATAAAGTCACTGACACACTTGCCGATGTTTCTCTGCACGCTTCGGCGCGAGTCACCCCTCTCTCCCAACCCATACCTCTCTATCGTTCTGACATATTACACTACTGGCCATTAAAAATGCTACACCAAGAAAATGCAGATGATAAACGGGTATTCATTGGTCAAATATATTATACTAGAACTGACATGCGATTACATTTTCACGTAATTTGGGTGCATAGATCCTGAGAAATCAGTACCCAGAACAACCACCTCTGGCTGTAATAACTGCCTTGATACGCCTCGGCATTGACTCAAACAGAGCTTGGATGGCGTGTACAGGTACAGCTGCCCATGCAGCTTCTACACGATACCACAGTTCATCAAGAGTAGTGACTGGCGTATTGTGATGAGCCAGTTGAGACGTTTTCAGTTGGTGAGGGATCTGGAGAATGTGCTGGCCAGGGCAGCAGTCGAACATTTTCTGTATCCAGAAAGGCCCGTACAGGACCTTCAACGTGCGGTCGTGCATTAGCCAGCTGAAATGTAGGGTTTCGCAGGGATCGAATGAACGGTAGAGACACGGGTCGTAACACATCTAAAGTGTAACGTCTACTGTTCAAAGTGACGTCAATGCGAGCATGAGGTGACCGAGACGTGTAATCAGTCGCACCCCATACCATCACGCCGGGTGATACGCCAGTATGGCGATGACGAATAAACGCTTCAAATGTGCGTTCACCGCGATGTCGCCAAACACGGATGCGACCATCATGATGCTGTAAGCAGCACTTGGATTCATCCGAAAAAATGATGTTTTGCCATTCGTGCACCCAGGTTCGTCGTTTAGTACGCCATCGCAGGCGCTCCTGTTGTGATGGAGCGTCAAGGGTAACCGCAACCATGGTCTCCGAGCTGATAGTCCTTGCTGCTGCAAACGTCGAACAGTGCGTGCAGATGATTGTTGTCTTGCAAACGTCCCCATCTGTTGACTCAGGGATTGAGACGTGGCTGCACGATCCGTTACAGCCATGCGGATAAGATGCCTGTCATCTCGACTGCTAGTGATACGAGGCCGTTGGGATCCAGCACGGCGTTCCGTATTACCCTCCTGAACTCACCGATTCCATATTCTGCTAACAGTCATTGGATCTCGACCAACGCGAGCAGTAGTGTCGCGTTACGATAAACCGCAATCGTGATAGGCTACAATCAGATCTTCATCAAAGTCGGAAACGTGATGGTGCGCATTTCTCCTCCTTACACGAGGCATCACAATATCGTTTCATCCAGGCAACGCTGGTCAACTGCTGTTTGTGTATGAGAAATCGGCTGGAAACTTTCCTCATGTCAGCACGTTGTAGGTGTCGGCACCGGCGCCAACCTTGTGTGAATGCTCTGAAAAGCTAATAATTTGCATATCACAGCATCTTCTTCCTGTCGGTTAAATTTCGCGTCTGTAGCACGTCATCTTCGTGGTGTAGCAATTTTAATGGCCAGTAGTGTACAATCCCTGAGCTCGGGGGGCTGTAACAGCATGTTGGGTTACAGCAGCCGTATGTGGGCGAGCGTTATCCTATTGGAAAACATCTCCTGGAATCAATGGTAACTCAACAGATCGAATTACCAGATTGACGCACAAATTTGCAGTCAGGGCTCTCCTGTTGTCATACGAAAAATGGTTCAAATGGCTCTGAGCACTATGGGACTTAACTACTGAGGTCATCAGTCCCCTAGAACTTAGAACTACTTAAACCTAACTAACCTAAGGACATCACACACATCCATGCCCGAGGCAGGATTCGAACCTGCGACCGTAGCGGTCACGCGGTTCCAAACTGACGCGCTTTGAACCGCACGTCCACACCGGCCGGTTGTTGTCATACGAAATCGCACCCCGGACCACAGCACCAGGTGTAGGCCCAGTATCTCTAGGTCACAGACAGGAGGGTTACAGATCGTAAACTGGTCTCCTCCTAACCAACACAAGGACATACTAGCACCGAGGCAGAACCAGCTTTCATCAGAAAACACAACGAATCTCCACCCTGCTCTCCACTGAGCTCCCGCTTGGCACCACTGAAGTCGCAAATGGCTTTGGTTTGTGGTCAGTGGTACGCACGCTACAGGACCTCTGGGTCGGAGCTTGAAGTAACCTCCTTGAAGCAACCGGTTTGTAACAGGTCGTTGTGTCACTGTGGTTCCAGGGGCTGCTAAAATTGCTGCTGCAGATGCAAAATGATGAGCCAGAATCATGTGCCAAACACGACGGGTATTCATCGTGGTAGTGCCATGTGGTCGTCCGGAGACCAGTCTTCTTGCGACTGTACATTCCCTGACCACTGTTGCCAGGCGTCATGTACAGTGGCTACATTCCTGCTAGGCCCTTCTCCAATATCGCAGAAGGAACTTACAGCGTCTCGCAGCCCTATTACACGGCCTTGTTCAAACTCAGTGGGATGCTGATAATGGCGTCTTTGTCGCCTTAAAGGCATTTTTGACTACCATCAACTCACCACGTCCGAACTCAGAGGTAACTAAAGCCCACGACCGTTAAAGCGTAAATTTAAAGCAAATCTTATTTGCATCCTCATAGTGGCACTATTAGCGGCTCTTTTATTCGACTGGCACGAAATTGGAATGGGCATCATCTTTCAGACATAGAAACATGACTATCATCTTTAGTTTAAGTGCACATCTCCTATTTCGAGTTGCGATTTTTTTGTGTAGTTTACAATGTAAGGTAAGTCCGAGGTATACTAATGTGTTAAGTTTATGGGATAGGATGGTCAAAGATGACTGCGTTTTTTTGTGAAGGTGTATCTTGAGGAGTCAGTGGTGACATCAGGACATAAATTGTTTATAGGAAGTTGAGGGGATACTTGAACTTATGAAGTGTAGGGTACAGGTTTTAGGAAAGCGGTAAGCGAATAGGAGGGCATGCTTTAGGCGGCTCAAGAGCATATGATATACAAGGAAAGGAGAGAGAGGACAGATCGTTGGGTCATACCTGGAATAGGATGGAAGTTACGAAAATTGGTATTGTGAAAGATGAGAAAGATGGGCTGGTTATTGTGTGATCGTTTCTTGCTTTGTGGAAACCTGTATGAGAAAGTATATATATGACACGTGCCAGCAGTGTTGCCAGCGTCGGAGAGGCACAAAACTGGTTGGCTCGAGTTCTCTGATATCGACCTGTCAGCTAACCTGCTTGTGTGTTGCAGCTCGTCTTACACTTTCTCCTTGTCAACTACCGAGGCAATCCATAAGTTACGCCTCATCTACTTCATCCGTTAAGGTGTGATCGATGTGTTATGTTTTAGGGTATGTTAAGTATTTCGCAAACAGATGGTGCTATTCGGTTACAGCTTTAGAAGGCCGTGGCAAACTGCTGACATCTGTACCTGTAAGAGATCCAAGGGATCAACAGTCACGCCACACAGTAATTTTGGATGGTATTGTATGTTTTCTGTCTGCGTCAATGAACTGGGAATAAAGAAATAAATATCGTAAAAGTAAAACTTGCCGCTTCGCAAAAAAAGAGGAACAACAAAAAACTGTTTTTAACAAACGCACACGGGGTACACAGTGACCGCTGAAATTAATAAATCCGCGAAGGTTGCCTATTATTTGATTTGTTTCACTATTTTCGCTTATTAGAAGCGAGCCCTTTCAGATAATGCCCTGGTGGCAACACGTTAGTGCTGGAAAAACACTGCTCCGTAACATCGACAACAACTGCTACAAAAATGTCACCTCTCTCATTGAAAGAAAAGGTCCGCATTAAGTTCTCTTACTGCGACGGGCACTAGCGGACGCAATCCTCCCGGAAAGCTGCATCGCCGAGATGCTGACGTCGACGGCGACCCGACAGTCTTCTGGCGCTGAACCCACCAGCGTACAAAGTTGTTACCAGAATATGTTCCTGACGTAGTCACCCACTTCTGTGGGACTGCGTCAACGATCGACCCTAGAGAGAATACTAATTGCGCACTTTTGAATTTGTTCTCATTCGTGTTCGCAGTTTTGGGGCATCATTGCACGTGAATCATCTCCAGAGAAGTACAGCCATGTTCGCTATGAAGCATCCCGTTCTTAACTGTTGAATAAGAATAATTAACTCTTAATAAAAAGAGGTACGAGGGATATTGGGAAAATAAGGTTCCTGAATTCCAGTCAAGAACAGCTGCCGAGAAACGTAGAAGTAGATATCCTCGGTGTAGCAAAGAAGCTTAAATCACTTAATAAAGGCAAGGCGTCCGGTCCAAACTGTATACCAGTCAGGTTCATTTCAGAGTATGCTGATACAATAGCTCCATATTTAGCAATTATATACTACCCCTCGCTTATAGAAAGATCCGTACCTAAAGACTGGAAAATTGCTCAAGTCACACCAACACCCAAAAAGGGAAATAGGAGTAATCCGTTGAATTACAGGCCCATATCACTAACGTCAATTTGCAGTATGGTTTTGGAACATATACTGTATTCGAAAATTATGAAGTACCTCGAACAAAAATATTTATTGACATATAGTCAGCACGGATTCAGAAAAATCGTTCTTGAGAAACACAACTAGCTCTTTATACTCATGAAGTAATGAATACTATCGACAGGGGATGTAAAATTGATTCCATATTTTTAGTTTTCAGTCTTCTGGCGAGTGCGGGAAAGCTACTTCAAACAGCATAGTGAACGCATTATTGTGGCCAAGATAGACACGAAGCCCACGCCTACTACAGTAGTACAAGTTTATATGCCAATTAGCTCTGCAGACGATGAAGAAATTGAGAAAATGTATGATGAGATAAAAGAAATTATTCAGGTAGTGAAGGGAGACGAAAATTTAATAGTAATGGGTGACTGGAATTCGAGAGTAGGAAAATGGAGAGAAGGAAATATAGTGGGTGAATATGGATTGGGGGTGAGAAACGAAAGAGGAAGCCGTCAGGTAGAATTTTGTACAGAGCATAACTTAATCACAGCTAACACTTGGTTCAAGAATCATGAAAGAAGGTTGTATACGTGGAAGAACCCTGGAGATTCTAAAAGGTTTCAGATACATTATATAATGGTAAGACAGAGATTTAGGAACCAGATTTTAAATTGTAAGACATTTCCAGGGGCAGATGTGGACTCTGACCACAATCTATTGGTTATGAACTGTAGATTAAAACTAAAGAAACTGCAAAAAGGTGTGCGACTGCTACGGTCGCAGGTTCGAATCCTGCCTCGGGCATGGATGTGTGTGATGTCCTTAGGTTGGTTAGGTTTAAGTAGTTTTAAGTTCTAGGGGACTGATGACCACAGCAGTTGAGTCCCATAGTGCTCAGAGCCATTTGAACCATTTGCAAAAAGGTGGGAATTTAAGGAGATGGGACCTGTATAAACTGAAAGAACCAGAGGTTGTATAGAGTTTCAGGGAGAGCATAAGGTAACAATTGACAGAAATGGGGGAAAGAAATACAGTAGAAGAAGAATGGGTAGCTTTGAGGAATGAAATAGTGAAGGCAGCAGAGGATCAAGTAGGTAAAAAGACGAGGGCTAGTAGAAATCCTTGGGTAACAGAAGAGATACTGAATTTACTTGATTGAAGGAGATAATACAAAAATGCAGTAAGTGAAACAGGCAAAAAGGAATACAAACGACTCAAACATGAGATCGACAGGAAGTGCAAAATGGCTAAGCAGGGATGGCCAGAGGACAAATGTAAGGATGTAGAGGCTTATCTAAAGAGGGGTAAGATAGATACTGCCTACAGGAAAATTAGAGAGACCTTTGGAGAAAAGAGAACCACTTGCATGAATATCAAGAGCTCAGATGGGAACCCAGTTCTAAGCAAAGAAGGGAAAGCAGAAAGGTGGAAGGAGTATATAGAGGGTCTATACAGGGGCGATGTTCTTGAGAACAATATTATGGAAATGGAAGAGGAGGTAGATGAAGATGAAATGGGAGATACGATACTGCGTGAAGAGTTTCACAGAGCTCCGAAAGTCCTAAGTCGAAACAAGGCCCCGGGAGTAGACAACATTCCTTTAGAACTACTGACAGCCTTGGGAGAGCCAGGCCTAACAAAACTCTACCATCTGGTGAGCAAGATGTATGAGACAGGCGAATACCCTCAGACTTCAAGAAGAATGTGGTAATTCCAATCCCAAAGAAAGCAGGTGTTGACAGATGTGAAAATTACCGAACTATCAGTTTAATAAGTCACAGCAGCAAAATACTAACGCGATTTCTTTACAGACGAATGGAAAAACTGGTAGAAGCTGGCCTGGGGAAGTTCAGTTTGGATTCCGTAGAAATGTTGGAACACGTGAGGCAATATTGACCCTACGACTTATCTTAGAAGAAAGATTAAGGAAAGGCAAACCTACGTTTCTAGCATTTGTAGACTTAGAGAAAGCTTTTGACAATGTTGACTGGAATACTCTCTTTCAAATTCTGAAGGTGGCAGGGGTAAGATACGGGGACCGAAAGGCTATTTACAATTTGTACAGAAACCAGATGGCATCTATAAGCGTCGAGGGGCACGAAAGGGAAGCAGTGGTTGGGAAGGGAGTGAGACAGGGTTGTAGCGTCTCCCCGATGCTATTCAATCTGTATATTGAGCAAGCAGTAAAGGAAACAAAAGAAAAGTTAGGAGTAGGTATTAAAATCCATGGAGAAGAAATTAAAACTTTTAGGTTTGCCGATGACATTGTAATTCTGTCAGAGACAGCAGTTGAACGGAATGGACAGTATCTTGAAAGGAGGGTATAAGATGAACATCAACAAAAGCAAAACGAGGATAATGGAATGTAGTCAAATTAAATCGGGTGATGCTGAGGGAATTAGATTAGGAAATAAGACACTTAAAGTAGTAAAGGAGTTTTGCTATTTGGGGAGCAAAATAACTGATGATGGTCGAAGTAGAGAGGATATAAAATGTAGACTGGCACTGGCAAGGAAAGCGTTTCTGAAGAAGAGAAATTTGTTAACATCGAGTATTGATTTATGTGTCAGGAAGTCGTTTCTGAAAGTATTTGTGTGGAGTGTAGCCATGTATGGAAGTGAAACATGGATGATAAATAGTTTGGACAAGAAGAGAATAGAAGATTTCGAAATGTGATGCTACGGAAGAATGCTGAAGATTAGATGGGTAGATCACATAACTAATGAGGAGGTATTGAACAGAATTGGGGAGAAGAGGAGTTTGTGGCACAACTTGTCTAGAAGAAGGGATCGGTTGGTAGGACATGTCCTGAGGCATCAAGGGATCACCAATTTGGTACTGGAGGGCAGCGTGGAGGGTAAAAATCGTAGAGGGAGACCAAGAGATGAATACACTAAGCAGATTCAGAAGGATGTAGGCTGCAGTAGGTACTGGAAGATGAAGAAACTTGCACAGGATAGAGTAGCGTGGAGAGCTGCATCAAACCAGTCTCAGGTCTGAAGACCACAATAACAACAACAACTGTTTTCAGATGATGCTGTCATTTACCTTCTTTTTAAGTCATCAGATGATCAAAAGGAATTGCAAAATGATTTATATAATATATCTGTGTGGTACTTGAAGTGGCAATTGATCCTGAATAAAGAAAAGTGTGAAGTTTTTCACGTGAGTACTAAAAGAAATTCGCTAAATTTCGATTACGTGATAAGTCACACAAATCTGAAGGCTTTAAATTCAACTAAATATTTAGGGATTAGAATTACAAATAACCTAAAGTGGAATGATTACATAGATATTGTTGTGGGTGGAGCAAACCAAGACTGCGATTCACTTAGGTGCAACAGGTCTACTAAAGAGACTGCTTACACCACGCTTGTCCGCCCTGTTCTGGACTACTGCTGAGTGGTGTGGGATCCGCATCACTTGGGACTGACATCGAAAAAGTTCAAAGATGGGTAGTTCGATTTGCATTATCGCGAAATAGGGGAGATAGTGCCACAGACATGATACGTGAATTGTAGTGGCAATCATTATAAGAAAAGCATTTTTCGTTGCAACGGGATTTTATCATGAAATATCAACCACCAATTTTCTCCTCCGATAGCAAAAAAATTCTGTTGGCGCCTACCTACATAGTGAGAAATTATCATCACGATAAAATAAGAGAAATCAGGGCTAGTACAGAAAAATGTAAGTACTCGTTTTCCCCGAGCGCCGTTCGAGAGTGGAACGGTAGAGAGAAATTGAACCCTCTGCCAGGGACTTTATTGTAAATAGCAGGGTAATCACATAGATGTAGATTCACTGATATGAATATTTATCACCCAACAACTCGTGGTGGGCTTAGAAACACACAATACACTGTGACAAAAGTCATGGGATAGCGATGTGGACATGTGCAGATGGTTGTAGGATCGCATACACAAGGTATAAAACGGCAGTGCATAGGCGGAGCAGTCATTTCCACTTAGGTAATTCATGTGGAAAGGTTTCCGATGTAATTATAGTCGCACGACGGAAATAAAGACTTTGAACGCGGAATGTTAGTTGGAGCTAGACGCGTGGGAGATTCGCTTTCGGAAATGAGTATCAAGAGAGTGCCGAAATACCAGATTTCAGCCATTACTCCTAACCATGGACAACGCAGTGCCCGCCGTCCTTCACTTAACGGCAGAGAGCAGCGGTGTTTGCTTAGAGTTGTAAGCGCTAACAGAAAGGCGACATTGCGTGAAATAACCGCAGAAATCGATGTGGAACATAGCACAAACGTGTCCGTTAGGAAAGTACGGCGAAATTTGGCGTTAATGGACTATGGCAGCAGACGGCCGACGTGAGTGCCTACGCTAATAGCACGACATCGCCTGCAGTCATCTCTAGGGCTCGTGACCATATCGGTTGAACCCTAGACGATAGGAAAATAGCGGCCTGGTCAGATGAGTTCCTATTTCAGTTGGTAAGAGCTGATGACAGGGTTCGAGTGTTTTCAGACCTCACGAAACCATGGACCCAGGTTGTTAACAAGGCACGTTTCAAGCTGTGGTGTCCTCATAACGGTGTGGACTGTGTTTACAAGGAATGGAGTGGATCCTCTGGTCCAACGAACCGATCATGGACAGCAAATAGTTATGTTTGGCTGCTTGTAGACTATTTGTAGCCCTTCATTGACTTCGTGTTCCCAAACAAAGATGGAATTTTCATTGATGACAATGGGCCATGTTATTGGGCCACAATTTTTGGCGATTGGTTTGAAGGACCTTCTGGACAATTCAAGCGAATGATTTGGCTGTCCAGATCACCCGGCATGAATCCCATCGCACATTTATGAGACATAATCTAGAGGTCAGTTCGCTCACAAAATCCTGCACCAACAACACATTCGCAATTATGGACGGCTATAGAGGCGTCAGGAGGCTTCCAACGACTTGAGTTCATGCCACGGCCAATTGCTGCACTACGCCGGATAAAACGAGGTCCGACACGATATTAGCAAGTATCCCATGAGTTTTGTCACCTCTGTGTAAACTGAGTGGCTTTATTGATTACTATTCCCAAAGAGTACATAGTTATACGTATTTCATTGTTAACCAGATAAAACATTTGTCGCTGAAAGGATTAAAAAGCCTTGTAAACAAATTATTCCGCATATCACGTATAGGCATCTCGCTCCTCCTTTTCTTTTTCTTCTTCTTCTTCTTCTTCTTCTTCTTGTCTTATGCTTCAACTTCTTCGCATTAATTCCGTTTAGTACGGGGTCATCTGTACTCAAGATGTGGCTAGTTTATTTTATTGAACTTGGCGGCCGAATGCTCGCTTGTTCACCACAATCGTCAGGTGCCTAATGGAATAGAGCCGCGAACACCAGCTGTATCTGAATCGTGTAAACTTCGTTGTATGTGTGATCGTATTTTAAATGCTAGTGTATCATCTTTTCTGAGACAGAAATTGGGGACCAGCCCATCATTTGCCTAAACGAGTGTTGGAAAACGCCTGAAAACCACACACAAGCTGGCCAGTGCACCGGCCACTGTCGTTAATTCGCTGCTAGGATTCCGGTCGGGACTCGCTCACCTCTCCTACGGGCGCTGCGGTTACGCTATGCAAGCAAGTTATCAGGGAGGCGCTCGGCTTACCTAATCGCACAACAGGAATTAACATAAGAAAAGCAAAACTTCTTTGATATCAATACCAGACCTATGTCATGCCGAGTTTTTTTCCCTTCGTTGGCGCACGTCTCAATCTGGACAATTTAATGTCCTTGCAATTATTATTTGTTTCTGTTATTGAAAATGCTCACTGGGCAAAAGCAGTAGCGTATCCAAAGTTAGGTTAATTCCTTTCTCTAACTTTACTTAACATGTCCGAATTACGGGTGAAACAAAAGTTATTGTTAACGTAAAATCAAGAATGTCCTGCAGAAACCTCTTAAGAATCTGCACATCCTTAACGAAATTTGGCTCCTATGCTAAATGCGCTTTTTCTAACAACAACAACTAAGAATGAGATTTTCACTCTGCAGCGGAGTATGCGCAGATATGAAACTTCCTGGCAGATCAAAACTGTATGCCGGACCGAGACTCGAGCTCGGGATCTTTGCCTTTCGCGGGCAAGTGTTCTACCAACTGAGCTACCCAAGCACAATTCATGCCCCGTTCTCACAGCTTTACTTCTGCCAGTACCTCGTCTCCTACCTTCCAAACTTAACCGAAGCTCTTCTGCGAACCTTGCAGAACTAGCACTCCTGAAAGAAAGGATATTGCGGAGACATGGCTTAGCCACAACCGGGGGTGTGTTTCCAGAATGAGATTTTCACTCTGCAGCGGCGTGTGCGCTGATATGAAACTTCCTGGCAGATCAAAACTGTGTGCCGGACCGAGACTCGAACTCGGGACCTTTGCCTTTCGCGGGCAAGTGCTCTACCAACTGAGCTACCCAAGCACGACTCAATCCTCGTCTCATTCTGGAAACATCCCCCAGGCTGTGGCTACGCCCTGTCTCCGCAATATCCTTTCTTTCAGGAGTGCTAGTTCTGCAAGGTTCGCAGAAGAGCTTCTGTAAAGTTTGGAAGGTAGGAGACGAGATACTGGCAGAAGTAAAGCTGTGAGAACGGGGCGTGAGTTGTGTTTGGGTAGCTCAGTTGGTAGAGCACTTGCCCGCGAAAGGCAAAGGTCCCGAGTTTGAGTCTCGGTCTCGCACACTGTTTTGATCTGCCAGGAAGATTCATATCAGCACACACGCCGCTGCAGAGTGAAACTCTCATTCTGGAAACATCCCCCAGGCTGTGGCTAAGCCATGTCTCCGCAATATCCATTCTTCCAAGAGTGCTAGTTCTGCAAGGTTCGCAGAAGAGCTTCTGTAAAGTTTGGAAGATAGGAGACGAGGTACTGGCAGACGTAAAGCTGTGAGGACGGGGCGTGAGTCGTGCTTGGGTAGCTCAGTTTGTAGAGCACTTGCCCGCGAAAGGCGAAGGTCGCGAGTTCGATTCTCGGTCTGTCACACAGTTTTGATCTGCCAGGAAGTTAACAACAACTAAGTTTACGGGGTCAGTTGTAAGAATAAGAACAATCTACAAAACCACTTAACTTTACATTAAGCTGACAAAATCATGGGATACCTCCTTTTGCTTGGCGTGGTGCAGCAGCTTGACGTGGCATGGACTCAACAAGTCGTTGGAAGTCCCTTGCAAAAATATTGAGCTGTACTGCCTATACCGCCGTCCACAACTACGAAAGTAGTGCCGGTGCAGGATTTTGTGCACGGGACGAACTCTCTGTTATTTCCCATAAATATTCGACGGGATTCATGCCGGGCGATCTGGGTGCCCGAATCACTCGCTCGAATTCTCCATAATGTTCTTCAAATCAATCGCGAACAGTTGTCACCCGGAGACATGGCGCATTGTCATTCCTTCGTTGTTTGGGAACATGAAGTCCATGAATGTCTGCAAATGGTCTCCAACTATCCGAATATAACCATTTCCAACCAACAATCGGTTCAGTTGGACCAGAGGATCCAGTCAATTCCTTGTAAACACAGCCCAAACCATTATGGAGCAACCACCAGTTTGCACAGTGCCTTGTTGACAAGTTGGGTCCATGGTTTCGTGGGGTCTGCGCCACACCCACACCCTATCATCAGCTCTTACCAAGTGAAATCGGGACTCATCTGACCAGGCCACGGTTTTCTTTCGTCTAGAGTCCAACCGATATGGTCTGGTGCCCAGGAGAGCATTGCAAGAGGCCGGCCGGGGTGGCCGTGCGGTTCTAGGCGCTTCAGTCCGGAACCGCGGGACTGCTACGGTCGCAGGTTCGAATTCTGCCTCGGGCATGGATGTGTGTGGTGTCCTTAGGTTAGTTAGGTTTAGGGGAGGGGACTGATGACCTAAGATGTGAAGTCCCATAGTGCTCAGAGCCATTTGAACCCAGCACTGCAAGCAATGCCTTGCCGTTAGCAAAGTCACTCGTGGCGGTCCTTTGCTGCCACGGCCCATTAATGACAAATTTTTCCGCACTGTCCTACCGGACACATTAGTCACACGTTACACAGCGATTTCTGTGGTTATTTCACGCGGTCTTTCTTGTCTGTTAACACTGACAAAGCAACACAAACCCAGATGGTGTGTGTCGTTAAGTGAAGGCGGTCGGTCACTGCGTTCCATCGGAAACCTTTTCGCATGAATCACCTGAGTACAAATGACAGCTCCACCAATGCACTGCCCTTTTATACCTTGTGTACGCAATACTACCGCCATGTGTATGTGAGAACATCGCCGCCGCGCTGGATTAGCCGAGCGGTCTTAGGCGCTGCAGTCATGGACTGTGCGGCTGGTCCCGGCGGAGGTTCGAGTCCTCCCTCGGGCATGGGTGTGTGTGTTTGTCCTTAGGATAATTTAGGTTAAGTAGTGTGTAAGCTTAGGGACTGATGACCTTAGCAGTTAAGTCTCATAAGATTTCGCACACATTTAAACATTTGGAACTGTCAGCTTTTTATTTTAGTAGCTTACTAAAAATGAAAACAATGAAAGATGTTAAACTTTCACAGAAATGACGCACCAGTAAAGTAATACTAAAATATACTCACCTCCTCACTTAAGTCGACAATCTAAAGAACGGCCGATGGCTAAGATAATTTAATTTCGGTCGCAAGTGAAGTTGTGAACGAACTTTGTACAATCACGTGGGGTAAATGTGCAAGCATGGAACAATTTCTCCTCAGGTACCGAAGTAAAATGTGACTGGTATGTGACCTTTCCGTTTAGCAATCTTCCAATGTTTGAGGCAACTCAATGGCTTCATAAAGCCAGTATTAAAAGTAATTTTAGTTTCGTGACTGGCTGCATTTATTTTACGCGAAACTTCAAGTAGGTTTATCACACATCACAATGACCTTTAAGCATGGAACGGCAATGGTAGACGCCGACAGTATCTGCACATTCGCGCTGTAGAGCACCTGATGGAAAACTGAGCGACTTTTGAATTTGTTTGTGCCTTTTGTACGCTGATGGATGACTACAAAAGAAATAAAATCTACTGAAATAAAAAGAACGGACCATAACGATGACATGATATCTGTGCGAACTTTACAGATACACTTAGCCTGTAATGTAAAGAATAAGTAATAAAATTGTAAGTCTGTGCCAGAGCAGAACCTGAACCTGGATTCCCGACTTATCGCCTTAAGTATTAGACTAGTCACGCCTCTATGTGTAGTTCAAACTGCCAATGTCATTGATGATACCACCTACGATTTCCGAACACTGGCATCATACATAGGTTCTCCCACATGGTGTGTGTGAAGATCGTACCTTGCCCTGCCACAATGTATAAAATCTGATCAAAAGTTTCCGAATTGTTCTTACACTGTACACAGCAAACTATGCTCTAAGATGTGTTTCATATTCTTCCGCATTTAGTCTTTCCCGAGGCACAATACGGGGACCACACCGCAAACACGAAAAACACGCCATACGGTAACACAACCTCCTGCGTACTTCACCATTGGCACTACCCATGATGGCAGCTAACGCTCCCCAGGCGTTCGTCAAACCCAAACACTTCCATCAGATTACCACAGGGTGAAGCGTCATTCATCACTGCAGATCACTCATTTCTAGTCATTCACTGTCCAGTGGCGTTACTATTAACAGCGCCTCTAGCATCTATTAGTACTGATCACAGACATTATGTGGGGTATGAGTTGTCGACTATGGTACCTCATTCGTTTAAACTCGCACAGTTATTTTGCCTGCTGGACTGCTAGTCGCACTTTATAACCGATGAGTGATTCCTTCCATTGATTTCATGTGATTTTTTTACAACCATCCTTCGCAAAAATTGCCAGTCCGTGTCCATCAGTATGTAAAGACTGGCTAGTCTCGGTTTAACTGTGGTCGTTGCTTCGCATTTTCACGTCACACTCTCGTCACCGGCAGTCGAATTTAGCTGTAGGAAGTTGAAATGTCGCGGATGGATTTGTTACTCAAGTGACATGCAATGGCTAGTCCACGTTCGAAGTCACTCACCTGTGCTGACCGAGCCACACTGCTCTCGCTACTTCTACACAGTACTCCCCGCCTCCTTTTATACGGGTGTGTCCGCTTTTCTTGACATCTAGTGGCCAACTGCCTATTACTTACGGTATCCGAGTACTTCTGATCATTTAATGTACAAGGTGAGTGGAGTACAACGTAATAGCACTTATATTTAGTGAACACTTCATGATATCGAACCGAAGTTTCCGGAAAACGATAGCAGGTAGAGGGGTACGTAATTTTCTTCTGTGGTTGATACTCTTATATATTTTATCAACCGATGTATTGAAACAACTATGGTTTTTTAATTTTAAATAGTATACACATCTGATGGCATCTTCAACTTTTGTATTCCTGTCTTCCTCAGTTGCATACAATAATACGCTATATTGATAATTTTTACTTTTTGGACCGTCTGACTACAATTGAATGAATCACAATTTTCGTGCCATACGCGTTTCGCCTTTATTTTTTGCAAGTCATCTTCAGTGCCAGGTTGTACGGACGATTTTCTACATATTCCGATTTTCTACATATTACGTTTCTGTTCCATTTTTGGTGGCTTTCCTGTACTTACAATTGCCACTTAGGGTTTCTTCCACATTTCACAGCACTAGGAATTGCATCAAAACAAGTGTCCAGTTCCTAGTGCTGTGAAATGCGGAAAAATCCCCAAGTGGCCATCATAAGAAGAGGAACGTCACCAAAAATGGAACAGAAACGTAATATGTAGAAAATCGTCCACGCAACCTGTCACTGAATATGCCTTGCAAAAAATAAAGGCGAAACACGTGTGGCACGAAAATTGTGTTTCATTCAGCTGTAGTCAGACAGTCCAAAAAGTAAAAATTATCAATATACCATAATATCCGATGACATTCAAAAGTTCTGAAAAAACGAATGCTCTGATATAACGCTTGTTAATGCCAGCTTTTAAACATTTTGCAACAAAAAGTTTTTCAGAAATTGAGAGGTATGGCTGCATAATTTGGTCACTCCAGTGCAAACACTGGTAAGTGGGACTCTCGTGCTAGACTCCATAGCTATAGGTAGCAAGAAGATAGGCCTTTGCCACTAAGGCAAAAAACATTTCCTCTTGGCCCTTGTAAAATATAAATGCATCGTCAGCTGTGATTGTTGTAAAATGAAATATGTACTAATTTCTAGTGTGTCAAAGATGCCCTAGGAGGACTGCACTGATGAGATAAATCACTATGACCACCTACTTAGTAGCGCGTTGGTCCACCTTTGGAGCGCTATAGGAGATCAAAAACGAAACCAGTACTAGTCTAATGTTGCGGGATGCGCACTTCAGGCATGAAATCGCCGCTGTTCCATCAATGCTAACGCGCTTCCCTCGTTCCCGCTGTAGTATCGACGATTATGACGAGTCTGAGAACTGTGGCGCTGCAGTCGCTTCGTAGTCGTCGACTCGTTCCTTCTTACTGAAGCATAGAGAGTGTTGTTCGGCTGCCGGCTGTTGTGACCGAGCGGTTCTAGGCGCCTCAGTCTGGAACCGCGCGACCGCTACGGTCGCAGGTTCGAATCCTGCCTCGGGCATGGATGTGGTCCTTAGATTAGTTAAGTATAAGTAGTTCTAAGTTCTAGGGGACTGATGACCTCAGATGTTAAGTCCCATAGTGCTCAGAGCCATTTGAACCATTTTTGTTGGGCTGGTCGCGACTTATTGTTAGTACGGAGATGAATACACGAGCTTGCTGCTTACAGTAGCACTGACAAGGCGAAATTAGCGTTGACGGGATCAGGATGTTCTTTAACGACGCTATGTTTTGGGAAACTGTGGCCGCTATAATATGAAAATTAATTAGTGTAAAGATACTATCCTAAATGTGGTTAGAGGAGGAGTGATATCTGAAATAAGTTTCACGATACAGTTCACGCTTCAGAAGTAAAACACAAATTTCGTCCAGTGCAAGTAAAATGGTTGGATTCTTGTTCATTCCGCATCCACAATGAGAAGAAAAACTGAGAACTAGGCAACGTCACTGTTACATCCCTGTGACAGAAAGACGCGCGGTTTCTGTATTCATTTGGTCATGGCAACTTACGTTTATGTGGTATCGATAGCTACGATGCCACAACATAGGTGCGCTCTGCTAGGTTGGCACCACGACACCGACACAGAACAGCGCCCTCTAGCTGGGGTTGTGCAGCTCTACAACGCCGCTCCAGATTCTACCCATTTGATTCCGAGTAGATGAGCAAGCAACATCGTTTCTATTTCATAGTGGGCGAGCCACTACAGATTTTTGCCTGTGTACCTTCTAGCCGATGTTTGATTGATGTGCAGCTTGGCTCCTACGTGCTCATCTTAGCCAAATTATGTAAGCCTAATGTAACCCTAATTATTCCTACAGTAAAGGTGATTTAAATTTAAACGCAGTACAGAAGCATTTCACCTTTTCCTGCTCCTTCTCACTTCCTACATTCGGCCTACCCTTCATTTTACAGTTTATTTTTATAATTACTCACCATTTAGAGACTGCACTTCATCCTCATTTTATGTTTTGTGATGCTGTCGTTACAGAATTGGTAATGGCTTGAAAATGTGTATATGTCAACGTCATTGTTAGACACTCTCTGAATGGATATTAATTATTAAAATAAATTTACAGTAGTCTCTCAAAACGTGTTATCTACGACGGTATTTCGGAAAGTAAAGATGCACCGTACACCAGAGGAACAGAAGAGTTTTGGCGAGCAAGTTGGCAACACTGGTGTTAACCTTGAACCGTTATCTTTCTCCTCGAGGTCGTTCGGCAGTTGAACGTTGCTTCTGGTTGGAGCAGATCATGCTTAAAATGTCTGCGCCGATTCAGAATCCCGCCAAATGCGAAGTGCGCTCCGTCATACGTTTCCCACATGCAAACGATCAGCGACCAGCGGATATTCACAAAGAAATTGTTTCTGTTTATAGGAACATTAAGAATCGACAAAATGTAACGAAATGGTGTCGTCATTTCTCTGAAGGTAGGAGTGATGTTCATGACGAACAAAGAACAGGTCGGCCATCTGAGATCTCTGATACCCTTCTTCGGAGAACGGAGGAAGCAATTCGTGCGAATAGACACATTGAAAGAATTGCATCAGATCATACTGGACAATTCTATAATGTTGTGACTGTCAAGTTAGGGTACAGGAAATTGTGCGCGCGCTGGGTTCCAAAACTGTTAACGGAAGAACACAAAAAGAAAAGGATGGGCTTTGCACTCGACTTCCTCACACGCTATGCTGAAGCAGGTGATGAGTTTCTTGATCACATTGTGACAGGTGACGAGACGAGGGTTTATCACCATACACCTGAATCCAAGCAACAATCAATGCAATGGCACCATTCGAATTCACCAAAAGCCAAGAAATGCAAAACGTCGATTTCAGCGTAGAAAATTATGGCTTCCGTTTTTTGGGACAGACAAGACATCCTTCTGTTAGAATTTATGCCTCCTGGAACGACAGTTAATGCTGCTGCATATTGCGAGACTTTGAAACGTCTTCAAAGAGCAATTCAAAACAAACGCAGGGGAATGCTGACAAGTGGAGTCCGCTTTTTTCATGACAACGCTCGGCCTCACACAGCGCTCTTAACTAAAGCACTACTCAAACAATTCAAATGCCCGCATCTCGTGGTCGTGCGGTAGCGTTCTCGCTTCCCACGCCCGGGTTCCCGGGTTCGATTCCCGGCAGGGTCAGGGATTTTCTCTGCCTCGTGATGGCTGGGTGTTGTGTGCTGTCCTTAGGTTAGTTAGGTTTAAGTAGTTCTAAGTTCTAGGGGACTGATGACCATAGATGTTAAGTCCCATAGTGCTCAGAGCCATTTGAACCATTTGAAACAATTCAAATGGGACGTATTGGACCATCCGCCATACAGCCCGGATTTTGCGCCCACCGTCTTCCATGTTTTCCGTTACCTGAAGTCACATCTTGGTGGAAAATCATTCCACGACGATAAAGAGATCATAGATGAAGTTGAAATGTGGGTCCAACAACAGGCGGCAACCTTCTATGACTGTGGGATACAAAAGCTTGTGCACCGACTTAACAAATGTTTGGATAACGGGGGTGATTATGTCGTAAAATAACAAATAATCCAGTTAATAAGATGTAACTGACGTTTTCTAAATAAATGTTCTATTTAAGGACTGCGAGCCATTGTATCTTTACTTTTCGAAATGCCCTCGTATATAAATGTATGTAAGCCCATAAGCACAACAACATTCACTGCTAATCGATAGATCGTTATATTCATGTGTAACTTGCTTCTGTCACTTAAAAAGTAGGGAGTTTTGTGTCATTTCAATTTGCACTTGAGAACGACTATAGAGCCGAAATCGTGATTGTGTCAAATAAATAACAGTAATTTACAGTATAATGGCGGAAATTTCTTTAAAAACGGCTGCGTATGTAGCGAGAATGCCACGAATCTGCAGTTATACTTGTGAATTCGTGTACCCGGTCTTCTTTTAAAGCGAGTCGAGTGCAGTTGTACCCGATAACCAAATGAGGTGACGAGTGGGCTGCGGCGGAAGCACACGAAGTCAAGTTTACGAGTACACGGAGACGGTGAGTTCGAAGATGACGTCATAGGACTCGCTGGCGAGTTTAAAGCGAGCTCATTTCTGATCTCTACTACGTATAGGACGCGCAACTTCCGTAATTACGATCGAGTGATTTGTGTACGTGGAGCTGCGCACCCCACTTCATTCCGGATGCAGGGGTTGGGCAAAAATATGGAACACCGCGAGAAATGCATGCTTGTATATAAATGCAGATGCTAGTCAACCGTGCAGGTAGCACTGTTCTATCTGATCACAAACGGCTCCTCTGCAGTGTCCTCAACACGTTGCTGGTGTCAGTCGTGGTCAGAACAGTGTTCTATGTAGTCGTGAGTGCATTATGTCGAGATGAGTGAATTCGACCTTGGCCAAATTGCTGGTGCTCTTGTGGTGGGTGCTTCCGTAACGAAGAAACATGAAGTGTTTGGTGTTTCAAGAGGTACCGCATGGAAATTACAGCATACAGGGGAAGCTGAAAAACATCATCTGCTATATCACAATGTGCACGAAAATGTATGTTGAGCTATCATTGAAGAAGGTTCGGGCGATAAATGAGAAGCAGCTGCAAAAGTCACTGCAGAACTGAATGTCGCACTCGCGAGCCCTGTGAGCACCAAAACAAAACGAATGGAGCTCCAGCCGTAAATCCCAGACTATAGAGCAATGGAAAAATGTCATTTGGACGGAGTCTTGTTTGTTTGCAACTTATAACTGAGTTTACGTAGCAAGAGTGAAACATGCCAGGGGTTTGGTGATGATCTGGGCAGCCATAGAGTGGTATTCCATGATCCTCATGGTTACTCTGCAAGGCGGCATTAGTGTCAAGGATTATGTGATCGTTTCCCTTCTTTTCCCTGCCACAGCTGGATGTGTTGCTTGACCTAACTGTGCAAGACAAAGTTTTGACAGTTTATTTATATTTTTCGACACATTTATGTACTTTGACACGTATGAAAACAAATAAGTATGCACAATATAGGTTAACGTATAATCCTTTGCTTTAAAATTTGGTGGATACTTCGTTCTTCGATCGCAATGGATCGGAAACGCCCGCGATCTTCACAGAGTAAAAATCTTATTATAAATATTGTACCGAATCTGCCGTCTTCCCAGTTTCAAATAATTTTTGGTAGTCATTTTGAGTTCTTTCCACGCATGTTGACCTGTTCTAGCCCACTTTTGTCACTACAGTACCACTTCGGGCATATTTGTATAGACGTGAAGTGCCCATTATACAGAGGCAGCATGGCACATAGTTTTATTGGTAAAAAAAAGGCTAACTAAAAACATAGTTTGAAAATCTCAGAACCTTTGCGATTATCCTAAGACCCTTTCCATGAGTTCACTGCGTCAGTTAAAACTACATTTACCCCTCAGACTGGAGACTACATACTTACACCGGCGTCCAAAGTTACAGCAACGAACCGCTATTTCCCCGTGTTGTGTCTAATTCACTGTGTAATCATACGAACTGTCAACAAATGTCCGTACAATCGTCTTCTGCACGGAAAGTGGCATTCCAGTCAACGGACAACCATGTCAACCTGACGTCGGGGCACCTATCAAGTGATTTCCCTAAATCGCTCCAGGCAAATGCCGGGATGGTTCCTTTTAAAGGGCACGGCCGATTTCCTTCCCCGTTCTTCCCTAATCCGTTGAAACCGATGACCTCGCTGTCTGGTCTCCTTCCCAAACAACCCAACCCAGCACCTATCAGACGCGGTAGTGTTTGCGGGTAGTCCCACATCCACACTCGCTGTGTACACAATCACCGACGGTGCAGCATGGCACGAAGAAGACGTCTACCAGACTCTCTGCAGTGGAGGACCATAAGAAGAATGGAAGCAGGACAGTCGCAAACTGACGAGGGCCGATGGTTTAATGTGAATCGTTCTGTTGTTTCTCGGTTGTGGCAACAATTTATATAGACCGAAACAGTACCCCAAAGACCAGGGCAAGACCGACCACGTTTGACGTGTGATATCAGAAAGAGAGGATCGTTATTTGGATGTAAGAGCACGATGGTATCGTCTTATCACTGCACGGCAACTGGCATCTGACCTCGCAGCATCCACTGGACTTGTCGTATCGAGATAAACGTTGTCCAGAAAGCTTCGGCAGAGTAGCCTTTGTTGTTGGAGACTTGCTGTATGTGTACCTTTGACGCGTCTTCACAAAATGGAACGTCTAAAGGGGAGTCGTTAACATGCCACCTGGTCAGTTGAACAGTGAGCAAATGTTCTTTTCACAGATGAGTCCCTATTTGGTCTGGAAAGTGGTTGTCGGCGCATTCGCATCAGGAAGAAACGTGGAACATGATTTCGGGACCCAAACATTATGGAAAGAGACCTATATCGAGGAGGATTCCGAATGTTGTGGTCGGGTATTATGTTGACCACATGAACACCTCTTCATGAAACTGTATGGGTGAATCGGCAAGGTTTAACTGCTGTCAGGTATAGTGACGAGATCTTGGGAACTCATGTGCGGCTGTTGCTAGGTGATGAGGCCAAGACTTCGTATTGATGGACGATAATGATCGACGACATAGAGCAAGAGCGATTGGTGTTTTCTTGGAAACGGGAGATATAGCACGTATGGCGTGGCCTGCTCGCTTTCTCGATTTGAATCCCATAGAGAATGTCTGGTCTACACTAGAAGGCGGACTGCATCACTTCAGCATCCACCTGCCACTCTCCAAGACTTGCGAGCACCTCTCCAGGAAGAATAGGCGTAATTGCCTCACCATGAGATTGATGATATTCACAGCATGCCCCGTCGTTGTCAGGCCTGTATTGCTGCCGGAGGTGGTCACACCCCATATTGAGCACATTAACCAGTTGTCGGAATACGTGTGCAAATCCGTTCAGTTGGAGAAAACGAAGGATATTTTTGTCTGCCGTTATGCATATTGCAAATATTTACGTTGTGTATTCTTTACATTGTTTCTACTTTACTGTCATCTGTTTATACTGTTTTGTGAAAAAAAACACAACCTTTCAAAATTTCCTTTTCTTGCTTTAATTTTGGACACCAGTGTATTTTATGTGCTTAAGTATAGTGACTTTGAACCGCCGGATCTCGGTAACGAACAGAGATACTGAAAACAGTTTTAAGGTTCCCGGAGAATACCATCTTAAGAACATAAAAAACTAAAACTAAACTCCCCCCCCCCCCCCCCCGAACAGCCCATGAAGGCCCAACGGTACCAACAGGTCGCCGTGTTATCCTCAGTCCAGAGGCGTCAGCGGATGTTCATATGGAGAGGCATGTGGTCAACAAACCGCTCTTCCGGCCGTATGTCAGTTTCCGAGACCGGAGCCGCTACTTCTCAATCAAGTAGCTCCTCGGTTTGCTTCACAAGGGCTGAGTGCACCCCGCTTGTCAACAGCGCTCGGCAGACCGGATGGTCACCCATCCAAGTGCTAGCCCAGCGCGACAGCGCTTAACTTCGGTGATGTGACGGGAACTGGTGTTACCTCTGCGGCAAGGCCGTTGGCCATCTTAAGAACATACGGAAAGAATTTTGACAATCTGCCGTGAATAGTAGCAATTATAGAAGTGGCTGTCCACATAACTGGTATTTTTGGTACACAGAAATCATGGTTTTTCGGGATTTTCTCAGGAACCTCCCGTGAACCAATGGTGCTTTTAGAAGCCGCCTAAGGTCTATCCACCTCATGCAAAAGAACCAACGGATTTACTCAATTTCGCTGGGCTTGAGGAATGTTAATGTTTAAATTTTGACTCTATACTGTAGGATAGCTACTATGTGCCCGTTGTTCTGATCGCTAAGCCAGGGGCTATGCAAAACACTTGATTCCTCCGTATTTTCGCACGCGGCGTTTTGCAACATACTGGTGCTGTGCGCTGTCGTGCACGGACCGCTTTGTGTATGTACTCATGTTGAAATGTCTGTGGAAACAAGAAAAAGTCCAAAGGCTTGATGCAGCGACTGAGGCTGACACGATAATCCCACTTGGCGGTGGATACACCACAACAGCGAATTCCGGACACTCTGACTTTCAGTTTTAACGTATTTCTATAATATTTTAGCTAAAATTTTTAACATCAATGTTAAATGTACTTGTCTGTACAAGAGTTTTTGAATGGCCTTCAAAACTACATCTTTCGGCTTAAAAAAAAGTACGCCCATCAGTATATCAGCCCATACGAGGGTTTAGTGGATTAAACAAGCAACAAAATTGTGTCCCCCCCTGTGATATTTGCGAAAGATCTCTTTTTGATACCATGAACCGTTCACAAAGTGAAAAGGTGTTATACTTTACGCGAGTCTCGCTGTATGTGAAAGAGTGTCACAATGTATTCATTGCACTACAAATTCAGCACATCTGAATGGTTTACACCGGCACCATTTCATGTCATTGCATCTTCATTCATTTCATCCCCCACTGATTCATTCTATTCATTTCAGTGCATTTAATTCATTTCATCCATACCGGATGTGATAGGGTAAGCTCTTTTCATTTTAGTGCATTTAATTCATTTCAAACATATCCCTTGTGACAGGGTAAGCAACAGCCCATGAGAAGTACCTTTCCGTCCGACGACAACAGATTATCTTCTAAAATCGGTCATAAAACGCGATTATTGCGATAAGTTGCTGTTACTAACCAATTAGAACTATTATTACAGAACGTGATCGGTATTTTTATCTAGCACACGTGATATATAATAGCGATATTTAAGGAACATATTAACAGGTTTGGCTGAAAAATAGGGATCTGGTGAAGCACGTAACTCAACAGTTTAACGTTGAAACACTGCATAAACAATAAAATAAAGCATGGGAATTCGCAAGTAGTGGAAGGTAACTGCGCTTAGTTAACAAAATCGTTATATTCAGTTTATTCCACTCACATCTAAGGCACTGTAATGTGCATATGCGAAATCTATCCGTGTTTCCCGTTGTAGAATAACAAGCCTGACTCCTACATCAATTTACCTAAACATAACTTTTGTTTGTAAATTTATAAGATATCTACTCGTCATATGAATTTAGCTTACTGGAGCAATTTCTTTTTTACAGTTTGAAAGCACTGTGTAGTGCGGAAAATGTTCTCTGACTCACCGATCTGTGGCGGTTGGGTCCCTATCGACGGCGGCGTAGACAGGCTCCATCGGGCCCAGGCCATTACTGCGAGCGTCCATCCGAAGCCTTCTGCTTCTCCACCGCCTCTGCCGGCGGCAGTACTACGCCAGCCGCCAGATGGCATTGGCGTTGCTATTGCGCGTGGGCGGCTAACCCCACACGGCCACACAGCTCCCTCAAGAGGCCTTTGTCAGCTGCGTGTCGTAAATGGTGGCCCCGGATGCGCGATTAAAAAATGACGTCTCCCGCAGTACGGCTGTAGTAATTATAAGTTATTATTATTAGTAATATATTGTTTAATATAAACTAGAATGAGGAATGACGGTGTCTATTCCATCTTTTGAATCATCATATAAGAGCTCATTCTTCTTGTCTAGTTACTTCAGTATTCTGCAAAAACTAGGATATGTAGAGAGCAGGAGGATATTTTCCGGCATTATTAATCTCTCTGCAAGAAACGATTGATAAAAATGATTTGTCTGGAGCAGGTACAGCTCATAGTCAAAAGTCCTGAAGTGAAGCCGCCTCAAAAATACATATTAAAAAATATTTCTTAATAATGAATTACAGAATTTAAATTATCAGGACGCATTTTGAACAGTCCACAGATGAATTTAATAACAACAAATAACTATTTTGGAACAGTGGACATCGAGTGATTTTTGTCGAGTGTGTAGCAGCTAGCTAACTTGTAGATGTAGTCATAGCCTGCATCTTGAAATGCTGGTTGGCTCTACGTATAGCAGAGGTTTGGGGCCGTGGCTTCTGCCGAGTGCAGCATTTACGGGCCTCCCGAAACAACGATTCGTTCAGCCTACCATCAATTTTCACGTTTTGTTGCTTACAACGAGAGGGAAACAACGGATTGCCTGAACTGCACTATCGAATCCTTGTCTCTGTATATATCATCGGTCATTCCACGTCAAATCGTCTGATTTCAGAATATTTTACTGCTCGACCATCACGGATTTCGACGGAATATTATGTGAACGTCCGCCCATGTTCCCAATGAAACAATACTGGCCGAGATACAGTCACTTTGACTCCATACGCGACTTCGCGCGGAGCTAGCGTGAATTCCTGGCGAATTTTAGTTGTTATATCTGGGGCAATATTTTTTGAAATTGGGCTATCTTGTACTACTTTATGCAATATCTTAATAATAATAATGAAAAGAAATTTACAAGCCATTTTCAACCACAAAATTTTGGACGAATTCATCCAAAAATTAAATGCATATGGGCGTGAAAAAGTAAACAGATACAAAGTTTCATTCCCAATGCTGAATAATGAATACTGAATACATTTCCAATATTTAATAAATGGAGTGCAAAACTTGGATTTTTGTAAAATGATCATACTTGCATATTTGCGGGTACTGTCGAGCTGATTTTGCAAAAAAAAAAAAAAAAAAAAAAAAAAAGCTGTGTTCTATAAAACTTTGCAAACGGGACTCATTAGAAAGACCATGATTTTAGCCGTTAAAATGTATTTGATCATCCATCCCGGGCTAACAATGCTAGATAATTTGATTCAAAGTTGGGCGCGAAAATCGCAGAACGAAAAATATGTAAATTACGAGTTCTTATATCTCTTAAAGTAACCGCTTGCTGAACATGCAAATGTGAAATAACTCGGTAGCAAAAGGATGTGGAATACAAAATTCAGTCACCTACTATTTTTCAATAAAAATGACGATTTTTGTGAAAAGGTGAAAGTAGACCATTTTGTCACTTCTTTTACAAATGCTGTTTTCTATTAAAGCTTCATAAACAACTCTCATTCGAAGCAAAGTGTAATAAGCCCCACTCCCCTCAATAGTGGTTGGTTGATTAAAGGCATGATGAACATGAAACTTGGTAAACCACAACTTAGCAACAGGTGGGTTTTAAATACAAAATATCATTAACGTACTGCTTTCTTAATTTCTACGAAATCTGTTCAGACTCTGCCTCTTTCGAAAAAATTACAAAAATATATCACATTCAATTGCTTTTACAAAATTTGTTACCCATAACTGACTTCAAACTAATCGCAGTTGGAAAGGGCATATTTTCAAACAATCAGAAGATCACGTTCGATTTTCTAGTGTGTGCTAACAATACCCGAAATTGATGGAATTGAGGGAAAGGACGATGGCAACAGACTACATTACAGCAACCTGTTGTCCATGTTTCATTACATGTGGTTCGTGGTTTGTATTTTTAAAAGTGACATGTAATACCTCATTAAATTGCAATGGCGTATGGTGACGTTGGCACTACCGCTACAAGAACCGGCAACCCTATTCCCATAAGGGTCACATCCGATAGCTGTGCAGTGGTGTTCTCCATCCATGTTCCAAAGTCTGTAATTTTATTTCTTAATTTAAGTTCCAAAACCTTATAGTGATACCTGTCTGACAATAAAAGCATTGTTCCGTTGATATCTCAATAATGTTGCAATGTTGAAAAGTTGAAAATCAAAATCAAAATTTTTTTTCGCTTGGCCCCTATGCGAGATACTCCTACAGATTTGAGAATCGGAGACGCGGACCTTAGCAAACGGACTTGTAAGCAGACAGCAAACATCTCAAGGTTTCGTCTAAAATTTTCTGGTTGAATATAGCTCGTAAAATTCTTTTCATTATTATTTATAAGAGAACGCATACAATTGTACAAGATGGTCAAATTTCATTTCTTCCAACAAAATATTGCCCGAGATATAACAGCTCAAAGTCGCTACAAATTCACGCTCGCTCTGCGCAAAGTCGCGCATGGAGTCAGACAAGTGACTATAGCTCGTCCAGTATTGTTCGACTGACAAAATTCACCAGTGTTCATTGGGTACATGGGCGAATTTTCAGAGAAAGTTTCATCGAAACCCGTGAGGGTCGGGCTTTGAAGCCTAGTGAGTTGACATGGAATGATGCTTATGCATTGATGTGTCATTAATCGACGTTTAATATTGATATTTTGACAATACTACATTAGATTTTTTTTTTATTTCTAACATTGGCTCTTCTATCCGCTACAGGAAAGGCATGCTAAGTTTGTAAATGCGCTAACATAAGTGGCACCACGTAACGAGGGTTTCACGCATGATTAGAACAAATAAGCGCGCGAAACATGTCCTGTTACTTTTAGTTTCTACAAATATTCGTGCTTGCTGACGGCGTTTGCGGGATAAAGAGCGTTATTAGCGAATATGTTTTTGTGAATGTTCAAAATGGTTCAAATGGCTCTGAGCACTATGGAACTTAACATCTGAGGTCATCAGTCCCCTAGAACTTAGAACTACTTAATCCTAACTAACCTAAGGACATCACACACATCCATGCCCGAGGCTGGATTCGAACCTGCGACAGTAGCGGTCGCGCGGTTCCAGACTGAAGCTCCTAGAACCGCTCGGCCACTTCGGCCGGCTTTTGTGAGTGTATTGTGCCTGACTTCTTGTGTGTTTTATTTTCTTGTGAAGAAACGTAGCATACCGCGAGTCTGAAAACATCACAATATGAATTCAGTCAGCAATTTATTAATAAAAAATTTGGAACTTGTGCTTTAGGTGTAAGTGAAGGAATCTGGTGCACCCAGACCCAAACTAAGCATCAATTAAGAACAAAAACAGTACAAATCTAATCAAGAGTGAATTATAATTTCAGTGGAGCAACGTGCCTGTACAGCAGTATGTTTAGTCATGGACATCATATTTCCTGACACTCAAGTACAGAGGTAGACAATCGACGCCCCCCGGTCCGGATTCCGCCCGCGGTCGGCTTCAAACAGGCCTGCAGAAAAAATTCGTTGGGGAGAGTGAGAGGCGCTCACATTGTATTTCGCCCATGACGCATTTCCGGATGTTTGCCATTCTGTTGTTTGCATTATTCTAATATAGCTTCTGTGTAATACAGCCAAAGTACGCTAAGTTCAAGCGATTTAGACTTTTAAACTTTAAAATGAAGAAAGAAATTATGGTTTCATATATTTAGTGTTACAGGAACAACCCCTGCCTATGAGATAAGTCATTTTGGACAAATGCTTTTAAAAACTGTTTGCTAATAGTGTTTGTGAATATTAACACACTAAATTTCAAACGTCCTAATGACCTGCCTGTGGAAAAAAAATCGCCACATTACTCCTAGTTGCATGGGGACTGGAACTGCCAGTCTCATTGCTCTATTTTCTATTTCTATTCTTTCTCGTATTAGCATTAGTAAATAATTCTTGTTCATTGTGAACCATGGGCGCCCACACGCGGGTCAGGAGTGGGGGCCGAACCCCTTCCCCCTAGCACTCAGGGCAAAGAAAAATATTATGTAGTCAGGCGTTATCTTTCAAGAAAATGATGTAAAAGTCGGTATCATACAGGTTTTTAACTAGGTCGGAACTGGAACTTTTTTACGGCTACTTATAAGTCGTCATTCGTCTAATACTTCATACCACCACGTCTAGGCCCTCCCTCCCCCCACACAAACAATCGCATGGACTCCCCTTGATTGTGGACGTAACTGTTGAGACTGAAAGTAATTCAAAATGACATTTCATGATGCCTGGCATCCCATCTTCAAGAGTTTGCATTTGTTTACGATGTTTACATTTATTTACGCGTCATTAACATTGTTTTTTCGCTAACGGTGTTGCAGAGTTTTGCAACAAATGTGTTTAAAACAGCTATTGTAAAACATCATAATAAAAGAAACGATGTCCAAAACGCGTCAATAAATGTATCTGAAGACAGGATGAAAATAGAATGATTGTTGTCTCAAAAAAACGTGTCTTGAGGCCCGATTTGTTGTCGTTGCGTGCCGGGAAATGGGTGTCATTCGTATCGGTGCGTTACCCCACAAACATTACCGTCATGGGCGCTACAGTTTTGACTTTAGGAGCTCTGCTGTCACGTTACGTGACGAACCGCCCCGCGAGCTTAAGTATATGAATCATGTCCGCAGGTCGTCAAAGGTTGCCTATGCCTGCTTCCGCACGAGAAATGATGCGTTTCGGAGAGATCTTTAACGCGGTATATAACTCAAACTGCATGTTTTCGTAATTCGCATGTACAAATACGAAAACCAACAATCATGGCATGTTAGCTTAGCAAACACTTACATGAATATCGGGGCTGTTCGCTCTGCTTCTGTCAGCTACTCACAGCACAGGGCCCGTGACTGCACGGAACCTCATTATTCCGTCACGCAACCTCATAAACACCGCGGATTGAACACACACGAAAAACTTTAAGTTCAGAATGAAAACACGAAAAACATTGAGCATGCAAAGAGTCCGTGAAACACCGCATTGAGTAACTCTCCAAAACGCGTCATTTTTAGCACGGTTCGTTGTGATAATGTGTCGGGAAATGTGAGGTCGGCGGCTAAATATGATAATTATAGATCTTATCTTGGAAATCATGTTTAATGTTATTACTTAGTTGGTTATTAAAGTAAATGGAGATGTCCCAGTCTTCCCCGGTCCGGAAACGACGAGCCGCTCCGGGTCTGTAGTGTTCTCTTGTATGGTGCAGAAACCTAGGTAGTAATTTGTAGAGGAAATGCACAGATCGCTTGTTAAATATTTCTCTAGTTTTGCTCATCAAAAACGAAAATCTTCAGATATCCAGATCATTAATCGCAACACGTCAAAGGTTTCAAATTCCGTTCGGCACCATCATCAACACAAAAAGTTAAACACATTACCGATCTCCATGTCCTTAGTAAACCCATGATGGTGCCATTGTAATAAATATCCTCTTTCGGTACTGGTTTCATTAGCTCGTAGCAAAATCCTCGTCGTCCAAACCTATACGTGATGCGATCCCAAACTCATGAATTTTTTTCTTTCAACCCTCACGCCATTTTTACATTCATCCTCTTCTCGCTTACACCAATACCGATATTTCACCATCTCTAATTACTTCACCCAGCCTCAATCACCGACATTGAGTCTTGTACTTCCGCGAGGCCACCATTTGAACAATTATCAGTATCACCTCCATAATGTACACGAAGATTTTCATTATATTACCAACCATTCATCATTCCAACATTGAATATCATCATATTGCACATTTCCTCTTTGAAGACTAAATTAATTAGTTTAGTTACGCCATTCAGCGTACGGTTTGTGTTGCTTTTTGTCTGTTTCGTGTTCGATTAGCAACTCGCTTAACTACCAATATCTTGGCTACCGCATGAGTTTCATTTGTCGTTGAAGACGAAGAAGAAAGCAACCTATGTCATTATCTGAAATACTCCATATTTAAAACGAGGGCAGACGCCGTTATGTACGATCATATTAATTTTGTGAATATTCCCTGGGACAACTAGAGAAGTGCAAAGAGAGGTGGGTAACGTGGAAAATGTTAAATCGACTACATTATTTGGTCTGTTATTTACTCTGTCACGACAAGTTGCTGTAAATTTAGCGCCGGCCGCGCTGGCCGAGCGGTTCTAGGTGTTCAGCCCGGAACCGCGCGACTGCTACGGTCGCAGGTTCGAATCCTGCCTCGGGCATGGATGTGTGTGATGTCCTTAGGTAAGTTAGGTTTAAGTAGTTCTAAGTTCTAGGGGACTGATGACCACAGATGTTAAGTCCCATAGTACTCAGAGCCATTTGTAAATTTAGCCTGTTGTCTGTAGGTAACCTGCAACGCCAGAAGACTGGAGCAAAACATAGGACGTGCGGAGAACCAATGTTTGGTGCAGATACCGGATTTGACTCTATCTAAAGTGCAGTTACCACAGAAAACAATTATAGCTGATGTCAGGCTGAGATTCAATGAAAGAATGTTAAGGAAATGTTATTCATGTGCGAAAAAGTGGCCTATAAAACCCTGGTTCGACTGATCGTTGAGTATTGCTCATCAATGTGGGACCCCTACAATGTTGGATTAACAGAAGAGAGAGAGAGAGAGAGAGAGGGTGGTTGGTTGATTTTGAGGAGGGGACCAAACAGTGAGGTCATCGGTCCCATTGGATTAGGGAAGGGTGGGGAAGGAAGTCGGCTGTTCCCTTTCAAAGCAACCGTCCCAGCATTTGCCTGAAACGATTTAGGAAATCCAAATGAGGATGGTCGGACGCGGGTTTGAACCGTCGTCCTACCGAATGCGAGTCCAATGTTCTAACCACTGCGCCGTATGTGTGTGTGTGTGTGTGTGTGTGTGTGTGTGTGTGTGTGTGTATGTACATCCAACGTAGAGCGACGCGCTTCGTCGCGGGATTGGTTAGTCAGCGCGAGAGCGTTACTGGTTGGGGTGTACGTAGGCTGGGGCATCTTAGGCAGTTTCCTCGGACCCATGAGGACAAGGGCCCCCTTGGCGCAAAAATAATACCTTACACCTGCTGTGTTGAAAAGTATTTCATTTACAATAAGCTGCTTCTATCGATTGGCGAGCGTCCTTGACCCGTACCGAACACACAAGTTAAGAAAAGAACGGTGAAAGAACGAATCGAGGAACATAAAGGCAATATTCGATGGAGCCCATCAACAAAAAGCCATAAGAGGTCAAGCAGCGGAAAAATTCGTGCAGTCGAGAAGTTTTGTACCGTGGTAGGAGGAAGCGCTACAAACAACATACTAAAAATCCTGACCGGCAGGATAAAGGTGGGGGCAGGGTAGTGGGCTTCTGAAAACTCGAAATCCCCCAACTTCTCCCGAAAATGTTGCCGAGTAAAGCATTAAACCACATTAAATTTCGAGACGAGTCGATCAACTCCTTTTTCGCAGAAAGCGATCGACTGCTAACGGTTCCACAACCGCACCCGCTCTTGCGCTTCCTCGTCCGACTGAAACCGACATCCATACATGTCTTTGGTCAGGCTGCCAAATATGTGATAATCACACGGCGAAAGGGCCACTGCACAGAGGATGTTGCAGTGTTTGTCAAACAAATCGCTGAAGCGTGGTATTCGTCCTATTGGCAGCGTGGGTTCGGACCTTATCGTGTACGGAATGATTCCATCCAACAGCTTTCCGACAGCATGGGGACAAACGGCAAAGTCAACAGCGGAAACATCACACATCTCTCCCACAAAGAAATTAAAAGCTGTTGACACAAGTTCCGGTAAGGTCATGATGACCTTCTTCTCCGACTGCAGGGGAGCTCTGCTCTTCCAGTTCGCCAGGCGTGAAACAAGTCAGGGCGCAGCGCTATGAAGACACTGCAAAAACTGCGACACGCCACAAAGTCAAAACGCCCAGGAAAGTTATCGGACGGAATCATCCTGTGTAACGATAATGCCCGCCCCCAGACTCCCAATCGGACGAAGGCTACGCTCCAACGATTTGGTTGGCAAACACTGAAACATCCTCTGTGTAGTGGACCTTTCGCCGTGTGATATTCACATCATTGGCAACCTGGAGAAAGATATGCGTAGACGCCGGTTTCAGTCACACGAGGCAGTGCAATAGTGGGTATTGTTGCGGAGCTGTCAGCGGCCGACCACGCTCTACGAGAAAGGAATTGATCACCTCGTCTCCCTATGGGACAAATGTCTCAACGCATGTGGTCATTACTTTTGAATGGAACCATTCCATGGTCCCGTTGTGGCGGGTGTTCAATTTTCATTTAACTGCCGCTAATATTTTTCGAGATTAAGAACTGTAGTGAAATAATTGTAGAAATTCCTAAAAAGACAACTGAATCCCACGCTTTAGTAAAGCCTTTAGTAATCCCTTGCAACGTCTTAAAGAAATGTCACCCTAGCATCTAAACTCTTGCAGTTTAAGAGAGTTAATGAAATGGACTTAATAGCTGCATTGAACCTGTTAGGAAAGGCACTATCTGAAATAGCTACATTAAATAATCATACCAAAATCTCTTACCGAAGTTTTCAACAGCTGTGAAGTGGGGCACTGAGTATAAATTCCCTAAAGAATAAATGAAAACAGTAATGAAGCACTTGGAATGGTATAGGACTAGAAGCTGATGGAACAACTACCTAGATTTGGAGCGACATTTTTTCATTCACAACGTATAAGGCAGTGTCATGGAAATTATAGACGTGTAAAGAGGAATACAACTTTCGTTTATATCTGCTACTTGCAAAGAAGACCTTACAAATGAGGCACATAGTTTCATTATAACACGTTCCGCTGATAAGAGCGTAAAGTAAAGCGTAAATATCGACATTGGTTGCAGTACATCTCTTAGCAGAGCTGTTTATTAGTAAAAGTTAGCTCACTGTTATCAAGCTACCTAGGCGTCCTGATGTTAGTTACTTGTTCCATTGACCAATCCCACGGAATCCGTTATGATGTGGAACGTGCCAAGTGCATAACAAATGCTCACATGAATCAAGGTTTTCTTTTTTTTTTTTTAAAAAAAAAGCTTAAAATTTGTGTTACCTACTCCATTCCCTTAAATGGCACAAAATGCACTTATTATACCTGTAGATTTAGTTATTCCTATTGAAGAATTCATCTATGATATAGAAGTAGTTGTAAAGAAGATATGATTTAAGTTTATTTTTGAAACTATTACTGCTGTCTATCAGACAGTTCATTTCATCTGGTAGTTTATCGAAAAGTTTTAGAGCAGCATATTTTACCCCTTTCTGTGCCAAAGGTAGATTAAGTAGAGGATAGTGTAAGTCTTTCTTTCTTTTGCGATTGTAATCATGAATATCACTGTAGCTTTTAAAATGGTCCATGTTATTGAGAACAGATTCCATTACTGAATAAATGTACTGTGTAGCTGTAGTAAGAATTCCTAACCTTTTAAACAGGTGCCTACAAGATGTGCGACTATGAGCCCCACATATTCTTTTGAGCGGTTAATACTTCTGGTCTAAGTGTTGAGTTACCCAAAAATTTTATTCCGTATGACATCAGAGGGAACGGCCTTGCCACAGCGGTTCCCGTCAGATCACTGAAGCTAAGCGTTGTCGGGTGTGGCCGGCACTTGGATGGGTGACCATCGGCGCCGGAATGTGCTGTTGCCATTTTACGGGGTGCACTCAGCCTCTTGAGGAGCAACTCGACCGAATAGTAGCGGCTCCGGTCAGAAAACCATCATAACGACCGGGAGAGAGGTGTGCTGACCACACGCCCCTCCTATCCGCATCCTCAGCTGAGGATGACACGGCAGTCGGATGGTCCCGGTGGACCATTTGTGGCCTGAAGACGGAGTGCTTTTATGACATCAGAGAGTGAAAGTATGCGAAGCATGTTAGCCTAATTATTTCTGTAGGCTTAAAATTAGCAGTTACCCTGATTGCAAAAGTTGCTGAAGCTAGTCGCTTTAGGAGATCCAAAATATGAATTTTACAATTAAGATTCTCATCTATACATACATCCAAAAACTTAGGATGCTCTACCCTGGCTTCTGACTGCTGTTGATCTGTTATATTTATTGAAGGAACTGTACTCGTTGCAGTAGAAAATTGGATGTACTGTGTTTTTTCGAAGTTCATAGCAAGCCCATTCGCAGAAAACCAATCAATAACTGTGACTGTTGAAAGGGCTGAACGTTCTTTTTACAAGCTAGTACAAGTAGTACGCAATTGCTTCGAGTAGTGTACAGTACTTGTTTAAGCAATAGCCAGTTTATAAAGTATTGAAAAATTAGGGAAAACTTTGTTAAGATTGTGTTTCAGTTTACTGTAGCACAAAATAAAGAGTCATTGGGAAATGCCTTTCATCTTTGTTTTAGGTTTAGACCCAAGTTGAAGGAGAGCGCCCATGTTGATTTTCTACTTTGTGAGAGTGCCTGGGTGATGTATGGGAAGGGTGGGAGGGGGGCAGCTCCTGGCTATGAGAGAAGAAGTCTGGGCGACATTTCGGTGATCTGGAAATGGGTAAGCAGTCATAATTTAGGTACCTGTACCAAGTCTCTCAAGACTAGTTACTCCTCGGGTTACGCAGATGCTCAAGGAACTTCAGTCGCAGACGCTAAAGGAGAAGCATTGTGCTCCACAGAGAAAATTACCGTTGGAAATCCGAGAAGGGTCTGGCAACGTATGTCTCGCTAAATGACCACAGCGGAAATTAGAATCCATATGGTCGTTTATCGGCGGTTGTTCTGCCTACGGCCCGTTCACAGATGGAACAGGGAAGTGGTTCCAGAAGTACCCTCTGCCACCTGCTGTAAGGAGGCTTGTGGAGTACTGATGTAGATGTAGCCCAACAATGTGTAATATACTGTAAGTACCTTTCGAAAGTAATAAAAGTTCGGTAATAAATTAAAAGGAAATCGGAAAAGGAAAGGCAAACCTACAAGAGCAGGAAGTAATGAAACGTCAGAGTCAACTGCCACAAGAAAACGTATTTTAAAAATATGTAATTCTTTGCACTACCCCATTCAATACGCTACAAATACTTTGTTGTACGTACGGTACTGTCCAGACGATGTCAGTCTGACTGTTAAAAAAGGAGTGAATTAAACAATACAATAAGGAACTTACCTGATTTAGTCCTATTAGGGTATGCATACTTCGACGGAATTGTGGGCCATACAGGACGAAAGATATTCAGTTAAAGAATGTTCACGATTGGCGGTGGAGGACATTGGCGGTTCCAGTGGAACAAATGAATCTTCAGCGACGACAGCAGAGTTGCATAAGACTGCAGAAAAACTAGGTTAGTTTTCTTCGCTACACTGGTCTTCATTTATGCGGCTAGTCTAAATAATTTGTGAATGGTACTGATATATTAATTCATAACATAAAAATCAGCGGAGAAAAAATAAGTGGATAAAAACATGTGAAAAATTTTGAGCGTAAGAAAACAGCGCTTGTTGTTTTGCAAGGATAAATAAAGAAATGATTTCAAAACTGTACGTAGCTTCCTCCAGTTTCATTGCGTATTTTCCGTCACTGGCATAATGAGAGCTGAGCGCGCAGTACGGCTCTCTTGCGAGTTGCTGTCGCTCCACATCGTGAATGAGTCGTTCGTAGAAGAGGATCAATGTCACATAACGTGACACAAGCCACGCCCTGGGTCTTTACCGTAATTAGAACTTAAACAACTGCGATAAGCTGCAAGCCAGCAGATTATCTCCCAGCCAAAAATTAAATATTATGTTTATAATTATTGCTTCAGATCCGTCTATCATAAATAAATAAACAATTTTTTCTTGTCACACACGTTTTCCATTATTTTTTGCAAAGCATTTTCAATGGTCTGGAATATATACATATTTGTGTTTTAAGCTATTTTGTTTTACATTTTGACCGTTTTATATTGAGGTTATAAACAGTTCTGGAATATTCTGCTAATCTATGATTTACTGATAGTATAAATTTCTGCTTACAAATATAGTAGATGCCGGACTAAATGCGTTCTTTTTCCTGTTTGACAGATTTTCTTTTTCTGCTTTCTGCCATATGAATTTAGTTTTCACAGTATTAGGAAACGAACATTTGTTTACTTAAAGTTGCGTTTTGGTTAGTGTTGCCAATTGTTGAATGTTATTCACAACTGTTGAATGTGGGTTTGCGATATCAGTGGTGTACCCTGTGTGTGTGTGTGTGTGTGTGTGTGTGTGTGTGTGTGTGTGTGTGTGTATACTTGTTGTAACATCACTGTATATATTGTTTTAACATGTCTGTATGTATGAAAAGATTTTTAATTACTTTTACATTTCTTTTATTAAGTTTAGCAGAGAGTTTGATCTGATGTGTGTTTGTTTCTTTATCACACGTCGTTCTCTTATGGCTTTCTGGTTGTGATAGTGTTTCTGCATTTGTACGTTCTGTAACTGTAGAACGATGGTTATAGTGTTTCTGCAAATGTGGCACGAGTTACCATATTTCCAATACCTGACACATTCTTTGTACCGTGTGTTAAAATTCCTGCATATGACACCTATGCAAACTGAATCACAACTTCAACATTCAAGTTTGTATATTCCTAATCCCTAGAATTTGTCCATGTAGATTGTTGGGTGGTTTAAATCTATCTGGAGACTTCACACAGTTTTATATGCCATATGAAGGTCCTGTTTCTTCAATATGTTTACCACACTGTGCGTTAATTTACACTATTGGCCATTAAAATTTCTAACCACGAAGATGACGTTCTACAGACGCGAAATTTAACCGACAGGAAGAAGATGCTGTGATATGCAAATTATTAGCTTTTCAGAGCATTCACACAAGGTTGGCGCCGGTGGCGACACCTACAACCTGCTGACATGAGGAAAGTTTCCAACCGATTTCTCATACACAAACAGCAGTTGACCGGCGTTGCTTGGTGAAACGTTGTTGTGATGCCTCGTGTAAGGAGGAGAAATGCGTACCATCACGTTTCCGACTTTGATAAAGGTCGCCTATCGCGATTGCGGTTTATCGTATCGCGACATTGCTGCTCGCGTTGGTCGAGATCCAATGACTGTTAGCAGAATATGGAATCGGTGGGTTCAGGAAGGTATTATGGAACGTCGTGCTGGATCGCAACGGCCCCGTATCACTAGCAGTCGAGATGACGGGCATCTTATCCGCATGGCTGTAACTGATGTGCAGCCACGTTTCGATCCCTGAGTCAACAGATGGGACGTTTGCAAGACAACAACCATCTGCGCGAACAGCTCGACGACGTTTGCAGCAGCATGGACTATCAGCTCGGAGACCATGGTTGCGGTTACCCTTGACGCTGCATCACAAACAGGTGTACTCAACGACGAACCTGGGTGCTCGAATGGCAAAACGTCATTTTTTCGGATGAATCCAGGTTCTGTTTACAGCATCATGATGGTCGCATCTGTGTTTGGCGACATTGCGGCGAACGCACATTGGAAGCGTGTATTCGTCATCGCCACACTGGCGTATCCCCCCTGCCTGATGGTATGCGGTGCCATTGGTTACACGTCTCCGTCACCTCTTGTTCGCAATGACGGCACTTTGAACAGTGGACGTTACATTTCAGATGTGTTACGACTCGTGGCTCTACCCTTCATTCGATCCCTGCGAGACCCTACATTTCAGCAGGATACTGCACGACCTCATGATACAGGTCCTGTACGGGCCTTTCTGGATACAGAAAATGTTCGACTGCTGGCCTGGCCAGCACATTCTCCAGATCTCTCATCAATTGAAAACGGCTGGTCAATGGTGGCCGAGCAACTGACTATACGCCAGTCATTACTCTTGATGAACTGTGGTACGGTGTTGAAGCTGCATGGGCAGCTGTACCTGTACACGCCATCCAACCTCTGTTTGACTCTATGCCCAGGCGTATCAAGGCCGTTAGTACGGCCAAAGGTGGTTGTTCTGGGTACTGATTTCTCATGATCTATTCACCCAAATTGCGTGAAAATGTAGTCACATGTCATTTCTAGTATAATATAACTGTCCAATGAATACCCGTTTATCATCTGCATTTCTTCTCGGTGTAGCAATTTTAATGGCCAGTAGTGTATGTGTGCTAGTCATGACATACGATGTACTTTGTTTCTGTGTGGTATTGCCACTGTATATGTGTGTTGTGTGTATTTGTGGCGCATGAGTTTTCCTGCATTCTGGATGTGTAAACAAAATATTTTAAACACAAATATGTATACATTAGAGGCCGTTGAAGATGTCTTGAAAATAAAAAAGGCGAAATGTGCATGACAAGAAAAACAATGTTTTATTCAGTTGTGATGGATCTAAATTAATAATTATCAATGTAATATTGTATGCACGTGAGGACGACAGGACAGCAAATAATAATATTATAGTTTAAGACAAACATTGTTGCATTATTGTGGCTCCGTTGAAGCGCATAACATTTTCAAACGAAAAAAAGAAACTACCTTACGATCCCGAGAACTTGTCAAAAAAGTAACAAGCGATCTGCTTTGATTTTAAGCAGGTATGGTTGGGAACCTTTTGAATGAACTCAGTTTGATATAATACTTATCATAATAAAAGAAATGGTAGCATCAACACATGCTTGACAACTTTGATAGAGCTTAACAGACTGAACTGTTCATATCTTACTGGTATGTACGTGTGGTAAAAGCTTCTAACTTCGTTATTCAACTGCATGATATTTTTGTTCGCACAAACTAATTGAACTTAATAAAGAACAAGTGTCAAACAAATATGAGCCTGACATATTATTTATTTATTATGCTTTTGCGCTGACGGATTGACACAAGAAGGTAGGGTTGCTTTTTTTCACTATTGATATTTAATCTCTACACTGAAAAGACAGAGAGGAAAATAAAAGACTGTCTCGGTTTGAGTCATTTATCACGGACAGAAAATCATCATGATACGGTTTGCCAATGACAGTAATCATCGAGAGTGAAAAGAGTGAACAAAAACTGAGTCGGATGCTTAATGAAACGGAACGCTTGTAAGCTGATGGCTGTAAAACAACCCTAAATAAAAACAAAATGAAGTAATGGTTTGCGTAACATGTGGGCATGAATCAGGGCTGTGTATTGACAAGAGAAACCTGAAGAGGCTGACGAATTTTTCTGTCTCAGAAGTAAAAGAGAGAGAGAGAGAGAGAGAGAAATGAGATGCAACAAAGACTTTGTACCAACGACTGCACGAAGCAAAAGAGTTTTCTATAAAGAGAAGCAGTTACTAGCATACAAAAGTGTAGCCCACGAGACTAGAGAAAGATTCATAAACAGCATACGTACTTTTACACTGTCTTGATACCCATACACACTGTTAGCCAATAGCTTAAAAGAAAACTGTACACAGTAGCTGATGTTTGAAAACTCCTCTTAAGTGCAGTACAATTTGCCAAAATTGACTCCCTTTGCTAGATCTAACGATTTTCATCAAATTTTTCAAACGTACTGACTCTCTGCATGCAGTTTATTGTCTTTCCAATAATTTGACCCCATTGTACTGTATACTTACAATTAGCAGATTATGATCCAATGAGGTGGGACTGATCCAGAGACCTGATGTATTTATTTCCTCTTTCTAATATGTTGTGTGTATCCACGTCATGTGGATGGTCATACAAGTGTAATGCAGTGTATTGTTACATACATGTTCTTATGTAGGGGAAGGTAAGGTAAAGTGGCCACTGTAAGCAAAACTGAATTTTTCACCAAACCTTTTGATAGAAGCTTGCCGCCTACGCGTTTTGAATCTACGTCTTATAAGGTATCACATCAATTATTTTCGAGTGAAAGAGAAAATTATGTACAAGAACTACATGCATTTTTATGAAGGCTTACATAGCTAAGGTGGTAATGTGTCCAGTGCTACCGCATCAGGATCCCATGTTTATTGCTCTGATTTCCGGACATATTTTCTGAACATCTCGATGCCCTTGTGTTTGAAACAATACAAGCGGCTACAGCAGGCAGTTTTCAATCGGATTTTTTGATTAGGCCCAATATAACAGAACACAGATGGCAGAATATAGGTGGTTTTAAATAGTTAAATTAATTAATTCAAAATCGTCCGGAAAGGAATGAGTGATGGATGATAGCTTTATACATAAAAGGGTTTAGAAGCAAATCTGATCAGAAGTATAGGGTGTCCATAAATTATCTTTACAACTTAAGACTTTAATAACTTTAAAACTAGACCAAATATTAACAAATGATTTTCAACGCTTGATAAGATAACTCAAAAAGTTTTTTTTACCTTCCGGGTGATGCAATTTTGACGCAAAATGGAATGTGAAAACATGATTCTGTGTGGACGCCACAGAAGAAAGCGCAGTGCGTGGCCTGGTTCATACACACGATGTCCAATATTCAAGTGCAAAGAAACTTTCGAACACGGTATGGAAGGCAACCACCATTCCAACAAACTGTTGGGGTTTGTCATACTCCGTTTAAGGAAATAGTGTTCTCCACAAAAAGGGGGCGGGTCTTCCATCTGTTCCAGACACCAAGTTGGCCAAGTAGGCGTCTGCAAGGAGTTCTACAAAATAGGTTGAGTTGTAAAGGCAAAGTAAGAGACATAAGAGTGTACAGTGGATATTACATAGGTTCTTACTATTTCTCTGTGGTACCTGAAATATAAGTGTACAGGAAATGGAGCCGGCCGCGGTGGCCGAGCGGTTCTAGGCGCTACAGTCTGGAACCGCGCGACCGCTACGGTCGCAGGTTCGAATCCTGCCTCGGGCGTGGATGTGTGTGATGTCCTTAGGTTAGTTAGGTTTAAGTAGTTCTAAGTTCTACGGGACTGATGACCTCAGAAGTTAAGTCCCATAGTGCTCAGAGCCATTTGAACAGGAAATGGAGAAAGAAAAGTGGCAACAGAAGAAGAGATGAAGCAAGAAATCTACAAAAGTTTATCTACTAAATCAACATGCCATACGTGATCTGCACCACAGGAGACTTAATCAAGAACTAGAGCAATGAGACGATCAACAGTTCACAACGTCTTACATAAAAGATTACGGCTGTATCCCTATAAGGTACAGCTACTTCAGGCATAAAAGTCTATGGGCAAACCTCAGCCCAAACAATTTGCAGTGGATATGCTAGGCAAGATTGACGCAAACAGTGACTTTTGGCAAAGATTTGTTTTTCTGATGAAGCAACGTGTCATGTGCCGGGAAAAGTGAATCGTCATAACTTTCATATATGGGATTCACAGCATCTTCATGGTACACATCAAATGGAAAGACACAGTCCCAAGGTCAGTGTTTGGTATGGACTGATTCAGTTCTTTTTCATCGAGTCTGCTGTCAACAGTGGTGTTTAACTGGACATGTTACAAGACTTCACTATGCCAAAAGTGGAACACCGCCAACCTGATGACATATTTCAGCATGATGGGGCAACATCCCACTTGTTCCTAAATGTCTCTCAATTTTAGATGAAAAGTTACCGGGTAGGTGGCTTGCACGAGATGGTCCAATTCGATGACCGCCACGATTCCTTGAACTCACGTCACTAGACTTCTTCTTGTGGGGTTTTGTAAAGCATCTGGTGTACTGAACCAAGGTTAGAGACCTGCAGGACTTGAAGGTACGCATTCACAGTGCATCTGAGCATGTCACCGAGTAGATTTTGAATCGTATGTGGAGAAAAATGGACTTCCAACTAGACATTATTCGCTTCACCAATGGCGTACAAACTGATGTGTATGAAATATAAAACAGAACTTCGTGAGTCATCTTGCCGTTTGTTGATATTTAGTATGTTCCTGAAGATATTAAGATCTTGGGCTGTAAAGATAATTTATGGACACCCTTTATAATGCGTGATATTTAGAAGCACCTAACTCTTATCCACTCAGGGAACACCGCCTTAACGTAGCTCCGTTCGTGCGGGCGAGGAGGTTTGCGTGTTCTGGATCCTGTGGACTACTCTGGCGATAGCTTGGCTGCCAGAAGGGTCTCCTAAGTCGCACAGGTCGAAGGGAAGGAGCCAGACGAAGTTTGTCCCACACCAGCCTATTGGTCTTTTATTCTAGGCCTGTCATTTCCACATCCGTTTTTCATCTCCAGTGGTGAGTAAGAGGTAGGGAGGGCTCTAAGGTGTACTGAAGCCAGCCTCCCTAGGGAAGTAAACCTTTAAAATAAAATACGATAGGTTGGAAAGCCGCAAAATGGCAGTCCTTCTGTACAACTATACCTGCGCTGCACTCGCAAGACGGCCAGCCGAAGTTTCCCACTTACTACTAGCACCCAAAACAGCCTCGGATCGAGATTAGGTATACCGATAACGATCTCGGCGATTAGAAAAGTTACTACTAAATGGATTGCTAACAATTAAGGTAGCAACAGGAGAGACAAAACTTGGCCATCATTGCGGTTTACTCACCTTAAGGAAGAAAAAAAGAGGAGTCTGTGGTTGCTATGACAAAATGAAATCAGTTTTGGACAATTGTAACAATAAGCATCTAGTAACATTAACATGAGATTTAAATGCAACGGTAGGGAATAAATCTTTCTCAGTGATTATGGGAACGATGGGTGAAAACATCATAAATAACGATGGAAGATTGCTTAGAGATATTGTTTCTTGTAAAAAAACTGAAGAAAATACACTCCTGGAAATGGAAAAAAGAACACATTGACACCGGTGTGTCAGACCCACCATACTTGCTCCGGACACTGCGAGAGGGCTGTACAAGCAATAATCACACGCACGGCACAGCGGACACACCAGGAACCGTGGTGTTGGCCGTGAATGACGCTAGCTGCGCAGCATTTGTGCACCGCCGCCGTCAGTGTCAGCCAGTTTGCCGTGGCATACGGAGCTCCATCGCAGTCTTTAACACTGGTAGCATGCCGCGACAGCGTGGACGTGAACCGTATGTGCAGTTGACGGACTTTGAGCGAGGGCGTATAGTGGGCATGCGGGAGGCCGGGTGGACGTACCGCCGAATTGCTCAACACGTGGGGCGTGAGGTCTCCACAGTACATCGATGTTGTCGCCAGTGGTCGGCGGAAGGTGCACGTGCCCGTCGACCTGGGACCGGACCGCAGCGACGCACGGATGCACGCCAAGACCGTAGGATCCTACGCAGTGCCGTAGGGGACCGCACCGCCACTTCCCAGCAAATTAGGGACACTGTTGCTCCTGGGGTATCGGCGAGGACCATTCGCAACCGTCTCCATGAAGCTGGGCTACGGTCCCGCACACCGTTAGGCCGTCTTCCGCTCACGCCCCAACATCGTGCAGCCCGGCTCCAGTGGTGTCGCGACAGGCGTGAATGGAGGGACGAATGGAGACGTGTCGTCTTCAGCGATGAGAGTCGCTTCTGCCTTGGTGCCAATGATGGTCGTATGCGTGTTTGGTGCCGTGCAGGTGAGCGCCACAATCAGGACTGCATACGACCGAGGCACACAGGGCCAACACCCGGCATCATGGTGTGGGGAGCGATCTCCTACACTGGCCGTACACCACTGGTGATCGTCGAGGGGACACTGAATAGTGCACGGTACATCCAAACCGTCATCGAACCCATCGTTCTACCATTCCTAGACCGGCAAGGGAACTTGCTGTTCCAACAGGACAATGCACGTCCGCATGTATCCCTTGCCACCCAACGTGCTCTAGAAGGTGTAAGTCAACTACCCTGGCCAGCAAGATCTCCGGATCTGTCCCCCATTGAGCATGTTTGGGACTGGATGAAGCGTCGTCTCACGCGGTCTGCACGTCCAGCACGAACGCTGGTCCAACTGAGGCGCCAGGTGGAAATGGCATGGCAAGCCGTTCCACAGGACTACATCCAGCATCTCTACGATCGTCTCCATGGGAGAATAGCAGCCTGCATTGCTGCGAAAGGTGGATATACACTGTACTAGTGCCGACATTGTGCATGCTCTGTTGCCTGTGTCTATGTGCCTGTGGTTCTGTCAGTGTGATCATGTGATGTATCTGACCCCAGGAATGTGTCAATAAAGTTTCCCCTTCCTGGGACAACGAATTCACGGTGTTCTTATTTCAATTTCCAGGAGTGTAAATACCTTATTCTGCAAAGAAGATATCCATAAAAACACATCGTCAGCTCGAGGATTTAAGCCTGATATTGACTACATAATCACTGATCAAAAATTAAAATGCGAAGTAAGAGACGCAAGAGTGAACAGTGGATATTACAGATGTTCTGATTATTTCTTTGTGATACCTGAAATAGAAATATACTGAAAATGGAGAAAGAAAAAAAGTCGACAGAAAAGGTGAAGCAAGAAACCTACAAAGTGTATCTACTATATCAACGTAGTACACGTGATATGCACCAGAGGAGACTTAACCAAGAACTAGAGCAAAAAGAAGAAGCGGTAAAAAAGAAGGAAGGCAAAAATATAAATACTGCAGTTAAAAAGGCAGCTAAAGAAGCCTTAGGAAAAGAGAAAAGGATTAGAAGGAAGAAAGGATTAAAAATTTGACATCGGGGTTGGATAAAATTATAAAGTAAAATCAAGACGCTTATCTTAAGTATCTCAATGAACCAATCACCAAATCTACAAACGAATCATCAAGAATCTTGAGATAGGTTTATGAGCACAACAGAAATGATATTCATGGAAAGCAAATCGCAGATTATAAAACAATGAAAATGCTCAATCAAATAGAAAAAGAAGCTGCTCAAATAAATAACTCCCGCCAAGCAAAGTGGACAGAACATTACAAGAATTTGTGGTATGACGAAACATGCTCCACAGCGTATAGAGAGGATGAAACTGAAATATGTTGTGAAGACGAATAATGTATTGATAAATTAAGAGAAGCACTCAACTCTGCAAAGAATAGAAAAATTACTAGTATGAATGACATAAACACTGAATTGCTAAAGTATGGAGGCACTCTTCAACAAAAGAGATTACTACATTTATTTAATACTGTCCTAGCGACCGCTTCTTCGCTCACATAGACTGTACAGTCTGCACAGATTTATTTTTGGTTTTCATTAATTTAATTTTTATTGTGTTCAAAAACTGCAACACCTTCTACCCCTGTTAGTCTAATTAAGGCCGTAAAAGTATTGTCTTTTTCGAATGCACTTCTGGTCAAAAAGCGGTTCTGGTAGCTGAAGTCCAAGATTTTTGATAATCATGCCTTTTGTGTTCTTGCAGTGATATTTCCATACTAACTGCCATCGCTTATTCTTTATATCTAACTGAGAAGTGAAATACCAATATTTGTAGATCTAGATTAAAATTTTTTTTAATCTAATGAAATATGATCTCAAAAAATTTTAAATATTGTTTTCATTTCCGACCAAGAAGACAAATACCAATTTTCAAACATTTAGCTTGAAAAATGTTTTCAAACTGAAGCATTTTCATAAAACATTTCATGGCCTATTTCACCCCTTAGGGTTTGAATTTCCAAAAACAGGAATTTTATTTCTAACAGATTTAGCTCTAAAATTTCTTGCATAATGATATATTTCCAAAAACGCTTTCATCTCCTATTTGACTGCCACAGGGGTTGAATTTGCAAAAGCGATAAACCTCATATTTTTTATTTCTAACAAGAAGCCAAATTCAGATTTCTGTTGATTTAGCTTTAAAAATGTATTCATAATGAAATATTTCATAAAACATTTCAATACTATTTCACCTCATCAGGGGTTGAATTATCAGAAACACTGAAACATGTATTTTTTATTTATAATCAAGATGTCAAATACTAGTTTTTAAGGAAGTTGCTTCAAAAAGCCGGCTGCAGTGGCCGAGCGGTTCTAGACACTACAGTATAGAACCGCGCGACCGCTACGGTCGCAGGTTCGAATCCTGCCTTGGGCGTGGATGTGTGTGATGTCCGTAGGTTAGTTAGGTTTAAGTAGTTCTAAGTTCTAGGGGACTGATGACCTCAGAAGTTAAGTCCCATAGTGCTCAGCGCCATTTGAACCATTTTTTGCCTCAAAAATGCTGTGCTAGTTCTTTAATAATCACTCATTTTTAAAAAGATTCAACCCAATATTTTACTCGCTTAATGGTTGAGTGTCCAGAAATGCAGTAGCACATATTTTTTATTTCTGACTGAGAAACCTAATATCAATTTTCTTCTTCAACATTGCCTTAACAGCGCCATATTTTCATACCCTATTTCACCCCCTTTGGAAATGAATTTCGAAGAATACCTTCTTAAACGATACCAACATACTCTCCAAATTTCAAGTTTCTATCCTTAACAGTTTGGGTTGGGGAATGATGAGTCGGTGAATCAGACTATCCCTATTTCATCCACTTAGGGGCTGAATTTCCAAACCCAATGAAATGCTTTTTTTTTTTTTAAATTTCTAACAGAGAAGCCAAATATAAATTTTCATTGATTTAGCTTTAAAAATGTTTCCATAACCAAATATTTCGTATTTCACCCATATATGAGTAGAATATCCAAACACTGGAACACATATTTTGTTGAAGAATGAGATTTTCACTCTGCAACAGAGTGTGCGCTGATATGAAACTTCTTGGCAGATTAAAACTGTGTGCCGGACCGAGACTCGAACTCAGGACCTTTGCCTTTCGCAGGCAAGTGCTCTACCAACTGAGCTACCCAAGCACGACTCACGGCCCGTCCTCACAGCTTTAATCCCGCCAGTACCTCGTCTCCTACCTTCCAAACTTCGCAGAAGGTCTCCTGCATACCTTGCAGAACTAGCACTCCTGGAAAAAAGGATATTGTGGAGACATGGCTTAGCCACAGCCTGGCGGATGTTTCCAGAATGAGAAGTTTGTCAGGTTGTGTGTGTAGTTGGCGTGATTTCCTTTGAGAAGTTATTTTAAATGTTGTCGGCAAGCTGGCTCTAAGAGGTCTGTCGTCTCCTCGGGCGACGTGCAGCTGGTTCTCTGAACGCTTCTGGGCCTCCTTCAGTTACCATCTTGTGGACTTGGGCCGGTCCTTTCCTGATGCAGGGATGTTGTTTAGCCAGTGGGCGTGTTTCCTCTGCATGGTTGAGTCCGAGCCAGTATTTCCGCCGTAGTGTGTCTGGAAGTGAGTGGGAGGCGCACCCGCAGTGTAGTCGCGACGGAGCAGGAGTCGCAGACGGACCAGCAGGCAGACGGTCGGTTGTTGCGGACGAGGGAAGTATTCTCCGCGTGGTGCAGTCGGCTGGGGCCCTGGCAGCCCCTGCACAGTGTCAGAGCGTGTGTGGAGCTGTCCGATCACTACGAGCTTCGTCAAAGTTGAATAGTGGTTTCAACTACCCAAGACACATCGATTCACGTTGTGGTGGTTTGTTTGGTGGTCTGCTGTTGGGGAGGTTTTCCTGTGAGCAACACCGAGTGTTTCTACTGCTGAAATTTAGCCGCCATGCGATGCAATTAAGTATTTTGGTCGACTACAATTTGACTGCAGCTGTGGAATTTTCTTGTCTTGTGGCTGTTAGTGTTCTGGTTACCTGCTCTGGCCACTAACGTAATTTCAGGCAACGTCCTTTCCTCACCTGTTGTTGCTGTCCAACATGGTGTGTAATTTTGACAGCTAATACATACTCCATTGTGGATTATCACGTTTGTAACATTTCCAGTTTGACTTCTCATGTACTGATTGACGGGAAGCAAGTCGTTGTGTCAGTCGGTCCATGGCTGTCCCCTGGTTGGGTTCCGACAGATCAAGTATGTTTGGGTTCACCACCTGTCTCGCCTAACTGAACAAGAGCAGACCGACCTCCCTGGAGGCTTCTGAGTGCCACCGGTGTTTAATTATCTGTTGTCAGCTATTTTAAATTTTAGGCTTATGGTTATTGGTTGTTTTCTTAAAATTTTGCAAAATTAATTTTTAAATTTATCTTTCAAGCTTAAACACTGTGGCCTTCTGCCTTTAAAGATTATGGTAATATATTTTAAAATTTTGAAACTTAATTGTGGCCCTCATCCATTGGTATTGCACCTTGCATATGTTGCTTGTTTAAATTATTTTATGGCCATCTTAATTGGATTTTTATCTTGTTGATTTTTAAGATTTCTTGTTGTTAAACATGCTGGTCTTCTGCCTTTAAAGGTCTATGGTAATATATTCTGAAGTTTCGATATTTAATTGTGGCCCTCAGCCATTTGTGTTGCACCTTGCATATGTTGCCTTTTGAGTTTTAAATTATTTTATTGCTATCTTAACTGAATTTTGGATGTTTTAAGATTTCTTGTTGGCCTTCTGCCCTTAAAGGTCTATGGTAAAATATTCTAAAATTTTGGAATTTCATTGTGGAGCTCAGCCATTTATATTGCACTTTGCGTATTTTGGTTTTTTGAGTTATTTTATTGCTATCTCAATTGGATTTTTATCTTGTCAAGATTTCTTGTTGGAGGCCTTCAGCAGTGAAAGAGTTGTTTTGAGTAAAGATTCGGCTATGTGCCATTTTGGTTGTAAGGGTTATTAAATTACAATAAATGAGAATTAGAAGCAGAAATTGACCTCAACTCTTGGCCCTTCCCACAATCCTATTACCTGTTCTGCCCCGTGGGTTTAGCGGGCGTCTCACTACGCTTATAGCAGCCTGGGATGGTGGTCGATGATGATTAGTCAGTCACTAAGGACTGAGGACTGACTGCTTATATATATATATATATATATATATATATATATATATATATACACATAAGTGCCATTTGCTTTGCTTGTGTAGACTGCATGGTCTGTTTTGTATTTTTGGAATCGATTTTTTACGTTGTTCACTAACTGGAACATCATCTAAACGTTTCACACTAATTAAGGCCATAGATCCTGGTCATTTCCTTTCCGAATGTACTTCTGACAAAAAAGCAGATCTATTAGCTGGAGTTGGAGGTCTTTGTTAATGCTGAATTTTGAGTTCTTGTGGTGATATTACCATAGAAACTTTCATCCCCTAACACAAAATTTTTCATTTGCTAATTCACACCCTTAGGAGTTGCATTTCCAAAAAACCATTGAAACATGTATTTTTTTATTTCGAACTGAGAAGTCAAATATTAGATTTCATAGATATTAAAAATGTTTTAGCAGTATACTAATATTGATTTACTTTTTAAAAACCCTTTTTACCATCTGTTTTACCTCCCCAGTGGTTGAATAGCGACCAATGCTGAAACACAGATTTTCTTATTTCTGACCGAAAAATGAAATACCAATTTTCGTAGTTCAAGCTTCAAAATTGCTTTAGCATCTAATTATTTTCGAAAAGCGTTTAATCCCCCACTTCGACGCCTTAGGCATTGAATTTCGGACAATCACTTCATAAACTACGCCTTCAGTAACAGACCCAAGCCCTCTCCAAATTTCAAGTTTCTATCCTTGGTGGTTTGGGCTGGTCGATGATGAGTCAGTGCAACAGTCTTAACCTATTTCAACCCCTTATAAACTGTATTTCCAAAAAAAGGGGAACACGCATGCACACATGTTTTATTTTCTAACTGAGAAGCCAAATGTGAGGTTTCAAAGATCTAGTTTTAAGTGTGCTTTCACAATGAAATTTTTCATAAAGCACTGCCCGCACTGTTAGCCCCTTAGTGGCAGATTTTCGATAAACAGTGTAATGCCAATTTTCTATTTCTAACAGAGAAACTAAATAGAAATTTTCATCGGTTTAGCTTCAAAAATACTTTCATAATGAAATGTTTTCATAGAACATTTCATCCCCTGTTTCATCCTCTTAGGGCTTCAATTTTCAAAACCCCTGCAACCCATAGTCTTTTTATTATTCGTAACCCAGAAGTCGTATGCAATTTTCGAAAATAATTAGACGTTAAGGCAATTTTAAAAATACTTGATTAGTTCTTTAATAATGATTTATTAAAAACAAAATTCACCCACCATTTCACCCCCATAGATCTAGTTTCAAAATTGCCTTAATAGCGACAGATTTTCAAATAACCTTTCAGCCCTTATATCTCCTCCTTACGTGGAATTTCGAAAAATCCCTTCGTAAACGATGCCTACACAATAGGATCAACAACCTCTGCAAATTTCAAGTTTCTATCTTCATTGGTTTGGGCCAACCGATGATGAGTCAATGAGAGAGTCAATTAGTTGAGATATTCTTTTTTATGTATAGAGATGCGCTAGAGAAATTATACTATTCCAAATGCATGGTCACAAGCAAAGGTAATATAAATGTTCAAAAAGGGAGACTACCATAAATGCGAGAACTATAAAGGAATCAGCCTACTGGACACCGCATATCAAGTTTATGCGAGTATAATGAACAAGAGGTTAAAGATTATAGCTGAGAAATTATTGGACGACGAAGAGATGGACGGGTCAACAATAGCTGCAGTATTTATAATTAAAGAAATAATCGAGAAACAGATAAAGTATAACAGCATTCATTGATTTTATTAAGATATTCGAGAATGCCAACCGAAAGAAACTGTGGAGAACTATGTACTAAACAGGATATCCACAACACCTAATAAACATTTTAAAATATCTGTAGAAACACACGATTGTAATTATAGATATAAATGATGCTTTAGGTGCAACAAAATAGTAAGACAAGAACGCAGCATTTCACCCGTACTTTTTAACATTTATGTTGTTGCCGCAATTCGGAAATGGGAGGAGATTATTAACGGGCAAGTTAAGACAGACGGAAATTCCCGTTCGAATTGCCTTTCGTATGCAGACGACACCACATCGCTGGCGGAGAATGAAAATGACCTACAAAGGAGAGTACGTTTTTTTTTACCTAAGATATGTGAAGAGTACTATTTGAAGACTTCATGAAGCGAGACAAAATCAGTGACTTTTAAAGGAAAACATCCTTTACGGATATAAATTGTGATTCACAACAGAACAGTAGAACAGGTGCAACATTTTAACAGTCTAGATTGCGACGTCACATATGAATATGAGGAAGACATAGAGACGAAGTCTGTGAATTTATGTGGACCAATAAACAGATGTCCAAAAGATAAAACGAGGAAAGAAACAAGACTGAAACTTTGTAACACAATGGCAGTTCCAAGACTTGTTTACGGAAGTGAACCGTGGGTTATACAGTAAGTAAACGTCATGAAAGTCGCGCAAAAACTACAGCGATACGGTTTCTAAGAGGAGTAAAGGGATGCGCAAGAGCTGACAGATTTCGAAGTTAAGAAATCAGGGAAGAGCAGAATATATTTAACATCCTCAGTAAATATAAAAAAATAGGAGAAACTGGAGTGACTATCTGGAAAGAATAACTGGAGAAAGATTATCTCTCCAGATAAGAAGATTTAAGCTAGTTAGAAAAATAAGTCAAGGAAGACCAAGGAACCGATGGGTATCGTAAAGCAAGAAAAAGAAGTGAGGAAGATGATGATGATGAGTAACTCGTACTGGCCTAAACACTTCGGCCACTTTTCGCAACAAATAGTGTGGCCACTTTTCCCGATTGGACGCGATAGCTCGAAAATTGGCCAGGTGCCAGTGGGACTCACACACTGCCGGTTCCCTACAGACTTAATTTTTTATATAGACAGTTCATCCAATCCGGGAGACGAGAATTTCGACGATTTTTTGTCTGTTATCGTCATTGATACTCGCAAGATATCGGTCCCAGGGATTACAACTCTTCCGAGAATTTTTAATTTTAAGTTTGAAGTCTTATAACAAATGACAAAAGAAATGTTTTATCATGTGGTATAATTACAAATTGACGATTTACTGGTTTTTCTCCTTTACCTGTATTGCGAAACCTTGCTTCTTGTTAAATTTCATGATTGTAGATAGGTTTTGAGGAGTGAGTTTGCGAGTTTCAAAATACGTGACGTAAATGGCACCGTGACATTAGTTTTAATTTGATATGTCCAGCCCATGATGAGAAAAAGGGTTTTAGCAGTCGGACAGAGAGACAGACCGTTGGATAACGAATGAAAAAAAATACGTACACTACAGTGATCCTACAAAAGTTACGTTTTTACCGACTGTGGTATGGAGCCCTAAAAATTAAAAAACCAATCAATAATAAACTGCAAGGAGTTACCTTTATAGGCCAAAATATGTCGCTTAAACATTTATGTCGTAAAAAAAGTATAACTCTGCGTATAATGAGGTAAGAAGAATGTGATGCCCTCATTGAAACGAGAAAACAGGCATGGCAAAATTGGCAATCACAGAAAACAGAAGAAAGTAGACTGAATTTCATTACAGTTAGAAAACTGGTAGATAAAAATATAAAAAGGATTAAGAAGACACATGAAAACAAAACTCTCCTCCAAATTGATGAAGAATTTGCTAAAAACAACACAAGGAGCTTTTACAGAACTTTCAAACAAAGGTTATCAAGATACAAAGCACCCACCCTCCAATTTCGAGATGTAAATGGGACCATCGCTCACAACAACACGGAAAACTGCAAAATACTAGCAGGCTACTTTGAGAAACTCTTGAATTGTGAACCCATCCTTGAAAAATTTGAATCCATTCCAAACAACCGTGAGAAGCCGGATTCAGAACCACCGACGACTGAAGAACTACAGAAGGTCATCTCAGAACTTAAAAACAACAAGGCGTCCGGAGAAAATCAAATAGTGGCCGAACTATGGAAAAAGGCTGACAAAAATGCAGTTACATCCCTAAAGTGTGTTTTCGATCAAATCTGGAAAGAAGAAGAGATCCCCGCAGAATGGAGAACAGCTCTCATCCACCCTATCCACAAGAAAGGTTTGAAGACAGACCCCAACAATTACGGAGGAACATCACTGCTGGATATAACGTACAAGATTCTTTCTAAAGTCCTTTTGAACAGGGCAGAGCCGCAATTGGATCCGCAAATCGGGGAATACCAGGGAGGTTTTAGAAAGGGTAGATCATGTTCGGAACAAATACTAAACCTCAAAAACATCATGGCTTACCAAAAATCAAGGGCAAAGTCATACGTAATCTCCTTCATTGATTTCAAAAAATCATATGATTCGATTGATAGAGAATCTCTGTTATCAGTCCTGGAAGAAATGGGTTTGGATAAGAAAACAACTAATATTATAAAAGCGACCCTTACAAATACATTTTCGAAAGTTAAATTTATGGGCGAACTGTCGGAACCCTTTGAAATAAAAACGGGAGTGCGACAGGGCGATGGGCTCTCACCGTTGCTGTTCAATTGCGCTCTTGAGAAAGTAGTCAGAGAATGGAACACAAATATTAAGAGTGGTATAAGACTGGGTTGCAAAAAGAAGAACCTTAAAGTAAATTGCATTGCTTTTGCAGATGATATGACCCTGTTTGCTGAAACAATGGAAGAAGCACGGGAGCAAATCCTTGAACTAAAGAAACAAGCAGCTAAAATTGGTCTTCACATCTCCTCTGAAAAAACTAAGATATTGACAAACATCAAGCACTCATGTAAATACCTCAAAGTTCAAGAACAGAAGATTGAAATAGTAAAAGAATTCAAATATCTCGGAGAATGGATTACTTGGAATGCTGGGGAAAGCAAAGCAATGGAATCCAGAAAAAATAAACTTGAATTGGCCTTCCAACTAACAAAAAATACATACAACAAAAAATCCCTTTCATGGGGGTCCAAAATTACACATTACAAGACAGTGATTAAGCCAGAAGCACTGTATGCAGCAGAAACACTTAACATGAATTTCAAAGACCAAATGGAGAAACTTGAGATAAAGGAAAGAAAAATTTTAAGAAAAATCATTGGGCCAAAATTTCAAGACAATAAGATTATATACACCAAAAATGAAACTCTCTACAAGAAAATTGAAAAACTTTCAGATTCTATGCGAAAAAGGGGAATAAATTTTTATGGTCATCTTCTCAGAATGAATTCCAACAGATTAACTAAACAAATCTTTGACTTCTTCCGTAACCGAAAAACGAAGCCCAACTGGTTTAAAGAAACTGAGAAAGACCTAGTGGAATTAAATATTTCAGAAAATTCACTTATTGATCGAACTGCTAAATTAATTACTAAAGATGAAAACATAAGGTTCCAAGACAAATCCACACAAAAGTCCAAATCCTTCATCTCGGAAGAAGAGAAGAGAAGAAGATCAGAAAGAATGAAGAAATACTGGGCCCTAAGAAAAGAACAACGCATAAAGAAATGATTGATCCAGCGTACCCCAAAGAGGGTGAAACGAAAGAAGAAGAGAGGTAAGAAGAATAATATAAATTACTTACATCAGAGAACTGAAAACCAAAAAAGATTTTACTAAAAGATAAGGGAACATGCTTCATCTGTTAAACCCACTGACTGTATTGATGGTGTCCATTGCAGGCCGGAGTGGCCGAGCGGTTCTAGGCGCTAGAGTCTGGAGCCGCGCGACCGCTACGGTCGCAGGTTCGAATCCTGCCTCGGGCATGGATGTGTGTGATGTCCTTAGGTTAGTTAGGTTTAAGTAGTTCTAAGTTCTAGGGGACTGATGACCTCAGCAGTTAAGTCCCATAGTGCTCAGAGCCATTTGAAGCATTTTTTGGTGTGCATTATAACTAGTTTAACCACTCCTCGGCACGCAGCAGCACTATTCAGAGCAAAAAAAAAGGAATGACCACTTTTCTCGACCCGGTCACTTTATCCCACATACTCCTATAATTATCGAAATGATAGGATGGGAGAGGTTTAAGGCTGGTCAAGCCTTAGCCTCTCGGAAGGTACTGAGAAACGACTGATAGATAATGACGCACTCTCTCACTTCTTGTGATTATAGTGAGAGGTGTGAGATGAAACCTAGCGGAAATCGGACATTATTTTCGTTTTTATTTCTGATACGTGTTCTTCATTGTTTTGCTTAGAAAAACGCATCGTATACAAACCGTCCATCCAAAAGGCTCTAATTTACACCCGGCGTATAAGCGACGTCAGTGCAATAATACAGTGACAAGTTAAACTAGCAACTGTAAACGCAGATGTACATTCGACCTGTCAGTTGTGAGCAGACAGTGTTAAGCAGTGGGTATGCGGCCGTAGTGTGTCACTGGTGTTGTGTCAAAAACACAATGTAGCAGCATCTGTAAATCAAGTGCTCAAGACATTCTCTAGAATGCTTTGAAGAAGAAAAAAGTGTGTTGAAAGACTGAACAATCGTGGACGCCTTTCGCGACTTGACTGTAACTTCTTTTCTGGGAAAAATCTTCAGGGTGACGGGACTTACCACAAAACAAAAAAGTTCAGAAATTCACAAGGAGGGTCAGTGCTTTGGCGACATGACCGACATTCAACCAATGTGGCGTGCGAGTTGAACAACAATTCATTATACCTACTAAAGTTAGGGGTACCGTGCAGAAGGGCAGAAGCATTAAAACCGTTACCTTAACTTTTCTCTATTTTTCATTAATCCAGTCTCAAAACATTTTTGTACTGAGTTGATATATATATATATATATATATATATATATATATATATATATATATATATATATATATATATATGATCAGGCCCTTTATGAAACAAATTATAACTGAGTGCGAGATGAGTACTCCAGTACAAATAGCACAAGAAATCCACTTCAAAATCGAGATTAGAACCTTCGTGGCATCATCTGAAGAGCTCCTTTGCAGTGAGTTATTGCAATGACCAAGGCAGACGAAAGCCATCCCCTCGCCCTCCATCTCAAGGTCACACCCTCCTCCTCCTCTCCCTCCTACCCCTCCCCCTTCAAAGTCACCATTTCCTCCTCCTCCTCCTCTCCATCCCCTTTTTCTTCACCTCATGCAGTCGTGTCATATTTTGGCGGATATAGCCCTCTTGCACGACTTAAAAAATTCAACATAGTGGAAATAGGCCACATGCCCTAAGTTAAAATGGCTCAGTTGGTGTTTTGTGTCTTCTTTTGTTATTTATATGTAGATAATTTCCATTTGAGTGCAGGTGCAGGCATTATCCTCTTGCACAAAAGACTTTCAGTTCCTCCTGTCCCTGTCATGTGCACCAGCACATGTAATGTACAGGTCAGGAACCTCTGATCAACTGTTGTTGTGCTAAGCTGCTCATGGCAATCCAGCTGGCAAGATGTATTTCTGTTTACTATATCACAGCATCCAAACAGTGGCGATATAAAATGTCTTCTCATTGGCATGTATTCAGGATGTCAGTACAAATCTGTTCCAGTAATTGAGAATCACCAGTATAACAAGAAAGTGATCCTTTCAGTTTCGCTATACATTCATGAATATGCAAGAAACTACAAAAACATAGACAGAAATGTCTCCCATGTTACTGTGCAAGTGTACAAAGGCAAGCATGGCACCAATCGGACATACAGCAGGTCCATCGTGAAGGCTTCAGATAGGTAGTATCGAAAATGTAGAGACCATAGTTTTTTACATCTTTCAATCATTCCACTGGACCTGATCACAGCACTGTCAGATCATTGGGAAAAAATTGTCCTAGAGAATTTAGGACGATTAGAAACAGCAGATTTCATGAACACATGAATGTTCTGCAGACAAAGTGAATACCTTCAGTTGGGGTGATTACCACCTGAAAAGTTGATGATAATTTTACTATGTTAAAATAAAAACACATAATATATTAAATTTGTTTATTTTTATAAACTGAAACCAGTTTCTAGTATCAAAAGATGTAATTACTAAGCAGGGGTGAATTTAGGGGATGGGAGGTAATCGAGCTCAGTTCCAACCCATCTTCCCCACCCCCACCCTCCCTCCCAGAACTACACCTGTTTCATCTTAATTTAAAAAATTAATAACTAAACAAAATAAAAAATAAGCAAAATAAAATAAATCTTTGCAGCATAGCTTTCAACCTCTACAGTCTCGAACATTTTCTTGCTATTGTAGTTGGTATTATAATAGATTAAAAAAACTCTTTGTGCACTCTAGAGAATTTGGAAATGACACAGTGATACACAATTATTATGAGCTCAACCGCCTCGCCCCTCCCCCCTCCGCCCCCCCTCTATATCAAAATCCTGGATCTGACTCCGCTGCCAAGCAACTACAAGTTTATTTCAGTTTGCACACTGTGACCTTTTTTTTGTTTTGTAGCTGCTCGTAATAACACCATCTTGTCAACTAGTCTTGCAAGCATCGTTATTGAAATTATCTTTATAGGCAGAACTTACAGCTTCCGATTATTCAATAAAAATTCTGCTAAGAACCAATAATACAGTTAATTAATGTTGCTCAGTTTTATTTACAGGAAGATCGTCTATCCCTTGCAGAGAGAAGCTAACAAAAACTTGCTTAAATGATTTTGGAACGCATTTAAGCGTGAAATCTAGATGTATGAACATCCTTTTAGATGTAAACAGAATACAATGTCTTCTTTATCAAAGAAATTGCATTGACAGTGCTAAATTTAGATGAAGTCTAGTTCAACCCAATCATCTCATCAAGGATTCCAATCTCAGCTCTGCACACAGTTCAAACAAGGAATGGTCCTTAATATTAACATATAATTATTGTAAATTTGAATCAAAACTATTGGGGATGGACTTTTAAGCAATGTGAAGTGTCGTGACAAGAGTGTGCGATGAATGTGATTTAATTATCAACGGACTACAAAAAGTCAATTGGCCTTGTGGCAACTATTTCATGAAGCTAATGTCTGCGATATTGAGGAGTAAGATTGTCCATCAGTAGACTAATTATAATAAAAGTCTGTAGACAAAATAGTTTTTTGCAATGTGCACAAGAAAATAAATGACATATATTCCTTTGAAAATGTACTTTTATTTCTGAATTGATTAAATAAACAGAAATTGTTTGGATCTTAAAAGAGTTCTCACAGTTTTGTAAGAGAGTCTGTTCACGCCCAAGTGTATCTGGTTTTAATGGGAGACGTGGCTGTTACAGTTCAAGGTAACTGACTCAAGGAAACGTACTGTCAGAGATTTATTCAAAATAGGTAAACCCCAATAGTATCTCTCCTATATTCCACACATTTTGTTTCATCAATTAAGAAAATGAGGTTTGTAGAAAAATGTGAGGTTGTTCATAAAATAATAACGTCAATTTTTTGCCTATCGTGCTGCATATATTGGAAACAGATGGCATGTGATAGCAGCTGTTTCCGTAGACGTATTGAAGATGTCAAAAAATTTATCCCCGGGATGCTGTAATTGATATGTGTCGTACAAGTCATGTGTGAACGAAACTCCATTAAAAAATACTGAAATGTTAAAAAATAATTGTTTTTGCCTTCTTTCTCATACTGAATTGAGAAAATGTAGCAAATGTGTTACCTTAATTTGTTTGGTTAGTTCTCCTTAAATTTTGTTCACACATACACCATACTACATTCTGCGTACCGAGTAAATCTTCAGTGGATATGGAATGTGAGCGTGTGCAGCAGTTGATGTATGAATTTAATAGAAAGGACGCTGGCGTACCACTCCTTGCAGATTTATTTGAGCAACGCAGTCTGGATCCTGGGATGGTAGGGCACACCATGCTAAAAATCATGCAGAGCTTTCAAGTGAAGCCCACGTGTTGCTGATTTTTGAGCATGAGATTTTGCCACAGACATTGCAGCAAATAACCGACAACTGAGTGAATTATTCGATGTTTTCTACGTCCTGCTACCAGTTTATGTCACTGCAATTTCTATCTACTTGTGTCTGATGCGACAATACAGATTTTTAACGCATGTCTGTGGTGTAGTATATGTCTTGGCGTGTTCTAATAGGCGGCCGCTACTACATTCTATAGGCGGCTGACGTATACTATTAATCTCTCAGGTTGCAGAAGTATACTATTAATCTCTCTTAATGAATATCCAAAACATCTACCTATGGACGAAATTTAGTGTCGTATGTTTATTAAAGTAGAGATGGTTGCAAATATGAGGCACCATTTCGCCGTCTCCATCGATCTGCGCTCTCCCTCTTATGTTGTAGTGTGATCTTACTTGACGGCCAGTGTTTAACTGGTTTATCCCCTCCATGCACTTCGTAATTTGGTATAAAAATAAAATAAAATAATTTCATTGACTGCAGCATCTTGTCCTAATTCATAGGTACCTACACTGTCTTAGTTAAATGGCTCTGAGCACTATGGGACTTAACATCTGCGGTCATCAGTCCCCTAGAACTTAGAACTATTTAAACCTAACTGACCTAAGGACATCACACACACCCATGCCCGAGGCAGGATTCGAACCTGCGACCGTAGCTTCTCTTAGTTATTGTACCTAATTGTTCCCTACAGTGTCTGGGACTGTTTCGTTTCATATACCACTGAATTAACATTTCTGCGAATTCTTCGAATGTTGTGGCTCCCCTAAGAACTTCCGTATACCCTACATAAGTTTTAACTTCCCCCGATAGTCTCAGTTTTGCAACACTCAATAACCCCTTACCAGACCAATCTTCCATCTGAGCCAGATTTCCAACATGCCCCACAAAGGCCTGCACATCTTCGGTTGCCTTACAAGAAAAAGGTGCAGGTAAACTTGCAACTGACAAATTTACAGCCCGTTGAAACGATCGACACTCTACCAATCACGCAGTTCTGTTATTATTTGCTGTTAACTGTGCTACATTTTCTAAAAATGTGAGTACTGCTTCCGGCTCAAACACACCTTGCATCTCTCGTTCTGCCGAAGCCTTGTCCTTGGCAACACTCATTTTGAGAAGCAACATTTACAAAACAAGAAAACAAAATACATTAACTTAATTCTAGCATCTAATCATGAGCCATCTTGACTCCTGGCATTGCCTAAAAATGGTTCAAATGGCTCTGAGCACTATGGGACTTAACTTCTGAGGTAATCAGTCCCCTAGAACTTAGAACTACTTAAACCTAACTAACCTAAGGACATCAGACACATCCATGCCCGAGGCAGGATTCGAACCTGCGACCGTAGCAGGCGCGCGGTTCCAGACTGTAGCGCCTAGAACCGCACGGCCACTCCGGCCAGCGGCATTGCCTAGCCATATGCCCCCAATGAATACACGTATAACATATTACTGGAACTAATTTCGTACATGGCGCTGAGTGACTCTCAAGGTTACACTGCCTACATCTAACAGGCACTAATCATTTGTGATTCTCATTACATCTAAAACTAGACAAATCCACAGGTTCTCTAATCCCAATAAAATCTACACTCATGCTCATAAATTAAGGATAATGCTGATACATGGTGAAACAACGCTCTGGTGGGCGGTTTGCGGGTTTAAACCGCGACGGGGTATGAACATGCGGTGCGTCTGACCTCTGGTTGTCGCACGGTGGCGCTGGCAGCAGTCGACACACACAGAGGTGTGTTGGTGCATGTGAGAGTACGGTGCAGCGAGTAAGTGTGCAGACGTTTTCAGACGTGCTAATGGTGACTGCATGTTGAAAATGGCTCAAAGAAAACATATTGATGAAGTTATGAGGGGTAGAATACTAGGGCGACTGGAGGCTGGTCAAACACAGCAGGTCGTATCACGGACCCTCCCTGTGCCACAAAGTGTGATCTCAGGATTATGGCAACGATTCCAGCAGACATTAAAAGTGTCCAGTCGCTGCAGTATGGGACGTCCACAGTGTAAAACACCACAAGAAGACCGATATCTCACCATCAGTGCCCGCAGACGGCCACGGAGTGCTGCTGGTTGCCTTGGTCAGGACCTTATCGCAGCCACTGGAACAGTTGTCTGCAGACACACAGTCTACCTACCATGGTTTATTCGCCCGGAGACCTACAAGGTACATTCCACTTACTCCTGGTCACAGGAGAGCCCGTAAAGCCTGGTGTCAAGAACACAGTACAATGTCATTACACAGTGGTCCTAGATAATGTTCACAGACGAGTCCAGGTATATTCTGAACAGTGATTCTCGCCGGGTTTTCATCTGGCGTGAACCAGCAACCAGATATCAACCCCTTAATGTCCTTGAAAGGGACCTGTATGGAGGTCGTGGTTTGATGGGGTGGGGTGGGATTATGATTGGTGCACGTACACCCCTGCATGTCTTTGACAGAGGAACTGTAACAGGCCAGGTGTATCAGGACGTCATTTTGCACCAGTATGTCCGCCTTTTCATGGGTGCAGTGGGTCCCCCCTTCTTCCTGATGGATGATAACGCACCGCACCACCGAGCTGCCATCGTGGAAGAGTACCTTGAAACAGAAGATATCAGGTGTTTGGAGTGACCTGCCTGTTCTCCAGACCTAAATCCCATCGAGCACGTCTGGGATGCTCTCGGTCGACGTATCGCTGCACGTCTTCAAACCCTGCGACACTTCAGGAGCTCCGTCAGGCACTGGTGGAAGAATGGGAGGCTATACCCCAGCAGCTGCTCGATCACCTGATCCAGAGTATGCCAACCCGTTGTGCATGGTGATTGTTGTGTTGGCAGAAGAGCCAACACCGTGTTGCTAGAGGAGGCCGAAATGCACGCGTTTAAACTCACGCAGACTGGCGTGAGGTCTGGAACAAGGTAAAGTAATTATCCTATGAAGAAAAGAACGTAGTTGATTGAATACTTAACTTTAATCCATAATTGGTGTACATCGCTCTTGACGGTACATAATTACAATCTCAATATAACTGGTAATGGCGCCTTGCTAGGTCGTAGCAAATGACGTAGCTGAAGGCTATGCTAACTATCGTCTTGGCAAATGAGAGCGTATTTGTCAGTGTAGCATCGCTAACAAAGTCGTCTGTACAACTGGGGCGAGTGCTAGGACGTCTCTCTAGACCTGCCGTGTGGCGGCGCTCGGTCTGCAATCACTGACAGTGGCGAGACGCGGGTCCGGCGTATATTAATGGACCGCGGCCGATTTAAAGGCTACCACCTAGCACGTGTGGTGTCTGGCGGCGACACCACAGTGATCATATCCCATATTGATGTCGGGGTACACACGCAGGAAACAGTGGCGTTTTGTAACACATGTGTTTTGCGGACGGTTTTCTCAACTTATCAACAATACCGTGGACTTACAGATCTGTGTCGTGTGTGTTCCCTATGTGCCTATGCTATTACCGCCAGTTTTGTGTTGTGCCACGTTGTGTGGCACCACATTCTGCAATTATCCTTAATTTATGAGCATGAGTGTACTTTACAAAATACACGACCATCAGATTTTTCTCCATGACTAAAATATAATCAAATTTTTTGAACCTACCATACCATAGGCTGTAGGTTCACACGTTCCTAAAAGAAGGCGACATCAGTGACCTGACACCATTGTTAGATGACCCGTGGATTGTCACCTGAGGAGAGTGAAATGAGGTGTCAAGACGAGAGCGGATTTGTTTAATTATGTTCTTTATTCTGGCCCTCAGCCGTAGCACATCCGGAACAGCTTGGTGGAGGTGTCCATGTGCTCTCATGCAAACAACTGCATTGCATTGATGACAGTGCAAAGAGTGAGGCTGAGGGTGGCGTCACTCAGAGGCCACTGTCAACAACGTCTCCAGCCGCAACCATGATGACAGCGTGTCAGTGCAGCTGACGATACCACAGAGGTGGCCATGACATCCCTCCAGCAAGCGGGCTGCTGTCTGCTATGGTGGCGGTTGTTCTCATGACTCAGAGCAGGCTGCCCCATCACTTGGTCGAACATTGGATCCTGTACTGCGTTCTTTGATGTCGCTCCGGGTGTCACAACCTTATTGTGTTGGCTATGATGCTGAGGAGAAATAGTTTAATACACAAATGGCTGAGTACTTATACGCGCCAGGACTATGTTCATTTAGAGCTTAAGGCACATACTCTAAACACTTCTGTGGTGGCTGGCTGGCTCTGTTGCATCACACTTCCGCTCTGGTGTACTTTTTGACCGAAAGTGATCAATACGCTACAGAGAGAAAGAAAATGCTGTTCTGTGCTCTGCTCTGAAAATGTATCGTTTTGCTTTCTTTAAAAAATGGCTCTGAGCACTATGGGACTTAACTTCTGAGGTCATCAGTCCCCTAGAACTTAGAACTACTTAAACCTAACTAACCTAAGGACATCACACACATCCATGCCCGAGGCAGGATTCGAACCTGCGACCGTAGCGGTCGCGCGGTTCCAGACTGTAGCGCCTAGAACCGCTCGGCCACCCCGGCCGGCTTTCTTTCTTTCTCAGAGTTAGTTTTAACTATGATACCAGGGCATTTAAACCATTATACAAATTGTTTCTCTCGTGTATGTTCTTTCCCATTATATATGTTTTTCAAATAAAAGTTGTATACATAACCCTGTGCTGTTTTATTTTCTTTCTCATTGTCGGTTTCATAGAGTCCAGAAGGTTTATTTATGCCTTATAAGCTTATGATTAGAACACTATTAGGGAATATGAACCTTCAATAACAATAAACAATAAGAAAGAGGGGAAGAGGGGAGTTACAGATGGGGGAGGAGGACATGAACATAAAAAAGGGAAAGAGGAAATGGGTAGAGAGAGGGGGAAAAGGAGATGGTTCAAATGGCTCTGAGCACTATGCGACTTAACTTCTGAGGTCATCAGTCGCCTAGAACTTAGAACTAATTAAACCTAACTAACCTAAGGACATCACACACATCCATGCCCGAGGCAGGATTCGAACCTGCGACGGTAGCCGTCGCTCGTCTCCAGACTGTAGCGTCTAGAACCGCACGGCCAGAAAAGGAGATGGAAAAGGAGATGGAGGAAGAGAAGAGGAAGGAGCAGATGGATGGAGAAAGAGAGGGGAGGAGACGGAGTTTAGGATGTATACCAAATTCGCATGCATACTTAAAGCAATTGCAAAGCGTTGCCGCGTTCACTACTAGCAAATAAACCCGAACTAAAGACTGCCTTATGAAAGTACAGTACGCCTCCAAATTCGTTTGTAATAGCACTCAAGGCAACTAAAAGATTCAGAGTACAGTGTGTGACTGCCGACTTGGCACCGCGTCCACTGCGTGACGTCACAGTGGCACTGGGGATCCCAGCTGGCAGCCAGAAGACACTCACTGGATTCCATCCTCTTATTTGAGAGTGGTTTTGAGAGGTTTTTAGCGTTCATCTCCTAGTACACAGGTTCTGGGGTATAATTTAACCTAGCTTTCGAAGCTCGACTTTAACACGTCCGGATGTGAAGTTTTAAAACAAACTGTTTCAGATTTCTTCGAAGTTGACTAAGTATTTTTTCAAAGTGTATTCTCTGTTTCTCTACTTCGAGGAACATTATTGTTGCAGTTTTTGATTATTTTTTATGATACCCAATAGGATTTTTTAAGACATTCTGACTTTTTTATATTTAAGATTGTTAATTTTTAGTGCCAACCTAAATTTATTTAAATGTGGATAACATTTTAGCTATTTTTCATAACTTGTTGGATACCATGGATTCATTATACAGGAATACAATTTTATATTGTAGAATTAAAAACCTAGCATCCATATTGACATTAATAATAGAAGAAGATGTACGGTACTTTGCATATGTTACGGAAATATAGTTTACGTTACGGTATCTGTGGTGTCACCGCCAGACACCACACTTGCTAGGTGGTAGCCTTTAAATCGGCCGCGGTCCGTTAGTATACGTCGCACCCGCGTGTCGCCACTGTCAGTGATTGCAGACCGAGCGCCGCCACACGACAGGTCTAGAGAGACGTATTAGCACTCGCTCCAGTTGTACAGCCGACTTTGCTAGCGATGGTTCACCGACAAATTACGCTCTCATTTGCCGAGACGATAGTTAGCATAGCCTTCAGCTACGTCATTTGCTACGACCTAGCAAGGCGCCATTATCATTTGCTAATTTTCTTGTGATGCATGTACCGTCAGACCGATGTTCACCAATTATGGATTAAAGTTAAGTATTCCAGAAGCTCCGTACTTTTTTTACTAGACTCAGCTCCTTTAACTGTTCCAGACCTCACGCCAGCCTGCGTGAGCTTAAACGCGTGCCTTTCGGCTACCTCCTAGTGGCTTGGCTGTCTTGCCAAGTCACAACAGTATCAAGGTAATTTTATACGAATACCTATTTATGGTTTGAGATACAATATGTTTTATACACTTCGTGGCAATATTAGCTGTTGGGGAATCACATGTTTTCAATATCAAAGAATGAGTTATATAAAAAATGGGGCTATTATAATCTCGCCTCATTTTGGTTAAATTTCGATGGACACAGGTGATGTTAATCGGACGAAATGTATTGTAATCAGCATAGTTTGTGCAGGCACATAAATTTTCATTCCCCAAAAAAATTGTTATTTGCTACGATTTTACCAAACTTAACATACCACACTCGGTCATACAGTGATGACCTCTTAAAAGCAAATAGAGAGTTGGCCGAAAGGCAAACGCTATAGCAAGCGGCATGTCAGGGAAATGTCGACGTAACTGTTTAATGAATATAAAGAATTTCGTCTTTCATAACAATTCCATTGCCAAGCTAGAACCTGCTGGGGGCAACACTCCTAGCAACTACTGAACTCACGTGACAATTATAAAGTTTCGCCGTGCAACAGAAAAAAGAGAGAACTGCGGCTAAGGGAGGCTGCGGAACGGGTGAAGTGTCGTCCCGAGTAAAAAATTCTCGCGTGCCGTGGAGTGCGTGTCACGACACAATGACTAACGGTGCAATGCACGGATACACGCGAGAAACTCGTTTTGTGATCGTTTCCACTGCGCATAGTCGGCACTTCAGCAGTAGGCGTCTCTTTGCTTGTCTGTTAATTTCCACGAAAGGAAACGACTTTCCTCTAATGTTCGCAAATCCTCCGAAAAGCGTTTTACTCTGTACCACACCAGTGATATTTGTGACTAGAATGAGGATTTATTGGTAGGCAAGACACAAAGTTTCATCTCGGCTGGAGCGTCATCGAGAGGTGTAGAAATAAATTCAGGGGAGCCTCAGGAAAGCGCATGGGCACCCTTGCTGTTGGTGTTGCATGTTAATGATGTGGCAGATAATGTTAATAGTAACCTCTGTTTTTTTCCCTCGTGGTGCATTTATCTAGAGGGAGCTCTATAATTCCTCTTAAAAACTTCTAGGAGCTTGTAGATGGACTGAGGAGATAATATTTCGAATTGGAACCCATGTCTGGAAACGCACCGTTTCTCTGCTACAACCATTTGAAAACATGCCGGTAGCATAGCCACTTTTAAAAGTAATTTATTAGGCATGACCCAAAACGTCACTTATTTTACAACTCCACCTATCAATAACCAAAGAACCAAGAAGGAAGTCAATTTCCACAAAAATTGTTGTTTACAGTTAAACCGTTTTTGTCCTTTTCAAAGTAGGGTTAGCGTTCTGATCAATTATAAGCAAGGTTCGATGTGGCGACCACCAAGCTCGCTGCACACGTTGTACATACGAATGCTGCTGTGGCACACACGCTCTGTCGCACCTGATATCTTTGCAATCTGTCCTGCAGCTACCACAACTAGTGTCATCAATCTTCTTCTGTTTCCACAGGAGTCTCATAACCCAAACTCTTCATTCGACCCCAGAGGAATAAGCCCAATGCCGGCCGCGGTGGCCGTGCGGGTCTGGCGCTGCAGTCCGGAACCGCGAGGCTGCTACGGTCGCAGGTTCGAATCCTGCCTCGGGCATGGGTGTGTGTGATGTCCTTAGGTTAGTTAGGTTTAAGTAGTTCTAAGTTCTAGGGGACTTATGACCTAAGATGTTGAGTCCCATAGTGCTCAGAGCCATTTGAACCAATAAGCCCAATGCAGTCATAAGCGGTGATCGTGGAAGTCATGAGATTGGACCACATGGGCCTATCCATCTATGTTTGAATCGTTGTTTCCGAACATGACGTAAAAAGTGAGTGTATGCTCCGTCGTGCTGAAATCACATGTATTGAGGGGGGGTTCAGTGGCACAGTATCCAACAATGCGCCCAATATCTGTAGGAACGTCAAGTATATGGGACCTGTGAGCATTGGTGGAAGCATGTACAGTACAATCACATAACCATCCAGAATACCTTCCCATACATTGATACTAAATCTGTGTTGGAATCCCTGGACATGCGTGGCAAGTAGGTTTTCCTCTGCCCATTCATGGCTGTTTCGAGAATTGAGAGTCCCTAGTAAATTTATATTCTTCTGTGAAGAGAATGCGCCGTGGAATACTAAAGACTCGTTGATCCAGCGGCGCAGGACACGCTTACGGAACTCAACCGCATGGTGCAAAATCGGCTAGCATTAGTGACTGTGTCATTTGGAAATGTTGTTGATATAGTTATTGATCATGCGGAACGTACCAAACGGTGCTGGGAGCCGCATTCATTGCAAGCGTAGTTGCTCGTGTACTCGTTGACGGGTTCTCTTCAACGTGATGCAGTGCGGCCTCTTCCATAGCGGGTGTGCGTCTGATGAAAGTTAAGGTAGCCCTTTCTCGAAGCCACTGAGTAATTGTGGCGAAGAGGAAATGCGAGGGAGTCGGACGTTGTGGACAACGATCTTAATAAAGGCTACGAGTTCTTTTCCATTACCGTGAGACTCGCCATACAGAAGTTTATGTCAGTGTATTCTGCAAACGTGTACTCGACCATGTTGCTCTAACACTCACAGACACGTTAATGAGGCTCGAACCAGATCAGAGAGATGGGACAGAAGTTAAATGACCTCAACCGATCCCACGTGAGCACGCTTCCATCATGACTACCCTACTGCATATCTACCTCGCAAACATGTTTTTAAACAGCTGTAGCACGTAACGGTATGTTTCCAGATATTCAAAATATTGTCTATTCAGTCCCCTCTAAAGGTCATACAAGCTCGTTTTAGAGTACCCAGTATAATGAAGTACGATATGAAGAAAAGCTAGACCCTACACATATTCAGGCAGATTTTGACAGGATTTGAAAGCGGTACGAATATTCCCAGTAATCTAAAGCTACGCATTTCACAAAATGCAACAACCTAATATCCCATGTCTACGATATTTATGAGTCACTTTTAGTATCAAACAATTCATTCAAATATCTGACTGTAGCATTTTGTGGGACTATGAGATCGAATGATTACATAGGCTCAGGCACAGATGAAGCAAGCATCATATTTCATGTCCTTGGCAGAAAGCTGAGAAAATGTCGTCAGTTTGTGAAAGAGATTGCTTACAAAACACTTGGGCGACCAATCCCTAGAACCTTGCTAAAGTGTGTGGGTGGGATCCCTAACCACTAGGACTCATAGCAGATATTGAACACAGAGAAAAAATGACAGCACGAATGATGGTCACAGGTTCTTTTGACCAATGGAGATGCTGAGAACATGCATTGGCAGGCGCTTGAAGGTTGACGTTGGCTATTCTGAGAAAGTTCAAAATGATTGAAATGGCTTTAAGCACTTTGAGACTTACATCTGAGGTCATCAGTCCCCTAGACTTAGAACTACTTAAACCTAGCTAACCTAAGGACATCACACACATCCATGCCCGAGGTAGGGTTCGAACCTGCGACCAGAGCAGCAGCGCGGTTCCAGACTGAAGCGCTCGGCCATATCGGCCGGCTCCGAGAAAGTGTACTTACAAATTTTAAAGAAACAGTATTAAGCGAGGAATCTAGAAATACAGGGTGGTTCCGTGATGATGTTACAGACTTCCAGGAATGGTGGAGAAGGATAAATGTATCTACATGAGGTAAGGGATGCTACTCCAGAAACGACCGGGCGGGCCCACGCGTTGTCAAGGTTGTTTCAACAACGCTGCAGACGTTTCGCTGGGAAGCCCTTAGACATCCTCTTACACATCCGCTATACAGGTGGCTGACCGGCTTACCTCCAAAAACGTCTCCAACGATTGTCTGATTGAAGGCATATGCTACACTCATCGGTGAACAGAACAGTCCATTTGGCATGTTGTTGGGCCCGTCTGTACCGCGCTGCATGGTGTCGTGGTTGCAAAAAAATGGCTCTGAGCACTATGGGACTTAACATCTGAGGTCATCAGTCCCCTAGAACTTAGATCTACTTAAACCTAACTAACCTATGGACATCTCACACATCCATGCCCGAGGCAGGCTTCGAACCTGCGACCGTAGAGGTCGCACGGTTCCAGACTGAAGCGCCTAGAACCGCTTGGCCACACTGGCCGGCTCGTGGTTGCAAAGATGGATCTCGCCATGGACGCCGGGAGTGAAGTTGCGCATCATGCAGCTTATTGCGCACTGAGTCGTAACACGACGTCCTGTGGCTGCACGAAATGCATTTTTCGTCAAGGTTCCTCCGAGCCATAATCCTTGGATAGCGGTCATCCACTGCAGTAGTAGCTCTTGGGCGGCCTGAGCGAGGCATGTCATCGACAGTTCCTGTCTCTCTGTATCTCCCCCATTTCCGAGCAACATCGCTTTGGTTCGCTGCAAGACGCATGGACACTTCCCTTGTTGAGAGTCCTTCCTGGCACAAAGTAACAATGCGGAAGCGATCGAACCGCGGTATTGACCCCCTAGGCATGGTTGAACTACAGACAACAAGAGCCGTGTACCTCCTTCCCGGTGGAATGACTGGAACTGATCGGCTATCGAACCCCCTCCGTCTAATAGATTAGAGAATAAAACTGTCTCTAGCTTCTTATTATTTCCTTTATCTATGTGGCACTTTGGTCCAAGAGAATGTAACAGTACGACACTTTTGTCCTTTCTGGCCACTTAACTTACAACTGTGAAATTGTCTTTGAAACTAAATGATGAGGATGAATCTTCTCTGAACTTGGAAGCCTTCATTTCTTGTGAAATTTCCTTTTGACTTTCTCATAAAGTTCCCATGCTGGAATCTTTTCCTGCAATAGTTCAGCAAATAACGGTGCACTCGTGAAAAATTTATATATTTTAATATTTGTTGAGGTTTCTACTAGTGTCGATGTCAGTATCTTTACTGTAGTAAATGTAACACTGCTCTGTTTGGTCTGATTACGGTCGTTTATCGTATGAACTAAACAATCTCTGGCGCATAAAGTCAAAAAACCATAAAGCAAAAATATTTTGATGCCATATTTCTCTCGTTTGCTAGGAATACACTGAATAAACTTGCAAATGCCTTTGAAGGGGACAAATTGTTCATCAGTAGTTAAGGTTTCAGCGAGGTGCATAGGAAATTTATTTTGAAAAATTCCCAAATCTTTCTAATTGGTGCCATGTTGCCAATGCTGTTTCAAGTGCACTGGAGACGTACCGCTGGGAAGGCCTTGACATCCTCCATCAACCCCACCCTCTCCCCATGCGATTTCCATGTTTTTGGAGGCCTAAAGAAGGCCTGCGTACAATCATGATCCTGTAGGCAACCGTAAACATTTTTCCACGAAGACATTGACCATCTTGTTTCACAGTGGGATAAATGTGTTAACAGTTACGGCGATTACTTTTGAGATGATAAACAATTTACTTACATTTCTTCCACCAGTCTCGTTTTCATTTGACTGTCCGTTATGTGAAACTGCTGGACAATGAGCATTATCTTGGTACCTACCTACCACACCACTGCAGCCACTGGAAGTCGGATTATGAGAAGGAATTTACTCTAGCTTGTGATGCTAGCAACCATACAATAAGTTGTGTTCTCAGTCCAGAAGAGCAGAGCAATGAGCACCCAGTGCTTATCCTTCACGTCAACTGAATAAGGCTGAGGAGATCACTTTACCATTGAGAATGAAATTTTAATCTTTATGTAAGTTGTCATATACTTCCAATAGCATCACTATGGAAAAAAATTGAAGATACTGACAGATCATTCAGCGAGGAAGTGGTTGTTAGGTTTGTAGGATCCATCAAGTAGGCTTACACAATGAGCGTTAAACACAGGTAAGATTGAGTTTGAAGTGTTTCACCACCCAGTAGGAAGCATGGCAATGTAGATGGGCCTAGCAGAAAGACTGGTGTAACACAGGCACTGGGTCATAGCCTCAAGGAACGGCAAAGGACACAAGTTGATTTTACAGACTGCAAGTTATTCACAATACAGTTGCAGTTTGTCATTCACAATAGTGTTTTACATAGAACAACAAAATCTGGTCCACTAGTAACGGTGCCTACAGCTTTATGGGAGGAAGTATTATCTTGGTACAGAGGTCATAGAACCACAGATCGGAGAGTACGTGAGCCTTATTGGTGAAAAAATTTGAAGTAAGACATAGATCAATATGTAAAAACTGTGTGTTATGTGCACAGTGTAAGATTTAAGTCATCAACAGGTGCTTTTACAGAGGTTGCCCGAAGCAACAATACTTTTCATATATTTAGGATGGATATGTTAAGACCTTTTTGCCTGACTCCAGTGGAAAACTGCTAAATTCTGACTACTACGCACTTTTTTTTCCTCTTTGTGGGAGTCATCGCTATTTCGAGTTAAAATATGGAGATGGCAGTACATGGGATGATAAATAATTGGCTACAGACTTTCGATGTTTCAGAGACAATAATCACTTGTCAGACCTGATGAAGCAGTTATGTCTTATATTATAGATTTGCAAGCTGAGAACGAGCCCATTCAGAGAATGACGGAAAATTTTCATTGGATAGCTAGTAGGATGTTGAGCTATTACATTGCCATCCATAATAATGACTCATAGTTTCTTACTGTGTGTGGAAAATTCATGATAGTATGGGTTTGACGCCATACAATGTGGTCTATGGAAGGAAAATACCTTCGTCGTTTGAGATAAACAAGCTGAAATTGGGGAAAGTGGGTAAACTTTAGGCAATTTCTCTAAGACGAAATTATGTAGAAGCGAGCGCAAAAATGTAACACCAAAGCCCTTGAAAGCAGCAAAGAACAGTACAAAGTAATAGTAAATTACCAGGATATCATAGAGGTCAATGGGTGATATTGTCGAGCTTGTACACCTGGAAGGGAAAGAGAAAAAAGTTCGCCACTTGGTACCATGGTCCACACCAAGTTGTCGAAATTAATTGGCTGATGTATGCCCGGTTATGGTTACCTATGCATAATATTATTGTGCACATGAGGCACCTTTGTCCATTTAAAAGCGTGCCGGATTTGTTGCTACAGATAATGACACCACTCCCTAAGTACACTACTGGCCATTAAAATTGCTACACCACGAAGATGACGTGCTACAGACGCGAAATTTAACCGACAGGAAGAAGATGCTGTGATATGCAAATGACTAACTTTTCAGAGCATTCACACAAGGCTGGAGCCAGTGGCAACACCTACGACGTGCTGACATGAGGAAAGTTTCCAACCGATTTCTCATACACAAACAGCAGTTGACCGGCGTTGCCTGGTGAAACGTTGTTGTGATGCCTCGTGTAAGGAGGAGAAATGCGCACCATCACGTTTCCGACTTTGATAAAGGTCGCCTATCGCGATTGCGGTTTATCGTATCGCGACATTGCTGCTTGCGTTGGTCAAGATCCAATGACTGTTAGCAGAATATGGAATCGGTGGGTTCCGGACGGTAATATGGAACGCCGTGCTGGATCCCAACGGCCTCGTATCACTAGCAATCGAGATGACAGGCATCTTATCCACATGGCTGTAACGGATCGTGCAGCCACGTCTCGATCCCTGAGTCAACAGATGGGGACTTTTGCAAGCCAACAGTCATCTGCACGAACAGTTCGACGACGTTTGCAGCAGCATGGACTATCAGCTCGGAGACCATGGCTGCGGTTACCCTTGACGCTGCATCACAGACAGGAGCGCTTGCGATTGTGTACTCAACGATGAACCTGGCTGCGCGAATGGCAAAACGTCATTTTTTCGGATGAATCTAGGTTCTGTTTACAGCATCATGATGGTCGCATCTGTGTTTGGCGACATCGCGGTGAACGCACATTGGAAGCGTGTATTCGTCTTCGCCATACTGGCGCATCACCCGGCGTGATGGTATGGGGTGCCATTGGTTACACGTCTCGGTCACCTCTTGTTCGCATTGACGGCGCTTTGAACAGTGGACGTTACATTTCAGATGTGTTACGACCCGTGGCTCTACCCTTTATTCGATCCCTGCGAAACCCTACATTTCAGCAGGATAATGCACGACTGCATGTTGCAGGTCCTGTACGGGCCTTTCTGGATACAGAAAATGTTCGACTGCTGGCCTGGCCAGCACATTCTCCAGATCTCTCACCAATTGAAAACGTCTCAATGGTGGCCGAGCAACTGGCTCGTCACAATACGCCGGACACTATTCTTGATGAACTGTGGTATCGCGTTGAAGCTGCATGGGCAGCTGTACCTGTACACGCCATCCAAGCTCTGTTTGACTCAATGCCCAGGCGTATCAAGGCCGTTATTAGGGCCAGAGATGGTTGTTCTGGGTACTGATTTCTCAGGATCTATGCACCCAAATTGCGTGAAAATGTAATCACATGTCAGTTCTGGTATAAAATATTTGTCTAATGAATTCCTGTTTATCATCTGCATTTCTTCTTGGTGTAGCAATTTTAATGGCCAGTAGTGTAGAAGAAAGAGGGTATTGGAAGCACTCACTCAAACCTCTCGTTAAATTCCATACACATAAAGACTGTGGATCTAGGACAATACAATAAGGCGTGTTTTTTTAAGTGTATTGCTAGTGTTACGGCAGCAAATGGTATCAGGTAACATAACTAGAGTACTGTTCATAAGTGATAGTGTGGATCACAGACAACGATTCTTCCAAAGAGGGGAGGGAGAATATCATGCATTAAGTCTCTCCTGCAAACATGCGGGAACAATTGTGCTAAGCATTGGATTTGGCACTGCATACATTGTGACATAGTAAGAGAGGGTGGTTGGATTCAGAAGATAGACTGTTGGAAGCATTATTCGGAATCATGGATATGACTGAGTGACAACATGTAAGGTGGCAGATTTTAGTACCTTACATGAGATTCATTCAGAAAGTAAATGACCAATACCATGCGGATAGGTGCAGCCATTAGGCAGAATAATGCTAACAGCAAAATCTTAGTTCATACTGGTACTAAGATTTTTGAGGACTTTGCAGTTTGTCTTTGGGAAGGTGGTTTAGACGGACACAGGAAAGAGCTGCTTTGAGCTGTAGAACAATTGAGGTGACCCGAGCGTCACACGGCGGCTTCTTTGTTGGCACAGTGTCACCAGTGGCCGCAAGGGGCACCGGGCTAGTCTGAGACCACACAGATGGAAGGAGAGAGAGAGAGAGAGAGAGAGAGAGAGAGAGAGAGAGAGCGTATATGCGAGACAGAGAGAGACTGCTTCTCGCCGCTGCGGCTACACAACGGTTGGAACGGGTCACAAATACGGCGCGCCCATGAAATGTGGAAGAACCGCGTGAAATTTCAGATTCCTGATTGACCGAAAACGCGAAGTGATACAAGTGAGAGGAACTGGGAAGTTTGGCGGCAACAAAAGGGGAGGACTCTGGTGTCTGGTGTAGTGGTGGTCAGACACGGAGGTGTCTCGTCTGCGAGTGGAGGCCTAGACATAGTTAGGTTTGGAGATATTGCTGTCATTGCGATCAGTGATCCCTGTCCAATTTTTCAGAGTTAGTGCATACATCTCCACAAAAGCAGAATCACCTCTTGCTCTGAGAAGAGAAAACAAATTTGTGGCGTTCGAAAGCAACATTGAGTGTTCCTTTGCTGCGCACTTGAGTCTACCAACTACTCCTGGCATTTGTGCAAGTAGATGGGATATCGGCTCGTGACGGACTCCGTAATTGAACAACTTACGGTCAGGAGTTTTAGGACGGAAACCACGTAGTCGTTTTTAGATAAAGTCAAGATTTCTTAAGGGAAAGACGACATCACACCGATGCCTGGGACGACTGTCGTGATCTCCACACTGAATTAGCGCAAACAACTGGCAAACTAGGGCATTGTAATTGTAAATGAGTAAGTGTTCCACTAGCTCTTTCCTTGAGCTCTCTGATTCTGTGTCCGTCTAGGTGGAGCTTCAGAAGAACAATGACTTGCATGACCAGTATCAACCAGCGTAAGTTAGGGAAAGTGGTGCGATCAGGAATAGTTTCCATTGTGTCAGTGGTAGGGTAGTTAGTTTAAGAAGCTAATTTTATTGGTGCTGTAATGTCTTAGGTTAGTTACATTGCTCATCCTGTTTTTAATTAATAAATTTGAGATTTGATTGCATATCATAATTAAATTTATTATCATTTCCGTAAGTAGTAAATCACTTATTGAGAATAAGAGTTTTTATTAACATAAATTATTATTCAAAATTGATGCAAACGGTACTGGGGGCATTATTCTCGCACTTAAACAGGGCCAAAGTTGGATAGCACGAAATAAGTAAGGCTGTTTTATAAACATTATAACCCCGTGCGTTGTAAACAAACGGACCTCGGTCAACAGAATCTGTTCCAGACGTTTCCGTGGTCACACATTAATGCAATTTCTTCAGAAAACTCAGTCCTGGACAGCTTCATTTAAACACATGGCCAAGCTGAGTAAATGATTGACAAGGCAATAGCACGCACAGCACCTGCCATGTGACAAAGTCGCCATGAGTTGTACTAAGAACACCTTGGAGTTAATGTCATAATTATGCCGCCGCCGCCTCTGCTATCACCGGGCCATGATCCAAAATTCTGCATGATCACTCACCAATGTGTCTGCCACAATCTTATGGCCTGGACACGGACGGGTACCACATCGACACGTTCCGATGATGGCCAGCACCGCCGCTTGACACAGTAATGCAGGCAGTAGCTCAGGGTCCCTGGGTGGCCCTGCCTACTCTCTCATCACTGCGATCCTGAGCCACAATGTAAGGAGCATCCCTGCCTGTTGGAGTCATCACAGCATCAAGTCGGGCGGTGAGTGCCGTCTCTGCTCAGCACTCGGCGCGTCAGCTGTACCAAGTCAGAGCGCCGCTTCGGGGGTTTGTGTGTGTATGCCGCAAGCTATCTGCTTTGCCTGCCGCACCGACCGAGAATATTACACGATGACACAAATCGCACAGGAGATGAAGGAGCACCTGAATTACTAGTCAAGTTTAATGGATTAATAAAGAACTGTTTACGTTCACCAATTGTTCGTTTGCAGCTTCCCACAACGATACATCCGTCTCTCAAGCCATCAAAAGAACCCAGGATGCTTCAGGTGGCAGTCGAGTCTATCCTGACACACACCAAGATGACTCCCACGAACCAGTAGCGGTCATTTGTATCCTTGGCCGTTACGGTACACTACGAAAGCTATTTGCAGAACTGACAGGTTACATGAAATTGCCACCAGTCTGGTGAATCGGGATCTAAAACTTGTACAGATCCGGTGAGGTTTGCTGGACACCAGGACAGCTGTAGCGAGACTCTTGCCATCAATAGTTCATAATATAGTGGCTGCCCGAGTGGAGGTAGCCGAGCTGCAGGAGCCCATGGTCAGCTGAGCCCTACGCTGTTACCTCCTAAACAATTACAGGTTGGTCTACGAAAGGCGCAGAAAGAACTGACAGCTGCTTTGGAGCTCATTGCAGCACCAGACGAAACAATCTTATCGGTATTTTATCTTGTCACAATGGTAGGAATTGACGCAGACTATGTCTGGCTTTATGCTGGTCCAATTATCAGTAGTGAGTCCCAAAGCACTATACGAGTGTTTTACAATCCATCCCTACCCGGTGAAATGGGAGACTTTGGTGAAGAACGTACAAATTAGAATGGGAGAGGTAATGCTAATTTCCAACGAAGGGAAGAGTCATGCGTTAATGCTAGTGGATGAACTTTGTCAGAAAGAGCGAGTTTTGATATGTCCGACCTGAGTGTTCCAGAAAACGAGACGAAGATTTAAATATAATAAGCAGGTTCACATGGGTGTGAGTTTCGATAGTCATGCAAGGATGAAAAGGCCTGCACAGGACAGACTGTTATGAAGAACTGCGTCAAACCAGTTTTCAGACTGAAGACCACCACAAAAACAACAACATAGACAAAGTTGTGCGCGATACTAAATTTTGAAATACAATAAATCTTCATTATTGAGCTAACGAATGTTAGTTGATCAAGGTTAATGAATCACAACTGTCATCAGCCAAGCTTCGGAGGGACATGTGTGAGGATAATGTGCTGTGCTTTTATAACATATCCTGCGACGAGGGCTGTGAGTAAATTGACCTTTACCTTTCCAGTTTCATTAATAATTCACATATTTGACCACGAAAACTCTACCTAAAAACCTAATAAGCAATCGAACTTCTTTTTATTTGAGAGAGAAAAGAGTAAGTCACATTATGTTTCCCTCACTTGTGACTGCCTAGTGAAAACTTGTGTGGTACAGTACAGTTATAAATACGATGAACTAAGCGTACAGTATGGTTAAAAGTGGCATGTACGATCTAGCATTACTTCAGTACTACACCAGTTCATTGTGAATCTAATGACTGCTTACTATTACCAATAAACTTGATTATACAGAAAGAACAATGTAGACAGGAAGCACAATCTAGATCCACAAAAAGGCCACTGCAACCATGGCCGAAAATTTGGTTTCTCCAGTATAGTTTTCTACATTTTTAAGCGGTACCGCGCGCAGAAAACTTTTTCGTTGGCATACTTTGGCCGTGGAAGCCTTCAGAATTATATAAACAATGTCCGCATTACTGATTTACGACCAACAGACCGTTTTGAACTAATACTGAAAATGTACTCAGCCAAATCGTCATAGCTCCAAGTACTGCTTGAAAGAACGTTAAAAACATGGCAATACTGTTCCTAACAGTACTTTGAGTTTATAACTCGCAACAGAGCTAGAACAACGCGGACACGACGCAGGCACCTACACACCTCAGCAGTAAAATAAAACAAAATACATTTATTTAAATACAGTTCCAGAATAGATTGTAGTGTGGATCGGTTTATTGGTAAAAACTTGCAAAAGTTACACCTGCAAAAGTTCCATCATGTGGTTGCCGTCGCTGTGGAAATAGCTAAGCATAGCGTGTATCATTGTTAATGTAAACTATCACTGCCATAAAAACCAATCTGAGGCAGAACGGAGGAGAACGAAATGCGTGCTTGAGTCAAAGAATAAAGTCGGTGTTACTGTTGTCAACAGCAAGCACCGTGAGTGAATGGAACAGGTTTGTTTCCAAACAAGATACACAGAGCAGTCTGCCAACATTTGCACTGTTGTTCAGATATTTTCACTATCGTACCGATGGAGTGTAGCCATGTATGGAAGTGACACATGGACGATAAATAGTTTGGACAAGAAGAGAATAGAAGCTTTCGAAATGTGGTGCTCCAGAAGAATGCTGAAGATTAGACGGGTAGATCACATAACTAATGAGGAGGTATTGAATAGAATTGGAGAGAAGAGGAGTTTGTGGCACAACTTGACTAGAAGAAGGGATCGGTTGGTAGGACATCTTCTGAGGCATCAAGGGATCACAAATTTAGCATTGGAGGGCAGCGTGGAGGGTAAAAATCGTAGAGGGAGACCAAGAGATGAATACACTAAGCAGATTTAGAAGGATGTAGGTTGCAGTAGGTACTGGGAGATGAAGAAGCTTGCACAGGATAGAGTAGCATGGAGAGCTGCATCAAACCAGTCTCATGACTGAAGACCACAACAACAACAACCTGTAAAAAGATAAAAGTGAGTAATAAATCAAACGAAATGCAATTAAATTGAATTAAATGGTTGTAGCTCCATCATAAGTTACATTGGAAAGTATAGGACGGACATTAGGTTCTCTGATGTCCGTCCCATGTGGTGTGTTTTACAGTTGTTGCGTCGGTCATAGTGCCGCTGGGATCACTGCTGAGGCGTTTTTTTACGTGGGCTATCTCTTGTATTTGTCACACTTACGGATGGTTTGAAAATGGACACAGGTGTCAGAAACTAGTCACCATTAATAAATAAACAAAGATATTTCTCAATGCAACTTATGACAATGCTACAACCATTTATTTCAAGTATAAAACAAGTTGTGGTCCTATTTTTCATCTCCAGCGTGCTAAAAGATTCTAGAAATACAATTACTATATAACAAGACACCAGAGACCACTGGGGTCCCTTACACCAAAACACTCAGAAAATAACCCCGAACAACCTCCGATTTTTTTTCGGTGGAGTTCGGCTTCGTGCTGAATACCGGAAGATTCTTGACAAAAGATGATTTAACTTTTGATTATATTTGAATTTTAAATTGTAATACTAACTTGGAAGGATTAACTAGGGAAACTTAAATTTCTGATCTTTGATGACATCCGAATTAAAATATCTCGTGAATAGTAATCACTAATTAATTTCGAACACTGACTTCCTGTTTCAAAATAGTATTTTATCTTTATCAATTTACAACACTGTATTACAAAAAAATGGTTCAAATAGCTCTGAGCACTATGGGACTTAACAGCTGTGGTCATCAGTCCCCTAGAACTTAGAACTACTTAAACCTAACTAACCTAAGGACATCACACACATCCATGCCCGAGGCAGGATTCGAACCTGCGACCGTAGCAGTCGCGCGGTTCCGGACTGCGCGCCTAGAACCGCGAGACCACCGCGGCCGGCTACTGTATTACATTCCTAGGGTATGGAGAGAAGGCTTATCCCAGGTAACATGAAATTGGCCAAAGATAGGCTTCACATACGTAATTAGAGTTTTACATCTTATACATTCAGGTCAGAAAATCACGTACTGATCCATGCATGTAGAATTGTGTACAAAACTTTGCTTGGAGATGATGTGAAGCTTTATATACACGACTCGCTCATAGCACACTTTACCAGATCTGGCCTCTTCTTTCCGGCTCATCATCCGGTAACATGCTACGGAATCTTGTGTGTCGCTATTCTAGGCTATAGATACACAAATAACAGTCATCCAAGGCTATGTTCCAAGTACTTGCACTAGGCTGACCAGTGTCCATATTTACTGCTTCCAGGTTAGCCTGTGTTCATCTGTGATTAAAAATGTACAAAATAGCTGACGGCACAGGCTTTTCGGAAGAAAAAGTATGGCAAAATTTGTGTGAAGAGATAACACATGGTATTGGAACATGGGTGCCCAATTTGTTGAATGATGACCGAAAGCAAACTTTTTTCCTCACTAATGTTTGGACAGTTTATAAAAAATCCAGCTGATTTTGTACACCGTTTTGTTACTACGGTTGACCAAAGGCTACCCCAGTAGGGGTAGGAACGCCAGTAGGGATAACCCTGCTAGACAGCTATCTGCTGAACCACTTGTTTCCACAGCCAAGTCTGTTACTGCATAACGACATCTTGAACCCTTACTGGCGCCCTTCATGTTGTCTAGATCCACGAGCTGGTCTGTTGTTGGTATAGAGTTCTGCTGAACAGTGATCCGTCACACTACTCGCTTCCGCTGCTAAAGCACTGTCTGCATAACAACTTTGCGATCACATATCTGTAGCTGTCTTGTGGTCCGAGTCTTCCTGCTGATTCGTCGTCGGTAGGAGGCCGGATGGGACTGTCGCCAGAGCAGGCTCAACTGGACGGCGAATCGCCACGCCATTTGCTTCTTTGCAATGGCCCGCACGGTACGGCATCTCAGCGTTGAATGGAAGGCCAAGCTTATCTCAACTGAAGCGAACGTAGGAAATTTCGAAAATCAGCCACAGATCAGATTTCAACATCTTGCACGACATTTTGAACATGGCAGAGGTCGCCGCACTACTGGTTTCACGACTATTCACCCTGATTCAAAATGCCCTCCGGACCGAGGCAACAGTACAAATGTTGCAGCTTTGTCGAGCCAACCCAGTTGGCCTTTTTAGTCGCCTAATCACTTTGGACGACTGCTGCACGTATCACTACGATCCCAACACAAAGGATGAAGTCAAGCAATAGAATCTCGTGGGTTCTCTAAAACCGAAAAAGCTGAAAATTGAATAATCATGGGGAATGGAGTTTTTGGGACTGCCATAGTGTGTTGTTAAAGAATTATTCTTGTAAGAGCCAGACTGTCCCAGGCACATGCTACCATAGCCTATTACAAACTAAGCGTTGTGGGAATCTCTTCAAAGGGATGTTTTTGCTCCACGAAAACGTGCCAGCTCATTCCGAAGAAGGTCACACTCTCACACTCTGCTGCTTTGGGCTAACAGATTTTGACTCAACTACGCCCCCCCCTCCCCCCCCCCCCCACCCCCACCCCACCACAATATTCTCCTGATGTGCCACCCAGTGATTTCTTCCTTTTTTCTACGATGACGAAATCATCGCACAGCAGGCATTTCCACAGTAACGACTAGGCGATTTTGTAGGTGGAAAGTTTCCTATGCATCCAAAATAGACTTCTACACCTATCAGAACACCCGACCCTTCAAAAGTGAATGTCAATTTCTGAATGTATCTCCAAACCTGATTTTTCTCAGATTGTTTCATTTTCCAGTAGGTAAACACTGTTCCAATGCTACTAAGATGAAGTTATTACATCTGTCCATTGAATGTGAGTATTTCTGAGTATTATTGTCGTGTACTTCTACTGTAGACGCGTAATAATCAAGATCCTCGTAGGAAAGTATTTTCGCTGAGAATATTTCTCGCTATGGCCGCACAGAATTGCATAATACGATCTTGTCGATGACGGAATCATCACGCCATACATTAATTTAGTGAGTTGGTATGTTTCAAAGATGCCATTAGTTCGTAGTCCTGCGAATGACACAGGTTTGATAAGCCGCTAGCGTCTAACACGAAGCAGATTATTATCACATTAACATGATTAGTACGCCCACGCGCATGGGATTCCCAAGAGATCCTTCTTTTAAACTCGATGTTTACATTGCCTGCCAGCCATTCTTGCCGCTTACAGCTGACGGTCGAATGTATTGTTTCATTCATTTACTTACTGCCTTACATCATGAGGCCCAACTCGTAGTGTCCAATAACGTACCTCATTTATAGTTAAAATGAAATTTATTACAACTGATGAATTATCTCCAATTTAATTACAATAGGAAAATTACAGTTACAGAAACTACTTAACTAAAACATCACTAGAAAAATTAACAAAATAAAAATATTCCTATGACTCGGTCTAAATACAACTTACTATAATTTGATGAAAGAAAAATAAAGAATGAAAAGAAAGAAAGGCAGAAGAAAACGAAGGCATTGGTGTTCCCATTGCGGCGTTGGCACATGACAGCGTTAGAATAAACATCAAGTCTTCCTTTCCTCACGTCAGACTACACTATCTGTACTTGTTTTACACTCAGCCACTGAAAAACTTACCGTTGACAACCTTGGCGTGCACATTAGCAGTTACACTGAAGAGCCAGAGAAACTGGTACACGAGCTTGATATCGCATAGGGCTCCCGCGAGCACGCTGAGGCGCCACAACACGACGTGGTATGGACTCGACTAATGTCTGAAGTAATGCTGGAGGGAACTGACACCATGAATCCTGCAGGGCTGTCCATAAATCCATAAGAGTACGAGGGGATAGAGATCTCTTCTGAACAGCACATTCCAAGACATCCCAGATATGCTCAATAATGTTCATGTCTGGGGAGTTTGGTGGTCAGCGGGAGCATTTGGTCTCAGAACAGTGTTCCTGGAGTCACTCTGTAGCAATTCTGGACGTGTGGGATGTCGCATTGTCCTGCTGGTATTGCGCGAGTCCTTCGGAATGCACAATGGACATGAATGGATGCAGGTGATCAGACAGGATGCTTACGTACGTATCACCTGTCAGAGTCGTATCTAGACGTATCAGGGGTCACATATCACTCCAACTGCACACGCTCCACACCATTGCAGAGCCTCCACAAGCTTGAACAGTCCCCTGCTGACATGAGATTGTCTCCATACCCGTGCACGTCCATCCGCTCGATACAATTTGAAACGAGACTCGTCCGACCAGGCAACATGTTTCCAGTCATCAACAGTCCAATGTCGGTGTTGACGGTCCCAGGCGAGGCGTAATAAAGCTTTGTGTCGCGCAGTCATCAATGGTACACAAGTGGGCCTTCCGCTCCGAAAGCTCATATCGATAATGTTTCGTTGACTGGTTCGCACGCTGACACTTGTTGACGGCCCAGCACTGAAATCTGTAGCAGTTTGCGGAAGGATTTCACTTCTGCTATGTTGAACGATTCTCTTCAGTCGTCGTTGGTCCCGTTCTTGTAGGATTTTTTTCCAGCCACAGAGATGTTGGAGATATGATGTTTTTCCGGATTCCTGATATTCACGGTAAACTCGTGAAATGGTCGTACCGGAAAATCCCCACTTCATCGTTACCTCAGAGATGCTGTGTCCATCGCTCGTGCGCCGACTATATCACCATATTCAAACTCACTTAAATCCTGATAAGCAGCCATTTTAGCAGCAGTAACTGATCTAACAACTGCGCCAGACACGTGTTGTCTTATACAAGCGTTGCCGACCGCAGCGCCGTATTCTGCCTGGCCGTATTCTGCCTGTTTTCATATCTCTGTATTTGTATACGCATGCCTATACCAGTTTCTTTGGCGCGTCAGTATATAACTTTTCTGCTACTACTTTAGTTATGTTTTATTTAATATAATTGAGGAAGCAACAGCTTGGGTTTTCTTTTTTAAGTAGCGGTTATCGTTGTGATCTACCAGGTTGTCTTTAACAGGTGTGGGCACGAATGGTGTTACGGTGAAGTGACAGTCTGTTGTTAAGACGGTAGGCAGATTGAGTTTCTATGACTTGCTTGTCTCTTATTTCTTTTTCTTCTTCTTCTTCTTCTGTGTTACGATCTCTGTAGAACCATGGGTATCGTATCAGAAGCTGCATTTTCTTCTTCTCCTCCCAGATCCTCTTCATCGTGTCTTTTTCTTTCTCCCGCTCTTTCCCAGAGATCTTTTGTATCATTTTCCCTTGTCTGCTCTTCTGGTGACCGTAGGCGTCCACAAGTGGGGAAAGAGGGGGCACTTGCCCCACATTCCTGGAATCTGGAGTCCAAAGCTTTTGTTCAGTACAGAATCCTCCTACACTACGTGCTTCTCCGATTTTCTTTCAGTTCCACTTTGATCCCAGCTCGGACCAGTCCTTCCTGAATTCAACAGCCCACTTGGTTCCTGTCTTTTTTCTTGTTCACCTCTTGTTTCCCGAACTCATTTAGTCATTCTGCTCCTTCATTCCAACCACATGTACCCAGAATCCTTCTCTTATGTCTCCTGATATTATTCTCACGCTCCAGTACAGTCTTTCCCTGGGTTCTCACATTCATCTCTCGTCGCCTCTTTTATAGCTCAGTATTTCCTCACTATTTTTCTTTTTCTTCTTCTAATTATTGTACACGATATCTTCCTAGTGTTATCGTCTCAAGCACATACAACACCTGCCTCAACACATGCCTCATCATTCTCATCTAGTGTCTCATCTTTGGGTCTGTAGGCATACTTTTTTCATTGAATGTATATTCATATTGTCTTTTGTATACTGTGACACTGCCAGATTGTGAAGTTATAAGCTTTATTTCCTCACATGACACCTTGAATGAGTGAAGAAACAGAAGTTGACGTATGACGTCGTAGGATGGAGTGAGGTAGGAACGATAAATGCTGCTACACAGCTCGACTTATCGCGGGAAATTGAGCCAATAGAATCATCTTGTTTTCTGATTGGCTATTGTAATAAAAGATGGAAGGATTACCGTTTGGCCTGCGCGTCAAAACTCATATTTTCGTTTATTAATCACTGCTAAATTAAAATTCAGATTTTGTTCATAATAATACACTGAAGAGCCAAAGAAACTGATACGCCTGCCTAATGTCGTGTAAGGCCCCCACGAGCACGCAGAAGTGTCACAACACGACGTGACCTGGACTCACATAAGGTCTGAAGCAAAGTTGGAGGGAACTGACACCACGAATGCAGCAGGGCTGTCCATAAATCCGCTCGATACAATTTGAAACGAGACTCGTCCGACCAGGCAACATGTTTCCAGTCATCAACAGTCCAATGTCAGTGTAGACGGGCCCAGGTGATGTGTAAAGCTTTGTGTCATGCAGTCATCAAGAGTACACTAGTGGGCCTTCGGCTACAAAAGTCCATATCGATGATGTTTCGTTGAATCGTTCGCTCACTGCACTTGTTGATGGCCCAGAATTGAAATCTGCTGCTGTTTGCTGAAGCGTTGCACTTCTGTCACGTTGAACGATTTTCTTCAATCGTCGTTGGTCCCATCCTTGCAGGATCTTTTCTGGCCGCAGCGATGTGGGAGATTTGATGTTTTACCGGATTCCTGATATTCACGGTACACTCGTGAAATGGTCGTACGGGAAAATCCCCACTTCACCGCTACCTGGGAGACGCTGTGTCCCATCGCTCGTGTGCGGGACGTTCAAACTCCCTTAAATCTTGATAACCCGCCATTGTAGCAGCAGTAACCGATCTAACAACTGCGCCAGACACTTATTGTCTTATATAGGCGTTGCCAACCGCAGAGTCGAATCCTGCCTGTTTACATATCTCTGTATTTGAATGCATCTGCTTATACCAGTTTCTCTGGCGCTTCAGCGTATCAGAGAACCTCTTAGTACTGAGCTATCACTGCATAATCAAAACATCATTCATTATAAATTCACAGTTCAGTGTTGGTTGCGGGGCCAAACAGTTAAGCTGGATAGAGTGCAGCGCGCATCTAAGATAACTCATCTGTGAGCACTGCAAAATGCAGCTGAATTTAGGAAAATGTAATTTAGCTTGTAAAATGTTAATAATATTTGCTCTTCTGTTGGAAAGTGAAGAAGAATTGCAGTTTGAATAATAAGAGTGATTAGAATGATTCCTATAGGTGTACGTATAACCATACAGCATTATTGTTCAGTTTTCTGTTTTATCTGAAGACAAAAAGCAAATAAAAAGTAACTGGCATCCCTTTAAACTATTTATTTCGTTTTTTCAGCATGAGAGAACCGTAGCCTGCTTCCTGGTAGTTGCAGTAAGGCTTCACACTAAAAGCAGTGGCCACAAGGTATACATGCTGCCCTTACATGCTGAGACGACGTCACTTGAAGACGCCAGATTTGTGGGCATTTCAGAAGTTCTGTGATCTGCTTCGATGCAGCAAGGCAAATCTAGGCTCCTTACAAGTGCTGCTACTCGAACAAATGGAGACACTTACGTGCCACCTGTAATAACACAGAGATGGGAATCGCACAAACACTGATGACGAACTCTGTACTCATATTCAGTTGTGACTGACTGATTTGTTGGACCACTGTTATTACTAAGCTTATCCCACATTCCTGAACGTTGTACACTCCTGGAAATTGAAATAAGAACACCGTGAATTCATTGTCCCAGGAAGGGGAAACTTTATTGACACATTCCTGGGGTCAGATACATCACATGATCACACTAACAGAACCACAGGCACATAGACACAGGCAACAGAGCATGCACAATGTCGGCACTAGTACAGTGTATATCCACCTTTCGCAGCAATGCAGGCTGCTATTCTCCCATGGAGACGATCGTAGAGATGCTGGATGTAGTCCTGTGGAACGGCTTGCCATGCCATTTCCACCTGGCGCCTCAGTTGGACCAGCGTTCGTGCTGGACGTGCAGACCGCGTGAGACGACGCTTCATCCAGTCCCAAACATGCTCAATGGGGGACAGATCCGGAGATCTTGCTGGCCAGGGTAGTTGACTTACACCTTCTAGAGCACGTTGGGTGGCACGGGATACATGCGGACGTGCATTGTCCTGTTGGAACAGCAAGTTCCCTTGCCGGTCTAGGAATGGTAGAACGATGGGTTCGATGACGGTTTGGATGTACCGTGCACTATTCAGTGTCCCCTCGACGATCACCAGTGGTGTACGGCCAGTGTAGGAGATCGCTCCCCACACCATGATGCCGGGTGTTGGCCCTGTGTGCCTCGGTCGTATGCAGTCCTGATTGTGGCGCTCACCTGCACGGCGCCAAACACGCATACGACCATCATTGGCACCAAGGCAGAAGCGACTCTCATCGCTGAAGACGACACGTCTCCATTCGTCCCTCCATTCACGCCTGTCGCGACACCACTGGAGGCGGGCTGCACGATGTTGGGGCGTGAGTGGAAGACGGCCTAACGGTGTGCGGGACCGTAGCCCAGCTTCATGGAGACGGTTGCGAATGGTCCTCGCCGATACCCCAGGAGCAACAGTGTCCCTAATTTGCTGGGAAGTGGCGGTGCGGTCCCCTACGGCACTGCGTAGGATCCTACGGTCTTGGCGTGCATCCGTGCGTCGCTGCGGTCCGGTCCCAGGTCGACGGGCACGTGCACCTTCCGCCGACCACTGGCGACAACATCGATGTACTGTGGAGACCTCACGCCCCACGTGTTGAGCAATTCGGCGGTACGTCCACCCGGCCTCCCGCATGCCCACTATACGCCCTCGCTCAAAGTCCGTCAACTGCACATACGGTTCACGTCCACGCTGTCGCGGCATGCTACCAGTGTTAAAGACTGCGATGGAGCCCCGTATGCCACGGCAAACTGGCTGACACTTACGGCGGCGGTGCACAAATGCTGCGCAGCTAGCGCCATTCGACGGCCAACACCGCGGTTCCTGGTGTGTCCGCTGTGCCGTGCGTGTGATCATTGCTTGTACAGCCCTCTCGCAGTGTCCGGAGCAAGTATGGTTTGTCTGACACACCGGTGTCAATGTGTTCTTTTTTTCCATTTCCAGGAGTGTAGTACCCACGGGAAATGGCCAAGTCTTGTTAGTTGGAAAAATAACAAATTGAAACTTAGTTTTATAGAAAAGTTTTAAGACAAACCCCAAAAGTTGATGGCTACTACTTTTATATAATGTATTTTAAACGGTGATTATGTGGATGATATGTACTAGACAGAGTCAACGGCTCCCACACTGGCTACAGATAACGTCATTTTACGTACAGTACATTCTGAAGAAGGCGGTTTTAAAACCTTCGAAACCGTGGTCAAGGTTTAATTAACGTCTGTTTTGCAACTGCGTGGCTGTTACAAATAATCCACTGAACCTCTTGCATGCATCGTTGCTGAAGCGCAGGCATATCCAAATCTAATGGTGTTTGTCATTTTAGAACTTATTCCAAGCCTTACCTTTTGTAGTAAGGGAACTTTACCAATGTAGTCAGGTCAAGGCTCCCTCTCACTTAGGCCAGACCACTATCTTCCTTCTTCCCGAATCCTTTCGCCCAGTCTCAAGCAACACTCACTTTTAGGATGCAACAGAAAAAGCTAATCCTGTCGTACGATCCCAAGCAACACGTAAGTCTGGGACACGACAACATTCTCTTTCTTGGTCGAACGTAAAGAACACGATGAATGAATAAGCGCAATACTCCACATCTGTACTTCCACTTGGTCCAGACGACATTTGGCGCTGTCGTGGCAACCAGTGGTCCAATAGGATATGGACGTCGGGCAAGTGAGCCCATTCCCGGGTGGAAAGGGGGGGGGGGGCTCGTCCCCCCTCCCTCACCCCCACCACAACCTGGCTCTCAGGGAAAGGAAAACATACCCAGTGATCAAAAAGTCAGTATAAATTTGAAAACTTAATAAACCATGGCATATGGTAGATAGAGAGGTAAAAATTGACACACATGCTTGGAATGACATGGGGTTTTATTAGAACCACCCCGTACTGCTAGACGCGGGAAAGATCTCTTGCGCGCGTCGTTTGGTGATGATCGTGTGCTCAGCCGCCACTTTCGTCATGCTTGGCCTCCCAGGTCCCCAGACCTCAGTCCGTGCGATTATTGGCTTTGGGGTTACCTGAAGTCGCAAGTGTATCGTGATCGACCGACATATCTAGGGATGCTGAAAGACAACATCCGATGACAATGCCTCACCAGAACCCCAGACATGCTTTAAAGTGCTGTTCACAACATTATTCCTCGATTACAGCTATTGTTGAGAAATGATGGTGGACATATTGAGCATTTCCTGTAAAGAACATCATCTTCGCTTTGTCTTACTATGTTATGCTAATTATTGCTATTCTGATCAGATGAAGCGCTATCTGTCGGACATTTTTTGAACTTTTGTATTTCTTTGGTTCTAATAAAACCCCATGTCATTCGAGGCATGTGTGTCAATTTGTACCTCTCCATCTACATTATTCCGTGATTTAGTCAGTCTTCAAATTTATACTGACTTTTTGATCTCCTGGTATACAGTGTAGCTGGGTGTGTCTTCTTTCAAGAAAATTATTTAAAGGCCGGAATTACGCAGGTTTTGAACAGGATCGGAACCGAAAGTTTTTTACGGCTACTTACAAGCCGCCATTAGGCTTCCAGATTATTAAGAATACTTCATCCCCCTCCTCTTGGAGGTTGCCACCTCCCCCCCCCCCCTGACAAACCATTGTATGGACACTCTCGCCGACGGGTCACCTGTCCCTGATACCGTTTCCGTTGTAAGTAGGCTGTTTATGTTTTCTTATTGGCAACGTTACGTAGCGCTCTGTATGAAAGTCACTGGCTGTGCTGTGTGCAGTCTGTGGCTAGTTTGCATTGTTGTCTGCCATTGTAGTGTTGGGCAGCTGGATGTGAACAGCGCGTAGCGTTGCGCAGTTGGAAATGAGCCGCCAGCAGTGGTGGATGTGGGGAGAGAAATGGCGGAGTTTTGAAATTTGTAAGACTGGATGTCATGAACTGCTATGTATATTATGATTTTTCAACACTATTAAGGTAAATACATTGTTTGTTCTCTATTAAAATCTTTCATTTGCTAACTATGCCTATCAGTAGCTAGTGCCTTCCGTAGTTTGAATCTTTAATTTAGCTGGCAGTAGTGGCGCTCGCTGTATTGCAGTAGTTCGAGTAACCAAGATTTTTGTGAGGTAAGTGATTTGTGAAACGTATAGGTCAATGTTAGTCAGTGCCATTCTTTTGTAGGGATTTTTGAAAGTCAGATTGCGTTGCGCTAAAAATATTGTATGTCAGTTTAAGCACAGTCATGTATAATTTTTCTAAGGGGACGTTTCATATGTCGACCCTTAGCCGAGGATACCTCACTGGAATCTTCTGATTTTTTTTTCTTGTAGTTTGTGTAATTAGTGTAGCTATTGTTTATTGCTAGCGCGTAATTGTAGAGAGAATCTCCTTTGTAGTTGCAGTCTTTCATTGTTATTGTGGCATGTATGTAGATTTGCACCAAGTATTTCGCAGCTGCGCTTGCAATTAACTAGATATTATTTTCAGTGCTATGTTAATGTGTTTTCTTATTTTACTCTTCCAATTGTGTTTTTCTGTGTTATTGTGACAATAATGGCGTGTGAAAAACGTAATACTAGGCTCCAAAGTAAACTGAGAAGTGACAGTGAAGACAAAAGCAGTGTGTTAGCGCCACCGAGTAATGAATTAACTAATGTTCAAAGTAGTAATTTGGTAATTGTGCATAGGGAAATGGAGCGGGCGGCAAATAATGGTGTAGACAGTGAAACAATTAGTGAACAGGGAAGCATTATCGATCGATCGGTCAGCAACAGTTCGCCTCAGGAATCCGAAATGACAGGACACAATCTTGCAAATACTGTAGATTCAAATTTTTGGGTCCTCACCGTTTCCTCAAATAAGTCAAGACACATTTTCCGGTTGTCAAAATGTGAATGTACCGGTGCAACTTCACTACCGAAAAGCACTGAGAAACATGTTTCAGACACCAGTGCATTGTTATTGCAGTTAATGCAACAAATGGGACAAAGGCTACGAAAGTTAGACACAATGCTTGAACAAAATCAGAAACAAATGGGACAAAATCTTCAAAAGTTAGACACAATGGAACAACACCAGAGACAAACACAGCAACAGTTAGACGCAATGGAACAAAATCTTCACACCACACTTGAACAAACACGTGAAGATTTAACTACTGAGTTACATAAAATCGAATCGAAATGTCAAAAAGTCTGTAATGACATAAAAACACAAATTTGTGAGCATTTCCAACCTTTTTTTCGCGTCATGAAAATGCATTACAGAATCACGAAGCAGCCATAAAAGAACTACAAACTATTGTTCATGAAAATCAGGAGACCTTGCAAGCAAAAATTGACTCAGTTGCATCTACCGATTCGGTTACGCAACTTGCAAAAACTCAGGAAAACTTAAAGGACACAGTAGAAACTCTGAAAATTGGTTCAGAAAGACACATCGAGGAAATTAGTTCATTATCAGAGAAAGTAGTTGAACTTTTGGATCAGCTAAATAATTTATCTACGAAGGTAGATGATAATCTGAATGACACAAAACCGGTAGTCTTTAATGACACAGAAGAGCGCGAACAAATTAGGAAATTCAAACAAAATCAGAATCAAATTAATACGCAACACCAAAGAGAAATCCGGGAAGTACAAGATCAGCTGACACAGGTAATACAAGAATTACGTATTTCAGAGGACACTCGCGCCCCAATACGGGAAGAGGGACATAGAAATACGGAACAGCCACAAAATAATAACACAGCGCATTTCGGAAATTATGAAAGAAATTGGCAAGGTGCACCGAATTTTGAAATGGAACCGCCGAAACAACGTAACAATGACCGATATGCGACTCGCCGACATGATGATTTTGACTATAAGCTGTTCATTACTACACGTAAATTTAAAACATTTAAGAATTCTGGCAACGACTTTCATCCACAAGCGTGGCTCCATCAATTCTCTCATTGTCTTCCTCCCAACTGGTCATTAGAGCACAGATTAGAATTTATGTGTGGCTATTTAGAGAATGAACCAGCTGTAAGAATGCGATCGGTCATTCACGAGTGTCACAGTGAAGGAGAATTTTACCATGCCTTCCTCTCAGCATATTGGTCTCAAGCTACACAAGACCGAGTAAAACATAGCATCGTAATGACGAAACATTTCGAACAATCTCAATTTTCCAGTCTTGTGAAATATTTTTAAGACATGTTGCACAAGAATCAGTACCTGTCAAACCCATACAGCCCCTCAGAACTCATCCGCATTTGCTTAATCAAATTACCTGAACATTTGCGACATATTATTTTGGCAGGACGTTGCAAAGACGACATTGAAGCTTTTCAGGGACTCTTACAGGAATTAGAAATTGACACTGACAATCGCGGAATGCGAAAACAGGAACACAACAATTACAAGTCACATCCGTCGCAATTCCGCGATGAAAGAAATAATAACTGGACACGACAAGGCTATTCTCACAACACAAATCGTGACCAAAACAGACACCACCCGTATGACAACCGTTGGCAGAGTAGTAATAATTACAGGGAAAGATCACCTCTCCGCGGTAGTGACTATCACAGAGACAATCAGGGAAACAGACAATTTGAGAACCAAAATAATTATTATCAAGGGCGACACAATAACTTTAGATGCAACCGTCCAACGGTCCAGGAAGAAATTCTCCACCACGTGACCGACAAGAAAGAAACTATGGAATCTACTGCCATGATGACAGATGATATGATCGTAACGACAGAGCTGAATTGCATCAGAACTGGCGGGATTCAAACAGAGCAGGGCCCTCTCGACAAGGTGAATTTGTAGAAGTTAGGTCTCCAAATCCCAATAACCACGCGCGCCAACAAAGACACAGTAGGCAATGACTCATACCGCTGGCAGCCACAAAACGTACTTATGAAACTTACGACGCAGCTGCCGTAGCTAGTAATTACGTAAAAATGGAAGACATTAGGGACATATTACTCCAGGAGCACGACGTAAAACATAACAGTACAGTAAAACATAACATTACAGTAAATTACGTAAAATTTACGGCATTACTTGACTCTGGCAGTCCCATTGCAGTAATTAGTGAAACAGCCTTTAGCAAATGCAACAAATCGAACGATTGTCCCACACTTCCGTTACGTAAGATTAAATTACAATGTGCAATCTTTGGAAAAAGTGTAGATGTACGCCAACAAACCAACTTAGAATTCTTTTATCAAAGCCACAGCTTCTCTATGAACTTTCTTATTGTTCCATTATTGTCGACGGAAATTATATTGGGAGTAGACGTTTTGAATGAATACAAAGCAATCTTAAACTTTCATGATGCTGAAATAAGTTTAGAGAAAGAAGGTAAGTCAATTGGTTTGAAATTTGAAGATTGGCTCTCAAACCAGGACGAGGAAATTAATCGGCTTTACCTTCTGCTAGACAACAGTTCGGAATTTTCGACGAAACTTGACACTAACAATCACTCTGCAAGTACTGACAGGGATGATATCGACGGCGTATTTGATACTGATGAGTTAATTCAGAATAAAATTCAAACAATTGAGAACTGTAATGACATTGATAGGCAGGACCTTTTTGAGATTTTACAAGCACATTCCACAGTTTTTACTCACAAAACAGGAACAATCAAGGGATTTCAATACCAATTTCGTGTTCATGACCATACTAAATTTTGTGTTACACCATACGTAATTCCAGCACATTATAAGGACCGTGTTAGAACAGAAATACAATCTATGCTTGACGAAGGCATTATTGAGCCTGCAGTAAGCTCATACAACAATCCATTACATGTTGTTGAGAAGAAAAATGGATCGATCAGACTTGTCTTAGATTCGAGACAAATCAATACTATCATCATTCCTGAAACAGACAGGCCGCAAACGATGGAAGAACTTCTTCAAAATTTTAATGGCGTAAAAGTGTTGTCTTCTATTGATCTCAGATCCAGCTTTTATCAGATCGAACTTCATCCAGAATGTAGAAAATACACAGCTTTCCTTTGTTTCGGCGTTTGTTATCAGTTTCGGAAACTTCCTTTTGGTTTGAACATTTCTTCGGCAGCATTCATTCGCGGGCTAAATTCCATATTACCTGAGTTCTTAAAACGTCACATCACCTTATATGTGGACGATATTCTGATAGCAGAGCCTCATGGGAACAACATAATCGCATCCTCAACAGCGTGTTACATATTTTTGCAGAATCTGGAATTACAGTTAACTTCGAAAAATCTGAGTTCGGTAGGACAAAGCTGAAGTTTTTGGGACATATTATTTCTTCTGAAGGCATTCAGCCGGATCCTGAAAAGTTAAAAGCAATCAGAGTCATTCCAGTTCCATCCACAAAAAAACAAGTCCGCAGTTTTCTAGGTCTCGTAAATTTTTACCGTCGTTTTCTGAATATGCAAATTCTTGTTACACCAAAACTTTGTTCTCTCACTGGAAAAAATACTATTTGGAACTGAGACGAACAAGCACAGTTGGAATTCAATTCTTTGAAAGAATCGCTACTTAACGCGCCAATACTAGCTCATCCAGATCTGTCACAAGATTTCTGCCTTAGTACGGATTCTTCTAAAGTCGGTCTTGGTGCCCATTTATTTCAAGAAGCCATAGAAAGTGACACTCCCATTCAGAAAACCATTGCTTATGCTAGCCGAGTGCTAACAAAATCTGAAAAAAATTATTCCGTTACTGAATTAGAAGCTTTAGCTATCGTTTGGGCATTTAACAAATTCCGTTTCTTTCTTACTGGTAAGCACGTAAAAGTATACAGTGATCATCGTGCATTACAATTTCTTATGTCTTCAAAATTAAATCATGACTGGTTAAAACGTTGGGCATTATTTCTGCAAGAATTCCACTTCACAATAGTCTACATTCCCGGAAAGGAAAACATTGTTGCGGACGCACTGTCACGCGCACCGGCTGGGCTTGAGAAAAGTAACACAGAAGACAACCTCGACAAAAATTTCAGTATTCTTTACATTCAGAAAGTCGCCTTTGAAAACTTCATCTCCACATCTTTAAAGGACATTGCTCATGAACAAGATAAAGATCCGATTTGGAAAGACATCAAAAGTAAATGGCATGAAAAGACACACACTCAGATTCGGCATTATTACCTGGTTAGAAACAACATACTCTTCAAATGCTGCACAGTTGATGACAAGCTATGGGTACTTTGCATTCCAGACGATTTTGTTAATAAGCTCATTTGGTACATTCTTTTCAGCTAAGCACATTTTGGTCCACGAAAATGTTATCATATTCTTCGAACGACTTGTTATTTTAACAATATGGAAAAGAGAATTCGAAGAGTCTTGTCTATTTGTAAACTTTGTCAAAAGGCGAAACCATCTACTATCTCACATCGTGCTCCGTTGTTTCCTATTATTCCTTCTAAATTAAAAGAATTTGCTGCTGTTGATCTCTTGGGACCGCTTGTCAGAACATCTAATGGACTTTCGTACGTTCTAGTCGCTGTTGAACTTACTTCAAAATTTGTTTCTTTCACACCGTTAAATAAAGCCACTGGACGGTCTGTATCCAACGCCTTCGTTAAAAATTTCTTACGTGAAGTTTGACACATTAGTAAAGTCATTTCAGATAACAGACCGCAATTCAGATCCGCTGTTTGGTCACGCATGCTTCGGAATCATAAAATCAAACCTGTTTTTATTTCATTGTACTCACCACATTGTAACCCGTCTGAACGGATTATGAAAGAAATCAATAAGCTTTGCAGGCTTTATTGTCACAGAAAGCATCAGCATTGGGACAGATAATTAAACTTATTTCAAAATGTGCTGAATGAAATGCCTCATGATTCCACTGCTTTACCACCTATTCTTGTACTGAAGAATCAAGAACCACCGAACAGAATCAGAGAGCTTGTACCTTTCCCGAATACACGTAAACTTCGACACAAAGACATAATTGATTTGGCTCTTAAATATATAAAAGCTGCAGCAGACAAAAGGAGAAAACTACACGGTAAAGCAAATGCAAAGAAATTATATATTGGTCAGAAAGTTCTCATTAAAGCTCATTCATTGTCACATAAGAAGAAACACTTGAGTCACAAATTCTTTCTAGTTTACAGTGGACCTTACAGAATCCGACGTATACCACATGATAATTGCGTTGAAGTTGAAACTCTGCGTACTAGGAAGAGTAAAGGTTTACACCACATTTCACATGTAAAACCGTTTATTGAAAGATAATCTACTTTTTAACTTTGTCTTTGCCATAAAACTTTTCACTTCACATTTCTAGTATGCATTGTCAGACTTAGAAACTGTTACCATGCAACAATGCTTGAAGTTAAATATCCAATCAAGAACCAAGAGAACTTATTTAAACAGAAATTACGAATGCGTTGTTATAGTGAACAGACGTCACAGTGTTATTGTGTGTGTACATTCTTGCTTGTTAGTTGCACGATTACATAACGACTATAAGGCTTACATACTTCGAACATATACTGGTACTGATAATGAGATTTTAATTCAACCTTTTGGTTTACTTGAAAATACATTCTGGATTTAAAGTACTTTCTGTGAGATACCAGATGACACAGTGGTTAGTTTATGTGACAGCTACACGATTGTATCACAGCGCTACTAATGAGTGACAATTTACAGTGTTGCTTTTGCGGTGTTTCTGTTTCATATCTGCACAGTTTTTCTGAATTATTCTGGAAAGTAAAACATGTTTTAGTAGTAACTTTTGTGGTATAGCTACAACGAGACTGCCTTTTCCGTAGCACAACAATGCGTCACAGCACAGTACTTTCTTCATCACGCCAATAAGCATAGTAACTAAGATATCTATACGCAAAGCATTTCACTTTTGTTTATCATGAGGTAAGTACATTGGCTTCTGCAGAACTTAGCTTTCGGAGGACAATAATACGACACTTCCACAGAGATTATCTTACAGCAAGATGCACATTTAGCACTACAGGACACGTATTTGAGTGATTAATTTTGTACTTAAATAATTTATTTTTAAAGATACATGAAGTACAATGATACAAAGGTTTTCCATGATACATTTCATTCCATTGCTGTAATCTGTAACACCTGAGGGTATAATTACATTAATCCTCAGGGGGGTACACGCTTACTTTGTGTACCATGTGTTTGGCAAGCACAAGGAGCCCTAGCTGATATGGTATTGGCTTATACAACTTTACACATCGGTACCATATTTCTCTATTTCTCTAACACACAAGTTACACAGCTATATGATCATTTAACTGAGAGATAAACATTTTTTTACTACATCAGTGACACATGTTTAAGCAATTACACAGTTGGGTAACTTCACACTTCTGAAATTGTATTTTTTCTGTACTTTGTGAACTGTTCATATTTTTTCGGAACCATTGTGATACTATGAGAGCTTTGAATTATGTATTTGGTAAGGGAGCATGATTTTAAAGTACGTTTGAGGTAGATGACACTATTGAAATGAGCAGAGAATTTTTTTAGGTTTTGACATTATTGCAGAAAGCTACGACGTTTTTAAGATTTGACTGAGGTGTTATGATGTTATTTTCACGACGACGATGTGTATTATGCTGTTGAGGTATGTTTATGATCAATAAGCTGATGATATATGAGGAATTTGATTATGCTATGTATTTATTATGATGAAATATTGAAGTGTTGACGAATATGTATATGTGTAATAAGGTAAGGATAGGTAGGTAGTTAGTGTTTAACGTCCCGTCGACAACGAGGTCATTAGAGACGGAATAAGGTAAGGAATAATGAGTAGTGGTTAGGGACTCTGGTTTGTGAAAAAGGATGTTGGAAACCAAGAATCGTACTTTAAGAGTTATGAAATGTGTGTAGATGCGTGAACGTACCACAATGCCGACGAAAATGTTTTGGACACTGTTATATTTACAAGATTTTGTTTCTACAGATTTGTAACACAAATATTTCGACCTGTGAAATTTTATTTGTATCCAGCTGTCACGGTAGCGGAAACTGACGTCGTAAATATTTCGGTAGGTCACTTTAAGCACCCAGCTGCGCAACAGTCGCCTGGAAAAAAGCCATTAGTGTGTGCCTTTCAGAGGCACAGGTGGAGAAAAAAAAAGAGGCCATTATCCTCGCTATTGACATTTCTTTGTAGAAAGCATCGCAAATAGGACACGCCCAAACTTGAAAACATATGATTTCACTGTGGAGCTCTTAATTTATGATATTTACTAAAATGCCTAATGAAACGATGAGAAACATTTCACAGCTATTGTCTTGCTAGTTGAGAGAAATGCCATATGCCTTGCTTTATGTATTTATTTACTCATTTTGTTTAATATCTAGTTTCTAGCTGCACTGCAGCATTGGTTAAAATAAAATTTAATAGATGTACTAATATAGTTATTTTATGCCTACAGATCCAGTCAATAAGAAATTTATGATCTACTTCCAAGAAAACGAGGGCACATAAATAGACATTTCCCTTCACAGGAATTGCATAAATAATTTTTTTACGATTTGATAACTTATCTGCTAGTGTAAGTTCTCATGATGCATCACTCTAGTGTTAAGATGTGACATAGGTATTAAACATGGCCATTTTTACTGTAATATTTTTTCTGCTTGAGCTTTGTCTTGTTTAGATATAAGTTATTGCATTTGCTGCTGCTTGCTTTGCCAATTTCCATTTTTTTTTTGTCATTGCTGTTTGTGTTAATTGTTCTGTGCTGCTGCATTGCCTCGTCCCTTAGTTTAGCATCTGAGCTCAGTAGATTTAAGTTAGCTTAAGAGGGGGTAGACTATATAAGAGAATGAGTTGCGATGAATTGGAAGAAATGCGTTGAGAAGTCATACGAAAAAAGTACAGAAAGCAGGTATAGATAGGACTTTTTGGAAATAATGAAGAACGAAGGGAGATCTCCGAGAAGTAACGAAAGTTTTGTTTGCAAAATACTGCAGTAAAAGAAACCCTGTCCTTTCCTTGTGTTATCCCACTATGTGTTTGTGTTCCCTTGTGCATTTGTGTTTGTCCTGTCTTTATGTGTTTAGCTGATGTTGTTATGTTGTAGAATTTTTCTAATACTATGTTATTTACTTTATAAAGATGTTTAAACATTATTTGTTCTGTTTTGTATTAATGCTCATGTGTGAAGTTGATGTTTCGAAAGTTATTCTGATCTTTCATGTATGTACTCATGTCATAATTCCTGTAACACTGATGTATATGTTATTTCGATTCTTTTGTAAAGCCTGTATTACAAATGTTATCTGTATTGTTATGTTCTTTAATGATGTATTTTGTACCTTTGTAATTGTATTCTTGTTATAAAATTGTGATTGACACCAGTTCATCATATTATTAACTTGTAAGTCACATTTCACTGCACACGTTTCTGTTGGTCATGGTATATGGACAATATGTGAGAAGCTGGAACCGTTAGTGTTTGCACGTGTGTTGATAATTCAGCAAGGGACTGGTTAACAGCATTGCCGCTTCTAAGGACAATTCCAAAAACTTTGTGAGTGCACAAGTGGTGGTTTATGGACTTGCTATATTGTCCGCAAGACTCTCCGATGGTGATTGTGCACCTGCACAGTCGCAACAGATGGCTGCTGGCCGTTTCTACAAGGACTACAGTGGGTCTGCATCCTTGATGGCCCACCAATACCATTATTTCAACAAGGACTACAGTGGGTCTGCATCTTTGATGGTCCACCAGTACCATATTTCTACAAGGACTGCAGTGGGTCTGCACCTCTGGTGGCCCACAACTACCGTAATCTGTACCAGGACTACAGTGGGTCCGCTCTGTGACGACCTACCTACCAATAGTCTTCAAAACTTCGACTGACTGCGGTGGGTTTGCTCTGTTGTGGCCCATTACCTGTCTGCATGTCAAGAGTCATCACTGTCTTTCCGTTGGAAGGACAACACTACTTCTTCAAGACTGCATGGAAAACCACTACTTCCATGAGCATTTTCTTTTACTGTTCAGACTTTGAGAAAAACACTGCTATTTTACTGTGATGAACGATCAGGACTGTCTTTATGGAATGTGAAAAAATTTTAGCTTTTGACCAACATTGTATCAATATGCGTGTGCATTTGATTTCTCTGTTATTGTAATTATGAAAAATTTTAATAAATATGCATTGGCTCGTGCCCAAAACAATATGTAAAATTTTTTGTGGGGAGCATGGGGGCCATGTAAGTAGGCTGTTTATGTTTTCTTATTGGCAACGTTACGTAGCGCTCTGTATGAAAGTCACTGGCTGTGCTGTGTGCAGTCTGTGGCTAGTTTGCATTGTTGTCTGCCATTGTAGTGTTGGGCAGCTGGATGTGAACAGCGCGTAGCGTTGCGCAGTTGGAAATGAGCCGCCAGCAGTGGTGGATGTGGGGAGAGAAATGCCGGAGTTTTGAAATTTGTAAGACTGGATGTCATGAACTGCTATGTATATTATGATTTTTCAACACTATTAAGGTAAATACATTGTTTGTTCTCTATTAAAATCTTTCATTTGCTAACTATGCCTATCAGTAGTTAGTGCCTTCCGTAGTTTGAATCTTTAATTTAGCTGGCAGTAGTGGCGCTCGCTGTATTGCAGTAGTTCGAGTAACCAAGATTTTTGTGAGGTAAGTGATTTGTGAAACGTATAGGTTAATGTTAGTCAGGGCCATTCTTTTGTAGGGATTTTTGAAAGCCAGATTGCGTTGCGCTAAAAATATTGTATGTCAGTTTAAGCACAGTCATGTATAATTTTTCTAAGGGGACGTTTCACAGTAGTGCTGCAGCTTTGTGACATGCGGAAATAACGAGGAAGAGCGAAATAAAGGGACAAGGGGAGTGTATATTAGGAGAAGAAGAAGTAACAAAAGAAGAAGAAGAGGTCTGATTCGAGGGCTCTAAAGTGGAAAAATGATGGAGACGTATGCAACTAAATAATGAGAAGTCTTACCATCAGGTAATGACGAGACTAGTAATACATTATTCATTTTTATTTATTTAACTTGCACCCCAAATGTAAGAAATAACAAGAAAAATGTATGTGCCTTTTTACATCTTGTTTCAAAATATATTGTATAAAAGATGCTCCATTTTATAGCTAGATTATGAACCATCAACAAAGAAGAATAAATCTAAAAAAAAAATTGTCCATTTTTTGAATTTTATGATTACTGAAATATGTATTTTTTGACCAAAAAAACATTGTTTTCTGCCTTGTTTCACAAATTTTATTATTAATGTTACTGCGCGACCTGGGTTTCGGGTTGTATGCCCATTTTCAAGCACATTACTGACTCCCAAAGATGATAATGCACAGATAAACATGATTGTAAGGCAAAGATGATCATCTCAACTTCTTAAAGTATCGATCCATAGCTTTATGTAAATTTATGACCATTTTTAACAAATTAAATACATAATTACACAATTCAGCAATTACAGTAACATGACAGGACTGAAGTTATGCATGAGCCAAGAAATTTTTATGTACCAATGGACTGAGGCCCAAAGTTTTGCTTCTATCCTGGGGTTGTGATCTCATCTAAAAGATTTGAATAACTGAATTGCGTTTGCTCGTTTAATAATAGGTGTGGGGATGTACACATCTGTCTTTTAATTTCTAAAATTTCTAATTGGTTGAGTTTAGCCCCCTTTTTCTCTGTGTGTAAGACTTGTACATCTATTACGTATTTGTGGTTATTGTTCAGCCAATATTCCACAAAGGCTAAATCAGGCTTCTTCAATATCCAGCTTCTGTGATGTTCTTAAAGCTTGGTGCAAATTGACCTCCCCGTATGTCCAATGTAGCAAGACTGACACTCATTGCATGCGATTTTATAAACCCCACTTTTTGTGACGGCTGGTTGTTTGTCGATATTTTCACAACCTCAAATAAATGACAACTTCTCTGTGGATGAAGAGCCATGACATACCGCTACCGCTGCAACGGACGATGTGGGCAGGGCAAAGATAACACCATATGAACACACCAGCTGCTACCATGATGACGGCGTGCTCGCTACACAGACTAGAGGGCGTCTGACATACGCTTTGTAATCCACGGCAATGGCGTCCTCACCACAAGGAATAGAGGGCGTAATAGTCATTCCATATTTACCGCTTTAGTAGATTGACTCAAATGTTTTCGAAGTAAATGTACGAATAGATATATTATAATGCAAGACGACACCAGTTTTTGTGTGTCAAAAATTGTTTTACTTTATATTATGGCACATAATGTAATATACTTTTACGAATTTTATGAGTTGACTACCGAACGTTTGTTATTACTTTATAATTAACACTATAATTGTAACTCTTTTTAAATGAAATGGTTCCGTATCCTGTTATTTACTGTCACTTAAATTTATGTAAAACCAAGGTGACTAGTAATGACACATAATAAACTGTATTAAATGCCGTTGAACGCCGCCGCTGGGGGTGTTGCCATCTATTCACGTGATCTCAGTACGCTGTTTAAGCCCATACGAAGGGTTAGTCTCGCATAATTTCCTGCCGTTATGTAGACAGGAGTAACACCACCAGCAGTCGACCAATGGGTAGCATATTTTAAATTTACGTAATTTTAGCTGTTGTATAATAGAGTCTTTCTGACGGATATCTATAGTTTCACAATGTATACGCCCAGAAGACGACCCCTACGTTGGGTTGAAACCGGTTGGCGGTATAACAATAATAAAAAATGTGATTAAGACGGTGTCTGAACAATTGATTAATCATACTAATCGTTGTTTTATCTCCACAACCATGGTGTTCAAAAAAATAATAGCATTGTTATCGAAGCACAATCAACTGTGACATATCGAATTTTCCCGGCAGTAGCTTGATGTTTTAACTGAAATGACGGGACGAAACATTAATTTCTTCCTTCCCAGGACTCCAAACCGGCACCTATCGCTGTTATATTCTAGAGAAAACGAACGTTAAATATGGGTTTGTTACACCAGCAGCGACATGTGGGCAAGTTTGAACTAGAAATAGTATGACGAAGAGTTCAGTGCTGACTGGGAATCGAACCCCACTCATATCGTTGTTGACTGCACACAAAGAGACGTCAGCTACCTAATTTTTCTCCACCAGCAGCTTGGAATAACATCCTTGAACTTACAGTGATGTCGCAAATAGTTCTGTCTCGCTAGGAGTCAAAAACGTCAGATATCGTTAGTGTTGACAATGAATGAAAATACATTAAAATCAAAGTTATTGTCCACCAACAGATAGGTGTTATCATGCTAGAGCTTGATAATACATAATGAAAACTTTAGTGCCGGGCCAGAATTCGAACCCATTCACTCGCAATATGTGGAGATGTTGAGGAATCTGCAGTTTTGAACAAACAACAAATTGTAGTGGAGGTATATTGTCACAAATGGATCAAATTCCGCGTTAAGGGCGGTCTGAGTTGCATTCCCAGTTCAGAACCAATTTTATCGACATACAGAAGCCCAAATAAATGATGGAATAAGTGTCCTGTGACACTACATAGCGTTTGTTTGGTCACTAGAAATTAATATCTAGTATAAGAATGGTTATTGGTGATAAGAGTTTCTACATTTCGCCACTTCTGACTTTATTGTGGTTCAACCTAATCTCTACTTGGTAGAGATGGAATATTATGTTTAATGTGAAATTCAGACCACAGTGCCATTATACCGCCTTCATCTGCCGTAGCAAGAAGAGAACAGAATCTGTCTCTCCCTATCAAAAACCATCAGCAGAAGTCGGAGTCGAACCCACACCATAAGTATAGGAACCTATCATCACGCCGACAGACCACCAAATTCTCTTCTCTGTGACTCATTTTCCCATCGTTACGACGTTGCGTCACACTGGGTGAGAATTCTGACACACAGGCTCCCTGTGGTGGTTTGCAGCATGTTCAGCACATTTATTTACTTTGTTGACCGAGTCGCGATGAACTAGCTGCCTCGGCTACCCACTGCATACAGTCGACTCTACGTTTGTAATAATCGATATAAAATCAGAACTGCCAACAGTGTAGGATGCAGAAATTTAAATTGGAAGTGTTCCTTTCCACTTGAGCTACTCTATTGCTTTATCTGTTTGTAGGGAACTTCGTGCAAAGCAAAAGAAAAGCTGTAACAGTTGCTTCTCATAAGTCTAGATCCAGCCATATGCATTATCTCACAGCACTGTGGAATGCAGAGGTTCTGGAGGAGCTGTTGTTGACTTCCGTAGCTGTGTATCAGGTAGTCGCATGTGGAAAAAGGGTTAACTTCTGCTACATTTTATTCTTTTCAGATTTAATGGACAGCCACACCACAGATGCATCTCGAAACTTTTGTATTATGCATGGGAAGAGCGCATCTTGCCAAAATACGTCACAAAAGTATATTCTACATTAGCTGTCGTGCGGTAGTAGTATTTTATTCTTCTTCAAACCTTGTTTGACAGCTTTAACTCAGAACAAGTTTTCTACATGCATGTACCCAATAAACTGCATGTGCATTGTCACACTCCTGCAGATAAAATAAGAGAATTCCCATATATCGTTGATGATTAATTTCTCTCTCATGTATTAACAACACTAAAAGAAACCTTAGGAAAATGGTGCACTGTATTGTAGGAAATGAAATAAAACTGCCCACAATAACCATACGATGAATGTCAGTTTTATTAAAACAGTGTATCTGTACTCAAGCGCGCCTCTATCGGCACGAATTAGTAAAGTACTACTCTCATTTCGATTGGGTCTGTTTGTAGTTGGTATGCTGTGTGATGCTCAAGAGGTATGCAAATGTGGCATTTCATAAATAAAGCTATGTATTCCTAGAAACCCAAAATTTGCTTGTCAGCAGCGAAAAAAGGCTTTACCTGTTGTGCAGCACTGTAAGTTTTCCACCATTGCACTATGAGTCTGAAGTATTTTCCTGCGAATTCCGTATCGATGTTTGACCTAACTGCTTTTAGCTCTTGCACACAAGGGATAAAAATGTTGCAGACACTGAAACCGGAACTGCGAACGATAGCAGACACTATTACAGGTCAACACGTTACCACAGAGCTAACAGAGAGGTATATGTTTTGCCTTCCTATTACGAGGCCAATAGCGGCGAGAGCTCGTAAACCGCTATTTAAAGGACGAGATTAGTTGAGATTTCCATGCGCAACGACTTTCCTGGGCTGTCAACCATAAACTTACAATCTTTTATTACACCTCAAGCGATAATAACTCAGATTATTCAACGGAAATAACAAGAAAAATCAAGTGAACTTTGAGGCTTAATTCTGTGCACATTAGGAAGTAGCTCGTGGATCACAGAGTTGCCAAACATACCTTGCCTTGTTGCCAAATCTCAGTTACAGTACCAGCAGGAAGAAGACGAACTGATGTGTTCCTATAGCGGACTGGGAAATGTCCGTAGCTGGCGTCTCAAACACGTGGCTGCCACGGCCTGGAATACGTAATGCGTCTGATTCGCATTTCTGTAACTAGGTCTAGTGACTGGAGCGTAGTTACTAATAATACTCAGAACTGACTGCAAACTAAGCATCATAAACCAGTAAACCAGTTGTTTTTATATCTATTTTGTAAGTGTACTCAAACCTCTGAAACCCATTCACGGACGTTTTTGTGCCTGGCCGATAGTCGAGCACAACAAACAAATAAAAATAAAAAAAGAACGTGTGTGTGTGTGTGTGTGTGTGTGTGTGTGTGTGTGTGTGTGTGTGTTCCTGACTAGCCATGAAGAGTCATGAATTCTACATCTACATCCATACTCCGCAAGCCACCTGACGGTGTGTGGCCGAAATTATCGCCAATATAAGTAACCAAATCTAAACTTGAAAATAGAAGACGACAGTTTTTGTAATAAACTGGTACTCCTATCAAGTCCATTCAGAAGTAACAAAGTGTGCATGCATTTAAAGATGAAGTGAAGTTCTGTGATGGAGGTACGAATCCAACACGTAATCGCATTGTTAACTAAGTAAAATCAAATATTACGTATCGGTTTTTCTAACCAACCGCTAGATGTTTGAATCTAAAATAAGGATACAAATTTTTGTGCCTGAGCGGCAATCGAATGGCACACCTACAGTCCTTCTTTATCATCCACGAATAAGTGTCAATTGGTTACTTACCAACAGTAAGATGTTTGTGAGTTTGACCAGAAATAACGACACCTATTGCGATTGTTGGCAACATGGACAGACATTAAAAATGCATGTTAATTTTCACTACCAGGCCGGTGTGCACGTGATAGGGCTAGAAATGAAATTATGAATATTTTTGTACTGGAGCAGATTTCGGACCCACATACTTACCTTTGGAGGAGCCCTGGAGAAGATTGCAGTCTTGGGGAAAGGAACAAAATGATTGAACTACACTGTTCTGAGAGATTCAGATCCTCGAAAGAGGAGGTACGAATTCGAATCACAGTCCAGCACCAAATTTTTCAACGTCTTTTCTTCAATCAAGTACAAGTAAAATAAGAGCCCTGTTCCTTTAAATGGCTATCGATTCATCGAATAAACTGAAATTTTCTAATATAAGTAAGTTTACTGGCGACAGTATTTCTATTTACCACGACTTCCGCCAATATCATTTCCCAACGTAAACCAGCTCTGCTCAGGTGGAAATGAAGGAACATGATGTTTAATGTCGGGTTCTGAATTTTAACGTCTCTCTTGAGGATACCAGAAGTAAAGTAAATCTGTTTGTGCCTCTTAAATGTAAATGCCTGTACCCACATATTGCAATTGTGATAGTTCACTCCAACAGACCATTGTGGCCACATTTCCCAGTCGCAGGAGTGTGCTGTAACAGATGATGTGCTTAGCTTACAAAATCAGTCACGGTGGAAAAAATGCTAGTCTATTAAATAGTTAAATAGAAGCAAGCTTCTGACACGGAGATTATGCCATTCTCATGTCAGCAGGATGTAAAGACACTTGTAGGTATCACAGCCTCGATGCGAAGCCATTTTGAAATTTTCACTAATTTAGCAAATTTCTTAGTTCGAGAAAATCCCCTGTGAAGTGTGAAGTTACCGCATAATTCAATTATTACCGTCATTATTACTATCACTTTCTTCATACCACTGCTGGAACACATGTGCTTGAAGGTCAATTAATGCCTTTTGGTCATTATAGAAATAGTTGCCCAAGAACAGGTTCTTTTCCTGTCTACGGAATGCTTTCCATGTTAATATCAAACATCAGCAATTACTCGTAGATTACATAAAAACTAAAGTAATTGATGAAGACTTTACTTGATAACAAAAACGCGCTGCCTTTCTTCATTTACTTGCGCTTAGAAATGGCTGTCGAATACTGCCAAACCAAAAGCCAAGGGATGTTACTGCCTTCCGATATACGTCGCTGTCAGTTCTTCCATATGATTTGGTCGACGTGACCTGTTTCAAGTTGTGTATGACAGAGAATGTTTTAGAAAATCTGTTGTTTTCCTTTGCAATAAACAGTAGCATTTTCATACTAAGCTATCCAAGTTCAAAGTTTTCGCAATATTAGTTCAAATTTAATATTCGCTTCTATAATGTAGGAAAGTATTTCCCAGTTGCAAAACCCGTATCTGACTCATTGACTTTCCACTTAGTCGCTGACCATAAATCCTTACTCAGAGTGACACCAGTTTAAGTAACGTGATGTAGCGACGACTATTCGCCAGTGCTCTTTCTCACCGAAAAATAAGCAGTTCACTCATTGGACTCCATAAGTATACTGTAACAGTAATTACTGTGTGTATACCATGTATACTGATTGTAGAATTTAGTGGTTCTCTTTCTTCCACTTTTGTATAAAATATGCCTTACCTAAACGTGTCCCTTACCATTACAGGCGCGAGGCAGTGCAACATCATTGATTTGATTGATTGATTTTAACAGGGGAGCTAAAACAGCTTAGGTCTGACCCGCCACTGCCCGCACCGAAAGCAGGTTTATTGTGCGGTATCGCTTCCTGTATATCTAGTAAAGCAAACCAGTAGCTTTAAACAGAGCAAGGAGTTCCTCTACCAGTTTTTGTTAGACACAATTTCTTCAGGTCTAGTTGTCCCAAAGATTCTGTATCTTTTACTCTCCAATGCCATGCATTCGAAGATTAGGTGTGATGAAGTTTCTTCACCCTCATCACAGATCCTACATTTAGGGTCCTCTTCAGTTATACCCATTGTGTGTAGGTGTTTTTTTGAAATTCCCATGGCCGGTCGTTAGTCCAGTCATGAGTTTGATCTCTTTGCTGTTCAGTCCCAGGATTACAGAGCTTCTTTTAAAACATGGCTTGGGTATCATTACCTTGCCATGTTTTTGTTTATGGACCTTGGTCCAATATCCTAAGTGCTGTTTCCTAAGCAAGTTCCGTAGTTCTTATTTGATCATAGCCTTCGTGATTATCAGGACAGGTTCCGGTCCAATAAATGGATTTGTTGCCCCCATCCTAGCCAATCTATCGGCTTGTTCATTGCCAGAGATCCCTGAGTGGCCAGGAACCCACACTAGGTTCACCCTATTGCTTCCCCCTAGCTCCACCATAGTCATGTGGCAATCTGCAACAATCTTAGATCTTGTTGCAGGAGCTGCCAATGATTTCAGGGCTGTCTGGCTGCCTGAATAGATGTAGATGCTACGGTCATTGTAGCAACTATGCATATTCTCCTCCACACATGCCCTGATTGCAGTAATTTCAGCTTGGAATACAGAGGCCCGTTTCTCTAGAGAGATGATGCTCTCTAGTCTTGGCTGAACTCCATACAATCCTGCCCCAACGCATTGGTCTGTTTTCGACCCATCGGTGAACCAAACGATGTCCCCCGTACCGTGTCGAACTGTTTTTTCCCACTGCTCCCTACTTCCAATTACTATGTTGTAAAGCTTGTCAAAGCAGTTGGGAATTATTATATAGTCGGCAGGCATTTCTTCAGTCATTCCTATATTTACTTCACTTAGTGTGTGATTCTGAATATCCGAATCAGACCTAGTTTTTGCCTGTTTTAAGTCTGTGTGCCCCAGCTGTTGCCTCCATCTTGACCCAAAGGTGAAGTGGAGGCATATACAGCATGGCTTCCATTCCAGCTGTTGGTGTGGTGCTGATTCCGCCCGTTATGGCTAAGCAGGCCAATCTCCGCCCTTAGTAAGCTCCTTAGCAGCAACCCGCTGTTCTACCTTCTTCCATCACACTACGGCCCCATAGGAAATCCTAGGTCTAACCACTGTAGTGTATATCCAGTGCATACTCCTGGGGCTTAGGCCCCAGTTTTTGCCAAAAGCCTTCCTAGTACTGACTAAAGTACTTCTTGCCTTAGAGCAGATGCTCTTAATATGAGGGGTCCAAGTTAGCTTCTCATCCAAGGTTACCCCTAGATATTTCACTATCCCCTTCATAGATAGTTTCATCGAAAAGCTTTATATTCCAACTTGCATGCTGAATATGTATCTTCGTAAATGGCGAGCTACTTCCGGGTGTGCACGAAATTAAGCCTCAGAGTTCACTTGGTTTTTCCTGTCATTTCCATTGAATAATCTAAGTTATTATCGCTTGGAGTTAAAAGAAGATTGTAAATGTCCGGTTTTCAGCCCAGGAAAGTAGTTGCAAGTGGAAATCGCAACTAATCTCGTCCTCTAAATAGCGCTTTACGAGTTCTAATCACTATTGGCCTCGTAAGAGGAACCGAAAATGCGTATCACTTATCTAGCTCTGAGGTAACGTGCTGACCTGTAAAAAGAGCCTGTTCTGGTTTGCGGTTCCTGTCTCGCTGACTGCAACATTTTTATCCCTTCTGTGAAAGAGCTAAAAGCAGTCAGGTCAAACATCCATAAGGAAATCGCAAGAAAATTGTGCAATGATGGAAAACTTACAGTGCTGCACAACAGGTAAAGCCTTTTTCGCTGCTGACAAGCAAATTTTGGGTTTCTAGCAATACATAACTTAATTTTGAAATGCCACATTTCCATACCTCTTGAGCATGACACAGCATACCAATTAACAACAGACCCAATCTAAATGTGAGTAGTATTTTACTAATTCGTGCCTATAGAGGCACGCTTGTGTACAGATACTCAGTTTTATTTAATTTCTTACAATACAGTACACCATTTTCGAAAGGTTTCTTTTAGTGTTGTTAAAACATGAGAGAGAAATTAATCATCAATGATATATGGGAATTCTCTTATGTTATCTGCAGGAGTGTGACAATGCACATGCAGTTTATTGGGTACATGCATGTAGAAAACTTGTTCTGAGTTAAAGCTGTCAAACAAGGTTTGTAGAAGAATAAAATACTACTACCGCAAGACAGCTAATGTAGAATATACTTTTCTGACGTATTTTGGCATGATGCGCTCTCCCCATACATAATACAAAAGTTTCGAGATGCATATGCTGCCTGGCCATCCATTAAATCTGAAAAGAACAAAATGTCGCAGAAGTTAGCCCTTTTTCCACATGCGACTAGCTGACACACAGCTACAGAAGTCAACAACAGTGCCTCCAGAACTTCCGCATTCCACAGTGCTGTGAGATAATGCATATGGCTGGATCTAGACTTACGAGAAGCAACAGTTACAGCTTTTCTTTTGCTTTGCACGAAGTTCCCTACAAACAGATAAAGCAATAGAGTAGCTCAAGTGGAAAGGAACACTTCCAATTTAAATTTCTGCATCCTACACTGTTGGCAGTTCTGACTTTATATCGGTGATTACAAAAGTAGAGTCGACTGTATGCAGTGGGTAGCCGAGGCAGCTAGTTCATCGCGACTCGGTCAACAAAGTAAATAAATGTACTGAACATGCTGCAAACCACTACAGAGAGCCTGTGTGTCAGAATTCTCACCCAGTGTGACGCAACGTCGTAACGATGGGAAAATGAGTCACAGAGAAGAGGATTTGGTGGTCTGTCGGCGTGATGATAGGTTCCTATACTTATGGTGTGGGTTCGACTCCGACTTCTGCTGATGGTTTTTGATAGGGAGAGATAGATTCTGTTTTCTTCTTGGTACGCCAGATGAAGGCGGTATAATGGCACTGTGGTCTGAAATTCACATTAAACATAATATTCCATCTCTACCAAGTAAAGATTAGGTTGAACCACAATAAAGTCAGAAGTGGCGAAATGTAGAAACTCTTATCACCAATAACCATTCTAGTGACCAAACAAACTCTATGTAATGTCACAGGACACTTATTCCATCATTTATTTGGGCTTCTGTATGTCGATAAAATTGGTTCTGAACTGGGAATGCAACTCAGACCGCCCTTAACGCGGAATTTGATCCCTTCGTGACAATACACCTCCACTACAATTTGTTGTTTGTTCAAAACTGCAGATTCCTTAACATCTCCACATATTTCGAGTGAATGGGTTCGAATCCTGGCCGGGCACTAAAGTTTTCATTATGTATTATCAAGCTCTAGCATGATAACACCTATCTGTTGGTGGACAATAACTTTGATTTTAATTTATTTTCATTCATTGTCAACACTAACGATATCTGTGTTTTTGACTCCCAGTGAGACAGAACTATTTGCGACATCACTGTAAGTTCAAGGATGTTATTCCAAGCTGCTGGTGGAGAAAAATTAGGTAGCCGACGTCTCTTTGTGTACAGTCAACAACGATATGAGTGGGGTTCGATTCCCAGTCAGCACTGAACTCTTCGTCTTACTATTTCTAGTTCAAATATGGTCACATTGTCGCTGCTGCTGTAACAAATCCATATTTAACATTCGTTTTCTCTAGAATATAACAGCGATAGGTGCCGGGTTGGAATCCTGGGAAGGAAGAAATTAATGTTTCGTCTCGTCATTTCAGTTAAAACATCTAGATACTGCCGAGAAAATCCAATATGACACAGCTGATTGTGCTTCGATAACAATCAGATTTGGTTCTGGGTTCGAATCCCTGTCCTACACAAAGCTTTACCTCATGGCATATCAAGTAAGTTACTTGTGAAGAAGCAATATTTAACATCTCTCGTATTTCGTTAACAGGGACAATAGGTGCTGGGTAGGAATTCGCGTCCGTTAAAAATGTTTACGTTATGTAATTTAAAGTTGATATTTGCTAACTGATACTGTTTAAAATCGAGGTATATCTCTGCATGCCTAGTCAGGGATGACTGTTAGCTTCCGACACACATGAAATTTTTGCTTACTCTACATGACCTGGGTTTGAATCCATATTCAGAACGACACGGTTCGTCGTGTCATTTGAAGTTCATACATATTCTGAAATAGCTGCTCGTGAATAACTTAAATTTTTAATGTCATTTTGTGTTAAATAATAAGTATGGTATGTTATTTTGAAGAGGAAATCATGGATATGACGAACTTACTAGTGCATTACCTATCTGACGTAATAATGAGAGTGGTAACATTCCAGGTATGTCATTTATTGTAATAAATGTGAGCTTACAAGCCTTAAGGACGGTCTTATTTGATAAGGTGTTCCCTGATGTTTGTAGTATCGTGCTATTACTTTACATCTTGAGTCATTATGATACAGAGCAGTGTTTCCTAGTGGTGACTTGTTGGAACCATTTTCAATAGTCAAGCGACTGTACCGAGGGCGATTAGAGGACCTGCTAGAAAGCTGCGTTATGCGGGTTGCATGCGAATCAGGCGAAATGCAATTCAGGTCGTTCGAATAGTTTTGCGCACGACTGTACATTTAGTGGTGTGCGTATATATGGATACTCTCTGATAAATGTGTTGCAAATAGCCGATACTAAAGATATAATAAATTAAAATGACGTACCTGATGCTGGTTTGTAAGATAAAAATTCTTTATGTGGACTGTAGTGCATGCAGGGCGAGGAAAATTTTTCATAATAACGTTATGAGAGTGCGACCCTCAGGAGTCGCAGATCGAAAGGTCGACTACACATCTAACACCTCAAGAGATTCGTTTAATGGATGTTAACCACTTTCGTTACTCTGGGCTGGTGCAGAACGAAGAAGAAGGAGACGAATGTATGTGGAGTACTTGTGCGTGATTTTCTACTTTTGGGGCAGTATTGAAAGACAATGAGTGTATTGGTTGAGACGTAGGACGAGTTTCCATTGCAAGGACCATTTACGTGTTGTAGTTAATATTTGATGCTAGTAGTGAGATGCACTGAGCGCTGAACCAATGTGGATTGTTAGTGTAAAATACAGCGATACTGTGAGGCACCAAGCCGCCGTGTAATAACTTGCCACCTCAGGTAAATGTATATGAGATCCACAAACTGAAGACGTAAAACTTGTTTCACTATTTTGTATCTACTGTTCACAGGGGATGTAACTGTCATCCGGTGGAAGCCCACCTTTGTCATGTTAGAAGAGTTTTACAGCAATATGAATACCAACCTTGGATGCAGTGGTTTGGCGAGGAACACTGGAATTTGAAAAATAGCATTATGAATTTTTATAGTATCAACATTCTGCAAATTTACCCTTGCGTGTTTCAGATAACTGTTACGAGATGCCGATTTAAGAGAATGCTTTTACTCAAAGACAATAAACAAAAGAAAACATCAGAAGAGAGAGAGAGAGAGAGAGAGAGAGTAGGAGAGGGAGAGGTAAAAGAGGAAGGCCCATCATGATAAACAGGTAGTATGTAGATGCAAATTACTATCTCAGTGCTTAGCTGTATGGCGCACCAGTAACTTATATATCTTGAATGCACAAAATACGTGCACGACATTCCATTTAGCATTCGTGGATGCCTCAGAAAACTCACCTAATTTGACATCTTTCTTCCAGTGAACCTCATCGGGAAGAGTTATAACAGTTTAATTAATATAGAGGCAGTATTATATTTTGCTCGTTAAATGTTTTCTTTCATTTTTTTAAGATGTCCTGAAGGCTAAGGCTGGATGTTTCAATTTTAAAGGCCCTGAATTCCAGTCACGTATGCAAAGTAACGGACACTTCATTTTTCTTATTTTTGACTATGAGGCCAAAGGTCCATATTTGGTAGTCGCATTAAACAAGATAATTCTATGTAATGGTTTCACATAAATTTTATTTGTCAAATGTTCTCAAGTACTGCTGCTTCAGGGTTTTACAAGTAATATGAGGCACGTGACCTGCACGCAAACATGACACAGATGTTCTGAACAGAGAAACAGACACACACACACACACACACACACACACACACACACACACACACACGCTCGAGACCAGTAAAGTGATGCGACCTTGACAGACTGACATACCACGGAGGCTGCACCCTGCAGAGCGACTTGTCTCCAGTAAACACAGCCGTTGTCACCTACGCTGCCTGAAGACAGCCACGTATCTGTCGGCTTCTGCCTGCTGCTACTTGCGGTAGCAGCTCTCCCCTTTGTGAGTGGTTCCTTGCCACGAGTGGCAGCTCACTCCACTCGACTTGAGACCCCATTGCACCGCAAATGCATATAGCTTGCTCCACCCATTTACGACAGCCTCATCCCAGCCATCTGTCAGACAACGAGGTTATGCTGCAGTGGTCGTCCAACATATGGCTGTAATTATAACTGAGTGAATGATTTGTTATTGCTATATGATGACTGTGAATGGAGTAATTAATTGTAGATGGATTTGAGTATCTGTGGATTGTGACAACAAGCCACCCATGTGTGTGAGGCCATCAACACACTGCCTTCATTCATGAGTATTCTCAGAACGTTCAGATTCTGTGTAATATTGTGCGCCTGGTGTTCTTCTTCTTATTATATGTATCCTGAAATAAATTTACTGGTTCACCAATACATAAAAACGAATGTGAGAAGGCTTGTAGACAAGTGCGCTTGCGTATTTTCTTGTAGTTTACTTTGGAACCAGCTTTACCCTTATAATCCAAGGCATGATATTCATCAGACGATGAGTACGTGAAACGAAAAGCAAAAATGGTACCCATGTACCAGTTAAAATGTCCTTGACGAACTTGTGCTACAGGTGAAGCTCAGCACAATTTGTCCCCAGCTCATGGTGCAGTGGTTAGCGTTGCTGTCTCTGGATCATGAATCCTGGATTGGATTTCCAGCCGGATTGGGGATTTTCTCTGTCTGGGGAGTGAGTGTTTGTGTTTTCCTCATCATTCGTGACAGTGGCTGGCTTGGATTGTGTAGAAATTGGACTGTGTAAAAATTGGGACTTTGTAAGGACGCTGATGACCTAGCAGCTGAGCGCCCCACAAACCAAACATCAGAATCATCAACACAATTTCATCAGCATCCATTTTATTCACAATGAGAAGGGATGTTACACAGCAGTTTATCCCTAAACTCTTACGAAGCGTTTAATGTCATATGCACATCTTCATGGTCAATGTAGTCGACCCTTTAATGCTGCCTAATAACTGCAGATGATATTTAGTATAGCCAGTGACTGCACAGCTAATTTAACTCTTCTCTTACATTCCTTTTATAACAGTTAAGGCAGTCATTTTCTGCAGTAATGTCGAGCTTTTTGTAGGTGGCTCACAATAAGGGAGATTATGTGAAGGATCAAGCAGAGTAATAAATTCGTTCAGTGCTGAAAACTACCCTTGAAAGCATGTAAAGAATGCAGAATCCGCTTGGTCCCAACTCCCCTCGACGGGCGACTGAGGGGCGGCTATCTGCGTAAAAGGCAGTCTTGCTTGAGGCACTGCGAGGATTCCTTCCAGGAAAGATTGAAACCTGAGACAGCTCCAGCTCTCAGAGAAGGTAGACCGTCAGTACAACCGTTTGTCTCAGCAGACGTGCAAAGCAGGAACGTTAGTTTAAAACACTTGTAACCAATTTTCTGACTGGACATCACGTTCTTTCTTGTGTGTACCTAGGTGTAAGTCTATCAATTCGTCAGCTTCAGAATCCTGTCAGGGACTGGGAGAAGTTTTCTATCTTCCTCCAAACACCTTGGAATTATTGATTAATGATAATAAAATCCGCAGGAGTCCGGGTTTGTTTAACTTATGTACAAAACCATTACTAAACGGAACTCGCAGCGTCCACCGCAATTTGCCAGCGATTTTACTACATTGTACAGACAGGCACATTATAGGTGGTTAAAATAGATCACACTTATTGCTAGCAGAATGAAGAATAAATACTTGTGGACAGGCAGCTGAGAAGAAAATACTTGCTGCCAGATAACACTTGCACCCATATGGATGTTTCCATTGTAGCTCCGAGTGCAGAGGCCAAGCCAGACTCAACTGTTATCACCACTGACTATTGCATTCAGTCTGTATGAGAGTGGTGAGAATGAGCTTTCAATACAATCAAAAAGTTGATTGTAGTTAACTTCCATGAGGCCCTAACTGCACAATTTTACAATTTTAACCTTTATACATACAGTTGCTTGTGTCACGCACTTCAATGATTCTGCTGCTGTTCGTTCTTATTTTCGCGGTTTCTTGCTTTTAACCACATCCCATTCTTGCACTATACACGACTTATTCTCGTGATTATACATTTACTGTGCTCACTCACCTGACACAAAGATAGATTTCAAGAATACAATCCTTCGTTCTTTCATTAAATGTTCACTTGCTTATCTCAGTGAAACATATGTTGATGCTTCATGATAATAAACTTTCAGTCTTACAGAGACTGTTCTGTCCTTTACGGATAAAAATCCCCCTCTCAGTAATATACGCGTGTGTAGTGTGGTACCTATAGAAGCACAACAGTATTTTTTATTTACTTTCTTGATTAAATGAAATTTATTTCTATTTGGAAAAGATATAATATGAAATACGTTATCTGGCTTTAAAATGTAAAATCATAAAAATGATAACAGTTAAAATGTAGCGGAATAGAGTGAAAAAGACCATCTTTGTCAAATTAATATTCGTGGTTTTACCGACATCCTTCGCTCGCCACTTTCCTCGTCATCGTTCCTCCTTACTGTAAATGTATTGGTGCAGATAACTGTCTATTTTACACCAGTAATGATTTTATTTTTATTATTTGTTAACGTTAATCTGTCTGTTATATAACTAACAATTTAACAAGGGGAAAAGTGGGTGAGTGTTGTATAAACCTCAGGACACGCAGTTAAATTTTCATATATTTCTTGGATATTATCTAATGCACAACAAAGTTATATTATTTTATCCGTATTTTCAGAAAATAAGGATATTTATTTAGTGTAATTTTATTCATTTGCTCTGAGGGGCAAGTGTCGGTTGGTGGGAGTATATATTTCGTTTATCACTCAAAAGTATTTAATAACGTTACTCAAGGATACAAAGGAAATCTATGTCATGTACACATGTACCGATAAAGCTGTTCAAAATGGTTCAAATGGCTCTGACCATTATGGGACTTAACATCTGAGGTCATCAATCCCCTAGAACTTAGAACTACTTAAACCTAACTAACCTAAGGACAACACACACATCCATGCCCGAGGCAGGATTCGAACCTGCGACTGTAGCGGTCGCGCGGTTCCAGACTGAAGCCCCTAGAACCGCTTGGCCACACCCACCAGCGATAAAGCTGTCATCAATCTGAAAAGTGTTCGAAATCCATAGTAATTTTCTAGCCATGGTCCCGTTGCTTTCTGCGACTTCTCAACTCATTTATCCAGTCTGTTGTGAGCGGCCCTGCAGTTTTACAGGGAATACGAGTCATAATTCGACTTCGCATTACTAAAATTAACAAATAATTGTCGAACGTGAAAGAACAGTTACGTGTAATAAAGTCTTTGCACCAATCCCGGATTGTAATCTGACACTTACCCACTGTACCGCCGAGCAAATTGGAAATCATAATATTTACACTTTTATTAGTTATTGAAACAGACCATCGCACATTAATGAAGTTAAAAACTCTTGTGTATTTTTCAAAATGAAATATTGAAAGTATTTTATGATGAGACTGAAGCACTTCACTGCAGGCAATTGATAGTAGAACGTCTGCTTTGAAAGGATAAGCTGGAGATAGGACGATAAGCTTAGGGTCGCAATGGTGAGGGAGCAAGAGAATTTGGGCTTGACAAGCCGTAACATTTTGCTATATACCACTGTGGTAGACACGTAGGCTTTTCTGTTCTTATCCAATTGCTGTTACGATTTGCATCAGCTGTGTGGGCCACTTACGGTTTTTAATAATTTCTTAGTCTGAAAGGTTCAAAATCCTTCGTTACGTGACGAAGCAGTAATTCTACTGAGGTTGGGCGAATGCGGCTAATGATCGACTATTCACATTTTAGAAGTTCTCTAGAAAGGAGCCTTACCTTATTTCCACCTTTCCTTACTTAACTGAATTTGCTTTGGAGTTAATAATCTCTGCACAGAGTGTTTCAGATGAAAACACATTCCTTTTTCTTTGTTGGCTTTTCAGGATTACTTCGTTATATTTGGCCGGCGTCTCATTCCAGTTGGAAAGATCTACACATCCATGTACATATTGTCTACATTTAGCAGTTGGATAGCATTTGCTGCAGCAGTCGACGTAGATATTTCCGTGATGCCCTCACTAGTTCACATATCCCTGTTAAGAGTTTAGGACTGCTGTGGCAGTGGTGCTGCGTTACATAAGCTGGAAGAGATTGCAAAATTATCTTAACTGCGTGTCGACACCTCTCTCATCTTATTCTTCTCCCCTTGCCATGCGTCGACGGAAGGTCGTATTGGCAATTGGTTCCCCTTGTTCGTAGTAGATAGTCAAATGAGTTATTACAAAAAGCGGAAAACTGTCACAACACGACCCACCATTTGAAATGACGAATCTTTCCTAAAAGTATATTTGTTACATCTCTCAGTTTCTGGCGGTAGCTATTGCTATTGGTATTGGTTGCCATTGGTCGGCCAATACACAGTCGGTTAATCCTGGTTGTGGAATGAGGCTGGAACTGTCGCCCGATGATGTCTCATACTGCTCGGCTGGAGACAGATCTGGTGATCGAGCAGGCCGAAGCAACATGTCGACATTTTGTAGAGCGCTTTGGGTTACAACAGCGGTATGTGGCAGAGCGTTATCGTGTTGCACAACACAGGCCGGAATGCTGTTCATGACTGGCGTACAGTATTGCAGTCAAGGTTCATGGGATGACCACAAGAACGTTCGTGAACTCATACGAAATCGCACCCCAGACCGCAATATCGCAGAAGGAATATCCAACTTTTCGTACCCCTACTACACTGTCTCATTCTTATTGGTTGTAGAGCTGATAAATGTCTCTTGACTAACATCAACTCACCTCGTTTAATCTCAAAGGTAACTATCGCTCACGAAATTTTCAGTGTTTATTTAAAACAAACGTGATTTCCATTCTCATAGTGGCGCTACTGGGTTGTTCCAACTTTTTTCCGTCAGTGTATGCGGAATAAAAGTACCTATTTCTCATGTGATCCGTCTCATGGACAAATCTTCCATTTTCATGACGGAGAGATTCAGCGAAAGATATAGGAAGTTAATACACCAGAAAATGTGTTTGTGGTATTACACAAACGGACATAGAAAAAGGGTGACTGTTCGCTGCTCTGAGTGAATTAATTTTTGGGCGTGTGAAAACATTTCAACATATTACGTGAATGCAGGATCGAGGACACGTGCGTGCGACGTCCTTTCTAAGCGATGCTATAATCTGAAAAGCTGCAACATATATTTAACTTATTCAAAGTTTTATTTCAGTGGTCGTTTAACCATTTCTGTCGCCGTTCCTACAAAATTTTGTGCTCTGTTGTCTCTACGTTGGTCATAGGGTATGCTAACAATAATGCTATGTCACCTAAACCGTCGAGGACCGTTGCCTAGCAATTACTTCCGTATTTCTCGAATACTAGAAGTGCCTATCCGATTTCGCTGCTTGAGTTATTGAGTGGAAGAAGCTTCAGCTTTGATTCAAGTGTCGTAGAGTGAATTCTGTGTTTCGAGAACAACTATCGAAACATTTTAAAGTTCTTGGGAAGCTATAGAAGCTTTGACCGAAGCGAACACCCAGCTTCAGAACCGAGGAGCTTTGCACCTGCAAGAGGTATGAGCTATTCGCGTATCTGTCAATTATTTATTCACCTTTCGGAAGCATCTGTAGTTAGAATATCGTAGAAGCTTTTAATTGTCTGCGTACTTAGTGGAGAAATACTAGCAGATTGAAGCATGTGGTAGAGTGTGATGTGATAACAGAACCTGATGTTACTAACAGTTTATCACGTTAAACACCATTTTGTTGCAATTTTTCATGGAGGTTCAAATATTAAGTGCTTGCTTTTTCAGACAGATTTATATACTTCCTATTTGGCGTAGTTCATGCACTTTCATTTTGTGTTCTCAAACTAATTTCTTAGTTCCTCAATGGCAAACGTGTCAAGTGCATTGGCCTATTCCACCCGTTTGCTTTGAACCATGACATCCTATGAGACGTCATGACTTTATGTTGAATTGGATGTAAGCGGACTGTTATTAAAAGTTAGCTTGTGGTTGTGTTACTTACCAGTGTAATCTGTGATGTCTGTAAACTATGCTATTATTCCAAATACGTCGTGACATATGAGGGCTTTGGTTTGGGTGGAAACTGAGACCATAGATTAAACTGCTGAGAAGAAACCAGTGACGATTATATTTTTATTCTGTTTTCTGACAAATATTTGTCTGTTTCTTTCTGCATATCGCACGATTTCCTAGAGTAAGGGTGGGCGGGACCTTCAGAGCATAAGATAAATTTTTGTGAGTGATTATCATTTGATTCTTATACTTATTTAGCTGACTTTTTAATGTGGGAAGTTCGTCGATAGTGAGGTTAGCCCTAACGATATTGCGTTGCTGTAAAAGGAAAAAGAAGGCGTATCAAAAATGGCTACATACCAGAACCCAGGTAGACTGAGAAAGTTATGTTGAAGAAAGAAACAAAGCCCAACAAATAATTGCAGCATCCAAGAAGAAATCGTGGGAAGACTTTGGAAACAGGTTGGAGACTATGGGTCAAGCTGCTGGAAAACCATTCTGGAGTGTAATTAGCAGTATTCGAAAGGGAGGTAAGAAGGAAATGACAAGTATTTTGGACAGGTCAGGAAAACTGCTGGTGAATCCTGTGGATGCCTTGGGCACATGGAGGGAATATTTTGAAGAGTTGCTCAATGTAGGTGAAAATGCGATCAGTAATGTTTCAGATTTCGAGGTAGAATGGGATAGGAATGATGATGGAAATAGGATCACATTTGAGGAAGTGGAAAAAATGGTCAATAGATTGCAGTGCAATAAAGCGGCTGGGGTGGATGAAATTAAGTCGGAACTCATCAAATACAGTGGAATGTCAGGTCTTAAATGGCTACACAGGATAATTGAAATGGCCTGGGAGTCGAGACAGGTTCCATCAGACTAGACAAAAGCAGTAATCACACCAATCTTTAAACATGGAAACAGAAAAGATTGTAACAACTACAGAGGTATCTCTTTAATCAGTGTTGTGGGTAAAATCTTCTCAGGTATTGTTGAAAGGAAAGTGCGAGTATTAGTTGAGGACCAATTGGATGAAAATCAGTGTGGGTTTAGGCCTCTTAGAGGTTGTCAGGACCAGATCTTTAGCTTACGGCAAATAATGGAGAAGTGTTATGAGTGGAACAGGGAATTGTATCTATGCTTTATAGATCTAGAAAAGGCATATGACCGGGTTCCTAGGAGGAAGTTATTGTCTGTTCTACAAGATTATGGAATAGGAGGCAAACTTTTGCAAGCAATTAAAGGTCTTTACATGGATAGTCAGGCAGCAGTCAGAGTTGACGGTAAATTGAGTTCATGGTTCAGAGTAGTTTCAGGGGTAAGACAAGGCTGCAACCTGTCTCCACTGTTGTACATATTATTTATGGATCATATGTTGAAAACAATAGACTGGCTGGGTGAGATTAAGATATGTGAACACAAAATAAGCAGTCTTGCATATGCGGATGACTTAGTTGTGATGGCAGATTCGATTGAAAGTTTGCAAAGTAATATTTCAGAGCTAGATCAGAAATGTAAGGACTATGGTATGAAGATTAGCATCTCCAAAACGAAAGTAATGTCAGTGGGAAAGAAATATAAACGGATTGAGTGCCAAATAGGAGGAACAAAGTTAGAACAGGTGGACGGTTTCAAGTACTTAGGATGCATATTCTCACAGGATGGCAACATAGTGAAACAACTGGAAGCGAGGTGTAGCAAAGCTAATGCAGTGAGCGCTCAGCTACGATCTACTCTCTTCTGCAAGAAGGAAGTCAGTACCAAGACTAAGTTATCTGTGCACCGTTCAATCTTTCGACCAACTTTGTTGTATGGGAGCGAAAGCTGGGTGGATTCAGGTTACCTTATCAACAAGGTTGAGGTTACGGATATGAAAGTAGCTAGGATGATTGCAGGTACTAGTAGATGGGAACAATGGCAGGAGGGTGTCCACAATGAGGAAATCAAAGAAAAACTGGGAATGAACTCTATAGATGTAGCAGTCAGGGCGAACAGGCTTAGATGGTGGGGACTTGTTACACGCATGGGAGAAGCAAGGTTACCCAAGAGACTCATGGATTCAGCAGTAGAGGGTAGGAGGAGTCGGGGCAGACCGAGGAGAAGGTACCTGGATTCGGTTAAGAATGATTTTGAAGTAATAGGTTTAACATCAGAAGAGGCACCAATGTTAGCACTGAATAGGGGATCATGGAGGAACTGTATAAGGGGGGCTATGCTCCAGACTGAACGCTGAAAGGCATAATCAGTCTTAAATGATGAAGATGATGATGATGGTGGTGGTAATGTTCGTGATAAATTTTTAATTTACAAACATCTGGCCGTTTTTCGAATGTGACTCTTTGAGGCGCTGCTCTTATGAAATCCACTGTTCCAAAGAGGCTCAATTTGTTTTTACCGCTCGCTCACTCTCGCGCTGCATATTTTTATTTCATTTGTGGTTTGTAGTATTTATTTAGCTGAATTGGATCGATGTTTTCGTATTTATTGGTGAATTATTTGTTTTCGGTTTTTGAGCTGTTTATTTCCGTTTGTAGTGTGATTCCAGTTTTTTGTACTTGTTTCCTTTCGGTTTATTCAAAAGGAAATTGTGTATATAATTTTTCGATGAAGTTAATGTTATGTGGGTGTTGTTTTGTATCTCTCTCCTCAGATTAGGAATAGAGTTCACACGAAATATGATAACAACTGTCCATGTGTATGTCTTTTTTTCTTGTTCGCTTTATTCCGGAGAAATTCATGTGCGTCATCTTTGCATATTGAGATTTGTGTGTGTGTGTGTGTGTGTGTGTGTGTGTGTGTGTGTGTGTGTGTGTGAGTGAGTGTTTGGGGGGGAGGGGGTCTTGTTTGTATATACTGCGATGCCATTTGTATTTTTTTTTATATTTTTAGGTTTATCACAGAAAAGTTCCTATGCGATAATTCTCGATTATGTCGTTTTGTGGAGCTGTGTGTGATATCGCTGTCTTCCTTTGAGCTACAGGTCAAACGAAGAATTCGATTCCCGTTCTGCCAATTTAGCAGTTTTTTTTATTATTATGTTAGAGACATTTGTAGGGAATCTGTTATCGCTGTCTGTTAAAGCTATATAGGTACGGCGTACTTTGCGATTAGGCTTGTTTTTTATGTTTTCGTTTGTATCATTCCGAAGAATGTGTGTGTGTGTGTGTGTGTGTGTGTGTGTGTGTGTGTGTGTGGGCGTGCGTGTACGCTATTTTCCAGTTATGTTGTTTTGTGGAGGTGTCTAGTACCACTGTCTTCATTTCATCTTTATTGGTCATGCGATTTATTCGATCCAATTTTGTGTTTACTATATATTTTCGTTCGGTTTATTCTAGAGTTCTTAAATGTTCTTAGGTTTAGTAACCTTTTTAGTATGTCCCCATCCACAACTCTCCCATTCCTCGATTGTCCCGATAATTTCATTTGATATGGTGATTCAAATAGTTCCCATGCGTTTTTATTTGTTAAGAAGTGCGTTATACAATACACAACGGTATATTTTAACAGAAACGATCGATTTCGGTCTAGGACCAGACCATCATCGTGTCCAAAAACCATCTCAGCTATCCGTCTGAGTAAATGGAATACCTGTTCATATGTACATTGTTCCGTGATTGATACTAGCTGTACATTCATAACATTACGTCCATTTAACCTCGACAACGTTTTTTCCCAGTATACCGTATATATAGATAATATCAATGATGGAGCTATGTACATCTGCTAACTGCTGTTCCAATTACACAAACGCATAGGAGAGATGGTTTTTGGACCCGATGATTTTCTGGTTCTAGACCGAAATCGATCGTCTGCAATAAAATATGCCATTACAGCTGTGTGCTGCATATGGCAGTTCTTAACATTCATTAAAGCTGTATAGCACCACCTACACAAAATGTTCTATGTTTGTTTTTGATGGTAATGGTCTATATTGCTGTCGCCGTCTTGAAGAATGTCATCGGGCTCTTATTAAATGGTATCTGTGGTTGTCGTAGTATCTCGTGTAAACTATCAGCTTTACTCCAAATACGAGTCGTGGGTCAGAGCAGACGGATAGAATTGTAGCATGCTCTGTTCATTGCAGTTGCTGAGCTTCACTACGACAACGATATTAGCGATATTTCTCGCTTGTCGATTACACATACATAGTGTCTGTGGTCATAACAGGGTCATGCTGCTGGAATTTTCTTGCGTCTGTGAAAACGAACACATTTTGGAAACTGATGCCAACTGTTTTGTGTCATACTGAGCTAACCTTCCACCGTAACAAAGGAGTATAACTCTCTTATTGGTTAAAAAAACTGAATTAAGAGCTTGGAGTATTTTTTATTGGTAAATTCTTTGTGAATTTATTAGTTATTTGGGCGTTTTCATCCTTCAGACACTGCTGTACATCTTTCAGTAGCAAGGCTTTATTATTTCGTCTGACATATATTTAAATTACTAAAAATTTTACTGCAGTGCTTGTTTACCTATTGATATCAACGTTCCTATAAAAGAATGTGCTCTGTATTTGTTGGGATTGCTATTACTGAGGGTGATATGTAACGTTGATCACAGGGTATGCTAACAATAATGCTATGTCCCTTAAACCGTCGAGGACCGTTGCCTAGCAATTACTTCCGTATTCTCTCGAGTACTAGAAGTGCCTATACGAATTCGTTCTGTGAGTTATTCAGTGAAAGAAGCTTCAGCTTTGATTCAAGTGCTGTAGCGTCGAACTTTGTGATTCAAGAACAACTAAGGAAACTTTTTAAAGTTCTTGCGGAGCTTTAGAAGCTTTGAAGTAAGCTAACGCCCAGCTTCAGAGGCGAGGTGCATTGTACCCGCAAGAGGTATGAGTCATTCACTTAAATGTAACCTATTTATTTGCCACACAAAGCCACCTGCAGTTAGAATATCGTACAAGTATTTAAACGACTGCGAATTTAGTGGAGAAGCACTGGCAAGTTGAAGTTTTACGACGGACCGTGTTATGATTCCGGAACACGTAATTCGTAGAGTGTAACATGTGAAAGATCACTTTGTCTTAATTTTTCATACAGGTTCATCACTTTACTGAGTTTCTGACGAAGTTCACTTACGTTTGTCATACCTTCACAGATTAATAACTTAGTTTCACAATGATAAGTGTCACCAACCTCCTTGCTTCTCAATTGTACATAAATGTTGGCTGTGATCATTGCACAGTCGTGCCGCTGGAAATTTCTTCCGTCTGTGATGAAGAAGAAGACGCTTTCGAAACTGATGGCAGCTGTACACAGTAACATTTAGTCGAGCTGGCTCTGTGACAATAGAGTTTTCGTCTCCTGTTGCTTCTGGAAATTGAATTAATATCTTGGAATGTAGTTAGCAGTTAAATCCATTGGGAGTTGATTATCTATTCAGGTTTTTTCATTAGATACTACTGGATTCCTCAAAGTCGCAAAATACCATTGTTTTGTGGTACATACAACGATTTATTTAAATTTTACCCATTCCTATGGACGTTGATAAACAGTGCAGAGCTCTGCAGCTACTGGCGTTGCTGTTTAATGATGTTCACAGGATATGCTAACACCGCTGCTATGTTACCTAAACCGTAGAGAACCGTTGCCTAGCAATTACTTGCGTATTCACCCGAGCACTTGAAATAACGATAAGAATCTGTCGTGTGAGTTATTGAATTAAAAAGGTTCCAGTTTTGAATCATATATTGTATTGTTACACTTCGTGTTTCGAGTTCAAATAACGAAACATTTTAAAGTTGTTGAGGACTTCTAGAAGCTTTGAACGAAGCTAACGCCCAGCTTCAGAAGCGAGGTGCTATGTATCCGGGAGAGGTACGAACTACTGACGTAAGCGTCTTCTGTTTACTTACCGTATAGAATCAGATGCAGTTTCAATATCGCATAAGTTTATAAATGACAGTATGTGTAGCAGCGAAGTACTGGAACACTGAAACGTTACGACGTAGTGTGATGCGATTTCGCGCTTTGTAAAATGGAAAAAGAAACAGTTCCATTCACATTTCAACACATTACTTCAATACGTCACGCAGCTACGAAGGTTACGAGAGAGCGTGGCTTATAGAGACAGATCTCTTTGCTAAGGCTTTCACAATTTTAGTTGCTGGAATCGTCTATTCTTTTACTTATTATTTAATTTGAGAACGAGAGCGACGTCACCTATCTCTGTCACCAAATCTGTTATATTCTACCTTCTGTGAAAAAGAAGGCAATACATAGACAAGTTCCAGCTGCGTGCAGTTATAATGTGTTGACATGGCACCATACCAAATGTATTTTCTCTTTCTGTTACTCAAAGAAATTAAATTAATACCCTTAAACATCGTTAAATCTTCATTCCGTTGGGAGCTTATAAGGTGTACTGGCGTTTTCTTAATTCAAATGTCGCTGGTTAAATTTCAATCGTATATATGGTTGTTACGTCGTACGTGTTGTTGAATAGTTTACATGGCGCTGAAGGGTGATTCTAGGTTTAGTGTTGAACTTAGGTTGTTGATGACTTTGCCAAAAAGAAGGAAAGGCGCAGCTTGGTGAGAATACGCTGACTCAGACAACGGGTATTTGTAAAATTCGTAATCTCCTCAGACACTGCGGAGAGATTTGGGATTTAAACCACCACACTGTTCCATTGATTATTTACTAGTAACTTCATATCATCAACAAGATGTTCCCTTAAGTACCCACTATAGTTCAATTCTTTTATCTTGGCGGCTCGCGCATGCCCGCCCAGATGCGGGAGATTGCTGCGTTGCCAGTTGCAAACGACGCACGCGCCAAGAGAAGCAGCACCATAGTATAGTATAGTTCGCAAGCTTACGTTTAGGGGGGGAGCGCGCAGTTTATGAAGTAAAGCCACCACGGGCGCATTAACCCCTTCGCTGCTACAGAGACGTGCTCCCCGCATTCCGCGCTGTGCGCGATTTTGTCACTGCACTGCTCGCCTGTGCAGACACACTTTTGTTGCAGTCGCGAAAGATGGAATATTTCTCAATATTACATACGACACCTATGTGGTACTTAAATTAAATGAGATATTGTTACACAGTAAATTTTATATGAAATTTAGGTATCTTGTCCACATTTCATTCTCAACATTGTGGCAACTAAAATCGACCATACGGGAAGTATACTCTATGGACATTTACCTCTGCAAACTCTTCAAAATTTCGTGCAATGGTTTACTATATTTAATGCTGCACAATAACTGGGTTGAACATCGAAACAAAATTAAGTCATTTATGGGGGGAAGGTATCAGTCAAGAAGATGTGTAAAAATCTAATTTTTGGGCCAAATAGTTTATGTGAAATCGAATGATAAGTGTGTCAAAGCAGTGAGAACACCATGTGTCTGCACAGGCGAGCAGTGCAGTGATGACAAAATCGCGCACAGTGCGGAATGCGGGGAGCACGTTTCTGCAGCAGCGAAAGGGTTAATGAAGAGACAAAGCACTAGAAATTTCAAAAAACTGCATTCAAACGAATAAAATTCGTGAAGTAAGACACTTCGATATTGTTTTTAAATAAAGAAAATATTTTGCATTACACAAGGTTTGAACTCTACACCTGTCGTTTACTAACCCAACGCCTTCACCGTTACGCTACCGCAACTCGTCCAAAATTAAGACACCACGAGGTATCTAACAGGTCACGCAAAATACTGACAAACACTGTTGGTATGATTATGAATTACTCACACTTGGTCGAAGTACAATAGGAAATAAACAATTACCGCTGTTCTTTATTGCGAAAAAGCGGTTCGTGAGATTGATACAAACACCTTTCCTTGCTATCGCCTGAATTAGAAGACTTATTGCTTGTTTGGTTTAATTAATTAATAGAATATGAAGTAATTGGTATAAAGAATGCTTTTTCCAAACTTTCTATCAAAGAAAATCTGCTATCAAGACATTGCTTTTGTTCTATTACTTTATTTATGACTGAACGTTTCTAAAACTGAAGACACTCGTCCGTGCTCTGCTCTGCAGTCGAGATCTGGCAACGTCGTTCTCTGTTCATTGGCTGACTGTGTTTTGTGACGTCAGATGCGCAGAACAAACCTAAACTTGGCCGCCAACATATATGACGCGCACTTTAATTAAATTCCCGATCCTGCCTCACGGTGCCATATTCAACGAACGGATGGTAGTAACCAAATCGCGTCCTAATGTCTGTCCAAATGCGAAGTTTAAATAACTGTACTTGGTGTATATCTGAAACTAGTGTAGCGATGCGCTGTCTTGCTAATAGTACTGTCTGTCTGTCTAATAGTGATAGCCTTAAATAACTGCTATCGAAACAAAATTATTCATTGCAGAATAAATGTACTTCCTAATGAACACACCTTTGGCTGTCATCGAAGAACTAGTGTTATTTTAATTCATCCATTAGGAATTAGTAAAAGGGAATTAAAATAATGAATTCCTCACCAGTCATACATGGATAATATTTTTCAAGTAAATCAATGATATTTAATCGGTCTGGATGTTACAGATACTTTGTAACACTGACAGCTCTTATTTTTACAGAAGTTAAATTTAAAGACATGACATCACCGTCTCAAGTTTTTCCTTGCGATAAACTTGTGGGACATCAAAATAAGATTTACTCGTGGACACGGTATGGTCGTATCTAACGTGCTGCCCGTTATCGTTGCAGCGATGTTCCGACGAATCAAGGCGTTTCTCTCCCGGTGTGTGAGAGGGGAGAAAGACGAAGGTCTGCGACTGGACAAGACCTTGGTCGCTGCTCGAGGTAGCTTTGAGGTGAGCCACGTCACGTTACATTACTGATATCATAATAATCAAAGCACTAAAGTTTTAGAGCTACTTCATTGTCGATAGGTTGGTCGAAAGGTATTACAGACTCACGATTTCCTGTAAATGAATCTGCGGTTCGCTATAAATACCCCATGTGACAATTCATTATGAATAATACGTCTAAGACAGGAACCTCTATTACACTACTGACTGACGGCTGTGTGTTGGTGTCCGTGCAAGAAAGCAGTACGTTTATGGGAAGAGTGAGGTTCAATGTGCTAAAACAGTAAAAACTCAACAAAGAATTTAAATGTAAAAAATGTTTACAAACCTTACTTACACACGCGCGCGCGCGCGCGCGCGCCCACACACGCACGCACGCACGCACACACACACACACACACACACACACACACACACACACACACACACACTCACACAATTGCAAAAATTATATTTAATACCATTTCGATAACTGATAATAAAAGTGATGACAGACCGCCCAGTCACACTCAACAGATAGGCCTCACTGGCTGCAGATATGGAGGGATCATTGTCAGTTTTTGTGACCGTATCTAAAATACAAACACAAATGAACGTTACTGGCGAATGGATGGATGTCTTTATCACTTCAACAGAGAATAAAAAGGTCAATGGTGACGCTGTACCTTGAGTAATTCCTCTGTAGCCCTCTGTGGTTGCCGGCCGGAGTGGCCGTGCGGTTCTAGGCGCTACAGTCGCAGGTTCGAATCCTGCCTCGAGCATGGATGTGTGGGATGTCCTTAGGTTAGTTAGGTTTAATTAGTTCTAAGTTCTAGGCGACTGATGACCTCAGAAGTTAAGTCGCATAGTGCTCAGAGCCATTTGAACCAGCCTCTGTCGCTCCAGCTTACCAGTTCGTCCATAGCGTAATGGTAGCTATTACAGCCAAACAATGCATACTCACTATCGCTATCTACAGGTCCATACATTCTTAATAAGTGCTACACTTCGTAACTCCTGTACATATTAAGAAGTATCGCTATATCGGAATTATAAAAGTATTCTATATGCTAAAACTAACATGTTCTTTTCCAACAGGAGCGTCAGTTTACACTTGACGCGTTCTTTCTCGAGCTGCTGCAGAAACGGCTGCAGGAAGAAGAAATCCGTGTTGCTCCGGTGAGTGTAAATTAGTTCAGTATAGGGAATAATGACATTAGGTTTCAACGTGTACTATTCGTTTTATGTTCAGATCAATACTCTCTTACGAAGGTGGCAGTAGTTAGTGCCTTGCTTCGGGTGTTTTGCCGAGTTGTTAGGATTTGTGCAAAATGCTTCGCTGACCGTGACTGGAGTGCAGTGAGCTTTGCCGTTATGTGCACTCGATCCCTGGACTCCATCTAGTCAGGAAATGTCATACGACCTGAAGGACACGGCTTGATCGGTCGTTGAAATATTCTGCATACAACAGGAACAACAACTCGGCATAACTCCCAGAAGTACTTCAATAACCAATCGCGCAAACAAAAACTTGTACATCATGGGACATTAGTATTTGTTTAGTATTATTAATTGGTCAGACATGGACTGAGTAGTGATAATACTTGAACATTAAAATCGATAATTGTATAAATATTATCAATAAATGTAGCTAGCAAAATTATTGATAAATGTAGCACTTCGTAAAAAGCGACCATGTTAGAATCTAGCACATGTTCTGTATTACTCCACATGTTGGATATCAGAAAAGTAATGAGTTCTTTTCTAACAGGGGCGTCAGTTTACGCTTGACGCGTTTCTTGAGGAGCTACTGCAGAGACGTCTGCAGTGAGAAGAGGAAAGCCTCACTGCTACGGTGAGTGAAACTTCGATCTGCAGATTTTAGTTTCTAAGTGTATTCCTGGTTTCATGGCCACATTGTAACTCCCTTCAGAGCGGTAACCTGTGTTTGAGTTATTTTTCCGACTCTACAATTGTACGTTTTTAATATCACTGAAATGCTGATAGCTTAGGTACAGGGACAAGCCTGCAAAATGCAAAAGTCTATGGTCGAATCGTAAATTCTGTTGTACTGAGCTGTGGTTGGTATCACGATGCTTGCAATACTATTCTCCTATAACGGTTTTGAATTGTGCGCGGATACGCAGCCTTTTTCGACAGGCTATTATTTCGCCCTACTATTGCTAGGTTCTACGTAATCTTAAGAATGAACGGCACAATAGACTTTCCTACCCTTTCACATTATGGAGGGAGTTTCAGAAACCATTCTTATCTCCTCCCGTCCATGAAAGAGTTATCAAGTTTTCAGTATAGTTTCACGTATTTTCGTTCTGTTCTATTATGCTGCATCAAGGTTTACTTTTCTGTCATATAATTATCCATGACACGCTCGGAATTTCTATTCAACATTTTGGGAACTTGTTTTAAGAAACTACGTTTCTGGCCTAAGTGCATATACCCACAGTCTCAGTTGCCTTGGTTGCTTTATGCGTAGAACGTAGTTCAATTTAATGGTCAGTATAAGGACAGAAATATTCTCATACTTGTGACAGCCACCTGCCATCATGATACAATGATCAGAAGGAACTGAAGTACTCCATGAACAGGATTGAGGCAAACAGTCATTGCTGGTAGTTCTCACATTTAAATTCTCATTTATAATACTTAGCAATCTTGAGTTGATGAGCAGGGGAGACGGAAACATCCCTTCACTATACCCGTATCTGGGACGCAAAACAATTTATAAAATATATTCTCATTGCACTCTTTTACTACACTTGTGCCAATAGTTATAAACTAGTAACTGCATTTCGTGTATATTTTACAGTCTCAACAATAGCGATACAGAAATCGACCCTATATTAGCCTCGGATCCTACAATAATTTTGCATTTTTCTTTACATATATCACCCCACCATAATGTGATCACGTTTTTAATTCTGAAATTTAAATCTGTCGACAGGTCACTCCAGTGGCCTCCCTGCCAACCCACAGAGGCTCAACACTCCGCACCATGCAACTCTTCATAAGAGTTACGCTGCCTGTTGGGGGCGCCGCAGTCAACTCGGCACGTGGAGAAGGCCGTCTGGGTGCTAAACTATGCGACCACGATACCGTGGCCAATACCAGCTGAATCCAAAGTTCCCGATTCAATAAAATTTCGGCTTAATGGGATAATATAGTCTCGTTATTTATTTTAGTTCTAGTGAGGTGGCATTATGGTAACACACGAGCCTCGCATTATATTGACAATGGTACAGGTCAATAATTCGTCCATCAACATCTATGATTTTGGTGGTTTCTTTAAGTAGACTGCCGGCCGGAGTGGCCGAGCGGTTCTAGGCTCTACAGTCTGAAGCCACGCGGCTGCTACGGTCGCAGGTTCGAATCCTGCCTCGGGCATGGATGTGTGTGATGTCCTTAGGTTAGGTAGGTTTAAGTAGCTCAAAGTTCTAGGGGACTGATTACCTCGGAAGTTAAGTCCCATAGTGCTCAGAGCCATTTGAACCATTTTTTATGTAGATTAAGGAAACCGCAAGGATGTTTCCCTCGTAATTCGACTCGTACGATTTTCTCCACAATACGAGCTCCGTTTGTTATTACCTCTTCTTCGACGGACGTTAGGTCGGAATAATTCCTACATCTTTTCTTTATTGAGTAAGAGAATCATTTGAGCTATATTTATTTTAGAAAAAGCTATTGTAATACTGGTGCACCAATACAAGCATTTAGAACCCACTGTACTTGCCTTTCAAAATTTGCTAAGTAAGTTCATCAGCAAATTCATTCTAACTAATAACTCTTAAAAGAAAAATGTGACTACAAGATCTCTGGATCTATGGATAACAAGTCAGTGCCTGTCATCCCGACGGTTACTTCTTAACTCAGTGCGCCACATGTAATATAACCCTAAACTATGCAGAAACTACACCATAATCAACATCTGACGTCGTCAGTATACATTGTTATCGGCACTCGGTTAGTTTGTTTTCATTAATGACCCCATACTCGTTCCTACAAAACTATATGGGTGCGAAATAGAAGGTACGTTGACACACTAAGCAACTGGTCATAAAAGTAGCATTTGCAACTAGGAAATAAGTTAAAGCACTCTTGGTGTAATCTAACTGATGCTGCATTTCATTGTACTCCATCGTGCGAACAATAATTGTTATCATAGTGATGCAACTACAAACAAATAAACGAAGCATTTGTGCTACAAACGCATGGCTCGGCCATAAGACCTATACACAATACACAATTCACAGAGCGTGCGTGACCATTACGGCTTATAGCGCGGCCGTCGCTTCTTATTACGTACCCTTTCCCCTGTGATTTCAAATACTTTGCCTTTCACTTTGAGCACTGTAGTAGTGTCAGAGAAGGAACGTCTGTAACAGGAGACTCATTTTTACTTTTTCTTTCCATTTCCCCGAATGTAATGAGTTGGTGCACGTCTCACAGAAAACTGCAAATATCAAACGTGGTGGGGAAATGAATATGTAATCGATCTGCGCAAGCTCAGTGAATAAGTGGATCAATGTTAATCACAAGGGAGTTGCACGTTCGATTTATTAACATTGACTCACGTACCTTTCCCCATATTCTAATTAAAAATATTGATCAAAATATTTCATTCCATGATCCAAAAGAAAAAGAGAAAAGAAACAAAAACATTGATCTACACAGTTCCTCCCATGACTTAATTAAAAAACATTTATCCACTTACTGAGTGTGCTCACACAGATCGATTGCGTAGCAATAGGAAGCACAGAAATATTTAACTACATTTTCTTGTGTATCATGAGTTGTGACGCTGTCCTTGGTTTGCAGATACTAGCACAGTTTCAATAGCTACCACCCAAATAAGGAGCAAATAAATTTATAATCCACTTTTGCGGCAATGTTTCGCCCTGTCTTACGAAAGTATTACTTCGAAACACGTTGTCTGCCTGCTGGTCTCCCATTGGCTGTGTAACATGAACAGCTGACACGCCTTCTTTTGCTCTCATAGTACATCACGCCAAGCACTGGCAACATTCCTGTTTGAAACACATAAGTACGGCACTGGCCCTATTCTAAACTTTTCCTGAAACATCAGTCGACGTATATAACTCAACTGAAAAACTGGTTATCAGTACAAAGATCAGAAAGTGATACCAATAGAGAAAGCCAAAAATTGATGGCAATACATGTGGCCAAAAGTCAATGAAATTGACGGAACGCGGTAACAAGAAAACATTTGGGATTACCACACAGTCCGATGCCACACGTCTACGTTAATCTATGACGTTACATCGGGGTTATAAAGTGTACTTTATTTATTATGACAACCACAGATTTAATAGCAGACTTCTGGCGTACTTCAAGATTACTACCACAAGATAGACCATTATGGTTGCAAACGAACATAAGATGCGAAATATTTCAGTCACTTAATGAAATGAAACTAATGAGACAACCATGGGAATTAAGGAGTTCTAGGCGGGACTAACTAAAAATACTACAATAAGACTAACATCGCCCCAAGAGAGTCACATAATCGAAAAATAGCTCTCACGAATTCCTCCAGAATAAACCCAATGAAAAATAATAAGAAACAAGCAATTGGAATAGAATGTATTTCTAGACCTATATAGCTCAAACGAAGACAGTGTAACACCCCCGCCCCTCCCACCACCTCCCACGCCAAAGAAGGAAATCCATTATGATCAGTACACACACAAACAAACACAAACCATACTACAAACAACAAATTATTTAAACACAATTCGAAGGCAAAACTCCACACAAACACACAACTTTCACTCTAGAAAACCAAACTGTGAACTAAAAGCAACAGTTCAAAATCCAGAAACAATTGGAGAACCAGTAACTACTAAAGAATCGTTCTCATTCAACTGCACCTATACTATAAACCGAATCGCAAACCTAAACGTCCACCACAAAGATTCAGCAACCGCCTACAACACGTCTCTTACAAAAAATAATCTATTTCGAATGTGCCGCGTCTGCCCGACGTCACATTCGAAAAAGAAAATCTTTAATAATCAAGATTATAAATATGATCACTACTTGTTTCTCTCGTTAACAATCTAAGCTGTGTTCCTAGGTTCGTACCTAACATCTCCATCAACAAAGGTGCCAAATTCAAAAAAGGACTAAATATTTGTGGGAAGCAAGGTAAAAAAACATCACAAATCGTTTCTCTCGCAACAATTTAAGCCCTGCCCTTCGTTTCCTGCCTAGCCATACTTTCGGAACTCGTGCCACATACGGAAAGAAACAGCCAGACATTTGGGGATTGGCGCATCGTCTGATTCCACCAGTCTGCATTGATCCATGACTTCTTCTTTGGGATAAACAGCGTATACAGTTTACACCAGTCACTAAGGCCAAACCGCTCACATCCTTCGCATCCTAAACTCAAGACGTCACACAGAACGTCACTGGTCTAAGCAATGGACAAAACGCGGTATCGAAAACATGGCTTCACCAACACAGCGCAATTTAAAACAGCAAAATCAGTTACAGGGGAGTTGCACGTCCTAATCTGGACTTGGAAATGGCGAATTACTTTATTCTATCGCTCTTTGCCGTCTTATCAGCTGTCCAACACAGATAAGTCTGGTAAACCCTTATAGGTCACTTTCAGTTATTGATGTCACGTGTTTTACACTTACGTTAAAATAGCCTATTATCATTTAGAATTAAATTTCTGCAGACAAACGCATTTCGTAATCATCGAAGTATCACTTTTCCTTATTTGAGTCGTATTATGATTAATGTTCATTAAATAAATTGAGAAGAATAAATTTCGACAGGAAGAGGCCTTTACAAGTAATTCCAAGTACACATATGTTGTTAATCATTGCTTACTCTCGTTACTAACATAATAATAATAATATCAAAGATAGTGTTTAAGCTCTGGCTGATTGGGAGTGTAAGCAGAGTCACAGTCGAACATATATATACAGTCGCGCCACTCCACTTCTTTTCTGTTGCCAACCGCGATTGCAGCGCGCAAACCGGCCAGGAAGTTACACTGTAGAGTTCGCCGAGATTTTGTAAAAGCGAAGTTAATCTTAACTTTTTATATTGGTCTGTAGAATGGTTTTTACAAACAGAAGAGTCTGCACCGCAATAAATTGCAGCGATAAGAAGAAGAAAGCAGTATATTTGCCACACAACCCTAGTAGGTGTGAATCGCTATGTCACAGAACTGTTTATTTACGGCTTTCTGCCAGCCTAAAGATATTTACTTGAGAATGTGGTGTTCCTTAAGAACCGAAAAAGTCCTAGTAAACAGTAGCAGACCTGAACTTTTGCAGGAAGGCGTCGTATATTTGCTCAAAAACGTAAGTTTTTTACGCTACACTTCCAGTCAAAATGGTTCAAATGGCTCTGAGCGTTATGGGACTTAACATCTATGGTCATCAGTCCCCTATAACTTAGAACTACGTAAACCTGACTAACCAAAGGACATCACACAACACCCAGTCATCAGGAGGCAGAGAAAATCCCCGACCCCGCCGGGAATCAAACCCGGGAACCCGGGCGTGGGAAGCGAGAACGCTACCGCACGAACACGAGCTGCCGACACACTTCCAGTCGAATCAGTGAATATACCTATATTATTTTATGTAGCGGACAAGCTAACACAACTGTAACTGGAGAAAAAACCCACACGGAAGTGTTAATAAAAGAAAAATTAGCAATAAAACTATTTCCCAAAACAGAAGAAACCAATTGCACAATTGTTGCTGCATCTGAGACAAATGGCAAGAATCATCAACACATCCGCTTTTGCGACTAAAGTAATTACATTGACAAAGATATTTATGCGCTAAAAAGTCGATGAAGTGTAAGACTGTGCAAAACATTAGGTTCCATAAAATATTGTTACGTGTTAAGGAAAGTGTCTGGCATATTACGAAAAGAGAAAAAAAAATATTATTCTCATGCATGAAATGTGTGTTTGTATGGTCTTGTTTTCAGTGGAGTAAGCTACAATTATACACATATTCGTAAGTATTTCTTTATAATTATGTTGTAGCTTATGTCACTGAATCAACGAGATTCGGTCGTTTTTACACGTATCTCATAATCATAATAATTTAATAATTATCTAGCCAATTAACCATAAAAATGATGTTAAAACGAACTGTAATTTTACCGTTGCTTTATTTCCTCTTGGGGCCCTGGAGTTGCACAAACATTCAGACGGTAACCAATTTTCTCAGCAATCAGTGTCGTGACTGTATATGTTAGACTGTGTCAGAGTGAAGCGTAAACTCATCATCTTCTGTTAACTAAACTTGTGGATTCAATAACGTGCCCATAACCTCAGAACTTGCAACGCTCTCTATGAACCCAAATACAACTACAAGCATGGCATAAGCCGACACTACTAGCACGCCTAAACAAAACAAACCCTCGCTCCGCACACGTATGTCATTCGCCACGCCAGTACATCACAGCTCAAACCCGACGGCGATATCGAAGTCTCAAGCTGAGCCAATTACTATGCTGTCGTATTGCCTGCATTCTATCTTTTCTACGGCAAATCATTGTACTAGTCAAGCTAAAGCGAAAATTCTGTAGCTCAGCACCGCAATGACTTTGATGACTGCTGCGTGTCGACGGAAGGTTCTGTCCTGAAACAACCCTATTCTTTGCAGTTCACGAATTTTTTTCTTTCAGACCGTTGTAGGCAGATATCTCCCTTGCTTTTGATTGTTTGAAGATAAAGGTTAAAAATGGCTCTGAGCACTATGGGACTTAACTTCTGAGATCATACACTCCTGGAAATGGAAAAAAGAACACATTGACACCGGTGTGTCAGACCCACCATACTTGCTCCGGACATGGCGAGAGAGCTGTACAAGCAATGCTCACACGCACGGCACAGCGGACACACCAGGAACCGCGGTGTTGGGCGTCGAATGGCGCTAGCTGCGCGGCATTTGTGCACCGCCGCCGTCAGTGTCAGCCAGTTTGCCGTGGCATACGGAGCTCCAGCGCAGTCTTTAACACTGGTAGCATGCCGCGACAGCGTAGACGTGAACCGTATGTGCAGTTGACGGACTTTGAGCGAGGGCGTATAGTGAGAATGCGGGAGGCCGGGTGGACGTACCGCCGAATCGCTCAACACGTGGGGCGTGAGGTCTCCACAGTACATCGATGTTGTCGCCAGTGGTCGGCGGAAGGTGTACGTGCCCGTCGACCTGGGACCGGACCGCAGCGACGCACGGATGCACGCCAAGACCGTAGCATCCTACGCAGTGCCGTAGGGGACCGCACCGCCACTTCCCAGCAAATTAGGGACACTGTTGCTCCTGGGGTATCGGCGAGGACCATTCGCAACCGTCTCCATGAAGCTGGGCTACGGTCCCGCACACCGTTAGGCCGTCTTCCGCTTACGCCCCAACATCGTGCAGCCCGCCTCCAGTGGTGTCGCGACAGGCGTGAATGGAGGGACGAATGGAGACGTGTCGTCTTCAGCGATGAGAGTCGCTTCTGCCTTGGTGCCAATGATGGTCGTATGCGTGTTTGGCGCCGTGCAGGTGAGCGCCACAATCAGGACTGCATACGACCGAGGCACACAGGGCCAACACCCGGCATCATGGTGTGGGGAGCGATCTCCTACACTGGCCGTAAACCACTGGTGATCGTCGAGGGGACACTGAATAGTGCACGGTACATCCAAACCGTCATCGAACCCATCGTTCTACCATTCCTAGACCGGCAAGGGAACTTGCTGTTCCAACAGGACAATGCACGTCCGCATGTATCCCGTGCCACCCAACGTGCTCTAGAAGGTGTAAGTCAGCTACCCTGGCCAGCTAGATCTCCGGATCTTTCCCCCATTGAGCATGTTTGGGACTGGATGAAGCGTCGTCTCACGCGGTCTGCACGTCCAGCACGAACGCTGGTCCAACTGAGGCGCCAGGTGGAAATGGCATGGCAAGCCGTTCCACAGGACTACATCCAGCATCTCTACGATCGTCTCCATGGGAGAATAGCAGCCTGCATTGCTGCGAAAGGTGGATATACACTGTACTAGTGCCGACATTGTGCATGCTCTGTTGCCTGTGTCTATGTGCCTGTGGTTCTGTCAGTGTGATCATGTGATGTATCTGACCCCAGGAATGTGTCAATAAAGTTTCCCCTTCCTGGGACAATGAATTCACGGTGTTCTTATTTCAATTTCCAGGAGTGTAAGTCCTCTAGAACTTAGAACTACGTAAACCTAACTAACCTAAGGACAACACACACATCCATGCCCGAGGTATGATTCGAACCTGCGACCGTAGCGGTCGCGCGATTCCAGACTGTAGCGCCTAGAACCGCTCTGCCACTCCGGCCGGCGAAGATAAAGGGAATCATGTGATGAGAACAATGTGTCCCGATGAAATTCATAGGGCGGGGCGTACAATTTTGCCATTCCCGTACTTATCGCTTCGATCTACATGTTGCGGAAGGGCTCTGTACGAATAATTTTGTTTCTGAATTCAACGTACAACGCTTAACTCCGAATTTTTGAGCCTGTTTTTGCATCATGTTGCTGCCTCTCACACCATTTCTAGTGTTACCAACTTACCAACAAGTAAAGAATTCGAGAAGTAGTAAACCAATTTAACTTTTCTAGTCTTATATAATCGCTCTGTTTCAATATAAGCTTCCCCACTGGATGAATTTCTTACAACGGCGCAGAGCGGTGAGAACTTACATATCGGAAGGAACCAAGGGATATGTTGACTGCATGTAAATTTTTATCCATAGCATGTAAATCTATTTTTTCTTAATCAGAGAACCCTGTTTAATAAGGAATGAAAGCCAAAGCAAGTTATCTTGTGCGCGGTCGCATGTGATCGCTGGTGAGACACAGAAAGTATGTCTAGTCTTTTGTTAGTTGCTTCTTCTGTTATCTGGGGAATCCTCGTGCGTCACACTGGCCGCTCTAATTTAATCTCTTTCATTTTATAAAAAGTCACTGCGTACTGCAGGGCGCATACTCGCGCATACTAGTAATAATATAAGGAAATTTCCACTGCGCACGGACGAGATACCGACGTGCGGATAATCAACATAACACTAGTGATTAATATTGTATTCCCAATGTAAGTAGCATAGTGCACTTCAGTAATTATAGTTATGATTACCGCTATTGTGATTTCATTATTTGTTTAATCCATGATACTAAAATTTCAACATTATATGTAAACTGTATTTGCAGTATTTATCTCATTTTAGCTCAGAAATAACGTGGCCCACGAACCTCCTCCTTACGGCGACGAAATTCTCAAAGCATATGTCTGATGCCACCTTATCATGGTTTAAATATATTCACTGATCTTTAAATATTTCCATCCATCTCAATTCAGTTCAACAAAAATCATAAAAGAAAAGAAACCAAAATAATATAAATAATAATATTTACATCCCAATATATATATAGACACGTTGGCCAGGACGTTATTTGTGAGCTAATAATTTTTTTTTTTTGTTTTATGTTTCATCGCAAACATTACTCTGAGCAATCACCAAGAAGGAACAGAAAGAATATTAAATCCTGAAAGCATAATGGAAAATCTGATTAGGCTGTGACAACAATCACCACAACAGAGAATGTAGGACAGACTTATCGTATCTGTCGCATTTGACTCTGGCGCAATCTTTCATTAAGTCGCTATATATATGGTGAAGTTTTGCAAAAGTTAAAAAAAAAAGTGATTTTTGCTACTGAGTGTGATTTTTTTTTCAAAATTTTATTCAGATTTTCAAAGTACGCCATAATTATTGCAATATGGCCGATACACAGGTTAGTAGAGACAACATAGCGTGTAGATACATCGTCAATAATAGATCAACTCTATGCATAGTTTGAATAACAGTTACATACAAGCTAAAGATTGTAGATACTCATTTGCTGTAGAGACGAGTTTAAAAATATTTCACGCATTTATTTTACTGAATTTTCAAAAAGTTTTATTACATTTTTGCTATTGATATGGTCACGACTCGTAGTATGGCATATTGAATGGATAACATAAACAGTTTGCCTACTGCAAGTTCCGCATCCAATGAAGAAGCACAAAATCAAATTACGCTTGCTCAAAACACTAATGCTCAAACAAGCGAAACAGTAAATGAAATCTAGCCGTAGCAACAGACAGTAACATAGAGTCGCAAGATATGGAAACTGAATCACAAGCAGTAAATTCTCACGATTTACTGGGGTCAGATAATGTTCAAAGTAATTTATCAATGCAGTCATGCAACAATTTCAGCAGATGAATACAAGTTTACAGAACAATGACAAACAGTTTACGGAAAAATTTCAGGAAATAAACAAAAAACTTGACGGTAATGACGCTAAATTAACCAAAAGTGGTACTGACTTAAACAAAAGGAGCGATGAAATGGTCACGAAGTTTTCAAAACTAACAGTTTTAGCAAAACATAATGACACCAAAATCAATGTTCTTGAAACCAATGTCAAACAGTTAAGTAGCACGTGTGACACCGTGACGACAAAAGTAGAAAAGTGCGTCAATGCTCATGATGACATCACGAAGCGTGTCACACAATTAGAGGCAGATTTAGAAACCATGACAAAGACAACTGATCAGACAACCAAATTAGAGACAGACAGACGTTTTTCTAAAATTAATGAAGAATCTCATGAGTGGATCGACAGAAAAGACAAACATCTTGACGAATCCATTAGGACAAACCTACCGGCAGTAGTCAAACAGACTGTAGATGAATATGTTGTAACGAAAGCGAGCAAAGTACCTGATGCCGCACACACAAGAATATGTGTAAACAAACGTGTATACGATGTTGACAGTGCAGACAATTCAGATTACAGTGATAGTTACATTCAAACACACAACCGACATAAAATGTCGAGACGTAACAGACATAAAAGAGAAACTTATTCAGACTACTCAGACAGATGTAAATATAGAAAAGTGGAACAAACCCGAAATTTCGGAAATGATTCTGACCCACAGTCTTCTTGTCCTGAAATGTATCAGAGACGAAGGACGAGAAGAGGAAACATAGACCAATCTGACAGACAGCAAGAAAGTTTTATAAAACACCGAACCTTCCAACCTTTTGCTTCAGACAAGAAAACCATTCACCCTGCAATTTTCATGAAAGTTTTCAGAGACACATTTCCTCGCACGTGGAGTGATCGGAGGAAAATTAATTTTGCAGTATCTTATATACAAGGAAACGCAGCTATTTGGGCTTATAATGAGTTAGACAGATGCCAAACTTTTCAGCAATTCGAAAATGCTTTCCTGTCAAAATTCTGGTCACATACCGTGCAGGAAAGAATAAGGAGACAGATCGTAGAACCCGAACCATTTAATCCAAAGTATGGAAATCTTAGACGTTACTTTGTGAAGTGTATAAATATGATGCATTTCTTGTCAGAACCTGTCGCGTCTAGAGATCTGCTCCGTGCGTTGAAAGCACGCTTACCGTTCTATATCAAAGAGAAATTCTTACATATCCCGGATTACGACATAGAATATTTTCTCCAGTCTCTAGATACTGTTGATCTGTTATTTGAAGATCAGCGTAGCAGCCGACATTACAACAAACAATATAACAGTCGTAATTCCAACCAAAACAATCAGTATAGCCAGCCTCATCAATACACACTACCTACCGTAGCATATGTTGCGCCGCAATTTGGCCCTGCAGCGAATGCAAATTATGCTGGCAACAGTGTACCTAATATGCAACCACCCATCTTCAACACTAACCCCACATTTTCGCCTAGCGACAATGGCTACAAGCGCAGGCGGAACAATAAACAAAACAGCAATTATGAAAAAGGCCAAACTGGCAAAATAACCGACAAAATTTTAATTACAACAGTAACCAAAACCAACAGGGGCAGGTTTGGTACAGTAATAATCCAAACTACGGAATGCAACATCCATCATATCCGCAGCCTCAGAATGTAAACAACGGCGCATGGAAACATTAAACTCAATCACAGCCACCGCCGCAAAGGAATTACAGCAATGCAGTACAGAACACAACACAACAGACACCTAATGCAACTTTTACACAGCAGCGAGGAAGGAATGCGGGTGACTGGAATAGACAGTACCCGAATGTAAACATAATAGAGGTAGACAATAACCCACCTACACCAAGACAGACTGACGGAACACAAGACAGACATTTAAACTAATGACAGCCATTACTAGACCCCAAGTTGTGGCTGAGGAATACCATGGGGGCGACTTTGATTTACAAGAATTATTTAAGACTGACACAGTAAGTACTGAACAAGAAAAAGTAAGAAGTATTTACAAACATAAACCTGTGTTATTCTTAAGTTATAATTATGGTCAAAATTTATCAAATGAACTCACTGAAAATGATGACAATATTTGCCGTTCATCACACAAAATAGTAGTACTTGCTTCCACTGAAGCAAAAGTAGGAGGTATAACTACAAGTCTGACATTAGATACTGGTGCAGCTGTAAGCGTATTATCTGAGAATTTTTACAATTTAATGCAAGAACATGGACAAGTGGATGTGTTTCCAGTGCAAGGATGCAACATACTGATTGCTGTAGGTAACAAGCCTATTAGTATTAAGAAGCAAGTTTATATACCAGTTCAAGTAGAGAATGGATCGATCAATTGGGCATTCTTAGTTGTACGTAATTTAATATGTCATGCTATACTGGGACTGGATTTCTTGTGTGAAACCGAGCGAGGTGGCGCAGTGGTTAGCACACTGGACTCGCATTCGGGAGGACGACGGTTCAAACCCGCGTCCGGCCATCCTGATTTAGGTTTTCCGTGATTTCCCTAAATCGCTCCAGGCAAATGCCGGGATGGTTCCTTTGAAAGGGCACGGCCGACTTCCTTCCCTAATCCGATGAGACCGATGACCTCGCTGTTTGGTCTCTTCCCCCAAACAACCCAACCCCAACCCTCTTGTGTGAAAAGGACGCTATAACTGACTTTTCTGCACAAACATGTAGTTTTAAGGATTTTGACAAATCAGTACAGCATACACTTAGAAACTAGAGAAGTAACCCATGGTAAACACTGTCCAGGATACAAGTTACAGATAATACATGAACATGATGATACAGAGACATGCACACCAGTACCTAAGCAAGACATGTTTGAGACAGATACAATTATACAGAGTAAGGTACAGCAATCATCGGCCTTATCTGAGGATGAACGAGGTGAACTAGCAGAACTCTTTCATAGATATGCCAGTGTTTTCTCAAATAGACCAGGAGTAATTAACACATATTCTTATAACATTGAAGTGAAGCCTCATACAGTATTCTACCACAAATCATATAGTGCACCACACTCACAGAAAGCAGCAGTTTGTAAAGAGTTAAAACAGATGCTGGAGTGGAATATTATTGGGCCCAGCACATCTTCATATGGCAGCCCACTATTAGTTGTAAGGAAAGCTAATGGTAGCATTACACTTGTGTTAGATGCTAGGGCAATAAACCAGATTATGCTACCTGTTAGAACTAAGCCTGAGGACCTGTCTAGATGCAAGATATTTTAGTTCCTTAGATTTGGTCAAGTGTAGAAAATACACAACTTTTTCGTTTAATGGAAAGAGTTATCAATTTTGTGTACAGCCTTTTGGCTTGAATATCAGCTCTGGTGTTTTCATTTCAGCCTTAGAGGCGGTACTGAATGAAGAGTTAAAACATTCTGTCACACACTATGTGGGTGATCTTTTGATAGCCACCCACACATGGGAAGAAAGCCACCCACACATGGGAAGAACATTCATACATTCTTAACAAGCTATTAAACAGATTTACGGAATGTGATGTTACAGTGAATCTATCTAAGTCTAAGTTTGCTTGTGAACAAATAAAATTTCTAGGGCATATAATAGATGCACAAGGCATAAGGCCGGATCCCATGAAGCTGGATGCACTGAAGAATCTTCCAGCACCCAGAACAAAGAAACAACTAAGGTCACTAATTGGGTTCTTCTCATTTTTAGAAAATTTTTACCTCACCCACTTCTAAACAACCCACATCTACTCAAACTACTTAAGAAAATCCAGACTTGGCATTGGAGTAAGGAGTGCCAGAGTGACAGGAAGGCTTTGAGAAAATTCAACATGCACTAATGAATGCATACATATTATGCCACCCCGATTTTAGCTCAGAATTCTGTTTTGCTTGTGATGCTTCCAACTATGGTTTAGGAGCATGTCTTTTCCAAGTTGTAAATAAAAATGGTAAGGAAGAAGTTAGAATTATAGGATTTGCTAGCAGAACTTTGACCGAATGTGAAAGATCTTACACAACTACAGAACCAGAAACATTAGCCATAGTCTGGGGCTTCAAGAAATTTAACTATTATATATTTGGCAAGCACACAAGGGTATATACAGATCATCATGCGTTGACATTTCTTCTATCATGTAAATTATTACACCCCAGATTAGCCAGGTGGGCGATTTCACTTCAAGGATACCCATTTGAAATAATTCACGTTAAAGGTACAGATAATATCATAGCAGACACACTATCACGACTTCCACAAGGATTAAGTACGGATACAACAGAACCAGAGAACCTCCATGATTACAGAATTTTGGTAATGCAGAATAACAATTATAGTCAGTGTTACAAAGACTTGTGTACAAACATGGAAACACTACAGATGGCAGACCCTCACTGGTCAAAAATTAGGAAAGTTATCACAGATCAGCCTCAGCACACACTGTGTAGTAGATATAAACTCGATAGAGGAGTATTATTTTACAGAAGACACATTTTGAGTAAAAACTGGTTTATGAAGGATATAGTATTTGGCATGCACATTTTCTCTTTAGTCATTATGGATCTAAGAAATGTTTTTCTAAATTAAGCTCATACTGTTACTTCACGAACATGAGAAGAAAAGTGCATAACACACATAAAAATTGTACCATATGTCAGAAAGCAAAAGCAGGTAACCAGTCAGACAGAATAGAACTACATTCAATACTGCCTATCAAACCATTGGAAATAATTAGTACTGACATATCTGGATCTCATCCTACAAGCTCTGGAGGATCAAAATATATACTTTTATTTTATGATGTTTTTAGCAAACATGTAAAAATATCTGCACTGAAATCTGCAACAGCAAATGCCATTTTCAGGCGATTTAAGAACGATTACATACCACATGTAGGAAAACCTGTTAAAGTCCTATCAGACAATGCCACATACTATACAGGATTTCATTGGAGGAAATTTTTATCCGACAACAACATACAACCCATATACATTAGTAAATTTGCACCAGAAGGTAACCCAGCAGAAAGAGTATTAAGGGAACTCAATCGGTTTATCAGGACTTACATACCAAATAAGCAAACCAAATGGGTAAGCCTACTGAACTCATTTGAGGAGGTGCACAATAATCTAAACATATATGACACTACCTATACACCTATGGAAATCATGTTTAACATAGCAGAAAGAAAAGAATGGAGTAATCCAATACCGAAGTTGAAACACGAAGCAATCGCACTAGAAGACAAGCTAAGAGAAGTCTACATTACATTGGAAAGGGAAAGTAAGATAAGGAAAGGCCACTATGGTAAACAAACTAAGAAAAGACTAAACTACAAGCAAGGTGAACTTGTACTTTTGCGTACTCACCAGAAATCCTCAGCTCTGATGCATAGGAATGCTAAGTGGAGACTTGTCTACGACGGTCCATACATAATCCACGGGATACCGCATCCAGGAGCGTACTTACTAAAGAACAGGAGAGATGACAAAATTATAGGATTATATCCGCATAAAGACATTAAAAAGTACAACACAGAATAGCTACATGTAAATAGTAGTTTTAAGTGAATACACTGAATAATGACAGGCAGAGGATACTAATATTAATTAAGTAATATTTATGTACCTGACTGAAGAAAGAAGACATGATTGCAGAACGCTGATGCTGAATATTACAGTCATTAAGATAGAAGGTAAGTGATATTATTTGTTATTAAGTATATATGATTGTGTAAGGCACATCTATTAAAGAAGTTTGCAGTATGATGTGTAGAGTGTGACACCGATTCACACGCACGCCTGCGGAACAAATAGAAATTCTTGAGCACAGCGATTTGAGACAAAAATACGCGACACTGAGTGACGCGAACACAGTGGCCAATTAATTGCATGGTTACCTTAGGTTATGATTTACTGAATAAGTTTCCTTTTCGTTACGCGGTAACATTTGTGTTTAATAAGCGCCTCAGGGCCCAGTGCTCTAGTTATGATGTACTTTGTCTTATATTCTCTATTATTAGGTGAATTTAAACTTGTATATATTTGTTGAATTTTTGATTTGCAAACAATTCTTTCCATACCTTGTTGACAAAGGATACTTATTTCATTATGTTATTTAGTTGTGAAAACTAGATCACAACAGAAGGAGAAATGTGAATAATATTGTACATGTCTAACATGAAACCCTCATATGAATGAGTGAGAAATATAGTTGTAATTGTATTCTTAATTTTGTTTCCATGTCAAAGTATTGATCTATGCCTGTAAATAAGGACAAGAGTGTAGAAAAGGACCGGAATATATAAATGTCCACAACTTTTGTCAAACACAATGTGATCAGTGTGTTTACGTGTGAAGTTATTCGCGTGTATGAAGAAGTGCGTTGTTAGGTCTTGTGTGTGAATGCGAAGAATGACAACGACGAGATACGGTGAAATCTGCAGTCCAAACGACTCTGAACAAAGACATTATGCCAATTATGTTTGACGACGAACGCAAGCTGTCGCGAACAATTATCGTCGGAGTGCGCCCGCACTCACTAACAACATGAGAAACTAACTATGTAATGCCATGCAAGCGACCGCAGGAGGAACTTATGGAACACTTCAAAATGCTAATAATTCAACGTATGACGAACACTAACCTTAGAACATTGGATAACCAAATCAGTAAACTGTGACGTCGGAAGTGATTTCCATGCCTTCGCCGGGACTAAACACTTGTGGCACACCTGAAGTTACGTACTTCAATTCTTACGTACGACCGGATCTGTGAACAACGACAAAATAGTCAATCAAGCGACAAAAATTAACCCTTTCCTTCGTTAAAAGCGAGGAAAAGGTGCACTGTGGTAATGGACAATACAAACCTGTATCACATCTGCAATAACACCGACAAATTGACTTTGACCGCTGACGTCAATTGACGGCCGAGAACCTAACGGATGCAAGAAATGAATAAATTATAAACTATGCCACTACAATGAACATTGAAAACCAATGGAAAATATTTTCTTTTCAAAGTGATGAAATACTTACCTGCAAGGAACTTTGGTATGCAGTCATATGAAAGTTATCACGACGAGGTACATCCGCGAATGTACGCGCGGCAACAGAGACTGAAACCGGCAACTATGCGAGACGGAGTATCTAGCAACGATGGCGGTGCGGTAGCAACCTACAGTGAAGCGCATGCGCGCGGACTACAATAACAGACTATGGCCAACAAAGGTACATAATCCGGCAACTTAAAGACCGGCTAAGAACTTGATTTGTCAAAATGTAAATAAATGCAATCATAATGTATCTGTATATGTTGTTATGTTTAAGAAATTGTATGAGTATTTATTATTTATTCTTTTTTTTATTTTTGCCATCCCACTTGGGAAAGTTGCTTGTTTAAAGATGTGATCTTTTGCCTCGCAACTCTGGGGGCGGTTTAAAGGCACATTTTTAGCCATAGCATGTAAATCTATTTTTTCTTAATCAGAGAACCCTGTTTAATAAAGCATGAAAGCCAATGCAAGTTATCTTGTGCGCGGTCGCATGTGATCGCTGGTGAGACACAGAAAGGATGTCTAGTCTTTTGTTAATTACTTCTTCTGTTATCTGTTCTGGAATAGAGTTGAGGGAGAGCCTCGCGCGTTAGACTGGCCGCTCTAATTTAAACTCTTTAATTTTATAAAAAGTCATTGCGTACTGCAGGGCGCATACTCGCGCATACTAGTAATTATATAAGGAAATTTCCACTGCGCACGGACGAGATACCGACGTGCGGATAATCAACATATCACTAGTGATTAATATTGTATTCCCAATGTAAGTAGCATAGTGCACTTCAGTAATTCTAGTTATGATTAACGCTATTGTGATTTCATTATTTGTTTAATCCATGATACTAAAATTTCAACATTATATGTAAACTGTGTTTGCAGTATTTATCTCATTTTAGCTCAGAAATAACGTGGCCCACGAACCTCCTCCTTACGGCGACGAACTTCTCAAAGCATATGTCCGATGCCACCTTATCATGATTTAAATATATTCACTGATTTTTAAATATTTCCATCCATCTCAATTCAGTTCAACTAAAATTTTTAAAAAAAGAAACCAAATTAATACAAATAATCATATATATATATATATATATATATATATATATATATATATATATATATATATACACTCCTGGAAATTGAAATAAGAACACCGTGAATTCATTGTCCCAGGAAGGGGAAACTTTATTGACACATTCCTGGCGTCAGATACATCACATGATCACACTGACAGAACCACAGGCACATAGACACAGGCAACAGAGCATGCACAATGTCGGCACTAGTACAGTGTATATTCACCTTTCGCAGCAATGCAGGCTGCTATTCTCCCATGGAGACGATCGTAGAGATGCTGGATGTAGTCCTGTGGAACGGCTTGCCATGCCATTTCCACCTGGCGCCTCAGTTGGACCAGCGTTCGTGCTGGACGTGCAGATCGCGTGAGACGACGCTTCATCCAGTCCCAAACATGCTCAATGGGGGACAGATCCGGAGATCTTGCTGGCCAGGGTAGTTGACTTACACCTTCTAGAGCACGTTGGGTGGCACGGGATACATTCGGACGTGCATTGTCCTGTTGGAACAGCAAGTTCCCTTGCCGGTCTAGGAATGGTAGAACGATGGGTTCGATGACGGTTTGGATGTACCGTGCACTATTCAGTGTCCCCTCGACGATCACCAGTGGTGTACGGCCAGTGTAGGAGATCGCTCCCCACACCATGATGCCGGGTGTTGGCCCTGTGTGCCTCGGTCGTATGCAGTCCTGATTGTGGCGCTCACCTGCACGGCGCCAAACACGCATACGACCATCATTGGCACCAAGGCAGAAGCGACTCTCATCGCTGAAGACGACACGTCTCCATTCGTCCCTCCATTCACGCCTGTCGCGACACCACTGGAGGCGGGCTGCACGATGTTGGGGCGTAAGCGGAAGACGGCCTAACGGTGTGCGGGACCGTAGCCCAGCTTCATGGAGACGGTTGCGAATGGTCCTCGCCGATACCCCAGGAGCAACAGTGTCCCTAATTTGCTGGGAAGTGGCGGTGCGGTCCCCTACGGCACTGTGTAGGATCCTACGGTCTTGGCGTGCATCCGTGCGTCGCTGCGGTCCGGTGCCAGGTCGACGGGCACGTGCACCTTCCGCCGACCACTGGCGACAACATCGATGTACTGTGGAGACCTCACGCCCCACGTGTTGAGCAATTCGGCGGTACGTCCACCCGGCCTCCCGCATGCCCACTATACGCCCTCGCTCAAAGTCCGTCAACTGCACATACGGTTCACGTCCACGCTGTCGCGGCATGCTACCAGTGTTAAAGACTGCGATGGAGCTCCGTATGCCACGGCAAACTGGCTGACACTGACGGCGGCGGTGCACAAATGCTGCGCAGCTAGCGCCATTCGACGGCCAACACCGCGGTTCCTGGTGTGTCCGCTGTGCCGTGCGTGTGATCATTGCTTGTACAGCCCTCTCGCAGTGTCCGGAGCAAGTATGGTGGGTCTGACACACCGGTGTCAATGTGTTCTTTTTTCCATTTCCAGGAGTATATATATATATATATATATATATATATATATATATATATATATATATATATATGTAAAATTTACAACGGGAACACATTCAGTCGACAAGTTAGGTACAGACGATAGTTCTTCTTCTAACAGCAGTCTATCGCAGGTCGCTGGAACAATGAAAGGTACTATTCGACTGAAAAAAGGGCAGGTTAATCTGGTTTTCAAGGAAACAGACATAACTGTAGGCCTATTATCACTGACGTTATTTCGTCGTAGAATTGTGGGGCATGTTTTACGGTCACGCGTTACATCCATATTGTGCATCAGGGACCCGTTCTATAGAAAGCAATATGTATTCCGCGAACATAGATGCAGAGACATTCAATTCGCTATGATAGTCCGTGAATATCCAGAGCGCTGAAGAAGGCGGTGCCCAGGTGAACGCCGTGTCCCTCGCCTTCGGTACAGCCCAGCACTGTACTTTAGTGAAGAAAGTAGAGTTTGTCTAGTAGCGGACCAGATGTCTGGTTGCAGCACGTGCTAGCAGATGAAGCTCCAAACGTATAGCGTAAGGGCCAAGGGAGCTCTACAGGGCCGCTACTATTTACAGTATTCAGGGTGTAACTGGTGTGTAAGTCCAGATATTTCTGTTGGTGACTGTGGGCGGTGTGGTGAAAGGCATTACATCAGTACATACATCATTTACAGACTAGTGATTATAGTTTATAATAGTAAAAGGCAAGATCGCTCGATGTGAAATAGTTTATTTCATCACCAGACTCTACAATAAGTAGCTGTCATCCTGAGATTCTCAGATCTCCCAGAAATATAATTATACATGATTCAGTCGACGTTCTGAGAACACGCTCAATTACAATAACAGTTCCGCATTTGTTTGTATAATACATAAAACAAACTGATATATAGCTTTATTATTATATTTAGAGAAATGTCGCAGTATATCGATGACACGATTTGTAATTATGTTTCTGGGACATCTGAGGATCGGAGGATGACTTGGATAAATTTCGCAGTATATCGATGACACGATTTGTAATTATGTTTCTGGGACATCTGAGGATCGGAGGATGACGGATGGATGCTGTCAAAAACTGGTCTTGAAATAAACTATTTCAAATCAAACGATCCTAGCTTCCATATTATAAATGACAAAATCAGATCTCCCCAAAAACATTCGTCAATTATATAATAACTATCGAAGGGACATTTAATAAGTAATGCAATACTTTCTATCTGAAAACAAATTTTCTATCCTTGATCTCAACACACCATATTATTCTTCCCTCTTTTGGCTACAAAAATCATAGTGTCCAACATAATTTCTTTCAGTATGGTGGCCTCACGCCGCCTCATTGGAAGGGCCTATATACAGGCGTGGTACCACAGCCAACGTCTTCCTGCATCGGTAACCCCCCATCATCCACATACTGCTTCACGCAGCGTGCCAGAGTGCATCCTACATTGAGCCAAACAGATGCAATTTGGAAGGTACAAGATCTGCGCTGGAGGTCGATGAGGAGAAACAATGAAGGTGTTGTGAATTCTACTTGATTGGCGGCCATTTTGAGTCCTTGTATTGTTACGGAGAAGGAGAATATCGTTTGCATTTTAGTGGCGATGAACATTCTGATGTTGTTTCTTCAATTTCCTGATGGTAGCACAATGCAGTTCAGAGTTGAACGTTGCAAAATGAAGGAGAACATCAAACAGAATAACCGCTTCAGAGTGCCAGAAGACCGATGCCATGACCTTACCCACTGCGGGTGGTGCTTTGAACAACTTTTTCTTCTGAGAAGAGGTGATGTACCGCTCCCCCTCCCAACCCCCCCCCCCCCCAATGGATTCCTGGTTTGTTTCCGGATCGAATGCAAGGAGATTCACCTGTGTTTCTCTCATAACGGTCAAGCAATTCTGCACAGATGGTCTTCATTGATCTTTATGGTTTTCTGTTTGGCAGTGAGGCAATTGGTAGCACCACTCCTTCGAGTATCCCAACTGGTGGATCAGAGTTTCAGCACTACCAACTGAGGCGTCCAGTTGTGTAGCGAGGTCTTTGATTGTGCTCTGTCAATCTCCTCGAATGAGAGTGTCCACCCATGCCAGCAATGCAAGACTCCCGGCTGTGTGCTTCTGGCCGGCTAGTGGGAGATCGGGCATTGTTGCGATGATGACAGCCGACACGCCCAACGACTCACCACGCTTTTGTTCACTGGCAGGTCTCCATAGACATCTGTAAGCAATGCCCTGACATCCAATAAAAGAAACCCACTGACAGTTTACTGCTTGAAATGCACCTACTTTATGCCCACTGTTTTGATGGCTGCTTATACCTCTGCGACCTGTAGGAAGTACACTAAACTATAGGGGCGGGAGTGGTAATATTCCACAATGTTCCGCAATAAATTCTGCATTTTTTTTTTCAAAGGAAACCGGCTGTAAAAAATGTGTTGCATTGCTTGCTGAACGCTCCTCGTTGATATTACAAGTTGTTTGTTTCGAGGCTCCTTAGTACCGCCAAATATAGGTGGCAAGAGCGAGCCATTAATGTCTATTTCCCCCTGGGCAGCAGGTCAGGTGTTAAAGTGTGGGCGTATGGACGCAAATCGAGTTATCTATGTGGATGGCGATGTCCGTTTGGTTGTGCAGTTACTGCAAGCAGAAAACGTCAGGTTGTAAAGTTTGTTGCGTCTTTGTGGAAAGACTGTGTGATGCAGAGAAACTCTGATCCACCAGTTGGGATACTCGAAGGTGTGGCGCCACAAATTGCCTCACTGCCAAACAGAAAACCATAAAGATCAATGAAGACCATCTGTGCAGAATTGCTTGACCGTTATGAGAGAAACACAGGTGAATCTCCTTGCATTCTATCCGGAAACAACTCACAAGTTGATGTGTGGACATATTAAGGTACCATATACACTACTGGCCATTAAAATTGCAACACCAAGAAGAAATGCAGATGATAAACGGGTATTCATTGGACAAATATATTATATTATAACTGACATGTGATTACATTTTCACGCAATTTGGGTGCATAGGTCCTGAGAAATCAGTACCCAGAAAAACCACCTCTGGCCGCAAAAACGGCCTTGATACGCCTGGGCACTGAGTCAAACAGAGCTTGGATGGCGTGCACAGGTACAGCTGCCCATGCAGCTTCAACACGATACCACAGTTCATCAAGAGTAGTGACTGGCGTATTGTGACGAGCCAGTTGCTCGGCCATCATTGAGACGTTTTCAATTGGTGAGAGATCTGGAGAATGTGCTGGCCAGGACAGCAGTCGAACATTTTCTGTATCCAGAAAGGCCCGTACAGGACCTGCAACATGCAGTTGTGCATTATCCTACTGAAATGTAGGGTTTCGCAGAGATCGAATAATGGGTTGAGCCACGGGTCGTGACATATCTGAAATGTAACGTCCACTGTTCAAAGCGCCGTCAATGCGAACAAGAGGTGACCGAGACGTGTAACCAATGGCACCCCATACCATCACGCCGGGTGATGCGCCAGTATGGCGATGACGAATACACGCTTCCAATGTGCGTTCACCGCGATGTCGTCAAACACGGATGCGACCATCATGATGCTGTAAATAGAACCTGGATTCATCCGAAAAAATGACGTTTTGCCATTCGTGCACCCAGGTTCGTCGTTGAGTACACCATCGCAGGCGCTCCTGTCTGTGATGCAGCGTCAAGGGTGACCGCAGTCATGGTCTCCGAGCTGATAGTCCATGCTGCTGCAAACGTCGTCGAATTGTTGTTGTTGTCTTGCAAACGTCCCCATCTGTTGACTCAGGGATCGAGACGTGGCTGCACGATCCGTTACAGCCATGCCAATAAGATGCCTGTCATCCCGACTGCTAGTGATACGAGGCCGTTTGGATCCAGCACGGCGTTCCGTATTACCCTCCTGAACCCAGCGATTCTTTATTCTGCTAACAGTCATTGGATCTCGACCAAAGCGAGCAGCAATGTCGCGATGCGATAAACCGCAATCGCGAAGGGCTACAATCCGACCTTTATCAAAGCCGGAAACGTAATGGTACGCATTTCTCCTCCTTATACGAGGCATCACAACAACGTTTCACTACGCAACGCCGGTCAACCGCTGTTTGCGTATGAGAAATCGGTTGGAAACTTTCCTCATGTCAGTACGTTGGAGGTGTCGCCACCGTCGCCAACCTTGTGTGAATGCTCCGAAAAGCTAATCATTTGCATATCACAGCATCTTCTTCCTGTCGGTTAAATTTCGCGTCTGTTGCATGTCATCTTCGTGGTGTAGCAATTTTAATTGTCAGTAGTGTATAAAATTATCTGGACTTACACCTGTTACACCCTGCGTATAAATGGTGTAGTCGAAAATGACGAAAGTTCCACGAGTCTGTTTGCAGACGACACTGGTTGTCTACGGAAAGGCTGCAACACCAGGAAAATTTAATTAATGCAGGAAGACCTGCCAAGGATTGAAAAAACAAATGGTTGAAATGGCTCTGAGCACTATGGGACTTAACATCTGTGGTCATCAGTCCCCTAGAACTTAGAGCTACTTAAACCTAACTAACCTAAGGACATCACACACACCTATGCCCGATGCAGGATTCAAACCTGCGACCGTATCCAAGGATTGAAGACTGTTGTAACTGACTCTGATCACACAGAAATGTAATGCGTAATTCCAGATATCCATTACTTTTCTATTGAAGAACTGGCGATAAATTACTGGATAAAGGAAAAATAAAACACCTGAGAACAGCGAGCAGATGACAAGCTGAGGTCTTTGGAGCAACCTGAAGAGAACGTTAGCTCATCAGTGAAAGAAGTGGCTTTCAAAACATTATAATGATCATTTCCTGTTTGACGCTCATCAGTATTCGAAAAGGCTCTAAACACTATGGGACTTGACATCTGAGGTCAACAGTCCCCTAGACTTAGAACTACTTAAACCTAACTAACCTAAGGACATCGCAGACATCCATGCCCGATGCAGGATTCGAACCTGCGACCGTCGCAGCCGCGTGTTTCCGGACTGAAGCGCCTAGAACCTCTCAGACTACAGCGCCCGGCCAACAATGTTCAGTCACTACCAGTTGCTAGAAAAGAGAAAGAAGATGCAGTGAAGAGCAGCGCGTTTTGTTTGCAAGCGCGAGATCTAACTGAAATACTTAGCAAACTGAAGTGACAGACATTATAAAAGAGTCGTTGTGTGTCACAGAGAGGTTTTCTGTTGAAATTCTGAGAGCGTACATCCGAAGAATCCCATGCACTATTCGAGAATGGAACAAAGTAACATCCGCCACACGCGATTAAGTGGCTTGCAGAGTATAGATGGTTCGTTCAAGTTTCTTTGAATTTCCCACGTTACCCAAAGAGCAGACAAATGGTCAGATGACGTGGGCCCAGAACGACACTGGCACGTAGTTTTGTTTAACGAATGTTACCTGGCGATGTCCAAAATTATCTTCCATACTTCAACTGTAGTATAAAATATAAAAAATAGAGTGAATAATCAGGTGATAAAAGTCACAGATATAAGAATAATTATATTAACTTAGTATATTCTCGGTATTGGTTAGTTAACTAATTTCAATGATGCATAATTAGACACACGACACCGTACTACTTTTACAGTCTCAGTTCGTAGCAAAACAATTACATAAGTCCGAGAGTATAAAACACCCCAGCAGTGTCCTTCACTACTAGTTCTCGCAATTGCTTGGTTGAATAACACGCTTAAAACGACTCCATATACGTAAACAACCGCATCAGAAAATGCGAATAGTTGGTGAACAAGAAATGAAGTACTGGTTTCTAAATACAAGGACGTGCTGAGAAATAGCCTGCTGTAATCGAACTTCGAATTCCAAGAGTTCGTCGAAACAAGAGCAACCTCTCTTTCAACATGGAAATGCCGTACCAAACGCAACCGCTGTGACTTCTGCATCAATTTGACGCCTTGGGTTCCCTGTCATCGATCATACTGCATACAGTCCCCAATTGGCCCCATCCGATTTTCATCTCTTCCCATAACTTAAAGAAAACCTTCGACATCCCCAACTTGTGTAGTGACGAAGAGGTGCAAGCAGAGGTGATGTGACTTGGTGAACAGACAAAACATTCTACAGTAACGCTATCAAAAAACTGATCTCCCTTTGGGAGAAATGTGTTCATCATGATGGTGACTATTTGAGAAATAAATGAATAGACGTGAAGAACAAAGATGTAAAATATTAATAACGTTTTACTTAAAAATATATAAGAATATTCCCATGAGAAATCCTCAAGCACTGCTTTTCAGCACGCTCTCGTACGAATTAGAAATGCCTCCTATTAATTTTACCTTACCTTAATCTTCCAATAAATTCCATCCTATCTCACCACGGTCAATTACAAAACTACTACACGTCTATATCGATGGTATACAGGTTGTAAGCACGTTACATGTAACTAACGACAGCAGTAGAGAATTGCACCCTGCTCTTTGCAGTTCCAGTGGCAGACAGAGTGAAGACAAGACACTGAAATCTCGTACATAGAATTACATGTATGAGAAATGTAATTTAAGGAATGAAATGCAATATGGAACCTATTAGCAGAAGTGCTTAGAGGATCAATCACTTGATGCAAATGTATTTACGGGAACAGAAAACAGAGAAATATGATACACATATAACACACTCCGAAGCGACAAAAATGGGTGTGCGAAGCGAGAAGCAACCAGAATCGTGTGGAAGTACTTCGCGACGACGGACGCCGAGCCGAGTGGACGCGACAGTAGAGATGGCAGCAGCAGAATTTGCCTGACACACACTAATTTTGTTTAGTTTATTTATTCTTTTTTCACGTGCTTCTGCAATGCAGTTATCCATACCTGTGTATTTTACTGTGTGGATTAGTGATTTCCAAATTAACCTAAGGTTCTGTTTTTGTGTAAATCTTGGTGCATATCCCTGAGTAACGAGGCATAATACTGTAATTTTCCCACCGCCACCAGCTCTACTTCACGTCACTAAGTTCGAATCTCGTGCTGGTACAGGGAAAATAGTTTCGATCATTGCTTTCTAGTTAGCATACGTATTTCGTGCAATAGCTTTATCAGTAAGCAGAGTTTCTAGTAACAGGTAGCTGTAGATGCGTCCACTTCAGTAGAGAAAGTTTTTTCTGTTCAAGTGCTTGCCGTTTCAGGGTGCAGCGAGAAATCTTCAGAGCAGTTTTTAGTGTTCTTTATTGTAGTAGTAGAAGGATTTGGTGGGTGCACGACAGCAAGGTCTTCAGCGCCCGTTCAGTATCATAGTGAGACGGGTGTCAAGAAAAAAATATCAGAACATTTACATAAAACGGAACATAAAACACGGGGAACAATCATTGAAAAATATGTGCTCACCCACACCGAAGGGTGGGATGAAGCAGGGCGTCAGCAGTAAAACATGGACAACACAGGAAGAAAAAGGTAGAGGGAGCTAAAACAATGTAGCAGATGGAAGTGGCTGGCTGACCGCAAGGAAAAAGGGGAGGAATCAGCCACTCTGCAATACACTAAAACCTCCAGCCTAAAAGTTTAGGCCAGAGTCCAGACACATCACAAAACTTAATAACCCGAGACACACACGCCTCATCGTTAGCTAAAACACAAGGCAGATCCCCATAAACTTGTGCTTCTGCCCTTGTCAAGGTATAAAATGCAGTCTGTTAAAATGTGCCGGACAGAGATTGGCACACCACAAGCATCTCAAAACGGAGGATCCTCCCGCCGTAACAAATAGCTATGCGTCAGAGGACAGTGCCCGATCCGAAGACGTGTGAGGGCCACCTCTTCCCGCCTGAGCAGCCGGCAGGAGGAACGCCACGGCCGAGTGGTTGACTTTACCGACCGCAGTTTATTGGCCGTCACCGCCAGCCATTCGTCCTCCCACATCTCCATGCACTTCCTGTGGAGTCCAGCGATGACTGACTGCAAGGGGATAGGACACTGGACCACATCCTGCTCTCTGCAGGCCTCCTTGGCAGCCCGATCGGCCTGTTCATTGCCCCATATGCCGACATGACCAGGCACCCAGCAGAAGGATACCTCTTTACCCCGCCGTTGGAGCAAGTACAGTTGGTCATGTATCAGTTGGACCATCTCCTCAGTCGGGTAGAGGTTCTGCAGTGATTGTAAGGCACTAAGAGAATCGGAGCAGAGAAGAAATCGATCGCACCGAACACGATGCATCTGCTCCTGTGCCTTCAGGATCGCGTGGAGCTCCGCTGCGAAAACGGTATATTCAACAGGGAGGCGAATCCGGGTAACATGATCAGGGAACGCCACAGAACAGCCAAGGAAATTCTCCTGTTTGGAGCCATCAGTATAAACAACAGTGAAACCGTGATGCACATCTAAAATGTTAAAAAACAGAGATTGGAACATAAAATCTGGTGTGCCCTCTTTCTGAAAATTAGTCAAATCTAAAATAAGTTTGGGTCTCCGGAGGAGCCAAGGTGGAGATCTTCTCCAACCGCGACGTAAAACACGAAGACCAGCCATAGACATCGCACCGAGGCAGTCCTGTGCGCGAATCCCATAGGGCTGCGTCGCACGTTGCCGGTTATGAAACAAACGTGCCAGAGGAGGCTGAGCAACGGTATGGTATGCAGGGGTGTATGGTGTGGACAAAGTTTTATACGCCTGGCGCACTGTAAGTAGCCGTCGCCGCATATGAAGTCGCGGTTCACCAGCCTCTGCACAGAGGCTTGGTATGGGGCTAGTTCGGAATGCCCCAGTGACCAACCGAAGCCCTTCATGGTGGACAACGTCCAAAATCTTTAAGTAAGAAGGCCTCGCAGACCCATACACCGTGCACCCATAATCGAGCCGAGATCGCACAAACGCCCTGTAAAACTGGAGCAGACAAGTCCTGTCAGCTCCCCATGTGCTGTGGCTAAGACATTTTAAAATACTTAAAGCCTGAAGCGACCGCCGTTTCAGGTCTTTAAGATGAGGTAACAAAAATGAGCCCCAGAAATCTCACCGTGTCTTTAAAAGTAAGAATAGTGTGCCTCAACCGCAACTCAGGAAAGGTTAAAATCGAACGAGAACGGTTAAAAAGAACACATACAGACTTCTCGGTGGAAAACTGAAAACCACTCTTCTGCGCCCAGTCATCCAAACGCCTAATCGTAAGTTGCAACTGACGAGTTGTCGTTGCAAGGCTTGAAGAAGAGCAGAACAAAGAGAAATCATCCCACAAACAAAGAACACTGGACAGGACTTTTCACTATGGACGTAATGCTATTAATAGCGATGGCAAAGAGATTCACACTTAAAACGCTACCCTGAGGGACACCATTCTCCTGCTCAAAGCGATCAGACAGGACGTCACCAATTCGGTATCTAAAATATCGTGGCGAGAGGAAAGACTGAATAAAAAGAGGAAGACAACCACGAAAACCCCATTCGTGAAGCTGCTCCAGGATGAGACGCCTCCAAGTGGTATCGTAGGCCTTCTCGATGTCGAAAAATACACCGAGAAGGTGACGACGGCGGAGGAAAGCTTGTTGTATAGCCGCCTCCAGGAGGGCAAGGTTATCGAAGGTGGAACGAAACCTCCTGAACCCACACTGAAAGCGACTAAGGAGTTGCCGGGATTCTAACATCCAGACAAGGCGGCGGTTGACCATCCGCTCCAAGGTCTTCCCTTTGCAACTAGTGAGGGCAATACTACGGTAGCTACTTGGGCTCGTGCGGTCTTTCCCAGGTTTTAAAAAAGGGATTAAAACTGCCTCACGCCACGCGTCAGGAAAGTGACCCGACGCCCAAATGGCATTAAAAAGTGCGAGGAGGAGTTCTCTGTTGCGCATTGTGAGGTGCCATAGCATACTGTAATGGATCCTGTCGTGACCAGAGGATGTGTCACGAGCTCCAGACAAAGCAGAATCCAGCTCCCACATAGAAAATGGGCAGTAGTAAACTTCATGAGAGGTGGACTGGAAGTTCAGACTACATCTCTCAGCAACCGCTCTATGGCGCTGGAAACCTGGATCCTGACTGGTTGTTGCAGTAACTGTGGCAAAATACGCTGCCATAGTCTGGGCAATGTCTCGCGGATCCGTGTGGAGAGTGCCGTTAGTCATTACAGCAGCTATGGGACACCTCCCTCCTCTGCCAGAAATTCTGCTGATGGTCTCCCACACAATGGAACTCTTGGTGGAACGATTAATGGTGTTCAGGAACGTTTGCCACGACCTCTTCTTGCTCTCACGAATAATGCGGCGACATCTTGCCCTCGCCACCCGAAAGGCTGCAAGATTCTCAGCAGTCGGCCGACACTTGAACCGCCGCAGAGCCGCACGCCTCGTCCTGATTGCAGAGCGGCATTCGGCACTCTACAAAGGCACAGGTGGCCTCTTCCGGTGGCCTGTGGACTGTGGAATGGATGCTGCAGTGGCGTGGTGGACCGTTTTGGTAATATGATCCACCCACACCTCAACATTCGCACAGTGTTCGAATTGGGCCAACTGGCTATAAAGTGTCCAGTCAGCTCCACTGAGCGCCCATCGTGGTGGTCTCCTTTAGGGCCCTACGCCATCTGGCAGGTGAATCCAGATTGGGAAATGATCACTGCCGTGCAAGTCAGCAACCACTTCCCAGTGAGCACTGGCGGCAAGAGCTGGAGAGCAAAGCGAGAGATCAATGGCAGAGAACGACCCAGTCGCCGTGCAGAAATGAGTACTCTGTCCTCCATTGAGCAAGTAGGCACAGGATGACAGGAGAAGCCTCTCAATTGCTCTACCCCTGGGGCAGGTAATTGCAGAGCCCCAAAGCACATTGTCGGCATTAAAATCACCACAAATAATGAATGGCTGGGGGAACTGTGTAAGAAGATCAGTGAGAGCCACTTCATCAAGTGCATCATGTGGGGGCAAGTAAAGCAAACATACAGTCAATGGGTGACGCACATGCACGGACACAGTGACAGCTTGTAAAGTCGTCGTAAGCAAGAGAGGCGAGGAGTGGTAGTCCATCCTGACGAAAATACCTATGCCTCCTCTAGCTCTCTCTCCACGCAGATCGTCCTTTTTGTGGAGCATATAGCCTCATAGCTCAAAGAAGTATGATGGATGGAAATAAGTCTCTTGGAGACATAGACACAGTGGTCTATCCTGAGAGAGTAGACGGAGTTCCTTCACATGCATCCTGAACCCTTGCAAGTTCCACTGAAGGAGGGGAGCCATCTATGATGGGGGTAGCACCTTTATCCTGTCTCTCCGATGGGGCAGGGAGACTGCAGCAGGTGGAGGGGCAGGCGTGGGGCGAGATGATTGCCCCACACATACGTCGTATTCCATCAACTCTGGGGAAGAGTCAGATGAAGCCTCACATAAAACAACATCTGCATGGTCAGACGATTTACCACGGGATTTGACCCGCTGGTGCTGCTGTACAGAAGCCTTCTGCAGTTTGGTGGGCTTTGGGGGAGCTGATGTGGGAATGGTAATGGCCGTACTGGGCTTCAGAACAGCCTCAGCTGTTGGAGGCGCCAGGGGCTGGCCCAATTTCGCCACTGTACCTTTGTCTGCCATTCGAGTAAGGGCTACAGGCTCTGAAACGCTAGCTGCATTGCAAGTGCATTGACATCTGCAGGTGTTAATGCCAACACTCATCACCTCTGTCTGTGTTGAGGCATCGGCTTTTGCAGTAGGCTTATGAACCATGGATGCAAAAGATGTAGCAAATGTGGGAGGTTGCGTCGACTTGTAGATCTTTTTGGCCTTACCATAGGGGATACGCTTGGTTGTTTTTATGTCCTGGACTTTGCGTTCCTCTAAAAATATTCGGCAGTCCCTACTCCACACAGGGTGGTTGCCAGAGCAATTGATACATCTAGCTGGAGACGAGCAACCAACTCCTTCATGAGCAGCCTTACCACAGTTGCCACAAGTCGCTTCGCCTTTACACCCGAAGGTGGTATGCCCAAAACGCTGGCATTTAAAACAGCGCATTGGAGACAGGAAATAAGGCCGCACACTAAGGCGAAGGAAGCCAGCTTTAATATGGTCTGGAAGTTTCGTGCTACTGAAGGTCAGAATAAAAGAGTCGGATTTCATAAGATTGCCATCAACCCTCTTCATGATATGTTGAACATCAACGATACCTTCCGGAGCCCACTCACGTTGCAGTTCGTCTTTGGGAATGTCGACTAGATCCCAGCATGTCACCACACCTTTGCTAAAATTCAAGGTGCTGTGCAGTTCAGTGTCTATGGCATACTCCCCAAGGCACTTAGCAGCTTGCAGGTTAGTGGCTTGCTGGGAAGTGGAAGTTTCCACGAGCAAGGTCCCATTACGCAAACGCTTCACTGATTGTAAGGAGCCACAGATGCCCTCCAGACCCTTTTGTATATAGAAGGGCGAAACCTTCTCAAAACTACCCTCCTTCCGTTTTACAATGAGAAACACAGTCTGATTACCAGAATGCATTCTGTTACTAAAGACTTGACTTGTCAAAGATGTGCTGCAGTCAGGGGGACTGACTGCACGAGCCCTCTTCAGAGACTGGGTGTTGGAACCTTCCAGCGGCCCACCCTTTCCGCTGGGAGGAGGAAAAGAGGAATTCGAAGGATCCATCTCGGTCCCACGAGCAGCTAGGGAACTAGAAGTCCACCTAGACAGAGCCCCGCGTGCCTAGGTAAGCCTTATACAACTGGGGTGCGGCAGGTGCCACAGAAGTTGCCCGCTTGCGACTGCTCCACCCCAACAGCCATGCATCTTATAGGCGCGCAGCACACCGTAAGATTGAGGGGTTTTTATAGAGGTTTACCGTCCTCGCAATCCAGGCGGTCAAGCCAAGATAACCATTCCCTGCAGCACACAACATTCCACCGCCACGCCATACGGTGGTCGCTGAAGCATGTCCGGGGGTTACGGTGACAGGAGACTGGCGGCGCTGACCAGACCCCAGCTCAGGACCCCGGGGTCGCCAAGCCCGTACTCAGCAAATGAATGCTGAGTCCCCTGAGGGGTGTTCTTTATTCTCCTCTTTATTATTTACATATATTCCACACCCAGTAGCGCCATTTGAGATCTTATAGCTATTTTTTTACACACTGCAGTATGGTTGGTTAATGCGATTGTTGTGAGCGGACACAAGGAAAATTGGCTCCTGTCCGTAAACAGCTGCAAGCTGCGTTGACTACCGTCGTCATGCTTCTGGCTGATGCTCAAAGTTGCTGCGACATCGGAGCGCTGGTGACGAGACCTACGAGACCTTTGGTGCCGCCCGAATCTCCTGTTGACCTGGGTGTCGCTGCACCTTCTGATGCGCAATATCTGACCAGTCCGTCCTCATTCGAGGGCGGTTGGCAGACGGTTTTTCGTTAGCTAGACGGAAGGCGAAGGAGAGAGCAGGTCGCGTGGCTGACTCCCAACGCCTCAGCAATGGGTACGAGGTGCTACCCAGTGTTGATGACAACTCTGAGCCATCACGGGATGCTTCTCATGTTGGGCCAGTTGGGTAATTCTGCATGTGCTTTGGAGCCCCAGTGTTAGGCGGGTGGTGAAGCCCCTCAGGTAAATAGCAAGCAATGTGGGATAGAACGTCAGTTCGAACTCGATATGTTTGCTGGAGACCAACGACGGAGATCTAAAGGAGGTCCTGCCGGCAGCTTTCGAGCGCACTGGGTGCAACCGGCTGCATGTAGTGGCACATGTCGGCATGAATGACGCCTGCCGCTTGGGTTCTGAGCACATCCTCGACTCCTTTCGTCGGATGGCTGTTTTGGAGATGGCTGTCTATCTGTAGCATCTTACACAGGGATGTTCATGATCCTCTGGTTTAGAAAGAGTGGAAGGTCTAACCCCTATGTTCACACGCCTCTGCGACGGAATCAGATGCGAATTTCTCGACCATCGCTATTGGGTGCAGAATTGAAGGCTTCCCCTTAATAGGTTAGGGGTGTACCACATGCAGGAATGGTCTACTAGGCCAGCAAAGTACGTGCTGCCTGCACGTGGAGCTTTTATAGGTTCGATGAACTCTCTATCAAAACCGTCCTTGGGTTGAGGGCATCCTCTGCTTATTTCAGCGGATGGTAGGAAGATATTTTTGCTCAGCAAGAAAGACAGAATACAAATTTCAGAGAACCTGAACAGTCAGGGTAAAATACTCATAAATATGGAGATGTGGAGAGCAAATGGAAAAAATGCAAAGGCATCCTACAATATACCCTAGACAGTATGCTTCGAGTAAGGTCCTAAGAGGTGAGACGGACCCGCCATGATTTAATAGCCGTGTTAGAAAAATGCTACGCAAACAAAGAGATTCATCTCATATTCGAGGAAAGTAAAAACCTAGCCGAAAAACAAAAGCTGAATGAAACAAAAAACCAGCGTAAGGAGAGCAATTAGAGAAGCGTTCAGTGACTTTAAAAGTAAAACTTCGTCAACCCATCTGACTAAAAATACTAAGAGGTTTTGGTCGTACGTAGAATCATGTATTCATTCATTCAATGACTACACTGGTACCGAAACGGAAGATAACAGAGGAAAGGCTGAAATATTTAATATCGTCTTTCGAAGTTATTCACCGCGGAAGGTAGTAAAACCTGGGCACCGCCTTCTTCGGCTCTCTGGATCTCACGGACTATCATAGCTAGATGAATGCATCTATGTTCGCGGAATCCATATCGATTTCTATAGAAGGGGTTCTTGATGAACAAGATGGACGTAACGCGTGTCCGTAAAACATGCCCCACAATTCTACGACGAAATAAAATCAGTGATAATAGGCCTACAATTATGTCTGTTTTCTAGAAAACCAGATTGACCTGCCCTTTTTTCAGTCGAATAGTACCTTTCATTGCTCCAGCGACCTGCGATAGGCTGCTGTTAGAAGAGGAACTATCGTCTGTACCTAACTTGTCGGCTGAATGTATTCCCGTGTGTGATTTCTGTTCTAGAAGTATTAAAAATTTGCATGCCGTAAAGATATCCCTTGGTTCCTCCCGATATGTAAATTCTCACCGCCCTGCACGGTTGTAAGAAATTGATCCAGTGGGGAAGCTTGTATTGAAACAGAGCCATGGAAAAGTGAAATTGGTTTACTGCTTCTCGAATTCTTTACTTGTTGGTAAGTTGGTAACACTAGAAATGGTGTGAGAGGCAGCAACATGATGCAAAACAGGCTCAAAAATTCGGAGTTAAGCGTTGTACATTGAATTCAGAAACAAAATTATTCGTACAGAGCCTTTCCGCAACATGTAGATCGAAGTGATAAGTACGGGAATGGCAAAATTGTACGGCCCGCCCTATGAATTTCACCGGGACACATCGTTCTCATCACATGCTTCCCTTTATTTTCAATCAAAAGCAAGGGAGATATCTGTCTACAGCGGTCTGAAAGGAAAAAGTGAGTGAACTGCAAAGAATGGGGGTTGTTTCAGGACAGAGCCTTCCGTCGACACGCAGCAGTCATCAAAGTCATTGCGGTGCTGAGCTACAGAATTTTCGCTTTAGCTTGACTAGTACAATGATTTGCCGTAGAAAAGATAGAATGCAGGCAATACGACAGCATAGTAATTGGCTCAGCTTGAGACTTCGATATCGCCGTCGGGTTTGAGCTGTGATGTACTGGCGTGGCGAATGACATACGTGTGCGGAGCGAGGGTTTGTTTTGTTTAGGCGTGCTAGTAGTGTCGGCTTATGCCATGCGTGTAGTTTTATTTGGGTTCATAGAGAGCGTTGCAAATTCTGAGGTTTGGGCACGTTATTGAATCCACAAGTTTAGTTAACAGAAAATGATGAGTTTACGCTTCACTCTGACACAGTCTAACATATACAGTCACGACACTGATTGCTGAGAAAATTGGTTACCATCTGAATGTTTGTGCAACTCCAGGGCCCCAAGAGGAAATAAAGCAACAGTAAAATTACAGTTCGTTTTAACATCATTTTTATGGTTAATTGGCTAGATAATTATTAAATTATTATGATTATGAGATACATGTAAAAACGACCGAATCCCGTTGATTCAGTGACATAAGCTACAACATAAGTATAAAGAAATACTTTCGAATATGTGTATAATTGTAGCTTACTCCACTGAAAACAAGACCATACAAACACACATTTAATGCATGAGAATAATATTTTTTTTTTCTCTGTTCGTAATATGCCAGACACTTTCCTTGACACGTAACAATATTTTATGGAACCTAATGTTTTGCACACTCTTACACTTCATCGACTTATTAACACATAAATATCTTTGTAAATGTAATTACTTTAGTCGCAAAAGCGGATGTGTTGATGATTCTTGCCATTTGTCTCAGATGCAGCAACAATTGTGGAATTGGTTTCTTCTGTTTTGGGAAACAGTTTTATTGCTAATTTTTCTTTTATTAACACATCCGTGTGGGTTTTTTCTCTAGTTACAGTTGTGTTAGCTTGTCCGCTACATAAAATAATATAGGTATTGCAATCCATACTGGTTCCCTTCGTTCCATATTCACTGATTTGACTGGAAGTGTAGCGAAAAAAACTTACCTTTTTGAGCAAGTATGCGACGCCTTCCTGCAAAAGGTCAGGTCTGCTACTGTTTACTAGCACTTTTTCGGTTCTTAAGGAACACCACATTCTCAAGTAAATATCTTTAGGTTAGCAGAAAGTCGTAAATAAACAGTTCTGTGACATAGCGATTCACACTTATTGGGGTTGATAAGAAACCTAAAAAAATGGCAAATATACTGCTTTCTTCTTCTTATCGCTGCAATTTATTGCGGTGCAGACGCATCTGTTTGTAAAAACCATTCTACAGACCAATATAAAAAGTTAAGAGTAACTTCCGCTTTTACAAAATCTCGGCGAACTCTACAGTGTAATTTCCTGGCCGGTTTGTGCGCTGCAATCGCGGTTGGCAACAGAAAAGAAGTGGAGTGGCGCGACTGTATACGTTCGACTGTGACTCTGCTTACACTCCCAATCAGCCAGAGCTTAAACTTTATCTTTGATCTTATTATTATTATGTTAGTAACGAGAGTAAGCAATGATTAACAACATATGTATACTTGGAATTACTTGTAAATGCCTCTTCCTGTCGAAATTTATTCTTCTCAATTTATTTTATGAACATTAATCGTAATACCACTCAAATAAGGAAAAGTGATACTTTGATGATTACGAAATACGTAAGTCTGCAGAAATTTAATTCTAAATAATAATTGGCTATTTTAACGTAAGTGTAAAACACGTGACATCAATAACTGAAAGTGATCTATGAGGGTGTACCAGACTTATCTGTGTTGGACAGCTGCTAAGACGGTAAAGAGCGGTAGAATAAAGTAATTCGCCATTTCCAAGTCCAGATTAGGACGTGCAACTCCCCTGTAATTGATTTTGCTGTTTTAAATTGCACTGTGTTGTTGAAGCCATGTTTTCGATACTGCGTTTTGTCCATTACTTAGACCAGTGACGTTCTGTGTGACGTCTTGAGTTTAGGATGCGAAGAATGTGAGCGGTTTGGCCTTAGTGACTGGCGTAAACTGTATACGCTGTTTATCCCAAAGAAGAAGTCATGGATCAATGCAGACTGGTGGAATCAGACGATGCGCCAATCCCCAAATGTCTGGCTGTTTCTTTCCGTATGTTGCACGAGTTCCGAGGGTAAGGCTGGACAGGAAACGAAGGGAGGGCTTAAATTGTTGCGAGAGAAACGGTTTGTGATGTTTTTTTACCTTGCTTCCCACAAATATTTAGTCCTTTTTTGAATTTGGCACCTTTGTTGATGGAGATGTTAGGTACGAACCTAGGAACACAGCTTAGATTGTTAACGAGAGAAACAAGTAGTGATCATATTTATAATCTTGATTATTAAAGATTTTCTTTTTCGAATGTGACGTCGGGCAGACGCGGCACATTCGAAATAGATTATTTTTTGTAAGAGACGTGTTGTAGGCGGTTGCTGAATTTTTGTGGTGGACGTTTAGGTTTGTGATTCGGTTTATAGTAAAGGTGCAGTTGAATGAGAACGATTCTTTAGTAGTTACTGGTTCTCCAATTGTTTCTGGATTTTGAACTGTTGCTTTTAGTTCACAGTTTGGTTTTCTAGAGTGAAAGTTGTGTGTTTGTGTGGAGTTTCGCCTTGGAGTTGTGTTTAAATAATTTGTTGTTTGTAATATGGTTTGTGTTTGTCTGTGTCTGTACTGATCATAATGGATTTCCTTCTTTGGCGTGGGCGGGGCAGGGAGGGGGCGTGGTATCACTGTCTTCGTTTGAGCTATATAGGTCTAGAAATACGTTCTATTCCAGTTGCTTTTTTCTTATTCTTTTTGATTTGGTTTATTCTGGAGGAATTCTTGAGAGCTATTTTTCGATTATGTGACTGTCTTGGAGCGATGTTAGTCTTCTTGTAGTATTTTTAGTTTGTCCTGCCTAGAACTCCTTAATTCCCATGGTTGTCTCATTAGTTTCATTTAATTAGGTGACTGAAATATTTCGCATCTTTCTTATGTTCGTTTGCGACCATAATGGTCTATCTTGTGGTAGTAATCTTGAAGTACGCCAGAAGTCTGCTATTAAATCTGTGGTTCTCATAATAAATAAAGTACGCTTTATATCCCCGATATAACGTCATAGATCAACGTAGACGTGTGGAATCGGAATGTGTGGTAATCCCAAATGTTTTTCTTGTTACCGCGTTCCGTCAATTTCATTGACTTTTGGCCACATGTATTGCCATCAATTTTTGGCTTTCTGTATTGGCATCACTTTCTGCTCTTTGTACTGGTAACCAGTTTTTCAGTTGAGTTATATACGTCGACTGATGTTTCAGGAAAAGTTTAGAATAGGGCCAGTGCCGTACTTACGTGTTTCAAACAGGAATGTTGCCAGTGCTTGGCGTGATGCACTATGAGAGCAAAAGAAGGCGTGTCAGCTGTTCATGTTACACAGGCCAATGGGAGACCAGCGGGCAGACAACTTGTTTCGAAAGAATACTTTCGGAAGAAAGGGCGAAACATTGGCGCAAAAGTGGATTTTATTTGCTCCTTATTTGAGTGGTAGCTATTGAATCTGTGCTAGTATCTGCAAACCAAGGACAGCGTCACAAATCATGATAGTCAAGGAAATGTGAAATATTTCTGTGCTTCCTATTGCTACGCACTCGATCTGTGTGAGCACACTCAGTAAGTGGATCAATGTTTTTTAATTAAGTCATGGGAGGAACTGTGTAGATCAATGTTTTTGTTTCTTTTCTCTTTTTCTTTTGGATCATGGAACGAAGTACTTTGAAAAATATTTCATAATTAGAATATGGGCAAAGGTACGTGAGTCAATGTTAATAAATCGAACGTGCAACTCCCTTGTGATTAACATTGACACTGAGCTTGCGCAGATCGATTGCATATTCATTTCCCCACCTCATTTGATATTTGCAATTTTCTGTGAGACGTCCACCAACTCATTACATTCGGGGCAATGGAAAGAAAAAGTAAAAATGAGTGTCCTGCTACAGACGTTCCCTCTCTGACACTAATACAGTGTTCAAAGTGAAAGGCAAAGTATTTGAAATCACAGGGGAAAGGGTACATAATAAGAAGCGACGGCCGCGCTATAAGCCGTAATGGTCACGCACGCTCTGTGAATTGTGTATTGTGTATAGGTCTTATGGCCGAGCCATGCGTTTGTAGCACAAATGCTTCGTTCGCTTGTTTGTAGTTGCATCACTATGTTAACCAATTATTGTTCGCACGATGGAGTACAATGAAATGCAGCATCAGTTGTGATGTGTTGGTAAATGTGCCAACACCTTGTAGATAGAGGCGGCCGAAATGCACGCTATCTAACGCAGACGGGCGTGAATTCTGGAACAGGATAAGTAGTGAATTCTAATAAGAAAAGTATGCAGCTCCTCGAATACTTAACTTTATTCTATCCTTGTGGTACATCGCTCTTGATAATACAAATAAGACTATCTTCAGATACGGTTAATGGCGCCTTGCTAGGTCGTAGCCATGGACTTAGCTGAAGGCTATTCTAACTATCTCTCGGCAAATGAGAGAAAGGCTTCGTCAGTGTAGTCGCTAGCAAAGTCGTCGTACAACTGGGGCGAGTGCTATTCCGTATCTCGAGACCTGCCTTGTGGTGGCGCTCGGTCTGCGATCACACAGTGGCGACACGCGGGTCCGACATGTACTAAATGGACCGCGGCCGATTTAAGCTACCACCTAGCAAGTGTGGTGTCTGGCGGTGACACCACAAGTTGGATTACACTATGAGTGCTTTAGCTTATGTTTCCTGGTTGCAAATGCTACTTTTATGACCAGTTGCTTAGTGTGCCAACGTACCTTCTATTTCTCACCCATATAGTTTTGTAGGAACGAGTATGGGGTCATAAATGAAAACAAACTAACCGAGTGCCGACAACAATGTATACTGACGACGTCAAATGTTGATTATGGTGTAGTTTCTGCATAGTTTAGGGTTATATTACATGTGGCGCACTGAGTTAATAAGTAACCGTCGGGATGACAGGCACTGACTTGTTATCCATAGATCCAGAGATCTTGTAGTCACATTTTTCTTTTAAGAGTTATTAGTTAGAAAGAATTTGCTGATGAACTTACTTAGCAAATTTTGAAAGGCCAGTACAGTGGGTTCTAAATGCTTGTATTGGTGCACCAATATTACAATAGCTTTTTTTTTAAAAAAATATAGCTCAAATGATTCTCTTACTCAATAAAGAAAAGATGTAGGAATTATTCCGACCTAACGTCCGTCGAAGAAGAGGTAATAACAAACGGAGCTCGTATTGTGGAGAAAATCGTACGGAGTCGAATTACGAGGGAAACATCCTTGCGGTTTCCTTAATCTACTTAAAAAATAGTTCAAATGGCTCTGAGCACTATGGGACTTAACTTCCGAGGTAATCAGTCCCCTAGAACTTAGAACTACTTAAACCTAACTAACCTAAGGACATCACACACATCCATGCCCGAGGCAGGATTCGAATCTGTGGCCGTAGCAGCCGCGCGGTTCCAGACTGTAGCGCCTAGAGCCGCTCGGCCACTCCGGCCGGCAATCTACTTAAATAAACCACAAAAATCATAGATGTTGATGGACGAATTATTGACTTGTACCATTGTCAATCCAAATGCGAGGCCCGTGTGTTACCATAATGCCACCTCACTAGAACTAAAATAAATAACGAGACTATATTATCCCATTAAGCCGAAGTTTTATTGAATCGGCAAATTTGGTTACACGTGGTATTGGCCACGGTATCGTGGTCGAATAGTTTAGCACCCAGACGGCCTTCTCCACACGCCGAGCTGACGGCGGCGCCGCCAGCAGGCAGCATAACTCTTGGTGGCTATGAAGAGCTGCATGGTGTGGAGAGTTGAGCCTCCGTGGGTTGGCTGTGAGACCACTGGAGTGACTCTTCTCCAGGCGCCGAGTTGACGGCGGCGCCCCCAACAGGCAGCATAACTCTTCGTGGTTATGAAGAGTTGCATGGTGCGGAGTGTTGAGCCTCCGTGGGTTGGCAGGGAGGCCACTGGAGTGACCTGTCGACAGATTTAAATTTCAGAATTAAAAACGTGATCACATTATGGCTGGGTGATATATGTAAAGAAAACTGCAAAATTATTGTAGGATCCGAGGCTAATATAGGGTCGATTTCTGTATCGCTATTGTTAAGACTGTAAAATATACACGAAATGGAGTTACTAGTTTATAACTATTGGCACAAGTGTAGTAAAACAGTGCAATGACATTATATTTCATAAACTGTTTTGCGTCCCAGATAGAGGTATAGTGATGGGATGTTTCTCTCTCCCTTACTCATCAACTCAAGATTGCTAAGTATTATAAATAAGAATTTAAATTGAGAACTACCAGCAATTACTGTTTGCCTCTATCCTGTTCAGGGAGTACTTCAGTTCCTTCTGATCATTGTATCATGATGGCAGGTGGTTGTCACAAGTATGAGAATATTTCTGTCCTTATACTGACCATTAAATTGAACTACGTTCTACGCATAAAGCAACCAAGGCAACTGAGACTGTGGGTATATGCACTTAGGCCAGAAACGTAGAGTTTCTTAAAACAAGTTCCCAAAACGTTGAATAGAAATTCCGAGGGTGTCATGGATAATTATATGAGAGAAAAGTAAACCTTGATGCAGTATAATAGAACAGAACGAAAATACGTGAAATTATACTGAAAACTTGATAACTCTTTCATGGACGGGAGGAGATAAGAATGGTTTCTGAAACTCCCTCCATACTGTGAAAGGGTAGGAAAGCCTATTGTGCCGTTCATTCTTAAGATTACGTCGAACATAGCAATAGTAGGGCGAAATAATAGACTGTCGAAAAAGGCTGCGTATCCGCTCACAATTCAAAACCGTTATAGGAGAATAGTATTGCAAGCATCGTGATACCAACCACAGCTCAGTACAACAGAATTTACGATTCGACCATAGACATTTGCATTTTGTAGGCTTGTCCCTGTACCTAAACTGACAGCATTTCAGTGATATTACAAACGTACAATTGTAGAGTCGGAAAAATAACGCAAACGCAGGTTACCGCTCTGAAGGGAGTTACAATGTGGCCATTGAACCAGGAATACATTTAGAAACTAAAATCTGCAGATCGAAGTTTCACTCACCGTAGCAGTGCGGCTTTCCTCTTCTCACTGCAGACGTCTCTGCAGTAGCTCCTCAAGAAACGCGTCAAGCGTAAACTGACGCCCCTGTTAGAAAAGAACTTATTACTTTTCTGATATCCAACATGTGGAGTAATACAGAACATGTGCTAGATTCTAACATGGCCGCTTTTTACGAAGTGCTACATTTATCAATAGTTTTGCTAGCTACAGTTATTGATAATATTTATACAACGATCTATTTTATTATTCAAGTATTATCACTACTCAGTGCTTGTCTGACCAACTAATAACACTAAACAAATACTAATGTCCCATGATGCACAAGATTTTGTTTGCGCGATTGGTTATTGAAGTACTTCTGGGAGTTATGCCGAGTTGTTGTTCCTGTTGTACGCAGAATATTTCAACGACCGATCAAGCCGTGTGCTTCAGGTCGTATGACATTTCCTGACTAGATGGAGTCCAGGGATCGAGTGCACATAACGGCAAAGCTCACTGCACTCCAGTCACGGTCAGCGAAGCATTTTGCACAAATCCTAACAACTCGGCAAAACACCCGAAGCAAGGCACTAACTACTGTCACCTTCGTAAGAGAGTATTGATCTGAACATAAAACGAATAGTACACGTTGAAACCTAATGTCATTATTCCCTATACTGAACTAATTTACACTCACCGGAGCAACACGGATTTCTTCTTCTTCCTGCAGCCGTTTCTGCAGCAGCTCGAGAAAGAACGCGTCAAGTGTAAACTGACGCTCCTGTTGGAAAAGAACATATTAGTTTTATCATATAGAATACTTTTTATAACTCAGATATAGGGATACTTCTTAATATGTACAGGAGTTACGAAGTGTAGCGCTAATTAAGAATGTATGGGCCTGTACATAGCGATAATGAGTATACATCGTTTGGCTGTAGCTACCATTATGCTATGGACGAACTGTTAAGCTGGAACCACGGAGGCTGGTTCAAATGGCTCTGAGCACTGTGCGACTTAACTTCTGAGGTCATCAGTCGCCTAGAACTTAGTACTAATTAAACCTAACTAACCTAAGGACATCACACACATCCATGCCCCAGGCAGGATTCGAACCTGCGACCGGAGCGGTCACTCGGCTCCAGACTGTAGCGCCTAGAACCAAACGGCCACAACGGCCTGCAACGACAGAGAGCTACAGAGGAATTACCCAAGGTACAGCGTCGCCATTGACCTTTTTAGTCTCTGTTGAAGTGATAAAGAAATCCATCCATTCGCCAGTAACGTTCATCTGTGGCTGTATTTTAGATACGGTCACGAAAACTGACAATGATCCCTCCATATCGGCAGCCAGTGAAGCCTATCTATTGAGTGTGACTTGGCGGTCGATCAGTACCGTTGGGGCTTCAGAGGCTCATTCTGACGTAATAAGTTTTTTAGTTGGTACTTTATATCATTCTACTAAATTAGTAAAACGCAATCACATTTATTATCAGGTATCGAAATGGTATTAAATATAATTTTTGTAATTATGTGTGTGTGTGTGTGTGTGTGTGTGTGTGTGTGTGTGTGTGTATGTGCGCGTGTGTAAGTAAGGTTTGTAGACATTGCTTACATTTAAATTCTTTGTTGAGTTTTTACTGTTTTAGCACATTGAACCTCACTCTTCCCATAAACGTACTGCTTTCTTGCACGGACACCAACACACAGTCGTCAGTCAATAGTGTAATAGAGGTTCCTGTCTTAGACGTATTATTCATAATGAATTGTCACATGAGATGTCTATAGCGAACCGCAGATTCATTTACAGTAAATCGTGAGTCTGTAATACCTTCCGACCAACCTATCGACAATGAAGTAGCTCTAAAACTTTAGTGCTTTGCTTATTATGATATCAGTAATGCAACGTGACGTGGCTCACCTCAAAGCAACCTCGAGCAGCGACCAAGGTCTTGTCCAGTCGCAGACCTTCGTCTTTCTCCCCTCCCACACACCGGGAGAAAAACGCCTTGATTCGTCGGAACATCGCTGCAACGATAACGGGCAGCACGTTAGATACGACCATACCGTGTCCACGAGTAAATGTTATTTTGATATCTCACAAGTGTATCGCAAGGAAAAACTTGAGACGGTGATGTCATGTCTTTAAATTTAATTTCTGTAATAATAAGAGCTGTCAGTGTTACAAAGTATCTGTAACATCCAGATCGATTAAATATCATGATTTACTTTAAAAATAATATCCATTTATGACTGGTGAGAAATTCATTATTTTAATTCACTTTTACTAATTCCTAACGGATGAATTAAAATAACACTAGTTCTTCGATGACAGCCAAAGGTGTGTTCATTAGGAAGTACATTTATTCTGAAATGAATAATTTTGTTTCGATAGCAGTTATTTAAGGCTATCACTATTAGACAGACAGACAGTACTATTAGCAAGTCAGCGCATCGCTACACTAGTTTCAGATATACACCAAGTACAGTTATTTAAACTTCGCATTTGGACAGACATTAGGCCGCGATTTGGTTACTACCATCCGTTCGTTCAATATGGTACCGTGAGGCAGGATCGGTAGTTTAATTGGTGAGTACTTAAGGGAACATCTTGTCGGTGATATGAAGTTACTAGTAAATAATCAATGGAACAGCGTGGTGGTTTAAATCCCAAATCTCTCCGCAGTGTCTGAGGAGATTACGAATTTTACAAATTCCCGTTGTCTGAGTCAGCGTATTCCCACCAAGCTGCGTCTTTCCTTCTTTTTGGCAAAGTCATCAACAACCTAACTTCAACACTAAACCTAGAATCACTCTTCAGCGCCATGTAAACTATTCAACAACATGTACGACGTGACAACCATATTTACCATTGAAATTTAACCAGCGACATTTGAATTAAGTAAACGCCAGTACACCTTATAAACTCCCAACGGAATTAACATTTAACGATGTTTAAGGGTGTTAATTTAATTTCTTTGAGTAACAGAAAGAGAAAATACATTTGGTATGGTGCCATGTCAACACATTATAACTGCACGCAGCTGGAACTTGTCTATGTATTGCCTTCTTTTTCACAGAAGGTAGAATATAACAGATTTGGTGACAGAGATAGGTGACGTCGCTCTCGTTCTCAAATTAAATAATAAGTAAAAGAACAGACGATTCCAGCAACTAAAATTGTGAAAATCTCAGCAAAGAGATCTGTCCCTATAAGCCCCGCTCCCTCGTAACCTTCGTAGCTGCGTGACGTATTGAAACAATGTGCTGGAATGTGAATGGAACTGTTTCTTTTTCCATTTTACATACCGCGAAATCACATCACACTACGTCGTAACGTTTCAGTGTTCCAGTACTTCGCCGCTACACATCCTGTCGTTTATAAGCTTATGCGATATTGAAACTGCATCTGATTCTATACGGTAAGTAAACAGAAGACACTTACGTCAGTAGTTCGTTCCTCTCCCGGATACACTGCACCTCGCTTCTGAAGCTGGGCGTTAGCTTCGTTCAAAGCTTCTAGAAGTCCTCAACAACTTTAAAATGTTTCGTTATTTGAACTCGAAACACGAAGTGTAACAATACAATATATGATTCAAAACTGGAGCCTTTTTAATTCAATAATTCACACGACGAATTCTTATCGTTATTTCAAGTGCTCGGTTGAATACGCAAGTAACTGCTAGGGAACGGTTCTCTACGGTTTAGGTAACATAGCATCGGTGTTAGCATATCCTGTGAACAACATTAAACAGCAACGCCAGTAGCTGCAGAGCTCTACACTGTTTAGCAACGTCCATAGGAATGGGTAAATTTTAAATAAATCACTGTATGTACCACAAAACAATGGTATTTTGCGACTTTGAGGGATCCAGCAGTATCTAATGAAAAAACCTGAATAGATAATCAACTCCCAATGGATTTAACTGCTAACTACATTCCAAGATATTAATTCAATTTCCTGAAGCAACAGGAGACGAAAATTCTATTGTCACAGAGCCAGCTCGACTAAATGTTACTCTACACAGCTGCCATCAGTTTCCAAAGCGACTTCTTCACAGACGGAAGAAATGTCCAGCGGCACGACTGTGCAATGATCACAGCCAACATGCATGTACAGTTGAGAAGCATGGAGATTGGTGACACTTATCATTGTGAAACCAAGTGATTAATCTGTGAAGGTATGACAAACGTAAGTGAACTTCGTCAGAAATTCAGGAAAGTGATGAACAAATATGAAAAATTAAGACAAAGTGATCTTTCACATGTTACACTCTACGAATTACGTGTTCCGGAATCATAACACGGTCCGTCGTAAAACTTCAACTTGCCAGTGCTTCTCCACTAAATTCGCAGTCGTTTAAATACTTGTACGATATTCTAACTGCAGATGGCTTCGTATGGTAAATAAATAGGTTACATTTAAGTGAATGGCTCATACCTCTTGCGGGTACAATGTACCTCGCCACTGAAGCTGGGCGTTAGCTTACTTCAAACCTTCTAAAGCTCCGCAAGAACTTTAAAATGTTTCCTTAGTTGTTCTTGATCCACAAACTTCGACGCTACAGCACTTGAATCAAAGCTGAAGCTTCTTTCACTGAATAACTCACAGAACGAATTCGTATAGGCATTTCTAGTACTCGAGAGAATACGGAAGTAATTGCTAGGCAACGGTCCTCGACGGTTTAGGTGACATAGCATTGTTGTTAGCATACCCTGTGATCAACATTAAATATCACTCTCACTAATAGCAATCCCAGCAAATACAGAGCACATTCTTTTATAGGAACGTCAATATCAATAGGTAAACAAGCATTGCAGTAAAATTTTTAGTAATTTAAATATATGTCAGACGAAATAATAATGCCTTGCAATTGAAAGATGTACAGCAGTGTCTGAAGGATGAAAACGCCCGAATAACTAATAAATTCACAAAGAATTTACCAATAAAAAATACTCCAAGCTCTTAATTCAGTTTTTTTAACCAATAAGAGAGTTATACTCCTTTGTTACGGTGGAAGGTTACCTCAGTATGATACCAAACAGTTGGCACCTGTTTCCAAAATGTGTTCGTTTTCACAGACGAATGAAAATTCCAGCAGCATGACCCTGTTATGACTACAGACACGATGTATGTGTAATCGACAAGCGAGAAATATCGCTAACATCGTTGTCATAGTGAATCTCAGCAACTGCAAGGAACAGAGCATGCTACAATTCTATCCGTTTGCTCTGACCCACGACTCGTATTTGGAGTAAAGTTGACAGTTTACACGAGATACTACGACAACCACAAATACCATTTAATAAGAGCACGATGACATTCTTCAAGACGGCGACAGCAATATAGACCATTACCATCAAAAACAAACATAGAACATTTTGTGTAGGCGGTGCTATACAGCTTTAATGAATGTTAAGAACTGCCATATGCAGCACACAGCTGTAATGGCATATTTTATTGCAGACGATCGATTTCGGTCTAGAACCAGAAAATCATCGGGTCCAAAAACCATCTCTCCTATGCGTTTGTGTAATTGGAACAGCAGTTAGCAGATGTACATAGCTCCATCATTGATATTATCTATATATACGGTATACTGGGAAAAAACGTTGTCGAGGTTAAATGGACGTAATGTTATGAATGTACAGCTAGTATCAATCACGGAACAATGTACATATGAACAGGTATTCCATTTACTCAGACGGATAGCTGAGATGGTTTTTGGACACGATGATGGTCTGGTCCTAGACCGAAATCGATCGTTTCTGTTAAAATATACCGTTGTGTATTGTATAACGCACTTCTTAACAAATAAAAACGCATGGGAACTATTTGAATCACCATATCAAATGAAATTATCGGGACAATCGAGGAATGGGAGAGTTGTGGATGGGGACATACTAAAAAGGTTACTAAACCTAAGAACATTTAAGAACTCTAGAATAAACCGAACGAAAATATATAGTAAACACAAAATTGGATCGAATAAATCGCATGACCAATACAGATGAAATGAAGACAGTGGTACTGGACACCTCCACAAAACAACATAACTGGAAAATAGCGCGCACGCACGCACGCACACACACACACACACACACACACACACACACACACACACACTAACACACACACACACACACACACATTCTTCGGAATGATACAAACGAAAACATAAAAAACAAGCCCAATCGCAGCGTACGCCGTACCTATATAGCTTTAACAGACAGCGATAACAGATTCCCTACAAATGTCTCTAACATAAAAATAAAAAAAAAACTGCTAAAATGGCAGAACGGGAATCGAATTCTTCGCTTGACCTGTAGCTCAAAGGAAGACAGCGATATCACACACAGCTCCACAAAACAACATAATCGAAAATTATCGCATAGGAACTTTTCTGTGATAAACCTAAAAATATAAAAAAACACACAAATGGCATCGCAATATATACAAACAAGACCCCCGCCCCCCCCAAACACACACACACACACGCACACACACACACACACACACACACACACACACAAATCTCAATATGCAAGGATGACGCACAGGAATTTCTCCGGAATAAAGCGAACAAGAAAAAAAAGACATACATATGTACAGTTGTTATCATATTTCGTGTGAACTCTATTCCTAAACTGAGGAGAGAGATACAAAACAACACCCACATAACATTAACTTAATCGAAAAATTATATACACAGGTTCCTTTAGAATAAACCGAAAGGAAACAAGTACAAAAAACTGGAATCACACTACAAACGGAAATAAACAGCTCAAAAACCGAAAACAAATAATTCACCAATAAATACCAAAACATCGATCCAATTCAGCTAAATAAACACTACAAACCACAAAAAAAATTATGCGGGGCGAGAGTGAGCGAGCGGTAAAAACAAATTGAGCCTCTTCGGAACAGTGGGTTTCATAAGAGCAGCGTCTCAAAGAGTCACATTCGAAAAACGGCCAAATATTTGTAAATTAAAACCTTATCATTGACATTACCACCAGCAACGCAATATCGTTAGGGCTAACCTCACTCTCGACGAACTTCCCACATTAAAAAGTCAGCTAAATAAGTATAAGAATCAAATGATAATCACTCACAAAAATTTATCTTATGCTCTGGAGGTCCCGCCCACCCTTACTCTAGGAAATCGTGCGATATGCAGAACGAAACACACAAATATTTGTCAGAAAACAGAATAAAAATATAATCATAGTATGAAAGCTTTCACGACCGGATGACATATCTTCTGGTAAACCTTCTGGGATGTAGGGTCGTGGTCCATGAAACTCTTCAGCTCCTAACGTAATCGTTACTGGTTTCTTCTCAGCAGTTTAATCTATGGTCTCAGGTTCCACCCAAACCACAACCCTCGTATGTCACGACGTATTTGGAATAACAGCATAGTTTACAGACATCACAGATTACACTGGTAAGTAACACAACCACAGGCTAACTTTTAATAAGAGCCCACTTACATCCAATTCAACATAAATACATGACGTCACATAGGATGTCATGGGTCAAGGCAAACGGGTGGAAAGGGCCAATGCGCTTGACACGTTTGCCATTGAGGAACTACGAAATTAGTTTGAGAACACAAAATGAAAGTGCATGAACTACGCCAAGTATAGAAATCTGAAAAAGCAAGCACATAATATTTGAACCTCCATGAAAAATTGAAACAAAATGGTGTTTAACGTGATACACTGTTAGTAACATCAGGTTCTGTAATCACATCACACTCTACCAATGGTTCAATCTGCTAGTATTTCTCCACAAAGTACGCAGACAATTAAAAGCTTCTACGAAATTCTAACTACAGATGATTCGGGAAGGTGAATAAATAATTGACAGATACGCGAATAGCTCATACCTCTTGCAGGTACAAAGCACCTCGGTTCTGAAACTGGGTTTTCGCTTCGCTCAAAGCTTCTATAGCTCCCCAGGAACTTTAAAATGTTTCGATAGTTGTTCTCGAAACACAAAATTCACTCTACAACACTTGAATCAAAGCTGAAGCTTCTTTCACTCAATAACTCAACAGCGAAATCGGATAGGCACTTCTAGTACTCGATAGAATACGGAAGTAATTGCTAGGCAACGGTCCTTGACGGTTTAGGTGACATAGCATTGTTGTTAGCATACCCTATGACCAACACAGAGGCAACAGAGCACAAAATTTTGTAGGAACGACGACAGAAATGGTTAAACGACCACTGAAATAAAACTTTGAATAAGTTAAATATATGTTGGAGCTTTTAAGATTATAGCATCGCTTAGAAAGAACGTCGCACGCGCGTGTCCTCGATCCTGCATTCACGTAATATGTTGAAATGTTTTCACACGCCCAAAAATTAATTCACTCAGAGCAGCGAACAGTCACCCTTTTTCTACGTCCGTTTGTGTAATAACGCAAACACATTTTCTGGTGCATTAACTTCCTATATCTTTCGCTGAATCTCTCCGTCATGAAAATGGAAGATTTGTCAATGAGACGGATCACATGAGAAATAGGTACTTTTATTCCGCATACACTGACGGAAAAAAGTTGAACAACCCAGTAGCGCGACTATGAGAACGCAAATCACGATTGTTTTAAATAAACACTGAAAATTTCGTGAGCGATAGTTACCTTTGACATTAAACGATGTGAGTTGATGTTAGTCAAGAGACCTTTGTCAGCTCTACAAGCAGTAAGAATGAGACAGTATAGTAGGGGTACGAAAAGGTGGTTGTTCCTTCTGCGATATTGCGGTCTGTCATATGACAGCACGAACACTCTTGTGGTCATCCCATGAACCTTGACTGTAATACTGTACGCCAGTCGTGAACAGCATTCCGGCCTGTGTTATGCAACACGATAACGCTCTGCCACATACCGCTGCTGTAACCCAAAGTGCTCTACAAAATGTCGACATGTTGCTTCGGCCTGCTCGATCACCAGATCTGTCTCCAGTAGAGCAGTATGAGACATCATCAGGCGGCAATTCAAGCCTCATTCCACAACCAGAATTAACCCTCTGTATATTGGCCGACCAATGGCAACCAATACCAATAGCAACAGCAATCGCCAGAAACTGAGAGATGTAACAAACATACTTTTAGGAAAGATTAGTCATTTCAAATGGTTGGTAGTGTTGTGACAGTTTTCCGCTTTTTGTAGTAACTCATTTGACTACGAACAAGGGGAACCAATTGCCAATACGACCTTCCGTCGGCGTAACTGTTCTTTCACTTTCGACAATTATTTGTTAATTTTAGTAACTCGAAGTCGAATTATGATTCGTATTCCCCGTAAAACTGCAGGGCCGCTCACAACAGACTGGATAAATGAGTTGAGAAGTCGCAGAAAGCAACGGGACCATGACTAGAAAATTACTGTGGATTTCGAACCACTTTTCAGATTGATGACAGCTTTATCGCCGGCCTGTATGGCCATGCGGTTCTAGGCGCTTCAGTCTGGAACCGCGCGACCACTACGGTCGCAGGTTCGAATCCTGCCTCGGGCATGGATGTGTGTGTTGTCCTTAGGTTAGTTAGGTTTAAGTAGTTCTAAGTTCTAGGGGACTGATGACCTCTGATGTTGAGTCCCATTGTGCTCAGAGCCATTTGAACCATTTTGAACAGCATTATCGTTATATGTGTACATGACATAGATTTCCTTTGTATCCTTGGGTAACGTTATTAAATACTTTTGAGTGATAAACGAAATATATACTACCACCAAACAACCCTTACCCCTCAGAGTAAATGAATAAAATTACACTAAATAAATATCCTTATTTTCTGAAAATACGGATAAAATAATATAACTGGGTTGTGCATTAGATAATACTACAGAAATATATGAAAATTTAACTGCATGTCCTGAGGTTTATACAACACTCACCCACTTTTCCATTTGTTAAATAGTTAATAATGCAACAGACAGATTAACGTCAACAAATGATAAAAATAAACTCATTACTGGTGTAAAATAGACAATTATCTGCACCAATACATTTACAATAAGGAGGAAAGATGAAGAAGAAAGTGACGAGTGAAGGATGTCGGTAAAACCACGAATATTATTTTGACAAAGATGGTCGTTTTTCACGCTATTCCGCTACGTTTTAACTGGTATCATTTTTATGATTTTACATTTTAAAGCCAGATAACATATTTCATATTATTTCTTTTCCAAATAGAAATAAATTTCATTTAATCAAGAAAGTAAATAAAAACTACTGTTGTGCTTCTATAGGTACCACACTACACATGCGCATATTACTGAGAGGGGGATTTTTATCCGTAAAGGACAGAGCCGTCACTGTAAGACTGAAAGTTTATTATCATGAAGCATTAACATATGTTTCACTGAGATAAGCAAGTGAACATTTAATGAAAGAACGAAGGATTGTATTCTTGAAATCTATCTTTGTGTCAGGTGAGTGAGCACAGTAAATGTATAATCACGAGAATAAGCCCTGGATAGTGCAAGAATGGGATGTGGTTAAAAGCAAGAAACCTCGAAAATAAGAACGAACAGCAGCAGAATCATTGAATTGCGTGAAACAAGCAACTGTATGTATGAATGCTAAAATTGTAAAATTGTGCAGTTAGGCCCTCATGGAAGTTAACTACAATCAACTTGGTGATTCTATTGAAAGCTCATTCTCACCACTCTCATACAGACTGAATGCAATAGTCAGTGGTGATAACAGTTGAGTCTGGCTTGGCCTCTGCACTCGGAGCTACAATGGAAACATCCATATGGGTGCAAGTGTTATCTGGCAGCAAGTATTTTCTTCTCAGCTGCCTGTCCACAAGTATTTATTCTTCGTTCTGCTAGCAATAAGTGTTATCTATTTTAACCACCTGCAACTAGAAAATCGCTTTTCCGTTAAGTTACGGTTTTGTGCATAAGTTAAACGAACTCTTACTCCTGCGGATTTTATTATCATTAATCAATAACTCCAAGGTGTTGGGAGTCTCGCGTCCGTCGGCCGTCGTAATTTAATGTATATATTATTATTGTTATTATTATTTTTTGATTGTTGCCGACTTACGTGGTGGGCCTTAATAAAAATGATATTTAAGTTGAACAATGTAATAAACTTTTCATATAAATTTCCTCGGCTAGTCAGTTGACGTTAAAGCAAAAGATCTTTAGTTATTAATTACAATTGCGGCCCACACACGCGCGAGAGTATTTTCTTACCTCCGTTAACCATTGTATTGTAGTCAGAGTCCTGGCTCTGGGTCTCGGCTATGGTACTGAAAATAAGAATCTTAAAGCTAAGTATTTCTGCAACTTCGTGCGGCTGTGGAGAAAAATTGATATTATGCTAATAGCGGGCGAGTTTTCAGCTTCCGTTAAATTTTCATAAGTTAATATCGCCACGTAATGGCGTCGTTGGCTGCATCGGCCGCTGCGATTGTTGAGCTGTAAATTACTTGAATGCAGGTTAATTCAAGGAAGGCGGACATGAAATCGGGATCACCTCTTACAAATTAAAAGTGCACAATAAATTAAAATCAGTATATTATATGCTTAACTCATACAAATATGCTTACATTCGTCAGCACACACAAGATGTCCCTCTAGACACATTCAAGACAAGCGAAGAAGTAAGGTCGACTAAAAAATTAACAAAAGAGTGTAACTGGGCGTCTCTTTAGATCATTCTGTCATAAATTATTTCTTTGCAATCTAAACCTACACAGAGAAATTATTATTTTAAGGCTACATGAGAAAAAAAAAATCTCTTACAAATTATGAATGTCTTCTTTATAAATATTGTCTTTTCGTAATATGGCACTGGGGACGCTATAGGAGGAAGATAGAAAACTTCTCCCAGTCCCTGACAGGTTTCTGAAGCTGACCAATTGATTGACTTACACCTAGGTACACACACGAAAGTACGTGGTGTCCAGTCAGAAAATTGGTTACAAGTGTTTTAAACTAACGTTCCTGCTTTGCACGTCTGCTGAGACAAACGGTTGTACTGACGGTCTACCTTCTCTGAGAGCTGGAGCTGGCTTAGGTTTCAATCTTTCCTGAAAGAAATCCTCCCAGTGCCTAGAGCAAGACTGTCTTTTACGCAGATAGCCGCCCCTCAGTCGCCCGTCGAGGGGAGTTGGGACCAAGCGAATTCTGCATTCTTTACATGCTTTCAAGGGTAGTTTTCAGCACTGAACGAATTTATTACTCTGCTTGATCCTTCACATAATCTCCCTTATTGTGAGCCACCTACAAAAAGCTCGACATTACTGCAGAAAATGACTGCCTTAACTGTTATAAAAGGAATGTAAGAGAAGAGTTAAATTAGCTGTGCAGTCACTGGCTATACTAAATATCATCTGCAGTTATTAGGCAGCATTAAAGGGTCGACTACATTGACCTTGAGGATGTGCATATGACATTAAACGCTTCGTAAGACTTTAGGGATAAACTGCTGTGTAACATCAGCTTCTCATTGTGAATAAAATGGATGCTGATGAAATTGTGTTGATGATTCTGATGTTTGGTTTGTGGGGCGGCCAGCTGCTAGGTCATCAGCGTCCTTACAAAGTCCCAATTTTTACACAGTCCAATTTCTACACAATCCAAGCCAGCCACTGTCACGAATGATGATGGTGACGATGGAATGATGAGCAAAACACAAACACTCAGTCCCCAGACAGAGAAAACCCCCAATCTGGGTGGGAATCCAATCCGGGATTCGTGATCCAGAGGCAGCAACGCTAACCACTGCACCATGAGCTGCGGACAAATTGTGCTGAGCTTCACCTGTAGCACAAGTTCGTCAAGGACATTTTAACTGGGACATGGGTACCATTTTTGCTTTTCGTTTCACGTACTCATCGTCTGATGAATATCATGCCTTGGATTATAAGGGTAAAGCTGGTTCCAAAGTAAACTACAAGAAAATACGCAAGTGCACTTGTCTACAAGCCTCCTCACATTCGTTTTTATGTATTGGTGAACCAGTAAATTTATTTCAGGATACATATAATAAGAAGAAGACCACCAGGCGCACAATATTACACAGAATCTGAACGTTCTGCGAATACTCATAAATGAAGGCAGTGCGTTGATGGCCTCACACACATGGGTGGCCTGTTGTCACAATCCACAGATACTCAAATCCATCTACAATTAATTACTCCATTCACAGTCATCGTATAGCAATAGTGAATCATTCACTCAGTTATAATTACAGCCATATGTTGGACGACCACTGCAGCATAACCTCGTTGTCTGACAGATGGCTGGGATGAGGCTGTCGTAAAAGGGTCGAGCAAGCTATAAGCATCTGCAGTGCAATGCGGTCTCAAGTCGAGTGGAGTGAGTTACCACTCGTGGCATGGAACCAGTCATAAAGGGGTGAGCTGCTACCTCAAGTAGCAGCAGGTATGAGCTGGCATATACGTGCCTCTCTCCAGCCAGCTGAGGTGAGAACGGCTGTGTTTACTGGACACAAGTCGCTCTGCAGGGTGCAGCCTCCATGGTATGTCAGTCTGTCAAGGTCGCATCACTTTACTGGTCTCGAGCGTGTGTGTGTGTGTTTTTCTGTTCAGAACATCCGTGTCATGTTTGCGTGCAGGTCATGTGCCTCATATTACTTGTAAAACCCTGAAGCAGCAGTACTTGAGAACATTTGACAAATAAAATTTATGTAAAACCATTACATAGAATTATCTTGTTTAATGCGACTACCAAATATGGCCCTTTGGCCTCATATTCAAAAATAAGAAAAATGAAGTGTCCATTACTTTACAAACGTGTCTGGAATTCAGAGCCTTTAAAATTGAAACATCTAGCCTTAGCCTTCTGGACCTCTTAAAAAATGAAAGAAAACATTAACGAGCAAAGCATAATACTGGCTCTATATTAATTAAACTAATACAACTCTTACTGATGAGGTTCACTGGAAGGAAGATGACAAATTAGGTGAGCTTTCTGAGGTAGCCACGGATGGTAAACGGAATTTCGTGCACGTATTTTGTGCATTCAAGATATATAAGTTGCTGGTGCGCCATGCAGCTAAGCAATGAGGTAGTACTTTGCATTTACATACGACCTGTTTATCATGATAGCCCTTCCTCTTTCTCTCTCTCTCTCTCTCACTCACTCTCTCTCTCTCCCTCTCTCTCTCTCTCGCCTGATGCTTTCGTTTGTTTATTGTCTTAGAGTAAAAGTATTCTCTTAAATCGGCATCTCGTACCAGTTTTCTCAAACACACAATGGTACATGTGCAGAACGTTGAAACTATAAAAATGCATAAGGCTTTATCATAATATTCATTACAACTGCAAAATATTTCCTTATTGTAGTTACCGGCCGTCCGGAGTGGCCGAGTGGTTCTAGGCGCTTCAGTCTGGAACCGCGCGACCGCTACGGTCGCAGGTTCGAATCCTGCCTCGGGCATGGATATGTGTGATGTTCTTAGGTTGGTTAGGTTTAAGTAGTTCTAAGTTCTAGGGGACTCATGGCCTTAGAAGTTAAGTCCCATAGTACTCAGAGCCATTGAACCATTTTTTTGTAGTTACCGTACCTGTATTTGTGAGCTCAAGTTACCTCCATTTTTCACATTATAATGTTCCTCGCCAAACATTGCATCCAAGGGTGGTATTCGTATTGCTGTAAAACTCATTTAACATCACAAAGGTGGGCCTCCACCGGATGACAGTTGCATCCCCTGTGAACAGTAGATGCAAAATAGTGAAACAAGTTTCGCATCTTCACTTTCTTGATCTCACGTAACTTCACTTGAGGTGGCAAGTTATTACACAGTAGGTTGGTGCCTCACACTATCGCTGTATTTTACACTAACAATCCACATTGGTTCAGCGCTCAGTGCATCTCACTACTAGCGTCAAATATTAACAACAACACGAAAATCGTCCTTGCAAGGCAAACTCACCGTCACAACCAATACACTCATTGTCTTTCAATACTGCCTCAAAAGTTGAAAATCACGCACAAGTACTCCACATACATTCGTCTCCTTCTTCTTCGTTATGCACCAGCCCACAGTTACGAAAGTGGTTAACATCCATTAAACGAATCTCTTGAGGTGTTAGATGTGTAGTCGACCTTTCGATCTGCGACTCCTGAGGGTCGCACTCTCATAACGTTATCACGAAAAATTTTCCTCGCCGTGCATGCACTACAGTCTGCATAAAGAATTTTTATCTTACAAATCAGCATCAGGTAAGTCATTTTAATTTATTATGTCTTTACTATCGGCTATTTGCAACACATTTATCAAAGAGTATCCATATATACCACTGAATGTACAGTCGTGCGCAAAACTATTCGAGTGACCTGAATTGCATTTCGCCTGATTCGCATGCAACCCGCATAACGCAGCTGTCTAGCAGGTCCTCTAATCGCTCCTCGGTACAGTCGTTTGACTATTGAAAATGGTTCCAACAAGTCACCACCAGGACACACTGCTCAGTATCGTAATAACTCGAGATGTAAAGTAATAGCACGATACTACAAATATCAGGAAACACCTTATCACATAAGATCGTCCTTAAGGCTTGTAAGCTCACACTTATTACAATAAATGGCATACCTGGAATGTTACCACTCTCATTATTACGTCAGATAGGTAATGCAACTAGTAAGTTCGTCATATCCACGATTTCCTCTTCAAAGTAACATACCGTACTTATTATTTAACACAAAATGACATTAAAAATTTCAGTTATTCACGAGCAGCTAGTTCAGAATGTGTATGAACTTCAAATGATACGACGAACCGTCTCGTTCTGAATATGGATTCAAACCTAGGTCATGTAAACTAAGCAAAAATTTCATGAGTGACGGAAACTAATAGTCATTCCTGACTAGGCATGCAGAGAGTGATATACCTCGATTTTAGACAATATCAGTTAGCAAATATCAACTGTAAATTACATAACGTAAACATTTTGAACGGACGCGAATTTCTACCCAGCATCTACTGTCCCTGTTAACGAACTAGGAGAGATGTTAAATATTGCTTCTTCACAAGTAATTTACTTGATATGCCTTGAGGTAAAGCTTTGTGTTGGACAGGGATTCGAACCCAGAACCAAATCTGATTGTTATCGAAGCACAATCAGCTGTGACATACTGGATTTTCTCGGCAGTAGCTAGATGTTTTGACTGAAATGACGAGAGGAAACATTAATTTCTTCCTTCCCAGGACTCCAACCCGGCACCTATCGCTGTTATATTCTAGAGAAAACGAACGTTAAATATGGGTTTGTTACACCAGCAGCGACATGTGGGCAAGTTTGAACTAGAAATAGTTTTACGAAGAGTTCACTGCTGACTGGGAATCGAACCCCACTCATATCGTTGTTGACTGCACACAAAGAGATGTCAGCTCCACCAGCAGCTTGAACTTACAGTGATCTCGCAAATAGTTCTGTCTCACTGGGAGTCAAAAACGTCAGATATCGTTAGTGTTGACAACGAATGAAAATACATTAAAATCAAAGTTATTGACCACCAGCAGATAGGTGTTATCACGCTAGAGCTTGATAATACATAATGAAAACTTTAGTGCCGGGCCAGGATTCGAACCCATTCACTCGCAATATGTGGAGATGTTGAGGAATCTGCAGTTTTGAACAAACAACAAATTGTAGTGGAGGTGTATTGTCACGAAGGGATCAAATTCCGCGTTAAGGGCGGTCTGAGTTACATTCCCAGTTCAGAACCAATTTTATCGACATGCAGAAGCCCAAATAAATGATGGAATAAGTGTCCTGTGACACTACATAGCGTTTGTTTGGTCACTAGAAATTAATATCTAGTATAAGAATGGTTATTGGTGATAAGAGTTTCTACATTTCGCCACTTCTGACTTTATTGTGGTTCAACCTAATCTCTACTTGGTAGAGATGGAATATTATGTTTAATGTGAATTTCAGACCACAGTGCCATTATACCGTCTTCATCTGGCGTAGCCAGAAGAGAACAGAATCTGTCTCTCCCTATCAAAAACCATCAGTAGAAGTCGGAATCGAACCCACACCACACATATAGGAACCTATCATCACTCCAACAGACCACCAAATCCTCTTCTCTGTGACTCATTTTCCTATCGTAACGCCGTTGCGCCATACTGGGTGAGAATTCTGACACACAGGCTCCCTGTAGTGGTTTGCAGCATGTTCAGTACGTTTATTTACTTTGTTGACCCAGTCGCGATGAACTAGCTGCCTCGGCTACCCACTGCATACAGTCGACTCTACTTTTGTAATCACCGATATAAAGTCAGAACTGCCAACAGTGTAGGATGCAGAAATTTAAATTGGAAGTGTTCCTTTCCACTTGAGCTACTCTATTGCTTTATCTGTTTGTAGGGAACTTCGTGCAAAGCAAAAGAAAAGCTGTAACTGTTGCTTCTCATAAGTCTAGATCCACCCATATGCATTATCTTACAGCACTGTGGAATGCGGAAGTTTCCTGGGATGAAAACCGCAAATTTACAATCTCCAAGCGATAATAACTCATATTATTCAATGGAAATGACAGGAAAAACCAAGTGAACTCTGAGGCTTAATTTCGTACACACCAGGATGTAGCTTGCTATTTACGAAGAGACATATTGAGCATGTAAGTTGGAATATAAAGCTTTTCGATGAAACTATCTATGAAGGGGATAGTGAAATATCTAGGGGTAACCTTGGATGAGAAGCTGCTTGGACCCCTCATATTAAGAGCATCTGCTCTAAGGCAAGAAGTACTTTAGTCAGTACTAGGAAGGCTTTTGGGAAAAACTGGGGCCTAAGCCCCAGGGGTATGCACTGGATATACACTACAGTGGTTAGACCTAGGATTTCCTATGGGACCGTAGTGTGATGGAAGAAAGTAGGACAGCGGGTTGCTGCTAAGGAGCTTGCTAAGGGCGGAGATTGGCCTGCTTAGCCATAACGGGCGGAATCAGCACCACACCAACAGCTGGAATGGAAGCCATGCTGGATATGCCTCCACTTCACCTTTGGGTCAAGATGGAGGCAGCAGCTGGGGCACACAGACTTAAAACTGGCAAAAACTGGGTCTCATTCGGATATCCAGAATCACACACAGACATAGTAAGTGAAGTAAATATAGGAATGACTGAAGAAATGCCTGCCGACTATATAATAATTCTCAATTGCTTCGACAAGCTGTACAACATAATAATTGGAAGTAGGGAGCAATGGGAAAAAACAGTTTGACACGGTACGGGGGACATCGTTTGGTTCACCGATGGGTCATAACAGACCAATGCGTTGGGGCAGGGTTGTATGGAGTTCAGCCAAGACTGGAGAGCATCATCTCTCTAGGGCAACGGGCCTCTGTATTCCAAGCTGAAATTACTGCAATCAGGGCATGTGTGGAGGAGAATATGCATAGTTGCTACAATGACCGTAGCATCTACATCTATTCAGGCAGCTAGACAGCCCTGAAATCATTGGCAGCTCCTGCAACAAGATCTAAGATTGTTGCAGATTGCCACAGGACTATGGTGGAGCTAGGGGGAAGCAATAGGGTGAACCTAGTGTGGGTTCCTGGCCACTCAGGGATCTCGGGCAATGAACAAGCCGATAGATTGGCTAGGATGGGGGCAACAACTCCATTTATTGGACCGGAACCTGTCCTGATAATCACGAAGGCTATGATCAAATAAGAACTACGGAACTTGCTTAGGAAACAGCACTTAGGATATTGGACCAAGGTCCATAAACAAAAACATGGCAAGGTAATGATACCCAAGCCATGTTTTAAAAGAAGGTCTGTAATCCTGGGATTGAACAGCAAAGAGATCAAACTCATGACTGCACTAATAACCGGCCATGGGAATTTCAAAAAACACCTACACACAATGGGTATAACGGAAGAGGACCCTAAGTGTAGGATCTGTGATGAGGGTAAAGAAACTTCATCACACCTAATCTTCGAATGCATGGCATTGGAGAGTAAAAGATACAGAATCTTTGGGACAACTAGACCAGAAGAAATTGTGTCTAACAAAAACTGGTAGAGGAACTCCCTGCACTGTTTAAAGCCACTGGTTTGCTTTACTAGATATACAGGGAGCGATACCGCACAATAAACCTGGTTTCGATGCGGGCAGTGGCGGGTCAGACCTAAGCTGTTTAGCTCGCCTGTTAAAATCAATCAATCACATCAATGATGTTGCGCTCTCTCGAGCCTGTAATGATAAAGGGCACGTTTAGGTCAGGCATATTTTATACAGAAGTGGAAGAAGGAGAACCACTAAATTCTACTATCAGTATGCATTGGATACACACAGAAATTACTGTTACAGTATACTTATGGAGTCCAATGAGTGAACTGCTTATTTTCCGGTGAGAAAGAGCAGTGGTGAATAGTCGTCGCTACATCAAGTTACTTAAACTGGTGTCACTCTAAGGATTTATGGTCAGCGTCTAAGTGGAAAGTCAATGAGTCAGATACGGGTTTTGCATCTGGGAAATACTTTCCTACATTATAGAAGCGAATATTAAATTTGAACTAATATTGCGAAAATTTTGAACTTGGATAGCTTAGCACGAAAATGTTACTGTTTATTGCAAAGGAAAACAACAGATTTTCTAAAACATTCTCTGTCATACACAACTTGAAACAGGTCACGTCGACCATATCATATGGAAGAACTGACAGCGACGTATATCGGAAGGCAGTAAGATCCCTTGGCTTTAGGTTTGGCAGTATTCGACAGCCATTTCTAAGGGCAAGCAAATGAAGAAAGGCAGCGCGTTTTTGTTACCAAGTAAAGTCTTCATCAATTACTTTAGTTTTAATTTAATTTATCAGTAATCGCTGATGTTTGATAGTAACATGGAAAGCATTCCGTAGACAGGAAAAGAACCTGTTCTTGGGCAACTATTTCTATAATGACCAAAAGGCATTAATTGACCTTCAAGCACGTGTGTTCCAGCAGTGGTATGAAGAAAATGGTAGTAATAATGACGGTAATAATTGAATTATGCGGTAACTTCACACTTCACAGGGGATTTTCTCGAACTAAGAAATTTGCTAAATTAGTGAAAATTTCAAAATGGCTTCGCATCGAGGCTATGATACCTACAAGAGTCTTTATATCCTGCTGACATGAGAATAGCATAATCTGCGTGTCAGAAGCTTGCTTCTACTTAACTATTTAATAGACTAGCATTTTTTCCACCGTGAGTGATTTTGTAAGCTAAGAACATCATCCGTTACAGCACACTCCTGCGACTGGGAAATGTGGCCACAATGGTCTGTTGTAGCGAACTATCACAAATGCAATACGTTGGTACAGGCATTTACATTTAAGAGGCACAAACAGATTTACTTTACCTCTAGTAACCTCAAGAGAGACGTTAAAATTCAGAACCCGCATTAAGCATCATGTTCCTTCATTTCCACCTGAGCAGAGCCGGTTTACGTCGGGAAATGATAGGCGGAAGTCGTGGTAAATAGAAATACTGTCGCCAGTAAATTTACTTATATTTGAAAATTTTAGTTTATTTGATGAACCGATAGCCATTTAAAGGAACAGGGCTCTTATTTTACTTCTACTTGATTGAAGAAAAGACGTTGAAAAATTTGGTGCTGGGCTGTGATTCGAATTCGTATCTCCTCTTTCGAGGATCTGAATCTCTCTGAAGAGTGTAGTTCAATCATTTTGTTCCTTTTCCTCAAGACTGCAATCTTCTCTAGGTCTCCTCCAAAGGTAAATATGTGGGTCCGAATCCTGCTCCAGTACAAAAATATTCATAATTTCGTTTCTAGCCCTATCACGTGCACACCGGCCTGCTAGTGAAAATTAACATGCATTTTTAATGTCTGTTCATGTGTTACCAACAGTCGCAATAGGTGTCGTTATTTTTGGTCAAACTCTCAAACATCTTACTGTTGATGAGTAAACAATTGATACTTATTCGGGGGTGTGCCGTTCGATTGTCGCTCAGGCACAAAAATTTGTATCCTTATTTTAGATTGAAACATCTAGCAGCTGGTTAGAAAAATCGATACGTAACATTTGATTTTACTTAGTTAACAATCCGATTACGCGTTGGATTCGTACCTCCGTCACAGAACTTCACTTCATGCACTTCATCTTTAAATGCATGCACACTTTGTTACTTCTGAATGAAGGTATAATAGACATTTTTAGGTTAGGTAACAGGGACGAAAGGGTCTTGATAGGAGTCCCAGTTTATTACAAAAACTGTCGTCTTTTATTTTCAAGGTTAGATTTGGTTACTTATATTAGCGATAATTTCGCTAATTCGTGACTCTTCATTTCTAGTCAGGAATATAATTAGACTGGATTAGATCTAATTAGATAAATACCTGTTCCATAGATCACGAATAAGACATTTCGTAATGATGTGGAACGCGTCTTTTTAATGAAAGTTTTCTTTACATACCATGATTCAATTTCTTTACAACAATTTTTTACTCTCTACATCTCATTATATTTTATTTCCCTCCCTCCCTCCCTCTCTCTCTCTCTCTCTCACACACACACACACAAACACACACACACATAAACACACATTCTTTTTTATTTTTATTTGTTTGTTGTGCTCGACTATCGGCCAGGACAAAAACGTCCATGAATGGGTTTCAGAGTTTTGAGTACACTTACAAAATAGATATAAAAACAACTATGAGGGAAACTGGTTTATGATGCTTAGTTTGCAGTCAGTTCTGAGTGTTATGAGTAACTACGCTCCAGTCACTAAACCTAGTTACGGAAATGCGAATCAGAAGCATTACGTATTCCAGGCCGTGGCAGCCACGTGTTTGAGATGCCAGCTGTGGTCGCTTCCCAGTCCGCTGTAGGAACACATCAGTTCGTCTTCTTCCTGCTGGTACTGTAACTGAGATTTTGTAACAAGGCAAGGTATGTTTGGCAACTCTGTGATCCACGAGCTACTTCCTGGTGTGCAGAGTATTAAGCCTCAAAGTTCACTTGATTTTTCCTGTTATTTCCGTTGAATAATCTGAGTTATTATCGCTTGAGGTGTAATAAAATATTGTAAGTTTATGGTTGACAGCCCAGGAAAGTCGTTGCGCATGGAAATCTCAACTAATCTTGCCTTTAAATAGCGGTTTACGAGTTCTCGCCGCTATTGGCCTCGTATGAGGAAGGCAAGACACACCTCTCTGTTAGGTCTGTGGTAACTTGTTGACCTGTAATAGTGTCTGTTATCGTTCGCAGTTCCGGTTTCACTGTCTGCAACATTTTTATCCCTTGTGTGAAAGAGTTAAAAGCAGTCAGGTCAAACATCGTTAAGGAAATCGCAGGAAAATACTTTCGGCTTATAGTGCAATGGTGGAAATCTTGCAGTGCTGCACAACAGGTAAGGCCTTTTTCCGCTGCTGACAAGCAAATTTTGGGTTTCTAGGAATACATAAATTAATTTATGAAATGCCACATTTGCATACCTCTTGAGCATGACACAGCATACCAATTAAAAACAGACCCAATCGAAATGTGAGTAGTATTTCACTAATTCGTGCCGATAGAGGCGCGCTTGATTACAGATACTTTGTTTTAACAAAATTGACTTTCATCGTAAGGTTATCGTGGGTAGTTTTATTTCATTTCTTACAATACAGTGCACCATTTTCGTAAGGTTCCTTTTAGTGTTGTTAACGATATACGGGAATTCTCTTATGTTATCTGCAGGAGTCAGACAATCCACATGCAGTTTATTGAGTACATGCATGTAGAAAACTTGTTCTGAGTTAAAGCTGTCAACCAAGGTTTGAAGAAGAATAAAACGCCACTACCGCACGACAGCCAGTGTAGAAAATACTTTTCTGACGTATTTTGGCACGATGCGCTCTCCCCATACATAATACAAAAGTTTTGAGATGCATCTGCAGTGTGGCTGTCCATTAAATCTGAAAAGAACAAAATGTCGCAGAAGTTAACCCTTTTTCCACATGCGACTAGCTGACATGCAGCTACAGAAGTCAACAACAGTTCCTCCGCATTCCACAGTGCTGTGAGATAATGCATATGGCCGAATCTAGACTTATGAGAAGCAACAGTTACAGCTTTTCTTTTGCTTTGCACGAAGTTCCCTACAAACAGATAAAGCAATAGAGTAGCTGAAGTGGAAAGGAACACTTCCTATTTAAATTTCTGCATCCTACGCTGTTGGCAGTTCTGTGTAGGTGGCAGTTACGTGATTTTATTTCGGTGATTACAAAAGTAGAGTCAACTGTATGCAGTGGGTAGCCGAGGCAGCTAGTTCATGGCTATTTGGTCAACCAAGTAAATGAACGTACTGAACATGTTGCAAACCACTACAGGGAGCCTGTGTGTCAGAATTCTCACCCTGTGTGGTGCAACGGCTTTACGATGGAAAAATGAATCACAGAAAAGAGGATTTGGTCTGTTTGTTTGATGATACGTTCCTATACTTATGGTGTGGGTTCGATTCTGACTTCTGCCGATGATTTTTGATAGAGAGAGACAGATTCTGTTCTCTTCCGGCTACGCCAAGTGAAGAAGGTATAATGGCATTGTGGTCTGAAATCCATATTAAACATGATATTCTTTCTCTACCAAGTAGATGTTAATAAAGTCAGGGGTGGCGACATGTAGAAACTGTCACCAGTAACCTTTCTTATACTAGTTATTTATTTCTAGTGACGAAACAAACACTATGTAGGGTCACAGGACACTTATTCCATCATTTATTTGGGCTTCTGTATGTCGATAAAACTGGTTCTGAACTGGGAATCCAACTCAGACCGCCCTTAACGCGGAATTTGATCCCTTTGTGACAATACACCTCCACTACAATCTGTTGTTTGTTCAAAATTGCAGATTCCCCAACAGCTCCACATATTGCACGTGACTGGGTTCGAATTGTGTATTATCAAGCTCTTTCATGAGAACATCTATCTGCTGGTTGACAATAATTTTGATTTTTAATGTATTTTCATTCGTTGTCAACACTAATGATGTCTGACGTTTTTGACTCCCAGTGAGACACAGTACTATTCGCGAGATCACTCTAAGTTCAAGGATGTTATTCCAAGCTGCTGGTGGAGAAAAATTAGGTTGCTGACATCTCTCTGTGTGTAGTCAACAACGATATGAGTATGGTTCGATTCCCAGTCAGCACTGAACTCTTCGTCATACTATTTCTATTTCAAACATGCTCCTCAGGGCATATCAAGTAAGTTACTTGTGAAGAAGCAATATTTAACATCTCTCGTAGTTCGTTAACAGGGACAATAGATGCTGGGTAGGAATTGGCGTCCGTTAAAAATGTTTACGTTATGTAATCGAGGTATATCACTCTCTGCATGCCTAGTCAGGAATGACTGTTAGTTTCCATCACTCATGAAATTTTTGCTTAGTCTACATGACCTGGGTTTGAATCCATATTCAGAACGAGACGGTTCGTCGTATCGTTTGAAGTTCATACATATTCTGAACTAGCTGCTCGTGAATAACTGAAATTTTATATGTCATTTTGTGTTAAATAATAAGTACGGTATGTTACTTTGAAGAGGAAATCGTGGATATGACGAACTTACTAGGTGCATTACCTATCTGACATAATAATGAGAGTGGTAACATTCCAGGTATGTCATTTATTGTAATAAGTGTGAGCTTACAAGCCTTAAGGACGGTCTTATGTGATAAGGTGTTCCCTGATATTTGTAGTATCGTGCTATTACTTTACATCTCGAGTTATTACGATACTGAGCAGTTTGTCCTAGTGGTGACTTGTTGGAACCATTTTCAATAGTCAAACGACTGTACCGAGGAGTGATTAGAGGACCTGCTAGACAGCTGCGTTATGCGGGTTGCATGCAAATCAGGCGAAATGCAGTCAGGTCGTTCGGAGACTTTTGAGCATGACTGTACATAGTTAAATTCAGAATGTACGAATGGAAAAAGAACATTAAATCAGTAGACTAATCCCTTGGAAATGTAGATAGCGGATCTGGAATGTGATTCAAGTGAATACGTATCTGGAAAAAACATTTAGATTTGCGGGAGTCGTACTGAGAATGCCGAAAATTAGGGGCTAGAGGTGGAAAAAGCTATAGAATGATATGCGCCTGCATCTACTGTCAGAGCTGAAAGAATTTTGAACGTCTAAATGCCAACAGAATGAAGCTTGAAGTCACTGAACGTCGTTATAAATGATTTTTCTTCCGCTACAGTTCGCTTTGCTGTCGCAGCACACTCATAATCCGCAAGTGGCGGCAGACGTGGCTGCAAAACCAGCCATTGGCTCGCTGACAGCAACTCCTCTCCGTGTGCGACTACGTTCAACTCGGCCAGATGAGAGCTTCTCATCCCAGAGGAGCGTGGAGAATCGTCTAGAAGCGAAGTCTGCCCGTGGAGAAGCCTGCCAGAGAAGTCTGCCCATCAAGACCCCAGCAGAAGAAGTGGCTGTCTGCAGAACGCTTCCGACGGGGAAAACTCGACGCTCTGCGTTTTTCGTCTTCGCGTAATTTGCGATTGACTGAGTAATAATTCTTGTGAATGCCGACCAGTAAGAAGTTATATTACAAGACGCTCGTCTCCCTCCCTTACTCGTGGTTTAGGTGGGTAGCCTGTTACAAAACTTTTTAGTCTCGTGCTCCAAAAGGTATCCTGATTAGTTCCTCTATGATTACTTTCGTGCACTGGCCAACCTGGAAGAACCTCGATAAGCACAGTCGCCCTCCTTATTCCCACTTCTAAATTATGTACGTGAACCGATGGTAGGCATTTTTACACTTCTTGAACTATTTGGTTTTGTGTCGGTGTGCCATGATCTTCAAAGGCGCTCTAATTTTTTGTTTCCATTGCACTTGCTGAGATGTTACGTTAACAGCCTGCGTTCTTCACGGATTTTGACTGCCTGCTGTTTCTATTCACAATGGCAGTTCTTCTGGGAATCCGATGCATAGTGCCATGCATTCCGTGACCATACAGCTCACTAAAACGTCCTCTGTTGTACCCGCACACCCTAGAGATGTAATCTGCATTGGATGAAGATGGACGGTCGGCGCCAGGTTGGCCTCCTTTCAGAATACAACCTGATCCAACACTATACCTGTCTGCGGATCCCTTTCCTTGGCAGTGGGCAGCTGTTCTGCGAGTGGGAATCAGGGACTGACTCTCTGATGTTTATGGCCCTGCCGCGCTTCCCTCATTCTCCGTAGAATCCTCCTTGCTTCCACAGTGGCTTCTCATTTAGCTGTTGTACTGATTCACATTTCATTATCAAATGGGTATTAATTTATTCTGATTTGACTATTTCTTATGGTTTTTACGTAAGTTACAGACCAGGTTAAAAAAAAAAAGAAAGAATAAAAGGTCGTGTAATGTGTTGCAGGATGGGGGCAATCACCTTACTGTCCTATGGCACATGCTTCATTGATCGTTGTACCCATTAGGTACAATATTAGTCACATTAAGTTGGACTTCCCATTGTCAGAAAAATGCGCTAACTAAAGAGTTAAATCTAAGGGTCCTTGCATTTCACCAATAGATTTCTGTCAACTGTCAAATCAATTGGTCGCTTATTCCTCTCCCCACTTTCCATACCGCATGATCGCCACCATGACCGATTCATAGAAGTGATGAAAGAATCACTGTTGACTTCTCAAGTGATGCACAGCAACTTATAGTAAAATAAGACTTTTAATTTGTGCACGTGACGAGTCCCCGAAATTCAGCTATAAGATCTGGAATCGTGTAATCCATTATGGTGATAAATATTTTATGTCAGTAACAACTCTGAAGGTATGTGGCCCCGTAAGATTCTTCTCTACGAGAACAGAGCAGGTGCTGGCATATCGGCTTCGAAAGAAATATAATTTTTGGACGGCCAGGGTGGCTGAGTGGTTCTAGGCGCTACAGTCTGGATCCGCGAGACCGCTACAGTCGCAGGTTCGAATCCTGCCTCGGGCATGGATGTGTGTAATGTCCTTAGGTTAGTTAGGTTTAAGTAGTTCTAAGTTCTAGGGGACTGATGACCACAGCAGTTTAAGTCCCATAGTGCTCAGGGCCATTTGAACCATTTTTTTGTCATTTTTGTTGCACACAGTAACTCTTTATGGTTACACTTTAAAGACCATATGAAAGATTCTGGAAGATGTTGGAAATTTTGATAAGCTACAGGATTCTAGATAAGGCGATTCTGGTAAAGTTTTCAAACAGATGAAACATTGTTTGTTGGCAGCATTCTTAAGCGTCTTCTGTCACACGTCTTATCGATACACTTGTAGACGAGTGTCTACAGTGAGAAATACCGCCACACGTTTAATTGGTGCTACACTGGAGAGCTTATGCCAAAACATTCTGCAATGCATTTCAAATCATAGCATCCACACTGGTCATCCCCATCATGTCATGTCACGTCATAGCACTGCCGAGGTTTCTTGAGAAGAAAGTGTTGACAGCTGACATCACCCATCCATTCTTGATCATGTGATCCCAATGTCATTTCCTCCTGATACACGGCCATGAGCACGTTGTAGAGGACAAGGGGTTATTTTTAGGAAATATGGTGTGGAATTGTGATTTAGTGTGTTTCAGTGTGCGATGCGCCAGCCTCACGGCAGAGGGCGGACGAAGGCAGGTCGGCGCGTTCTGCAGGTGACACAGTTTTGCAACGAGCGTTGTTATGTGTGTACGTGCGTGGCAGCCATCAACAACCAGAACGTAGCATTAACAGAATTATGCAGGCGCGGGCCGCGTGTGGCGTAGTTGCGTTAGCCACCTCATCGAGAACATTCCAATAAACAAGGCGCCGCGTAACCGGCGGATTCAGCAGCGGTCTGCACTATTTAAGGGCATCAGTGGTGGGCGTCGGCATCGGTTCGACCGACTGGGCGTTCTCTCGCTGTTATTCGATCGTCATCAGTGACGCTGCCCCAAGGACTGGCCAACGGAGGGCGTTGCCCACTGCTGCACCGGCGAGTCCCGGCGTCGTCACGAGCTGCAGCGTCTGCAGGAGGTGAGCTAGGCCGGAACTCGTGCTGCTAACCTCCTACCGCCTGCGCAGCTGCTGACCAAGCACAGCGTCGCATTCCCCGGGCAGCGTGCATCAGCATGTCTCCACCACGACACGAGCAGTGGGGCTGAGCTACCGGAAAATGTATTGGAAGAACCAGCAATAAAGAGGAAGATTGCTAAAAACAGCCACCTTCTTCTACCCAGCCACACCCTGCAACCCCGACCACATCACCTACTCCGGTCATCCTATTACAACATCTTCGTATTTCATTTCATTGTGGTTTCATGGTTGGTATCAGTTATTTGTTGTTCATTATATTTATTTGTTATAAAATGTTTTGTTTCATTATTTATAATGTTAAAATTTATAACTTTATAATAAATGCCGAAAGAATAATTCAAGCAGTGAGGCAGTAGTCTGAATTGCATGACACGAGCATAGTAAAGTATATGCCATCTACTACATTTATAAAGTGGATTTTTATACAGACCAGTACCGTATTTGTTACTTTATTGTGAAATGGATTGCAATATGGCTGCAACTTGAAGTGAAAAAAGTACTGTGGGTAGAAACAGATTGATTAGTAAGTGGAATTAATTTGTATATTGTCAGGCATTTGTAATGTTTCATGAAGAAATGGGATGAAACCTTCAGACACTGTGACTGTGGCAAAATGTTTTTTTTTCTTAAGTATACATCATGTAATGTATTAGAGTTGTTTGTTTAAATATGTGTTTGTGGCAGGCCTATTTATTGTTAGTAGCTATTTGGATTGTGTGTGAAACGATTTTGAAAGAATCAGTGAATATTTATGTGATTACACCAGCTAATCCCAGTACAAATAAGGAACTTGAACTATTAAAAGCCAAATACAAGACGCAAAAAAATCTATAAGTCTTGAAGGGTAAGGTATTGAGGGAGATATAACTGTCACACAAAAATTACTTTACCTTAAACAAACCAATTTTTGACAGGATGTGATAACAGCTCGTAACACTGTGTTCCTTTTAGTAACTCTGGGTGTAATCTGATGTAACAAATGAAAGAACTGGAACTTCGACTTTATAAAATATTTATACAATGCCGATTTCTCTTCCTTGAGCTCCTTATACAGAGTATGAAATCTCCTGTCTGTACCACATGATAATATTTTTCCGACCTGTGCTCTTTTTTGCATTGTTTTGCACTTCTGTCTTCCTTCTCTAATACACAAGCTACCACTCCTACCAGCAAACCATTAGAGCCCAATAATGTCATTTTTGTACAAAGATGGACTCCAGCATCCTTATACATAAGCTACCGTGTTGTGTATGTGTAGTTATGCTTATCATGTGTAAAAACAGTTGAAAATCATCTTGCAAAGAGCGCAGTTCCTGCGAAAAAACAGTTGAGGACAGCCATGCAAGTTGAGATCATGTGACTTAAACTGACTTCACATGCCATGGTGTGGTGTAGATTAGATTAATACTAGTTCCATGGATCATGAATACGATATTTCGTAATGATGTGGAACGAGTCAGATTTTCCAATACATGACATAATTAAGTTAATTTAACAACATACTTAAGTTAATACAACAACTTTTTTATTTTTTTGTGCTTTTTATTTATTTATTTTTTTATTTTTTATAATTTTTTCCTTAATTTATATCAAAAAATTCCTCTGTGGAGTAGAAGGAGTTGTCATTCAGAAATTCTCTTAATTTCTTCTTAAATACTTCTTGATTATCTGTCAGACTTTTGATACTATTTGGTAAGTGACCAAAGACTTTAGTGGCAGTATAATTCAACCCTTTCTGTGCCAAAGTTAGATTTAATCTTGAATAGTGAAGATCTTCCTTTCTCCTAGTATTGTAGTAATGCACACTGCTATTGCTTTTGAATTGGGTTTGGTTGTTAGTAACAAATTTCATAAGAGAGTATATATACTGAGAAGCTACTGTGAATATCCCTAGATCCTTAAATAAATGTCTGCAGGATGAACTTGGGTGGACTCCAGCTATTATTCTGATTACACGCTATTGTGCAATAAATACTTTATTCCTCAGTGATGAATTACCCCAAAATATGATGCCATATGAAAGCAATGAGTGAAAATAGGTGTAGTAAACTAATTTACTAACATGTTTATCACCAAAATTTGCAATGACCCTTATTGCGTAAGTAGCTGAACTCAAACGTTTCAGCAGATCATCAATGTGTTTCTTCCAATTTAATCTCTCATCAATGGACACACCTAAAAATTTGGAATATTCTACCTTAGCTATATTCTTCTGATTAAGGTATATATTTATTAATGGTGTCATACCATTCACTGTACAGAACTGTATGTACTGTGTCTTATCAAAATTCAGTGAGAGTCTGTTTACAAGGAACCACTTAGTAATTTTCTGAAAGACAGTATTGACAATTTCATCAGTTAATTCTTGTTTGTCAGGTGTGATTACTATACTTGTATCATCAGCAAAGAGAACTAACTTTGCCTCTTCATAAATATAGAATGGCAAGTCATTAATATATATTAAGAACAACAAAGGACCCAAGACTGACCCTTGTGGAACCCCATTCTTGATAGTTCCCCAGTTTGAGGAATGTGCTGATCTTTGCATATTATGAGAACTGCTTATTTCAACTTTCTGCACTCTTCCAGTTAGGTACGAATTAAACCATTTGTGCACTGTCCCACTCATGCCACAATACTTGAGCTTGTCTAGCAGAATTTCATGATTTACACAGTCAAAAGCATTTGAGAGATCACAAAAAATCCCAATGGGTGGTGTTCGGTTATTCAGATCATTCAAAATTTGATTGGTGAAAGCATATATGGCATTTTCTGTTGAAAAACCTTTCTGGAAACCAAACTGACATTTTGTTAGTAATTCATTTTTACAGATATGTGAAGCTACTCTTGAATACATTACTTTCTCAAAAATTTTGGATAAAGCTGTTAGAAGGGAGATTGGACGGTAATTGTTGACATCAGATCTATCCCCCTTTTTATGCAAAGGTATAACAATAGCATATTTCAGTCTATCAGGGAAAATGCCCTGTTCCAGAGAGCTATTACACAGGTGGCTGAGAATCTTACTTATCTGTTGAGAACAAGCTTTTAGTATTTTGCTGGAAATGCCATCAATTCCATGTGAGTTTTTGCTTTTAAGCAAGTTTATTATTTTCCTAATTTCAGAGGGAGAAGTGGGTGAGATTTCAATTGTATCAAATTGCATAGGTATGGCCTCTTCCATTAACAGCCTAGCATCTTCTAATGAACACCTGGATCCTACTATATCCACAACATTTATAAAATGATTATTAAAAATATTTTCAGCTTCTGACTTCTTGTTCATAAAGTTTTCATTCAATTTGATGGTAATACTGTCTTTCTGTGCTCTTGGTTGACCTGTTTCTCTTTTAATAATATTCCAAATTGTTTTAATTTTATTATCAGAGTTACTGATTTCAGACATGATATACATATTTCTGGATTTTTTAATAACTTTTCTTAATATAACACAGTAGTTTTTATAATGTTTGATAGTTTCTGGGTCACTACTCTTTCTTGCTGTCAGATACATTTCCCTTTTCCGGTTACAAGATATTTTTATACCCTTAGTAAGCCATGGTTTGTTACAAGGTTTCTTACGAGTATATATAACTATTTTCTTGGGGAAGCAGTTTTCAAATGCATTTACAAAAATGTCATGAAATAAATTATATTTTAAATTGCCATCAGGTTCACGGTACACCTCATCCCAGCCTAACTGCTGTAGGCTTTCCCTGAAATTTACAATTGTTAAATCGTTGACTGAATGTACTATTTTGGTGGACTGTTTAGTGTTGGTGAATGGAGCTATGTCATATATTATAACTAGCTGTGCACAACGATCAGAAAGACCATTCTCAACAGGCTGAGCATTTATCTGGTTAAACTTATCTTGGTCTATAAAGAAGTTATCTATCAGTGAGCTGCTATCCTTTACCACCCGAGTACGAAAATCAATCACGGGTGTCAAATTGAAAGAACCGAGTAATACTTCAAGGTCATTTTTCCTATTACCCTCTTTAAGAGAATCTACATTGAAGTCCCCACAAATAATAATTTGCTTCCCCCTGTCTGACAGATAGCACAACAAGGAGGCCAAATTTTTCAGAAATAGATGAAAATTTACTGATGGGGACCTATATACAGTTACAATTATAAATGTGCCTTTATTTAATTTAAGCTCTCAGGCACATGCTTCTATATGTTTCTCTACACAAAACTTTTTTGTTTCTATACTTTTTGCACAATGGTAACTTTTGACATATATGGCAACTCCTCCTTTCTCCATATTTTCTCTCATTACATGTACAGAGGGCTTATATCCACTTACATCTACCTTATCCATATCAGTAACAATGTGATGCTCAGACAGACATAGTATATCTATTTCATCCTCAGCTTCTAAATCTTCTAAACAAACGAGAAGCTCATCTATTTTATTCTTTAAACTCCCAATATTTTGATGAAATATACTTACATTATTTTTAATTATACTTTTATGAGAACCTTTCCTTATTCTAACATTTGCAGTACTCTCCTGTCTGAGTTTCCCATTGTGCTTAGGCCTAGTTCCTATACCAGTGGTCACATGGTGTTCAGAGAGACAGATTATGTCAACTGGGTTGGGTGACTTTAATTCATCAATGCAATTACCTAGGACTGAGATACAACTTGGTGAAGATAAAATTTCTGGTGATTGGTGAAAATTTATAATTGACAGCTGTGATTGGTGATCCAACGTGCTAGAATTGTGCTGTTTAATTTCTTTCCTAAACTGAAGATTTGATTCAATCCTGACCTCTCATAGAATTTGACATCTTTCTGTCTTACCTATCCTAAAAAAGGTGCTGCTCCAACACCTGTAACCACTGGTATTTTGCCATTCATAGCAGTGCCTCCCCCCTTTAAATTTCCTGCTATTACCCCAGCCAGTTTCCCCTTTCCTGTTGAGATGTAGGCCATGCCTGGTATAGTCCCACCTACTGAGAGAATCTACAGGAACCACACCAATATGAGCCCCCGCACCCAACCCAAGCAGCAGTTCCAACTCCAAGTAACTCTCCCAACAGAAGAGCTCAAATGAGGCCGGTCATGGCGTCTCAAGACAGATACAAATTCAACATTGGTGTGTCTCGATGCCGACGCAATCTTTACTAGGTCACATTCTATACTGTACCCAGGATCTCTGGTGATGCTGTTCCCTGGCCCTCCCACAATAACCACGGTGTCTTCCCTGATAAATTCTTTACAGAGTGAACCTAAATCCTCTGTCACCTGATCCAGACTAGCACTTGGTTTGAAAAAATTTGTGACCTGGTATTCTGGTCCTAATTCCTCCTGCAGAAGTTGGCCTACACCTCTGGCATGAGAACTGCCTAACAACAAAACTTTCTTCCTTTTCGATGACTTTCCTACATTCTTTTTCAATTTCCTATTGAAAGTTTGTTGTGTCCTGCCTACACCTAGCTCTGCTTGCGGCTCATCAGTTTCTAACTGAAGCAACAGGTCAAACTTATTTTTGACATTCGCCACAAAACTGTCAGACTTGGTTCTAGGCCTGTTCCTTCTGTTACCTGTTGCCACTTCCCACCTCTCTTTGCCCTTCTCCCTCATTAACCTGTCCAGATCTTCCCTAGCCTGATCTAGCTCAGCCTGAAGGGCAGCAATTTTCCCCTCCTGTTCCACTATCTCTGCTGCAAATCCTACATAACCACTGATGAGCCTGATCCACTTTCCCAACACCCACACCACTGCAGTCCCCCCAGTGAAAAAAACTACTGCATCCATCACACCAAACCCCGGAACTAAAAATTCTACGGCAAGTCAGGCACTTCTCACTCATGGCAAAAATAATACTTTAGCTAGAATAAATCAATTAAATTACCGAAAATCAAAAAAGACGTTACAAGAATTAAGCCTATTCACAAATGTATATAAGGAAGTTTCTGATTTAAAACTCCGCTGATTTTCTGAGATTTGTATTAAAACAATGAAGGTATACGCTATTTATTATATATTTCACTCGATGGAATAAAAAAAAGGACAATTAAACGAGATACTTTAAGTTTGATTCTCCAAAAACGTTACGAGAATTAGGCCTATAAACAAATGTATATAAGCAAGTTTATGATATAAAGTTGCACTGTTTTTCTGAAATCTGTATTAAAACAATGAAGTTATTCGCTATTTACGGTAGTTTACTTATTTGTTACCGAGAAACTAGTTAAATTACCGTGAAACAAGAAACAAACATGTTTACAAAATTTAAGCCTAAGCGCGACTTCGGGAAGTTACGATCTTTTCGTGTTTTCTGAAAAAATACGCAAAGAAAAGTTAAACCTTTAACGGCAAGACTAAACGATACACTAATGCACGTATTTAATTTGTTGTCGGCGTTAAACTAAATTATATTCCTGTCTAAATCACTTAACTTTCTGGATATAGTTTCTGGCGTCACTTACTCGGCGGCCATCTTGGAACCTGAATACACCAGGGCTTCACAGTGCTGTGATAGCCAGTGTGGATTGGGTTTGAAGTGTATTGCTGCAGGCAAATATCTTCATTTGTTTTCTTTTCGAAAATCTGTATTTTAGACATATAACGAAACCTCTCCAGCAAAGGACGACCAGATCGACTTGGACACCCATAAACGACGCGAGATATATTTTTTCATAATAAAACTTTTTCGATTCGAAACAAAACAAGTAAAAGTAATGTTTTGGGTTTTGATATCTAAATATTAAACAGATTATACAATGAGTTTAAATTTTAAGTCACTGTGATTTTACCACCTGTGATAAAAATGGAGAATGATTCATATTATGCTACAGGCATTCTTTTGTCACTCTCTTTTCGAAGATGGGGATGTTACCAGAATAGTTAGTTCTAGTTTGTCATTGAAGGTAATAAGACAACTTTTGTTATCTGGTCCATTGTCAGATAACTGCAGTTACAAGAATACATATATAAGCAGTGGCATATTTAACATTACTGTAAGAGAAGAAACGTATTTAATTCAAGTGCACAACTGATTTGATTTTATTTAATTTTATTTTTTATTTGGCTCTGTTATTGCATATGGCACAAAGGGTCTACAGTAATATAGGAAAAGTCATGTGAAATAATACAAAATTGTGTCAGCATTTTATTTATCATACTAATACTTAATTTCTATGCCTGGCTGGATGCAGACAATATTACAACCAGCATTTTAGTGGTGTGAGCAAAAGTGAACCCTTAAAGTAGCAGAATGACTGGAAGCACACTTTTATCCCAGTTCCAAAAATAAATAAATTTACATTTTATCAGTTAAATTAAAATACAAAATTGTTATCATCATGATATAAATAAGTTCTAGTGAATACTTAATAGTGTAGAATAAATTGTAGTACATATTTTAACCTGTGATATAGATAAATTTAGATTTTATTGTTATAATTTATGTTAGTCTTCATGATATAACTAAAGATTTCTTTTTAATAGTATTTTATCTAAAAGGTTTTATCCATTTTTATTCAAAAGAATGTCTTATTGCTCTAGGAGTTCACTCATTTTATAAAAAAATTATTCTCTGAGCAATGTTTTTAGTTTTCTTTTGAATACTCATATTTTTTTACTACAAATAGGTGATCTGATGGCCATGTTCCAATTTCAGTTCTTCATTCTTTGTTCTTTTCTTTTCTTCCAGTATGTCTTCATCTCTTCACTATGTTTCTTCTTTCTTTCTTCAGACCATTTTGAACAAGTGTTTTTAGCTACCCTGCATTGGAATTCTTCCCTGAGATGGGATTCTTCCATTTTCAATGCTTTGTCATGAAGTCCTTTCTGTTGTTTACATCTTCTTTTTTTATATTGTTTCTTTCTAAATCCTGTTTCGCTTCGTTGACCCAGTTTGTTATGCACTTTTTACCCAACCAACATTAGAAAATGTTAGTAGTTAATCTACTGTCTTGCATTCAAAATAAATGTTAAAAAAATCATGAGTCTTCTTTTTCTCATTAAGTTTGAAATACTTTCTATATTTTGGTACATTTCAGCATTACTTTGTAGCTTCCAAAGTTCTGCTGTATTTTGTGGTCTTAATATTTTCCTCATAATTCTCCTTTCTAGTGCTTTTAAAATATCTAAATTCTAGTTTAATACCAATCAATCGCTTGCATATAGGTATTCTGACATCTCTATTGTGTTGTAATGCCATATTTTTCCATTTTAGGATAGGCACTTTTTATTGTAGAGGTCTCTCCCTATTTCATGCAACATTTACTATATTGCAGATTTTTGCAAAGCATTTTTTATTATCTCCCCTAGATCTTTGAATTTTTTACCCTCTATTTTTATCTACAGTTTGTCTGTCAGGAATTTTGGATTATGCTTAATGTTTGTCAAAAATTTTGTTCTTCTGGATAAATTGTTAAGCCAGTTCCTCTGGCTATTTCTTCCAGGAGATTTATTTCTGTTATAGCAGACGCCACATTTTCAGAAAGAAAGAAAAATCGTCTCCAAATGCAAGACAGTTGAGTTCGATCTTTTTTCTTTTTCTTCCTTATCTGTGAAATGTTGCATTCAATAAGTTTTTTGTTCCAAATTCTCATTGTTTTCTGTAACTCAGTATTAAAAAGAATTGGAGATAGGCTGTCACCTCATTGTACACCTGTTTTTATTTTGAAAGACTGCAAAATTTCTCCCATAAATTTTACTTTACAGACTGTATCAGTAAATGTTTCAAGGACTAGGTTTGCCAGTTCAGACTTTACGCCAAATTCTCGAATTATTTGATCTACAGTTTGTCTGTCAACAGAATCAAAAGCATTTTTGAAATCTGGAGACATAACTACAATGTTCTTTTAATTAAGTAATTTATGGCGAATTGCTGACTTGAGATTAAGAATTCGTTCTGAGCATGACCTTCCCTTCCTAGAATCACATTGATATTCACCTAAATTACTGTCTTGTGTTGGTTCTACTCTGCTTAATAAAATCTTGGAGAATACTTTGTACACTACTGGCAGTAAAGAGATTCCTCTGTAGTTATTTACATCTTGTTATTACCTTTGTTGTGGAGTGGATCTATCAAGTCAGCTTTCCATTGCTCTGATTTTTTTCTGTTTTCCTTTTTTCTAATGATGGGGAGCTTGTTGCATATTTTTCTTTCTGACTCAGTTATTCCCTTATGAACAGTTACAGAGCCTTGATGGAAATTTTTCCTTTATCTTGTGTTATGCTTGTGAATGTCACAGTTTTTCTGGAATAATTCCTTGCTGCCGGCTATAAACATCAGTGAGTATATATATTGATTTGTAACATTAAATATTCTGAGAATCTTAAAGAGAACAGGATGTACTGTTAGAGAACCCACATATTAACCTTACTGCTCGTTTTTGTAGTGTGAAGGTTTTTTTCAGTCCTGTACCATTTCCCCAGTAGATAGTCCTGTAGAGAGTACAGAATGGAAATACGAAAAATATGATGAAAGAAATATTTCTCTGTCAACAAGACGAGAAAGAGCTCTTAGGGCAAAATACACTATGCTAAGTTTCTCGACCTGTCGATCAATTTCCTCTATCATTCTTAGCTGTCTGTCTGTCTAGATGCCAGGAATTTGTATGCAAGCTTTCATAAATTGTTTGATTTCTGATCTCCATTTCAGGAACTTGGAGTCTTTTATTTTCTGTCTGAAACGGAATAACATTAATTTTTGAAAAAATTTGGTTTAGCCTATTTGCTGTGAACTATTTGTTTACTTGATTAGTGACTGTCAGGGCTGTACCCTGCATTGCAGAGTTGGGACCCATGATCAGAATACTTGTATAATCTGCAAATATGACTATCTTTGCTCTGTCATTAGTTGTAACTGGTTAGTTCATTAATTTATATCAGGAAAATCAGTGACCCAAGGATCGAGCACTGGTGACTCTGTATTTTATGTTTCCCCAATGTGAGTTTACTGTTACACCACTAAAAGAACTGTTTACTTTCTGGTGTGTAGATAAGACGATAGCCACATCAAAGGTTTGCCTTTGATGCCATAGTGTGGTTCCTTTTTGCCAACGTATTATGAGCTACGTGGTAAAAAGCTTTAGGAAGGTCACAAACGATTCTATTGTATACCTTCTAAGATGTAATTCACCTAGAGTTTCATCTTTTAGGCTAGCCAAACTGTATAGCTGTCAGTAAGCCATTTTGTGTAATCTGGCCATAATCCTGTCATACTCTTATCTCTCAAACACCTCTGATAACACTGACAGCAAAGAGATGGGCCAATAAGTGGAAATGTATTTGATAGATTTCTGGAGCTTCCAGATGATGTTCAGTTAGGCAGAGCGTATCAGCAACAGTTTCATCTTTATAAGCTACAGGGTGTCCAGAAAAGGACTCCCTGATTTCAAAATTAAATATCTCGAAAATAAAGATCGATAGAGGAATGCAGTAAACGGTATGTTTATTGTGAAAGCTGTAAGAAGTTTATACAGCAGTTTGAAATAATAGTTACAAAAGCTGCTAACAGATGGCGCTGTAATCCCGATACGTAATGCCTAGTATAAATAGCGATCCGAAGCCCAGAGCGATCAGTTCCACTATTGAAACGTGAAAGGAGGTTAGCGTACCGAAGGAAGAGATTAAAACGATGTACTCCATTGAACAACGCGTTTTTCTGGTGCTAGAGTACCACAGGTTGGAAGAGGTCATACGGCAGGGCTTAACAACTGGCCGGTTTTGAGCACGAGTACTCGCGTCTGCTCAGGCACGTGCTCGCGAGCAAGTGCAAGGTCGCGGAGTGGGGAGGGAGGGGAAATGCGCGCGCACACTTGAATAGGGCCACAGAGTGCCTTTTGAATTCGCGCCGACTGTGTAACGTTTAAAGTACTACGATCAGCTCAGATAACAGACACTTCGCTGGTTAAGAATCATGTCAAGTCGCCGTTGTGTAACCCCAACCACGCTTTCGCAGTTCAACCCCAATTTGGAGGAATTGTATCGGTTTACAGGAAAAGATGGTGTTGCAAAATGTTTAGTATGTCACAAAACGCTGAATTGTTTTAGGAAATTTAATTTGCAGCGACATTATATGTCGTACCACGCGAAAGACCACGGAAGTGGAAAATGTGATGGACCAGATCGTGCACAGGAAGTTGTTAAACTTAAAAGGAAGCTATCCGAAGAAGATTTGGACGACGAAGAAAAATCAACCAAGGCAGCTCTCAGGGTGAGTTACAAAATTGCTTTGCTTTTAGCAAAGGCCCTGCGCCCCTTCACTGATGGCGATTTAATAAAAGAATGTTTGGTAGTTGCAGCGGAACATTTGTGTCCATCTCAAGTTGAACAGTTTCGGATTGTGCCATTATCTAACATGACCATTATGTGTCGCATACAGGACATGGCAGACGACGTCCAGAGCCAGCTTCCAAATACCTGTAAAGATTTTATGGCGTATTCTCTAGCTCTGGACGAAAGTGGTTATATCACTGGAACAGCACAGTTTGCCATATTTATTAGAGGTGTTAATAGAGATCTTCAGGTGAGGGAGGAGCTCCTCGATGTAGTAGCCATGAAGAACACTACAACCGGAGGTGGTATTTTAAGTAGTGTTGAAGGAAGTGTTGAAAATATAGGATTGTCGTGGAATTCTTTAGTTTCAGTGTCTACAGACGGTGCACCAGCGATGACAGGGAAAAAATCAGGTTTCGTTGTGCGGTTGAAGGAGAAAATGCAAAAACTGTCTGTCCCGAATGAAATAAGGGGCGTTCACTGTGTGATCCACCAGGAAAAATTATGTGCAAAGAGTATCGCTCAAAAAATGTGATGAGTGTTGTTGTTCGTACAACCAATTATATAAGGAAGCATGGGCTACAACACAGGCAATTTAAAAGCTTTCTTGAGGATGTAGAAAGCCAGTATGGTAGCCTGCCTTAATACAGAGAGGTCCGCTGGCTTAGTCATGGCGAATTATTAAATCGATTTTTTTTCCTATTAGATAAGATAAATATGTTCATGGAAAAAATAACATGTGTGTTCCTGAACTGAAAGAGCCTTCATGGGAATGTGATCTCGCGTTCTTAGCAGATTTAACTAGCCATCTGAATGCTTTGAACATTTCACTACAAGTTAAAGATCTGCTAATTACTCATTTCATAGATCGAATACGAGCTTTTAAAATGAAATTGACACTTTGGGTGAGTCAGCTGGAAACCGGAAATCTAGCTCATTTTCCCAAATTATTATCCATGCAAGATGTTCACAAAGACTGTGAACGTTATTCACATAGTTTAGTTGCCCTTAAGGAAGAATTTGATCAACGCTTTCAAGATCTGACAGCACTAGACAGTGATTTTTAACTGTTCTCCTCGCCATATTCGGCGAATATTGAAGAGATTTGTCCTGAGCTGCAACTAGAAATTATTGACCTGCAGTGTGACAGAGAATACAGAGACAAATTTCAGAACAAGTAAAACATTTTGGAATTCTACAGACACTTCCCTCAGGATAGATTTCCTCGTTTGCACAAACTGGCGGCTACAATTATATCAATGTTCGGTTCCACGTATGTTTGTGAACAACTGTTCTCTGCAATGAAATGTAACGAGACGCGCCTGAGAAACGCATTGCTGATCGAAATTTAAACCGCACGCTGCGCCTACAATGCAAAAGAACAATTACTCCGAATGTAGATGCAATTGTAAAGGGCAAGAAGTACAAGATAACCGAGAATCCCACACTTCAGTGACACCTTTTATTGTGTAACAGTTCACAAATTAATACCAATGTAGAGGCATACACTACGCTAATAAAATTATGTGGCACGTGTACATTCTCCTTTATTTGTTTCATTTGTCGCAGTAATAATTCGTGAGTGATATCCCTGCAGGTGGCCGTAGATTTACATTGACTGGCGGCAACTGTTGTGTGCCCCACGTGACTCTCCCCCCTCTCTGCTCTGGTCCGCTAGTGGGGGTAGTGTGCTCGCGCTGCTCCGTGTTCGCGCCTTGCTGCTCACAGCTTGCTCCGCGAGCACGTATGTTGTGAAGCCCTCTCCTACGGCAACAAGGCGATGTTTTGAAGCACGATTTAATGTTTCAAAAGGACCCGATGCGAAAACCATTCGTACGCTCTTCGCAAAATTTCAACGAACAGGCAGCGTAACTGATGATCTAGTGGGGCATGCTGGCCGCAAGCAAACCGCAGTTACGCCTGAAAATATCGCCACAGTTTCTGGAATTATTCAGCGTAATCCAATGTCATCCGTCCATAGAATTGCATCTGAGACTGGTTTGAAGCGTTCTAGCACGCAGAAAATACTGAGAAAGAGCCTACACATGTTTCCATTCAAAATTCAAACGCACCAGGAAATACCCGTACGAGCTGTGCAACAAAGGGTTGCTTTTGCTAATCGGATGCTCACAATGATTAATAGTGAAGGATTTGATGTTGGTTGCATCTGGTTTACAGATGAAGCACACTTCCACCTGAATGGATACGTGAATAAGCAGAACTGGCGATTCTGGGGTTCCAAAAAGCCATATTGGTGTCACTGTGTGGGCTGCAGTATGCAGCAGAGGCATTATTGGCCCTTTTTTCATGCGAGAAACGGTCACTGGTGCACGTTACATTGCAATTTTGGAACAATTTGTCGCCACACAGCAAGCGTTAGAGGATCGACCAGGTACTGAATGGTTTATGCAAGATGGAGCCCGACCACATCGGACCGAACAAGTGTTTCGCTTTCTTGAGTAATACTTCGGGAATCGAGTCATTGCTTTGGAATATCCCAAATTTACTGGTGCAGGCATGGATTGGCCTCCATATTCGCCGGATTTGACTCCCTGTGACTCTTTTTTGTGGGGCACAGTGAAAGACAAGGTCTACCCGAAGCATCCCATCACGCTGGACGAGCTTGAATCGGCGATCTCTGTGGCATGTGAATCCATTTCGGTTGAGACACTACGAAATGTGATGGCGAATTTCATTCTTCGTTTGCGCCACCTATGTAGTGCCAATGGTGAACATTTTGAGAACATTGTGATGTGACTGTTTGCAAAGATTGTTTTCATACGATTATTTCACTTATGTATGCTGTTATGAGCTGTACAGCATACAGCGCCATCTGTTAGCAGATTTTGTAACTATTATTTCAAACTGCTGTATAAACTTCTCGCAGCTTTCACAATAAACATACCGTTTACTGGATTCCTCTATCGATATTTGTTTTCGAGATATTTAATTTTGAAATCAGGGAGCCGTTTTCTCGACACCCTGTATTTGTTGAAGAGAAAGCAGTAGTTCCTCTCCTTTTTTAAAATAAAAAAGCTCCTTGTATTTTGGTGAACTAATTTTAAGCTATTCTGATAATCTGCTGTACTTCTGACAGGTTTCTTAATGCTAGGGTTTATATGAGCTAAATTATTATTAAAGAGTACAACATCTACTCTATAACTTTCCCTATCCTCTAGTCTGAAAAAGGCTTTCTTTGAGTGTTAACTTCGACAGGAATATGCTGAAGTGGCAAACCATCACTGCTTCTCTTTTTTGTTGTGGAAGATACATTTTTTGTAACTTCTCTTGTATCTGACATGAGAAAATTACATGTAACTCTTTAGGCAATTTTTTTAAGTTATAAACTTTTTCCCAAGGCTACTCTAATGAAGACCATGTGTGATATGGAAGCTTCAGCGAATATTGTTGATATCTAGATAATATTTGTAACTGACTGTATCAGTTCGAGAGCTGTTCACTTACAGTGCTGATATCTTTGTTCACACGGGATCAGGGTAGTAAACCATACCAGTGTGGAATGTTTAATATATAACATTTGTATGTCCCAGATAACTCAAGCACTCCTTTAGTTCTTGGCAGGGCACTGAAGTTTCATTCCAGTATGTGTCGTTTGAGTCACCAAACAGTACAACAAAGTCCTTTGATAATAACTTACCGATTTCCCCCAAATGAACATACTTTGGTCGTTGAGACAGGGGCACCCCAGGTTTTGCTAAATCCTGTTGCCTTCATAGTTTCTGCCACTTCAATTACCCAAGAAGCCATGTCCCACCCGTGACTACCAGCAAGAATCACAAGCTTTCTCAGGTACTTACAATCTGACTCATGTTGGCACCGTTTTCAGGGAGAGGAACATCAACATGCAGAATTTCTATATCTTCATGTCGGTATGTAGAAACAGCATTGTTCTCGAGAGATGTTACTGGAACACTTGGCATTAAGATATGTTCAGTGTGACCTACAAAATAACCATTGTCGCAATATATCGACTTTGTTTACAGCAATGAGAGATAGTCTGTGGCAAAAAATTTCGCTTCGAGTGACAGAATTCACACACAATAAGTGATAAAGAACATTTATTTTCAGTAGTCCCATAGAGATGACCGAAGCAGTTACAGTTTCCCAGTAGTGTTAGTCTTACGTGGCGTAATTTGATTTCCAAGTTGAGTACAGTTGAAAATTGTTTAGACTTATGTTGGGAGTACCATATGCTGCCAAATTACAATACTAGAAATTGTGTGAATTGTAATGGAGAGAACTGCGTCAAACTTGGTAGCGATTGAGAGTGCCCATTGCAGTTGTATTGTAGCAAATGTCAGAAAAGAATAAGCACAAGGAAAAACACATGGTTTGATTAAACTGATAATACAGCATCTTGGTTTCCTGCTGGATTAGGGATTATGTACTGGAAAACACAGCGTCGGAAACAGGACTGTCGATTAATACTGTTTGTGACTATTATGGTTTCCGTAGAGAAGTTTGGTACCTAATTGTGACTATTGACAGTGGTCCAGTAGGAGGAGTCAACAACATTGTGTAAATAGAAGAGTCACATAGAACCACTCGAAAATACGAGAAAGGACGACTTCTCAAGAACGAAACTGAACTGATCAGGGTATTCGGAGGCATGGAAAGACACTCAAGAAAATGTTTCATTGCGAAGATCTATTGCAGGACTAAATAAACGTTAGTGCCTCTTATTAAGAACTGTATCTTGTCCAGCACCAAAGTCGTTACAGACGCATGGTAGTCGTACAACACCTTGGAGGAAGAGGGATTTCACCAAGAGTTTTTAAACCATTTTCTCGAATTCGTGTCTTCTCACGATCCATCTGTGCACACACAGAATATCGAGCGATTATGGAAATCCGTGAAATCATCCATCATAAGAGAAGGACGAACGGGAGACTCAGATGAAATGTATATTTTTCAATACATCTGCTTCCACGATTTGAGCTTATGTGGCATAAAATTTCCCTGCGAGACTTCGTCAGTTTTCTTAAGGGGTGTTGCAAGAGTGCATCTTGGCTATAGAAAAAAAGGAATTCTACTCGCAGCATACATATCATGCGGAATTGTCCTGGACGAAGATATCGATGACGTGTAAGGTAAGTGAAATTACATTTAATGTCGTCATTGGATTATTTTCATGTATTGTTTTTGCCTTGACAATGCTAATCGACATCCACATCGTTCGTCTTTTGTAGTAGTAGTTCACATCGCTTTAAACAAAATCGATATATTGCTCCGCGATAGTCGTGGCTTCGATATACAACGCTTGAAATCGTTCTTGAAAATCAGCGGCCTTTTAGTACATCAGTATGCATATAGGACTGCCATGTTTTTGTAAAGCTCTCGTTTCCTTTCAATAAAGAGTCTACCCTTGCACATGAAAAGCTAAATTTGGACTCACACTTCGGACATACAATACCGCCTTTAGCGGTTTTCCGTCAGTTTTTACACATGCCATTACTTTTGTTACCCGAATTCCTAGTAACGGTAGCTAATAATAGTTCACTATTTCTTTTATCATCAGATTTACTGTTTAGTTTCTTGAGATTGCCATATTTATATTTCAAAGCATTAATCTCTTCTAACGGCAAGGTAATGATTTCGTCTTTGCAGTCTTTCGTTATTGTTTTGCCAATACACATTACACCTTTTGCAGCACCATTACTTTCGTTTTGGATTTACATTTACACATGTAAAACGATCCACATTTTTACAGTTTATGGACTTCTTCTCTCTGAAACTTTTTTGATAATAAAACACGCAATACACACATGAACACGATACACATCAAATTGTTACACGTTAGCACTCTTTTTTTATTCCTGTTGTACTTATTCTGGGAATTAACGTACTCGCAATTTACACTCAGTGCCATCTTCATTTTCTCGGAATAATGCTATTAACCAAGGAAAATAAAAACACTAACTTATGGTACAATAATCTGAAAACTTATTTTATGTCTTCTGTGTGCTATTACTACAAAGGAACCATGGTCGCAAAGAATCAAAGAAGTACTTTATTGTTATGATCTTCAACGTTCCTAATAACAGATGACATGGCACATAACTAAATAATGTGAGAGAGACAAAAAAATTAAAAAAGTATTGTGAAATGTTTGTACATCTGACATAAGGTAAAAAAAAGGAAAAGGAAGAAAAGAAGGAATACCATACAAACAAAAACATATAAATAAAAACCGTATTTATAGGGAAATGCATAGAGCCTGTTTACCTTATCCATCGTGAGTTTTTCTGCCACAGGAAACAACGTCATTGCTGATACAGTTCATAAATTATTCAGTACAAACGCTATCTCTCTTCTATTAGACGAGGTGTAAACAGCATCAGTCTAATATTTCTACATATCCTTCACTGTAAAAGAAGCCACTTCATCCATATTAGCCGAAAATTTTTAGAAACAAGACGAAACCTGACAGCCAAAGCACGTTTCAAAACCGGTTGCGTTTATATGGGAGCGAAATCGATTGCGGAATTAGGAGACCGGCAACCAGAAGCGGATTTCCAGAATCGATTTTGAAGTGTGTTCATGACCATCCAAAAGCGGTATAGGGATATCTGTTCACGAAAACCGAGCGAGGTCGTGCAGTGGTTAGACACTGGACTCGCATTCGGGAGGACGACGGTTCAATCTTGCGTCCGGCCATCCTGACTTAGGTTTTCCGTGATTTCCCTAAATCACTCCAGGCAAATGCCGGGATGGTTCCTCTGAAAGGGCACGGCCGACTTCCTTCCCCATCCTTCCCTAATCCGATGGGACCGATGACCTCGCTGTCTGGTCTCCTTCCCCAAAGAAACCCCCCCCCCCCTCCCAGTAACAGGTGCAGGTATTCACGAAATCCTGTTTTGGGAGCATGCCAGACGGCAACGAGTCCACCCTCTGAGGGTGGCGTTCCGTTGACGTCTAGTGTGAATCGACTTTTAATGGGAAACCTATTGATGCGGTATCTGATTTGCCTCCGAATTAACGATTCCATTTTGCGCTCGATATTTTGACCCCTAATTTACGTAGTCGTCTTTTCGGTCCACTCCGTGGCGCCCAGTGTTAATCGATCTTCAGGTGAGACAGGTATGAGTGTTGCTTCTCGTGCTTGTCAACATCAGCAGGTAGTTTCCTCAGTTGGCAGCATTGCTATTCAAATTTCGCGTGGGAAACATGGAGACAGAAATGCGATCAAAATATGTTATAATTGTCAGTGGCTGCACCGTGAAATGGAAGATACCAGGAATATTTATTTGGCATATGCTTTATACGATAGTATTGAAGACAAGAGTGTGAGGTTAGTACTGCATGATGAATGTAGCAGGTAGCAAGCCCAGTTATACTGTACCTTCTTGCTTCAGCTACAGCTAGGCTTTTAAAAAGTTTATCTACACATGTAGCTGTGAAGTACTTGATAGGCAACACTTCTTGACGTAGGCTATAGTGCGTTAAAAGTTTGCTTGGGTTCTATTAGTGACAGAACGTAGAAGAATGATTGATTGCCGCTCTGTTATCCAAATCTGAGTGTTCGCATTGGATTCGTACATGGGGGAGTGATAACATTCGTTCTTTATTTCTTATTTGGCGCCTAATTGTGGTCGGTTTCACAACTATAACATGTGTTAAATTGTCTTATTACCTCCATTTAAGATGCCTTACCGATAATGCGAGATATATTTGTGGGAGATAGGCCTGCTTCACATGTCACCGAATAACTGACAAGCTGTAGCGCACTTTGCATTAGAATAAAGCTTATGCTGTACCGTATTGTTATATTTTCATTTTTAATAAAATACTCCTAAAATGCCACAATGTAACGGTACCAACTTGAAGTAACATTTGCGCGAGCTGTGGCAGTCGGGTGAAGGCATTGGTTTACGTATGAATTTGTATTTGGTTCCAGTGTCTGCAGTGTGTAAAAGATTTTTTTTTTTTTTGCAATATAGCATAAAGCAACTTAAGCAGTGTCGAAAAATATTTAGCCTATATAAATTATTACAATTTTGAACAAATTGGTAGGTAACATTGTGTATATTTGCCCCGGGATTTGTGTTTTGGATTTACAGAGTAGACTTACGGAAATTATACATACAATAATTTCTATTTCTGTGTACTTTTGTTTGGATCGTAATATACCTTATTTTTTTCTTAAGCTTTACACACATGACTACAGTACAAATATACAAGTAATAAAATATTCATTATTTACCAACATACTTTTCTGCACTCTCAAATTCTATTTGCACTAAATAATCCTTATGAAGTTAATAAATGTGTTATAATACTGTGCCCCCCACCCCCATCTCGGGACTAGTGTAGCAGGGGATACAACCCGTCGGCTTTGGACAATGACGTCACAAGTGGCCAATCGAGAAGCGATTCTTCTTAGTGTTGTAGCTCCCTTCAGCGGCTGATAAGTGTTTTTTGGCTTTTGAAAAAAAAAAAAATCTCACGAGATAGAATAAACAGATCCACTTTATTAAGCAATCAGTTAAAAAACGAAACTGAAACATAACAGCAAAAGCGAAAATGGTAAACTGCTCTCTGGCGACTTGTGATGTCATTGTCCAAAGCCGACGGGTTGTATCCCCTGCTACACTAGACCCCCCCATCCCCACCCTCCCTCACCCATAGACTCTTAAGTAGGCACTTTACCACATGAACACATGAAAATACGACCTTTGTTCACACTTCTGTCTGTGGTAGTCTTCTCAGGCAGTCTGTATTTCTTCCCATATGAATGGAAATCTGATTTTTTTCCTTTAGTAATATGTTGTCACTTATTAAGGGAACTATTGCTCTGTAAGTTTTGTGAGCATTTATGGAAATATCAATGTTAGATTTTGCAAGGTAGTAATTACAAAGAAAAATGTTGCATATGTCTTTGCATCAGCCTAAGTCTATACCACAACTATTCACTCTATGGACAACCACTGTAAACATGCTGCTAAGCCTGTGGCAGTCCCTTCAGTCTGTTCTGAAACCTGACTGTGGAACTGTCAGTGTGTTGCTATGCCCATGCTCGTCTCCCTGTACTCCCTTCAGTCCATCTGGGAAAATGAGTCAGTATCAACCCAAATGAGTAAGATGTGGAGCAGAGAAGAATGACAATATTGTGTGCAATAGATCTTGGACACATGATTTTCTTGTAAAACACATTAAATTGTGGCAGGCTGTTGTAGTAGCTGTCTTTCATTATTAACCCCTACACAGAGTTCTCTGAGTAAGCTAATTTTTAATTCTGTAGTAAGCATTACTTATGAAGTATGTTTTGGCTGCATTTATGAACTGATATGATTTTGCGGTCTCTTTTATATATTTGGGGAAGGCAGTATGCAATTTTATTCCCTAATGGAAAATGCTGTTTTGAGTTTGTTTTCCTTGGTAAATGTGGAGTCCAAACTAGCCCTTGTTCTGGGATTATGCGATTGAAATAATAGTTAAATAATTACTAATGTTTTGCCTGATTGGTACAACAGATTGATAGCTGTATTTGGTAGATGCAGTAAGGATACTAAATTTCTGAATAATTACTTATAATGAGGTTGTTTACTACATGTCATTATTATTCTTATAGCTATTTCCTACAGCTCGAAAACTGTTAATGTTTTGTGTCTTTGTTCCTTAGAAAAGCATTCTATATGTAAACTCTGAGTGTTTGTAGTAGTATTAGTAGTAGTGGCAGTATATCACTGCAAGACATTGCTCGTTACACATTGATAGGACCCTAAGAGAGTAACTTACTGCTGACATTCTTTTTGCCAGCCGCTCTTTGTGTGTTCATTCCATGTTGACTGACAATATTCATTCCTATAAGCTATGTGTTTGTTAAACAATCTGTAGGTTAATCACATGTCCTCAATGCAATAGATATTTTTCCTCTTTGTGCTGAAATGCATGCTGTTTGTTTCCTTTATGTTCAGTGTTAATTTATTGCATACGGCTCACTTGTAGACATCCTTGAGGGGTTCATTTACTTTCTCAGCTAAAGTTGCATATTTGGACACCCATCCTCCTGCAATCTTAGTTATGGTGACAGACAGGATTACTGGAGACTGGGATACCACTGGTTTTGACCAATGACATCATCACCATGTGGAAAACTCACAAGCAACACACTACAAAAACAAACAACTCAAAATTGCCAAAAAATAAAATTTCAAAAAATCGCTCAAGACACACCATAACATCCCAATCTCCAATTCACCTCTATAGCGCAACCCTTGACCAGGTTACCAATAAACACCTGCGCAGCTACAAAAACAGACATCGTGATCCCCAGTTCACTTTTATAGCTTAAACCTAGAGTAAACATGCACTTAAGGTGTCAGCAGCTTTTCTGTTGCATATTGCAGTTGCGAAGTGAACATGACAGATGAGGAGGCACGTAGGACAGGTTGGCAGAACCCATGAGAAAATTGTTATTGATAAATATTATGAGTGGATCAATGTTTTTTAATTAAATATTGGCAGATTTACTCAGTTGTTGCACAGGCACATAAGAGTAAAGTTTCAATTGTACGACTTATTCATTTATATGACAATATTGTGCCATTGCATAATTTCATACACTTCACACCGTGACAACTGTAGCACACTGAATGACTCAGTAACATACCACACAAACGCACCGTCACCACCCAATTAAACTGCTGGAGCATACCACCTCTTCTTACATCAAGCTCTCTACAACATTTCACTTCCACTCTAAAACACACATCGTGGCTCGATGACGTCACTCAGCGTATTGCAGCACAGCACAACTACGTCACAGGTCAGAGCAGGTGGGTGGCATTGTATAACCAACTACTCCGCAATGAAGCGGACTAAGTCATCTCTTGCTGGTGACCATATGGCACCAGCAGTCTCAAAGAAGGGCAAGAGAGAATATAATGCCGACAGGTATGACCCTAAATCATTTCCCTCACTCGCTACACCAGGGAGGAACATAGAGCTACAGAACAGAGAGAGCCATGCTCGCCTCGGTTTTTAGTATGTAGCAGAACCAGTTTTTTGTTGAACATCTCTTGAGGGTAAGTTTGGAGAAGTGACAGTGCTGTCAAAGATGCGAAACGATGCAGTCTTGATTCAGACAGCATTCCCAGCCCAGTCCCGAGCGTTACTAGCCTGTGACAAGCTGGGCGATATTCTTGTTTCCACCACTCCCCATAAAAGCCTCAGCATGGTTCAGGGGATTATTTTTCATCGTGACCTCCCCTTGCAGTCTGATGACGAGCTCCGTGCCAATTTAGAATGGCGGGGTGTTCATTTCATCGGGCACGTTTACAGGGGACCCAAAGACAACAGGGTTGCTACCAGTGCCTTCATCTTGGCCTTTGAGGGCCTTGCCTGAACAGGTCAAAGTGATGGTTTACTCCTGTGACATTAAACCATTCGTCCCTCCCCATATGTGGTGCTTTGAGTGCTGTAAGTTCGGGCGCATGTCTTCCCGCTGCACTTCCAGCACCACATGTCGAGACTGCAGACGTCCACTGCACCCAGATTCTCCACGTGCGCCACCTCCCACTTGCATCAACTATGGAGAGCACCACTTCCCCTGCTCACTGATTGCCCAGTACTCCAAAGCAAGAAGAAAGTTAAGGAGTAAAAGACCCTGGACCAGTTGACTTACGCAGAGGCTAAATGTAAATTCGAAAGATTACACCCCATTCAGTTGACGTTGACATATGCTGCAGCTACGTCACCATCGCCATCCCAAGTGCCAGTGGCTCCTCACTCTGTGCCACGAACAGTGGGCCACCAGAATACATCAGGGGGGAAATCTTCCTCCATTGCTCCCAAATCGCCTACTTCGGGAGCAAGCGCACCCCCCCCCCCCCCCCCCCCCCCCAATGCAGGGGACATCAGTCACCTCCCCCCCTGCCAGAGAAGCAACAGCCTCCTCTGGCTCCTCTCATGTGGAAGGGGTCGCTTGGGGCCCTCTCTTCCAAGGTCTCCACTAATGCCACGGCGGGCACTCGCCAGTGGCTCAAGGAGCCAAAAGCTGCTGGATGAAGAGCTTCGCAGTCATCCTCTGTGCCTGAAGCTGCTTCAGAGAAATCTTCCATTCAAGCCCCTGAAGAGAAGCAAGAGAGCGAGCAAACTAAGTAGTACTTTGCTAAGAAACAGGACCCTCTGGCGGCCCCAACACCACCACTCCCTATCAATTCTGCATCTGAGGATGCAGTGGAAATCTTTGCGTCCCCTATGGACCTGGATCTCACTGAGGCCTCATCCACCATAGAAATGGCTACAAATACTCAGTCGGAGGTAGCAGGGTGACCGTCAGGCGTAACCTGCATCCTTGTGTGTTTCCTGCCTTCCCAGCCTCACGATAATGTCATCCTCCAGTGGAACTGTGGCGGTTTTTCCCACTATCTGGCTGAGCTATGGCAACTGTAATGCTTTACACCTGCTTTCTGCATTGCCCTCCAGGAAACCTGGTTCCCGGCAATGCAGACCCCTGCCCTCTGTGGCTATAAGGGATATTACGGATACTGTAGCAACTATAATAGACTGTCTGGTGGAGTTTGTGTCTGTCCTAAACTCAGTCTGTAGTGAAACTGTGCCCCTTCGAACCCCTCTTGAAGCTGTTGCTGTCAGAATAAGGACAACACAGGAAATAACTGTATGTACTGTATATCTTCCTCCTGATGGTGCAGTACCTCTGAATGTATTAGCTGCACTGATTGATCAACTCCCTATACCTATCCTACTTTTGGGAGATTTTAACACACGTAACCTCTTGTGGGGTGGCACAGTTCTTACTGGTCGTGGCAGAGATGTCGAAAATTTACTGTCACAACTTAACCTCTACCTCTTAAATACTGGGGCCACACATTTAAGTGTGGCACATGGCACATATTTGGCCATTGATCTCTGGGTTTGCAGACCTGGCCTTCTCCCGTCTATCCACTGGAGAGCACTCGACGACCTGAGTGGTAGTGACCACTTTCCCATCTTCCTGTCACTGCCCTAGCATCAGGCCCACGGACAACTGCCCAGATGGGCTTTAAACAAGGTGGACTGGGAAACTTTCACCTCTGCTATCACCGTTGAATCTCCCCCACACGGTAACATCAATGTGGTGTTGAGCAGGTAACCACAACAATTGTTTCTGCAGTGGAAAACACGATCCCTCGTTCTTTGGGGTGCCCCCAGCGAAAGACAGTCCCGTGGTGGTTGCCGGAAGTCACTGAGGCAATTGGGGAATGTCGGCAAGGTCTACAGTTGCATAAGCGGACCCTTACCTGGAGCACCTGATCGCCTTTAAAAGGCTCCGTGCCCGTGTTCGCAGCTTATCAAAAGGCGGAAACAGGAGTGTTGGGAGAGGTAGGTGTTGACAATTTGGTGCCATACGTCACCTTCCCAAGTCTGGACAAAGATCAAACGAGTTTTTGGGTACCAGACCTCAACAGTTGTTCCTGGTGTTAACATAAATGGCGTATTATCTACTGATGCAAATGCGGTTGTCGAGCACTGTGTCGAGCACTGTGTCGAGCACTGTGTCGAGCACTGTGTCGAGCACTGTGTCGAGCACTGTGTCGAGCACTGTGTCGAGCACTGTGTCGAGCACTGTGTCGAGCACTGTGTCGAGCACTGTGTCGAGCACTGTGTCGAGCACTGTGTCGAGCACTGTGTGTCGTAGAATTACCACCCAGCCTTTCGCACTCTCAAACGGCGGCTCGAAGGGGGTCCTCTCGTTCACTACACACCACAGTGAAGCCTATGACACCCCATTCACAGTAGGAGTTTCTCAGTGCCCTTGCACATTGCACCAACCCAGCTCCTGGGCCAGATCAGATCCACAGTCAGGTGATTAAACATCTCTCGTCTGATTACAAGTAACACCACCTTGTGATCTTCAGCTGGATCTGGTGCAATGACATCTTTCCGTTGCAGTGACAAGAGAGCACCATCCTACCAGTGCTCCACCCGGTAAAAACTTGCTTGATGTGGATAGCTATCGGCCCATCAGCCTCACCAATGTTCTTTGTAAGCTACTGGAATGTATGGCGTGTTGGCAGTTGGGTTGGGTCCTGTCCCGGAGTCATGTGGCCTTCTGGCTCCATGCCACGGCGGCTTCTGCCTGGGTCGCTGTACCGCTGATAGTCTTGTCCCTCGAGCCTTTTCCAGACGCCAACACCTTGTTGCCATCATTTTGTATTTACGGAAAGCGTGTGACACCACCTGACGACAACATGTACTTAGTACTTTATATGAATGGGGTATGTGAGGCCTGCTCCCGATATTTATCCAGAATTTCCTGTCGCTTTGTACTTTCCGTATCAAAGTTGGTTCCTGCCATAGTTCCTCGCATATTCAGGAGAATGGGGTCCCACAGGTCTCTGTATTGAGTGTATCTCTATTTTTAGTGGCCATTAACGGTCTAGCAGGAGCTATAGGGCCGTCCGTCTCACCCTCTCTGTATGCAGATGACTTCTGCATTTAGTACTGGTCCACCAGTACTCGTGTTGCTGAGGGGCACCTACAGGGAGCCATCCACAAGGTGCAGTCATGGACTCTAGAACACGGCTTCCAGTTTTCAGCCGTGAAGTCGTGTGTCCTGCACTTCTGTTGGCATTGTACTGTTCATCCAGAACCAGAACTTTACGTTATTGACAATCCCCTCACTGTAGTGGAGACATATCGATTTTTAGGACTGGTTTCCGATGCTCGATTGATGTGGCTTCCTCACCTTTGTCAGCTTAAGCGGAAGTGCTGGCGGCACCTCAATGCCCTTTGCTGCCTGAGCAACACCAAGTGGGGTGCAGATCGCTCTACGCTGTTGCAGCAATACAGAGCCCTTGTTAATCCCGCCTTGGATATGGGAGTGTGGTTTATGGTTCGGCGGCGCCCTCAGTGTTGCATTTACTAAACCCAGTGCACCACTGTGGCGTTAGACTAGCGATGCGAGCTTTTAGGATGAGTCAGGTGACCAGCATCCTTGCGGAGGCTGGACTTCCTCAATTGCAGATCCGGTGTGCCCAACACAACTGCTGGCCAGTTACATTGCACACGTTCATGGTTCGTGGTTCTCCTGCACAACCAAATTACTGTCTCCTTTTCCCACCCACGGCGGTTCGTCTCCTTCATTGGCGGCCCAGATCAGGGCTTACAATTGCATTTCGCATCTGATCCCTTCTATCTGAACTGGAGTCCTTGCCTTTATCACCTATACTCGAGGTACAATCGCTTACACCTCCATGGTATACACCTAGGCTGTGGCTTCGCCTGGACCTTTCACATGACCCAAAGGACTCGGTTAATGCCGCGGCTCCCCGCTATCACTTCACCTCTATTATTGACATGAAGTGAAGTGATTTACACAGACGACTCGATGGCTGATGATCACATCTGCTTTGCGTATGTACCATGGAGGACATATTGAACAGCATTCCTTGTCCGATGGGTGCGGTGTTTTCACTACAGAGCTGGTGGCTGTAACTTGTGCTCTTGAGCACACCCGTTAATGCCGTGGGGAGTCGTTTCTTCTGTGTACTGACTCCTTGAGCAGCCTACAAGATATCCACCAGTGCTACCCTCGTCATCATTTGGTAGTGACCATCCAGGAGTCCATCTGTGCCCTGGAATGGTCCGGTCGTTCAGTGGTGCTAGTGTGAATCCCAGACAACGTACTTGCTGACAGGCTGTCCAAGCAGGCTACACGGAAACTGCTTATGGAGATCGGCATTTCAATAACTGACCTGTGTGTGTGTTTTTACGTCACCAGGTTTTTCAACTTTGGGAGACGAAATGGCGTAACCTCAGCACGTGCAACAAACTGTGTGACATTAGGGAGACTATGAATGTGTGGCCATCCTCCATGTGGGCTTCTCACAGGGACTCTGTGGTTCTCTGCGGCTCCGCGTTGGCCACGCTTGGGTGACCCACGTCTACCTCCTATGCCGTGAAGACCCGCCTCAGTGGTGATGCGGCACCCAGTTGACAGTGGCCCATATTCTGGTGCACTGTCCCACTTTGACTACCCTGCGACAAAATCTTCAGTTACTGAACTCGTTGCCACTAATTTTATCTGACAATGCCTCATCGGCTGATTTAGTTTCACGTTTTATTCGTGAGGGTGTGTTTTATCATTTGATCTAAGTTTTAGCGCATGTCCTTTGTCCCTCTGTGTCCTCTGCCCTAGTCCTCTTATGGTGGAGGTATAAATGTATTGCAGAGTGACTGGCTTCTCCTGTTTGTTCTCATGGTCAGCCAGCCATGGTAATCTCTTTTGTCGTTCTAATCTCTTCTACCTGTTTTTTGTGTTTCTGTGTTTTTCTTCTTCCCTTTTTCCATTTAAGTGTTTGTTACCCTTCTGTCGTTCTTGTGATTTTTCCTTTCTCTCCGTTTTGTGTTGTGAGTTTTGCTTGTTTTATTCTCACCCTTGTGGCCTTTTTTATATTCAGAACAAGGGACCGATGACCTAGCTGTTTGGTCCCTTCCCTCCCTCTTTTAAACCAACCAGCCTTTCCAACTCCTCGCACACCTGTTCCCATTCGGACCTATCCTTCTGCACTGCCCAGCTTGCCCATCGTCTTGAGTGTCCGTTCTGACACCTAACCAAGCGACCATTTCCCATATGCTATCCATTTGCTGACTCCTACCCGATCTGCACGCATGCCTAAATGGCAGCTTTACTCCTCCCTGGTGACCTTCGAAGAACGAGATTTCCCCAGCAAGACAACTATGTTTTTGTCGACCCTTCGGTGATTTCGTTGAGTCGATCCACAACTCTAAACTTTATGAAGTATTGAATTATTACAGTGATAATATTAATTACTTAACACAATACATTAATTTTAAGAGAACCTGTGAAGTTGTCATTCAGTGGAGTAGGTGACATTTGCCAAAAAACTTCTTTAATCCTCTACATTATCCACAGGATATTTAATATCACCAAGAAGGTTTCTGATTATTCTTTCTGTCATAGAGTTAAATGTTTTGTCTCTGTTGAGGTTGTTCTGGTCCTACTGTTAAAACCATAATCCACACTAGTTTTTTTGTGTCCGAGGAATACTGTTGATTTTCAAAGGTCATTGATAAATCTATCTATTACGAAGTACTTTTCAATATGTCAAGGTTTTTAAGAGGTCACTCCAGGATGTTAGAACTGATGTCAGATATAATGCATGCATCTAACTTCTGTATTCAGAGAATGCTACTCTTGCAGGTAAAGTTTCTTCAAAAAGTGATTCCAGAACTCATTAGCAAATGAAAGTGCAGAAGAATAAGTAAGCCATTGTTACTGGCATAATTGCAAGTTCACACAGTCAAGAATTACTTTCCTCCCACACATTTGTGCAAAGGATGCCCCAATATCTGTATTCATCAGTCTTAATGTTCTTGAACCATCCTAAGTTAGAATGGTGCAAATTGTGATCTCTGAGTGCTGGATACATTTCTGCAAATCAGTGATCAGGTGATCAAGAGCAATACTGTGTTAAAAAAAAAAGGAGGTTGTTAATCAGGGGCATCACATTACGAGACATCTCCAGTGTCCTCTTTGTGTCTGTGCAGCGAGCTACCTTAATTTAAGTATTAACTGTATTTTTCTTACTTGTCACTTCTTCTTCCGTGTGTTTTTGCTCTTAGGAAGCTTTAATTGTCGAGTGCTATTAATAGTGTTCCATAGATTTCGTGTTTGTTTTGAATACAGTCAGAGAGAGTCCTTTTAGTCAACCATAGTGCCAGTAGTGCTAGTGTTTGTTTTCAATACAGTCCAGAGACAGGTAGTGCTATTTTCATTGTTTTCTACAAGAAGTGGCTAGCAATCACAGTTTAGTCAATAATCAGCCGCCTTTAGTGAATTAGCAGTCTAGTTAAAAGGTGATTAACTCTCTTCAGTAAATTGATTCCTTAGGATGGATAGGATGTGTGACTGCTGTGTACGGACACAGGAGGAGCTGGCCACTGTTCGCAAACAGCTGAACGTGTTGATGGCCGCGGTCAGCCGTCTTCAGGCTGCTGTCTCGGATTGTAGTGGCAGTGGGGAGTCTGGTGCGTCGCAAGGTACAGTCCAGGTGTTACATGCTTCACCCACTGTCCCCTGTGGGTCCGGGGTAAGAATAGGCCCGAGGTATTCCTGCCTGTCGTAAGAGGCGACTAAAAGGAGTTTCAACCGTTTCGGCCTTGGGGTTTGACCTCCATTTTTCAAAATTCTACAGAAGTACGAGCCTTTTGGGGAAGGACGCCTTACGTGGTGTACCACTGGTCCTCAGTGCACTAAGACCTTGGCACTCAGCATTGTAACAGCGTTGTAATCATACCCACTATTCCTCAAATTGGGCCTAAACGCCTGAGGGGTTGTACAAGTTACGCCCATAGTGCGTCCCCATCTGCACCTACGATCATGATGGACTTTCCATGGCACCCGAAATCCAGCACGGTAGCCAGCTCGTTGTGGTGGGGTCGTCATGTACCCTCTAGGTTGTAGCCCCCTGACAACACAGGGATCGTACTGCTGATAGCTGAGCTGCACCCTCCCCACGTCGGCCAAGGAGTAGATGCCCGTCTCCTTGGGGCATCAGGACTCCCGGCAACGGTCATCCTGCCAGGTGGCCCTTGCTGAGGCTGGGTGGCGCCCGTGGGGAGAGCCCCTGGTCGGAGTGGGTGGTATCGGGGCGGACGTTTCGCAGATGAAGCGTCAACATGTATCAGGTCGCTCTGCGGCTGGGTCTTTTAAAAAGAAAGGTACTGTCTGGTTCTGGTTCTCCTGCCCTTTCCCCCTTGGCCACTCCCTGGGAGGAAGGACAGGCCCGCTGGCTTGGGGCGAAGTACTTCCCCCGCTATTTGGTCTGTTCTCGAACCGATGGGGGGACGTTCGCCACCTCCAAGCCCATGTTCTTTGTTCAGCACATCAAGGACATCTTCGGGGAAATCGAGGCTCTCAGTAAAATGCATTCGGGGTCCGTTCTTATAAAGACCACCTCCGCCACACAGTCGGCGGCGCTCCAGGTGTGCGACCGACTAGGGGACATCCCAGTGTCCATTGTCCCGCATCTGGCACTGAATAGGACGCAGGGGGTTATTTTTCATCGGGACCTCCTGCTGCAATCTGATGAGGAGCTCAGGGCCAACCTGGAGCGCCGAGGCATGCATTTTGTCCGGCGAGTCCAGCGCGGCCCCAAAGACCGTCGCATCGACACCGGGGGCTTTATCCTCGCCTTCGAGGAGGACATTCTCCCGGAGAAGGTAAAGGTGATGTGCTACCGGTGTGACCTTATGTCCCGCCTCCTATGCGCTGTTTTCGGTGTTTGTGCTTTGGGCACATGTCGTCACGGTGTGAGGCTGAGCCCCTTTGTGGCGATTGTGGACGCCCTCTTCGTGAGGAACATACATGCACCCCACCACCTCGGTGCGTTAATTGTCCTGGCATCCACTCGCCTAGATCCTTAAACTGCCCCGCGTATCAGAAGGAGAAGAAGATTCAAGAACTCAAAACTTTGGATCGTCTCTCTTCTTCTGAGGCCAGGAAGAAGCATGACCGCCTCCATCCCGTGACGTTGACCACTTCGTTTGCCTCAGTCGTGTCCACTCCTTTCACAGTATCCTCACCCCTATCCTGTCCCCCCTCCACCTCCTCCCCCCATCCGGGGTCTATGCCTCCGCCTCCAAAATCCCTCCCTTCCAAATCCTCCTCCCCGCGGCCCCCGCCCCCCGCCCCCTCTGCCCCAGGGGCCTCCCTTCGTCCTCCTCCCCCCCTGCCGCCTGAGAAGCGATCCTTTTCTCAGGCGTCCATCGGGGAAACGTTCCGGACCCCAGCTTCCGAGGTCCGGCATTCCAAAACGGACCCCGCGCGTGAGGACCTTCTTCGGGTCCAGCCCACCATCCCTGTGCCTCCTCGGACTTCCAAGAAGGGCCCAAAGAAGAAGTCTCTATCCCCTTCTCCACCCCGGCACGTTTCATCTGACACTCCATCCGTGAGTCACTGCTCCCAGCCGTCCTCAGTTTTGCCGGGATGCTCTGCTGCCAGGCGCTCAGCAGGCCTCTCGTCGGCAAATGATGCTGCCCCTCCTACACAACCCGGGACAGCGGCCGCAGCTGGCGACGACTCGTTGGAACAGGATCCGCCTCCCGCCAGTTGTAGCGTTGTTCCCTCGAAACCTGGCCCTCCGCGGCCGTCGAGGTGACCAGCTCTTCCCCCGTCTCGTTCCCCCTCTTTTTTGACTAGCGATGGCCTTGTTACATTGGAACATAAGAGGTATTCGATCTAATCGGGAGGAATTACAACTGCTCCTCCGCCTGCACTGTCTGCTCGTCCTTGGTCTCCAGGAAACCAAGTTGCGCCCAACTGACCGTATTGCCTTTCCCCACTATACCTCGGAGCGGTATGACCTCACCCCTGTGGACAGTATCCCAGCTCATGGTGCGGTCATGTTGCTCGTTCGGGACGATGTCTATTACCATCCCATCCCATTGACCACCCCACTCCAAGCAATAGCTGTTCATATTACTCTTTCTGCTTTTACTTTTTCAGTTTGTACCATCTACACTCCATCGTCATCCGCAGTTAGTCGGGCTGACATGATGCACCTGATTGTTCAGCTTCCTCCGCCGTTTTTATTGTTTGGTGACTTCAATGCCCATCATCCCCTTTGAGGCTCTCCTGCATCCTGTCAAAGAGGCTCACTCTTGGCGGATGTCTTCAACCATCTCAATCTTGTCTGCCTCAATACTGGCGCCCCGACTTTCCTCTCGGACTCTACTCATACCTACTCCCACTTGGACCTTTCGATCTGTTCTACCACTCTTGCCCGTCAGTTCGAGTCGTACGTCCTTTGTGACACCTATTCAAGCGACCACTTCCCCTGTGTCGTTCGTCTCCTGCACCACACCCCATCCCCACGTCCTTCGAGCTGGAACATACCGAAAGCTGACTGGGGACTTTACTCCTCCCTGGCGACCTTTCCGGACCACGATTTTCTCAGTTGTGACAGTCAGGTCGAATACCTCACGGCTGTTATCGTCAATGCTGCCGAACGTTCCATTCCTCATACTACCTCTTCTTCACGTCGCGTTTCCGTCCCCTGGTGGAATGAGGCTTGTAGAGACGCTATCCATGCTCGACGACGTGCTTTACGCACCTTTCGCCGCCATCCTACGTTGGCGAATTGTATTGGATACAAACGACTCCGAGCGCAATGCTGTAGAGTCATCAAAGACAGCAAAAAAGCCTGTTGGGCCTCTTTCACCAGCTCCTTTAACAGTTTTACACCCTCTTCTGTCGTTTGGGGTGGCCTGCGCTGGCTGTCGGGCATTAAGGCCCACTCCTCAGTACCTGGCCTGTCCTCAGGTAATGAGGTCCTTGTTGATCCTCTGGCTGTCTCCAACACCTTTGACCGGTTTTTCGCGGAGGTTTCAAGCTCCGCCCATTACCACCCTGCCTTCCTTCCCAGGAAAGAGGCAGAAGAGGCTCGGCGACCTTCCTTCCACTCGATGAATCTGGAAACTTATAATGCCCCCTTTACTATGCGGGAACTCGAACGTGCGCTTGCACTGTCCCGGTCCTCTGCTCCGGGGCCAGATGCCATTCACGTTCAGATGCTGGCACACCTTTCTCCGGCGGGCAAAAGCTTTCTTCTTCGTACCTACAATCGCGTCTGGACCGAAGGTCAGGTCCCCATGCGTTGGCGTGACGCTGTCGTTGTTCCTATACCCAAACCCAGGAAGGATAGACACCTTCCTTCTAGTTACCGTCCCCTTTCTCTTACAAGCTGTGTCTGTAAGGTGATGGAGCGCATGGTTAATGCTCGGTTAGTCTGGATTCTTGAATCTCGACGGCTACTTACCAATGTCCAATGCGGCTTTCGTCGCCGCCGCTCTGCTGTTGACCACCTTGTGTCCTTGTCGACATTCATCATGAACAACTTTCTGCGAAAGCTCCAAATGGTAGCCGTGTTCTTCGATATGGAGAAGGCTTATGATACCTGTTGGAGAGGAGGTATCCTCCGCACTATGCACAGGTGGGGCCTACGCGGTCGCCTGCCCCTCTTTATTGATTTCTTTTTAACGGATCGAAAGTTTAGGGTACGTGTGGGTTCCGTATTGTCCGACGTCTTCCTCCAGGAGAACGGAGTGCCTCAGGGCTCCGTCTTGAGCGTAGCCCTTTTTGCCATCGCGATCAATCCAATTATGGATTGCATTCCACCTAATGTCTCAGGCTCTCTCTTTGTCGATGACTTCGCGATCTACTGCAGTGCCCAGCGAACATGCCTCCTGGAGCGCTGCTTTCAGTGTTGTCTAGACAGCCTGTACTCATGGAGCGTGGCAAATGGCTTCCGGTTCTCTAAAGAGAAGACGGTTTGTATCAACTTTTGGCGATATAAAGCGTTCCTTCCGCCATCCTTACATCTCGGTCCCGTTGTTCTCCATTCGTGGAAACAACTAAGTTTCTTGGGCTCACATTGGACAGGAAACTTTGTTGGTCTCCGCGCGTCTCTTATTTGGCGTCCCGTTGTACACGTTCCCTTAATGTCCTCAGAGTTCTTAGTGGTTCATCTTTGGTAGCGGATCGCACTGTCCTGCTTCGCTTGTATCGGTCCATAGTTCGATCGAAGCTGGATTATGGGAGCTTCGTCTACTCGTCTGCTCGGCCATCCCTCTTACGCCGTCTCAACTCCATCCACCATCGGGGGGGTTACGTCTTGCGACCGGAGCCTTCTACACTAGTCCCGTCGAGAGTCTTTATGCTGAAGCTGCCGAATTACCATTGACCTACCGGCGCGACGTACTGCTGTGTCGGTATGCCTGCCGGCTGTTGTCAATGCCCGACCACCCCTCTTATCAGTCCTCCTTCGCCGATTCTCTCGACCGTCAGTACGGGTTGTATGTGTCTGCCCTGCTGCCCCCTGGAGTCCGCTTCCGTCGCCTGCTTCGACAATTGGATTTTGCCCTCCCTACCACCTTCAGAGAGGGTGAGAGCCCGACACTACCTTGGCTCACTCCCGAAGAAGGGTACTCCGGCTGAAGTGTATTGCTCACGGTTTGTCGAACTTCGTGCTAGACTTGCCGGTCACACCTTTATTTACACCGATGGCTCCAAAACTGACGATGGTGTCGGCTGTGCCTTTGTCGTTGGGGCCGCCACCTTTAAATACTGGCTCCTTGACCAATGTTCCAGCTTTACGGCCGAGCTTTTTGCTCTCCATCAGGCCGTTCAGTATGCCCGCCGCCACCGCCATTCATCGTATGTACTCTGCTCTGATTCCCTCAGTGCTCTTCAGAGCCTTGGAGCTCCCTATCCAGCCCATCCCTTGGTGCAACGGATCCAGCAGTCCCTCCATTCTTTCACTGATAATGGTTCTCCTGTCAGCTTTCTGTGGGTTCCCAGACATGTAGGAGTGCCTGGGAATGAGGCTGCTGATGCTGCAGCCAAGGCTGCAGTCCTCCTGCCTCGGCCAGCCTCCCATTGTGTCCCGTCATCTGACGTTTGTGGGGTTGTTTGTAAGAGGCTTGTGTCGTTGTGGTGGGATGCTTGGTCATCCCTCCAAGGAAACAAGCTCTGGGCAGTAAAACCGCTCCCAACTGCTTGGACAACCTCCTCCCGACCGTCTCGGCGAGAAGAGGTCCTTCTGACCAGGTTGCGGATTGGGCATTGCCGGTTTAGCCACCGCTACCTGCTCTCCGGTGACCCAGCCCTGCAGTGCCCTTGCGGTCAAGCATTAACAGTGCGCCATGTTTTATTGTCGTGTCCCCACTTTAGTCAATCTCGTGTTGTCCTGTCCCTGCCATCTACTTTACTGGATATTTTAGCTGATGACGCTCGAGCAGCTGCTCGTGTTCTGCGTTTTGTAACTTTGACTGGCTTGTCCAAAGCCATCTAACTTTTTACTTATTTTATCTGCATCTTTGTCAAGACTTACTGGTGTCCCCCCTCCCCTTGAGTTTTACTAGATTCCATGTGCTCTAACAACTGTGACTGGGCGCTAATGACCTCAGTAGTTGAGCGCCCTTAAACCCCACTAAAAAAAAAAAAAAAAAAAAAAAAAAATTTCACCCACTGTCCCTGCTGTCGAGACATCTTCGCGGGTACCGGGTGCGGTTGGGCCACCCTCTCCCCAAGGGGAGTGGTGGGGTCAGCGGCATTCGCGGCGCACGAGGCGGAGGGTAAATGTGGAGGCTGGCCGTGTGGCATCGTCCACTCTGCCTGAGTGTGGACATGTGGCTGCTCCTTCAGCAAGGTCCGAGCAGGCACACGGGGGGAGGGGTTTATTAGTTATCGGGAGCTCCAACGTTAGGCGGGTGATGGAGCCCCTTAGGGAAATAGCGGAAAGGTCGGGGAAGAAGGCCAGTGTTCACTCTGTCTGCTTGCCGGGGCGTCTCATCCGAGATGTGGAGGAGGCCCTACCGGTGGCGATAGAGAACATTGGGTGCACCCGACTACAAATTGTTGCTCATGTCGGCACCAATGACTCCTGTCGTCTGGGTTCAGAGGTCATCCTCAGTTCGTACAGGCAGTTGGCGGAATTGGTGAAGGCGGAAAGCCTCGCTCGCGGGGTGGAAGCAGAGCTAACTATTTGTAGTATAGTTCCCAGAACAGATCGCGGTCCTCTGGTTTGGAGCCGAGTGGAAGGCTTAAACCAGAGGCTCAGACGATTCTGCGGAGATCTGGGGTGCAAATTTCTTGACCTCCGCTACCGGGTGGAGAAATGTAGGGTCCCCCTGAATAGGTCAAGCGTGCACTACACGCCGGAAGCGGCTACAAGGGTAGCGGAGTACGTGTGGAGTGCACAGGGGGTTTTTTAGGTTAGAGAATTCCCTCCCTAGGCCCGACAAGACGCCTCCTGAGACGCGGCAAGGTATTAGTAGGCAAAATGCAACAGGGAATAGCAATATTAATGTGCTAATAGTAAACTGCAGGAGCGTCTATAGAAAGGTCCCAGAATTGCTCTCATTAATAAACGGTCACGACGCCCATATAGTACTAGGGACAGAAAGTTGGCTGAAACCAGACGTAAACAGTAATGAAATCCTAAACTCAGATTGGATTGTATACCGCAGAGACAGGCTGGACAGTGAAGGGGGAGGCATGTTTATAGCAATAAGAAGTGCAATAGTATCAAAGGAAATTGTCGGAGATCCGAAATGTGAAATGATTTGGGTGAAGGTCACGGTTAAAGCAGGCTCAGACATGGTAATTGGATGTCTCTTTAGGCCCCCGGGCTCAGCAGCTGTTGTGGCTGAGCACCTGAAGGATAATTTGGAAAATATTTCGAGTAGATTTCCCCACCATGTTATAGTTCTGGGTGGAGATTTTAATTTGCCGGATATAGACTGGGAGACTCAAACGTTCATAACGGGTGGCAGGGACAAAGAATCCAGTGAAATTTTTTTAAGTGCTTTATCTGAAAACTACCTTGAGCAGTTAAACAGAGAACCGACTCGTGGCGATAACATATTAGACCTTCTGGTGACAAACAGACCCGAACTATTTGAAACAGTTAACGCAGAACAGGGAATCAGCGATCATAAAGCGGTTACTGCATCGATGATTTCAGCCGTAAATAGAAATATTAAAAAAGGTAGGAAGATTTTTCTGTTTAGCAAAAGTGACAAAAAGCAGATTACAGAGTACCTGACAGCTCAGCACAAAAGTTTTGTCTCAAGTACAGATAGTGTTGAGGATCAGTGGACAAAGTTCAAAACCATCGTACAATATGCGTTAGATGAGTATGTGCCAAGCAAGATCGTAAGAGATGGAAAAGAGCCACCGTGGTACAGCAACCGAATTAGAAAACTGCTGCGGAAGCAAAGGGAACTTCACAGCAAACATAAACATAGCCAAAGCCTTGCAGACAAACAAAAATTACGCGAAGCGAAATGTAGTGTGAGGAGGGCTATGCGAGAGGTGTTCAATGAATTCGAAAGTAAAGTTCTATGTACTGACTTGGCAGAAAATCCTAAGAAATTTTGGTCTTATGTCAAAGCGGTAGGTGGATCAAAACAAAATGTCCAGACACTCTGTGACCAAAATGGTACTGAAACAGAGGATGACAGACTAAAGGCCGAAATACTAAATGTCTTTTTCCAAAGCTGTTTCACAGAGGAAGACTGCACTGTAGTTCCTTCTCTAGATTGTTGCACAGATGACAAAATGGTAATATCGAAATAGACGATAGGGGGATAGAGAAACAAGTAAAATCGCTCAAAAGAGGAAATGCCGCTGGACCTGATGGGATACCAGTTCGATTTTACACAGAGTACGCGAAGGAACTTGCCCCCCTTCTAGCAGCGGTGTACCGTAGGTCTCTAGAAGAGCGTAGCGTTCCAAAGGATTGGAAAAGGGCACAGGTCATCCCTGTTTTCAAGAAGGGACGTTGAACAGATGGGCAGAACTATAGACCTATATCTTAATGTCGATCAGTTGTAGAATTTTGGAACACGTATTATGTTAGAGTATAATGACTTTTCTGGAGACTAGAAATCTACTCTTTAGGAATCAGCATGGGTTTCGAAAAAGACGGTCGTGTGAAACCCAGCTCGCGCTATTCGTCCACGAGACTCAGAGGGCCATAGACACGGGTTCACAGGTAGATGCCGTGTTTCTTGACTTCCGCAAGGCATTCGATACAGTTCCCCACAGTCGTTTAATGAACAGAGTAAGAGCATATGGACTATCAGACCAATTGTGTGATTGGATTGAACAGGTCCTAGATAACAGAACGCAGCATGTCATTCTCAATGGAGAGAAGTCTTCCGAAGTAAGAGTGATTTCAGGTGTGCCGCAGGGGAGTGTCATAGGACTGTTACTATTCACAATATACGTAAAGGACCTGGTGGATGACATCGGAAGTTCACTGAGGCTTTTTGCAGATGATGCTGTGGTGTATCGAGAGGTTGTAACAATGGAAAATTGTACTGAAATGCAGGAGGATCTGCAGCGAATTGACGCATGGTGCAGGGAGTGGCAATTGAATCTCAATGTAGACAAGTGTAATGTGCTGCGAATACATAGAAAGATAGATCCCTTATCATTTAGCTACAAAATAGCAGGTCAGCAACTGGAAGCAGTTAATTCCATAAATTATCTGGGAGTACGCATTAGGAGTGATTTAAAATGGAATGATCACATAAAGTTGATCGTCGGTAAAGCAGAAGCCAGACTGAGATTCATTGGAAGAATCCTAAGGAAATGCAATCCGAAAACAAAGGAAGTAGGTTACAGTACACTTGTTCAACCACTGCTTGAATACTGCTCAGCAGTGTGGGATCCGTACCAGATAGGGTTGATAGAAGAGATAGAGAAGATCAAACGGAGAGCAGCGCGCTTCGTTACAGGCTCATTTAGTAATCGCGAAAGCGTTACAGAGATGATAGATAAACTCCAGTGGAAGACTCTGCAGGAGAGATGCTCAGTAGCTCGGTACGGGCTTTTGTTAAAGTTTCGAGAACATACCTTCACCGAAGAGTCAAGCAGTATATTGCTCCCTCCTATGTATATCTCGCGAAGAGACCATGAGGATAAAATCAGAGAGATTAGAGCCCACACAGAAGCATACCGACAATCCTTCTTTCCACGAACAATACGAGACTGGAATAGAAGGGAGAACCGATAGAGGTACTCAAGGTACCCTCCGCCACACACCGTCAGGTGGCTTGCGGAGTATGGATGTAGATGTAGATGTAGAAAGATAACGTTCTATAGAGTTCTGAAAACCTAAATTCCCTTGCTTTTCTTGATAATATTTCCACAATAAGACAGTCATTTTACAAAAAAATTTAAATTCTAACAGTATTTTAATTCTTCTGAATACATTTGACATCTTTCTTCAGTTCAGCTCAAGGTTCTTTTACACTTACAGCAGTAACCAAGTCACATCATACATGAATGCAGCCTGGTGGTGTCTTAGACTCCTATTTCAAAAGGTGCACTCTGTGTCATTTTTAAGACTCAAAAAACCAAAGTGTGGCAGGGATGAAAATGTTTGCTTATATTCTGCTTGAAATCTGCCTCTTCCTGGTCAGGCAAGTGGACAGAGTTGATGCTGTTTCACTCATTGGTGAAATTCACTCACTGTTCACTATTGGTAGCTTCTGATATCAATTCTCTTCTTGGGGGAGGTGGGGGGTGGTGGTGGTGGTGGTGGTGGTGGTGGTGGTGGTGGTCTCTCTCCCTCTCTCTCTCTCTCTCTCTCTCTCTCTCTCTCTCTCTCTCTCTCTCTCTGTGCGTGAGTGCGTGTGTTTGTTTGTTTCAGCATATGTCCCACATACGGATTTTTGAATTTCCTTGTACAGCACTCTCATTGCATTTGTTCCTTGAAAATGACACATTGTGCACCTGTAGAAATATTGGCATTGGTCAGAGATGCCACCCAGCTTCATTCCCATACATTGTCAAACATTTTATTTGCTGGGAGAAACATCTGATTGTGAATTGCCACTCAGTGTTCTGCAGAAGAAGAAGAAGTAGAATAGTAGGAGTTTGAGGAGGAGTAGGCAAAGTTAGCCCAAATAAAGACTCCTTGTGTGGTGTTTTGTACTATCAATATCATAAGAAATATTATTCTTTCTTTTGCATAATCAACAAAATATCTGAATTTTAAATTTGTACCTGATCAATACACTGTCCTCAAATTAATGGCACATATTAGGTTAAACAGTATTATTGAAGATGACTGGAATGTAAAAGATAATCAGTGTTTGCAGTGGTGACTGTCACGTCAATAAACATTATTGAAGTAAACATTGAACCTTCCTCTCTTGAGGCCAGTCTATTGACCAACAATTTAAAATTGGAATTTGGATCGTGATTTATCATTGAAACTGAATGTTGTACAAAATGTCCCATGCTAATTCCACATACATATGACAAAAGATGAAAATATGTTTAGAAGCACCAGCTGGTTTCATAAATTTTTGCCCTCAGGGGCATTGGTTCACTGAGTACATGCTTTGCGACCCCAGGGTTCTATAGCTGGGCATTGGTAAGTGCCACTAATCTCCTATTACCATAAGCTCTGGGCATGCTTCAATGACCAGTGTATGGTGCGGCAGTGGAACATCGTGTATCGCAGGGAAAGTGGATCTTGGCATGATCACCCAGATTGCGAGGTGTGCTGCGTGCTGATGAGATGCATTACTGTTGAGGTGGAACAGTCGTTAGCGGGCAACCTCTGGGGAATCTGCCGAACCTTAGTTGTATAGGCTTATTCAGGCACATTGGACTTTGTCTGAGTGGACCCTTGTTTCCCTAGCTGCTCGTGGGACCGAGATGAAACCCTCGAAATCATCTTCTCCTCCTCCCAGTGAGAAGGGTGTACCACCTGGAAGTATTCACACCCAGTCCTCCAAACGAATGAGGGAGGCTAGCCCTCTTGGTATCCTGCATCAGCTGAATTATGATAGCAGGAGTCGTAAATCAAAATGTGTTTTTGGTCATTAAGAGGAAGGAGAGGCATTTGAAAAAGTGTCACTCTTCTATATCCATAAAAGCTTGGAAGGACTTGGTGGAAGCCTGAAGTCTATTAAGCGGGTGTGGAATGGTTCCCTCCTGGTTGAGACTAAGAGGGCAAAGCTGGTGGAACTACTTACGAAGACCGAAAAATTGGATTAATATGATGTAACTCTTGAACTGCATAACTCCCTTAACTTGAGTAAGGGTGTGGTCACGTCATGACATGGATATCGACATAGCCGAGCTTAAAAAGGAATGGGCATTACGGGGGGTAATGGATGTAGAGCAAAGGATGCGTAGAAGTAATGGAGAAATTGAGAAGACTGCCACCTTCATTGTGGTCTTTAATTCTCCGTCGCCTGACTACATCATGCCAGGTTTCCTCTGACTCAGGGTTAGGCCTTATGTACCTAACCCTATGCATTACTACAAATGCCAGCGTTTTGGTCACATAACTCTTGAGTTGCGGGGGTGAAGTGACATGTGGGAAATGTGGAAAGGCAGCCCACGGAGGTGGGATTGACTGTTAATCTCCAGCAGTCTGTGTTAACTGCTCTGGGAGCCACCCAGTCTGGAGCTGAGACTGCCCTTTTTTGCAGAGGAACGAAAAATTCGGGAAATAAGTCACCGAACAGATCCCCTGTGCTGAAGCCAAAAAGGACTATAAAGTGACTAAACCTCCCATCTTTACCACTTTTTATGCTTCCATGGTGCAGAAGCCTGTTCGTAAGTTGACGCCTCAACGCAGACGTCTTCAGTGTACAACCATCCACCACCAACACCTGTACTTGCATGTATACATGCCAAAGCAAAACAAGTAAGGATAAAACAATAAAGTATTTTAAAATGTCTTAGCTATGGTACATGGAGAGCAGACAGGACTTGTCTGCTCTGGTTTTACATGGCTTTTGTGTGATCTCGGCTGGATTATGGGTGCACGGTGTATGGGCCTGCGAGACCCTCTTATTTAAAGCTGTTGGATGTGGTGCACCATAAAGGAATTTGGTTGGCTACTGGGGCTTTTAGAACAAGCACCATACCAAGCCTCCGTGCAGAGGCTGGTGAACTGCCTCTTCACGTCAGGTGACAGCTACTTACCATGCACCAGGCATATAAAACACTGTAGACCCCATACACACCCATCTACCATAATGTTGCTCGGCCTCCACTGGAAAAGCTTATTTGTACTCGGCAATAGGCAACGAGGCCCTATGGGGTTCATGCACGGGATTGTCTTCTAGAGATGGGTGTGATCGGTCTTCATGTTTTACATTATGGTGGGAACAGATTTCCACCTTGGCTTCTCCATAGGCCCTGACCTATTTTAGACTTGACGAATTTTAAGAAAGATCACATGTCAGATTTTACATTTCAGTCTCTGTTTTTTAACATTTTAGATATGCATCATGGTTTCACCATAGTCTACACTGATGCCTCCAAGCAAGGAAATTCCCTTGGCTGCTCTGTTGTGTTCCCCCACCATTTCACCAGGATTCGCCTTCCTGATGAGTATACCATTTTCTCAGCAGAGCTCTACATGATCCTGGAGGCACTGGAGCATAAGCATCCTGTTGGGGGAAATGGTTTCTTATTTCCTCAAATTCCGTTAGTGCCTTACAATTGTTACAGAGCCTGTACCCGTACGAGGAGTTGGTCCGCCTGATGCATGATCAACTGTACTTGCTCCAACAGCAGGGTAAACGGGTCTCATTCTGCTGGGTGCCAGGTCATGTAGGGATATGGGGAAATGAACAGGCTGATCAGGCTGCCAAGAAGGCCTGTAGATGACAGGATGTGGCACAGTGTCCTATTCCCTCGCAGGCTGTCGTTTCTGCACTGCTCAAAAGAAGTACGTGCAGTTGTGGGATGAAGAATGGCTGGCGGTGAAGGCGAATAAGCTGCAGATGGTGAAGTCGACAACCTGACCGTAGCATTCCTCCTGGCAGTTGCTCAGGTGGGGTGAAGTAACCCTCACGCATCTTAGAATTGGCCTCTGCCCTCTCATGCATAGCTTTTTACTACAGTGAGAAGATCCCCCGTTTTGTGATACTTGTGGCGTGCACGTCTCTATCCACCGTATTTTAACAGAGTGCATTTTATATCGTGATGCAAGACCGGAAGCAATTATTGGTGGGGATCTGCCCTCTATTTTAGCTGAGATGAGTGTGACTGAGATTTTAAAGTTTTGTGATGTGTATGGAATCTGGCCTAAACTTTTAGGCTGGAGCTTTTAGTGTGTTGCAGAGTGGCTGGCTTCTCTCTCTCTCTCTCTCTCTCTCTCTCTCTCTCTCTCTCTCTCTCCCCCCCCTCCCCCTCCCCCTCTCCCTCTCCCCCTCTCCCTCTTTTTTTTTCCCCCTCCAGTCAGCCATGTCCATCTGCTATATTGTTTTAGCTCTGTATTGCACTTTCTTCCTGTGTCGTTAATGTTGTACTACTGATGCAATACTTCATTCCGTGGTTCTGTGTGGGTACGCACATAGTTTTCCAACTTTTGCTACATGTGTTTTACATTCTATTTTATCTTCCTGTTTTGTGTATTTGATGGACACCCCTCAATCTGTTTTCACTTGGGCGCTAAAGACATTGCTGTCATGTGCTGCATTCAAACATGTCCTTCTGTCCATCATACATTTTTTCTAACTTTTAACATTACTGTTCCAGTCACATTAGACAACTTTTGGAAAACGAGAAGGCTAATCCAAACACACTGCTTCCAGAAAAGGACTTCACTCCTCTTCATTATGTTGTTGGGTGTGATTCACTGTTGTTTGCTGAGGAAGTAGCAAAATTATTTCTACAGCATGGAGGTGATCCAAACATCAGGTAAGAATGAGTATAATAGGACAGTATTTGAAGTCTTTTTGTTTTTTACTGTAAAACGAGGATAATAAGAGTCCATTGTAAATAGTAGACTGTATTTTCTCTATCTGGTAGTCATAGTTAAAATTTTCAACTTGTCTTTCATATATTACTTATTCCGTTTTCTATTTCCATTAGTTACTTGTAAGATGATCTCTGAATACATTATTAGTATTTGAAAACTAGAAATTGCTGTCTTCATTTTTAGTATTCATTGTTCCCTTTTCTTTGTTAACTGATCAGTAGATCACTATTGTTTTAGCTCCAAATGCAGAAAAATCAAAGTTGATACATACGAGGAGGAAAAACCAATGCATAATGTTTGAATACAGTATTAATAGTGTGCTGCTCAACACAGTTATGTCGATTAAATATCTAGGCATAATGTTGCAAACGATATGAAATTGAAAGAGCATTTTAGGATTTTAGTAGGGAATGCAAATGGTAGACTTTGGTTTATTGGGAGAATTTTAGGAAAGTGTGGTTTATTTGTAAAGGAGACCGTATTTTAGGAAAGTGTGGTTCATCTGTAAAGGAGACATTATATAGGACACTAATGCAACCCATTCTTTAGTATTGCTGGAGTGTTTGGGATCTGCACCTTGTTGGGTTAAAGGAAGACATCAAAGCAGTTCAGAGATGGCGTCTTAGATTTTTTGCCAGTAGGTTCAAACAACATACAAGTATTGCGGAGGTGCTTTGGGAACTCAAATGGGAGTCACTGGAGGAAAAGCGAAGTTCTTTTTGATGAGCACTATTGAGAAAAAAAATTAGAGGATGGGCATCTGAGGCTGACTGCAGAACTATTCTACTGCCACCAATGCACATTTTGCATAAGTACCACAAAAGTAGCACTGAAAGACCTGAGTCGAAACAAAACCCTGGGAGTAGACAACATTCCATTGGATCTACTGATGGCCTTGGGAGAGCCAGTCCTGACAAAACTCTACCATCTGGTGAGCAAGATGTATGAGACAGGCGAAATACCCTCAGACTTCAAGAAGGAGAAAAAACCTTGTTTCACAAAGCGCGTAGCACCCAGCGCACGTTGGTTTATCGATTACTCATATGCTTTTCGTGCGCCTTCCTGTTGGTTTTTGAATACACTCTGTAAGTTTATCTCTGAATGAATCAAAAGCCGCACGGGGTAGCCGTGCAGTCTAGGGCGACTTGTCACACTTCACGCAGTGTAGGGCGACTTGTCACGGTTCGAGCGGCTCCCCCCGTCGAAGGTTCGAATCATCCCTCAGACATGGGTCTATGTGTTGTCATTAGTGGAAGTTAGATTAGTTAGTGTGTAAGCGTAGGGACCGATGACATCTGCAGTTTGCTCCCATATATATATAAAAACAAAGATGATGTGACTTACCATACGAAAGTGCTGGCAGGTCGATAGAAACACAAACAGACACATACATACACGCAAAATTCAAGCTTTCGCAACAAACTGTTGCCTCATCAGGAAAGAGGGAAGGAGAGGGAAAGACGAAAGGAAGTGGGTTTTAAGGGAGAGGGTAAGGAGTCATTCCAATCCCGGGAGCGGAAAGACTTTACCTTAGGGGGAAAAAAGGACGGGTATACACTCTCTCGCGCGCGCGCGTGCGCGCACACACACACACACACACACACACACACACACACACACACACACACACACACACAAGCAGACATATACAGAGGCAAGGAGTTTGGGCAGAGATGTCAGTCGAGGCGGAAGTGCAGAGGCAAAGATGTTGTTGAATGACAGGTGAGGTATGAGTGGCGGCAACTTGAAATTAGCGGAGATTGAGGCCTGGTGGATAACGGGAAGAGAGGATATATTGAAGAGCAAGTTCCCATCTCCGGAGTTCGGATAGGTTGGTGTTAGTGGGAAGTATCCAGATAACCCGGACGGTGTAACACTGTGCCAAGATGTGCTGGCCGTGCACCAAGGCATGTTTAGCCACAGGGTGATCCTCATTACCAACAAACACTGTCTGCCTGTGTCCATTCATGCGAATGGACAGTTTGTTGCTGGTCATTCCCACACAGGTCAGTTGGTAAATCACGTGGGTGCTTTCACACGTGGCTCTGCCTTTGATCGTGTACACCTTCCGGGTTACAGGACTGGAGTAGGTGGTGGTGGGAGGGTGCATGGGACAGGTTTTACACCGGGGGCGGTTACAAGGGTAAGAGCCAGAGGGTAGGGAAGGTGGTTTGGGGATTTCATAGGGATGAACTAAGAGGTTACGAAGGGTAGGTAGACGGTGGAAAGACACTCTTGGTGGAGTGGGGAGGATTTCATGAAGGATGGATCTCATTTCAGGGCAGGATTTGAGGAAGTCGTATCCCTGCTGGAGAGCCACATTCAGAGTCTGATCCAGTCCCGGAAAGTATACTGTCACAAGTGGGGCACTTTTGTGTTTCTTCTGTGGGAGGTTCTGGGTTTGAGAGGATGAGGAAGTGGCTCTGGTTATTTGCTTCTGTACCAGGTCGGAGGGTAGTTGCGGGATGCGGTAGCTGTTGTCAGGTTGTTGGTGTAATGGTTCAGGGATTCCGGACTGGAGCAGATTCATTTGCCACGAAGACCTAGGCTGTAGGGAAGGAACCGTTTGATGTGTAATGGGTGGCAGCTGTCATAATGGAGGTACTGTTGCTTGTTCGTGGGTTTGATGTGGACGGACGTGTGAAGCTGGCCATTGGACAGGTGGAAGTCAGCATCAAGGAAAGTGGCATGGGATTTGGAGTGGGAGCAGGTGAATCTGATGGAACCAAAGGAGTTGAGGTTGGAGAGGAAATTCTGGAGTTCTTTCTTCACTGTGAGTCCAGATCATGAAGATGTCATCAATAAATCTGTACCAAACTTTGGGTTGGCAGGCTTGGGTAACCAAGAAGGCTTCCTCTAAGCGACCCATAAATAGGTTGGCGTACGAGGGGGCCATCCTGGTATCCATGGCTGTTCCCTTTAATTGTTGGTATGTCTGGCCTTCAAAAGTGAAGAAGTTGTGGGTCAGGATGAAGCTGGCTAAGGTAATGAGGAAAGAGGTTTTAGGTAGGGTGGCAGGTGATCGGCGTGAAAGGAAGTGCTCCATCGCAGCGAGGCCCTGGACGTGCGGGATATTTCTGTGTAAGGAAGTGGCATCAATGGTTACAAGGATCGTTTCCGGGGGGGTAACGGATTGGGTAAGGATTCCAGGCGTTCCAGAAAGTGGTTGGTGTCTTTGATGAAGGATGGGAGACTGCATGTAATGGGTTGAAGGTGTTGATCTACGTAGGCAGAGATATGTTCTGTGGGGGCTTGGTAACCAGCTACAATGGGGCAGCCGGGATGATTGGGTTTGTGAATTTTAGGAAGAAGGTAGAAGGTAGGGGTGCGGGGTGTCGGTGGGGTCAGGAGGTTGATGGAGTCAGGTGAAAGGTTTTGCAGGGGGCCTAAGGTTCTGAGGATTCCTTGAAGCTCCGCCTGGACATCAGGAATGGGATTACCTTGGCAAACTTTGTATGTGGTGTTGTCTGAAAGCTGACGCAGTCCCTCACCCACATACTCCCGACGATCAAGTACCACGGTCGTGGAACCCTTGTCCGCCGGAAGGATGACGATGGACCGGTCAGCCTTCAGATCACGGATAGCCTGGGCTTCAGCAGTGGTGATGTTGGGAGTAGGATTAAGGTTTTTTAAGGAGGATTGAGAGGCAAGGCTGGAAGTCAGAAATTCCTGGAAGGTTTGGAGAGGGTGATTTTGAGGAAGAGGAGGTGGGTCCCGCTGTGACAGAGGACGGAAGTGTTCCAGGCAGGGTTCAATTTGGATAGTGTCTTGCTTTTTGATTTTAGTAGACCTAATAGACATTTGATATTGGTACTCCGTGAATTATATCGTGTTATAAATATGACCATTGTTGCCAAAACAGTCTCGTTTATTTGGTGTGTGTTAAAATTGCTGCAATATTAGGCAGGCTTATTTCATTTTATCTAACAGACAGTGACAAAACACATGTAATCAGATCGCCACACCACTCTTGGATACTATTTGTATTAACAGCTTTTTCACAATTCAACGACGACATTTCGATTTTTCATGTAGCAAAAAGTTTGACGAACTTTGATGAGGTAATAGATTCTTTCCCAGAAAGGAAAGCACGCCATGTAAAGCTGTAGCAAGATTAGAGAGGAAGAAAAGCTAGGACTTAAGGTCTTTACTTGTTTTATGTATCCTATATTTAATTTTATGTCAAACAAAACAGCAAGTTATTAGCTAACAGGCAATAAAGAGTGCAAATTTTCTGCAGAGTTCTCATTCTCCCGATTACAAATAATCCCATCCAGTATTAATTGTGTGTTTTTTATTTTTATTTACTTATTTTTTTTTAAGAGGGGCAGGATGTCAAACCGGTCTACTGGGAGCAGGAGAGGCACCACAGGACATTTTAATTTCCACTGTCCTGAATGTAGTTTGATGGCATCCAGTACAAAATATACACGATTCAGTTCCACAGAGCGAAATACAGTGTTGTGCGATAGAAGAATGCTGTATGAAGAGGGGTGGCACTGCGCTCTGTCACATGTAAGACCAAATAATATGTCTTACATTTCCTTGAACATATGTTTTACGTATGAGACATCTTCAGAAAGATGTGCGCTACAGAATGATCATATTTTTGAAAATTCGATTTTTTAAAATTTTTGACGTCTTATCTCAAATGCTCGAGGGAGGGGGCCAGCGGTGGGGGGCTGGGAGGGGAGGGGCGGGGGACGCCACTATCTTAGTATTGCCCCGGTTCGGAAATATCATAGATCCGGGACTGATGTGCAGAGCAGTGAGAATTATAGTGGGGAAGTATGTAGTCTCTACGTGACCTGTGTTTACATTTAATGATTTTGCTATTTACTCTTCGTTTACTGCTCTCACGTCAAATGAAAATAAAATGGATTTCTGTGGGCGGGAGCTGTCAAGTGAATTAAAATACATTCACATAATTACGGAAGGCTAATATACGTTATTAGTTTCAGATTTTATTTCCACTTTTCTGACAGCCATGCATGAATCGCCTTGTAGAACAATGAAGTTATTTTTGTCGGTTTGCAAAAGAAATTTGTTTTTTATTAATATTTTCTGCTGAAGCAGTCAATGTGTTTGATACAGTGTTTAGTTCCACACTATTGGCTAATTTCAACTGCTCGCTGCATTTCAAGTGCACTTTTTCATCTTCTAGCACGTGGCATTATGGCCTAATAAAGAATCAAAAATGAGTTAATACAGTACTGGTACTCCGAGAAAATTTACATTCTGAAACCAACAATGAAAAGCTTAATATCAGGTCGAGGCCTACTTCATTGGGAATCTGGACATACGAATGTGCTCTTTAAGTATGCACTTTAAATGTGCCATTTTAGTATGGTTCACGAAATTCCGATGCTGTTGGAGTATCCTCTGATGTTTTTCTTTTCTTTTATGACATACTGTAAGATCTTTTAATGTTTTACACGTACGAACATATGGGCTTCATGCATCATAGCAGTTGCCAAAGCGCGGTGGTGCCTGTTATCTGGCACTCTCTGACGACTACTGAAACAAACCTATTTGTAACAGGTCGTGGGAAAATATTGCGAATGGTTGGTTGAAAAGCGTTATTTTCAAAGTAAATTTCCTTTTACGCAAGTTGAACTAGGTGCGAGAGTGTACGATGAATTTCTTAAATCAAACAGTATTTGATGACGAGCCAGTTAGAAGAATTTTGAGTCTAGATCAGACATTCATGTTGTTATTATGAACAAATTGATGTATTGCTATGGGAAGCTCTTTCTCCTCTGCGGCAGCTAATTTATTTGTGGAAAACTTTGAGGACAGGTCACTGGACTCGGTTAAAAAATTTACTGGTAAGTTTGTGTGATGTATTTTAAAGTGTAACGTGCAAAAAATGTCAACATTATATGTGAAAACTTAGCTTCTCTTGCAGCTTATTAACCTTAGAGACCAATATTATATGTGTAAGCTTTGCTTTCCTTGTAGCAACACTATGTATATTAATTTAAAACATAACTTTTGCTGTTGGTGTATCCGCGCTACTTAACTCTGATGTTGCCGTTAGCTGACTACATCATGTGTCCTGTGGTCTGATTAACTGCTGTCATCGGCTGGCGGGATCACATTACATGAGCTATGACTGGCTTACAAAAGCGCATCGCAATCTCGATTACAATGGTTCGGAAAGTAACATGCGATGTTTGGTGGAATATGAATTTATATTTTCATAATACGAAAATATGCAATGTACATGTTGCTGCACATCAAAAATCTTTCCGGAGTTTGTTCCCTGAGTTTCGTTTTCTAATGTGCCAGGAAATTCTACACCCGTGTCTACAAACATTACCATTCAAAGGACTGATAAGTTTTACAGTTCCAAGGGAAAATATACTGTCACTTAATAACATGGAAAAAGTATGTTTTCAGCCGGGAGAAAGTGCATTTTGATGCGGGAAAAATCCGGGAATTTTTTTTTTTCGTTGTCCACGTATACACTCTGTTATGGAATAATTTGCATTCATCTTAGCCTACCAATAAAGGTCTTTAACATTACTATGAATCAGAGAGACCTGTGACCATTTGTGCTGCTCTTCTTCATATACATTCAGTTTCTTCTGTTAGTCCAGTTTTGTATGGGTTCCATACATTTCAGCACGTTCTAAGATGAGAAGCACAAACACTATGTAAACTGTCTCCTTTGTTGACCGACAGTATTTTTCCAGTATCCTGCAAATGAAAACTGCCAGCTGTTTTATCTGTGACTGAGCCTATGTGATATTCATACAAATTGTTAAACACAGTGTGTTAGCTGTTATCGATCCTGGTAACTCCATTGGCTGTCTGTTAAGTTTTGGGTTGCTATTGTGTGCTTGGTCTTTAATATACAACATGAAGAAAAGGACCTGCAGCACACTTCTGTGTCACCCCTGAAGCTATTTCTAATTCTGTTGACACTCTGTTCAAGACAACATGCTGCATCTTCCCTACCATGGAATCCTCAATCAGGTCACCAATTTTGTTTCACACTCCACGTGAAAACACTTTCGTTGTGGTATGGAGCCAATTTTGTTTCAGAAGTCAAGAAACATTGCTTCCATCATGATTTCTGTGATTCATGACTTGCAGGATGTTATGTGAGGTAAGTGAAAGTTGAGTTTCACATGATCGGCGTTTTCAGAATATGTGCTGACTGGCCTGGAGGAGATCATTCTCTTTGAGGTAACTCAGTTTGCTTGATCTCAGAATATGTTCTAAGAGTTGACAACAAATGGATGTCAAGGATATTAGACAATAGTTTTGTGGATAACTCCTGTTACCTTTCTTATATAGGTCTGTTACCTTCCTTATATAGGGTTGTGGCCTGTGCTTTTTTTCCCCATCATTAAGCGTAGCTTTTTGTTTGAGGGATCTACAGTATACTGTGGTTGAAAATGGAGCCAGCTCTGCTGAAAATTCTGTATAGTTCGTGACAGGAATGTACTGGGACCTAGAGCTTCATTTAATTGTAGTGATTAAGTGTTTCTCTCATGGAATTATTAGCCAACTTTCACGTGGTTTGAGTTTTTGAGGGCTGTGTTGACAGATTTTGGCTGGAAAATTGCAATGAAACTCATTATTTAACAAGGGTTCTGTCTAAAACCCATTGTTTGTATCTTCTACCTGAAACAAACTTATTAGCAACATGTAGCTCCATGTATATAGATCTGTAAAGCATGCTAACTGCTTGCCAGTCAGATAACTGATGTTTCTGTACCTTTTGTTATTATTGTTGCCTGTATAGTAATTTACATTGATATTTGCACTTATATATTTTGCTTAATCTCTTTCTGTCACTGTCTTCTATTAAGTGTTTTGTGTGTTTCATCTGTTTGGTGAGTAGTGATCTACCCACTTATACACAGGTGCAATGACTGTGTGTTGATAACTGCTGTCTTGATATAACTATAAATACGACTGATGCTGTCCTAACTATCAGCAACATAACTTTGTATGAGGAGGGGCAAACCTTAAGTTATTTCATCCTTAGTATTTTTTCCAGTTGAAAACACCATGTTTGTTCCATACTGATCTCCAGTTGCCTTTTTTCCTACTGGATATAGACAAAGTAAAGTGCTTGTGGAAAGATCTACCAAGAGCCATTGTCTGGCATGGTGCATCAGCATGCGTATAGTATGCATCTCTGGTTGCGCAATGAATTTTTAGTGTTTATTTTTTCTGTTTGTGTGCTGACATTTATTCTGCCACTGTAGTGTTCATAATGGGTGACATCAGGAAGATACAAAAATATTGAGTAAACAACCAAGAATGATATCCTTCCATGTATATTTTTTAGAGAACAGTGTTAAAAGAATGCTGTCCATCTGACACTGTCGTATACCTGCCTTTTTAAGTGCACGCCATTATGAAAGGGCATGATGAAAAATGCCTCTGAATTATTTATGTGAAAACTCATGAATTTTTTAAAATAAAACGAAGTTCATTTTCATTCTACATCTCCCTTCTTATTGTCTACACATTTGCAGCCCTCTGCTGCTAGATGGCTATGAATTATAGCATCTAGCATGATATAATGTAACTATTTCAGCGCATGAGAAACAGCATGCTGTAATTGAGCTTCTGATGCAAAGAGTTCGTCCACACATCAAGCACCCTTTTCTTCAGAATGACAATTCCAGACCACACAAGTGAGATCAGACATCTGCAACAATCAGATATCGTGGGTTCGCTGTCATTGATTATCCTCCATGCAGTCTCTACTTTGGCCCCATCAGATTTTATCTGCTTTCAAAACTTGAAGACCTTCGAGGACTTCACTTTGGTAGTGCTAAAATGGGGCAATCAGAGGTGAACTTGTGGCGCTATCAACAAAGTCAAACATTCTACAGTGGCTGTCTCAACAAACTGGAATGTTAATTTTATTTAAAAAGCTTTGAGATTTCACATAAATTCATAACCATTAGATTTCAGCATGTTCTTGTAGTATAAGGCATATCACCTCAATGATTCCACTTTTTGTGACTATATTTGACGTAATATATTTTTTTTCATGATTGTGTGTGGCATGTAGTACTGAAAATCAAATTTTTTATTACGTTGTCATTCCTTACATGCTTCTGACATTCACCTGTTCTAATTATGGCTGATGCTGTGATTTCAATTTGAATCTACAAATTTCAGATAATTTAACTTTCTGTGCTTTGGCTTATGGCACCAACTCTTAGTAAAATTTGTCAGCTTGAATAGGTGAACTTTTCAATGCAATTCTTATGTTTATTGCCCATGGCCCTTCTTAACCCTGACTATTAAGATTTATCTTGACATTTCTATCTTAACATTCTTGTTGGTCCCAGAACGGAAGATTTTTTGTTTCAGTTTGTCTTCTATCGCTAATTTAGGGAAAAATTAATTTATGTGGGACATTCTGATTATTTCTTTTTAGAACTAGGTTTTGAATTCATTGCAGTCCAAGCAATTATTAAATATGCTAAAAAGTGTTATTTGTGATGTTGTGAGTTGTTATTGTAACAAATTTATCTATGGAAAGGACAGGCAACATTATCATTTCTTAATATACAGGAATTCGGATGGGTTGACACCAGTACATGTTGCTGCTGCTTGGGGCCATGCAGATCTGCTGAGGCTTTTGCTTCTGAATGGTGGGGATCCATGGCTTCAGGATAATGAAAGCTGTACTGCATTTCATTATGCTGTCCAGGAGGCTCATTGGAATGTAGCTGAAGTACTTCATCAGTTTCATTTGAAAGATATTTCTCTGCAGCAAGCCAATAACAGCTCCATTGAGAAACCAAAGTATGAGGTAAATCTTGGTAAGTTTGGTAATATTTGTTTGGAATAATCAGATTGCTTGACACAACTTATTAGTTCTGAGGTGATACTGGTGTTGTTCGACTAGTTCCTGCAGATTCCAGAGAAAGGTACGATGTATCACTTAGACAGCAGCTACACTACAGCCTGTATATAAAATTTTTTTTGAATAAGTTATTGTTGAAACTTTTAGGTTTTATGTAGAATGAAATAAAAGACAAAAAAGATTGGAAATTCAGCCTGAATGATTGGTGCTGAGCAACTCCATAATGTGAAGTAAGTATGTGCTTTCACCACAATCACCACTTCATCCTGCCCCCCCCCCCCCCCCTCTTCTTTGCCCTCCCATTCCCACCCCGCCCCTGCCCCTGCCCCTGCCCCTGCCCGCGCCCCCATCCCCATCCCCGCCCCCCCACCCCCAACCCCCAACCATCTCTTCTTCCTCCTTACGGAACAAGGTTCTAACATTGAATAGGCCTGTGGACTGTCTGTCTGGAGATAGGATGATTGAACCCACACAGTCCAGATTAAAAGTTCCCATGTTTTCCCAGCACACATTAAGCAGATACTAAAATACGAGGGCAACCACCGATAGGCTATAAATAAAAGAAAAGTTCATAGAAAACAATTATTTTATTACCAAAAGTTTTGTACACTTATGATTACTTTTCAACATAATCACCGAAAGGATTGAGAAATTTATCGTACCTGTGAAAAAGCTTCGCAATACCCTCTTCAAAAAATGTTGCCGCCAATGATTACAAATGAGCATTGATGTTTTGAAGATCATGTTGGTTTGAAAGTGCTGCCCTCCTAGCCAAGTCTTCAGTTCAGGGATAAGGTGAAAGTTGCTGGGTGCCAGGTCAGGACTGTGCGGCTGATGATCGAAAATGTCCCATTGAAATTGTTCAAGGAGACGTTGGGTTGTGCCAGCAGTGTGTGGGTGAATGTTGTCATGGATCAACACAATTCCGGTCAGCATTCCTCTTAATTTGCTTTGAATGGTTCTCCGCAAACGTCGTAAAGTTTCACAATAAGCAGCTGCATTGATAGTGGTTCTGGGCTGCATAAACTGTAGAAGCAACACACCGTTTTGGTCCCAAAACATGCTATCAATAACCTTTCTGTTGTTGAATGTTTGTTTGAATTTGTTTGATATGTTTGGTGAATTTGGATGCATCCATTGTTGTGATTGTCATTTTGTTTCTGGTGTGTCGTATTCAATCCAAGTTTCATCTCCAGTAACAGTTGTTTTCGAAATGTTCTCTCCTCCATTGTGATTACGGACAAGGTAATTTAAAGCTGATGCCATTCGGTGACTTGTGGGCGTCTGTCAACATTTTTGGAACCCAATGAACTACAAAGTTTTTCGTAGCATAAATGTTCAGTAATGATAGTGTACGACAGATCTTGAAACTTCTGGAATTTCCGTAAACAAAGAAGTTATGGTGAATCTACGATTTTTCTCTAACCATTCTGTCAACTTGTTCAACAAGGTTGGCTGTAACGACATACTTGCACCCTTGGCTCCCTTCGTCATGAGCATCATTTCAGCCATCTTTAAACGTTCGTTACCATTCACTTACAACACCATCCGTCATGAAGTTATTACCGTACACTCGGCTCATTCTCCGATGAATTTCTCCTGCACTATTCCCTTCAGCTTGCAGAAACTGAATTACACTTTGTAATTCACACTTGGTGGGAGCAACAATGATGGCAGCCATGTTTACATGGCTGTAGTGCAACGTAGGCTGATGTCTTGAGGTCGGCAATGGCGGAGTGTGTAGTGCTGGGGCGGGGGCGGGGGGGGGGGGGGGGGGGGGGAGGTTGGAAAAAAAAAGCCTCTCTTGTTTCCTTTCAAAGGGTTGTGGCTGAATTTCCATTCCTTTCCTTGTTCAGAGAGCTTGTGTTCAGCCTGTAACAACTAAATTGTTGAGAGTACTTCAAGGTCTAATCTTCTACTCTTTTGTCTTCCCTCTTGTCCTCCTCCCACTGCTTACTTCCTCCCTTATTCTTCATTCTTTCCCAATGCAAATTTGAAATAGCTCCAGCTGCGTAAAATTAAATCAACTCTATTCTTAAGAATTTGTTGTATTCATTTACATTGTGCCATTTGTTTATTTTCAGTTACTATTTTACATCTAATAGTTCCTGTCTCTTAAATGCTGTTGCTTTAATTGTTATTAAGTGGAATTAGTGAGATAGCATATGTAAGTATTCATTAAGTCAGCTGTTATTAATCCATCACCAACAAATGAAACAGTCATTATGTATTTAATATTGGTTACGTTTTGTGTGTATTTCTTATTATTATTAAACTGTATTTGCAACCTGTGACTCCTCGTTGTGTTTTACAACTCTTTCTTGGCAGGGGAACAGAAATGTATGATTGTATTTTATCTGAATTTTGGATCATCACATTTTGTCCGGTGACAAATTGGATATCACTGCAATGCGTTTCTCTTCTTACGTCATCACAAGTTTACAATTTCCTTGCAGAATAGTTACCAATCTTTTGATTAAAATTATGTAGCTGGTGTCTTGTAACAAATAAGCCAGGCAACACAATCAATACAGTTTAAATTGCTCTTTTTTATGTACTGTATTGCTTCGTTACTGGCACTGATACTGTAACTGTAGCACCAGTCAGTTTGCAAAATAAACTCAAGGACTTGCTCACAATTTATGAGAAACTGAACTGTTCATGTGTGTGTACACACTTGCTAATAAAACTTCACTGCTCGCATATGTCATTAGCGGAAAAATTCCAGTCTGCAATGAAACTGCTCAATGATAAGTGCCTAGCATTACAAAAGGCGAAATCTTCTAAAGTACATTGTGCACTTAGACTAATCAAAGCTACAAACTATTACAGTGCAGCCAGTTGCCACCCAAAATCAATCACTGACTCTGTTAGTGTGAAGGATACAGAGCTCCTTTATCTGTCGGTAAACCCGAGATCAAGATTCTCTAGAGCCTTACAGAAGTCATCCAGTCCAGGACGCACAGCATCTGCTACATGAAATGTTTTGACTCTTTAAAGCCCTTTCTCACCACTCATCAGTTCCCATCTAAATTATGCGATGTCACTATTACACCCTTGTAATTGATCTGCTATTGGCTGTAGCATCTGTAGCTCCCCCATCTTCGCACTCTGTCATAGTGCCATGCAGTAAGTTGCAAATTTGCAAAACTTTGAAGCACTTGGCCAACTTTAACAACTATAATCAAACAAAAGTTATGTACTTCCATGAATGTTTCACCAGATAAAAGAATCTCAGGTTCAATAATGTCTGAATTTGTTGTCTGAACCAAGTACAGGAACAGTGCAATTGTTTTGATTTGTGTTCTGATCTCTGCAGCTGTCAGAGGATAATGAAATATGTTGTATATTTGGTTGAATCTGTTTAATCCATCTCATGATACAGGTACAGATTTCTGAGCTACCTCACTTTCAGTTCAATCCGAGCATAGCAGAATGCATCATTTGTCTAAGAAAGTTCATAGATAGTCAAATTGTTTGCTCATATTTTCAGACTACAGGACATTTAACTGACTTCACTTGCAAGACAGACTGTAAATGAAATGAGTCAAGGATACAGAGCTCTTGCCTGCTTTACATCTTCCATAATCAGTAGCTATTTCTTGATTGCACTCATTTTTCCTTGCAATATGCTCATTATACTCTTTTTTTCCATTGCTTTCTTTTCTTCATAATTATATGCTTTCTCATGACTCACACATTTTTGACATTGATCCTTTTTAAGTTTGCATAAGGCAAGACTGTAGTTCTGATCAAATGGTCTTCTAAAAGTTATTTTGCTGGCTGGTTTGAAGTCCATACATTCTTCCTTATATGGACTGTATATTTTTGATATGCTTACAAGGGGAGGCCCTGCTGTTGGAATCACTGATTTATTTCAAACTTTGTACACCTTTAGTAAGTCATTAAAACAACATAAAGTGCAAGTAGCAAGATGCACTACTATAGAGTTCCAAGAAAGTCGCAAGAGAAGTTTTATGCGTCTGTTATGTACCTGATGTATGTGTGCGAAGGTGCCGATTCTAAGAAGTTGGTATGGTAATGTGGTTAGCCTACGCAGTTCACAAGACAGTCGAACACAGTTCGAATCTGTCTTGCATGTTACGCTGTCTTCCACCTTTAAGCTCTCAGGTTTTCAAATCTTGTCCAGTGCAGCCCCCCAACAATCAGTCTTTCCTTCTCATCCTGTCTGGTAAGTCTCTCGTGACCTGCGATTCTGGGCGACTTTCCCAGAATCTACCTCTTTTCCTAGACCTCTCCAGTCCTCCTCCTTCACCCTTCTTCCTTCCCCTTCAACCCTTTCACCTGAAGGAGGATCCACTGGCTCCGAAAGTTTGCCTAGTTATAATCTTTTTTGTGTGTTCTGCCACTGCTTGGTGAGTACTTTTTTTTATCCAGCCAATCATCTTATTTTTTTTCAAAAATTGATTGTTTTTGTTGTCCTGAACTTTCACATGAGAAACAGAAATTTACGCGCATCTATTATTCTCACCAAATCCTCGAAAAAATATATAAAATGAATATTGAAGAAGTTACCTTTTTATTTACTTTTCACCTTTCACTGACATATTGGAGGTCAGCATTCACATTTGTTTTAAAAATATGAATTTAAGTTTCTTGTGTGATGTTTCTGTTTCTCTGTATTGGAAACAACAGTATGAAGGCAGGGTCATTCAACATCATATCATGCATGTCATGTCACCCATCACCTTAGATTTTCATGAAACTGTGCACTTTTTCTTATGCTTATAATGTAAGAACATGCACAATCTTTTTGCTCTCAGACTAAAACATTTTTAATATTAAACAATAGAAACTCCATGATGGAATATAACAATATTAGAGAAAGAAAGTTGCTACTTACCATATACCAGAGATGCTAAGTTGCAGACAGGCACAACAAAAAGATTCTCACAGAACCGATGGACGCTGAGGCTGCCGTCACGCCGCCGCTGCCGTTGCCCATGGAGGTCGTTGCTCCCCTCCTTATCTGAGCATACCCAGCAGCGATGCATGGTGGCGGTGGCACCGCTGTCGGAGTCGTGGGCTGAGGCGGCAGAAGCCACGAAGCCTCCAATTCTGGCGGAAACAACCAGCGGCAGAAAACTGAGGATGCCACAAATGAATCTGGTTCCGGAGTCCCTTGACAGTGCTATGCTGCAGCAACCAGAAATGAGAAATAAGGCATGGCCAAGCCGGCGAAGAATGCGCCCCTGCTCCCAGCGCTGCCTGCCAGAGAAAACGCGATAGAACACCAAACACACGGTGTGAAGCCAGAACGAGGTGAAGCAGCGGGATCGCATGGTGGCGGGTGCAAAAGCTGCAGGAGTGACCGATGGGCGCGGCCATGTAGCAATTCCACTGGGGAATGGGTGCCGTGCGGCTGAGAGCGATATGAAGCAAGGAAAGTCCAGAGTGCTCACTCGCGAGAGTGCGTGGCTTGCAACTTACTCATCTGCGCTTTAAACGTACGCACAAAGTGTTCAGCCTCACTGATTGACTGGGGATGTAACGGGGCTGAGGTCAGATGGTGAATGAATGCCATTAGCAGCACAGAACGCTCCCAACTCTGAGGACACGAATTGGGGGCCATTGTCAGAGACAATAACTTCAGGAAGGCCCTCAATGCAAAAAATAGATGTTAAAACCCGAACAGTACTTGCAGATGTAGAAGAAGACATAGGTACAACAAAGGGGAAGTTGCTGTACGCATAAATAACTATCAACCAGCGGGTGTCTCAGAAAGGACCTGCAAAATCAATATGAACGTGCTGCCAAGGTGCAGTAGAAGTCAGCCACGCAGAGAAGTGCTGGCAGGGAGCAGATTGATGCTCCGTGCAAGAGTGACAGTTAGCAAGCAAATTCTCAATTTGTTTATCAATGCCTACTCAAGTGCAGTGATGATGTGTTAATTGCTTCATCTGCACTATACCCCCAGAATTTCAGATTGCAACGAATGAGGTACAACCACATGAGACTGATCATTGTCAGTTCGTAACAAGATAACGCCATGGTGTACAGACAAGTTGTGACGTTGTGCAAAGTAATGTCGAACAAGTGGATCTCGAATCTGCGAAGCAGATGGAGTCCATTGAGTACGAATATACTGCAAAAGAATCTGCAAAGAAGCGTCAGTGGCTGTCACGGAAGCAATGCGACGAAAATCCACCGGAGGCCCATCAGCTAATTCCTTATCTTGCAAATCAATAAACATGCATGACCATTCGGAAGAATCAAACTCTTCGTCAGGACTGATAGGGAGACAGGACAAAGGCATCAGCATTGCAATGCTGGGCCATAGGCCTTAACAAGATTTCGTGATTGTAGTTAGACAAAAACAAAGACCAATGTTGCAACTTTTGTGCAGTACGGGCCGGTACTGGCTTTGACGGGTGAAACATCATCATCAAAGGCTTATGGTCGGTGACCAAATAGAACTTGCGACCGTACAAAAAAATCATGAAACTTTGACATTCCATAGACAATAGCTAAAGCTTCTTTCTTGATTTGAGAACAGTTTTGCTGGGCAGAATTGAGCAACTTAGACGCAAAAGCGAATTAATGCGGTTAGGGAGAACCGCTCCAATGCTGTGAGAGGATGCATCAACAGCCAAAACAACTGGGTTGGGGGGATCGACAGGAATCAAACAGAGATCACTCAACAAAGCAGATTTGAGCTTGTGGAAAGTAGCGTCACATTCCGAAGACCAAGCAAAAGGAATGTTCTTACACTGAAGATGATGCAAAGGCACTGCAATCTGTGCTGAATATAATATATGATTTTTGCCCAACACAGACGGAAGTTCTTTCAAGTTCCTGGGCACTGGCAAGTCTCTAATAGCACTGAGATGTGACGGCGAGCGGTGGATACCTTGTCCATTAATCATATGTCCTAAATACTGAATCTCAGTTTGAAAAAATTTGCACTTATCTCTGTTACACTTTAGTCGTGCCTGCAAAAGTACTGTAAATAAGGCACACAAATTCTGTAAATGTTTACCTGATACAACTATATCGTCCACGTAATTTGAGCAACCAGGGACAGTGGCAAACAACTGCTGCAAGTAAGGCTGCGTTCACACTGCCGACCGGGCCGGCCAGGGATGACGCGTACTGGCTCGGCTCGTGCCTAGCCAGCTCAGGCCGACGTGTAGTACATTCACATTGCGCGCCGGGACGGTGAAATGGAGGAAAATCCACTTCTCCGATTTTCATGTTTTAAAAACTCTTAACCATATATAAGACTTCGCCACATCGTTTTATGAACTTATTTTTTCCTTAAAAGCGTTACTTACGTCGTGAAATAAGAAAAAGTCTACTTTTCGTTTCGCGTGATTTCTTAGTTTCGTAACGCTTCTCAACCGATTTTGAAGAAAGTGTGCGGCTAAAAAATCTGATTTTTTGTACACGTTGTATTGTAACATCTTAGCTTCGTATTGAATCATTTATCTTTCCATATTTCTTAACAGTCATTGTGAAATGATGCTATTTGTCAACGTTGTGCACTTGATTTACAAATCTTGTAGTGAAAAAGTTATGTAGCAGGTAGCTTACTGTTAGATCCGTTTTAGACCATACATTGTTGGAAATGAAATGTAGCTAAAAGTACCAAAAAGTTTTTGTAATGATAATGATAATGATACTGATATCTGTCTCTGGTCACAAGTAATGCGAGCTACTCAGTGGCGTCAGTGCCGCGTCCGCAAGCCACGGAGTTCGCGCGGTTACAGCTTGGTTTAGTGTAGTCATATAATGCAGGACAGAAAAAAACTAATTACTTGTGATCAGCGCAGACCTAGTGTCGGACCCTCGTATTATTTTAATGGTCTCATTGTCTAGATAAATCCAAATGTATAATAATTTTTCCCCCCGGCTACTGGACAATCATCTGCTATGCTTTTATAATTGGCCACACGTTGCATCACAAAAGACAAACAATTATTTGTCATCAACATCCTACAATTAGTATAATGTACATTTCGTATTTCGAACTAAAAGATAAGAATATATTAATCTAAGAAGAGATCTTGCACCTGATGCATTGTAAAACTAATCACAAAAGCAAACTGGAGATTTGTGATACCTTTACTGCAGAAACTGAAGCGCAATTCTGTAGTCTCGTTGTCTACTTTGACAGAAAAAATAATGGGGAGTTAATGAAACTACTGTAGATCGACACAGATGTGCGTTTCATTGTTCTTCATTGTCTTTTTTTTTTTTTTTCTTCCTTGGTGGGCTGCGCTGCATTGTCAAGGTAATCACCACTCTTTGGCTAAATGGCTGTTAGCTGCCGGAGGCCAAATAAATAAATTTAAAAAAGATCCCCACCCTTCGACAGCTGACAAGCAAGTCAGTAGAAAACGTAGCTGCAGTCAACAGTTGCTCGCCTTTAGCTAGTCTGTGCTGTCGTGTAGAACAATGTCTTCACTCTTTTATTGGTATTGTTTTGACTCTGCAGTAACTCATAGAGTTTTGAAGTACAGAAGAACTAGGGGGTTATGGATTCATCCCATAAATAGCGACAGACATTTAGGAGAGTTTTTTCTTTACATGAAGAACTTAAAAACTGTCCTGAAAAATTTTATTCATATTACAGAATGAATCATAATACATTTCAGTATGTGCTGCAGAACATTCAAGACAAAATTTCAAAATAGAACACAAATTTTCGCAGAAGTATAACAGCAGAAGAAAAATTGTGTATAACGATAGGGTAAGATTCGTTAGTATACACTTTTTGGTTTGCAGTAGAACTTTGTACGGCATTCACTACCTCCAATTAATTGTAGTCATGCTTTTGTATTTTAAATTTCACAAATGCTTACCTCTGAGGGGAAGAGAGTTTATGGGACTCCTGAGAATCATTAGGAAGTAATTAGCTTCGTCATTTTGGGTAATGTCTTGCTGTGCCTTCAACGAAGAATCACAGAAACACTCCTTCAGAATTTTCCAAGTTTTTTCTTCTTTTTTCTTCATGATGCAGCACTTGGCAGTGGTGATGGTTCATCATGTGGAGCCACTGATGACCCCACATAATTCTTTTCATTACCTTGTAAGATAGACAGATTGATAGGCGAAGAGTTTTGAGATAATGCCCTTTGACTCAGTGGTTCTATTTCCACTGATAAGGAACTGTGCATAGCTCTTGGAACTCAGGAAAATCATATGACAGAAGAAAGCCCGAGTGGAATTGCATTTTAGTATACTATTCCCTGGATCACATGACCTTATTTTGCCAAGTTATAAAAGTTATTCTCTGTAACTGTCTCTCAGGTCTTTGCATTTCGATTTCATTATTCTAATTGAAAGAATATAGAAGGATGCAAGAAAATGTCTCTTTAATTATTTATTGTTGTATAACTGTGAAATGACATGGACTAAGTAAATATCTACCGTGCAAACAAAACTGTAAAAACTTCGCCCAACACCACACTTACGTAACACATTTTACGATTTTTTTACTCAGGTATCTGTCCACTGGCATCCCCTTTCATGCACTAGCATCGTCATTCCGATTAGGAGTGTCCACCGTATCAGTGGTGGTGAAAGACGTTTGTATGGTCATATGGGAGTCACTTGCTCCCATTCATTTACCAACTCCAACTGTTTCTCGATTTAAAGAAATTGCCAGTGAAATGCATACGAGATGGGGATTTCCAAACTGTGTTGTATGTATAGACGGGAAGCACATGCGTGTCCAATGTCCTAAACTTTCTGGCAGCATGTTTTACAATTACAAACAGTATTATCTGATTGTACTCCAAGCAGTTGCTGATGCAAATTACAAATTTATAGCTGTAGATGTTGGTGCCTACGGTAAACAGTCTGATGCAGGCGTGTTTAAAGAAAGTATGTTAGATAAGAAACTTACAAATGGGGAGCTGTTATTACCGCCACCAACAAGACTTAAAGGAATGTGTCAGGAACTACCGTACGTCATTTTGATGAGACCTTTTCCTCGCAGAAATTTGAACAACGAGAAGATTCTATACAGTGATATGCATTCCAGAGCAAGAAAAGTTGTTGAATGTGCATTTGGTATAATGACCAATAAATGGAGACTACTGAGGAAGGAAATTGAAACATCCATTAACGTAGCTGATCACATAGTCAAGTGCATTTGTCTACTTCATAATATTGTCATTGACAGAGAAGGATGCAATGTTGAAGCTGAAAAGTTTTGTAACAACGCTGATATGCAGACAGCTGGTGCCACATTCAACAGAAATTCCACATTACGGTCGAAAACTGTCAGGAACACTTTTGTTGAATATTTCGTTAAAAATGCAACTTAAAATAATTAAAAAACCTTTCAAAAATAAATTTTGGAATTGAAAGTACTTAGCTATTTACTGTATTTTTGTGTATCTCATTTCATCGTCAATAAAACAAATAAAACTATAAAGGAAAATAATTTATATTTGTGTGTACTATCTGAAACACACTCCTTGGTTACTTCGTTCCATAATCTGGAAACTGCATAGTTACTGTCATACTAGCCGAACACAAGTTAATGTCATATATATGTTATTCTGCATTCATTAAAGTAAGAACATCGCAAAAAGATGTCACAGACAACAGCTTATAGTAACGTGCCACAGCATGACTTCACAATGCATTGTCATCTGGTAGGGACACATTTCCGTCCCTCAGTGACACTCATATCTGTCTCCGTTGACAAGTAATTGCGAACTATTCAGTGGCGGCAATGCCGCGATCGCTGGCAAGCTATTGTTGTAAATGCATGTACACACGGTAGATTAAATAAATGAAGTAAAAGTAATTTCGCATGTATCATTATAATAAACGTAATTTATCCTCACTGATTGTGAAATGTGAGGTAACATCTTAAAATAAGACATGTGCAGTCATACTTGTGATGAAAGCAGAAGGGAGACGAGCGATGCGTGTACTGCAGAAGCTGCCGGCAATATTAAACACTTGAGATGTCGCCGGCTCGGTCTGGGAGGCTCACGCCGTGTCGGCGCGGCCCGGCCGCCAGTGTGAACACCGCAATTCAAAACCGTGTGCTTGATATCAAAGCGGGCAGCGGCCCGGCCCGGCCAGGCTTGGCTCGGCCCGGCCGGCAGTGTGAACGCAGCCTAAGACTAAAAAGTAGCAGGAGCCGAAGCACAACCAAACAGAAGGCGGCGAAACTTGAAAAATCCAAGGTGGGTGTTGATCTTAAATTAGCACTGTGACTGTTCGTCGAGCGGAATCTGAAAGTATGCGTCCTGCTAGTCAATCGTGGAAAAGAATTTTTCCACACCAAGCTTATCAAAAATGTCTTCAGGATGCGGTAAGGGAAACGCAGCTACCACTGTCTGGGGATTTACTGTAGACTTAGTCAGCACAAATACAGAGATGACCATTTGGTTTCTTCACACACACTATAGGCGAAGCAGAAACAGGTTCAATGACACCACTGTCTTGCAAATGCACAAGTTCAGCAGCTACAGCGTCGCACAGTGCGTGCTGTACCAGACGTGCTCGCCCGAAAATAGGTGTGGCATTGTCTTTAACTACAACATGCACTGCAAAGTCTGTGGCACAACCAAGGCCATCAGAAAACAGTTCAGTAAAATCATCGCATAGTGCGGCAACACTGTCTGCATGGCCACTAGTGTTGATACAAAGTACATTGTCCTGAATTGCGAGGCCAAAAAGTTCAAATGCGTCCATGCCAAAAATGTTCGTAGCATCACTCGAGCGGAGCACATGGAAAGACACTGTACGGGGTGTTGCACCGTACGTGGCTTGCAAACTACACACGCCGAGCACTGAGATTTCCTGTCCAGTAAAAGCAGTCAGTGTGGAATGTGAACGACGAAGCGGGGGCGAGCCAAGCAAGTCATACGTCGATCTGTTCAGGAAAGAAAATGACGCACCAGTGTCCAGCTGCATGCGAACAGAACGTCCGCAAATGTTCAAAGTTACAAAAAGTTTCCTCGCATTGTGCTGAATGTGAGAGGAAGTGTCTGACAAAACTTTATTCACATGACGAGCTGTAGAAGCACATGAAGCAGAAGGCCCTGCCTCTGATGGGATAGGGAATGCCTCTGACCAGATTGGGTTAGGTTGTGGTGGGACGATGTGTGGGATAGGTCTTGCATCTAAGTGTTTGCAGGGACATGACACATGAGGTAAGGGGTTGGGAACAGGTGTGGAGTAGGGATGGACAAGGATATCGCATAGGTCTGGTGGGTGGCAGAATACCATTCATAATAAGGCAGTGCTTACCGAAAACAGTAAGGAGATTCTGAGTTTCTGTATTGAGTTGCAAGCTGTAATTGGCACAGCTGAACTGTTTGATTTTAGGAAAAGAACCAGTTCTGTTAGACACCCCAGTGCCGAGGGGAGATAACTGATGTCATGAGGTAAATAAAACTGGAAATAGTGCATTACTGAAGGAAAATATGTTAAATGCAGTGCGCTATTGCATATCATCTACTTGAACCATTCATTTCCGAGCTAACTGTTTCTCTGCGGCCATTCCAGGGTTGAGATGCTCATTCATTTAAGACCCAAAGAACTAAGTGTTAAATCTTTAGAGAGCTTGTGAACAGGAGAGTCAGTCTTCAGTGATGGGTAGTGTAGTGCAATGTGATGATCATTGTCAGTGACATACAGAATGTGTTCTGTATATCACTCATCTTCTTGATGCAGATGGGCCAACTCCTCATAATTATTCATTTTATGTATTTTTCCAGGATTTGGTGAGAATCATAGTTTGTGTGTAAATTTTTGCTTCTCATGTGAAAGTACTCACCAAACGGTGGCAGAACACATACATAAAAGATTATAATTAGGAAAACTTTCAGAGCCAGTAGATCCTCCTTCAGGTGGAGGTCTAAGATAAGGGGTAGATTTTGGGAAAGTCACCCAGAATCACGGGTCAGGAGAGACTTACCAGACGGGATGAGAAGGAAAGACTGATTGTTGGGGACTGCACTGGACAAGATTTGAAAACCTGAGATCTTAAAGGTGGAAGACAGGGTAACATGCAAGACAGAAATTACTGCTTAAACATTGTGCATGAATTAATAAGAGTGAAAAGCTAAGTCTATTATGCATAACAGAGGAGGAAGGCGGTGGCAAAAAATGGACAGGTAAGAAAACGAAATGTGTAGAAAACTAAAGAAGGCGGAAAAAATTAACATAATTAAGGCCAGGTGGGTGGCGAGAACCGAGGACATGTTGTAACACTAGTCCTCACATGTGGAGTTCTGAGAAAAATGGTGTCTGGAGGAAGGATCCAGATGGAATTGGCACCAAGGTCACAATTGTCATGTTGTAGAACATGCTATGCTACAGGATATTGCTTGTTGCCAATATACACCCTCTACCTATGCCCATTCATCCTAACTGATAATTTGGTGGTTGTCATGCCAATTTAGAAGGCCGAACAGTGTTTAGATAATAGTTAGTGTACGACCTGTCGTTTCACAGGTGGCTCTCCCTTTTGATAGTGTGTTTTGCCAGTTGTAGGAGTGATGTAGGTGGTGGTATCAGGGTGCATAGGACAAGTCTTGTAGCGGGGACAGTCACAGGGGTAGGAGCCATAGGGTAGGGAGATGGGTGCAGAACGGGAGCATAGGGGCTGACAAGAATATTGCGGAGATTGGGAGGGCAACAAAAAGCTATTCTAGATGCCTTCTATCTGAGATTTTGCCCACCACATCTAGAATAGCTTTTTGTTGCCTTCCCAATCTCCACAGCATTCTTGTCAGACCCTATGCTCCTTCTGCACCCATCTCCCTAACCTGTGGCTCCTATCCCTGTGACTGTTCCCACTGCAAGACTTGCTCTATGCACCCTCCTACCATACCACCACCTGTACTAAAGTGCGCGTCATATATCCTGGCGGCCGAGTTTAGGTTCGTTCTGCGCATCTGACGTCACAAAACACAGTCAGCCAATGAACAGAGAACGACGTTGCCAGATCTCGACAGCAGTGCAGAGCACGGACGAGTGTCTTCAGTTTTAGAAACGTTCAGTCATAAATAAAGTAATAGAACAAAAGCAATGTCTTGATAGCAGACTTTCTTTTACAGAAAGTTTGGAAAAAGCATTCTTTATACCAATTGCTTCATATTCTATTAATTAATTAAACCAAACAAGCAATAAGACTCCTAATTCAGGCGATAGCAAGGAAAGGTGTTTGTTTCAATCTCACGAATTGCTTTTTGGCAATAAAGAACAGCGGTAATTGTATATTTCCTATTGTACTTCGACGAAGCGTGAGTAATTCATAGTCATACCAACAGTGTTTATAAGTAGATGCGTGAGGTGTTAGAGTCCTTATGGAGTTACACTGTTCGATGAGCTGAGGTAGCGGAACGGTTAAGGTGTTGGGCTGCCAAGTGAAAGGTTATGAGTTCAAACCTTGTGTGGTGCTTAATATTTTCTTTATTTAAAAACAATATTGGAGTGCCTTACTTCACGAATTTTATTCGTTTGAATGAAATTTCTAGTGCTTTGCCTCTTCATTAACTTTTTCGCTGCTGCAGACACGTGCTCCCCGCATTCCGCGCTGTCCACGATTTTGTCGTCACTGCACTTCTCGCCTGTGCAGACACATGGTGTTCCCACTGCTTTGACACACTTATCATTCGATTTCACAAAAACTATTGGCCAAAAAATTTGATTTTTTACACGTCTTCTTGCCTGATACCTTCCCCCCATAAATGACTTAATTTTGTTTTGATGTGCAGCATTAAATGTAGTAAACCATTGCACGAAATTTTGAAGAGTTTGCAGAGGTAAAAGTCCATAGCGTATACTTTCCGTATGGTCGATTTTAGTTGCCACAATGTTGAGAATGAAATGTGGACAAGATACCTAAATTTCATATGGAATTTACTGTATAAGAATATCTCATTTAATTTAAGTGCCACATAGGTGTCGTATGTGATATTGAGAAATATTCAGTCTTTCGCGACTGTAATAAAAGTTTGGCTTTATTTTAAAGCACTTCCATCGGAGAAAGGTATGGCACAGACACAATGGTATTCATGTTCTATTTCTTGTTTTTGTTCCACAGTCGCAGTTTTACCAATGGTATTGAAATATATCCCTCTTCTGCAACTGTAATAAGCGACTTATTTAGACCAGACACGTTTCTCTCTTTTGAAGCATCATAAGAGGACTGTATTTTGTGTCCTCCATTGCCAAGTCACCTTTCGTAGTTTTGTGCTGCGGTAGCACAATATTCAACGTCTGTGTTGGCTCATCAGTGTTTTAGCAAATAAATGCTGTTTGTGTGTGCCACACACAAAATTATATTTGACATAGCTCTGAGCACTTCACTGACAGACGGTATATTCAAGTCCTAATGTTTTTGTAAGTCCACAGTTTTGTTTAATGTGTTTTGTCTACTTCCTTTTGATTGATTGAAGTGCTTTAAAATAAAGCGAAACGTGCCCAGTGTAAGTAAAACTTTTGTTACAGTCGCGAAAGGTGGAATTATTCTCAATATTACATACGACACCTATGCGGTACTTAAATTAAATGAAATATATAGGTATCTTATCCACATATCATTCTCAACATTGTGGCAACTAAAATCGACCATACGGAAAGTATACTCTATGGACTTTTACCTCTGCAAACTCTTCAAAATTTCGTGCAAAGGTTTACTATATTTAATGCTGCATAGTAACTGCGTTGAACATCGAAACAAAATTAAGTCATTTATGGGGGGAAGGTATCAGTCAAGAAGATAGGTAAAAATCTAATTTTTGAGCCAAATAGTTTTTGTGGAATCGAATGATAAAAGAGTGTCAAAGCAGTCGGAACACAATGTGTCTGCACAGGCGAGCAGTGCAGTGACAAAATCGCCCACAGCGCGGAATGCAGGGAGCACGTCTTTGTAGCAGCGAAAGGGTTAATGCGGCCGTGGTGGCTTTACTTCATGAACTGCGCGCTCCCCCCTACACGTAAGCTTGCGAACTATGCTATACTATGGTGCTGTTTCTATTGGCGCGTGCGTCGTGTGCAACTGGCAACGCAGCAATCTCCAGCGTCTGGGCGGGCATGCGCGAGCCGCCAAGATAAAAGAATTGAGCTATAGTCCTGTAACTGACAAAATATACACTATCAAAGGGAGAGCCACCTGTGAAACAACACACATCATATAACGAGTGTTACGTAAACACTGTTCGACCTTTTACATCGGCATGGCAACCGCCAAATTACCAGTTGCAATGAAGGGGAATAGGCAGAGGCTGTATACCGGCAACACCCAATGTCCAGTTGCAGAGCATGTTCTACAACATGACAGTCGTGATCTCCACGCCTGTTTCACCACACAGGGTGACCCCCCCCCCCCTCCCCCTCCCCCTCCTGCTTGTCCGGGGGTTAGAATAGGCCCAAGGTATTCCTGCCTGTCGTAAGAGGCAACGAAAAGGAGTCTCAAACGTTTCGGCCTTTATGTGATGATCGGGTTTCAACTCCATCTTTCTAAATTTTTCCGAAGAGCAAGCTGATTGGGGAAGGGCGCTTTCCGTGGTGCATTGTGTCCGCCATGCATTGAGATCTTTAACCCACTTTCTCATCGTTGCATTTTAGTCCCCCTCATTCTCCATATCTTGAATGAGGGCATCTTCCCGGGTGCATTTTCCACCTTGCACTGTGCAGTGTTGCTTTCTGTGCTGATAATGACTGTGGACTTCTTAGCACCTCATATCCAGCACGGTATCCAGTCTGTTGTGGTGGGGCTGCCATTTACCCTGTTGGTTGTAGCCCCCTGACAACACAGGGATCGCTCTGCTGATGCCTGTGCTGCACGTATGCCACAGAGTAGATGTTCATCTCCCTGGGGCGTTGGGGCACCTGGCAGTGTCTATCCTGCCAGGTGGCCCTTGCTGAGGCTGGATGGTGCCCTTGGGGAGGGCCCCTGCTTGGAGTGGGTGGCATCAAGGCGGATGATACGCCGTGAAGCATAGTACATCATCCCGTGCTGGTTGTCTGCTGCCAGCAGTCTCTAAACGGGCAAAGTCTAACTTCAATACTAAGAAATAGGACCACAAATCATTCCCCTCCCTGGCCACACCATGGGAGGAATGCGAGGCTAAGGATGGCAGTGAAGCTTATTCGCCTCGGTGCCTCGTATGTACGAGAGTTGATGGGGAATTTTTCATTTCCATGAAGCATCGGTTTTTTGTGGAGCATTTGGAGGACATGATTGGGGAGGTGGAGGGCTTGTCCAAAATGTGCTCTGGGTCAGTCTTGATAAAAACAACACCCTCTGCCCAGTCACAGGCATTACTCGCTTGTGAAGAGTTGGGGGATGTTTCTGTTACGATCACACTCCATAAGAGTTTAAATATGGTCCAGGGTATTATATTCCACAGGGACCTTCTTTTGCAGTCTGACGATGAGCTGCGCACCAATTTAGAGCGGCGAGGTGTTCATTTCGTCCAGCGCATCCATTGGGGTCCAAGGGATAATCAGGTTGCCACTGGTGCCTTTATCGTGGCCTTTGACGGTGACGCATTGCCTGAGAAGGTCAAGGTGATGGCCAGGCACTGTAACATCAAGCCATATATCCCTCCCCCGATGCGGAGCTTTAAGTGCTGGAAGTTCAGTCATAAGTCTTCCTGCTGTACTTCCATTGTCACATGTCAAGATTGTGGACGTCCATCACATCCCAATAATCCGTGTGCCCTGCCTCCCATCTGTGTCAACTGCAGAGAGCATCATTCACCTTGCTCGCCAGATTGCAGGATTTTACAGAAAGAGGGGAAAATCAGCATAAGACCCTGGACCGACTGACCTACACTGAGGCTAAGAGGAAATCTGAGCGCCTGCCTCCTGCGGCTATGACCTCCCCTTACACTGCCGCTACAACATTTGCCACCCCATCAGTTCCTCACATTCCTGTTGCCTCTCAGAACCAGAAGTCTACACATGCCCCTTTGATGGTGGGGGGGGGGGGGGGGGGGCGGCGGGCAGGCACTTCCCTCCCTGTTGCACCCACACCACCTACATCCCCACCCCCCGCCCCCGCCAACCATCGGGGAGTTCAGTTCCCACTTCTGAGCTGGAGAAGCGCAAGTCTTCTTCAGCTCCTCTCTCCTCTCACTAGAAAGGGGTCCCTTGGGTCACTCCCTTCCCAGGTTTCTGCTGGTAGGAAAGATTACACCCACCATTGGCTGAAGAGCCCAAAAGCAGCTGGTCATAGGGCTTCACGCTCCTTCTCAGTCCCGGAGACTGAATCAGTCCTCCCAGCCAGGGAAACCCAAGGAACAGTGAAAGAAATCCAAAAAGAAGGTCACTAAGACCAAGGGAATTGCGGTGGCACCCACAACACCGCTACCTATATGCTCTGCATCTGCGGATGAGGTGGAGATTCTGGTGTTCGCTGACGACCTAGATCTCACCAGACCTTGAGACACAATGGATATAGACCGCTCAGACAAAAAGTTGGTGGCAACAGGTGACCCTGAGGTGTAAACTGCCTCATTGAATGTTCCATGCCTTCCCAGTCTCACGATGACGTCATCCTCCAGTGGAATTGCGGTGGTTTTTTCCACTACCTGGCTGAGCTACACCAACTGTTAAGCTTTACACCTGCTCTCTGCATTGCCCTCCAGGAAACCTGGCTCCCAGCAATGCGGACCCCTCCCCTCCGCAGCTATTAGGGATACTACAGGAGTAGTAGGTACCATAATAGTGTCGGGTAGAGTTCACTTTTATGTCCTAAACTCTGTCTTTAGTGAAACTGTGCCCCTTCAAACCCCTCTTGAAGCTGTTGTTGTCAGAATAAGGACAACACAGCAAATAATTGTATGTATTGTATATCTTTCTCCTGATGGTGCAGTACCCCTGAATGTATTGGCTGCACTGATTGATCAACTCCGTATATCTATCCTACTTTTGGGAGATTTTAACGCCCACAACACCTTGTGGAGTGGCACAGTTCTTACTGGCCGTGGCAGAGATATTGAAAATTTAGTGTGACAATGTGATCTCTGCCTCTTAAATACTGGGCCCACCACACATTTCAGTGTGGCACATGGCACATATTTATACATTGATCTCTCGGCTTGCAGTCCTGGTCTTCTCCCATCTGTCCACTGGAGAGCACACAACCACCTGTGTGGTAGTGACCACTTTCCCATTGTTCTGTCACTGCCCTGGCGTCAGGCCCATGGACAACTGCCCAGATGGCTTTAAACAAGGCGGACTGGGAAACTTTCACCTCTGTTATCACCGTTGAATCTCCCCCACATGGTAACATCAGTATGGTGGTTGAGCAGGTAACTAAGATTGTTTCTGCGGCGGAAAACGCTATCCCTCGCTCTTTAGGGTGCCCCCAGCGAAAGACAGTCCCTTGGTGGATGCTGGAAGTCGCTGGGGCAATTAAGGAGTGTTGGCAAGCTGTACAGTGGCATAAGTGGCACCCTTACCTGGAGTACCTCATAGCCTTTAAACGGCTCCATGCCCGCATTCGCATTTTATAAAAAGGCGACCACTGGGTGCCACACGTCACCTTCCCAAGTCTGGGCAAAGATCAAATGAGTTTTTGGGTACCAGACCCCAATAGGTGTTCCTGCTGTTAACATAAATGGCATGTTATCTACTGATGCAAACGCGATTGCCGGGCACTTTGCCGGGCACTATGCTCGAGCCTCTGCGTCGGAAAATTACCCCCATTCTTTCGCACTCTCAAATGGCGGCTGGAAGGGAAAGTCCTCTCATTTACTACACGCCATAGTGATTCCTATAACCCCCCATTCACAGAGTGGGAGTTCCTCAGTGCCCTCGCACATTGCCCCGACACAGCTTCTGGGGCAGATTGGATTCAGTCGGATGATTAAACATATCTCATCTGACTACAAGTGACATCTCATAGTGATCTTCAACTGGATCTGGTGTGATGGCATCTTTCCATTACAATGGTGGGAGAACATCATCATTCTGGTGCTCAAACCCAGTAAAAACCCTGTTGATCGGGATAGCTATCAGCCCATCAGCGCCCCCCCCCCCCCCCCCCTCCTGAACATTCTTTATAAGCTGCTGGAATGTATGGTGTTGGCGGTTGGGTTGGGTCCTGGAGTCACGTGGCCTACAAGCTCCATGTCAGGACAGTTTCCGCCAGTATCGCTCTACCACTGATAATCTTGTGTCCCTTGAATCTGCCATCCAAACAGCCTTTACCAGACGTCAACACCTGGTTGCCGTCTTTTATGATTTACGAAAAGCGTGTGACACCACCTGGCGACAACATATCCTTGCAATATTATACAAGTGGGGGTCTCCAAGGCCCGTGCCCGGTTTTATCCAAAATTTCCTATTGCTTTGTACTTCCCGTGTCCAAGTTGGTGCCTCCCATAGTTCCCCTATATCCAGACGAATGGGGTCCCACAGGGCTCCGTATTGAGTGTACCTCTATTTTTAGTGGCCATTAATGGTCTAGCAGCAGCTGTAGGGGCGTCCGTCTCTCTCTCTCTCTCTCTCTCTCTCTCTCTCTCTCTCTCTCTCTCTCTCTCTCTCTCTCTCTGTATGCAGATGACTTCTGCATTTCATACTGCTCCACCAGTACTCGTGTTGCTGAGGGGCACGTACAGGGAGCCATCCACAAGGCTGCAGTCATGGACTCTAGCCCACGGCTTCCAGTTTTCATCCGCGAAGTTGTGTGTCATGCACTTCTGTTGGCATTGTACTGTTCATCCGGAACCAGAACTTTGCCTTCATGATGATCCACTCACTGTATTGGAGACATATTGATTCTTAGGACTTGTTTTAGACCCCTGATTGACGTGGCTTCCTCACCTTAGTCAGCTTAAGCGGAAGTGCTGGCAGCACCTCAATGCCCTCCGCTGCCTGAGCAACACCAAATGGGGTGCAGATCGCTCTACGCTGCTGCAGCTCTACAGAGCCCTTGTTCAATCCTGCCTTGACTATGGGGGTCTGGTTTATGGCTCGTTGGCGCACTCAGTGTTGCATTTACTCGACCCAGGGCATCACTGTGATGTTTGCCCAGCGACAGTAACTTTTAGGACGGTCCAGTGACCAGCATCTTTATGGAGGCCGGAGTCCCTCCCTTGCAGGTTAGGCATGCATAACTGCTGGCCAGTTAAGTTTCAAAAGTTTGTAGTTCTCCTGCACATTTGAATCACCATCTCCTTTTCCCACGCACGGTGGTTCATCTCCCGCATTGGCGGCCCAAGTCAGGGCTTCCAATTGGAGTTTGTGTCCAATCCCTTCTTTTGAAACTGGAGTCTTTGCCTTTGCCATCTATACTTGAGGTCCATTCACGTACACCTCCATGGTCTACACCTAGGCTGCGACTTTGCCTGGATCTTTCACACGGCCCTAAGGACTCGGTTAACCCTGCGGCGCTCTGCTGCCACTTTCTCTTGATTCTTGACATGTACCAAGGCAACAAAGTGGTTTACACAAATGGCTCAATGGTTGGTGCATACGTCTGCTTCGCATATGTCCATGGAAGACATTTTGAACAGCATTTCTTGCCCGATGGCTACTGTGTTTTCACTGCTGAGCTGGTGGCTATATCTCGTGCTCTTGAGCACATACCTTCATGCCGTGGGGAGTTGTTTCTTCAGTGTACTGACTCCTTCAGCAGCCTACAAGCTATCAACCAATGCTACCCTCGCTGCCCTTTGGTATCGACCATCAAGGAGACCATCTGTTGTTGTTGTGGTCTTCAGTCCTGAGACTGGTTTGATGCAGCTCTCCATGCTACTCTATCCTGTGCAAGCTTCTTCATCTCCCAGTACCTACTGCAACCTACATCCTTCTGAATCTGCTTAGTGTATTCATCTCTTGGTCTCCCTCGATGATTTTTACCCTCCACGCTGCCCTCCAATGCTAAATTTGTGATCCCTTGATGCCTCAAAACATGTCCTACCAACCGATCCCTTCTTCTAGTCAAGTTGTGCCACAAACTTCTCTTCTCGCCAATCCTATTCAATACCTCCTCATTAGTTATGTGATCTACCCACCTTATCCTCAGCATTCTTCTGTAGCACCACATTTCGAAAGCTTCTATTCTCTTCTTGTCCATACTAGTTATCGTCAATGTTTCACTTCCATACCTGGCTACACTCCATACAAATACTTTCAGAAACGACTTCCTGACACTTAAATCTATACTCGATGTTAACAAATTTCTCTTCTTCAGAAACGATTTCCTTGCCATTGCCAGTCTACATTTTATATCCTCTCTACTTCGACCATCATCAGTTATTTTACTCCCTAAATAGCAAAACTCATTTACTACTTTAAGTGTCTCATTTCCTAATCTAATTCCCTCAGCATCACCCGATTTAATTTGACTGCATTCCATTATCCTCATTTTTCTTTTGTTGATGTTCATCTTATATCCTCCTTTCAAGACCCTTTTCATTCCGTTCAACTGCTCTTCCAAGTCCTTTGCTGTCTCTGACAGAATTACAATGTCATCGGCGAACCTCAAAGTTTTTACTTCTTCTCCATGAATTTTAATACCTACTCCGAACTTTTCTTTTGTTTCCTTTACTGCTTGCTCAATATATAGATTGAATAACATCGGGGAGAGACTACAACCCTGTCTCACTCCCTTCCCAACCACTGCTTCCCTTTCATGCCCCTCGACTCTTATAACTGCCATCTGGTTTCTGTACAAATTGTAAGTAGCCTTTCGCTCCCTGTATTTTACCCCTGCCACCTTTAGAATGTGAAAGAGAGTATTCCAGTCAACATTGTCAAAAGCTTTCTCTAAGTCTACAAATGCTAGAAACGTAGGTTTGCCTTTTCTTAATCTTTCTTCTAAGATAAGTCGTAAGGTTAGTATTGCCTCACGTGTTCCAACATTTCTACGGAATCCAAACTGATCTTCCCCGAGGTCCGCTTCTACCAGTTTTTCCATTCGCGTTAGTATTTTGCAGCTGTGACTTATTAAACTGATAGTTCGGTAATTTTCACATCTGTCAACACCTGCTTTCTCTTGGATTGGAATTATTATATTCTTCTTGAAGTCTGAGGGTATTTCACGTGTCTCATACATCTTGCTCAGCAGATGGTAGAGTTTTGTCAGGACTGGCTCTCCCAAGGCCGTCAGTAGTTCTAATGGAATGTTGTCTACTCCTGGGGCCTTGTTTCGACTCAGGTCTTTCAGTGCTCTGTCAAACTCTTCACGCAGTATCGTATCTCCCATTTCATCTTCATCTACATCCTCTTCCATTTCCATAATATTGTCCTCAAGTACATCGCCCTTGTATAGACCCTCTATATACTCCTTCCACCTTTCTGCTTTCCCTTCTTTGCTTAGAACTGGGTTGCCATCTATGCCCTCAAATGGTCCAGTCGTTCAGTGGTGTTTGTCTAGACCCCACGTCACGTCTGAATTTCACACAACAAACTTGCCGACAGGCTGGCAAACCAGGCTACGCGGGAACTGCGTATGGAGATTGGCTTCTCTACAACTGACCTGCATTCAGTACTAAGCCACAAGGTTTTGTGGCTTTGGGAGACGAAATGGCATAACCTCAGCACGCACAACAAACTGCGTGACATTAAGGAGACTTCGAAGGTCTTCCATGCAGGCCTCTCGCAGGGACTCTGTGGTTCTCTGACGGCTCCGCATTGGCCACACTTGGGTTACACTCGGCTACCTCCTGTGCCCGGCTGACAGAGGCCTATATCTTGGCGAGCTGTCCTTCTTTGGCTGCCCTGTGACGGACTCTTCAGTTACTGGACTTGTTGCCATTAATTTTAGCTGACAGTACTTCATCAGCTAATGTAGTTTTAAGTTTTATGCATGACGGTGGGTTTTATCATTCTACGTAAGTTTTAGCGCATGTCCTTTGTATCTTTTGTGTTCTCCACTCTAATGCTTTTAGGGTGGATGTTTTAATGTGTCATAGAGTAGCTAGCTTTTCCTTTTTATTGTCGTGGTTGGTCAGCTACGGTCATCTGCTTCTTGTTTTTATCCCTTCGACCTGTTTCTTGCTTCTCTCTGTGGTTTTCTTTTCCTGTTTTGTCTGTAGCAGTGTTGGTTGTTCTGTCGTTTTTCTGCTTCTTCCTGTCTCCTGTTATTCTGCTAACGTCTCCATTCTTCTCTTCTGTCCCTTGTGTAATTATTTTACTGGGAACAAGGGACCGATGACCTTGCAGTTTGGTCCCTTCCAACCCCCCCCCCCCTTCCCTCCCCTTCTCTCCCCTTCCCCTCCTCTTTTGAACCAACCATCACCACACATGCCATCTGAATTCTTCCTCCAGACACCATTTTTCTCAGAAACCCACACGTGGAAACTAGCATTACAACAAGTCCTTGTTTCTCGCCACCCACCTACCTTAATTATGTTAATTTCTTCCGCCTTGGCATTTCTTCACAGTAACTACTTCTTCACTCCATTTTAGTTTTCTACGTAGTTCATTTTTTACCTGTCTATTTTTCATCGTCCCCCTCCTTCCTCTGTTACATACAATGCACTTAGCTTTTCTCTCTTATTAACTCGTGTGTGATGTTTTAGTAGTAATCTCTTGCATATTACCCTGTCTTCCATCTTTAAATATCAGGTTTTCAAATCTCGTTCGGTGCAATCCCCAACAATCAGTCGTTCCTTCTCATCCCTTCAGGTAAGTCTCCCCCTGATCTGTGGTTCTGTGTGACTTTCCTGAAATTTACCCGTTTCCTTAGACCTCTCCAGTCCTTTTCCTTCACCCCTCTTCCTTCCCCTTCTACCCTTCTGCCTGGAGGAGGACCCACTGGCTCCTAAACCTTGCCTAATCATAATATTTTGTGTATGTGTGTGTTCTGCCACCGCTTGGTGAGTAGATTTTTTTATCATGTGAATGTTTGGATTATAGTCTTGTACTGCTATCTTGGTGACATCGATTGATGATGATGATGATGATGATGATGATGATGATGATGATGATAAATGGTTTAGTAGGACTTACCACTCACCTGTACGTGACTGATAAGAGTTTCATAAGAGACTGTCAGTGCAGAGATGTCATTAGCTTTTCAGTTCCTGTGATCTATTGTATTCTCATTCACACAGTCACATTGACCTCAAATGCCTCTACTTGCAATCAATGTATGTTCAATTGTGTGAGCTAGAATGAAAAATCATGAGCCTTGGTGATGTGTCTTGTCGTGTTATTTGGTATGCCACACATCAGTTTTATGAGTGGTTACTTTTCTGCACTTTTATTTAAATGTATAAAGAGTGATACTAATGTGCTTCAGTTTCATAAGTATGCTGATTAAGAAAAATTTGGAGTTTTATATGCTCATAGAATGAAGTTATTAAGAGTTAACACTGCACTGTGTTTGTGTGTGTTATTGAGTGGGGAAGATACAGCAAGTAGTAATGTTATTTCATACACTTCGTGTGCTATTGATACACCTGCTGTCTTTTATGATATGATGTTTTCTTGTCTTTTTCAGAAAAAGTTATCCTCTCCAATGGTGATATCCTTTTGGAATGTGGCGTTAGCTCCACTGTTCCTGAAAGTCGGTCGACATTAAAGGATTCCGTTTCACTTTTTTCTGGTCGTTATTCAGATCTATATGTGGGTAATAATCTAGTTGACAATTTGAAGCAGTCTTCCAATGAAAAAAGTAAAAAGCATATACAAATGCCAAAGAGTGGTGTACATTCCTCAGGATGCAGCAATTTGTTCTTCTCAGATTCCAGTATTTCTACTAAAGATGCAAGCAGAGTCATAGAATGTATAACATTAAGTAGTAGTGAAACTTCAGATAAGAACAACTATTCAAGTGAATGTAAAGTTATATCATCAGATCAAAATTCTGATATGTCTTCAATATGCTCAGAGGCGAGCATCCAAAAATCTGCTACTGAAAAATGTGTATCATTTGAATACAAGCAGTCTTCATCAGTATTTTCAACAAAATCATTTACATCGGGCAATTCAGCGAAATCGAGAAGAAAACTTTTGCCACGTTTTGGCAGGAACTTGGGCAGTAATAGTACACACTGTGACTTCAACAGTTCTTGTATGACTGTTGATCAGCAAGAAAATAATACAAATGAAGCTGTGAAGCACATCACTGAAAATATGCTGCACTCTGTAACATGCTCATTGGAAAAGTTATCAGTGGATAGTAGCTGTGATGGCATTGAGACTTTAGATTCATCGCATTCTTCATCCAGGAGAAACCTTAGTTTAAGGACGTGTTCACGTTCAGAGCTTTCTCATTCAGAACTTAACAATGGTTTCTTGGATAAAGATACTCACAACGATATGAATTGTACACCTGGAAAGTATGATGAAGGCAGTATTGTCTGCTGGATGTTTCAAAGTACTCCAAAGAAAAAACACCTTTCTTATGAAAGGGATGCATCTTATGAGGGACAGCTAAAAGTAAATAAAAATCAGAAACCAGAATTGGCTGCAACTACCAATGCAGGTAGTGACTTGATAGCAGGAGTGGTATTGGAGAAAAGTGTTCAATCCTTACAAAAGATTCTAAGTGAAGATACTTCTCCAAAATCAGATTTGCATATCTGCCTAGAAGGAACAAGTGATTCTGGTCGATCAACAAAGACCTCTGATTATGTTAACTTCCGTACGTGCAGTTCAGACTCATCATCCAGCAGTGGATCATATTTCAGTATAACTGAAGAATATAGATATACAGATGAAGAAAATGGAATAGTCCTTAAAGAACGTAGAATCTTAACTGAAAAGTGCAGGTAAGTGAAACAGAGAAATTGTACAGTTAAAATGACATTCTGTCTAGAAAAACATAGTGTGGAATACGGTACTTGCAATTAACTATCTCTTTGTTTTTCAAAAATATTTTTTCCATATCATCACCTATTCTCTCTTTAACTCAATGAAGTCATATTTAAATACCCTACTGGTTGCTGTGACATCAGATTTAATACATATCTGCTAGTATGATCTCTGTGTGTATCAGCCAGTATGATTTTTGGGTATGGCAGACCTCAAAAGTCATTTAAATGTAGCCGGCTGCTGTGGTGGATGGTTCTAGGCACTTCAGTCTGGAACCGCGCTGCTGCTACGGTCGCAGGTTCGAATCCTGCCTCGGGCATGGATGTGTGTGATATCCTTAGGTTAGTTAGGTTTAAGTAGTTCTAAGTATAGGGAACTGCTGACCTCAGATGTCAAGTCCCATAGTGCTTAGAGCCATTTGTACCATCTAAATGTAGAGCAGCACCTAACTTTTAACTCATTGGCATTCTCATTCACTTCTTTTTCCTCTTGAGTGGTGCATAAGACACATTTTTGCGACATGGTTTCTGTTCTCTGTTGGGGGTGTGTCCTTTGGGAAATCAGCCCGTGGTTTTGAATGAAGTCTCATGGTGGTGGTACTCCACTGAAGGTTGCCTGTGAACAGATTACTCGAGTAGCTGTGAACGCTCTTATCAGTTGCTGTGAAACCTCATCACCGTGAACTATGCATTTCCGCATGTTTGCTTCTGGAGATCAGTGACCATGTGACACACAGAACTTGCTTCGTTTTGGCATACATTTATGAGCAAACTATTAGCTAGAAATTGAACTCAATGCATTCCTAGCTGAGCATTGTTCTAAGATTTAAATGCCCTAGCTACATCTTGCGAGAACAGTTCCTTATTTGATGCTGTTGGGTTAAGTGAAGCCTTGCCAGGGGTCTCTCACCTCTTTTGTGGGCATGGGTGTGGTGAGCAGAGTCCAGAGCCTCTTTTTTTTTTTCTCTTCCCTGCACTGCTACTCTTACTACATGTTCACTCAGACTTGGTTTGTAGGACAGATTCATTATTGGCACACTTGTTTATTCTTACGACATAGTGAGGCTTTTCTCACTTTTTCTACATTTACATAAATACTCCACAAGGCGCTGACAGTGTGTGGCGGAGGGTACTTGTGGTACCACTAATTGGTCCCCCTTGCCTTTTTCATTCACAAAAGAAGAATGATTATCAATGAGCCTCTGATAGAGCTATAATTTCTTGAATTTTCTTGCTGTGGTTATTTTGTGTGACTTTTGTGGGAGTAATTAATATGTTGTCTGACTTCCTGTAACGTATCTTGAAATTTCAAAAACGAACCTATCCGTAAGGCATGTCACCTGTGGCAGTGTCTGCTACTAGAGATTTTTGAGCTCGTCTGCAATGCTCTTGCACAGACTAAATGATACCAGAACCAAATGCGCCACTTATCACTGGATCTTCTCTCTCTCTCTCTCTCTCTCTCTCTCTCCCTCTCTCTCTCTCTCTCCCTCTCCCTCCCTCTCCCTCTCTCTCCCTCTCCCTCCCTCTCCCTCTCTCTCCCTCTCCCTCCCTCTCCCTCTCTCTCTCCCTCCCTCTCTCTCCCTCTCCCTCCCTCTCCCTCTCCCCCTCCCTACCCCCCCTATCAGTCCTGCCAGGTAAGGGTCCCAGACTGATGAAAAATATTTGAGAATTGGTTGAACAAATGCCTTGCAACCCATTTTTTTAAAGTTTAGATTTCTTCCTATTAATCCGTCTGGCATGTGCGTTTCCTACTACTAGTTTTATGTGGTCATTCCACATACAGTTGCTCTGGATAGAAATTCCTAGATATTTAATAGTAGTTACTTGTTACCAGCAATTTATCAGTAGTGTAGTTGCTTAGTAGTGGACTTTTTCCTATGTATGTGCAATATGTTACTAACTGATGGTGGGGCCAGCACTGCAGTTTTGTCTCCTGTCAGCTCCTTCTGATCGGCTGCTCTATTGGCCATCTGCACCCTGCATCCCTGCCCACACTCCTTCTGCCAACACAGTGCTCTGCCCTAGGTTTGTGACCAGATGTGTGTGCTCTCTGCCCTAGGTTTGTGACCAGATGTGTGTGCTCTCTGCCCTAGGTTTGTGACCAGATGTGTGTGCTCTCTGCCCTAGGTTTGTGACCAGATGTGTGTGCTGCCAGCACTTCTACTGTTCCTCCACCTGCCCCCATTGTCTGTTTAATGTCTTCTCATTTTCACCTCTTGACACATTTTCATAATGTGTTCCCAGTATGTACCCATTTTTGCAATTTATCGGCAGTTCTCTTAATAGGATCACAATAGATTTCTCAAAGACAACTGTCCCAGAAGTTGAACATGGTCATAACCCATTCCATGTAATTCCATCAGGCCATGTTCGGGGACTGCCATCTTGTTAGGCTGCTGCAGTAGTGTGTGCTGCTGGTGTTCCTGGCAATGATCTTTGACGTTACGCACCATGTAACATATGTATGTCTTACTACATTGGCAGGGTATCTGGTAGGCTCTGGTTTCCATAGTGCAAGGTTGTCGTCACACTACCAAGCAATGCCCATGTTTTCGCTGTTGGACGGGAGACCATCTTCACTTGGTGTTTCTGGTGAATTTGTCCTATCTTCCTGGACAATGTGCCACAAGAAGGAGTAAATGCAATGGCTGTGTCCTCGTGAGAATCCTGCTCTGGTTCTGCCGGTTGTACAGAGGGTACAGGATGTGGAGCTCTCCAAATTTGCACTGCTTTTAGCCATTTTTCTGGAACACAGGCTCTCAGATGTAGAAGTGTTTTATTGATACTTACAGGATGCGAGCTTTATGTACCTACGTCTTGAGCACACTATTCCTCTGAGCCAGATGGTGGCAGCTGTCCGCATTTTAGGTTGGTGTGCATCTGCTTCTGCTACACTCTGGCTAAAAGTGCTATCCACACTTCTTTTAACGATGACATACAGAAAGGGGAACACTTCATCCACTTAGACTTCTGTGACAAAATTGATGTTGCAGTATGTGGAATTTCTGTGTATAAGGAAGTCATTCAGTTTGTTATGCTCTCAGACAGACAAAAGCTATGAAACTGAATATCTTTAGCAAGGAGAGGGCAGCTGTAACAAAATTAAGAGAAGATCCTGGTGTTGTGTTGCCCTTATCATCTGGTAAACTGTGGCTCTAGCTCACCAGGGCTACATTGAGAAAATCTGGGGCCTGCTAGAAGATAGTTCATACTGAAAGGTCGACCCTGACCCCACTAAGAAGGTTGAGAGGAAGACATTGTGCTTCTCAAAGAATATGGCTTGCCAGATGAGGTTGTTAAAAAGGTAAGACAGAGAACATCAGTTTCACCTAGACTTTATGGGTTGCTGAAGATTCACAATGATAGGGTTTTATGCCTCACTATCAGCAACATTAGTGCTCTGAAATACTAAAGTTCCTAAAGGATTTGCTTAGTCCTTGCGTCTGGAAGTGTTCGCATCACATTTGCAGCTATGTAGATTTTGTGGGACACCTTAACAACTGTAATCTTATAGATACTGACATCCTTGTGAGTTTTGACATTCTCTCTTTTTACCAGAGAGCCTTAACAAGAATCGTTAGAACTTATCGGCAAGAAATTTACAGATGGCCAACCTTTTTAGTTAAGTTTTGAGATTCACCAGTTGTCACCAGTATATATATGGAATATTTTGAGGAGAAGCCCTTGAATTAGTCCAATGGAAATACATCTATTTCTTCCACTACGTACAAGGTGTACAACTTTGCTTCCACCATTTTCCCCCAACATTTGAGGCTTTAGTGAAACAAATTGGTTACACATGTATCATTCGAAGTATTTTCCATTTTTGGCCACTACTTTCTCCCATCTTTCAGGCAGTGTACAAATCCTGCGTCGAAAAAATTGTTCATCTTTTGAAGCGATCCATGAATCGATCCAATTTGTGGCTTCTTCATGAGATTGGAAGTGTTGGTCAGCCAGGCCATGCGCCATTGATCTAAACAGGTGATATTTAGAGAGAGCAATGTCTGGAGAATATGGCAGGTAGGGTAGGACTTACCATTTTAATGTTTCCAAGTACATTTTGAGCTCTTTTGCAACATTGGGTCGAGTATTGTCGTGCTGCAAAATCACTTTATCGTGCCTCTCGCTGTATTGCGGCCATTTGTGTTTTAATGCCCTAGTCAAACACATTAATTGCGTTCGATAACAAGCACCTGTGATTGTTTCACTTCGTTTTAACACCTTATAGTACACGATGTTGACGTGGAAGCATGGCTGGGATATCCCCATGATTTTTTTGTGTTTTAGGGTTATTGTAATGAACCCATTTTTCATCCCCGGTCTCAATGCGATGCAGAAATCTCTTCCGTTTTTGCTTCTGAAGTAACTGTCCACAAACACGCAAATACCTTTCAACGTCTCTTGGTTTCAGCTCACACGGGACCCAAGTTCCTTCTTCCTGAACCATGCCCATAGCTTTGAGATGTGTTGAAATGTCTTGTTGTGTCACTCCCACCAATCGTGCCAATTCTTCTTGAGTTTGACACGAGTCTTCACTCAGCAATGTCTGCAATTCTGCATCTTCAAAAACATTCTCTCTTCCACCATTATGCCAGTGTATGACGTTAAAATCACCGTTCTTCAAGTGTTGCAACCACTCGTGACATGTTCTTTCACTAATAGTGTCCTTACCATACGTACTTGAGAGCATTTGATGAGACTTGGCTGCTGTTTTCTTCATATTGAAACAAAACAGTAACACCTCCCGCAAATGGCGAGAATTAGGCTCGTAAACTGACGTTTTCAATCAAGAATAACTGATATGCAACACGATCGACTAATGTTTGAATAAGGTTATGTTGACCAAGGTCCAAGCTAACTGCATGACGTCTGCAAACTGTTTCTTTCTACTGCTATTTACCGTGGCGCCACTTACCGGCAAACGGCAGAAGCAAAGTTGTGCACCTTGTAGATCACACAATCATGTGGCCACATGCTGAATGACTTCCTTATACATCTCAGTTCCATACACCAGAAATCAATTTCACCGTGGAATTTGAAGTGGGTGGAGTGGTCCCCCCTCTGGGTGTCGTTCTTAAAAGAGTGGACAGATCATTTGTGCCAGATGATGATGCATGCTGACCTATACTTACTTGCAGACAGGGACCACCACCCATTTCAGAGGAACGGCATGCTCAAAACATTAATACGTAGGGTTCACACACTGTCTGACAACAAAGTATTGACAGAAAACTTGAACATCTGAGAGTTGTGTTCCTGAAGAATGACTACAAGGAATGGCAGATTTGGAGAGCCCTACATGCTATACCCTCTGTTCTACTGATGGAACCAGAAGAGAATTCTCATGAGGATGTGGCCATTGCACATTGGGGGGTGGTAAATGTGAAAATGTTAAATATGGCATCCAGTCAGGACTAATGTGCTGTCATTCTTTTCACGGTTGCAGAAGGACAAACCCCGGTAGACTGGCTTATTGACACCCAGATTCTGGACTTTATTGTCTTCAGATGGAAGCTTTTTGAGCTCTCCTTATAAATTACAAGTCCCTCCAAGGACTCAGCATTTGGTTGCTGTATACAGGCTTGGTGACCCCAGGTTCCTGAGCTGGGGACTGGTAAGCGCCACCAATCCTCTGTTACCGTAAGCTCTGGGCATGCTTAGACGATGACTGCGTGGCACAGCAGTGGAATGTTGTGCGTTTCAGAGAATGGGGGCCTTGGCTTCACCACCTGGACTACAAGAAATGTACACACCTCTATTTAAACAAACAAAAACAAAAAAAAAAAAAAAACCTCAACCTCAAGGTGTGCTACATGCTGATGAGGTGAATGGCTGTTGATGTAAAACAGTCTTTAGTGAGCAACCTCTGGGGCACCTGCCACCCCCCCCCCCCTTCCCTTCAGTTGTATAGGGCTTGCTCAGGCATGCAGGGCTCTGCCTGTGTCCATGGTTGTTTCTGTAGTGTCTTGTGGGATCCCTATGGAACAGTCTCATCAAACCACTACTCCTGATGGGGTGGGTATACCGCCAAGTAGAACGTACACCCACTCTTCAAAGAGAGCTCAGTTGGTCAGTCCTCCCAAAAAGAAGTCTCAGAATTGTAGTAACAGGACATTAATGTGCAAAGCACTTTCATTGTTGTCGAGAGAACGGGAGAAATGGTTGAGAAGATCTCCCCTTTCTGTATTCGCAAGGCATTTGGAGGTATTGCTGGGGCCCTGAAAAGTGTTAAACGATTTCATAATGGAACACTTCTCGTGAACACTTCTAGTGGAAACTGCTAATTCAAACAAAGTATCGAAGCTTCTGGGATACAAGCATTAGGTGACAATCCAGTTGAGGCTGAGTTGCATACCACTCTTAACTTTAGTAAGGCATGGTTACAGGCTCCGATATAATTGAGGTGGACACTGTGAAGTTATGTGAAGAATGGAAAAATATGGGCACCATAGAAGTGCAGAACTATGCGAGAATATACCCATCTTAAGGTTCTCCCAGTTGTTGCTAACTCAATGCGATGCTTCAGATGTTAAAGATCCCCAGGGTTCCACAACTCTTCTGTGGATACGTGCGTGATGAGCACGGGACCCTGAGCTAGTGCGCCCTATCCTTTCCTTTTCCACATCCTTCCCCGTCCCCCATCCTTCCCTCCCCCCACGTCTTCCCTTCCCCTTCCCCTTCTCTTTGGGAGTATGTTTTGTGCCTACGTCCGGAGACGGATGCTTGTAACTGTAAGACATAGTTTCTCTTCTTTGCTCTCTATGCTGGAAAGTCTCTGTCCTCCCTTTGACCTTCTCTTTTCCTTGCCTCTTCTCTTTACCCTCTTCTCCGCTGCAGCATTTGAGACCACTCTTCTTTCCCATCTGTGCACGTCTGAAGGCCGACCTCCACGTAGCCAGTGACGGGGTAACACACAATTCCCTGCCCCGGGTTGACAGGTAGGATACGTACGTACCCCCTGGTAAAGGCCAGGCCCAGGGAGGGGTGATTACCCGAGCTGGTACCTTCCGAATGTGCAGATTGGTCCCACCGTCCCTTTCTCAGGAGGTGTGACCTGAGGTGTAAACAATCACCTAAGGCGGGAGTGCTCTCAGAGAGGGACCCCCCACTAGGAAGGAGCACACCATCGGAGACGCCAGTAATCATAGGGGATACTTTCACAATGGTTTCCTCTACTTCTACAACTTCTGCTCACAAGCGAAAGTTAGAGAAGTTTCGGCCACGAACAATTCTTCCATCAGTGCCACAGTTCCTAGTTGTTTCTCAGTCTGATGAAGGTCAAGATTCTCCACAGTCAACCCTTTCATTATTCAGAAAGGTGTCGATGCAATTGCAGGTCCTGTAATGTCTTGTTGCTGGTTAAGAAACCTTGTTTTTAGAGTGAGTCATTGCCCTCCAGGCATAAAAATTGCTGTGAAATACACTACTACACACTTTCCCTGTCCGGGTGGAAGCGCACCACACTTTAAATTCATCATGCGGAGTGATTTATACATGCTCAATCGACAGATTGTCCGATGAGGACAGTCAAAACTACCTGTCCGACCAGGGCATAACGGCTGTACATTGACTAATGAAAAGGGTTGGTAAGGACTTGGTACCAACCCATACTCTCTTCTTGAAGTTTGACAGAGTTCAACTTCCATTGAACATTAAAGCAGGATATGAGATAATTTCAGTTCACCCTTACATCCCCAATCCTACGTGTCGCTATCGGTGTCGGTGGTTTAATCATACCAGCCAGTCATGTTCCAATATGGCCAAATGCGTTACGTGTGGCAGGGATGCCAATGAGGGTGATTGTCCACTTCCCCTCTCATTGCATCAACTGTATGACGACCATGCTGCTTCCTCTAGAGATTGCCCTATTTTCAAAGATGAACGAATTATTCAGGAAACCCAAGTGAAGGAAAAGGTGTCTACATTTGTTGCTCATAAGTTATTCGCCAGTCGAAAGCCCACTGTGCCCCCAGCAGGTAAATATAGCACTGTCCTTGCATCTCCTCGGCCTACCAAGGAGGTAGCCACACAGACCTGCGATCTCACCTTTAGTGTCATGGTCGTCAGATTGGCCAATGCAAAGATCATCCGTTCAACCTCCCCACTATCACCTGCTCGCTCTACAGCTCACCGTTCATCGGCTTCTGCTAAATCACAAGCCCCAAAATTAGATGCATGGACTTCCAAAAAAGAGCCTACTCGCAACGATTTTTTATGTACCCAACTTCACAACCATCGATTCCTCCCTCATCTCAATGTCCTGTTTCCAAGAAGGCTTATAAGAAACGAATTTCCTCTCCTTCTCCGCAACATCAAATCTCATGTACAGTGCCACCCGCGGTAACCGTTCTCGGCTGTCTTCCGTGTCACCAAGGCACACCGCTGGCCACCGATCAACTGGCCGATCGCTGGTGGCAGGAACTGCCCCCAAACAACCTAAGGATCAGGATCTTCTGCCTTTGGCTGAATGTTGTTCCACACTGTCGGCCTCTGGCTCTCAGAGGTCATTGAGTTAACGGCAACCGTGGTGAGATTCTTCCCTTTTCTGTCCTCCCTATGTCAATTATCCATTGGAGTATCCGCAACATTCGGATGGGGGGGGGGGGGGGGTTAGAGACAAGTACCGCCCCTCCACCACACTCTCCTTCCCTTATCTTGTGGTCCTGCAGCACTATTTTCAGGACTTATACTCGCTGCACCCTACTGGAGAATCTGTGTTTTTCTCCAAAGGCCTACTGATTACAGGGCTCCCTTTAGAGAACACTTTCCGTGGAAATTTGCACATCAGCAGTAGGACACGATCCGGCGGCTGAAAGGCCCACAAACAGCGAGTCATAAGGCTCCCTGTCCCTCTTCAGTTCTTACCTTCACCAACAGATAAGCTGTTACATGAGTGCTGACTATCTAAAGTAGTAAAGTAGAACAAGAAGAAATCTCATGAGGAGACTACTCTGATGAGACCAGAGGTGCCAGACAGCCCCTATGTCCTCAGATTCGGAATGTATCTTCATCGATGATACACATCACCCAGTCGTCTTTGCCCCTTCACAGCTAACCAGGGCATGCTTAATGTGAGAATACTTCGGAATTGTAATGGATATTAATTTCACATGCCAGGACATCAATTAATATCAACTTGTCCCCATCTATGTGCCATCCAAAAAACAGATTTCAATGACGGTCGTGATCCAAATCTTTGAGGTTACTGTGCATTCGGTCGGAATCATACAGGCCCCCAAAGACCATGTGGTAAGTGTTTCGGTTTGAACAGATGTCAGTGAATGGTTTCCTCTCCATACCGCATTGGGGGTGATAACAGTGTGTGTGAAAATGATGCCAGCACTTACCATTTGCAAAGTTTGTTCATCTCTAGGCAGGACACTCACATATCTTGAGATGGGCATAATAATCAGAGAGCTCCATTCCACTCCTTACTATCATCTCCCCCTTTCCACTACTTACAAATTTCAAACCACAATGCCCTTTGTGAAGGAATAACATTTCATTTTGTATGGAATTCTGATTGACTGTCTGCTTTCTGATCTTGATCTGTCTTCTCAAAGACTGTACCCGTACGCACTGTAGTACTGTCCATGGCTATTATTCTTAAAGTCTCTTCCTCCAATCTTCTACAATAGTTGCTACTAAACAATCTTTGTGATACCTATCACTTTGTGGTGAGCCTTTCACTTTTTCTCACTACTTGATAGACAAGTTGCTGTTTTGTGGTCTCTGAAGAACCAATTGTCAGTAGCCCAGCTCTACTGTCACCTTTGTCCCCTCTGTTTGGCTTTGTAGATGAGGTTTTCTTACATTACCACCTGTGCCACCATAACTGCAGTTCCCTTTCTACAGTCCTTCTCCACTGGCAGATGGTATCCTAGTGAAGGAGACACATTGCAACAGTTATTCACTATCATCAAAGGGCCTTTGAACGTCTGAAGCAAAGTGTGTAGCAGACTACCCTCATTACTTTTAAGTGGTTCTGTGCAAAGGCTTGGAACTTAGTTCAATGAAATAAGAAGGGATGTCAGGAGTGCATCATCTCTGCCTTGGGAGCGCACAAATCTTCACCTGAAGTGTGGACTGAGCTCCCTAGTCCAGTGGGCCAACAAACATTAACAACTGTTCTGGGTCTCCTGCATGGTGGTATTTCTACCAGTGAGTAGGTTCTTGCTGAAAACTTCTCAATCACCAATTTGGGACAGTGTCAGCATCCTCTTATTATCCAGCTACTTTCCAAATGCATAAAGGACAAGTTGAAGATATCCTTTATTCATTAATCTCTGTAATTCTGGATTCTACCAGGAACCTATCACTGACTGGGAAGTGTCTCATTTTGTGATCAGGCTCCAGACTCTGGTTCAGTTCTGAATAAGATTCTTCAACTATATTTGGCTGGAAGATGTTTTCCCTTTGCAGTAGAGAGGTAATGTCATCACCCACTCAAAATTCCAATGTCCATAGACAGCCACAGATTGATCAACCTCAACAGTGTGCTCTGCAGACTGCTTGAAAGGATGATAGCATGACAATTGAGCTGGGTTCTCTAATCACCAGGCTTTTTGTCCTTTGCAAGTGTGGTTTCTGAAAGGGATGATCCACAACCTACAAACTGGTTAAATCGGAAACAGCAATCTGACAGGATTTTTCTAAATACCAACTTCTGAGTGCTGTTGTTTTTGACCTATGCCATCTATTGCACTTGCATTCCATGACGGGAATTCAAGGTGTCTTACCACTTTTTATTCATTAGTTTCTATACCTCCTCTCAATTTGGGTCCAAGAGAATGCCATCCTACAGGGTTCCATGCTGAGTGTTACACTGTTCCTTACTGCCATTGGTGTGGTGCACAAGTGACTTCTGTTGGACCAGTGACTAACCCTCACTGTGTGTCAACAACTTCTGCATTTAGTGTAGTTCCAATTGTGTAAATGGAGATGATGATCTAACAATTATTGAGAATTGAGATATACTAGTAGGGAAAGGAACAGAAGAAACAGTTGTGAGAGAATAAGGGCTTTCCACTAATGAGAGTGAATATACTGTTCAAAAATCCCAAGTTGAAGAGGTATACTTGGAAAAGGACTGGAGACACAGGAAGGTTCCAGTTGAATTATGTCATGGCTAGACATTTATTTATTTATTTATTTATTTATTTATTTATCTTACAGCTCGAAACATGTATTTAACATGCATGGGCAATGTTATAATAATTACATTCAGATTATTGATACACAATATAAATAGATTACATGCTACTAAGTAAAATATCATTTAAGTATATTTAATATAGCATTCCTGAGGTCAAATCATGTCAGCACCATACTGTATGGGCACTTCAATACAAGCCATTTTTTTAACTCGTTTTTAAAAATTCTACCAGAAAGCTGTTTCAGGTTGTTTGGCAGAGAATTATAAAATATTGCTCCCTTAATGAATGGGGTATTTGTTGTTAGATTCAATCGTCTGCTCACCATATGAAAGTCTGATTTTTGTCTTGTATTGTAATCATGGATTTCCATATTCCTGTTTGTCACTTTTTTGTCTTTTTTCACTAATAATATTGATTGAAACATATATACTGCATAGATAGTCATAATATTAAACTTAATAAACAGGTTTTTACATGAAGTTCTGGGTCTTACTTTTGCCATAGTTCTTATTACTCTTTTCTGCAATACAAATACCCTTTTTATATTGTATTGGCTACACCCACCCCACAATACAATTCCATAAGATAGATGGGGATGCACCAACCCAAAATACGCTATTTTTATTGCTTCGATATCTAAATATTGAACTAATCTCCTTAGTAAATACAGACTAGATGTTATTTTACCACAGACATGATCTATTTGCTGATTCCACGAAAGTCTGTCATCTATATACATCCCCAGAAATTTACATTCTGAACAGGTATTTTCCTGAATGTCCTCATTTAGAACAGTATTTTTATTTGAACTACTTGTCTTAAAATAAATTAAATTAGTTTTGTTAATATTGACCCTCAGGTTTTCTTTTTCAAAATGTGTTTGGGCTTTTTCAACAAAATTCTGTACCACTGAATTTAGGTCATCATTACTACGTGCCCAGCAAACCCCAGAGGTGTCATCAGCATACATAGTAATACGATGACTGGTGTCTAATACTTTTGGGAAATCATTCACGTAGCAAATAAACAAGAAGGGGCCCAAGATAGAGCCTTATGGCACACCAAAATTTATGTTTCTTATCTTTGATCTTTTTGCAATTACCTCTCCATTATCATACACAACTTCTGTGCATTGTTGTCTATCTTTAAGGTAAGATTCTATTAAAAGCAACAGTTTCCCACTGACACCATTATAAGCAAGTTTACTTAAAAGAGCGCCATGATGGACTCTGTCAAACGCTTTGGAAAGATCTAAAAACACTCCTGCCATTTCGTATCCCTCATTTATTTTCTCCATCAGACAGTGTACAAACTGCACTGCTGCAGATATGGTGCTCCGACCACTTCTAAAGCCATGTTGGAAATCTCCTATTAAGTTATTCATATTATAGTGCTCAATTAGGATTTCTAGCATTATTTTTTCAATTAATTTACCAAACACTGACGTTAAGGCAACTGGTCTGTAGTTCTGTGGTTGTTTTCTTTCCCCTTTTTTATATAAAGGTTTAACTGAAGCAAGTTTCAGTTTCTTCGGAAACACACCTTCTTCAAGTACACAATTTATTAGATAGACTAACGGTCTGGCTAACTCACCCTTGCATTTTTTCAGTAGAAAAGGAGAGAATTCATCCCATCCAGCTGATCTTTTATTTTTTAGGTTGTCAATTAGCTCTGTTACGTCCTTGATGGTTACTGTAGGTAGCATACAAGAGTCCCTTTCCTTTTCCTTATCATATTTAAACGGCCTCTCCTGTTTTATGCAAGTATCATTTTCAATAGCATCTATAAAGTAATCATTAAATATATTGCTAACTATATAAGGATCAGAAAAATTATCATTATGTAAACTTAACTCTATATTATTAATTTTAGTTTTTGAATCAGTGTTCCTCATATCATTAACTACTGCCCAGCACGACTTTGAGACACAGTCAGAATTTCGGATCTGTTTACTAATATGTTCTACTTTCCTTCTCCTTACTTCCTTGCGATACTCATATTTATATTTTTTATAATCCTCTTTGTGTGAATCAAGACTGGTTTCTCTGTGTAGCTTATACATATTCTCCATTCCTTCTTTGAGTCATTTCGTTTTTTCATCAAGTTTTACACGTTTGACTACTGGAGGTTTATTTTTATTTACATTCATCTTCTTTGCTGGGATAGTAATATCAATATGTCTAGTTAAAATTTTTACAAATACTTCCCATTTGCTGTCAACTCCCCTTTCTCTATAAACTGATTCCCAAGATTCTTGACCCAAAGTATTCTTTAGCAAGGTGATGTTGTATTAAGAAAATAATCTTCTATTCTCAAATTTTTTGTTTTGTTTAAGTTTATGAAGACAACCAATCACTAATAATTGTCCTAGATGATCAGATATGTGCCCATTTACAGTCTGTGCCGAAACAACATTTTCATAATTGGTCATCACATGATCTATGGAACTGCTGCTTGACTCAGTTATTCTAGTGGGCACATGACCAAGTAGATCTTTAATATCATAGGATCTTATGCAGTCTTGTAAACCTTTGCATTCCTGGCTGTTGCTTAGTGTGTTTATATTAAAGTCTCCTAACATTACAATATTTACTGTATTGCCACCCTTGCTTAGCTTCCCCAATACACTATCCAGTGCTTCCAGGAAAACCTCGAGATTACCAGAAGGGGCTCGATATATACCTAGCACAATAAGTGGGACGGATACAATCATTAACTTAATTATCACTGCTTCAAAGTCTTTCTCGATACAATAACCCTTAACCCATGATACTTTTTCTACAGAACTTATTATGTTACATTTCCTTACATAAGTAGCAACATCCTCTCCTTTATGTTCTGTTCTACAAAAAAAACGATGTAAGATTATACTCCTGTAACTTATAATACTGAATATTATGGTTAGCTTTTTGATGCTCTGTAACCACGATTACATGTGGAGCTAGATCTGTAACTAAGGCCTCAAATACATCGATTTTGTTACCCAAGCCTTCAACATTATAGTGTAAAAATGATACAGTAGTACAATCATGAGAGGATATATCCTTCTCAAGGTTAACATTATCACACAAATTGATAGTTTCTAAATTGGGAACACTGAGGGACTTTTTTATCCTAAAAAATCAACAGTCTTGACACTGCAGTGAGGAATTATTTCGGTTTGCTTGCTCTGCAGGCATATATCATTATCACTTCCGTCTTTCGTGTGTATGACATCTGAGGTACAAGGTATCACATTTTAATTATCGCATTTTGTTTCCTCAATAGCTCTGTTGATGTCAGTTGCTAGAATATTCTTGCCCAGATGATTAAGATGTAGTCCATGTACAGTGAAGCTGCTTCTTTGATAACTGTTAAGGTCCAGCAGTCTCACATTTTTTAACTTGGAGCAGAAATGTTTTAATTTTTTATTTGTAGATCGGATTTCTCGGTTCACACACGACCAGTCAGGCAGATCAAATCTCGCCGGAATATTTGACAAGATCACATTTGTATGGGACAACATCATTAACATAAAAATCAACTTTTTAATAAATGAACTGGTCTCGTTGCAATAAATGTCATTTGAACCTGCTATAATAACAACGACATCACTTTCTGTAAAATCGGTGCAGTCGTTGTTTACAGAGCTTGTTACATCAACAAACTTCGCCCCAGGTTTAATAACTGATGAAATGCGCACGTTTTCTGTGGTCGAGTTAGACATTACGATCTGAAAAAATCAGATATTGGATTGTGAGGTGTACCAGGAGCAGATATAGACTTGGATCACAATTTAATATTGAAGAGTTAGACTGGAGCTTGAATATTGTCCAGAAGAATCAATGTGGAAAGAAGTGGCATACTGAAGAAATGAGGAATGATGAGACATATTTGAAGTTCTCTAAGGCTTTATATGCTGTTATTATGAATGCCACAGTAGGCAGTTCATTTGAAAAAGGAATGGATATCTCAAAAAAGCCAGACACAGAAAATGAACAGAGAAATATAAAGATAAGGAAGGCAACTGTGAAGTGATCTTGTATAACTGAAGAAATCCTTCTTTGATCAACCAATTGAAGTAAGTGCACAGTGTTCAGGGAAAGACAGGGATACAGCAATATGTCACTCAGAAATTAAATAGTAGGAGGTGCAGGGAAGCCAAGGAAAAATGGCTGCAGGAAAAATCTCAAGAAATTGAAACAGAAATGATCATTGGGAGGACTGACCCACAATATAGAAAAGTGAACACAACCTTTGGTGCAGCACAAAGGAATGATGGACAGGTAGAAGCAGCACATTGAAGGCTGCTTTGAAGGTGAGGAACTGCCTTATGAAGTAGTATAAACAGAAGTCAATATGGAAGATATAGGGGTCCAGTATTAGAATAAGAGTTAAATAGAACTCTGAAACACTTGCAGTCAAGTAAGGCAGAAAATAGAGATAACATTCCTTCAGAATTTCTAGAAAAAATTGGGAGAAGTGGTAACCTAATGACTGTTCTAGTTGGTTTGCAGAATATGAGTCTAGAAATACCAGGAGCCTTTCGGAAAAATAGCAGCTACGCAGTCCTGAAGATAGCAAGAATGGATCAGTGTGAGAACCATCACACAGTTGGCTTAATAGCTCATGCATCCACATTGCTAAGAAGAATAATATACAGAAGAAGGAAAAAGAAAACTGAGAATTTGTTAGATGTTGATCAATTTACCTTTCAAAAAGATAGACACCAGAAAGACAGTTCTGACATTGCAATTGATAATGGAAGAAAGTCTTGATAAAAGTAGGATGTATTCATGGGATCTGTCGACCTAGAAAATGGAGCAAGGTGTTAGAAATTACAAAGAAAAATAAAGAGTGAACCACAGGGAAAGATAGGTAATGTACAAGAATCAAGAGAAAACAATAGGTATGAAAGACCAAGATTGAAATGCTTGGATTAAAAACCTTGTATGTCAGATATGCGGTCTTTCACCCCCTATTGTTCAGTCTGTACCAGATGTCTGCATTGGTGTTCGTGCATGCTGGAATTGTTCAGTGCTTGTAGTGCCTTGGAAGTCCAGCAAATGTCAGTGTGGTTGTTACGGTATATTAATAATTTTTACTTATGGACCGTCTGACAGCAACTGAATAAAACACAATTTTAGTGCCATACGCGTTTCGCCTTTATTTTCTGCAAGGCATCATCAGTGGCCTGGAATATATACATATGTTAGCTATTTTATTTACATTTTTGTCATTGTGCCTATAGGTTATAAACAGTTCTGGTGGTTGGTATTTCCTATTAAGTAGTAATGTTTTGAACTGTACTTACAGGTTGTGTGGACAATTTCCTACATATCACGCTCCTGTTGCATTTTTGTTGTTGTTCTTCTTATGAACGCCAATGTGCAGTTTTTTTCTGCATTCCACAACACTATGCACTGAACGCTTGTTTTAAAGCAATGTTTTGGTTTCTGTTGCCGACTGTCAAATGTTTTTGCCAAAGTTCGAATGTTATTGCCAAACTTATGAGTGTAACTATTGAAGTATCTGTGGTCTGTTCGTGTATGCATTTGTGTGTGTGTGTGTGTGTGTGTGTGTGTGTGTGTGTGTGTGTGTGTGTGTGTGTCTCCAGATGATGTGGGGAAGAGTTTTCCTTTCTTTCAGACGGTCCATAAGTAAAAATTATTAATATACCGTAATATTACACGCAACTGAGGAAGACAGGACTATAAAAGTTGAAGATGTCAGTGTGGTTGCTTTGCACACAAGGAGCAACTGCATTTGATATCTCTCACACTTGTTCAAGCATTCCATGCCAGAATGCTTTGGGAAAGAAGGAAAATACACTTCTCTAATTTCACACTGTAAAAATGCTTGAAGGTATGTAAGACTATGCCACCTATTTCTTCATCAGAAATTTTACTTTCCTTGGGAAAAAAGAGAACTGCCAATTTTCATTTTGTGTTCTTTTCTAGTTCCACTAAAATTTTGAAAAAATAGCATGGTTAACAAATTGATTGTTTTCGCGCCTGGTAATGTAAAATCTTAGCTTCTTAATAAAGCATTTATTTTTTCATAATTCTTAACAGTTCTTGTGAACTGGTGCTGTTTGTCAAACGTGCATTTGATTTACAAATCTTATATTGAGAATGAGAGAGCAGGCAGATTGCTGATTGCCACACTTTAGACCATGCATTACCACAGCTAAAATATAGCCAAAAATACAAGAGCATTTTTGAAATTGTATTGGCATTGATATCTATCTTTCTCAAGTAAATGTGTCTTATGATATTGCAGTGCCTGTGTTATTCTGATTACAATGCAAAGTTCCTGTGGACATGCATGCATGTCCAAAGGAATAGGCTCTGCAGGGACTACAGCTGTTCCGAAATACATTAAATGTATTCGCAATTGCAAATACTGACAACAATTAGCTGTAGCATGGAATGACAACATTAAAGTTCAGCGTCTGACCTGTACTAGAATATACTTAATGGAGTCCAGGGCGTAGACGCATGGTTCACGACGTATGGAAGTTTGGGTTTGGCCATGAATTGTGCATGGATAACAACATGGTAAGGCGACCACTCACGGCAAGCAGGAAATCCGGGTTTGAGTCCCGTCCAGCATAAATTTTCATTGTTGTCATTCCATTCTACAGCTGATGGTTGTCTTTATTCACAATTGCAAATACATTTAATGTAAATGTGTGTTACTAAATGGTGTCAGTGCCAGAATCACAAGCCAATGGAATTTGTACAGTTTTAGTGTAGTTTAAATTACTCCAGGAGGGAAAAACAAATTGCTAGCAAACAACACAGGCACAATATTGGACCCTTGTGTAATTTTAATCATCCATGTTCAAAAAACTGCAAACATATACGAATTTTTCCCTCTGTGAGGATCGATTACTCTGGAGAGTCGTCTGCTGTGGTGTTAAGAGTAGCTCAAATGTTAAATCATAAAAATTGTTACTACTTGAGAACAGACAGTAGGTCAGCATTGGTCGTAATGTCGTATGTCTTTTTTAATAGCATTGCAGATCGATTTCAGCTGACAGTGCAGCTATCATCAGTGCTATAAATACAAATACAAGAATCAGGCGTAGAAACAGCCCATTGATCAAATGCCATGTCACAGTTGTTGTACACAATCAAAATTCCACAATCATGTGCCTTTATAAATAGTCATGTAGATTAAGCATAATTACTCTCTTTGTCGGAAAGGTTACCAGACAGGTTTTAAAAAAATACAAAATTACATCTACCAAGTAATGATCCTGGCTCTTGTCGAAGTATTTGGCTATCAATACACAGTTGCCAATGTTTCTGGAGGTATTGAAAGCAAGCAGGAAAAGTTTCTACTGAATTGCTTGTTAACATCTTTTGTCACAGCCTCTTGGATGTCTGTGATATCTTGATGAAGCTTTCCTTTCAGTCACTTCTTCACTTTTGGGAAAAGAAAAAATTGCTAGATGAGAAGTCAGGTGAACATGGTGGATGTGGGATGGCAGAAACAGAACGTCTTGGTTACAGGTAAAGCAGTATGGGGTCTTGCATTGTCCTGGGAATGTCACAAATCAGGACGGTGACATCAAATTGCGTGTTGCAAACATTTCAAGACTTTCAATGTAAAGAGTTTGGTTCACTATGTGACCTGGAGGAACAGTTGTGGGAGGATTGCCTCCGCTACACGAGCCCTTGAGGACTCTCAACTATGTCGACCCACATGCTGATCTGATTATTTGTGGCACCTTCTTTTACTATTGTCTGATTACTGATGACCATAAGGCTTTTATCCTTTTCACTTTTAGTATTACTGATCTTCTCACCATTCAGCTAGAAGGAATTAGCATCATACCCCTGTGTATAGTCTCCGGGGATTAGATGCTCTCTGCCCTGCAAGGTGGCTTGACACTATACTTTCATCTCTCATGCAGTTATTTTTCTTCCCTGGCACAACATTGCTTCGATTTTACCACACCTACTTACCTCACTATACCAGTTCAATCTGATATCTGGCTGACATCATTAACCCCAGATGAACTGTCCCGTGACCGAGGGTCAGATGACCCTGTCTTTCAGTCCCTTAATCCCTTAATCCCCAGCCAACCAATGTAAAGTGACAGTGAAACAAATTGGATTTTATCAGCTTCGGCATTCTTCCTGGAGCTCCATAACAGAAATATTCCAGTATCATTATTAAATCAGCTTTAGTAGTCTTTTTATTAAATGTATGAAATACGGATTGTTTTTATATATTCTTGTACTTGTTGGTACCACAATACACTTGCGTGAAATGACTTTTCGTAAGAAGATACTGGGGTTTGGTAGAGTGCTACTAAGATCAACTATTTATTCATAAAATGTTAGACACACAAGCTGGTTGGAACACTACAGGGATTACAAGGTTAGGTGGTATAACCTTCTTCTTGGAGTCTGAACAGTCTCATCTGGCCATTTGTGCGCGCGCGCGCGCACACACACACACACACACACACACACACACACACACACACACACACACACACACACACACAATACCTGGCGGGAAGGGGGGGGGGGGGGGTTCACACAGCTGTAAACCACTTTGATAAAGAATGCACACACACTAGCCTGTCAGACCTCTCAGACTTAGACGATCATTTTTTTCTCATTGTAGCCCTCCCCCTTCTTTCCACCACCTCTTCATTCTTTCCTTTTCCTTATCCATCTATCTTCACAATACTCTCCTACATTCCTCAACCCACCCTGGCTGTAATATTTTTAAGTTTCTTAAAGTAAACTATCGTATAAAATGTGTGTGTGTACTGATTCATGCTTTTTATTTCCTTCCTTAGCATTCCTGATGATGTTTTTGAAAGTGTGAAGATTCCTGCAGAATGCTGTGTAAACCTCTCATTGCCTGGTAAGTGGAAACAAAAAATGATTCGAAACAGCGGTTTATTAATATTTGTATCCAGCAGCTTTATTATTGGTGACAAAGCTATGACTGGTGTGGCAATAGAAAACAGCAAAAGAAAAGCCAAAGTTTTAAATTTCACTTTTAAGGAATCATTCATGCAGTACAGTTGTACAGACATACCACCATTTGAGTGTTGAACAGGCACCCTTATGGAGGACAGAGCAATAGGCATCCCTGGCATTGCGAAGCAACTGAAATAGTTAAAAACAAACAAGTTGCCAGATGTAGATGGAACCCATATTCGGTTGTACAGAGAGTATTCCACACCGTTGGCTCCTTCTTAGCTTACATTTATCCTGAATCTGTCAGCCAGCGCAATCCCAGGTGGCTGGAAAAAAAGTGCACGTGATTTCTGTATGTAAAAGGGTAAAAGAAGACTTGCAAAATTACAGACCAATATTTTTAATATTGGTTTGCTGCAGAATGCCTGATATTTTCTAAGTTCAGGTATAGTAAGTTCCCTTAAGACAGAAAAGCTTCTGTCCACAAATTAGCACAGATCTAGAAAGCATCACTTGCTTGAAACTCAGCTTGTCCTTTTCTCCCATGATATCATGTGAGCCATGGATGAAGGGCAACTGGCACATTCCATATTCTTAGATATCCAGGAAGTGCTTGACACAGTGTCCCACTGCTCACTTTTAATAAATGTCGGAGCATACAGAGTAGGTTCCCAGACATGTCAGTGGCCCAAAGACTTTTTAAGTAATAGAACACCCATGTGTCATACTCAGTGGCAAGTGTTCATCAGAGACAAGGGTATCGTCAGGAATGTTCCATACGATCTGCTGATGGGTAGGGTGAGCAGCAGTCTGCAAATGTTTGCTAGTGATAATGTATTATATGGGAAAGTATTGCAATGTAGTATATGGAAAAAATATTGTCACTGAGTGACAAGGATGATACAGGATGACTGAGATGGAATTTCTATTGGTTTTATAAATGGGCAGGATGATCAAAATACAGAAAAATGTAAACTAATGAAGGTGAGGAAAAAAGGCAAATTGTAGACTTCGGTTTATCAGGTGAATTTTATGAAAGTGTAGCTCATTTGTGAAGGAGACCACTTGTAGAACACTAATGCTGCCCATTCTTGAATAGTGTTTGGAATGCCCACCAGGTCTAATTAAAGGAAGACATAGTGGCAATTCAGAGGTGTGATTCTAGATTTATTACCAATAGATTCTTACCAACATATGGATATTATGGAGATGTTTTATACAGTCAAATGGGAAATCCCTGGAGGGAAGGTGACTTTGTTTACACAAGACACTGGAGAAAATGTAAGAGAACTGGTATTTGCTGCTAACTGCAGCAAAATTATGCTGCCATCAATGTACATTTCGTATAAGCACTGCAAAGACAAGGTTAAAGGAACTCGGGCTCTTGTGGAGGCTTAGAGAATCTTTTTTCTCTCACTTCATTTATGAGTAGAAGGGAAAAGGAAATGAACTGTATTGGTACTGCAGTGCACTATATAGTGGCTTTTGTAGTAGGAATATAGATGTAGATGTATCAGGAAGAGGTGATGTCATGAGAGTTTTCAGGGGAACATCTTAGCTCTGGAGGGGTAATCTATTGAAGCTTTGATGGCCTGGATGGTACTGTGTAATGAGTGGGCTGCTGCTGATTGTTTTGGAAGGGGGGGGGGGGGGGGGTTGAGAGGTGTTGACTGGGAGGTCAAAATCCAGGAAGGTGGAGTAAGATTTGAAAGAGGCTTAGGTGGATTTTAGTTAAGTAAATGTGTTAAGCTGTTGCTTTGTCTTCATGAAGAATTTACTTTGAGAAATAAATGAAAATATGTGTTTTTTGCCATAATAATACCAGTGTTTTGATGGCTTTGAGGGGTGGTTTAGGTACAAAGAGCATGTTGAGGTGTGTAGAGATGTATTGTAAAAACTGTCTTCTTGGAGTGTATGTATAAATGGGATGCACACCAGTTCCCACATATTTGCAGCAGCATAACCACCAAGCATTAGTTATGGCAGATTGTATGTATTGTTCATATGGCAGATACCTATCTGCCAAATCATATTAGATACTACGAGCTGAAGTCTTGCTACAGAAATGTGCAGAGCCACAAAACTAATATATGAATCACTTAAAGGACCAAAATGAGGAAATGTGGGCTAAACAGAAACATCTAGAAAGCTACTGTAATCAGTTTGCTGGCATGTCAACTTGATGATGAAATTTCATGACATGTTGAATGACAAAGGGAACTCATAAAATTGGCGAGCAAATTGCAATGGATGTGCATTAACATTACAAAGGACAATTCACAACAAGCAAGTGGTGTTTGGCAATAATTTGTCTTTCAAGCATTAATGTTTGTAGTCATTTGTTACCCTTAGTGGAGAACAACTACACCGAACTACCTGATGATGATGGTGATGATGATGATTTTCATGGATATAATGCAAAGATCTTGTTGCACATTGGCATTTCTGCATAGTTAACTGCTGCTATAGCACCAGACTTAGAAACCCGCAGTTCATCACACTTCACATTAGAGCTTAAGAAATTGATATTTTGCTCCGGGCATGAAAGTTATTAGTTCACACCTGAATGTGGTGTGTCTCCTCACCCAGGGATAGAGTTCTGGGTACCCTCATCGTGCATTGACAAATTAGTGTGTGTAACAAAACATTGATAATGATCAAAGCTATTACAAGAAAAACTAAATAGTTTTGGAACACACAGTCATATTAGGTCCACTGTGTGAGTGCTGTTGTGTTGTGGTCTTCAGTCCAAAGACTAGTTTGATGCAGCTTTCCATGTTAGCCTATCCTGTCCAAGCCTCTTCATATCTGTGCTACTACCACGCTTTACATCTGTTTCAACCTGTTTACTGGCCGCCCACTACAATTTTTATCCTCCCACATATCCTTCCATTATCAGATTGACAATTTCTTGGTCCCATCAACCTATCCGTTCTTGTAGTGAAGTTGCACCATAAATTTCGTTTTGCCCCCCAGTTCGATTCAATACCTCCTCATTTGTTATTTGATCTACCTTCTAATCTTCAGCACTCTTCAGTAGCATGACATCTCAAAAGTTTGTCTTCTCTGAATTGCCTGTCATCCATGTTTCACATCCCTACTGTGCTATGTTAAAGACACATATCTTCCGAAAATTTTTTGATTAAAAGTTAATGAATAGCTTTTCTCGGAAATGCGTTTCTTGCTGTTCCCAATTTGCATTTTATATCTTCCCTACTTTGACCATCACTAGTTAATTTGCTGCCCAAAGAACTCTAATACACCTTATTTTTGCCAATAGTAAGCATTGTCTACCTTCAAGTAATACTCACAGCAAGTAGTGATTGAAAGTTATATTTTATTGTGGATAACTTAAGATACTGCAGTTGAATGAGTGAAAAGTTCTTGTTTTAAATGGAAATAACTAACTTTTTAGGTTGTATCAAACACCTGAAACACTAATCTATAGTCATAACTTTTATGGCTCATAAATAAGTATCCATTTAGTGGAAAGTGTGTAAAGTTATTTGAATCTATTTCTAAGTGTTTAATTTGTATTGCAGTGTGTGATAAGTGTAGATGTTGCCTTCGGTTAATCAGACAGGGAATGGTATGTTTAGATTGTGGGCTGGAGCCCCATTGAGGTGATCATAGTGGGAACTGAGTGGAGAATCCTATAGGTTCTCCCAAGGAACTGCAGGCTGTGCAAAAAGTCAAGAGAATTGCGGAAGAGGAAGCAAAAATTTGTGCCTTCCAGGCTGAATTAGATGATGTACAATTTGACCTAGAAAGGCTGAAAGGGGAAAAGGACTGTGGGAACTGAGTAAAGGTATCAAACAGTGGGTGAAAGGAGAACTGCTCTTAGACTTACACATTTGAGCTTATAATATCTAATAAGTCTAACTTCTTACCTGAAGTAAGAGGGGAATAGCGTTATCCAGTGTAGGTCATAGCAGGGTGCAGCAGACTGAGTGAATAGAAACTAAGTGTACATAGGTACCAAAAGAGATCGGGAAGAAGAATCTTGCTATGAGGTAGTAGCCATGGCAGGGGTGTAGGCTGGATGATACAGGACAAATAAGGAACTGGTACCCGATCACAACCATTGTGAAGCAAAGTGCTAGCTTTAGCCAGGTTGACAGGACATGGAATATTTCTGGAAAGATTTTTGTAAAGAGAATCAAGTGATCATAGTAGGTGGAGCAGGGAACAGCTTGGTTAAAGACAAAAATTACAGAATTATGGATGACTGGAAGAAATAGGAGCAGCAACTATGTGCATAAGCAAGAGTCTTCTGGAGATTCTACACTACAATGACCAGCCTAGATTAATCCCACTGTGAGTCATGTGAGCAAGGAGTTGAGCAGGCTGCTACTAAGTGGAATGGAATCTCATAAGTGTACAGTGCCTATTGATACAGTTGAGAGGTGGAAATAAGAGAAGGAAAGGTAAGGTGGCTCAGCATCTTGCCGAAAATGTATAGGGATAGCACTATCACAGAAAGTAAGATCTCTTTGGTTACTGGTGTCAGAGGGGTAGCTTCTTTAAGGTGTCTTATTGTGAAAGATATTAAAATAACTGAAGAATGCATGAAAAGTAAGCTTAGCTTATTTCATCAGAATATAGGATGAGTAATAAGATAGGAGAGGTTCTTGTGTTTCTGGAAAATTGAGAGAACCATGGAGATAGACATCCTATGCCTACCTGAGCACCATGTAACCACAGGGTTAGGGAAGTTAAAAGATTACACTCGGAGATCTTACTGGTGTGGAACTAATTTAGAAAGAGAGTTTTTAAGACAGAGTACAAGCTCAAAGAACATTGAAACAAGATTTTGTTGTGATCAGCACTTAGAAGTGTGTGCATGTGAATTAACATTGAAAAATAGTTTACTTTTAATTGTAATCGAGGCACATAGATCCCTTACTATGCTATCTGTTAGACATCAGTGAGCAGTTAAATCTGTGGTGATTTCAATGTGATTTTCTAAAGAATTGTCATAGAAAAACTGATCTGGAAACCTTATTTGGATTGCACAATTTGATATCGGTAATTAAAGCTCATCTGGATTGAGTAGTGTTTCCAACAGAGTTCTAGAGACTTGTTTCCATATAATAACTGCTGTCTTTCCTGAAATATGTGGTGCATCACTAACTTGTAGAATTCTTGCAAAGGGATTGAAATATGCCATTGTTATCACCCTTTGTAAGAAGGGCAACTATTGACTTGTTTCACTACTAAAATCAATTTCCAAAAATTTTGAGGTGATGTTTTCTATACATAGACTAGTATCCCACTGGAGCAACAATAATATCCTCAGTAAGTTGCACTTTGGATTCCAGAAGAGTTGCTCAGTTGAGAATACCATTTACACATTCACTCACCAAACTTTACAAGCACTAAAGAAGAAAATGGCACTGGTTTGTACTTAAAGTGGCATTTATAATGCATTTGACTGTTTGAATTGCAGTATTATCTCAGACAGACTGAGGTTTTATGGAACTAATACTCTAGCCAATCAGTGGATGCTATCCCTACCTACATTGAGATGATGAAAGTCATGTGATACTGATGTGCACATACACACGTGGTGGTAGTATCACTTAAACACATATAAAAGGTCAATGCATTGGCAGAGCTGCCATATGTACTCAGGTAATATGTGTGAAAAGGTTTGACTGATTATGGCTGCACAACGGGAAGCAACAGAATTCAGTATTCAGAGATCCTCTGTATCAAGTGGGTGCTGCAATTACCAAATTTCAGGCATTACCTCTCACCACAGACTAACACAGTGGCTGATGCCCTTCACTTAATGACGGAGAGCAGCAGTGGTTGTTGAAAGTTGTCAGACAAGCATCACTCGGTGGAGAAAGCGCAGAAATCAGTGTCAGACGTACAGTGAACAGATTCGTTAGGACAGTGTGGCAAAATTTGGCGTTAATGACGATGTCAGCAGACGATAGATGCAAGTGCGTTTGTTAACAGCACGTCACCTTGAGTCCCGCTCCTGGGCTTGTGATCTTATTGGTTGGACCGACTGGAAAACAATGGTGTGTCAGATGAGTCGAGATTTCAGTTCATAGGAGCTGATTATAGGGTTTGACTGTGGCACAAACCTCACGAAGCGATGGACTTAAGTTGTTAGCAAGGCACTGTGCAAGTAGGTGATGGCTCCATAATGGTGTGGGCTGTGTTTAGCTGGTGGAAATGTTTGTGTTTGGCTACTTGGAGATCATTTGCAAATATTCACAGGCTTCTTGTTATCAAGTAACAATGGAATGTTTATGGATGACAATACGCCATGTCACCAGGCCACAATTGTTCATGATTGGTTGAAGAACGTTCTGGACAATCAGAGCAATGATTTCCAGAGCAGATTGCCAGACATGAATCCCAACAAACATTTATGGGACATTATTGGGAGGTGAGTTGGTGCACAAAATCCTACACCGGCAACATTTTCACACTAGACGGCTATAGAGGCAGCATGGCTCAATATTTCTGCAGGGGACCTCCAACTACTTGATCATACCCCATCGAGTTGCTGCGCTACACTGAACAAAAGGTCTGGCTTGATATTATGACGTACCCCATGACTTTTGTCACCTCAGTGTAAAAGACTGCAGAAAATTGTGTTTAGTAAGTCAGTCAATGTAAGTAATCTGACTGGGGAGAAATCGTGTATGGGGTTACCCATGGCTCATTCTTATGTCTGCTGCTGTTCCTCATATATGTAAACAATATTTTGTCTAATACACAAGAAGCAAAATTAGTTCTTTTTGTGGATGATACTAGTATTGTAACAGATATACAGCAACAGAACAAATGGTAGCATATTGAGTGCTGCACAGCAAGAGAAACTACACCAATGATGAGTGTAGGACATGGTGCGGAAATAATAATGAGAGTGGAAAATTCAATTTTTTGGTGTCCATATTAATGAGAACTGAAACTGGAGAAACACATTCTGGACCTCCTGAAACAACTTAGTTCAGCCACATTTGCCCATTGAATCATTGTAATTATTGAGGAGAGATAAGACAGTTGTGTTGTTGTGGTTTTCAGTCCAAAGACTGGTTTGATGCAGCTCTCCATCTTGCACTACCCTGTGCAAGCCTCTTTATTTCTGAGTAACTAGTGCAACCTACATCCTTCTGAATCTGCGTACTTTATTCATCTCCCTATGTGATTTTTACCCTCCACACTTCCCTCCAGTACTAAATTGGTGATCTCTTGATACCTCAGAATGTGTCCTACCAACTGATCCCTTCTTTTAGTCAGGTTGTACCAAAAATTTCACTTCTTCCAATTCCATTCAATACCTCCTAATTAGTTACATGATCTACCCATCTTAGACTTTATCCTGTAGCACCACATCTCAAAACCTTCTACACTCTCTTTGTCTAAATTGTTCATCACCCGTGTTTCACTTCCCATGCATGGCTACACGCCATACAGATACTTTCAGAAAGAACTTCCTGACACTTAAATCTATACTCGATGTTAACAAGTTTCTCTTCTTCAGAAACACTTTTTCTTGCCATTGCCAGTCTACATTTTATATCCTCCCTTCTTTGCCCATCATCAGGTATTTTGCAGCCCAAATAGCAAAACTCATCTACTACTGTAAGTGTCTTATTTCCTAATCTAATTCCCTCATCATTCCATTATCCTCCTGTTGCTTTTGTTGATATTCATCTTACATCCTTCTTTCAAGAAACTGTCCATTCCATTCAACTGCTCTTCAGAGTCCTTTGCTGTCTGTGACAGAACTAAAATGTCATTGGCAAACCTTAAAGTTTTTATTTCTTCTCCCTGGACTTTAATCCATACTTCAAATTTTTCTTTTGTTTCCTTTACTGTTTGCTCAATATAGAGATTGATAACACTGGGTCTAAGCTACAACCCTGTCTCAACCCTTCTCACCCACTGCTTCCCTTTCATGCCCCTCAACTCTTATAACTGCCATGTGGTTCCTATACAAGTTGTAAATAGCCTTTCACTTCTTGTATTTTACGCCTACCACCTTTATAATTTGAAAGAGAGTATTCCAGTCAACATTGTCAAAAACTTTCTCCAAGTCTACAAATGCTAGAAACGTTGGTTTATCTTTCTATAACCTATCTTCTATGAGAAGTCATAGGGTCAGTATTGGTTCATGTGTTCCTACATTTCTCCAGAATCCAGACTGATCTTCCTCAGCGTCGGCTTCTACCAGCTTTTGCATTCTTTTTTAAAGGATTTGTGTTAGTATTTTGCAACTTTGACGTATTAAACTGATGGTTTGGGAATTTTCACACCTGTCGACACCTGCTTTCTTTGGAATTGGAATTACTATATTCTTCTCGAAGTCTGAGGGTATGTCCCCTATCTTGTACATCTTGCTTGTCAGATGGAAGGGTTTTGTCATGGCTGGTTTTCCTAAGGCTATCAGTAGCTCTAGAGGAATATTCGGTACTCCTGGAGCCTTGTTTTGACTTAAGTCTTCCAGTGCACAGTCAAATTCTTCTCACAGTAGCATATCACCCTTGTCTTCTTCATCTGTCCTCTTACATTCCCATAATGGTGCCCTGAAGTGCATGTCCCTTTTACAGACCCTGTATGTACCCCTTCCACCTTTGTTTCCCCTTCTTTGCTTAGGACTGGTTTTCCATCTGAGCTCTTGATATTCATACAAGTGGTTCTCTTTTTCTCCAAAGGTCTCTTTAATTTTCCTATAGGAGGCATCTATCTTACCCGTAGCGATATATGCTTCCACATTCTTAAATTTGTCTTTCAGCCATTCCTGCTTAGCCATTTTGCACTTCCTGCTGATCTCATTTTTTAGGTGTTTTTATTCCATTTCACCTACCTCATTTATTGCATTTATAAATTTTCTCCTTTCATCGATTAAATTCAGATTCTCTTGTGTAAGCCAAGGATTTCTCCTAGCCCTCGCCTTTTTTACCTACTTGATCCTCTCCTGCCTTCACTATTTCATCTCTCAAAGCTACCCAATCTTTTTGTACTGTGTTCCTTTCCCCTGTTCTTGTCAGTTGGTCCCTAATGCTCCCTCTGAAACTCTCTGCAATCTCCGGTTCTCTCAATTTATCCAGGTCCCATCTCCTTAAATTCCCACTTTTTACAGTTTCAACCTGCAGTTTATAATCAATAAATTGTGGTCAGAGTCCACATCTGCCCTAGGAAATGTCTTGCAATTTAAAATCTGGTTCCAAAACCTTCCAATGTCTCCAGGTCTCTTCCACATTTACAACTTTCTTTCATGATTCTTAAACCACGTATTAGCTATTATTAAGTAATGCTCTGTGCGAAATTCTACCAGACGGCTTCGTCTTTAGTTTCTTTCACTCAAGCTATATTCACCTACTTCTTTTCCCTCTCTTCCTTTTCCTTATGTTAAATTCCACTCCGGTGTGACTATTAAGTTTTCGTCTCCCTTAACTGTCTGGATAATTTTTTACCTCATCATACATTTCCTCTGTCTTCTCCTCATCCACGGATCTAGTTGTCATATAAACTTGTACTACTGTGTTGGGCGTGAGTTTCTTGTCTAACTGGTCTACAATAATGTGTTCACTACAGCGTATCTGTGTTCCTATTTTGTTATTCATTATTAAACCTACTTGTGTGTTACCCCTATTTCACTTTGTATTTGTAACCCTATATTTACCTGACCAGAAGCCCTGTTTCTCCAGCCACCGAACTCCACTAATTCCCACTATACCTGGCTTTAACCTATCCATTTCTATTTTTAAATTTTCTAACCTGCCTGCCTGATTAAGGGATTTGATATTCCCAATTCCAATCTGTAGAACACCAGTTTTATTTCTCCTGATAATGACATCCTGAGTGGTCCCCACCTGGAGATCCAAATGGGGGACTATTTTCCTCCAGAATATTTTACCCAAGAGGGTGCCATCACCATTTAACCAGCATTCCCTCAGGAAAAGTTATGGATGTAGTTTCTCCTTGCTTTCAGCCATTCGCAGTACCAGTACAGCAAGGCTGTTTTGGCTGACGTTACAGGGCCAGACCAGTGGGTCATCCAGACTGCTGCTCCTACAACTACTGAAAAGGTTGCAGCCCCTCTTTTGGAACCACATGTTCATCTGGCCTCTCAACAGATACCCCTCCATAGTGGCTGCACCTGTGGCATGGCTAACTGTATCGCTGAGGCTGGTATTACACTATCAAATATCTTTGTCAAAGATTTGATCAAAAATGTGATCAAATATTCCGTCAAATATATTTGACAAAGATATTTGACGTAGCGCTAGAAGGGGTATTACACTGTCATCAAATTTTTCGTCAAAGTTCAAGATGGCTGACAACAACTTGTTATTAACCGCAGCAGTTGCACGTACCGCAACTGCATTGTGTGCACATGTTGGAAAGAAATGGGGCAAAAAAAGGAACCATGCATACGAGGTTGACAGTCATAAATTCCTGGGATTACAGCTTGATAATAAATTCCGTTGGGAGGAGCACACCACAGAACTGCAGAAATGCCTTAACAAATCTGTATTTGCAATTCGAGTGTTAGCAGACATAGGCAACATAAAAATGAAAAAGCTGGCATACTTTGCCAACTTTCGTTCCATAATGTCATATGGTATAATATTTTGGGGTAAATCTTAAAGTCAAACAAAAGTTTTCAGAGTCCAAAAGCGTGTAATACGTATTATTTGTGGAGTAAATTCACGGACGTCCTGCAAAAACATCTTCAAAGAACTGGGTATACTAGCTACTGCCCCTTAGTATATTTACTCCTTAATGAAATTTGTCCTAAATAATTTATTGTTTTTCCAACAAACAACTCAGTTCGTACATACAATACCAGGAACAAAAATGATCTGCACAAAAAATTAAAAGCACTTACTTTAGTTCAAAAAGGGATCCACTACTCAGGAACACTCATCTTCAATAATTTGCCAGCAAACATAAAAAGTTTAGTTACAAATAAAGATCAGTTTAAAAGGAGCCTGAAAGACTTACTAGTGGCAAACTCCTTCTACTCCATTGACGAATTTTTTAATAGAAACAAATGATGTATTGTATTTATTCATACTGTTAGTATTGTTATTTCAGCTTTTAAAAAAATTGACATGTTCCACATTCACGAGGATCTCCTCAGCACGACTCTATGGAACGAAAAACTAATCTAATCTGTGTGAAGCTGTGGGTTTTACGACGACACGATAAAAGCATTCAACAAAACTTGTTACGTGAGCTTACAGTGGAAGATGTCAAGTCGTACATCAATTATTTAAGAATGGATGAGCATACATTTCTGTATGTGCTCAGTGAAGTGTATCCTCATATCACAAAGCACAATATTCATTTAAGAACTGCTACATCTTCAGAAGACAGGCTCACTGTAACACTCAGATTCCTTGCTACAGGAGAGGGTTACACACACACACACACACACACACACACACACACACACACACACACACACACACACACACACATTTGTTTACTTTCATTCAACAATGTCATATGAAATCATGTTGTAGGCTAACTCATCTTTAAGAGTGTATTCATTGCTCAAAACCTTGCTGTAAGAGTAATTCATGGTGCTCACCCGCAATCATCTTGAAGACATCTGTTTAAGGAATTGAGTATTTTGACTGATGCTGCATAGTATATTTATTCCCTAGTGAAATTTGTTGTAGATTATGCTTTGCAGTTAAAAAGGAACAAGGATGTACATAGTTGAAATACCAGAAGAAAAAAATGTGCATTCACACACATACTCCACAAGCTACCATGTGGTACATGGCGGAGGGTACACTGGTCACTTCCTTTCCCCTTTCCACTATCGAATAGAGGGAGGGGAAAAAGCCTGTCTACAAGCTGCCATATGAACCCTAGTTATTTGTAGCTTATCTTTGTGATGGTTGCACGAAATGTATGTTGGCTGCAGTAGACATTCTGCAGTGAGCTTCATATGGTGGTTTTCTAAATTTTCTCAGTAGTGTTACTTGAAGAGAGTGTTACCTTCCCTCCAGAGTCCCTTTTGAGTTCCCAAACATCTCCATAACACTTGTGTGTTGTTTGAACCTATTGGTGACGAATCTAGCAGCACACCTCTGAATTGCTTCTTTGTCTTCTTTTATTCCAATCTGGTATGGATCTCAAAAACTCTAGCAGCACTCAAGACTGTGTCACAGTAGCATCCTATAATTGCTCTTCTTTACAGATGAACCACACTTTCAAAAAATTCTCCCAGTAAATCATAGTCAACTATTGCCATCCCTACCACAGTCCTCACATGCTTGTACCATTTCATATCACTTTGCAACTTTATGCCCATATATTTAAACAATGTGACTGTGTCACTACTAATGCTGTATCTGAACATTATGGGTTTGTTTTCCTTACTCATCTGCATTAACTTACATTTTTCTACTTTTTAAAGCTAGCTGCCATTCGTTACACCAATGAGAAATTTTGTCAGTCATTTTGCATCCTCCTATAGTCACTCAACTTGGACACCTTTCTGTACACCACAGCATCATCAGCAAACAACCGCAGATTGCTGCCTACCCTGTCCGCCAGATCATTTATTATACCGAGGATGAAAGCAATCCTATCACACTTCCTCGGGCACTTCTGGCAAATACCCTTGTTTCTGATGTGCACTTGGCATCAAGGACAATATACTTGATCCTATTATTTTTGAAGTCTTAGAGTCACTCACATACCTGGGAACCTATTTCATATGCAAGTACCTCCACTGAGTCTGCAGTGGGACACTGTATCAAATGCTTTCTGGAGGTCTAGAAATGTGGAGTCTACCTGTTGCCATGCATTGCTCCACATTAAGGTTGTCTTTAGCACAAAAAAGGGTGCATTTTTATCACGTACCTAGTGATGTAAAAGGTTTGATAGACAGCAAAATTAATTCTGTTGCTATAGGTTATCCATCTTGACACCTGACAAAAGTTTTCTACTACTTTTAGTGTCTCATTTCCTAATCTTATTCCCTCAGCATCAATCAATTTTCTTTGACTGTTGTCTTTTTCAAGACACTACCCATTGCATTCAACTGCTCTTAAAGTCCTTAGCCATCTCTGATAGAATTAAAATGTCACTTCCAAACTGCAGCAAAATTTTTGTTTCTTTTCCCTGAACTTTAATTCCATTTCAAAACACTCAATGTATGGACTGAATGATGTCAGGGATAGGCTACAACCCTGTCTTCACTCCCTTCCCAACTACTGCATCACTTTCATGTCCTAAGACACTTTATAATGAGCATCTCATTACCGTACAAGATATGAATAACCTTTCAGTTCCTGTACTTTATCCTTGCTGACTTCCAAATTTCAAAGAGTGTAGTCCAGTGGACATTGTCAAAAGCTTTCTCTACAAATATATAAATGTAGGTTTGCCTATCTTTCAAAATAAGTCATTTGGTCTGTATTGCTGTACATGTTACTACATTTCTGTAGATCCCAAGCTGATGTTCACGATGACTGGCCTCTACCACTTTCTCCATTCTTCTTTAAATAATTCACGTCAATATTTTGCAAAAGTGACTTAGCTGATAGTTCAGTTGTATTGACACCTGTCAGCACCTGCAAACTTTGGAACTGGAAGTATTACATTCTTTCTGAAGTATGAGGGTGTTCACTTGTCTCATATATCTTGATAGAAAAGTTTTAATGTCATCTACTCCAGGTGTTTTGGGTGCTCTGTAAAATCCTCCTCACAGTATTGTATCTCTTGTTTCATCTTCACCCACTTCTCTTTCTGTATTGTTGTCCCAAGTTTGTTGTCATTGCTTTGACATTTGACCTGACCTGATGAGCTTTTTTTAGTCTTGGAGAATCTTCCCCGATCCATTGTAAAGATTGAACCTTGGTCTCAACATCATAACTGTCACCAGTTATGATTCTCATAAGGCACATCTCATTCTTATTTGTGCAATTGGGATGCACAGTTTCATTGGCGGTCCTGACATGAGCATTGTTGGTGTATGTCAGAGGGCATCCTGAATGAGGGTCAACTTTAACTTCTGTCCAGCCATTTTTAAACTGTGTGAACCATTTGTAACACTAAGCACTGCTTAAGCACTCGTCACTGTAGACTTCCCGCATCATTTAGTGTATCTCTGTAAAGGTTTTCTTGAGTTTCTCACAAAATTTAACGTAGATGCACTGCTCCTCGAACTCTGCCATCTTGAAATTTGCAGACTGTGACACACAACGTTCTACTCAATACAGCACTGAACAATAACTAAGAGACATGAAACAATAAAACTTTCAGCAGTTACACATTAATCACAGGTGCAAAATTACAAATGATCAAGAATTTTTTGAACAGACCTTGCACATTAGATTTGCTGTTCTACATCTAAATGGATACTCCGCAAGCCACCATACAGTGCATGGTGGAGGGTACCCTGTACCACTATTTGTCATTTCCTTTCCTGTTCCACTTGCAAATAGTTAGGGAAAAATGACTGCCTATATGCCTCCATATGAGCCCTAATCTCTTGTATCTTATATTTGTGGTTCTTACATGCAATATATGTTGGCAGCAGTAGAATCATTGGGCAGTTCTCTAAATTTTCTCAATAGTGTTTTTCAAAAAGAATGTTGCCTTCCCTCCAGTGGTTCCCACTTGAGCTCCCGAAGCATCTCCGTAACAGTTAATTGTTGTTCGGACCTACTGGTGCCAAATCTAGCAGCCCACCTCTGAATTGCTTCGATGTCTTCCTTCAATCTGACCTGGTACGGATCCCAGACACTTGAGCAGTACTCAAGAATAGGTCACACCAGTGTCCCATATGCGATCTCTTGTACAGCTGAACCACTCTTTCCTGAAATTCTCTCAATAAACCAAAGTCAGCCATTTGGCTTCCCTACCACAGTTCTCACATGCTTGTTCCACCTTGTATCACTTTGTAACATTACACCCAGATGTTTAAACGACTTGACTGTGTCAAGCAGGACACTAGTAATACTGTATCCGAACATCGCACTCCTCCATGGTGCACTCCTGTTCATAGTAGCTTGCCTGCATTACTATTTTATTATGTATTAGACCCACTTATGCAATTTCTATTCTGAATTTGTGTTGCAAAAACTTGGCCAGGAGTCCTGTTCTTCTTACAACATTCCACTAAGTCCCATTTTATCTAATTTCAGCCTCTTCGTTTCTTTTTTTTTAATTCCGTAATCTACCTACCTGATTAAGGGACCTAACATTTTACGCTTCAACATGAAGTATGCCGGTCTTGCTTTTCCTGATGTCCTCCTGAGTAGTTCCCACCCAGAGATCTGAATGGGGAACTGTTTTATATCCAGATTATTTTTCCTAAGAGGATACTATCATCATTAAGCCACACACTAGAGGTGCTGGCTCCCAGGGAACAAAAACACAATATGGGCGTAGTTTCGCGTACTTTCAGCCATTCACTGTAAGAGCATTGCAAGGTCATGGCTACGAAGTCTTTCGCGACGTATTTCTTGAGTAAAAATTTCCCGGTGTACATGCCGCATCAAATCAGGATAAATCTCCAAGCTTTCGACCACTACCTCCGTGGTCGTCGTCGGGGCTAAAACTGACTGTTGTGAACTAGCGAAGTTCCCACTTTTTATATGCAAAGGGCGGCTTCTTATTAGCTGGAGTACGTCAGCGATATGGCGCGTAGCGAAGTGGTGCCCTCTACTTCCATAGATGTAGTTGCTATCCCGCGTTGCTTGCAGCGCCATCCCTTGAATCAGGAGGTAAAGTGCGAGAAATTTTTTCTCTGTGATATTTCTTTATCCAGTGCACTCTTCCAAGTGTTGCTAAGTGCATAGCCATTGTCTCTATTAAAGTTATTATCGCTAAGTCTAATTTCGACTGCTTCCCGGATCACAGAGTCCCAGTAATTCGATGTGTGGGCTATTACTCTGGTTTCTTCAAATAAAATCTTATGCTTGTTAAGCAGGCTATGTTCAGCCACCACTGATTTTTCCAAATACCTGTATTTCAGGTGGCGTTGGTGCTCGATGCAGCGTTGAGACCGATTGTTAGCGCTATTAGCTCTCCCACATACAAGCTTGCAAAGCACTTAACTAAATTGTTGGCGCCTATAGTTGGTCACTGCCCACATCATATTAAAAATTCAAAAATGTTTGTTGATATCATAAAACAGATGAAGGTAGGCCCAAGTGCTATCATGGTCAGCCTCGACATGGTTTCTCTGTTCACCAAAGTACCTGTGGATGACACATTACAACTGTTGGCTGCTCATTTCTCCTCAGAAATTTTGAAGTTGTTCCGGCATACCTTGACGACCACTTATTTTTTATACAGTGGAAATTATTATGAAATGACGGATGGAACAGCCATGGGTTCGCCACTGTCACCAGCAATAGCGAATTTTTTCATGGAGGACTTCGAAGAACGAGCCCTGAGCAGTGCTCACCTCCGCCCATCATGCTTCTACAGATACGTCGACGATACTTTTTTAAGGATATCAAATTCTTAGTAGTTGTTGAAAAAATTAGCAAGAATGTTGTGAACAAATGAGTAAAACTCTACCTCCATCAAGATAAGCCTGTGAAGATGTTGAATAATGCAGTGTCTGTATTTCTAACTGCTTTCAAAACTGATTGCTTTTATAACAAACTGCAAGCTTTTTAGGTCTACAACTTCGGCTTGAGATACAAAAACCGGTTGAAAAAGAACAATGTTATTACTAAGAGGCTCACTGGCTCACTTTGGTTTACAGCAGCTTTAATATTGGGTGCTTTGAGGTGTCCATTGATGGTAGACTAGAAAGTCCACTTAATGTGGTAGAATGCAGCAGTGCCTGCTTAAACGTTGATCATTAGAATGGTAGTCTCTTGGACACTGATTTCAGTTTCTTGTATAGCCTCCTCTCAGTACTGTACATACATGAATTCACGTGCAGAGATGGTCATTGATATGTATAATATTAACTTGGAGAGATGCTATTATGTGTTACTTTTGCCTGATGCTGCAACTGTTAAAGGAATGTTGCTAGTAATGCAGGCTGATTTTGGGGGTCTGTGGATAGATCTGGTCAGGGAAATGAAAATCTTGGAGAGCTTGTTGGATAATGTGAAAATGGATCATGTCTGATTGAAATATGCTGGATGACCATTTATATTTGATTGAATACCAGACGTGTACAGTGGCTCCACTAATCATAGTGCCATAAATCATTGTCTGAGTCACTATGATGTTTCCTACTTCTGGTCGACACCGTACTGAGAAGCAACCACCAATCTGTTCCTGCTCTATGATGGTCATATCCCAGCTGTTTCATTTGCTAAATCAGAGGAGTATAGTAGGGTTCTGTGTAAGAGGCAGGACGGTGAGACAGACCAATGTTCATAGCTTGCCATTCAGCAAATGGTTTTTGATGATCCAGGTGCATGCAATGCATACAGCATTGTGTTCACCTTGCAGCCAGCGATGGCTGATCATCTGATGTGGCTGTTCAGATATGAATATTTATGATGCTTCCATCTGGAACAGAGGTGCAGCAAGTGCAGGTTCCTTGACTTTGCAGGAGCAGTATTGATGTGCAGCATGACACTCAACAAGTAACATGTTGGGTAATTCTAAGGAAGGCTCCATAGTCTCCCGCAAACCCTTAATCTGTCCCTTCAGAAATTCAGTTTATTGTAAAAGTTGAGGTTGTCAATCCAGTTCTGGCATGTTTACAATTTAACTAAGAGAATACGATCCTCAAAACAGCAGATGACTTTTCAGAATGTAAAGTATGGTTGTATGGGTTTGCAAGTTCGTGCTAAATATATGGTTCTTATTTAATCTTCACCTAACAGCTTCAGATCATTGCCTTTACTACCCCATGTCAATGCAAATTTGATTCCTAGAGCAAAGCTGTAGATGACGTTCATTTTTAATTTCCCTCAGGCATATAGGCACCTGTTTCTTTATTTTTCCCCGTTTCAAATAAATTAATGTGATGACCATTTTGTTTTTCTGTTTCTTACTGTAGATTCACTGTCATCATCATCAACATTGTCTTCACTCAAACTGAACCTGGATTATGATACAGAATCTCTGCGGGCAGAACTGAAAGAGAGAAACTGTATTCCAGGGCCAATTACCAAAACAACAAAGAGATTGTATTTAAAGAAACTTGTTAAACTGAAGAAGACTGGTGAATTTTGTAACCCGGGGCAAATAAATATTGGTAAGTTAATTATTTCTTTAGCTATAATATACAGATTTTGGAAATGCCCACATTGTCATTACTTGCAGAAGTTAGGACTAATTTCTGATCTTTTTAGTGTATCTGAATTGTTAGTTTAAGGAGTAAAGGTAACAACTCGCCAAATAGTTAAGAGGCTGAGTCATTAATATGGATACAAGCAAGACTGGGAATGACGATAGTTAACTGTGAAACAACAAAAGGCACAATAGTGGAATGAAGAATGGAAAACCTACAGAGGTGAGGAAGGATGAATATACTTAAGTGCTCAGTAATGAAATTGGCTGAATGGGTGGACTAGAGAACATGCAAACTTTCTTGCTGAATGAAAGAACCGGCCCTGGCAAATACTTGCGAAAAAATATACCCATGTTTGGGAAATAAGACTAAATGAATCTTCAGATGTTTTATAATGCTTGACTGAGACTAAAGATAAAGTTGGAATTATTTTAATAGATATTGATTAGTGGAAAACGTACTACTAGAAATTCCTTACTTATTGCAATCAAACTTATGGAAACAGCAGGTCCAGAAACCCATATTGTGGAGAAATATGAAACGATAAACTCTTAGCAAGTTAGTGGCATTACAGACTGAGAGAAAGTGGGAAATCCTCTGAACCTGGCAACTTTAACATTGAGCTAATAAAAGCCGCATCATATAAATTATTTCAGATCCTACCTAAAATATTTCTAAATTGCTTGGGGGGGGGGGGGGGGGGGAGAGATAAGGTAATAGAATATTGGGGGAAAGAAAACAGAAATCATATGATTAATAAAATGGGATGCTATGCTGACTAAGAATCGTCAAGGGATAAATGTTAAATGTTAGGCCGTAGCGAGTAGAGGAGAAAGTGTGCCGATTCCCCTAGTTGACCGGTTCCACCGTGCGATGTTAGTTGCTCCGCTTGTGACCCAAGGAAGCGCACCTTCACTACGTTTACATGCGACACATCTTCCAAAAGGTGAAAACTGCCTTGTTTACATGTTAAGGTGTGATGCAGATTTTTAGCCCAGTTAAATATGGCGTATGGAAAACAGTTGATCCAGCTTCTGATCCAGTCGACACAGTTGTTATTTCTTTTAAATTAAATGTTTATAGGTAGGCAGTTTCATGCTCGATCCAATATTTCTGCTTCTCCTTCACTGCACAATAAATCCATATTAACCAAATATTCTGAAAACAAGAAATAACTTGACAACGCAAGCATGTTTCAAATCCAGTTGCATTTACATGAGAGTGAGATTTGATTACATAATTGGAAAACCAGTAACTAGAAGCGGATTTCCAGAATCAGCTTTGAAGTGTTTTCATGACCACCCAGAGGCGGTATTGGGAAATTGGTTTACGAAATCCGGTTTTGGGAGCACCACATAAAAGGCGTGCTTATTGCTGGAGTTGAAACAGGTCAACATAATACACGAACAGGATCATTTCATAACAAAATGAAAAAATGTGGGTCTAGTTACCATACCTCAGAGAATGTAAATTGCCGACTGGTTTAGATTAGTTCCAGACATACTTTGACATTTCTTGAGGACTTTGTGTGATGAATAATCAGTTCAGATTTTGTTGACTTGCTACCACCTAATCTTATAGCATATTTTCCCCTCAAGAAGATTGTGCCGTTGCATTGGCCACTGAGTTACTGAACCATTTTGTAGACATCACCAGACCTATTTATTCAGTTGACTGTCATCAGAAGTGAATGAAATAATTCTTGTTCTGGATAGCTCAAGCTGGATAATAACTTGAATCAGTGTCTGTGACACGTCGTCACCAGAAGCTGTGTTGCAACTCACATATACTGCGAAAGTTGAATCCAATTACGGAGTGGAAGAGCATGATTTGAAAGTTTACTCTTACAATCATCTGAAGTGTATTTCTCTGCATTAATGGAATCAGATTTTCAGCCAAGCATAACTGAACTGCAGGTCTTGCTGGAACTTATTTTCTTGAAAAATCAACATAACTATGCATTTATTTTCCTCTTGTAATAATTCCTAATTGCTTCCACAGTATGTGTATTAATTCTTAATTCTGTATGTCTATTTGAGACTAAGTAATAAATTTAAGAGTTGTTTCCAAACAAGTGTGGACAGTCCATGCAGCAAACAATGTCTTTATTATTTGGGTGACTTATTTTCTAAAAGTAGAATGTCAAAAAGAAACACGTGATCATATTGAATTCTTTGTTATTTATCAGTTACCATTTCTTTCTTATGGTGTCAGCTATGCTTATTACCTTGTTTGGAGTTGTATAGGTAGTAGAGGGTCTCATTTGAGTAATCGTACGCTTTTAATCTAGAAATTGCTTTTGAAGTGGATTTATTTTGTCATTCACTGACCTCAGTTTATTATGTAATTACACAAGTTTCAGTTTCTCACATTTCAGTGTTCTTTTTACTGAAACTACTGTTGCGTCTGGCATTGATTCATTCTGTATATTTTCCTCGACTGAAGAAACAATGGCATACATCACAACTTTTTCTGGTTTACAATATTCTGGGCTGCAACTTCTCTTCTGCGAGTGTTTCTCTGGGATGCTAAACATATCCTTTTTTGTAGTAAGTTCCTCTATGAAACATGATCCTTACAGTAATCAGTTTTGAGTCATATATCTGTAGTTTGGAGGAACTGTTCTGTGATTTTAAAAACTCTACTCCCTTTTTTGGATTTCTGAAATGTATTTGCCTTTACTTTATCTATAACTGGATCAGTACACTGGAACTAACAAGTGGGCTATTTCTTCCCTTATCTTGTTTAAATATGAGTAAACAGAAATCCTACCACCATTTTATAACAGCATACTGCAACTATTCAAAGTTCCTCACACAACACGGTAAGCAAACCCACAAAATAAGCACACAAAATACACATTCCTATACCGAAATGCACAAAGTTGAGTATAAAGTGTTAGTGCTGCTTGTAGTGTGGGGCATGCCGCTCCCTATACTACCTAATGCTAAGGTGCGGAGAGTCGGCACACTTCCGCGTCTGCTTGCTATGGAAAGGGTATGGTATGGGAGCTAGATGTTGCTGTATTGATAGTTGTTAGAACACACAACCTTGTAGGAAAAAGTTATTAGAGACCGGATTGCACAGTTTGATTTTAGTTGATGTGCTGAACGTGGGACATGGTTCCACAAGGTATTCTGTGAAAATGTATGAGGAGTATGTTCAAGGTTTGTAGAAGATTTAGATTTTTGACTTATGCTGCAATATTGATGTAAAATAAATAAAATGCTATCTTTTTAATTCCTGGTAACAGAAGAATTGAGGCAGGTCAGTTTGGATTCCACACTGTTCAAAATGTTTGTAGATGAAGTGCTGGAGAATTGGTACTGAAAGTGTAGCAAAAAATCTAGTTTGAAATGCACTGTCATTTAGCAATGACTAGGTTAGCATAGCATCAGACAGGGTTATCAGTGAAATTGTTCCTAAATCGTGGAGAAGTATTAGGAATAGGACATTACAATATGCTTGGATGTATAAGTAGAAAGATAAGTTGGCCAAGGCAGACCAACATTAAGACTAATAAACTTGCTATTAGTCGACCATGTACTATTGCATCTGGGAGTTAGTGCACTTCAGTCAGCTTATTGTGAGTAAGCACATAACCGGTGTTGATGGTGTATGTGCAACTAACCTGAAAGCATGTCAGTGTGATGAGTTTTCCTTAGTTACCACTGTATTTTGTTTACTGTAACATAACCGTGTGTTTCTGATAACATCTGCCCAGTATCTTTCTGTTTGGTCCTATAGCAATTTCTCTAATTTGTCTGAAACCCCTATAGCATTCTGTGAGCTATTTATGTGGAAAATTTGTGTGTTTTTAGCAAGGTTGTTAACTTTCATTTTTCTCTGTAGCTCTTAATTATCTGCACCTATCTTGAGTTCAAACACTAATGGATCTTGTTGGTCATTCTGGATCCATTGTCTCATAGTCCTCTTAGATTTCTCATCAGTAGTTGTCGAAAGGTCCTGTTTTATGGCAGCTGCAAGATATGAAAGAAATAATTTTCTTCATTCTACTGGTGACTGGTACAACCTCTCAGAAGACAGTACAGTTTTATTGGGGCGAATTCTCCAAACTCCTTTGTGTCACTTTTTTTTATTTAGGCAAGTTCGATTAATTTTCTTTTAGTTTTGAGGAACATATCAGTATTCTTCTTTTTAATTTTATTGTTAAGAATATCTGTATGCTGATGAGGTTAAAAGTTTGCCTTCTTTGCATTTTATTGGTTCTATTTATCCGTATCGTGTGCACACACGCATGCAGTGTATTTGTCAGATGCATTTTCTCTGCTCTTTCACAGATATTTGCAATCTGGTTTTTGTGGTGTCTAGGTGGCGTCAGGCTAAACAAATACTGTTCAGCCTATCTTTGACATGATGTCAACTGTCGACAGAAAGCAGGGGTTTTTCCCATTACAAACGGGTATTTTTAAAATGGAATTTTACGTTCCTATTTGATAAAGTGGTTGCAAATTAATCTGGTGTGACATTTGTTTTATTGATATGTATTAACGGCGACAGTAAAACAAGAAGAATAACCAGTATCCTAACAGTGGCAGCATCAATCTGGCCCGCACTGACTGCTGCAACCATGCAGCAGCACTGCTCAGTTACTGCTGGTGCATTGGTTATTCTTAATATTTTACTGTCTCTGTTAATACATATCAATGAAACTAATATTGCACTAGACTAATTTGGAAATGCCGTATCAAATAACACACATTCCTCCTTAAACATTACTTTGTTTGTAACAAAAACAAACTGATGCTTTCTGTCGACACTGGGCATTGCATAGAAAATGTCATGAGCAGTGTTTGTTTCCGCTGTCTCCAGCTACACATTGCAAAAATGAATTTGCAAATATCTGCCGAAACAGCAGAGAAAAATTGCACGGTGATTCTTAGGAGGGACGCCCAGGTTGGATGTCAATGTAACTTCATATACATGCACAACGTCAGTAGGTGAGGGATTAGGGTTACAATTATCTGTGATTGATAGAGCACCCGCTAGAGTGCATTAGTGTTATTTGTGTTTAGTGTTGTTGTTAGGCCCAGTAGGGTATATAAGAGGTGTGAAGAGTGTCCGATGTTGAGTAATTACTATGAAGGACACGGAAATGTCACATACTCATGTGAGATGATATGACAAAGTTCGAAAAGGACCTCTTTGTAGGTCTCCATTTTGTAGGCGGGTTGAATCTTGCCGTATCCAGATTTGCGAGTTATTGGGATGTAATAGTGGCATACTGTTGAACTGTGTGGTAGCATGAGGTATGCTCCTCATCAGGGATCCAGTTGAGCATGCATGACCATCACAATGTAGCATCACTATACTGTGCACCAAGCACATCATAACCCCATAACATCTCTGCTTGCGTCCGCCGCTCGTGGTCTCGCGGTAGCGTTCTCGCTTCCCGAGCCCGGGGTCCCGGGTTCGATTCCCGGCGGGGTCAGGGATTTTCACCTGCCTCGAGGTGACTGGGTGTTTGTGTTGTCCTCATCATTTCATCATCATCCAGGAAAGTGGCGAAATTGGACTGAGCAAAGATTGGATAATTGTACGGGCGCTGATAACCACGCAGTTGAGCGCCCCACAAACCAAACATCATCATCTCATCTCTGCTTGCCATCTGAGAGCAAGTAGTGGACTCCCTACAATGTTGTGTGTCATACCATTCCATTGGTTGGAGACTAGCAGCAGCCTTGTGTAGGCTGCTGTTAACACAACACTAAAAGTGACTGCATTTGAAGTGGTGCTGTAACTGGGAAATGTGGACTGCTAATAAATGGCGTCGCATTGTGTTCGCTGATGAATTGCAGTTTTGCACTACGCCAGATGAATGTCGGTGAGTATAGTGACTATCTCGAAAGCGGTCCCATTTTTCCAGTGGTTTCGAGAGGCACAGTGGTATTATCCCTGGAATTGAGGTGAGGGTGCCCATAGGGTATGTCTTCAGGTTATGCTTGTAGCCATAGAGGGAACTCGGACAGTACAGTGACTTGTTGCAGACATCCTGCAGCCTTGTGCATTACTTCTCGTGGAGCAGTGCTGTGGTAGCAATTTTCAACAGGAAAATGTTTGTCTGCACACAGCACACGTCTCTGTGAACTGTTTCTGTGCTGTTGAGATACTCCCGTGGCCAGCAAGATCCCCAGGTTTGTCACTGACATAATGTGTGAGACCGACGTGGACTTCAACTCCATTCGATTGTCGGTATCCACAATATCAAGGACTAATTAAAACAGTTTTGGGCCATCTTGCCTCAGGAGAGGATATAGGTGTTTCGACACTTTCCCAGCTGAATTATTGCATCCATCCAGGACAGAGGGGGAGGGGGTGGGAGGTACAAGTTCATACTGATAAGTGGGCTTATACTGCCAGGTTCTTTTTAAATGTGATTCAATTCTGTAATCACTGAAATAAAATTGCTTACCTCTCAGTTCCATTTCCTCCTTCCCTTAGGGGTGATTCACTTTTTGTTAGACAGTGTATATTTATTTTGTTTACTTATTCTTCCACATCGCCACTAGTTCTTATCAACCTCCAAACCAGTGCAGACATGTGTCTGGCATGTGGCAATATAGATGCATTGTCACAGCATTTAAGTTGTGCACAGGTAGTAGGTTTGCAGACTACATCATTGAAGAGTTTGGATGTGTTACATGTTGTATTAGTGGATAATGACATTTTCTGAGGCTTGTATTCGAGACATAAATGTGTCATAGCCTGACCAAGTGGGTAGAGTGGAAATAAATGCATTTGTTTACCATTATTAAATTCAGAGTTTTAGTGTGTAAGTACAAAAATATAATTGGGCACATAGCAGACGGTTGCATGTGACGAGTTCAGAGTCATAGATCTTAGAACAAATAATCACCATTTTATGCTAACTTTAAAAGATAGACACTTCCTTGTACCATATTCCTGTTAAACTATCGTATTTCTTTTTAAATATCTGCCAAAAGTTTTGTAGTAATTTCATGTTTGTTTTTCTTAGTATTTCCTTCTATCTCCTCTAACATTATTTTGAAATGTTTGTGTCACTAACTTCAGAGAGTTAATGATTTATTTCTACATATTACATTACATTAATACTCGCACTTATAGGTATGTAAGAGTCTCTAGCACACGAAGCTCGGAACACTAAACTAGTTGAAAATCAGAGGGGGTAACACAACACACAGAATTGTGCACGTCATGGAGTATTTATGTACACTGCCACTGTACTTGTCAACATGGTGGGGTGCTCTATATGACTCGACACCCCCCCTCCCCTCGCTCCCAGTCAGTGTAAACAGTATCTGAGGTGAAGAATATGGCATTTTTAACAAATGCCATTAATCTTGTTTGAGGAAATCAGTAAAATGCAACTGACACTTCATTGACTATTGCGGCTAATTGTGTAGGAGAGAACACTGCAACAATATAAGATTTCAATGCTGTCACAAGTACCTGATTGTCAAGTATTGTCAAGTAAATCCCTGGTTTAATTTTTTACATGGGGATTTTTTTTTATAATTATTATAATGGAAAAATAGAACATAAGGGGAGAAAATTTCAGGCAGGATCAAAATTTGGTTAATTCTCAGATATATTAATTATATAAAAGAACTGTCAGGTTAAATAATCCCTTTGTAAATGATTTTAGTTTAAAGAATATAACTAAAATTTGTTTGATAGGAATGTTGCAAGAGTTTAATTAATATTTCCTATGCAGAATACAGTCCAGAGCTTGAGTGCACCTTGAAGACAATGGAGTGGGTGAATGGTCTTGCTGCCTATATCAAGTTGGAACAAGAAGTAGCTACTCAATTTTCAAATCCTAGTTGTGAAAGAAGATGGCGAGGTGGTATAACGAAATCAGCATTCTGTTATCTGTTACTTGATCCAAGAGTAACCAAAAATCTTCCATGTAGGACACAAACAATGCAGCCTCTCCAGATCTGGCAAACGTTTCTGTCATCTGTCTTTTATATTGGCAAAGGTGTGCGAAATAGGCCATATTCTCATCTGTATCAGGCAGCTTCTTTATGGAAAACAAAATCGAAGTCTTCAGACAAGAAGGTACAATACATTTTAGATATATGGAGTGAAGGGTTTGGAGTTGTATGCCTTCATGTGTTCCAAAATGTTATACCTGTTGAGGCTCACACCCGTGAGGCAGCTATGATAGAAGCTATGGGTTTGAAGGCATTGAAAAATGTTCGTCACAGTGAGTATTATGGAACTGCTGCAACTTGGAATTCAAAGCAGCGACGAAAATTAGGTGTTTATCTTCTCTACAGAGCATTGCTGGTTTTTTTGAGCGAAGGGGAGAGGCAGCTTGGACCAGAAAACTTATAGTACCTAAATAATGTCCTATTTGGGGCTTGACATTTCTGTGTTAAAGTTAATTTTAAGTACCTATGGATCTAAGTGGCAGGTACCCCCCCCCCCCCCCCCCTTACACACACACACACACACACACACACACACACACACACACACACCAAAGAAAATGTTAAAAGTAGATATTGTATCCAAACCTAATGTATTGTTGTAATGGTGGACAGTGAGAGCAGTGTTATTAATAAGAGAAATAGAGGGAGGCTGAAATTAGCTGTGTAATTCATAATTCTTATATCTGCACTTCCACCACATTTATGTTCAGATTTAATGAAATATATCTCTTCAAAGCCTGCTTTATTTAAAATTGTTTCATTTTCTTTCATACCACACCAAACAAAGTTTTGGAGTGGATAAGGCTCTAGACTCTTAATTCAGTTTTTTTTTTTTTTTAAAAAAAAATCACTTCAGGTGAATGCCTGGATCCGTCCTTCGTAATGATCACAGTTGACTTCTGTACCCAACTTGTAGGCTCAGTTTGTGCTCTGTCGCTAATAACCTTGTCATGGTAGTCATCGAACATCATTCTATTTTTGTTTAATGCCTTACTGTACTGAAATTATAATATGACGCAACTCGATACTACCAATGCTTAAGTATTTTCTTGCTGCCTGTTGCACATCTTATTTTATAAGCACAAACTTCTACATTTCTATTTTACTTTCCTCTGAGAACCAGAAGTTTGGTCTGAAGAGTGTTGTCTTTAATCGGGTCTCTTCTTCCTAAGATTTCCTCTGTTTTCTTAACTGATGGCACCCATTCTGTCCTTTCTGATAAGGCTCCATCTGCATATGACATTACACTTTGGTCTCCCAAATTTCTAAAGATCGTATAGTGTTCAAAATCTCCAGAGCTCCAGCATCAAAAGATATAGTTCCTTCTGGTGTTGTGTTCATTAGCTGTGATGACATTTTTTTCCCATTTTGCTTATTGCTTCTAATGTGTGTCCTCTGTAGATAATTATCTGTCGCACATGGCTTGTGAAATGCTCTTACTATTACTTCATTAAGTGACTTTAACTTGTTTAAATTCATTGCATATTTTGAAAATCTTTTGCAATGATTTTTGATTTATACATTTTCTTGGCTTCTCATGTCTGTGGAAAGCCGTATTCTGACCATTCTCTCTCCCAGTGACCAGCTACAGAGTGTGTGTGTTTGTTTTCGTGTTCTGCTATCTATTTTAGAAGACCTTTCGGCTGAAAGCTCACATGTTTAGCATCTTTTTGTTGTGAATTTTAAAATTTTCCGTGCAGATTGAATGTTTAAACAAATTTTGGGCTTGCAGCTGGTCATCATTTAATTCATCCCACGATATTTTGACTGAGCTCCTGTCAGTCATCTTCAGGTGAGCCACCGAAGACTGTTCAGCAATATATAGTGTGCTGAGAGTCTTCCACACACATATCAAAATAAAGTTGACAGATGGACCACACTTCCATTGCTTAATACAAACAAGTGACTCTATTTTGCACTCACACCTAGAGCACTGCTTTTAATTAGCTTTGTGAGTGGTGACGAAGCCATGCAACGCCTTTCTGTGGATGCTGTAGAAGAAATAAAACGGGAAACTTGCTGTTCTCTTTTGAAAGCTCCTCCCCAGTGCAGTAAATTAACCTCTGCAGAAAGGTCTGAACTATGAAACCTAAGAAAGTATCATGATGTAGTGGTACTGATTGCCTGTGAAGGTAATGAAACTGTTTTGTTATCTAATAATGCATATGACAAGATGTGTGGTCTGCTTAGCAATTCTACCCGTAGGAAAATTGATCACGATCCTACAGGATGTGTGCAATGGAAAGCTTCTGCACTACTGAATTCCTCCTCCTTACCACAAGAGGTCATTAAGAGTTTAAGACCACATGGTTGTGTACCACCAAGACTGTGTGGCCTTCCAAAGGTTCCTAAGGAAACTGTTGCATTATGTCCAATAGTGAGCAACATTTGAGCTCCTACATATGATTTAGATAAACATCTTGCTTCTTTGCTGGGACAGTTGGTGGGCAAATGTTATCATCACACCCATAATTCAGCTGATGCTGTCAATAGACTGAGGGCTCTCCATCTAAGCAGTTCTGACCTGCCGGTTAGCTTCAGTGTGGTATCACTATTTACAAAGTTACCTCTCGCAGATTCTTTGGCACTACTTGGCAAAAAGTTTCAGATGGACAACACTGCATTGTTTCAGCATGCTCCATCATCAACATACTTTATGTTCAACCAAGACTACTTTAACAGACTGATGGCGTCATCATGGGCAGCCCTTTGTCTCCCTTGGTGGCCAACCTTTTTATGAGGGATTTCGAGGAGAGAGCACATGAATTGGCTATCGTTAAACCAACTGTATTTTGGTGGTATGTGGATGATACTTGCATAGTGTGACCTCAGGGAGAAGATAAGTGGATGGGAGTTTCCTCACCACCTCAGTTCTATCCATGACAATATTTGGTTCACCATGGAAATAGAGAAAGATGGTTGTATGCCTTTCATGAATGTCTAGGTTACATGAAAGAATGATGGCTCTCTGGAGCATTCAGTTTATCGTACGCCCACTGATACTGATTTATATTTGAAAGTATCAAGTTGTCATCACCCGTCGCAAACTATGAGCATGGATAAAACACTCGTACGTAGAGCTCACACTGTGTCAGATTAAGATAGTTTGCCTAAAGAGCTTGCCCACATAAGGCAGTGTTCAGAATAAATGGCTATCCCCAATGGCAGATTAACAGGGCACTGTCATTCAAACAAAAATGAGGAAGTGGATAAAGGGGATAACACATCAGCAAAATCTTTAGCTTTTCTTCATTTTGTGGCAACATTTCATTCAAAATAGCAAGAATCCTCTAAATTTCAGGTGAAATGACTTTTCATCCACCTTCTGAGATTGCAGACCTTTTGGGAACAGTGAAAGACAACTTCCTATTGCAGAAGGCTGGAATTTACAAAATACATTGTCATTGTGGTACGGCTTGCATCATAGGACAGACCCCCCTCCCCACACACACATACACACATACACATACACACATACATACATACACACACACACACACACACACACACACACACACTGTGAAAAAATGCTGCATTGAACATAACCATTGCATGCAACTTTTGCAGCTAAGCAAGTCCACTATAACTGAACTCTGTATTTCCATTGGACACGCAATGGAGTGTGACAAAACTATGATTCTGACCACAGCAAAATCCTTTTGGGACTCTATTATTAAAGAATCCATGGAAATATGCTGGTGGAAAAGCTTATGAATGCTGTTAGTGAGTAACAGTTGGACAGTGCATGGAACACTATCGTGTCCACAATTTGTTGTAATTAAAGATGACAGTGCGCCAACAGCCATGGCAATTAGTAATGCAGAGGACAGCTGAGTTCTGTGGTTCTGCCAGTGAGGGTGCTGCTGCGAGGAAGTGTGGTCTGTCTGCCAACTTGATTGTGATGCATGCATGGAACATTCACAGCTTGCTATATATTAGGAATGGAGCAAGTTTTCAGTGGCTCACCAGAAGATGGCTGACAGGTGCCCAGTAGAAATATTGTGCGATGAATTATACGACATTTGTTTAAGTGGTTTTCCTGTTGTGTCTGCCTGCAACTAAACATCTCCTCTATATGACGAGTAGCAATCTATCCTTTGCATAATACTATAGTTATTCCATCCTGGATTTTCCTTTGGCTTTCTATTTGTAGTGTTCTTTTTCGTTGTGCCTCTGTGCTACTCAACACCTCCTTTTTGTGGTAAATGCCAGTTTATCCTTTCCATATTTTTGTGTATTTTTTACCACTGTGGAATTTAGGCAAAAATAAAAACTCATAGTAATTGTATATGACATAGAACATGTTCTATGCAACAAAAAAACAAGAGTTTTTATGTATGCCACCATGAAAGCAATATTCTTTAAACTGTTGGCCAGTGTGGAACATAGTTTGTCAGTCTACTATGGCAGTGATTATATGTTTAAATGACAGATGCACCTGTTAGGAGTAATCACTTGGAAATGACACATTTACAAAATCAGCTGTTTTTGTGAAGTGAAAGACTGTGAGCATAATATAGCCAAAGCAGAAAATGTAATTGTCTTTTACAATTATTGACAAAAGTGTATATGAATGGCAGTTCAGGTCAAGGTTCTGTGATAGTGCACATAGGCACTGACTGAAGTTCTTTGAAGTCGTATGCCTACATAGAATAAGACATGTGTACACCATTTGCAGTTATATTATATGAGGTAAAAGTAGTAGTATTATAAATACGTCCCCACCGATTACATAAAAATATTTTCTGGTGTGTACAAAAAAGTTTATTGGTTACTACATTGAAAAGTTTTTTTATTTTTTATTTTTTAAGTGACTTGTGTTTGTAACTTAACAACCATTTTGTGTGTTAGATATAATTTGTATTGTATATAATGATTATTTATGACATGATGTATAATTATGTTGAAGTTCATACTCAACTTTTGTAGTTTCTTGCCCTGTACTATTTACATATTGTTAAGTATTTGCATCTAACTGAGACATTATTTCCAATGTCGGACAAATAAGTGGTATGTTGTTCTTAAAGTCTCTTACTCATGCCAGATCATGAATGCTACCTATTCTAGTCAGATTGTGTTCATTATATTGTCAAAATTTTGATGAATAAAATGATTTTTTTCTTTGTTGTTTTCACATTTCTGTCCCCCTCTTTTCAGTTCCAGTTTTCCTCATCACCTCCTCCTCCCTTTATCATGCCTACCATCAAATCTCCATTCCTTCCATGTGCGGATCATACTTTTCCATTTGCCAGACACCTTTACTCTTACCTAACTCCTGTCAGCTTGACCAATCACTTGTAAACAAGCAGTGTTACTGCAGTCATTGGTGATTGTTTGGTTGCATGGATGACTGTGTACCTAAACGAGAAGAGCAGTATCCAGAATGAATTTTCGCTCTTCAGCAGAGAGTGCACTGATTTGAAACTTCCTGGCAGATTAAAACTGTGTTGTATTGGGACTTGAATGCAGGTCATTTGCCTTTTGCTGTCAAGTGCTCTAAAAGTTGCATGCAAAAGGAAAAAGTCCTGTGCTTTAATCTCAGCCTGACACACAATTTTAATCTGCCAGTAAGTCAAAAGAGCAGTAGCTTGAAAGCTAATTTTGTCTCGGATGTCAACAGGTTCTACATGGTGTGCATTAATAAGCTACAGGCGACAACCTTTCCACAGATTTTTACAATAAACTGTAATACTTTGATTTTCGAGGTGAGTTTGGATAAAAAACAGAGGCACCTGTTTAAACATATCTTGACTACCAACACAAAAAGAGTCAAGCTTATAGGAACACAATGGGTCAATAAAGATGAAAATTGAAGTCATAGTAATGGACTTCCACATTCCTATCTCCACCGCTTGTTGTGTTTCCCATATAATGTTATCACGGAATGGTGATGAGAAATAAAAGGAGTGGAATATGACAGTCGATGGGAAATGAGAGTACTTGACATTAAAGTGCTACTCAAACCATTTCTCATAAAGAAGGCATCAGACTCAAAAGTGTGAACAATTTAGTGATGATTCCTTGGCATTGGAGCAATGCCTCTAGCAGAAAACTTATTACAGGTAGCATTACTTACTGTGTCTGTTTACAAGTTCACTCCTGTAAAATGGGCCAGTAAGGTGTCAGACTGTGTGGCCTTCTGCTGACAGCAAATAGTATATATGTAGTCTGGCAACAGTAAATACACTAACAAAATTCAGTCATTTCATTTGAAGTGTATCATTTGTTTAGAGTGGGAAGAGAGCTGAACTAAACTCGGTACTTGGATTGCATATTGATTGCAACTACGAGGAAGTCATGGGCCTGAGAATGTTCAACGATGTATGGGAAAGAACGTGCGATGTTAGTCTTTCTCGATAATTTGAAAAGCCAAAATAAAATGGGCACAATTTGAAGTGCTGTGAAATACATATTTGAAGGCAGTCTGGCATCAACTAGTAGATTGTCTTAGAGTTAATTGTGCAAGGGGCAGGGTGGTTATGCAGTTCATTTTATATGTATGTCACAGATAATAGAAGACTGCCTGGCATTCATACTGAGCCATTAGAAGACACATCCCGTCATACATCCCAGCTCCAAAGACAAGTGGCTAACACAGGTTTAAAGATCTCTCTCAAGAAAACGATATGTGAGGAACATAAAGGCAGCTACTAGATGGATAAAATTATGATGGGAAAAATACACACACACACACACACTCTCTCTCTCTCTCTCTCTCTCTCTCTCTCACTCTCTCTCTCTCTCTCTCTCTCTCTCTCTCTCTCTCTCTCTCTCTCTCTCTCCCCCCCCCCCCCCCCCTTTCTCCCTCGCTCGCTCACTATGACTATCAATTAAGTGAATTGTCAACCCAGACTAATGGAAACTAATGTGGTCATGTGACTAGGTACAGCCACATCCCACAATAAAGTAATGCACAGTTACCTCTCAGCACAAATTGCGGACTGTGGAATATACCTTTGTGGACAGCCATGGCAGCTTGCTGTTAACTCACTAAACTTATTGATAATTGAGGTAGCTCTGACACTGCTAAATAAAATTGTGACAGAAGCAAAATGTAGAAGTTGAGTAATACAGTGTGACTTGTCAGAAGGAACATGAGTCAAACTGAAGTACCCACCAAGAAGAAGAAGAGGAGAAAGAAGCAGGAAAGTGCACACAGTAAATATCCCATTGATGATATGTTAACAGGCATCAGTTTTAGTGATACTATGAAAAATATGGCAAAATACCAATTTTACGAAACCATCACATTTATCTCGTAGACTAAGGGCGGCAAAGGAACTGGTTTTTCTTTTTTAATTTTTTCTCTTTTTTTTCTTTTCAAGAGGATTTGATTTTAAGAGGGGCCAGAATCAGTGGGAGTACAGTTTTAGAAAAGGCTTACTATTTCGGGTTTTCAAGAAGAACTGAAGCATCAGGATTAGAGGCCAGTGGTTTACTCAGGTGGAAAGTGGAGTCGTACACATTACATTGCAAATAAATGTCAGTGGTACTGTATGATATTTTCCGAAGAAGTGCTAGTCGTTGTTTTTGCTATGGAGGACATTGTTATATAAATGTCTAGCATTTAACAGCACTCCACTTGTAAGAATACTGGAGTCTACACTGTTACTAAAGTGTGCTCTCGAAGTGGTGAACAAGGGCTCCCTAGTTCTGGATTGGCAGAAGCCAGTCAACTTTGGCTTTCTTAGATTTTGTGCCCAGCTGCCATCAATCGTGGTGATCTAATACAGATCTTTGTGCATGTTACCATTCAAAAATGATTGTTGCTTTGTTTTCTTTTTGTTGCTACAATGTGAATTTTGCTATATGACCTTTTTAATTTTGAACTGAGAGAGCTGATACAGTAGTAGGAGGAACATGAAATTATATTGGACTTTACGAATCCTGTAAGCTTTTGCTATGGCCCTGCTTCAGTTTTTACTTTTGTCGACATGTAATAAAGTACATTAGCTGCTTGTTAATGAAGGGCCCTGTTAATTGTTTCTAAGTGTTGGAATCCATATTAAATCTTAATATCAGTGCCCCTTGGAGCATAGATTTATATGTGAGCCTAACTAGCACTACTTGATGTAAGTGCAGCTTGTTCCCTCTGCACTGTCGTCACTGCCCCCCCTCCCTCCCCCGCTCCATACTCAGCAGACAATGTGCTGGAAGTCAGTAGGTTGATCTTGCTTCAACCATTCCTCACAAGCCCCCGTACAAATTTGTTCATTCGTCTCCATGTGAACAAACTATTCCTCCTTCCCCATTTCTCGTGTCTAAACATGGCAGTACTGCTGCCCAGGTCTTTAGTTCACTTTGCACAATAACACAAGAAGATTGTTTCAATTAATGCAAAAGTAGCACATTATCAGACAATGATCCATCCAGAAGCCTTATACACAGCAGAAACACTGAACACTGTGGGAACAGGATCACTTAGAAAGCTAGAACTTGTGGAACAAATGATTCTCGGGGAAATATTGGGACCTGCAAGAACAGGATGCAGTTAACATAGAATTCAACTGGTTTGATGCAGTAAACCACACATAATTTTGACAACTCCACAGATACCTCTCCTCTGTGCTTGCACCTGCAACACAGCTGTTTGTATCATTGAGGCATTCAAGCCACCTCACTTTGTCTAGATCCATGGTTCATGGGAGGCTTTCTTACTTATGTGCCCAATTCTGAGATGAGCTAACAATATTTTACAGATGGCAATTAGAATGTGGAAATTCTCACATTTTGACAAATTCTGTAGTTCGTAAATATAAAGTGGAATTTTTCGAAATGCGTAGAAAAATGATAACCAATTATTTAAAAAAAAAAAGATTAACTGCATTGTTATAAGTTAGTGTATCCATTTCTTTATGAATCTCCTGTTTAATCTGTGAATGAATCTCTTAATTGCTATTCTATGTAGAGGGTGCATCAGAAGGAGTGCTCACTTGAAGCAAAAATTCTAGTAATCGAGAGCTCTAAAATGCATACCTTAAGAGCTGTGAACAATTCTTTAGTAGAAGATATGTATTTTACAGTGGCGGATGTGAACAAGCCCTCATACCCGTTAAGGTATGCATTTTAGAGGCAACATTTACTAGCCGTTTTTACTTAGAATGGTTGTTGCTGTCATATCCCTTAGTATTGACCATTCCTCTTGGCACATCTTGTGTAGTATGTTAGTCAATGTTGTTGTAGAAATGTATACTTTGTAACTGAGAAACAAAGTGTAAAATAATACAGTGATTCATTTAAAGAATTGGCAACCTGGCATCTGTGATGGCAAAGTGATAAAGTTGATCGGCATGAAAATGGACTGTACACATTTTATGTTCTGCAGCATTTTCATGTGCTTAAAAGCTCCAGGTTAGCGTATTATGTTATTGTACAGGAAGCTTTTGGAGTGGGGGAAAAGATTAAAGTCATTACAGCTTTAATATTTGTCTCCCTACCTCAAAAATCATTTAAAGATATATTGCAAGGACATGAGGCATTACATCAATGTATTTTTTCCATTGATTTGTAAATTTAATATAAAATGCTGCCTTACAATTTAATCATGATTGTATTATTGGTAACAAAATAGTATCATCACAGAATGCAGGTTTTCACGACTGGTGTTTGTGTCCTTGGTGAATTTAGTGTTGTCAGCATTAGGTTGTGGTCCAAGGCATATTTCTGTGCCTGATGCGGACACACATAAACAGCTCAACTTGATGAGCTACCTGAAGTATGAAACAGCTATATTTATAATCTGTGATGATGACTCCAGCATTAGGAGACAAAATGTAAAGTACAGAAAGGTGCCTTGGACCATGGTCTAATGCCCATGTAAAATAAAGTAAAAATTCTGCTGTAAACTGATTCACCCGGATAATGGTTCAATGCAAATTTTTGTCCTCGAACATGAATATCTGTGTTTATGAACAGAAATCAGCAAAAAATGGCTACACATGCAGGACAGTGACAATTATTGATGCAGTTTTGGTGGGCACATGCTGTGGGATACTGGAGGCTGGGAGCTCATTAACTGGGCTGCACTTTTGAAGGATTTGTAATATAGTTGTCCTACACCATTTGTTGACCGTTGACAGCAGCGGGACGATTGGTGCATCAACCCTGGAACAGCCAAATGATGAGTGTGTGTAGACTGATGTGATAACAGAAGCAGTAGAGACCACAGCCTACCAGCTTTTCGCATCAGCACACATTACTTTTGACATGCACTTAGTAAAACTGCCCGTCATCTTTGACAGTGGTCTGGAGGTTTGGATGCCACAGTTATTTACCGTGGTCATCACATACATTCATGTTTAATGCTTGATGAGGCTACAAGGCAATACATATCCGCACTAAACAGATGTGCCACTAGTCTGCCTCTGTCATGTTCAGCTACTTTCATGGCCGTCTTGATTTGCCAACCAATTCCTGATTTTAAAAAAATACGCTTATCGCAGCCAAATAACCACTCAAGTTCAAAGTTCAATTATAGTAATACATGAAATTGTAATCTTTACATATTGTGGTTTTGACAGTCATTTGTTGTCCGTGTCCTCTTGGTAGAGAGTTCTGTATAATAACATTAGCATATTTGATGACACAGTTTACACTTGCACATTGCATTTGGTTCATGATATGAGTGTTGTTGCAAATAAGGTGGTGCAAACCATGGACTGCCGTTCAGGTGGTCACATGTCTCATCTCAAAGTTTTCCTTTTTCCATGTTTGATCATGCCGCCTGTGCTGTAAAATTCTGGAGACGTCTCTTTCCCTGTTTTCCTTAAATATTTTTAGTAGACATTCCAGAGTGCTGGTGTTGGGTAGCGTAGAGTTTGTCTGTAGGCCTTCAGTGAAGGAAGATGCCCTCACCAGTCTTAAATGTGTTGTTTTGGACACTCTGATCACTTTATTCATATAGGTCACCTGCACTCTTCCTAGTGTCATCAGATTTGTTACTGTGAGATGTGGTCCAATGATTTCTATGCTGAGCATCAGTACTGGTGAGATTTTGGCTCTGAATAGAGCCACTGCAGTCTCTGTCTGAGGGATCCGAAGATTTCTGTTTCATGGATAGCCATTATTGCTTGCATTGCATTCTCTGTTTCTTGTTTTGTGAAAGATTTTGCTCTTGTTTGTATCATGACCCCTAGGTTCTTGAAGTCTGGTATGATTTTCAGTTTTCTCTCCCGTATGAAGATCTCAGCAAATGCAAGCGCACTTCTGAGCACCATCATTTCTGGTTTTGCCACATTTATTTCAAAGCATTGTTTCATGCACCAGTCTTCTATATCGTTTATTGTTTTTGTAAATTTGCAGTGTCCTCTGATCCTATTACAAGATTGTCTGTTTATGCATGTGAGATTACACCCTCCGTTTGGGGTGTTCTTACAATTTCTTTAGCTGCAAATATAAGTAACAGAGAATTTATTGGGTTTGCCTCAAGTACTCTGTTTGGAGTATCGGCTCTGGTCGGAAGGGTCATCTGAGATCCTTATTTTGTTCCATCACAGTAATGCACTTACGATTCGTGTCCATATGTTGTTTTCACATAGGATTTAGGTTTTTTTTTTTTTTTTTTTTTTTTTTTTTTTTTTTTTTTTTTTTTTTTTTAAAAAAAATAGATATATCATTTTTCGGCATAAGTCCTGATGAGTGTAGCGTTCTCTGTGCACCGTTTTTGTTGATGTAAGATTTCTAGTACATCTTTCCTTAACCTGTAACACACAGTGTCCAATCATTTTGTTCCTGGGATTGGCGACTTGTATTGGGAATTCTCATAACACCTCTGTTGCTTCCTCTAGTCGCACTTTGTCTCTTAGCATTTAAATTTGTTTTATATCGTCTGATTTTGCTTCCATGTTCCTGATGCTCATTGTTCTCAAAAGTGCTTGTTCCACCTTTTCTTTTGCTTTTTGCCTCTCCTTGGATACATATTTCCATAGCGACATGTTTCCAGAGTGGTGTGTGGTTTGCAGTCCATAGAGGTGTTATATTGTGCATGGTTGGTCCTCCAATGAAAGTGATGTCTGTTGCACTTTCGCCATTGTGGGAAAGGCACAGGGTGACAATTATTGAACTATATGATAAAAACTTAAATTAGTTAGAAAATACAGTGTGCACACACTTTATTCAACATGTAAACGTCGCTACAGATATTTGGATTTAGGATAAGACATGTTCAATAAGCCTGCCATCCCACGTGATGATGTGCTGCAGACGAATAGTGAAATTCTGCATGACCTGCTGAAGTTTCTGAATATTTACTCTGTCTGTAATATAGACCCACAACATGTATTCAGATCCGGAGAATATGGCGGCCAACCGAGGCTTACACCTGTGGACTCTGGGCACCCCAGAGCCAGAATGTGGTCCCCAGAGTGCTCCTCCAAGACTCAAACACTCTCCTGCGTGAATGGGGCCGAGTTCCATCTTGCATGAATCAAATATTGTTGAAATCAGGGTCACTTTGGATAACGGGGATGAAATCATCTTCCAAAACCTCCATGTACCATTTGGTAGTCACCATGCCATCAAGGAATATCATACCGATTTTCCATGACTGGAAACTGCATACCACACAGTCACCCACTGACGGTGAAGAGACTTCTCACTCCTGAAATGCAGATTCTCAGTCCCCCAAATGTCCTGTACCGTCACATTTTCACATGTAAGTGGCCGACAAGGTGCATGTGCATGCACATACTAATTCCCATCATGCCCTGCGGCCAATGATGCACTTTGAATGTCCTAAAGCAAACTGTTCAGAAGTTATGACGATTTTATTTCATATAGTTCAATAATTGTCACCCTGTGTTTAGGTTTGTTGGGACTGTTCCTAGGATAAGTCTTCTTCCTGCAACTTTTCCACTATTATTTTTGCTTTGTAGTTTTTTTTTTTATATCTCTGGCAATAATGAGTGGCTTATCATGTTTATTCTGAGTGATCAGCTGTCCTATTTCATCTTTTTTTATATCAATGGCTGTTGTGTTGGCTGGAAGTATGCTGATATTTATAATGTGTTTTGTTTCTGCCAGGAGTGCATATTCCTGTTTAATAGTTGTGGTTATCGGTGTTAGTTCCAGCTTTATGAGGACAGTTATTCCTCCCACGTCTCTTCCTCTGTCACCTCGTTTTGCTTGTATACGAGTGCAGTAAAATTGCAGGTGTTGCCAGTTTTTGGTTAAAAATGTTTCTGTTAGGATTGCTTTGTTGAATTCCTATAGAAAGTCTCTTTGAGTCATGTCCATTGCCTTTTTTAGACCTGTTTTCCATGGGATGATCTTTAAGGTTCCAACTACTCGTACTTCTTTGCATTTTTTGGGTGATGTTCCTTGTGTCTTGCAGGACTGATGACCTCGCTGTTTGGTTCCATAACCCCCTCTCATTTAATCAGTCAATCAATTCCTTGTGTCTTATTGAAGAGACACCCCTCCATTTTTTTTTTTTGGAAAGACAGGGAAAGCAAAAGTGTCAGACAGTGATTCCTGCTGGTCGGAATTCAGCTTTATTCGCTGAATCTAAATTGTGAAAGAGGGTGCCTACTTTAAAAGGACTTTGTATTAGTATTTTTTTTACCAATTCTTCACATTTCATATCCTCTTTGATTCCCTTCCTATGGGGAAATTGTTTTATCTATTTCGGTGGTGTCTCAGGTTTCAGCTGTCCCATGTAGAGCCTTACCTGCAGCTCATAGATTTGCATCTCGTGGTCCAGTACCAGTCAATGTTTCATGTTGCTTAGCTGGTCGCTCTCTCTTTTACAGACAACTTTAGTCCTTTGCTGTTCATTTATATTTGTTTCCATTTCTTGATCTTGTGTCATATCTCTTGTAAGCATTTCGGCTCCTTTCAAGTGAAACACATTTTCTGTTTGCCTATCCATGTTGTTGGGTCTTGGTTGTGGTTTTGGCCCCTTTTGTGTTGTATTTTCAGTTTCTTCCTTTATAAAAATATCTATTCTGTTTGTGAAATCCTCCATCATGAGACATGTAATTTTTGCCTCTAATATTGAGTTGTGGTCAAGCCACTGGTTTTCATAGTTGTAGGTTGTCCTGCTAGGTATTGGTATGTGATGGTTGCAGCTCTCAGTTTCCTGTATTGAGTTAACATATGTCACCACTTGTCCCCCAGTGCTGGAATCTTCTCCCTCTGATTGGGAGTCGCTAACCTCACATTTCGAGATCATGTCTTTATTTTTAGTGTTTTCCATGCTTGCATTCATTTTTATTACACTGAAACATTCTCTCAAGGTACCCACTGCTTTTAAGATATCATCTTTGATCTCTTTCATGAGGTACCCTCTGATTTCCACTATATTTATCAAACTTTGTAGAGTATATTTAATAGATTTATTTGCTATTTCTCTTATCTGGTACTTATTTAACAAGTATATGATAAGCATGTATACTGGCTCTGACTAAGTGTCAAGCTCTAACATACTGAGGATACAATGATCTTTCTGAATCGTACTGATCCATTTACCTTGCCTAGAGTGCTGCAATAGTCTGTTAATATTAGACCTATAGTATTCATGTTCTCACTCACCAGTCAGTCATTATTGTGACTTTGCAGTTGTAATACCATCAAATGTTTTTTCTGTGTTTGATTTCCAAATTTTCTACTGGGTAATTAAGTTCTATTGTTATTAAATGCAGATCATTTATTAACCTGTGATAAATTGTAATATCTGTTGTGATATAATGACAACTTTGTCATCATTAGGGCTTTACAACAATACTGAATATCAAACATATTCTACTATAATTACAGTTAAGGATGCAACAATTAGTAAACTCTTCAAAGTCATAAAATGGGACAGCACCTAACCAGTCACATAATGTTTGTTTAAATTCTTGTTCAGGGACAGCTTGTACAAACAGTGGAAGTTTGTTAACTAATTTATGGCCCATTAGCTCGTAGCTAGTAACTGACTTTGACAATGTATAGCATTATGTATAAAAGTACCTATTGCTATTTCGATTGCAACACGGGATGTTTTCTCAACTTTTTATTTTTGAAATCTACTGCATACAAATTAAAACAGACCAGCTATTAAAAGGTATTGTAGTAATATTTTTTGTTCAGAATACAAATGTTTACAATGTGTTTTATATGGAGACCTGGCAATTACTCTAATGGATCTCTCTGAAATAACAAGACATCACACAACTGACATTGCCCCACAGAATATAATGCTCTAAAAAGAGTAAAGTAAGACCAGTTAAGTTCAGGTGCATAATTTAATAAAATAAGATCAGTTAAGTTCAGGTACATAGTTTATAAGATACTTCAAAAAATAAATCACTCTGAACAGCTTAATACTAATATATTTTTCATTTATCTTCCACGGTAATTTATCATTTAAATATCCACCCAAAAATTTAATACAGCTAGGCTCGATACAGGCAAGGTTGTCCCTTAAACTAAAATCCATTTGTACTGTCTGATAGTTTAAACTTCTCTACTGTATTTTGGTTGAAACTAGGCAAAAAACAGGAGAAAGTAAATATATCGACAGTAGACGATCATTACAACTCTTCAGTGTCAGCATTTTTACTCAACTGAGACTAGGCTTGGTGACAGAAATTCCTACTTTCTCAAATGATTCTGACACAGTGTGCTTTTCTTGTCCCAGAGCTGCTTTTTTACATAAGCTTCCCTATTTTTAACTTAAGATAATTTAACATAGTCAGTCTTTTAGCTATCATATAATTACACAACATAATTGCTTTTTTAATGTTATTCAATGTGTGAAACACCTGTAATTGTTTTTGTGTAATACATAGTATGGATTCTGTGTAATAAATAGTATGGATTCAAATGTCCTGCTATTAAGATATCATCATTCATCCATCTCGTCTCAATATACTTTAAAAAAAATATAGCAAAACCTGTAGATGATCTGTACAAAGGTACTTAATATAACTAAAAGTATTGATATTTTGATTTTATTATTCATTCAACATAATTACTAGTGTATGTCTATATACTATTGACTAGAATTTTATTCTTCATAAACAAGCATGTAAGACAATGATAACCTGGGCACAATGCCCCTTAAGTACTGTAAAATGCAAACTATGTCTTCCAGTCACAACACCTCATTTGCATGACCTAATCTTAACACTGATCACAACTTACTGATCACGCAAGCAAACACACTATGCTGCAGCACAAATTTCAACTTCTACTAGAGTAGAGGTAGTTTTTCAGTTTCTCAAACATTTTTGAAGTATGAGCCTCAGCTCAGTTTTATTCATGCAAGCATTACTTGATGTATTGGGCCTCATCCACGCAAGTAATATTTTCACCCACTTACTGAAACATTAATTTTAATTTTACACTGCTTGTTTCTGAATTATGTTGATATCTATGATGCACAGACTGTTTCTGGCAGGAACATAGTCAGACCAGCGTTCACTGAAAAAAAAAACAAGAGTGGTTATAAGAAGAATACCTCTTAACCAGGCATATTTGCTTGGAATGTGGAGCACCTAAGAGCATAACCAACTGTGCATGTCAATATTTAAGAAGGGTGATCAGTATAGGCAAAGTAAACTGGACAGCAAGAAACAAGGTGGAAAGAGTACATTGGCATTGAGGAAGAGGACCTGGTAACAAATATTCGAAACAAATGCAGATATGGTAGTACCAAGTATGTGAGGGGAGGAAAAAGGTGGATTTATTGAAATTCTTTTGCATTACAAACTCCATATATATACTGTCTCGTATCAGGACATTGTTCACTCTGACAATATTGTGTTGCACACTTTTGTCATGTAGTTCAGTGTACAGCACCAAACCAGATTTGCAATATTGGAAGGAAATGGAAAATTCTTCCCAGAAAATATCTTTTACTAAACAGACCATCTGAGGAGCATATTTCTTGTTGTGCACCACTATCCTGACCTGAAATGCATCAAGCAACTTTGCTCTTCACGGTCATGATTATGGGCTGAAAGGAGACTGATTCTACCAAATATTCTCCCGACACAATACAGAATATCAGAATAGGTTTTGGCCATCTTGCCATTCTGATCAGAACCCAACCTTCCTCTCTCAACCCATTTCCGTGGCATACAGTTTATATCCCTGTAAGTGATTGTTGTCAGTTTTGCTCTGTGCATTCTTCTACCACATCTCCAATCCTGTTGCTAGTAAGACTTGATCAAGGGCAGAACAGCTTGATAGATGACACACATCACATGGTAGCGGACTTTGACTCACTGATCAGCATTTTATATTGGCATGGCAATCACATAGTACTCAGAGAGAACTTGCCCTGAACAAACAGCTACCATAATTCTTACTCCACAATGTGTGCCGTTTGTAGCCTTCCCCACAGTGTCTGGCAGATTGACAAATAGGAGCTTACTGTGGAAAAAAAAGGATTGTTTGCTGCAAACCAAGCCATGTAGCTCATTCTTGTTGTTTACATCCTTTCCTCAACCTCCCATGAGAGGGAAAACGAGGGCAAGGGTAAGAGTGTGGCATTGAGACTATCACAAGGTTAAACCAGGGAATGGTGAGAATTGAGAGTGTGCCAGAGGGACAGTTCCTACCTGTGTAATTCAGAGAAGCAGGTTCTGGGTAGGAGTATCCAAATGGCATAGGTACTACCATATCTGCAGCTATGTAAGTCACTGGTGGCATACTGCATTCAGCAGCTACACAATCAAGTTCACAGCTAGCCACTGTTTGGCTATGGCCTTTAGTGTGGGTAGACTGCTGATTAATTGGCATCATTAGATATAATGTTGCACACTGATGGAATAATATAACATGTCCACTTTCGTACATGGAGTTGCCGATTGTAGGAGAGTAAATTTCTGTAACTGGACTACAGAAGGTAATGGTGTGTGTGTGTGTGTGTGTGGGGGGGGGGGGGGGGGGGGGGGGGGATGGACGGACAGGGTTTCCACAGAGGGACTGACCTATATGGTGTAGGTTTGGGGTAGGTTTAACATTTGGATGGGCTAGCACTTAGTGTAGGTTGGGTGGGTAACAAAATATTACATTGGATGATGAGGGGAGGATTATGGGAAAAAATCTCCTCACCTCACAGTACGAGAAGACGTAATCAAAGCTCTGATGATGGTTTTGGTTGAGGTATTCGAGGCCTGCATGATATTGGTTGGTAAAAAGAGAACTGCTTGGTGATTGATTAATAATAGCAACAATTTAGGTATGTCACAAGAATTGGCATGAAGAATCTCATACTGTACTAATTGGGCAGAATATGTATGTCTTTAAAGGCTGTGGCAAGGTTATCATCATAGTTAAGTAACTTCTGCTTTCCATTGCAGAGTGCAGATACCAAGGATATAGAGGACCAACATTTTAATGTGAAATAGGTGACCGTCACAATAGTTGTATCTGATATAAACGCAGGCTTTTATGGGGCTATCTGAGAGTGTGAGAGCAGCATATAATAAGCAGCTCACTGAATTGAGATGGGTCAAATGAAGCATGAAATGTAGCAAAGTGGAATAATTCCCTCTCCTATAATTCTAGTCATTAACTATTGTTTTCTTCTTTGTATTTCACTGGTGAGAAGGAATCCTTTCTGTCCATCAGTACCTGAAACCCATTGTCTAGTTAAGATTCATTGATGACATTTTCTTCATCTGTACTCTGTTCTCCCATCTTCATTCTTTCCTCCATAGCATTGACATCTACTCCCAAATGCATTTTGTTGGGTCCTTCTCAACTCAACAAGTCATGTTCGTAGATGTCAATCTCCACCTCTCAGATGGCTTCTTAAATAAATCAGTTCATATTAAGTGCACCAACCACCAACAGCACCTCCATTTGACTGCTGTCACCTGTTCCATGCCAAAAAGTCTTCCCTATAGCCTCACCACCTGTGGAAGCTGCATCTGCTGTGGAAAGCAGGAGTTTCAAAATATACCAATAACCTCACCAGAGCCTTTATTGATGGACAATATCCTATCCAGCTCATCCATAAGCACTTCTCCATATCATGTCCTCTTCTGACAGCTATAAACCTGTAAACCAGCTGCTGACCAGCAGTCTAGTGTCATGTTGCCCTTGGAAAACTAAATCACATCTTTCACCAGGGCTTTGACTACCTCTTGTCCTGCCCTTAGACAAGGGTCATCCTATCTGTATTCACCCAAAGTAGTGTTCTGCCACCCACCCAACCTACACAATATCCTTATCTGTCCCTGTTCCAATCTTGCATGCCCTGGGTCATTACCTCGTGGATGACCCAGTTGCAAGACTTGTCCCATATGCCAAACCACCACCTCATATTGCAGTACAGTCGCAGGCATTTCCACTTGGGGCCACATGTGAAAGTGACCATGTTGCATATCGGCTATGCTGCAACTACTGCGCAGCATTCTATGTAGGCATGGCAGATAACCAACTGTTTACTTACGGGTATGGCCACTGCAAAACTATGGCAAACTGCAAACTTGACTACCCAGTTACCAAACATGCTGCGCAGCACAACAGATGAATTGAACAGCTGCTTCATGACACATGCGATTTACATGCTCCCTTACAGCACTAGTTTCTCTGAACTACACTGATGGAATTGATGTGCCAGCATATGCTGCCCTGTCGTGTTTCCCCTGGTCTGAACCTCTGCTGACCTGTTACCCACTGCCTCACCTTACCTCTTTCCTTCTCTGTTCTGTCTATGTCACTCCCTCCCTGTCCAGATCATCTCCCCCTCCCTCCCTCCCTCTCTCTCCTTCTCCCCTTCTCTCTCTCTCTCCCCTCCTCTCTCTCTCGCCCCCCCCTCTCTCTTGTCCCCCCCCCCCCTCTCACTTCACCTCTATGGCCACAATAGTGTGCGTTTGGGTGGCTGTGTGTGAAAATGTGTATGCTCTCTGCTAGAAGAGGAGCCAGAGCTTGAAAGTTAGTTAATACTATATTCTGCTACGTGTGCCGTACACCAGTCTGCTATAGGTGAGTATTGTTACATCTAGAAATTTCCATTATTGCTATAACTATACCACTTTTACTTAAAATATCAAAATTCTTATCCAAGTGATATTTATTTAAGTTTCATTATTCACTAGATTATCTGGGCTATGCTGATTCCAGTGGTGTGTTTGGTTCTTCATAAAGCATTTTATTTTAAGAGAAACATGTAATTTACAAAGTTTGAATATAGTGACAGTAAAATCAAATAATGGATAATCCAGCATGGAATAATGAAAATATTACAGAAAGGGTAGTTTGCTACGCACCATATGGCAGAGATGTTGAGTCACAGATTGACATGACAAAAAGACTGTCAACCAAGTAAGCTTTGTCTAATCTGAAAGAAGGCCTTTGACCTAAAGCTTACTTGTTTGACACTCTTTTTGTTGTGCCTATCTGCAACTCAACATTTCTGCCATATGGTGAGTAGCAGTCTATCCTTTTCATAATATTGTCATGTGAGCATAAAAATGTCACAGGCTAATGATTACTTCCAAAAGAACATAACTCATTTGGAAGATCTGATTTTCCTTCTTCCAGTAAACATCTTACTTTTTCTGAAAAGTTATTCATAACTGAAGTTTCCTCCATCCAGAAGATACTTGCGTTATTTTGACTTTTAAGCAAGCTTAATTTTATGAATTAATGTTACAATTTTGTTGCCCTAATTTGACCCAGAAAATACCTTTGTTTGTCAGAGCAATGTGCTAATTGAGTAATTAAGTAAACTAGAAAAATTAAAAACCTATGAAATTTGCATGAAACTTGGTAAATTTCCTTTGACGTACATATGTTATTAACAAAGTAGTCCATTTAACTTTGTTGACTTCGCAATTATGTAATAGATAGTTAAACCAAATTGTTACTTAGTTCACTATAGGTCTGTCACCAGTAATTTGAACCTTTTTCTCATTGTAAAGCAATATTTATATACAGAATTCACTAATTACAAATACACTTGTCTAGAAGTACAACCACCAGACGATAGGTCTTTGAGTCTCAGTGTAGCTGATGCCTTATTAACAGCTGAGTGTTAAAGTTCACTAACATGTAAAGATGTAAGTGTTATAATCAGTCAATGTAAATGTCTTTATGAACTTGTTTGAGCAGTATGTCTTTAGTTGTCAACATAGTAACATATCTATGTAAAAACATGTTAGCAAAATGTCAGTGACACACTCTGTAGTGCATTAATAATTGACGATCTTCTTTTAAATTGTGATTTATGGAGCTCAATTGTTTGCAGACACGTGTGCTAAATTTGTTATCGAAATGTGCATTAACGATGGTGTCACTGTTTAAAGGCTGTCAATTACAGTTTGTTTAGACTGTAACCAAAAATCTGATCATCATAACTTATTTTGGCATTAACAAATGTGAGATAATCTCAAATTTAAATCAATGGTGGTGTGAAAATCACTGAATTGTTAGGTTACAAATCCAACCAGTTCCAGAGAACAAGACGTCAAGATTTTCATGTCACCAAAGGATTGCAGAAATGCAACCAAGTTAGTAATGTGCAAGTGGATTTAGGAGTGGGTGTTGAGTTTCAGATTGAAAGAGCAGAAATACTGCTATGTGTCCAGATCATGAAGATGTCCTCTATGAATGGTGCTATAAGGTTTATACTAGATGTTTGTAGATCTGCGCTTCAAATGAGATACTGATGTGGGTCAGAATGTGATTGGTCAAAAGAATTAAGAAAAAGATAATGGGTTTGGGATGAGCAGGATGCTAAGGATGGTCATGTTACATAGTAGCAAAAAGATACAGCTGGCCACTGGCTAGAGGTGCTGGTGAAAGAAAGCAGCTCTTTCGATGGTAATCGTGTAATCAATCATGATGAGTCAACTATTAGGGAGACTGCTGGGGTGCAATTTGTGGAAGCATGTAAGAAGAGAGTGTGTGTCAGATTGTTGATGTGATGCAAGACATGGATCCAGATGGCAGTTTCTGAAATGGGCTAATATTTCAAGGAGCTACTGGAAGTCATGTTGGAGTTCTGGAACAGGATTTGGGGAAGAAGGTTAAGCCAGGTTATGAGATGAGGAATTCCAAAAAGGCTGTCAGAGACTGAGAGGGCATTTATTGTTTCCGTCCTGGGAACTTCCATTATTATAATACCAATTTATATTTTTACAGCATCTAATATTATATTGATTTGGCCCCATCATATACACTATCAGCTTCTTCTTTCCTTTTTTTGTATTGCTGCCTTTTTTTTTTTCTTCTTCTTTTAGAGGGCACTGTTCTCGGGTCTCTACAAAAAATCACCTCCAGCTTTTCAGTTACCCTCTGTGCTACTTCTGACTACTTAGAAGGGAAACTCCCCATCGTACTCTCCTCAGATTTAGTGCTAAAATGGCCCAGTAGATAGTCCATCAAAAAATGAATACGGGGTCAAGCATGAAAATATGAGGAAGGTGTACTGAACTGTGAAAAAAGAAGCAAAATCGAAACAGTGAATGGTTCAAGCTCAAGGTGTGGAACACCAAGTGAATTGCAAGAATCAGTGCAGTGTGGTTGTGTGGTCATGGTGTTGGACTGCAAAGCCAGAGATCTCTGTTCAACTCTCCCTCTTGGCTCATCTTTTCCACAAAATTGTGAACTTTCCATATGGTCATTGACGTGTCTCTTCTCCATCTGTAGTCTTGGTAGTTGTCATACTACACATTGGTTCTAGAATAGTAGTCACATGATAAGAATACATTACTGTCACTAGTAAATGTGATGGATAGTGAGAGCAGGGGTGATGACACATAGACTTCTCACAGAAATATAACATGTGGTACTTGTGTAGAACAAATAGGAGGTATGGATCTCTGGAGGTCCCTTCCTTACACCTCACTGTCACAAACAGGTGTTACACCATGACACAGATACAAATTTGAATACAACGAACAGCCATGTCAGTGACCAGATGGACAGTTCATAATTTTGTGGGGAAAAAAATGGAGCTCACGAACTCGGATCTTCACCTTCGCAGTCCAACACCATTACCACATAACCATGATACTATCGCTCTTCATGCTTGCTCGATATTGCAGATCTTGAGCTTGGACTGTTCACTGTTTTGATTTTGTTTCTTTTTTCATAGTTCAGTACATCTTCCTCTTTTCATGCTTGATCTGTGTTCATTTTTTTACAGGCTATCCACTGGGCCTTCTTACCACTAAATCTGATGGGGAGTTTCCCTTGTTAGGAATAGAAATCTTGCCACATTGTGGTTCCTATACTGGAGGTCCTGGATATCTCCCCCAACTGAATTGTAATCATTCCTGTTTCCTCCATCATTTGGATTTCTTTTGCTGTATAGAAATGTCTCTGGATCCAGAAACTAATGATGTCTTAGCAGTCTGCTTGTGCCTATCATTTTTGCTGCATGGTAAGTACCAATTTCTCTATCTATATTTAATTTTAGTTTTATTGTAGTGACCATTCTCTGGACAGTGTTATCAGATTGCAGAGTTCATTAAGCAATAGGGAATTGGGTGTAACTAGCAGAGACCCTCTGTCTGGGTCCATTCATCATCACTTACAACTTAATGGTTGTCATGCTAACATGTAAAACAGAAAAGTGGCTTCACATTGAAGTTATGGGGTTCCCATTTAATTTCTGTGTTTCTGATATGAGCTTGTTGATGATCTATACACCAAAATACTGACCCTTATTCTGCACCTCATACCAGGAGCCATGAGCTACATTGTTTTTATGTTTATGTTTTTTGTGGTTGTGTAGATCATATTTCATCATGTTATCAGCAGAGTCTTGAGAGCTGGTGACTTGGATGCACTCATAGATTGTGTGTAAGAACCAAGTAGGTGGAGGTGGTTGCCTGACACTCTACGACATCAGACAGCTGATGTACTTCCACTAGAAGAGTGGAGCGCAATCTTTTCAGTTAAGCAAGATGTATGATGAGTGTATTCTGTTTTAGTGTATTGTAAATTTTAGTGCTATATACTTGTATATCTTTGCATAGAGTTTTAAATGGTCTTTCAGAAGTTAAAAATTCTCTGTTCGGTGAGTGCTGTAATTTTGATGGAATCAGAAATTTTCAAGTGTTGTTGAGTGTGTGTGTGTGTATATATATATATATATAAGAAAATGAAGACTTCACTAATGGAAGGAATGGATAGTACTTTCAAACATTATAGCAGTGGATGACATGTTACCCTTTGTTTGGTGGTACAGATGTTCCTAATTATTCGGTTTTGTGATCCTAATAGCTTTGTGATATTTGTTGGAAACTCCAAGAAGATAATAACCCAATGAATAACTGACTCAGTGTAACGATGATAGATTATCTTTCTGTAGTTCATGGGCACTCTACAGTGAGCTTATCAGTGCTCTTTCTTTGTGAAGTACATGGTGGTGGTGGTTAGTGTTTAACGTCCTGTCGACAACGAGGTCATTAGAGACGGAGCGCAAGCTCGGGTTAGGGAAGGATTGGGAAGGAAATCGGCGTGCCCTTTCAAAGGTACCATCCCGGCATTTGCCTAAAACGATTTAGGGAAATCACGGAAAACCTAAATCAGAATGGCTGGAGACGGGATTGAACCGTCGTCCTCCCGAATGCGAGTCCAGTGTGCTAACCACTGCGCCACCTCGCTCGGTGTGAAGTACATGTTTGTTGCACCTAACAAAATATACATTGTAAATATGAATATTCAATTTGTTAACTAAGTAGTCTGTGTGCCTTTGAATTTAAATCCTACTCAAAACTTAGACCTAAAAACTCAAGTTGGTTTGATTCTGATCTCCTGATAATTGAAATGTGGAAAAATTCTGGAAAAACACAGAAATTCTAACATGGAAAGCACCCAAACAGTCACAACACTAGCACAACTCACACGTGTAGGTCCACTGTCTCTGGCCTCCGAGGCCAACCCCAGTGGCCAGAGTGCGAGTTGTGCTTGCGTGAATGTCTGTGTGTTTTCCATTTATAGGAAGCTCACATGTTTAGCAGTCTTTTTGTTGATTATATACGTCTGTATTTCGTACAACCTAGACAATTTTTTTAAGGCAATATTGCATTTTTCACATCTTTTAAGGTAATTTGCCTTGTCCAGATAAGCTGCCATGCCCGCATCTGAATATTATTACATTTAGAAAGAATTCATTGAAACAAATTGACTTCTGAACAGGATATACTGTTAATATAATTTTCTAATCTAAGTTTCAAAATCTTTTGATTTTGATTACTGATTCTGACTGGACAACATACCAAACTGCTTTTGTCTTTTTTCTACATGGAGGATGAATGTATTCTTTGCCAGTTTTATTGCTGTCAATACAACTTTCCTAAATATAGTTTTATAGCATTTAACATACACAGCAAAATCAAAGATTTTGTTATACAGGTTGTTCGGGAACTCCTGTTACAAACTTCTAGGATTTGTAAAGGAGAGTGAGTACACAATATTTTGAATAGGAACCCATGTCTGGAAACATGCCATTTCAATTCTGTGATGGCTTCAATTAAACAATTGAAAATCCAGGATGGAACAATGACAATATTATGAAAAGGATGGTTGCTACTCACCAGTATAGCTAGATGACGAGTCACAGATAGGCACATCAAAAAGGCTGTCCAACAAGTAAGCTTTTCGTCGATGACGTTATTGGAATTATACAATGCACGCACGTGTGCGCGCGCGCTCACACACACACACACACACACACACACACACACACACAACACACACACACAAGAAACCAGTCTCTGGCTGCCAAGGCCAGACTGCAAATAGCATCGCATGATGGGCGCAGCAGGCTAAGTGGTTGGGATAACGAAGAATCTGGGCTGCAGGGGGGGGATAGCAGAGTAACAGTGGAGGATGCTAAACTGCTCCTTGTGGGAGCATGCGGGGACGAGATGGGGAGGGGGTAGGGCAACTAGGTGCAGTCAAGAGGTTAGACAGAGGATGGGGGCCATAAAAGCAGGGAAGTAAAAAGACTGTGGGTGTGTTAGTGGAATAGAGTATCGTGCTGGAATGGGAACAGGGAAAGTTGAGACCAGGAGGGTTACAGGAACATGGTTCATATTGCTGACAGACTTCCCATCTGTGCGATTCAGAAAAGCTGGTGTTGTTGAGAAGGACTGTGAAGCCCTTTTTGGCCAGAAGCTTACTTGTTTGACAGTCTTTTTGGTGTGCCTATCCGTGACTCAGCATCTCCTTTTCATTAATATTGTCGTGGTTTCAGCTCAGATGTTTAACTCATCCCCTTCTCCTTGAGGAAGCTAACTGGTCCTGCATTCTTGATCATCAGACAGAACATTTTGGACCTGTTCTTGGAAGCTGTGGCATGGAATGTCCATCAGAAAATGTGGTTGTGGTTTCAGCATGGTGGTTCACTACCTTCATTCCTCGCATGCGGTTCAGAGACATCTCAACGGACAATGTGGTGAAAGATGGATAGGCTGAGGTAGTCCAACGGCATGGCTGCTGTGATTGCTGGTTTTAACTCCTATGGACTACTACTTGTGGGCTCATATGCAAAGTTTGAGTTACAAGACTTCTGTAGAGACAGAGGAAGATCTGCTGGCAAGGGTTCTGGCTGCTGCACTACAAACTGAACAGACACCAGATATGATGGAAAGTGTGTACGAGAACATGCTTCATAGGTACAATGTCTGTAACACCAGTGGTGGTTGCTGCATTGAGCCGTTGTTGTAATGCATCAGTACTGTTCTGTACATGCATTATGCTAGGTTCCTTTTTGTTCTGGAATAATGTAAACACGTAAAATTTAAGTGTTAATACAAACAAATGTACGTAAGTGTGAAATGGATGTTTCCTTTAGAACTGTTACCTAATAATTGTACTGTGTCATTCCTAATTCAGTTTTTCAAGCAGGAGTGAATGACTTAAACATCTGAATTGAAACCATCATACAACGGAAACGGCACATTTCGGGGCACGGATTCCTATTAAGAATATTATGTACTGACTTCTGTCTACAAGTTCTAGAAGATTGTAACAGGAATTTCCGAACACCCTGTATAAAGAATGTAGATGTGTTACTCCTACCTACTTCATATGGATCCTCTAAAATGTTTATCATTGGCATATCCTGGGATGTAGTACACTTCATTCCAATTTCATATTTTTTGCATGCCTTTTTCATGGCACTGTAATTTTAACAGCTAACAATGTATATTAGACAATCCTTACACGTAAGTAATTGCTGGAGACACATACATGCTTAAAATATCTTGCACACATTTAATCGTATCTTTGTACTATAAATTCATTACTTACTTAATGAGATACTAGGAATTAATGGACAACGTCTATGAAATTGGTGGTATACCATTTGATTTATTTTAGTGACAATGATTAAAAGTAACTGGCAAATGTATGTTAGGTAGCTCAAATGGAAAACCAGTCCTAAGCAAAGAAAGGAAAGCACAAAGGTTGAAGGAGTATATGGAGGAAGGAGTACATAGAGGGTCTATACAAGGGTGATGTACTGGAGGGCAATATTATGGAAATGAAAGAGGACGTAATGAATATGAAATGAGAGACACAAGATTGCGTGAAAATTTGACAGAGGACTGAAAGACCTAAGTAAAAAAAAGGCCCCGGGAGTAGACAACATTCCATCAGAGCTACTGATAGACTTGGGAGAGCCAGCCATGATAAAACTCTTCATTTGGTGAGCAAGATGTATGAGACACGTGAAATACCCTCAGACTTCAAGAACAATATAATAATTCCAATCCCAAAGAAAGTTTAATGAGTTTAATAAGTCATGGCTGCAAAATACTAACACAAATCTTTTACAGACAAATTGAAAAACTGGTAGAAGTTGACCTCAAGGAAGATCTGTTTGTATTCCTTAGAAATGCTGGAACATGTGAGGCAATATTGACCCTACGACTTACCTTAGAAGATAGATTAAGGAAAGGCAAACCAACATTTCTAGCATATGTAGACTTGGAGAAAGCTTTTGACAATATTGACTGGAATACTCTCTTTAAAATTCTGAAGGTGGCAGGGGTAAAATACAGGGAGCGAAAGGCTATTTACAATTTGTGTGGAGACCAGATGGCAGTTATGAGAGTAGAGGGGCATGAAAGGGAAGCAGTGGTTGAGAAGAGAGTGAGACAGGGTTGTAGCCTATCCCCAATGGTATTGAATCTATATATTGAGCAAGCAGTAAAGGAAACAAAACAAAACTTTGGAGTAGGAATGGAGAAGAATAAAAACTATGAGGTTTGCCAATGACATTGCAATTCTGTCAGAGACAGCAAAGGACCTGGAAGAGCAGTTGAACGGAATGGACAGCGTCTTGAAAGGAGGATATAAGATGGACATCAACAAAAGCAAAACAAGAATAATAGAATGTAGTCTAATTAAATCAGGTTATTCTGAGGAACTTAGGTAAGGAAGTGAGACACTTAAATTAGTAGGTAAGTTTTGCTATTTGGGGGAGCAAAATAACTGATCATGGTCAAGGTAGAGATGATATAAAACATAAAATGGCTATGGCAAGGAAAGCGTTTCTGAGGAAGAGAAATTTGTTAACATAGAATATAGATTTAAGTGTCGGGAAGTCTTTTCTGGAAGTATTTGTGTAGAGTGTAGCCTCGTATATAAATGAAATATGGACGATAAATAGTTTAGACAAGAAAAGAATAGAAGCTTTTGAAATGTGGTGCTGAAGATTAGATGGGTAGATCACATAACTAATGTGGAGGTACTGGATAGAATTGGGAGGAGACGAAATTGTGGCACAACCTGACTAAAAGAAGGGACCGGTGGTGTAGGACACGTTCTGAGGCATTAAGGGCTCACCAATTTAGTATTGGAGGGAATCATGGAGGGTAAAAATCATAAAGGTAGACTAAGAGATGAATATACTAAGCAGATCCAGAAGGATGTAGGTTGCAATAGTTACTCGGAGATGTAGAAGCTTGTACAGGATAGGAGTAGCACGGAGAGCTGCCTCAAACCAGTCTCTGGACTGAGGACCACAACAACAACAACAACAACATATTAGGTGAGCTTTGCTTAGGAATGGCTGTCATGAAATAAGATGCATCTATCATACACTGAACTATCACATAATTCAGGATAAATTTAACAGAATTTTCTGACACTACGACTCGTACATCTACACCTACACTAAGGCATCTGATCAAGAACAGGTCTGATATGACTTTCATTTCCCCCTTCTCCTATTTCATTCAAGACTATTGTATGGAATGAGTTACTGTTGATAAGCCCCTGTATGAGCTCTTATATCCATGATTGTCGTATGTACTCATTTTTCAGGATGTACCAGATGGTTATAATTAAAGTGCAGCTAACCACAGAGGTCCAATGTGGACAATAATCATCATATGCAGTGGAACGTGGTAGATATGCTAATGTATTAATGTGACAAAAATTTATGCTGGAAAAAAAATTAGTTCCAATTTTGGCCACCAGGTGCAAAACTGGTGCTGAGAATAATAAAAAAAATGTATTGAAATGTTTCTATACGTAATGGAGTAGGAACGGAATGGGACATGGACAGAAAAGGTTAAGCAAATGAGAAAGGCATAATGTTCATTTTATTATTAACTTTTATGGTTTGTCAAATGTAGCTTGGAAGTCAAACCATTATACAAACAGTACATAGTGCCAGATTTGCACATGGTGGCCAAAATTGGAACTAATCTTTTTCCACTGTAAATCATTAACACATTAGCATATTTACTAAGTTTTGGTGCCTTATGATGATTTCAGCCCACACTGGACCTCTATGAGTAGCTGAACTTTAATTCTAACCACCCAGTATTTGGGACCAAGTAATATGCTGTGTGACTCTTCTTGGAATGTCTGCTCATTGTATTTTAACAGCAAACCTCTTCATGTTACATTTTTTAGAGTTCATGTAAATGTAGTAAATAAATTTGTACATACCCATTGTCATGAAGCTTATAATAATAAATGGAGTGGAACAAGTCATCCTCAGAAGAACTGGAAATGCTGTGTTCCCTATAATTGTTCCGAGCTGACCAAACATGAGAGATAAACTTACAGCTGTATTCCTGTAAAATAAGAAACATTGTTTGAAACAAAAAGTAGTAGTGAAGTTGTATAATATTGTTTTTGTACATATTGACCTTTATGAGGTGACTACCTACTGAAAAAAATTATAATGTTTCCATCAGTGGGATAAAAGAAGACAGCTTATAACAGATATGAATAAATACTATTAAAATGAGTTCTTTATTCGCTTCCCCATTAAATTTTGTGCAGTTAGACCACATAGCAACAGCCTAAGATAGGTTATAAGCAGTTTCTGGTGAGCATATTTCTCAGAACTGAATCTTAGATATGTGCATTCAAGAACTGATTCATTGAAGACACATATTATTTAGCAACTACTGTAAAGAAATGTAACAATTTGGGGAAAATGCAGTAAACCGTGTTGTCAATGTTATTCCATTTACGATAGGTGAATTCATGGCAACAAAAGTGCTGTTGTCTCTTGTTTTTTAAAGTACAAAATCAAAAATGTGAATGAAATGCATAATAAAGAAAATAAATATTTTCAAATTTGAAGGGAAACTGAGTTTTTTGGCAAACGTTAACAACAGCATTGAAACAACTGGCAGTGTTTTCATGAATGAACCATCAGTCTTTCAAAGGTTAGATACGTGCAGATGTGTGTGATCAAGAGAGATTGGAGCTGAGCTGACCTCTTGTAAACAATTACCTGCTTGTGCTTATTTGAAAACAGTGGGCTCTTTTGTATAACAGCTGTATATAAAATCACTGTTGTATCATTCACTTATTTGTAACATCATTGTTTGAAGTTAAAAGAACCCACACAAATGTCACAGATGACAGAATTGAGGTATAATCAGATGAGTTATAATATTCCATTTTTTAAAGCATATGGCACAGAAATAACTGCAGCAAGTGTGCACTGAAGATATAGTACCTCATACTACAGTGTTTATGACTTTAAACATGGATGACTCCATAAATCAAGGAAGGTGGGCATGATGTTTTGGCTTCTGTTGTTACAGAGATAATTGATTCAGTAACTTTGTTTATTTGTGGCAACCAGTGGGCAAAATTAAATTCAACAAAATATTCCAAATGTAATTTTATATTGCCTTTATGATTGTGAATGTTCACCTTCATATGGAGTATACATGTAGATTTAATTCCAGATAAGGTTCTAGACCATATGATTTGATTACTCGCAGAGTTCAAGAAATGTGTAGCAATTCTAAATTATCCATCAGAGTACAAGTCAAGTGCCAGGATAATGGTAGCATTACTGTAAAATTTTCATAGATGTGAAGAGGAACTTCTGTCATAAAAGGTTGCATAAACATTCTAAGTGTGAGCTTGGCCTTTTTAAGTCTCTTCACACCTGAGAGCAGACAGGAGCACTTGGCAGATTTAATTTAGTATAACACCACCATATCAGATGGTGATCTATAGATGAACCATAGTTCTGTAATAGTACACATCAGTTTATACATTTCCAGAATTTTCACTCTGCAGCGGAGTGTGTTCTGATATGAAACTTCCGGGCAGATTAAAACTGTACGCCAGACTGAAACTCGAACTCCGAACCTTTGTGTTTTGCGAGCAAGTGCTCTACTGACTCAGCTATACCCAAGCATGACTCACAACCCGTCCTCACAGCTTTACTACCACCAGTACCTCGGGGACCTACCTTCCAAACTTCACAGAAGCTCTCCTGCAAACCTCAAAGAATTAGCACTCCTACAAGAAAGGATGTTGTGGAGACATGTCTTAGCCACAGCCTGGGGGATGTTTCCGGAATGAGTTTGAGTCTTAGTCCGGCACACATTTTTAGTCTGCTTGGAAGTTTCAGTTTATATGTTACTTTTTAAATGTTTTATAATATTCGTATTTAGCAAGTAGTAATAATTAAATTAATACACACATAATTAGCAACAACAAATGTGTGATGGTATTTAGCATACTTCAGCTTTAAAGATCATGGGCTATTGTTATGAAATAATAAACAAAAAATAAAAAATTGGAAAGATCTAAAGGTGAAGTTGTCTGTATCTTATAAGTGTAGATCAACAACAACACTCTTGTGACAGATTGTGTTGTTATTTTACCATTATTTACACTGTTCAGGGATAACACTATTGCAGATTGTCTGTCAATGTAAATGTTTGTGACAGTGTAAATTGGTTTCTAACAAGGGATTACAATGAAAGAAAGGATCGAAAGTCCTCTCTTGTCCACAGCCCAAATGAAGAAGATAAGCCAGTTACCATGTAATAAGTCTCATGGAAATCATCATTATGTAGTTTTACCATTCTATAGTTTTTGAAACATGGAATATACAGTAGAACTTATTATGTCTCAATCTCCTTCAGGGTATTCAGTGATGAGTGTTCTCCACTGATCTTTCTTTGACACTGCATTTAGAACTGATTTGTCTTTATGTTGTTTCTCTTGTATTGTTTGGCGCAAAGAAAGATACTAAAATTCAAGACTAGTTGCTACAATAGCAAACAAATTAGCACCTTTCAAAACTGTTATTCATTAATCCTATTTATACAAGAAAATTGCTTGACATTGGTAAAATGAAGAACTCATTAAAAGCAGATTAACACAACCAACAAAAACTGAAGTAACATGTGAATACATTTTAATCAAAATGAAATACTAGTGCTTGTTAACTCATTTCACATTAAAAGGTACCGGAAAGAGAAGAATGGTGTCGATGATTAAAAGCATGAATATCAGAAGATGCAAATTCAGACGAAGTGAAACTGTGAGAAATGAGGAAGTGATCAAATGTTTTTATTGTTTTATGTGCCAAATACAAGGGGCATTCAATAAGTAAAGCAATACATTTTTTTCTGAAAGCAGGTTGGTTTTATTTAGGATTCCAATACAGCATATTATTCCCCTAAACTTTTGCCTACAAAATCCTATTTTTCAACGTAAACTCCATTCAATGTGATGGCTTTACACCACCTTACTGGGAGGGCTTGTATGCTCACATGATACCACTCTATTAGCCGACGTCAAAGCCAATGTCTTGCTCTATCAATAACATCACCATCATCTATGTACTACTCTCCACAGAGTGCATCCTTTATTGGGCCAAACAGATGGAAGTCAGAAGGTACGAGATCCCGGCTGTAAGATGGATGAAGAAGAATATTCCAATGAAGTTTTGTGAGTCCCTCTCAGATGCGCAGATTTGTATGAGGCCTTGCATTGTCACAGAGAAGGAGAAATTCATTTGGATTTTTGTGGTGCCAAACACACTGAAGTCATTTCTTCAATTTTCTGTGGGTATCACAATACACTTCCGAGTTGATTGTTGCACTGTGGGGGAGGACATCAGACAGAATAAGACAATTGCCATGACTTTACTGACTGAGAGTGTAGCTTGGAACTTTCTCTCCAGAAGAGAGCTAATGTGATGCTTCTCCATGGATTGCCATTTTGTTTGTGGTTCGAAGTGATGAACCCATGTTTGATAACCTGTGGTGATGTTCAAGAGAAAATTGTCACGATCAGCCTCAAAAAGCACCAGCAATTCTGCACAGGTGGTCTGTTGTTGCTCTTTATGGTCTTCTGTTAGGCAGCGAGGAACCCAGCAGGTGCACACCTTTGAGTACCCCATAAGGTGGATGAGTATGTCAGCACTACCAACGGAGATGTCTGGCTGAGCAGCAAGGTGCTTGATTGTGATCCATAGATCACCTTGAATGAGAGCACCTGCATGTTCCAACATTGGGGGGGGGGGGGGGGATCAGATAGGTTTACACAACCTTGTTGCAATTATGACAGACACCTTGCCCAACAATTCACTGTGCTTTGATTCTCTGCCATGTCTCCATAGACATTCTGTAATTGCCTATGAATGCCTATGATTTCCGCCAAAAGAAACTCAATGACAGCTCTCTACTTGGAATGCACATTCATTACAGACGTCATTTTGAATGCTACCTCTAGCACCACCACCTATTGACACTTCATGAAGCTAAAGAGACTGAATCCAAATTTTTTTCAAGTGAAATTGGCTGAGGAAAAAAGTGTTGCGTTGCTTACTGGACACCCCTCATAAAAATTTTGCTATTGTAAACTATTTCATGATTTGACATTCTAATAGTAATTTTTATTTCTTTACCTGAGAGATGTGGGGAAGGCATCTATGACCACTGCCATGCTGACAGTATGACTAACAGCAAGTAATGCTATGTAAATGGCCGAAAATATGATTGTCATGTCAGAATTGTGAGACCACAACAAAGCTAATGCACTGCAGCCTCCAACAGCATAACCTGTAACTGAGGAACAAATTACCATAAAAACTAAACCACGTTTAGGTGATGTGGATGTGGGATGGAGGAAATAGGGTTAGTTGCCTGCAACTGAAATTACTTCCAGTCCTTCTCAGAATAAATTTATATACTTGTTAAACAATGGAAAATCCAGGATGGGATAATATATATACAGTTGTTAAATATATTTCACGTGCACAAGCAGGTGCACTTGTTCTTTTGTCAGTTTCTTATCCAGCTTATGTAGTCAGTATTTGCAGCTATAGTGTTACATGGAGTATAAACAACAAAAATATTAATACACACAGTTGGACTGAAATGTCAGGACAGTGTAGTAGGCTGGACAACGTGGTCATATATATCTAAGGATGCTTTGTATTAGCTAACTCTGAAGAAGGACATTGTCTGAAACCTCACCAAAATTTTCAATTTTGTAAGTGTCCTATCAACTGCCCTATGCTTCATTGTAGGATGAGGGCTCACTGAGTTCCGTTTTTCCCATGTACTCAAGACTTTGTTAAAAGTGAAAGATGTTATCATGGTAAAGAATAGCAGAAATTTAGGCCTGGATAGAGGGCTACCAATAGTGTTTTCTTCCAACTTGCCTGTACACGACATGGAGTGGGTTGTTGAGGCTGGCAACTTGGATTATACATACCATCCATGAATGCAACTAAGGGAGGGGGGGGGGGGGGGATAAAATAATACTGATACAGTATTTATTCTCTACCACACAGCATATGGTGGCTTGTGAAGTACAGGTGTAAATTGAAATATAACAGACTGCAGTCCACGTGTTGTACTTTACAGTACATCTGATTACTAAGCATCACAATTCACTGTAATTTTGTTGCATAAACTTATACTTTTGATCATCTCTGAATTTTTTACATATGCTAATCATTGTATAACAACACTGGGAACCACATTTAATTTTAAAGAACAATGTAGATTAATAGAATTTTATCAGTTAATGGAACTAAGTGATCATTATGTAAACGTATTTCACAATACTAGTCTTTAGTAAAAAGTGGAACACTGTTTTTTGTATAGAATGATTAAATTTTGGCATTGGAGTTATCTTTATTGTGAGGAGCTGAAATACTAATTTAATTTTCATGAAAATTGAGATATTTCAGTATTAATTGTTTAAGAGGCTCATTTTGTGAAGTTTAACATACAAAAGCTTTGCATTTCATGGAGTAGTTAATTGGATACTTGTTTTTATTTTCTGCTGACCTTGATATCAAATTGAAATTATCTATATTAATCTTGTTGACACCATAATTAACATGAAATAATAATTGTAATAAACTGAAGAGATGGTACATTGTCAAAATTCTACACAAGGGCCAGTGTTAGGCAAAAACAGTCAGTAGTTAGTGGTTAGAAGATAGGGATTGTGAGTAAGTAACTCTTATATGTCTTGTAATTAAGGTAATGAAAGTGGAGAAACCATAAATAAGTCAAGAATGTGTGAGGTTTGATTGTGAGAAGATTATGTAGGAAAAATAAAACCCCTACTACCACCTAAGACTGGAGGAAATTCCAAAAAGTCATCCCAGAACATCTGAGGCAAACAAGAATGATTTACTAGTTTGATCAACATCATGGGCAGCCCCAGTCCAACAAGACAAGTATTTATATGTCAACAAATGTTTTTTTGCTCAAAAAAATATTATTTGCAAGTGACTTGATGTATTACAGAGTACACTGCAATGTGTGAGCTGAAATTTACAACTAATTTACATTATATTTGTGAGCAGGAACTTTGAAGATATGAAATGAAATGAAATGACCGTGTGGCACTGATGGCCGGGAGGCCCCATACCAGGAATTTTGGCCACAGGGTGCAAGTCTTATTTCAGGTGATGCCACATTGGGTGACTTGTGCGTCAGTGAGGATGAGATGATGATGATGACAACACAGCACCCAATCCATGAGCAGAGAAAATTTCCACCACAGCCGCATTATCAGTTCACAAGAAATTAGTTTATTTGTACTGTTATTAACTTTTTCCCCTCAGTAATCTAAAAGAATTGTGTTTGCTGTAATTAACATGTTCTGCTATAATCCCATATCATTTACTATGTGCTCTGTACGTACTTACATAATTTAAAAAAATATATTAGATATACCATTCAGTGATGCTTACTGCATCCACACTAATGAAGATGATGATAAATTAATTTTTAAAACTCTCCCGATACTACCAAGGATTTTACTTGGTAAGAAGGTTCTAGAGTGGGGTATTCTCAATTTTGGAAAGACAACAGTGGCACTGCCTGAAGAAGAAATAAGGTGTCTGAATGGGAGAGCAGACGTTGAAGGAGGGTTGGCAGTGTGCTAACCATATACTCCAGCATATCAGTCTTGTTAAAGGATGACATAGTGGTTGGCCAGCAGCTCATTTGTCCATGAAGCCTGATCTCAGAATTATCAAAACTACAGATATGATTTTAAGAGATTTTTTGTGTTTTTGATATTATTGATATGAAATATTCCTTGTACCATGTGACTAACTGGATAATTAACATTCAAGGATGTTTCTTTCTGTGTTGGTATCTGGTAGTACAGGTTTTTGATTAAGTATTTATTGTTAACTGCTTTGATCAATTATGTTTTGTGAAAGATAGAGCTTATGTTTTGTGAAAGATGGAGCTTATCAGTTTTTGATGTTGCTGAGCAACAGTCATACAATAATTTTTAAATGAACACACCACCATTTGACTGTATTGTTGATTATTTAATTAAGACCCAGGTTTCAAACTTTCACGCTATTTTCGGGTGATTGCTAAAAGCAAAAATTGCATACAGTAAGACCACATAAAATTTCAAAACATGTAAAATTTCTTAAACAATGAATGTAAATTAGTGTATAATTACAAAATATGTATGTGTAGATTATGTCATTAATATATTTAGCAGGACATCAAGCTCAAAATTGGCTATAAATTAAGACAAATATTCACTCCCAACAAAATTCCAGATGTAAAAATCATCTTCTTGTAAAAGGATTAGTAAACAATAGTGGGAGCATGTCATGTGTAATAAAAACGGGTTTACTTCGGTATATAAAAGATAACACATGTCCTTGAGTCATAATGATAGTGAAATGAAAGAGTATGCATAATAGAACAACTGAATACTAAAATGACAGATGTCAAAGATATAAGACTATTAATGTTAAATATCTTCAGGCTATATATAATTATCTTTGGGGTGGCACTATGTACCATCATCTTTTCAATAAACGTTTATACAACAGAATAAGATTTTTGCTCTGCAGCAGAGTGTGTGCTGATACTAAACTTCCTGGCAGATTAAAACTGTATGCCAGACCAAGACTTGAACTCGAGACCTTTGCCTTTCACAGGCAAGTGCTCTACCAACTGAGCTATCCAAGCACAACTCACAATCCATTCTCACAGCTTCAATTCTGCCAGTACCTAGTCTCCTACCCTCCAAACTTCACAGAAGCTCTTCTGCAAACCTCGCAGAATTAGCACTCCTGGAAGAAAGGATACTGCGGAGACATGGCTTAGCCACTGCCAGGCGGATGTTTCCAGAGTGAGATTTTCACTCTGCAGCAGAATGTGCACAGTGAAGATGGGTTACGAGGTTCTGAGTTTGAGTTTCAGTCTGGCACACAGTTTTTATCTGCCAGGAAGTTTCACATTCAAAGACAATTAATCACAAAACAATATAGTAAGTGCCATTGATAATAAAAATATGAAAGTTAACAATAGGAGTAACACTGCTAGGGGAGTGGTCATGGGGGAGGGGGGGGGGGGGGGGTCGGTGGCAGGTGAGGTGGGAAGGAATAAATTGATGCTGGAGAGGTGGGTATATGTTGGGGAAATGGATGGGGGCTGGATAAAGTGACACTAGGGATGAGAGTGTATATTTGATTAAATGTTAAAGCAGGAAAAATCAAAGTGAGTGTGTAGATGTAGGTTAAAGTTGGAGTGTTGGATGGGGCTGGGGGAAGAGAGGGTGCAAGAAACCTCAAGGGACCTACCAATAGGTGAGTGGTTGAAGCTCCAAAATGGGGGGACAGAGGTAACAAGAGATTGCGATACATACTGACAAACAAAGCATTATGAAAGGGAAGGGGGATAGGGAAGAGTGGTAAACCATTAGATTAGGTTGGTATAGTAATGCTGGCAGAGTGGAGGGCTGGGATTAAGGGAAATGGGGAGAGACCATAAGATATGAGAGGGGAGGGGGGGGGGGCAGCACAAAGCAATATTTATGAAATATAGTAAAAGTTAGAAAATATATAACAATCACATTGTGCTTATAGAAATGTAAAAATGCATTGCTCTTGCATAAAATAGTTGCCCCTCAGTAGGAAAACCTCCAAATGAAAGCTTCTTTGGTGTTACATACCACATATAGAATCATGTATGTGCATAATCTATCTTAATCACAATAGATACAAATCTTATTTATTACAAGGATGTTAACTAAGGACAGTATGATGACAGAATTTCCAGGACATGTTGATAATCTTGATTTGACGTAGGGGTTATGTTTATAAAACTTGCAGCATGTTTAGGTTATGGGTGTAAGAGTAGTAGCAAACTGGAAGGGTAGGAAATGTAGTGTTAAAAGTAGGTGTTAGAGTTGGGGGTAGATTAAAAATGTGTGTAGAGTAGGAAAGGCATTGTGCAATTGGGAGGGGGGGGGGGGATAAATGGGAATAGAGAATAAGGTACAACTGCACCACAACAGTACAGCATCCATGCATGCATATGATACACGATACACAAATAAAATGTACACTGAAGAGCCAAAAAAGCTGATACACCTGCATGTGTGCTGCAGCTGATGTAGAATGCACTCGACTAATGTCTGAAGTAGTGCTGTAGGGAATTGACACCATGAATCCTGCAGGGCTGTCCATAAATCCGTAAGAGTATGAGGGGATGGAGATCTCTTCTGAACAGCACGTTGCAAGACATCCCAAATATGCTCAATAATGTTCATGTCTGGGGAGTTTGGTGGCCAGCAGAAGACTTTAAACTCAGAAGAGTATTCCTCGGGCCACTTTGTAGCAGTTCTGGACGTGTGGGGTGTCGCATTGTCCTGCTGGAAGTGCCCACATACATCCAGAATTCACAATGGACATGAATGCATTTTGGTGATCATACAGGATGCTGTCAGAGTCATATCTAGAGTAACAGGGGTCCAATATCACACCAGCTGCACATGCCACACACCATTACAGAGCCTCCACCAACTTGAACTGTCCCCTGCTGACATCCAACTGCGCAATACAATTTGAAACGAGACTTGTCCGACCAGGCAACAAGTTTCCAGTCATCAACAGTCCAGTGTCGGTGTTTGCAAGTTGAGGTGAGGCGTGAAGCTTTATGTCAAGCAGTCATCAAAGTTACTCAAGTGGGCCTTCAGCTCCAAAAGCCCATATCGATGATGTTTCGTTAAATGGTTCACACACTGATGGGCCAGCATTGAAGTCTGCAGCAATTTGCGGAAGGGTTGCACTTCTCTCATGTTGAACAATTCTCTTCAGTTGTCGTTGGTCCTGTTCTTGCAGAATCTTTTTCAGGCCACAGCGATGTTGGAGATTTGATGTTTTACCAGATTCCTGGTATTCACGGTACACTTGTGAAATGGTCATATGGGAAAATCTTCACTTCATCATTACCTCGGAGATGCTGTGTCCCATCACTTGTGTGCCTACTATAGCACCACATTCAAACTCACTTAAATCTTGATAAACTGCCATTATAGCAGCAGTAACCAATCTAAAAACTGTGCCAGACACTTGCTGTCTTATATGGGTGTAGCTGACTGCAGCACTTTATTCTGCTTGTTTATGTATCTCTGTATTTGAATATGCATGCCTATACCAGTTTCTTTGGCACTTCAGTGTATAACAGCTGTGATATGCCCGCAGAAATGTAATTGTGCATTATAAATTCCATAGTCTGGAGTAGTTGGTCCTTAGTAGGGAAATAACTAAATACAACAAATCTGGTTTAACTAAGCAGTAATATATCAGTACACATGTACATCATATCTTATTAGCAAATGTTTATAAAACCATTAAACATTGTAGACGGGTATGACTCAAAGAATGTAACGTTCGTATTGCCAATGACAAAAGCACCAAAATAGATCCCTTTGCACACACAAGCCACAATAGAGCATCCAATGTATACAACAGTCATACAACTCATGTACATGGTTTCTTTAACAGTGTACATTTATTCATAACATCTTTGTCACACATACTGATATGGGCAAACTATGGGCAACATAGAAGTAAAATGCCTCATACTGTTTCTTATTGTAACAAATAGCAAGACAGTTAAATATTGTAGGTATGATGCAAGTCTACATGCACAGTATATTAGAAAATATTACAACATTTGCTGTGGATAAAAGAAGTAAGTTTGACTATTACTGCTAGTAATTAAATTAATGCTGGTTTTGCCTACTTTTCCCCTTTTTTCGCCAAAGCCTTCAATTGAACATTCTACATACAGCATACTGAGAATAAATCAAATATTGGAATTGTATATAACTACATCATATAATGGCCATTAATGTTGATTGTGCATAATAAAGGTTTTGGCATTTTCCATCAGCTAGCGTACTTCTTTAATTTACTCTTGTGCGCATCTGTTGTTGATAAGATATGATGAACATTATTCACCGGTGTATACAGTTGTGTTAAAGTACAGTTCTTTTATTAGGAGTTTGTCAATAAGGCTCTATTATCACACATCATACAGTTATAATGTGTTTATATGTTTATTCATGAGTATCATAGTTACCATACATGCCCAATTTCTGCAGTGTATTTCAGGTGCCCACATGGTGACTACATTGCAACATATTGATGTGAATGTATGTGAAAAAAAAAAAAAAAAAAAAAAAAAGAAGAGAAAGAAATGGTCTTTAAAAAGCCCTCATCTCAAAAGTTAAAATCCAAATAACTCTTTTACTCACAGCCAATGTTGTAATGTAATATTTTCTAATATACTGTGCCTGTAGGCTTTCATCATACCCACAATATTTAACTGCCTTGCTATTTGTTACAATAACATGACGCATTTTATTTCTATGTTGCCGACAGCTTTCCCTTATCAGTAAGTATGACAAAGATATTATGAGCTAATGTGCACTGTTAAAAAAATCCAAGAACATGAGTTATATGAATATTGTATATATTGGATGCTGTATTGTGGATCGTGTGTGCAAATGCATCTGTTTTGGTGCTTCTGTCATTGGCAATATGAAAATTACATGTTCTTTGAGTCACACCATATCTACAATGCTTAATGGTTTTATATTCATTGCTAATAAGACATGATGACATGTGTACTGCTTAGTTAAACCAGATTTGTTTTATTTAGGTATTTTCCAGCTAAGGAGCAATTACTCCAGACTATCGAATTTACAATGCAGACATATCACAGCTGTTAAATATGTTATATGTGTCTATTGTTTATCATGTGCACTCATGGATGCTGCACTTTTGTGGTGCAGTTACAGTACCTTATTTTGTATTCCCATTTATCCCCCCTCCCCCAATGACCCTCCCCCGTTTACTGCCCACCTTTCCTACTGTCCGTGCATTTTTAACCTCCTCCCTCCTCACTCTCCATGCATTTTTAACCTCCTCCCTCCTCTAAGACCTACTTCTAACACAAGGTGCAGCGTGGGAACTTCCTTATTTGAAACACGCAGCACTCAGTGGCTGTTACTCATTGTTGTGTGGGCTTCAGTGCAATCAAAAGTACGAGACTTAACTTTTTTTAAAAAAAGGTTAGTTTAGGTGATCAGGCACTGGGCAAGAGAGAAATGTGCGTTCCCCGTTGTGGCCTACTTTTTGAATGGACATTTGGTCATCAGAACTCAATCAGAACACATCGTGCTTGCAGGTCGTGTTCCTGATGGGAAATCAATTGTTATGTGGATAGACACCTTAATGGTTACTGGAAGTGTGCAGAAGAAGAAAACAGTACCTTCAAGAACCACCAGAACACCTGGAAACATTGAGAAGGTGAGGACGTCAATTTTGACTTCTCCCAAGCGATCTGCATGCAAACATACAGCTGCCCAATTTCTGAATGCACAGTATTCCTCATGAAGAGTTGAAATTTCATCCGTATAGACTGTCAGTGGTGCACACACTTCATCCACATGATTTTGTTTCACAAAAAAATGCATGTGAAGCATTGATCAATGAGCTGCGTCTTGACGCCTTAGTGTTCTTCAGCGACAAGGCACATTTTCATTTGTCTGGCTGTGTGAATAAACAAAATGTGTGGTATTGGAGTGGCACAAACACCCGAGAACTTCATGAGCAGTCCCTGCATACAACCCGTGTGACTGTTTGGTGTGCACTATCTAAAGTTGGCATTATAGGCCCATGGTTTTCCGAATATAATGATAAGGTAGTGACGGGTACTTCTGAGCATTATGTTCAGATGATTGAACAGTTTTTTCTTCCAGAGCTTGAAGAAATTGATGTAGGTGATGTCTGGTTCCAACAAGATGGCACCACAGCTCACACGGCATGAATATTGTTGACCGTATTGCACGAACACTTCCCCGATCGTCTCATCTCTTTGAGGGGCTATCTGCAGTGGCCAGCATGTACACCAGATTTAGCACCATGCGATTTTTTCTTATGGGGCTATCTCAAATCCTTGGTGTATATCAATTGTCCGCAAACCCTGGCTGAGCTATGGAACAATATTCGTGTTGCTATTGCCAACATTGACAAAGACATGTTGGAAAAAGTGCACCGAAACTTCAGATTTTGACTCTTCAAAATGGTTCAAATGGCTCTAAGTACTATGGGACTTAATATCTGAGGTCATCAGTCCCTTTTGACTCTCCAAATGCATTGAGCAGAATGGAGGCCTCCTTCAAGATATATTTTGGAAAACTTAATGCACAATACTTTAGATGTTACTCTTTGTAAAGAAAAAAAAATTAAATTGAGGTTTCTAATACTTTCTGATTTATGATTTTTTAAAATGAGGAAGTTCCTGCACCACACCCAAAACTACATTTTCTATCCTTCCAATTCACTATTGTTCTTACTTCCACAACCCAAACATGCAGCAAGTTTTATATACATAGCCCCTATGTCAAGTCAAGATTATCTACATGTGCTGGAAATAATGTCATCATACTTTCCTTAGTTAACATCCTTGTAATAAATAAGATCTGTATCTATTGTGATTAAGATAGACTATAGACATACATGATTCTATATGTGGTATGTAACACCAAAGTAGCTTTCATTAGGAGTTTTTCCTAATAAAGGGCAACTACTCTATTTTATGCAAGAGTGATGCATTTTTACAATTCCCTAAGCACAGTGTGATTACTATACATTTTCTTACTTTTACTGTATTTCATAAATATTGCACTGTGACTGCAGTCTCATGTTTTCTATCCACCTTGGACACCCCTATTCATGCATCCCCCCCCCCCTGCCCCCCCTCCCGCCGCCCCCATATTCTGGTTTCTCTCCCTTTCCCCTATTCCCATATCTCCACTCTGCTATACCAACCTATTCTAATTGTTTAGCACTCTTTACTCTTCCCTACCCATCCTCCCCTCCCCCCTCCCCCTTCGCCCGCTCCATAACACTTTGTCTGTCAGTGTATACCACAGTCCCTTGTTACCTCCCTCCCCCCCTTTTTTTGGAGCCTTCAACCACTCCCCTACTGATAGGTCCTTTGAAGTTTCTTGCCCCCACTCTCCCCAACCAACACCCTTAACTTTATCCCACATATACACTCTCATTTTGATTTTTCCTACTTTAACATTTAATCAAATATACACTCATATCCCTACTGTTGTTTTATCCAGACCCCCATCCATTTCCCCTACATATACCCACCTCTCCAGCATCCATTTAACCCTTCCCACCCTACCCGTCAACCCGCCATGGCCCCTCCCATCACAGTTTTACCCCTATTGTTAACTTTTGTATTTTTATTATCTATGGCATTTACTTTATTCTTTTGTGATTAATTGTCTTTCAATTTTATTTCATTTTGTTCATTTTAGACTTGGGTTACTCATGCAACTTAATGTGGGTTCACTTACAGCTGTTGACGATTGGTTGTATACATGTTTATTGCAAAATGATGGTACCCAGTGCCACCACTCCAAAGATAATTATATGTAGTCTGAAGATATTCATTCAAGGACTACCACCTTAACATTGGTGGGGAGGTTTGTGTGTCTCAGTGATCCACTGAGCTGTGCTGCCAGAAGCTATGCTCCTGCCAGTGTCGCCCATGCTAGACAGGTCAGTTGGTGAGATTCCAGACAAAGAGTAGTCCCCCAAGGGGCGCCCACCTTGGAAGTATGTGGATGGCAACCACACAGAACATTAGTTAAGTCTGACATTACTTCCACTTACTTGTGTCTTTTTCGACCCCAACAGTGTTAGGTTTCTCGGCCTGAGGGTGTCTTTCATTTTTCTTTTCCCTCTCCAACAAAGAGGGCAGGGAAGTCTCTAGGGGCATGGTCAAGCCAGCATTCCTAAAGAAGTAAACTCTGAAAAGAAATCTTGCCAGCTCAGGGCAGAACAGTGGCAGCCCCACTACTGGGATAACCCTGCGCATTGCCTGTAACACGGCCAGGCAACAAACATATAACTGACCCCTCCCCCCCCCCCCCCCCCCCCAAAAAAAAAACCTCTGGAGATATTCATCATTAATAGTCATATATGTTTGACATTTGTTGTTTTAGTGTTCAGTTGTTCTGTTATCCATTCTCATTGATTTCACTATCATTATGACTCAAGGACATGTTCATCTTTTATATACCAAAGTAAAACTGTTTTTACCATACTAAACATGATGTGCTCCCACTATAATTTGCTGATCTTTTTACAAGGTGATGATTTTACATCTGGCATTTTGTGGGGAGTGAATATTTTTCTTTATTAATGTCCTGCTAAATATGTTAATAACATAAACTGGACATACATATTTTGTAATTATACACTAATTTACATTCATTGTTTAAGACATTTTACATCTTTTGAAATTTCACATGGTCTTACTGTCTGCAATTATTGCTTTCAGCAGTCACTTGAAAATGGCATAAAAGGCCAAAACCTGGGTCATAATTAAATAAACCGCACTACAGTCAAATGTTGGTGGGTTCATTTAAAAATTTTATCCAAGTACTTGATAATTTCTAAAAGAATGAAAAAGTGATTTCACCTTAAAGAAGGACTTTGAAGCTAAGAACTTGCCAAATTTCAGCAAAAGTACTTTCCAAGCATTGCGTAATTTTCAGTTACATGTCTTATAATTTGGAAGGAAAGACTTCTCTTGCAGGCACTGGGAAACTTCCCTCACATATCATGGTGCAATCATTCATCAGAAAGAGGGAAAAAATTATATATGACTTTCGGATCTGCTGCAGGACCATACTGTACACTGATGATATAACACTGAAAACCTCAGGTGACAATTTACAAATTGTGCTGGATAACAACAGAGAAACAATGCAAATGACTAGTCACTGGTGTCAAGCCTATCAACTGTGCATAAACAATACAAAAACAGAAGAAATAATTTTTAATCTAAAAGCTACAAAAAGTGAAAATAAAGCAGTGAAACTACTTGGATTGCACATAGACCAAAAACTCTCCTGGGAAGAACACACCAATCACCTGCGCAGAAAACTAGCCCATGTACTTTTTTTACTGGACAAATTGAGAAACAGTGTGAGCAAACAGCTGTTACTCCACTCATATTTTGCTTTCTTCCATTCCCATCTGGAGTATGGAATTATGCTCTGGGGTAATTCCTCAGGGGCTAAATGTATTTTCAGATGGCAAAAGAAAGCCATCAGATGTATACTAGGATTAGCACCCAGAGATTCCTGCAGAAACCACTTTAAATATCTCAGTGTAATGACAGTACCTAGCATGTACAAATATAACTTTTCAATGTATGCTAAAGAAAATTTGGACAAATTCAGCACGAGATGTGATGTACACACACACAATACCAGAAATAGACGCTTGTTGGATTTTCCCTTCTCAAGGCTAGCTGTTGTCCATAATAACTATAAACATTTGGGCCTAAATTTTTTTAATATGTTACCATATTCAGCTTGTACAGCCCCATTTAATAAATTCAAGAGTGTATTGCAAAATTGGTTAAAATGCAGTGAATACTATACAATTGAAGAATTCCTAGGAAATACTCATTATAATATAAGCTTTTAGTAAGTGATAAAGAAATGTTTTCAATTCTTAAGTAAGCTAAATAATTCTGTGTTTGTGTTTATTGTGCTTAACTGTACTCCATTGTAAACTTTGACAAAGCCAATTGTGTGAAAAATACTGAAAGGTGAATAAAAATATTCCATTATATTAAAAAAATTCTATTCTGTATTCTATTCACTATTGTGGAAGGGTGTACCGAGTGTGTGCTGGTTGCAGTTTGATGCAAGGTGATGGTTGATCTGGAAGTAATGCGGAAGCTACGACAACTCAAGTGGGAGACACTCGAGCACCATCGCTGTAGCCCTGATCTCTCCCCATGCAATTATCATGCCTTTCATCCTTTAAGAAACGCATTAAAGAGTCAACAATTTCAGCCAGGTGAGGATGTGCTGCATACTGTTACAGACTTCTTCATCTGAAAGAACATGGTGTTCTACCCATCTTCAACCTGGTGCATCGGTGGGATGATTCTTTAAATTCTCATGATGATTTTGTCTGATTGGCTGATCTGAAAACTTATTGATCAGCTCTTATTTAATGATAACCTACATAAATTAGTATGTAATTTGCTCCAAATAGACTAGCTATAGTTAATAGTATTTGTATTTATATTTGAATGCACTACTGAATATGAGACATCATGACAAAAGTTGATAAATGATTTAAATACTAGTTCCTTTTCACTCACTGTGGTCTATCACAACAGCCTTTACTAATTTAATGTTCCTTGCTACAAATATGTACCCATTTGAAAATGACTGTCTCTGTATTGGATATTCATGAACCCATGTCACTTCCGTGTCAAAATTTATAACACGGCGGTTGATCAGTATGAGTCACACATGCTTATACATTGTCAGAACTGACAGAAAAACAATAAAACATTCCCCCTCTCACATCCTCTAATATTGCAGTGGCCATGCTAATTACCTGTCTGCCCCTGATTTAAGCGGCCAACTTAGCTCATGGGTGAGTTAACCAATGTCAACTAAAATTAATCCTGTCTTGAAACATTACTGCCTCTATAAATATTTTTGTTTGTATCTAACCAGAAAAATATACTCTAAAGAAGCTCTTGATGATTGTTGATGTTCTTGAATTTGGCTTTTAATTACTAGACATCTATTAGTATAAAATACAGCTGAGAACTACGGGCCACCCAAAAATTTGATTCAAACCACATGTGGTGCACGGGCTGCAGTCTGATGATCACTGATCTGGTTTCTTGACAGGGACAACCTCTGATCCTCTCTCAGATGGCCCCATAAATACATCAGTTTGTGTCAAGCACACCAACCATCAACAGTACCGCCACTCAGCTGTCACATGTTCCCTGTCAAAAAGTCTTCCTCGCCACTTGTGGAAACTGCATCTGCAGTGGAAAGCAGGAGTTGTCGAAATATACCAATAACCTTTCCAGAGCCTTTATTGATGGACAATATTCTATCCAGCTCATCCATAAACACGCCTCCCATGCCATTTCCTCCTCTGACACCCATAGACCTGTACAACAGTTGCCGATGAGCAGTCTTCCAATTACCTAGTACCACATTGGCCTTTAAAAGCTAAATCACATCCTTCACCAGGGCTTCGACTACCTCCCATCATGCCCTTAGATGAGGGATATCCTACACACATTCACCCAAAGCAGTGTTCTGCCACACACCCAACCTACACAATATCCTTGTTCATCCCTGTTCCAATCTTGTACCCCATGGGTTGTTTACCAGGGCTTTGAATACCTCTTGTTGTGTCCTGAGATGAGGGGTACCCTACCTACGTCACCCGAAGCAGTGTTCCATGGCCCTCCCAATCTACAGAATATCCTTGTCCATCCCTACTCCAGTCCTGCCCCCAATCCCTATAGGTCATTCTCTTGTGGCCAACCTAGGTGCAAGACCTGTCCCAAACATCTGCCCACCAGCTCTAGTACAGTCCAGTCACAGGCATCTGATACCCAATAAAATGCAGGGCCACATTTGAAAGCAGCTGTGTTATATATCAGTAATGCTGCAATTGCTTTACAGTATTCTGTATGGACCTGGCAAGTAGCCAACTGTCCTCTTGCATGAATGGCCACTGCTAAGCTGTGGCAAACTGCACACTTGACCACCCAGGTACCAAACATGCTGCACCTCACAGTAGTAATGACTTCAACAGCATTTGGATACTCCCTTCCAGCACAATACAGCACAGGTTTCTCTGAACTATGCAGATGGGAATTACCTCTCTCAGCTCTCTGACCTAAACCTCCATTAACTTATTTCCCACTGCCCCACCTTACCTTTTCGCTTCTCTCTCCACTGTCTGAATGTGTACTGCCATCTTTCTCTCACCACTCTTCCTCCCACCTCCAATCAATGTGGTCTCTCTCTCTCTCTCTCTCTCTCTCTCTCTCTCTCTCTCTCTCTCTCCCTCCCCCCCCCCCCCTCTCCCTCCCCACTTGTGTGCTATACCCTTAAAATCCTTTCGTCCGTCCTGCTGTGCAATCTGGCGAAAAACCTCCCTCACAATACCCTGCTATCCCCCCTTCACCTTGTGCGGCCTTCCCTACCCACTCCTTGTCTCCACCTACCTAGTTGACTGCTTTCAATAGCTGATATTCAATAATCAGTCTCACCACTACTGTAAGCATATACATTTGGTGCCTGGCTGATTGAGTGTGTGTAAAAGTGTATTCTTACTCGAGGAAAGCAAGTGCTCGAAAGCTGGTGTTCACTATTTTCTATTAATTGTTTCTGTGTGCCGCACACTATTCCTCCATACGTAAATGGTTGACTTTTCCTTCCACACCTGCTTGACCTGTTCATGTAGTTCTGTAAGAGTTGTTGGTAGACAAGTTGTATGAGTCACTTCTTATCTGATAATATCCCACACAGGCTTGACTGGAGACAAGTCGAGAGATCATACTGGCCAGGGAAGTTGTTGCATGTCTTGCAGGGCACATTTAGTTTCAAGGGCAGTGTGTGGATGAGCATTATCTTGTTGGAACAACATGTCACCTTCGTGTTGTAACAATGGCAAAAGAATGGGTTTAACAACATTATGCATGTATTGAGTGCTTGTTAGCATCCCCTTTAGAAACAGCAAAAGTGAATGAGAGTTATAGCTTATTGCACCCCAGACTATAAAGCCTGGGTTGGAGCCAATGTGTCTTGGGACATATCATTTCTAGAAGACATACACACCAAGTCTATATTGTAAGTGCACATGACCATCACTTGCCTGCAGGCAGAATCTGCTTTCATTGTTCAAGAGCATATTGTGCCATTCCATCTTCCTGATCCTCTCATGGCTTCAGTTGAGCAGTGCACGTTGATGCTGTGGTGTGAGTGGAAGACAGGTTAGAGATGTACATGCTCATAGCCCCAATGCCAACAACTGGTTCACAACAGTTCATGTTAGCATGTCTGTGTTTACAAGCCTTCTTAAATGTGCTGTGGTAGCTGTACAATCTGCCACTGCTTCCCATACAATATGATGATCCTGGCAGGCGTCTGTGCTGCATGGACTCTGGAACCTTGTCTATGGGTGTGAGTATGTTAACTTGACCACTGATACCAGCATCATTGCACAACTGATACAGAATGTCCAGTTCGTATGGCAGTTCTCTGTAAGGACCATCCCACCTTTCAGAAGGCCACAATTTGATCCCTTTTAGAGTCCACAGTTGGCTGCAGAAAGCACAAGTGCATCTCTGTGGCATGGTTGCCTGCTTGCTTTATGCACTCTGGTAGCTATGCCACTATGCTATCTGTTGGTTGACAACATTCAAACCTTTTTGGTACATCTACTATCCCCCAGGCGGCCATCACCGGATCAAAATTGACATCATCTTTCTAGGTGTACTGTTTTCTTTTCTTTTTTCTGCAGTGTATTTTTCTATCCAGGAATTTCCATTGTTATTATACTTATGTCTCTTTGTTATTTTAATAATTGCATTAAACAGTGTTATATGGGTTTATACTTAAAAATATTCTGTAATTACTGTTGTAGTGGTACATGTTGCTATAAAGCATATCAACATGTCTCACTTTCCTTTTTCTAGACTGATGAAGTATGTGCTGGTGAAAAACATGACTTTAATTGGTAGCAGCAAAAAGTGCATCTACTGTGCCCAGATTTATTGGAATTTACATGCAGATATGAGAAAGAAATAGGTGAGCACAGCATAGAAAGAGATGACGGATGTGTAATTTGGACACTTGCACTTTGCAGTCATGCTGTGGGGGTACAAAGAAGAAAGGGGCCTGATTACAGTGACAAATACTAAAGAAAAATGAGTGATGCTATGTAGACTCTGTGCTGTGCTATCTTGAGTTGGGTACGAACTTATGGTTTTGGTCAAGCATTGAGCACCATGTATGTAAATGTTGTATGAAAAGCTTTGTTAATTATCAGTTGTTATGAGTTGAGAACTTGTTTGAATATAAAATAATTATGGCAACTGTCTTTTGTGATTTTGTAGTGAGTTTTTTAAATGTAGAAGTCCGTCTGCAATCAGAAAAGAACTCAATGGTTAAATGTGGCACTGCATAACAGGACCACAACATCAATAGAAAACAAGACAATGACCTGGAAATTGAGAAATGAAGTTAATTGTTATTACAGGGAACGAATAAAGATTTGGCATCTTTTAATATATCAGTCCCTTAAAATCAATCCACAACAAGAAGAATGCCTCACTATTTATTATCCAGAAATTAAAAATTTATTAAGTGATGTAAAGAGGCATGTATTTTGTATACGGCATAAGATGCCTGGGACTTTTCAGTTTTTAAGAGTAATAAATTTTAGAGATCAATGGAAAATTCATGTGATATTTAAGAAGGAAGTATTAGCTGACTGTTGTACTATGTATGAAAATAAACGAGATACTTGCCCATAATCATCTTTTTTCCAACAATACTGATGGAGCAAGCTGCAAATAAAAATGCAATTCCTTGTGCAATCCCCACCATCATACTGTTGACATAAACTGTATTGTCAGCTGTTTTCTGAAAAATATAAGAAACCCATATTTATAAATGCCAGGTCCAGCCTCAGTCAAGTGTGGTATTAGTAATTGAGAAGTTCTGTTTGTCTGTCTTTAATTTAACTGTTAATTTGGTAAAGATTAGTCTAATAATGCTGTCTTATGTTTTTCATGAATTCACCATGTGCTGGTAACAAGTAGTTACGTATGTACCACTAGAAGTGCAGTTTGTTATAGAAACGGCCTTGTCTTCTCCTATTTATGTTCTTGTCTTTGAATTTAGCAGACTGGCTGCCCAGAGGCTGCTGGCAGCTACAGCAGAGCCTCACGCCTGATGGCATGGCCTGGTCTGGCACTGAAACATCTATCGCTATGTGTGTGGCACTCAGTGAGTTAACCAAACATATAGCATGCAATAAATAAATAAATAAATAAATAAAACACCCTTGAGGGTTAGTGTTTCTTCCACTGACTCCTTCATTCCTGTTGTGTAGTATGCTGAAAAAAATAAATTACACGTATTCTCTAGAAAACAACACCAACTAGGAGATCAGTGTAGTTTTAAGACAGACATAATTTTTATTTTTTTGCAAACTGCTAATATCACTTTAAAAATTTAGTGAAGAGTTCCAGTATCCAGTATGTCTTGTTTTCTCCGCCCTTCTTTCAAGCCAGTGAAGTTGGTTTGGGGGGGGGGGGGGGGGGAGGGGGGGGTCACCTGAAGTAAAAGCTGGTAAAGTCATCATGCCACACACTCCTAAAGAATATCACTGAATTCAACAGCCATTTAAATATCAAGTGGGAGTCTCTTCATAAAATGTGGACAAAATGGCAATTTTTAATTCACATGTCCTATCACCATAACAAAACTGAAATTTTTATATGCATATTTTTCCATGTCTGTAACGGCTAATGAAAAATTTGGAAATTGTGCTCTAGTTTTTTGTAATTCTACAGTGTTCGTCCTTTCTTGGGAATGTGCTGTGACTCAAGATAATTTACTTGCATCTCCACTCCATCCCCCCCCCCACCCATGAACCATAGACCTTGCCATTGGTGGGGAGGCTTGCGTGCCTCAGCGATACAGATAGCCGTACCGTAGGTGCAACCACAACGGAGGGGTATCTGTTAAGAGACCAGACAAACGTATGGTTCCTGAAGAGGGGCAGCAGCCTTTTCAGTAGTTGCAGGGGCAACAGAATGGATGATTGACTGATCTGTCCTTGTAACATTAACCAAAACAGCCTGCTGTGCTGGTACTGCGAACAGCTGAAAGCAAGGGGAAACTACGGCCGTAATTTTTCCCGAGGGCATGCAGCTTTACTGTATGGATAAATGATGATGGCGTCCTCTTGGGTGAAATATTCCGGAGGTAAAATAGTCCCCCATTCGGATCTCCGGGCGGGGACTACTCAGGAGGATGTGGTTATCAGGAGAAAGAAAGCTGGCGTTCTACGGATCGGAGCGTGGAATGTCAGATCCCTTAATCGGGCAGGTAGGATAGAAAATTTGAAAATGGAAATGGATAGTTTAAAGTTAGATATAGTGGGAATTAGCGAAGTTCGGTGGCAGGAGGAACAAGACTTTTGGTCAGGTGAATACAGGGTTATAAATACAAAATCAAATAGGGGTAATGCAGGAGTAGGTTTAATAATGAATAAAAAATAGGAGTTCGGGTAAGCTACTACAAACAACATAGTGAACGCATTATTGTGGCCAAGATAGACACGAAGCCCACGCCTACTACAGTAGTACAAGTCTACATGCCAACTAGCTCTGCAGATGACGAAGAAATTGAAGAAATGTATGATGAAATAAAAGAAATTATTCAGATTGTGAAGGGAGACGAAAATTTAATAGTCATGGGTGACTGGAATTGGAGTGTAGGAAAAGGGAGAGTAGGAAACATAGTAGGTGAATATGGATTGGGGCTAAGAAATGAAAGAGGAAGCCGCCTGGTAGAATTTTGCACAGAGCACAACATAATCTTAACTAACATTTGGTTTAAGAATCATGAAAGAAGGTTGTATACATGGAAGAACCCTGGAGATACTAAAAGGTATCAGATAGATTATATAATGGTAAGACAGAGATTTAGGACCCAGGTTTTAAATTGTAAGACATTACCAGGGTCAGATGTGGACTCTGACCACAATCTATTGGTTATGAACTGTAGATTAAAACTGAAGAAACTGCACAAAGGTGGGAATTTTAGGAGATGGGACCTGAATAAACTGAAAGAACCAGAGGTTGTAGAGAGTTTCAGGGAGAGCATAAGGGAACAATTGACAGGAATGGGGGAAAGAAATACAGTAGAAGAAGAATGGGTAGCTTTGAGGGATGAAGTGGTGAAGGCAGCAGAGGATCAAGTAGGTATAAAGACGAGGGCTAGTAGAAATCCTTGGGTGACAGAAGAAATACTGAATTTAATTAATGAAAGGAGAAAATATAAAAATGCAGTAAATGAAGCAGGCAAAAAGGAATATAAACATCTCAAAAATGAGATCGACAGGAAGTGCAAAATGGCTAAGCAGGCATGGCTAGAGGACAAATGTAAGGATGTAGAGGCTTATCTCACTAGGGGTAAGATAGATACTGCCTACAGGAAAATTAAAGATACCTTTGGAGAAAAGAGAACCACTTGTATGAATATCAAGGGCTCAGATGGAAACCCAGTTCTAAGCAAAGAAGGGAAAGTAGAAAGGTGGAAGGAGTATATAGAGGGACTATACAAGGGCGATGTTCTTGAGGACAGTATTATGGAAATGGAAGAGGAGGTAGATGAAGATGAAATGGGAGATATGATACTGCGTGAAGAATTTGATAGAGCACTGAAAGACCTAAGTCGAAACAAGGCCCCGGGAGTAGACAACATTCCATTAGAACTACTGACAGCCTTAGGAGAGCCAGTCCTGACAAAACTTTACCACCTGGTGAGCAAAATGTATGAGACAGGCGAAATACCCTCAGACTTCAAGAAGAATATAATAATTCCAATCCCAAAGAAAGCAGGCATTGACAGATGTGAAAATTACTGACTTATCAGTTCAATAAGTCACAGCTGCAAAATACTAACACAAATTCTTTACAGACGAATGGAGAAACTAGTAGAAGCCGACCTTGGGGAAGATCAGTTTGGATTCCGTAAAAATATGGGAACACGTGAGGCAATACTGACCCTACGACTTATCTTAGAAGCTAGATTAAGAAAAGGCAAACCTACGTTTCTAGCATTTGTAGACTTGGAGAAAGCTTTTGACAATGTTGACTGGAATACTCTGTTTCAAATTCTGAAGGTGGCAGGAGTAAAATACAGGGAGCAAAAGGCTATTTACAATTTGTACAGAAACCAGATGGCAGTTGTAAGAGTTGAGGGACACGAAAGGGTGGCCGTGGTTGGGAAGGGAGTGAGACAGGGTTGTAGCCTCTCCCCGATGCTATTCAATCTGTATATTGAGCAAGCAATAAAGGAAACAAAAGAAAAATTTGGAGTAGGTATTAAAATCCATGGAGAAGAATTAAAAACTTTAAGGTTCGCCGATGACATTGTAATTCTGTCAGAGACAGCAAAGGACTTGGAAGGGCAGTTGAACGGAATGGACAGTGTCTTGAAGGGAGGATATAAGATGAACATCAACAAAAGCAAAACGGGGATAATGGAATGTAGTCGAATTAAGTTGGGTGATGCTGAGGAAATTAGATTAGGAAATGAGACACAAGTAGTAAAGGAGTTTTGCTATTTGGGGAGCAAAATAACTGATGATGGTCGAAGTAGAGAGGATATAAAATGTAGACTGGCAATGGCAAGGAAAGCATTTCTGAAGAAGAGAAATTTGTTAACATCGAGTATAGATTTAAGTGTCAGGAAGTCATTTCTGAAAGTATTTGTATGGAGTGTAGCCATGTATGGAAGTGAAACATGGACAATAAATAGTTTAGACAAGAAGAGAATAGAAGCTTTTGAAATGTGGTGCTACAGAAGAATGCTGAAGATTAGATGGGTAGATCACGTAACTAATGAGGAAGTATTGAATAGGATTGGGGAGAAGAGGAGTTTGTGCCACAACTTGACAAGAAGAAGGGATCGGTTGGTAGGACATGTTCTGAGGCATCAAGGGATCACCAATTTAGTATTGGAGGGCAGCGTGGAGGGTAAAAATCATATAGGGAGACCAAGAGATGAGTACACTAAACAGATTCAGAAGGATGTAGGCTGCAGTAAGTATTGGGAGATGAAGAAGCTTGCACAGGATAGAGTAACATGGAGAGCTGCATCAAACCCCTCTCAGGACTGAAGACCACAAAAACAACAACTCCATCCTTTTCTGTATGGAGAGTGTAGATATACATCACATGGTCAGCAAGCTCAGGTTTTCCATTCTTTTTGTCCACATGTTACACTGCCTTGTGCTGACTGTCTGAGACCAGGGCATTTAGGAAAATTGATTTCTACTGGACACTATTCATTCTAACATTTTAAAGAACATAGTTCTTACTATAGGAAACAGCAATCTATAATTATTATAAATAAACAGGGAGCAGTCTTGATCGCATAAATTTTTTGATGTGGTGATCGGTTTTGATTTTATTATAAGATCATCCTCAGACCATAGATGTCTGCCGGAGGCGGTGGTGCATGGCAACCATCTTGCTTGTGGCTGGTGGTGTACTGCGGGTATCATACAGGAGTTTGCACTAGAGGTAAAATTACCACTGTACATGAAGGAAAGCATTTAAGAAGATTAGTATTCAATGTTCCGTTGGTAACTAGGTCATTACAGATGGAACAATAGCTTATACAGATAGTAGGATAGAGAAATAAATCAACCATGCTCTTTATCATTCTAGCCTTCACCTCTATCATTTAAGAAAACCATGTAAAACCTAATTCTAGATGATCAGATGGAGGTTTGGTCCCTATTCCACCTGAATGTGAGTCAAGTACCTTCACCACTGTACCACCTCACTCAGTCAGTGTACTTATTCTTGGAAAAGTGTTGTATTGTATGTTTATTGTTCCTCTATAATGTTGGAGCAGTCAATTTGTGAACAGGATGTTGCACTTTGACACATATGACCTGAGGAGATAGCATTTTACTGACTGATGAGATGTTAACATAAACATATATATCTCACATTGTACTCTGTGTAGGTAGAGCAGTTTCTGATAACTCACACAGGTGATAACATAGAGAACAGCTTATGCATATACAACAATCAAGAAAGCAATCCAGATCACAAATGTAAATCAGTCAAAGTTAAAATTCTGCTGTTCAATGGGTCATAACTAAATGCTTCAGTGAGTAGTGAGAGCTTGGGTAGCAATAGATGAGCTGCAATATATAGCGATAAAACTTGCCAGAGGACAGTGCCACCTCATATGCTGCCACAGTGGCTGCACCTCCCTCATGTGCAAACTGCAGCTGTCACCTGGAGCCCATGTATTTCTTCCTAGCAATACTTGGACTAGGTGAGGAATCTGAATCGCCATTGGATACTAAAATATACTACTTCAAAACACACGAGGCATTTCCAGAAAATAAGTACCATTTTGCAAAAACTCTTAAAAACATTTTTTCATACCAAAATGTATTTTCACAAGAAAGAGCATTTCTTAAACTATTTTTCTGCATAATGTGTATATATAGACTGAAGCGATGAATGAAAATTTCTACCAAGGCAAGGATTCGAACTTGGTTCTCCTGCTTACTAGGCAGATGCGCTAACCAATACACCAACCTGACATAGTGGCTTTCGCAAATGCATGGACTACCATTGCATGCCTCTCTCCTCTTTCCAAACTCCCATTCCTGCCTCAGCCCATTTGGTTACCCCTAAACTCAAACAGCATTTTTCTACAAAACTGCCACCATTGTTCAGACATTTGTCACGGTGGGGAACCTCTTCATACAAAGGTGCTGTGAGTGAAGACAGCCACTACAGAAAACAATTTTTTTGTCATCATTGCTCTCAAAGCACCTTCCTCCAGAATCACTCTTCAAGTTCGAGAACAAGTGGTTGTCAGAAGATGCAACATTGAGTTTGTATGGTAGACAATCGAACTACTCTCAACTGAATTGTTGAATAAGGTTTTGTGTGACATATGCAGAAGGGGGACATGCATTGTCATCAAGCAACACAGTGCCATGACAGTGCATTTCACGTCTTTTGTTTTATCATTATTCACAGTGTTGTACCACACTGATGGTTTCACCTTTGGGAAGGAACTCAGTAAGCAGAATGCCCTGCTGTCCTAGGACGAAGTGCACATGATTTTTTGTGCTGACAACACTGTTTTGAATTTTTGTTTTTTGGGGGATTGTGAGTGTCTCCACACTGTCAACTGAAGTTTTGATTCTTGAGTAACATGACAAACCCTAGTTTCATCATCAGTCACAATTCTGTTTAAGAATTCATCTCCCTCATCACTGTATCAGGTAAGAAATGCCAATCACTGCCAAGTGGCTTCATTTTAAGGACATCTGTAAGCATTTTCAGAACCCAACGGGAACACAGTTTGTGAAAATTTTAGCAGTTGGTGACAATCTCACGCAAAACAATTTTTGAAATTTGTAGCAACTCATCACAAAGCATTGGTATTGTGAACCATCTATTTCCACAAATTTTCTCATTCCCTTCCTCAACCAAACCATCAAGACAACAATGGCCTCCCACTCCATGTTTCATCATGAACATTCATTCATCTATCATTGAGCTTGTCTCACCCAAATTCTCACCCGCCATCTGTCATTAAATTTTCACCGTAAATCTCTACAAGTTGAAAGTGAATTTCAGCTGGCTTAACGTTCTTTGTGTTCAAAAACTGTATTACAGAACACAATTCACAGTTGGCAGGCTCAGAGATTGTCTTAAACATTTTGAACAATCACTAACAAATGTAAACACAACACGACCCAGCTGTAATGGCATCAATGGAAAGACTTCGAATCAGAGAGAAGAATGCGAATGTGCAGAAGTGGGACAGTAGTGCTGCAGTGGCAGTACAGTGGAACATATTTAATTTCTGGACATGACTCATATAATGTTTCACATGTAATGTGTGTAAAGCTAATTTAATACTATGTAAACAACATACATATATAAAAATACTCTCTCATTTCATAACAAAGTTAGGACAGATAAATTTACAGCATGAAGTTTTCAACTCGGTGCTCAGTACTGCACTTTCAAATATAATGGAAGTCATAATATCTCCACTTATGTGCAATGAATAAGCAAACAATGTAGGAAAAGATAAATTGCTTCTTACCATGAAGAAGATACTTAAACTGCAGACAAGTGCAATTAAAAGGCACCTGCATAAAGCTTTCGGCCACAGCCTTCTCCAGCAAAAGAGAAACACACACCATTCACACACACAAGCACGCATACATGACTGCCACCTCCAGCATCTTGGGCCAGAATGCAACAATTACAGGGGATGCAAGCAGCAATCTGGAGGGAGCAGGAAAGGGGAAGGGATAATAGTTCCTGCACACCCTGCCAGATAGCATTCGTGTCTCTCCCCATCCATACACTACCATCCCTGCCCCCTCCAGACTGGTGCTTGCATCTCACATGATTGTCCCAAGATGCTGGAGGTAGTGGTCATGTGTACATGAGGTGTGCTTGCTTGTATGTATGAGTGATGTGTGTTTCTCTTTTGCTGCTGAAGGCTGTCGCCAAAAGCCCTATGTAAGTGTCTTTTAATTGTGCCCATCTGCAGATTAACATGTCTTCTTTACAGTAGTAGCAATCTACCTTATCCTACATTGTTGATATTCCTACCTGGAGTTTCAATTGTTCAATGAGTAAAGTATGTTTTCTCCAAGGAAGTTACTTACTATGACTACATGAACATATGGATACTGAAGCATAGAGTTAAAAAAACTTTCAATTTGGAAGGTTTTAACCTTTTGGAATGCCATTTTTTGTTCACCAATGAGATAATGTCATTGTTATTTATTAAAACTTAACATATATTTTGGAAGATACTTGTCTATGACTGCAATACCTTTTAGAAATATGAGACAGAGTTGCTGGCTAGTGCTTAATTTAACAGGAGGCAAAATATTTAATAATAAAGACATAATTACACACATATGTAAAAGTACACAGCACTATCCTAAGCCTCTGAAACTATTTGTTGCTTCCTAGGAGGGGAGAGAGGGATCACTTGGGAAAGGTTAAAAATGAAGGACAGATCACTCAGACTCCAGGAGTACAAAGACCTACCTGTTGTGAGGACAATCAAAGCCTTTGTAAAAAAGGGTTTGGAATGGTTTTCAGATGGCAAGTTTTCCATGGTCCTACCCATCGTTTGTGAAACTGTTTCTACTGTTTGGTGCATTGCACTAGAAGATAATACTGTAGCACAGTAATACTTGTGTATTTCACATATTTTCTTTAATTACAGAAATGTTAGTCAGGAAACTGACGATCATCTTATAACCACTTTTCCTATAGGTGATCATTGAATATTGTTTGCATGGACAGTAATCTCTCTAAGATAGTTGTTGTTGTTGTTGTTGGCAGTGGCAGTGCTGTGGCCTGCTTGTGTGATTTGATACAGCTCTTCACACTAGTCTATTCTTATGAGTTTTTTAATCTATGCTCAGTTGAACCCGCTTACTGTTCAAGCCTTGGGCTCCCTCTATAATTTTTAACCCCCCCCCCCCCCTCCCCAAATGCACATCCTTCCATTGCCAAATTAACTATTTTTGGTGGCTCAGATTGTATGCTAGCAATGTATCCCCACATTATGACATTTTCAGTATGCCAGATGAGAATCCCAAAAGGTCGTCATATCAGAACTAGCCCTAACAACCATTTCTGCAAATATAGGAGGTCTTTCATCAAGCATGGAACAGCTACTACACAAGATATCAGTCAAGTAAATGTGATGTACTCAGCTTTGCAGAAACTCAAGGAGTACCCAACACCAGTCTCCCAAAATACCAGGAGTGAAAGTGATATTGGGACAACAACTTGCATGCTATGGAAGTGCAATTTTCATAAAGCTGGACATTCAAGTGTGCTCAGTCAAGCACCAAGAATGAAATGATACTAAAATCACCACAAGAGAGCTGAGTACCTGTATCACAACATTTTTGTACAAAACTCTGAATAAATTTTGACTTCAGCACACAACAAAACCTCGGTAATAAAAAAGCATCCATTATTATAGGTGACTTCTACAGCCACAGTCAAGTGTGAACATATCACCAAGATGATACATATGCAAAAGCTGGGCTAAGATGGTATAAAGTGTACCACATGTCCCACCTCCATGATAGTAAACTTCTCCAATCCTTTACCAGTGGGGGATGACAGCACAGCTGTGATCTGAACTTGCTCTTTGTGAGTAAACACACAGCACTGCAGTGATATATGTTAGTATGTACACCAATGCCAAGTACATGGTCCATTCGATTGTGTGTCAAAGTTTTGCAGCCATTTTTCCCAAAAATATTAAGTATGGTGCAGATACAACTTCATGAAAGCTAATGGTCCAAAGTAAACTCAAATGCTAGTTGAGGAAGTTCAGTCTATAAACACAGTATTGAAAGTGTATGATGATGTGTTTATGAAAGTCATTAATCCTGTTCACATACTGCTACTCCCTGTGGGTCAGAGTAAATTACATACTAGGACTTACTCCCAAAGCAGCTATCCAGGAATACTATGATTTCTAATAAAAAGATCTCTTCAGCTGAAAAGCTACCACAAAAGTTCAATAATTATTTCTAGTATATCAAAGACAAGGAATGCACAATGAATAAAACTAAAGGATTAATTTACTTTGGGAAATAACAACAAAAATTTGTTGCTCCAAAAATGCCTTACCAATGCTCTATGGGAGCAACAGTATAAACAGATGTCAAAGCTGATCAAGTCACACAGCAACTGTTACAGAATGGCAAAACTGGGAAAAATAATAACCAACAGATAACTCAACCAAGAGACAAAAGATCTGTCAAAACCATCTAACACAGATGATTTCAACAAAGTTATAAATAAGTGCAACAGGCTTCAGTCAAATTGGGCAAATTGCCAAAAATCTGGACAAAAGCACAAATCATTGAAACTGGGTATGGATCAGGATTATCCTAAGAATTACACAGCCATTTCATTGCTCTGCTGTATGTATAAACTTTTCTAAAGAATGAGACTCCTTAGATTAATGGGCACTACTGAGTGATATTTAATACCATAACAAACCAGGTTTAGAGAGCATAAGAGCTACAAGTCATAAGTTATGAATCTCTCTCACAGCATACTGAGAACTGTTTTGAAGAACAGAAAATTATGGGACAGCCTAAGAGATGAAGCACAGAATACTGTTTATAAAAGTTTGTGAAATAACTGGACTTTAATTTTACCTACATTATAGAAAACTTCTTTTTAGAACTGCAGCCATTTTGTACATTTTCAAGGATGCAGAAGATGATGTAGAACACAAAGAGGTGGGCTGCCTCAAGAAAGTGTCCTTGATCCTTGTCAAATGGGACAGAGAGCTTCATTTATGTCGATGATCATGCTATTACAACCAAGACAGAAAATTACAAAAGTGTTGAGAAAAAACTGTCTGAATCCTTAACAGAACTGAGAACATACTTCCAGAAAAATCTATTGAAGCTAAATCCTGCCAAAACCCATACTTTTGCACGTAAGAAACAAACAAGCATCAAGGACTCTGTAAATTGAATGGGAGGAAACGCAATTAGAACACTGCCCCACACCAAAATACTTGGGAGTGACACTAGACACACAGGTGATGACATCATGTATTCAGATTAGATTAGATTAGATTAGATTTACTTTCATTCCAATTGATCCGTAGTGAGGAGGTCCTCCAGGATGTGGAACATGTCAGAAAAACAACAATACATGACAAATATTTAAACTAAAACAAATAAGCTAATGTACCATTCCACAGGTCCCAAGTGGAATGATCGTCATTTTTTAATGAACACTAAGAGTCATTTTACAAATACTATTGCACTGAATTTAAAATAAAAAAGTTTTATATTTATTTATAAGGTAAGAAACATGTAATACAACTACTGTAATACTTATTTACAATGAACACATTACTGCACTGAAATGGTGCAGAAGTTAGATTATACTTACACACACACACACACACAAATTTTCAGTGAACACATTACTGCACTGAAATTGTGCAGAAGTTATGTTGTACTTATATACAAATCAGTTGGTTTTCCTCAGAAATTCATCAATGGAGTAGAAGGAGTTGGCCACCAATAAATCCTTTAGGCTTCTCTTAAACTGAATTTCATTGGTTGTTAAGCTTTTTATGGCTGCTGGCAAGTTATTGAAAATGTGTGTTCCTGAATAATGCACACCTTTTTGTACAAGACTAAGTGACTTTAAATCCTTGTGAAGATTATTCTTATTTCTAGTATTGATTCCATGAATTGAGCTGTTGGTTTGAAAAAGTGATATATTTTTAATGACAAATTTCATTAAGGAATAAATATATTGGGAAGCTGTAGTTAGTATCCCTAGTTCCCTAAACAGGCTTCTGCAGGATGTTCTTGAGTTCACACCACATATAATTCTTACTGCACGTTTTTGTGCCCGGAAAACTTTAGCTTGGCTTGATGAATTACCCCAGAAAATAATCCCATATGACATTATGGAATGAAAGTAAGCATAGTATGCCAGCTTTTTCATTTTTATATCCCCTATGTCTGACAAAATTCGCATTGCAAACAGAGATTTGTTAAGACGCTTCAGCAGTTCTGTGGTGTGCTCCTCCCAGTTGAATTTATTATCAAGCTTTAATCCCAAGAATTTAACACCGTCCACTTCTTCTATCTTCTTGTCATCATATGTTAGACATATACTCTTGGGACACCCCTTACAAGTTCTGAACTGCATGTAGTGTGTTTTTTCAAAGTTTAGTGACAAAGAATTGGCTAGGAACCAGTGATTAATGTCTACAAATATTTTATTGGCTGATCTTTCTAAGACTACACTTGATTTGCTATTTATTGCAATGTTTGTATCATCAGCAAACAAAACAAACTTGGCATCTGGTAATGTTACTGATGAAAGGTCATTGATATACACAAGAAAAAGTAAGGGCCCCAAAATGGAACCTTGTGGGACCCCACATGTAATTAGTTCCCAGTTGGATGATGCCTGATAGCTTGATACATGTCTCTTTCCTAATAACACCCTTTGTTTCCTGCCAGAGATATAAGATTTGAACCATTTTGCAGCATTTCCTGTTACACTATAATATTCTAGTTTACTTAAAAGGATATTGTGATTTACACAGTCAAATGCCTTTGACAGATCACAAAATATACCAGTTGCCTGCAATTTTTTGTCTAATGAATTAAGTACATTTTCACTGTAAGTGTAGATAGCCTTCTCAATATCAGAACCTTTTAGAAATCCAAACTGTGACTTTGACAGTATGTTATTTGAGATAAGATGGTTATAAAGACGACTGTACATTACTTTTTCGAAAATTTTTGAGAATGCTGGCAACAGTGAAATTGGACGGAAATTTGATGCTATTTCTTTATCTCCTTTCTTAAACAGTGGCTTAACTTCAGCATATTTCAGCCATTCGGGAAATATTCCACTGATAAACGACTGGTTACACAGATAGCTTAATATGTTACTTAGCTCAGAATCACATTCTTTAATTAACTTTGTTGATATTTCATCATACCCACTAGATGTTTTTGATTTTAAAGATTTTATGATGGACATTATTTCTGTTGGGGTAGTGAGGGTCAAATTCATATTATGGAAGTTACTTGAAATGTCTGGTCTAAGGTAATCCATAGCAGCATTTACCGAACCTGACAACCCCATCTTTTCAGTAACAGTTATAAAATGTTTGTTAAAAAGTTCTGCAACACTATACACATCTGTCACCAATGCATCATTTACTCTTAATGCTATTTGTTCCTCTTCATGTCTGGTTCTACCGGTCTCCTCCTTCACTATATCCCATATTGTCTTTATTTTGTTATCTGATATGACTATCTTTTCCTTGTAATATATTTGCTTTGACATCCGTATTACAGTCTTTAATATTTTGCAGTATTTCTTATAATGTGCTATAGCATCAACATTGGAAATGTTTCGGATTGACAGATACAGTTTTCTTTTTGTTTTACAAGATACCCCTATTCCTCGAGTAATCCATGGCTTCTTTGTAGACTTTGCTCTAACCTTGGTAAGTTTTGGGGGAAAGCAGTGTTCAAATAAGGTAAGCACTTTATTAGCAAAAATGTTATATTTTTCATTCATGCCATGAGCACTGTAAACATCAGTCCAGTGAATGTCTCTGAGGAGTGTCCTAAAATAATCAATTTTTGGCTTACTGATTACCCTCTTGAGCTCAGATTTAACAGATTTTATATCCTGTTCAGTATTAACATTTAACAGAAGGAACTGCATGTCATGGTCTGAGAGGCCATTGACTATTGGTTTTGTAATATAATTTTGTTCATTTGACTTTTCTATAAAGATATTATCAATGGCTGTTTGTGAGCAAGTGGTTATCCTAGTGGGGAACTTTACTGTGGGAATTAAGTTGAATGATAGTGTTACTAACTCAAATAGGTTCTTATTGGGAGAGTCTTTAAGGAAATCTACATTGAAATCACCAGCAACCACTATTTCTTTGTTTTTGGTTGTTAAATGGGCCAGTACAGCTTCAAGTTGGTTTACAAACAGATTAAAGTTACCTGCAGGTGCTCGATATACACTTAATATTATGAAAGATTTTTTGTGAAAATCTAATTCTGTTGCACATGCTTCCATATGCTGTTCTAGGCAAAATTTATGAATGTCTATGTTCTTAAATTTATGACAGTTCCTGATGAATGTGGCAACTCCTCCTTTCTCCATTTCTGATCTACAATAGTGAGATGCTAACCTAAACCCTGTAACACTTAAAAGTTCTATACCAGTGGTCACATGATGTTCAGAGAGGCAGATTATGTCAGCTGGGTTTGAAGACTCTAATTCATCTATGCAGATAGTTAATTCATTAATTTTATTTCTCAGTCCTCGAATATTTTGATGCAATAAAGATAGCTGACATTTCACATTGACTGACTTAAAACAATCTCCCTTTATACCTGCCAACATTATATATGATTGACGGACATATTTTACACAACTTGACGATGTTCAGAGTGCATAACTGGAATTGTTATGTGTCATGATGAAGTTGTTGGATTAATCACATACGAAAATGGCAATCAATTGCTGAAAATGGTGATGTGAACACTGTAGTTATTGAGTGACCTTGACATAATGAAGTATTATGTAATCCTTCTACATACTTTTCCAGAAATTTTCACCATTCATTATGCATCATTTTATATACTGGTAACCAAAACTTACGACACTGGCAATTTTAATGAGTTCAAAGAAATATTGAAAACCCTAAACATGACAGATTTGAAACAATGTGGGAAAGAGTCATTCATGGCAAACATATGGATGAACAAGTAACTAAATGCCCTAGGTATGATGCTGCAGTCAGTTTGGAAACTAGCTTCAGAATAATTTACAGTGAAATTTTAGACAAAGTGATTGGGTAGTTACAAGATAATTATATTCAGTAACCTGGACTGTCTGTAATTTTTGGAACTTTTAGATGTATATAATTTTGATCAGTGCAAACAGTATTTCCTTGAATTTGCATTACAATCACTAGTGGGCAATTATTGACCATTTTTTTTATTTTTTCTACTTAAGAAGACAGCTGGTGGTAATGTACATTTCAGGAGAAATGTAATGTAAAAGTAGTGGCGATTTGTTGAGGTATAGGAAGTCAAATGGAATCCAAATAGCATTCTGTGAAATTGTATAAAACTCTGTGAAATTATTGTGTTTATTTCTGCATCCAGTGATCCAGTACCTGAATTGAAAGAAGCTTTTCAGTCCCAAAAAGGATAAAGAACTATATCAATAGTTTGCAAATTGCTCTTGAGTTTGTGAACTATATACATAGTTATCTGTGGAAACGGACCTCCTGTGGTAGCTGACCTCTTAACACGAGTTATACAAACTGTTGATATACTAATTCATTAGAAAGGCACAGTGTGCAGCATGTAAAACTGGCCCATAAAATCAGCCTGTAAAGTCCTCTTCTGTCAAGTTTGAATAAAACTCGTCCAGTATTCCCAATTACACATCACTGTTCACTGTTGTCTCAAAGAATATGGACCTCACAACACATGTGGCAGAAATGGCCCTCCAGACACTAATCTTTGTGTCAAGCAAGGGTACCTGATGGATTTTGTATGGATTTTCTGTCAACCAATATTGGTTGTTTTGGGAATTTATGTACGCAGACAGGTGGAACCATCCTTGTCACTAATGATGAGCCTCAGTGGGTCCAAGACTCCACTGGCAAAATTTCTCAATGGCTATGAACAGAACTGCACTCTCTTCTGCAGGTCAGACTCCTTTAGTTCTTGCACAATACTATCAGGTACAGTTTTAATTTCAGTCCCACTAAAACACACCTGCAACTTCTCTCACTCACTTGAACCTGTTGACTCAGTCTCCTTGTCGTCTTACAAGGTCTTCTTGTCATTATCTCCTGCACCTGTTTCTTTAATTCAGATGTGCAGACATACATCTACATCTACATCTACATTGATACTCCGCAAGCCACCCAACGGTGTGTGGCGGAGGGCACTTTACGCGCCACTGTCATTACCTCCCTTTCCTGTTCCAGTCGCGTATGGTTCGCGGGAAGAACGACTGTCTGAAAGCCTCCGTGCGCGCTCTAATCTCTCTAATTTTACATTCGTGATCTCCTCGGGAGGTATAAGTAGGGGGAAGCAATATATTCGATACCTCATCCAGAAACGCACCCTCTCGAAACCTGGCGAGCAAGTTACACCGCGATGCAGAGCACCTCTCTTGCAGAGTCTGCCACTTGAATTTATTAAACATCTCCGTAACGCTATCACGGTTACCAAATAACCCGGTAACGAAACGCGCCGCTCTTCTTTGGATCTTCTCTATCTCTTCCGTCAACCCGACCTGGTACGGATCCCACACTGATGAGCAATACTCAAGTATAGGTCGAACGAGTGTTTTGTAAGCCACCTCCTTTGTTGATGGACTACATTTTCTAAGCACTCTCCCAATGAATCTCAACCTGGTACCCGCCTTACCAACAATTAATTTTATATGATCATTCCACTTCAAATCGTTCCGCACGCATACTCCCAGATATTTTACAGACGTAACTGCTACCAGTGTTTGTTCCGCTATCATATAATCATACAATAAAGGATCCTTCTTTCTATGTATTCGCAATACATTACATTTGTCTATGTTAAGGGTCAGTTGCCACTCCCTGCACCAAGTGCCTATCCGCTGCAGATCTTCCTGCATTTCGCTACAATGCTGCAACTTCTCTGTATACTACAGCATCATCCGCGAAAAGCCGCATGGAACTTCCGACACTATCTACTAAGTCATTTATATATATTGTGAAAAGCAATGGTCCCATAACACTCCCCTGTGGCACGCCAGAGGTTACTTTAACGTCTGTAGACGTCTCTCCATTGATAACAACATGCTGTGTTCTGTTTGCTAAAAACTCTTCAATCCAGCCACACAGCTGGTCTGATATTCCGTAGGCTCTTACTTTGTTTATCAGGCGACAGTGCGGAACTGTATCGAACGCCTTCCGGAAGTCAAGAAAAATAGCATCTACTTGGGAGCCTGTATCTAATATTTTCTGGGTCTCATGAACAAATAAAGCGAGTTGGGTCTCACACGATCGCTGTTTCCGGAATCCATGTTGATTCCTACATAGTAGATTCTGGGTTTCCAGAAATGACATGATTCGCGAGCAAAAAACATGTTCTAAAATTCTACAAGAGATCGACGTAAGAGATATAGGTCTATAGTTTTGCGCATCTGCTCGACGACCCTTCTTGAAGACTGGGACTATCTGTGCTCTTTTCCAATCATTTGGAACCCTCCGTTCCTCTAGAGACCTGCGGTACACGGCTGTTAGAAGGGGGGCAAGTTCTTTCGCGTACTCTGTGTAGAATCGAATTGGTATCCCGTCAGGTCCAGTGGACTTTCCTCTATTGAGTGATTCCAGTTGCTTTTCTATTCCTTGGACACTTATTTCGATGTCAGCCATTTTTTCGTTTGTGCGAGGATTTAGAGAAGGAACTGCAGTGCGGTCTTCCTCTGTGAAACAGCTTTGGAAAAAGGTGTTTAGTATTTCAGCTTTATGCGTGTCATCCTCTGTTTCAATGCCATCATCATCCCGTAGTGTCTGCATATGCTGTTTCGAGCCACTTACTGATTTAACGTAAGACCAGAACTTCCTAGGATTTTCTGTCAAGTCGGTACATAGAATTTTACTTTCGAATTCAATGAACGCTTCACGCATAGCCCTCCTTACGCTAACTTTGACATCGTTTAGCTTCTATTTGTCTGAGAGATTTTGGCTGCGTTTAAACTTGGAGTGGAGCTCTCTTTGCTTTCGCAGTAGTTTCCTAACTTTGTTGTTGTACCACGGTGGGTTTTTCCCGTCCCTCACAGTGTTACTTGGCACGTACCTGTCTAAAACGCATTTTACGATTGCCTTGAACTTTTTCCATAAACACTCAACATTGTCAGTGTCGGAACAGAAATTTTCGTTTTGATCTGTTAGGTAGTCTGAAATCTGCCTTCTGTTACTCTTGCTAAACAGATAAACCTTCCTCCCTTTTTTTATATTCCTATTAACTTCCATATTCAGGGATGCTGCAACGGCCTTATGATCACTGATTCCCTGTTCTGTACATACAGAGTCGAAAAGTTCGGGTCTGTTTGTTATCAGTAGGTCCAAGATGTTATCTCCACGAGTCGGTTCTCTGTTTAATTGCTCGAGGTAATTTTCGGATAGTGCACTCAGTATAATGTCACTCGATGCTCTGTCCCTACCACCCGTCCTAAACATCTGAGTGTCCCAGTCTATATCTGGTAAATTGAAGTCTCCACCTAAGACTATAACATGCTGAGAAAATGTATGTGAAATGTATTCCAAATTTTCTCTCAGTTGTTCTGCCACTAATGCTGCTGAGTCGGGAGGTTGGTAAAAGGAGCCAATTATTAACCTAGTTCGGTTGTTTAGTGTAACCTCCACCCATAATAATTCACAGGAACTATCCACTTCTACTTCACTACAGGATAAACTACTACTAACAGCGACGAACACTCCACCACCGGTTGCATGCAATCTATCCTTTCTAAACACCGTCTGTACCTTTGTAAAAATTTCGGCAGAATTTATCTCTGGCTTAAGCCAGCTTTCTGTACCTATAACGATTTCAGCTTCGGTGCTTTCTATCAGCGCTTGAAGTTCCGGTACTTTACCAACGCAGCTTCGACAGTTGACAATTACAATACCGATTGCTGCTTGGTCCCCGCATGTCCTGACTTTGCCCCACACCCGTTGAAGCTGTTGCCCTTTCTGTACTTGCCCAAGGCCATCTAACCTAAAAAACCGCCCAGCCCACGCCACACAACCCCTGCTACCCGTGTAGCCGCTTGTTGCGTGTAGTGGACTCCTGACCTATCCAGCGGAACCCGAAACCCCACCACCCTATGGCGCAAGTCGAGGAATCTGCAGCCCACATGGTCGCAGAACCGTCTCAGCCTCTGATTCAGACCCTCCACTCGGCTCTGTACCAAAGGTCCGCAGTCAGTCCTGTCGACGATGCTGCAGATGGTGAGCTCTGCTTTCATCCCGCTAGCGAGACTGGCAGTCTTCACCAAATCAGATAGCCGCCGGAAGCCAGAGAGGATTTCCTCCGATCCATAGCGACACACATCATTGGTGCCGACATGAGCGACCACCTGCAGATGGGTGCACCCTGTACCCTTCATGGCATGCGGAAGGACCCTTTCCACATCTGGAATGACTCCCCCCGGTATGCACACGGAGTGCACATTGGTTTTCTTCCCCTCTCTTGCTGCCATTTCCCTAAGGGGCCCCATTACGCGCCTGACGTTGGAGCTCCCAACTACCAGTAAGCCCACCCTCTGCAACTGCCCGGATCTTGCAGACTGAGGGGCAACCTCTGGAATGGTGGCCTGTTGCTGGGAGCATTTTGAACAGATCCTGTACACTTCCATTTTTCAATAAATTCCTGTATGGTTCTTTTTGCTAGCACAGAGTGTGATGGAAATTTATCCTGAAAGAAATTCTTTGTTTTCACAAAACATCGAGTGTTGATGGACACTTCAACAATGGCAACATGCTTGGGTAATGAATACGGCATTATCACACACTCACACTAACCTGACTTCATACAGTGAGGCCTTTTCCTGAACTGGTCTCGACAAGTTTTAAGGGTGGAGTGTTGGTACACTAGAGGGAATGGTTAGTTCATGCACAACTGTTTGGAAGGGAGTTCTTGCTTTCCACTACTATCGAAGCAAGGGAATGCACTGGAACATTATCATTGCATACAACGAGCAGGTTTTATGTGCCGCATCTTGTAGATGCACATTAAATGGTATTTTCTACTTGTAACTGCTTACCTTAACAAAAAGTTCAGTACACACCAATGGCTATTATATATTCGTTTGGTTTATTTTGGAATGATATTATAACAATACAGCCTCCCCCAAGATTAATATGAAGTGTCTGATACCACCTTTTCCTTTTTTTATATGCATCCGGGTAGTTATCGGACGATACTGTGCTTCCTAAGGCCTTGTATGTGTATCTTTATAGGTATTGACCTATCTAATTTGCTAAAACATGGAATATTTTTGTGAAAACATATAGAATATTCTGGAAGGATGCATATTGTCGTAATTGTCAATAGATTGTTGTCACCAACAAAATTATGTACAAATGATAAACCAAATATCTAATTGAGAAATTGAATAATAAATATATAGCAACAAATGTTAAGAGGCTGTGGAAATGCTGGCATAAATAACTAACACCTCTAATTACCATAACTCCATAACTACACTTGATTAATGAGTTAACACAGAAAACATTATCTTGAGAAACAGCTTAAAAGTTATTACTAAGCAATGTATTTTCATTTGTTATCTATTTTTATGTCCTCCTCTGTAATTAATATTCTTTGTCATTACATTTATAATCATCCCTCCAATTGTTTACATCACACATCTTTTCGATTTCCGGAATTTTAGGCCTTATTTGTGCATTTTATGTGTGTAATCAGATAAAGTATGAGTTCTGTACTGCCATTAAATGTTAGTAACCAAATCCAAACTGTCATTAATCATGTTACTAAAATAATACAAGAGACATTATTGTAATTGAATTTCAGATGGATTTTCTTATGGCAAACTACAGATATTACTACAAAAAATTACTTCATTTGGTATTGTATTTTGTACCTTATTCAGCTGTAACATCAGTTTCTTTACATTTTTTAAATTTTAATTGTAACATCAAAATTGTACAAAATTTATAATGGGTTATTTTGAAACGTATTGTTAAAATTCTACATAAAGTGATGCAGCGATGCTGCAAGGAGGTCAGTAGGTCAGTCAGTCAGTGTTTTGTTTACTTGTGGAGTGTGTAGTTCGATTGTCAATAAATTTTGTGAAGCTTGAAACCTTTTTTTTTTCACTCATCAATGAATCCCAGGAACGAAATTTAATTTAAGTGTTAATGATCCGAGGAGAACATTACAATGTGAAGAGTGAAACAAGATGACAGAGTATCTAGAAATGCCAGCAATGGGTGAAATCAGAAAAGTAAGTAAAAATATAAAGTCATTAAATCTTTCCCTAAGTTCATTTTTGAAACAATTCCTGTTGACATAAAAAATGGTGATGTTTGAGAGAATTTTTTAACTTTACTTTTCAATCAACAGCTGAAAACTTGAAACTTAGAAGTTACTTACAGAAGATCCAAGAATACTCTGGATAAGCATGATTATTTGTCAGTGATCAAGAACTTTCTCAAAGAACAACCTTACAAAATTTTGTAGTGAGAATTAGAATTCTTTTAAAGTTCAGGAAAGAGACTATGCGGTGTGAAATCATCAAGCTTGTGCATGAGACAGGGCATTGTGCTGTTAAGAAAACTGAAGAGGAGGTAAAACAAATCAGTGTATACCAGATTTGACCAACAGTGTGAAAAGAGTGATCTCCAGTCGTCCAAAATTTTAAATTGTGAATAAGAAATCAAGAAAGAAGGATGGTTTTTTCCACCCCTTATTTAAAGAGAGTGGGCCATTATCTTCTTACCACAAAGAAAACAACTATATTCTAGGTATTATTGATACATTTACGAAGTTTACGTGGCTGTATCCTGTAGAGATTACAAAATCAGTAGAAGCAATTAGTAAGACTGAATTACAGAAAAGTAATTTCAGATAACCACTCCAAGGGGATTTGCTTTACTTCTCAAGAATTCGAGGCATGCTGGAAGCCAGAGGGTGTTGAACACATTTTATCAATGACAGGACTCCGTAGAGCCAACAAACAGATTGCGAGGATCAGTTCTACTTTGGCTACAATAATCTCTAAGTTTAGTACTGTTAACCCTTCGAATGGTACAAAGTGGTACCATTACCTAAAATGCAATGACTTCAACGTACCATAGAAGTATTGGGAAAAAACACTCTGAACTTTTGATAGGAGTTAAGATGCACTCACAGACTGATCCTCATGAAATCATTAGAAGAAGAAATTGTTGATTCATATGAATAAAGACACAATGAACTGAAGAAAGATTCTAAATTAGAAATTAATAAGGTGCAAGAAGAAAACCATCCTATCTTTGACCAACATAGGAAGAAAGCCTTCAAGTACAAAGTTGGTGATCTTGGGGTGGTAAAAGGAACACAAATTAGACCAATTTTGAAGCTGAAGGCCACTACAGCAACAGGTGCTGAATTTACACAACCCTAGCGAAGTTGCTACTCATCATTTCAGTCGGATTACTGTCAGTATGGTCAAACCTGGAATTGAGATGGAGGTTTAAAGATTTATATACCAGTGAGGCAAGTGGTGCACCAGAGAAGACAAATATTGCAGAGCAGTTTGTGTGTGCAGGGGGAAACTATGTCAACAGATAACATTTGAAATTCATGGGACTGCTAATTTATTCCTGTTTTTCATTGACAGATTTGTTTCTTTGTGTTCATTGTTGTTAAAGTTTGTAACAGTCTCTGAGTAATAAATGTCTTATGTGAAAGTTGGACCTGGTGTTTTTCCAACATTATTGACAAATAATCTTAAGATATGTGTTTACAGGTTCACAGAAATACCTTTGTCACAAAAAGCTTAATGCAGCAATATGGATATTGTTGAAGTGCCCATTGAAGACTAAATAACATGTTCCTTGCAGGCCTATGTACTGCTCTTGTTTACATGACTGCTTTGTTGAACAAGTGTGCAAGGAGTCTAATTACAAGAACAAATGATGAGGGGCCAGCAGATCAATTGCAAGTCATGTGTGGGCCATGGTCTGTGCATCCCTCCTGTACAGCATGGCTCAAGGGAGCTGAGTGCCTATTGTACCACACAGGTCATTTGTACCCTCTCATCCAGCATTAGTAAAACTAAAGCTGCCATAAGCCAAAGGGCAGTTTGAACTCTATAGTGCTTTACTAGGCAAGTTCCTATTGGAGGTGGTATGCCATTGCCTCTCTCCAACCTTTGAACTGACATACAAAGCCAGTTATAGGGTGACCTGCAGTTTAATATCAACTCTGAACAAAAGTGCTGTTTGGTATTTTACACATTAACATGCTGTTTGACATTTTTCACATTAACAAGCATCATCACAGGTGAGAGAAGTGATAGATGAGAATCCTAGGACAGGTGAGAATCTTAGGATTGACAAGGCACTGAACACCGGACCTCTGAATCAGCAGCTTGGCACCTAACCACTGAAATACTCCGACATTGCTTTCTCTGCGTTCTGGAGATGGAAATTTACTCTCCATCACATCCCTCCATCCTCTTTTAGTTAACTTCATTTAGTCCTCCATTCATTCTCCTAATATCCCCTTTGTTGGAAGTTTTTAAATATTATTCACATACTTATCCTTCTCCCTCTATCTTCTCCTTTTTATCACCTTTTTCCTATTCCTTAGATGCATTATATTTTCCACTTTTCATTTTCTCTTACTCTTCTTATTCAGTCATCCTCGATTTCTGTCCCTTCCAACATTTCTGAATTGATGCTGGCACTGCGCTTACTAATGTGCTATCCATGACACGTGGGTCTTTCTTGTCATAGGTCAGAGAGATGTACTATGCCTCACTTGCCAACCTCCCCCTACTATTTCTTTTTTCTCCATGAAGAGAGAACGTGTTGTTCCAAAAGTGAACAGTGTTGTGTTCTATTTTAAGTGTGTTTACTGGCAACACTGGGGGTTAAACTTCCTGGAGGAACTTCTTGTTGTTGTCACATTTTATGGCAGTTATTCAGTCACTTAATCACTTGGAATGTGTTCAGGTGAATCATTACTTTGTGTTCAGTGTTTTGTAAACATCAGTCTTTGTTGGCATTGCATTTCTTTTCCTAATGTGCAATAGATGTCTAATACATTATCCAGATGAATGGTACTTACAAAAACACAGTGGACCTCGGGTTCAGAGATATCCTCAGTTACATTTGTAGACATTGTTATTTGCAAAATTTCACATATGCTTTTTATTACTGGAGAACTGTGGGTCATTTCTTGCTGTGATAGGTGCTCCTGCACAGATGTGAGCATTTGTGGCAACCACAAACGTATTGTGTTAAAACTGAAAATAAAAAAGTGTATGGATGACATCTCTGTCATACAATGAGATTATGAAATGTGGTCCTTAAACATTATTAAATTAGCTTGAACCTCATTATAGTTTTTGAAAAACAGTAAAACATTTATAAGATATCTACCTAGTTTTCTTACTACTTGAATTACTGTATAAATAGTTTATTTAGTTTATCTGCATTGCACCAGAAGATAATTCTGTAAGATATCAGAAAGTAAAAGCACAAAAAAAGAAATTAACATCCATGTCCTCCAGTCTGCACCATCAGACATACTCTTAAATTCAACTCATGGTACTGGATAGTCCTCACTGTCTTATAAGTAATTGAATTTTTAAAGGTAATAAAAACTGCATTGCTGAGGCATTGAGCAGTCAAGATGCAATAACCAAGAGTAAATATTGCTGAGTTACCAGTCCATCTTCATAATTAACTAATACAAAACATTCATACAAACAGTGGATAATCCAGGATGGAATAATGACAATATTACATCTACATCTACATGATTACTCTGCAATTCACATTTAAGTGTTTGGCAGAGGGTTCATCGAACCACAATCATACTATTTCTCTACCATTCCATTCCCGAACAGCGCACGGGAAAAACGAACACCTAAACCTTTCTGTTCAAGCTCTGATTTCTATTACTTTATTTTGATGATCATTCGTACCTATGTAGGTTGGGTTCAACAAAATATTTTTGCATTTGGAAGAGAAAGTTGGTGACTGAAATTTCGTAAATAGATCTCGCTGTGACGAAAAACGTCTTTGCCTTAATGACTTCCATCCCAACTCGCGTATCATATCTGCCACACTCTCTCCCCTATTACGTGATAATACAAAATGAGCTGCCCCTTTTTGCACCCTTTCGATGTCCTCTGTCAATCCCACCTGGTAAGGATCCCACACCACGCAGCAATATTCTAACAGAGGATGAACGAGTGTAGTGTAAGCTGTCTCTTTAGTGGACTTTTTGCATCTTCTAAGTGTCCTGCCAATGAAACGCTACCTTTGGCTCACCTTCCCCACAATATTATCTATGTGGTCTTTCCAACTGAAGTTGTTCGTAATTTTAACACCCAGCTACTTAGTTGAATTGACAGCCTTGAGAATTGTACTATGTATCGAGTAATCGAATTCCATTGGATTTCTTCTGGAACTCATGTGGATCACCTCACGCTTTTCATTATTTAGCGTCAACTGCCACCTGCCACGCCATACAGCAGTCTTTTCTAAATCACTTTGCAACTGATACTGGTCTTTGGATGACCTTACTAGACGGTAAATTACAGCATCATCTGCGAACAACCTAAGAGAACTGCTCAGATTGTCACCCAGGTCATTTAAATAGATCATGAACAGCAGAGGTCCCAGGACGCTTCCCTGGGGAACGCCTGATATCACTTCAGTTTTACTCAATGATTTCCCCTCTATTACTACGAACTGCAACCTTCCTGACAGGAAATCATGAATCCAGTCACATAACTGAGATGATACCCCATAGGCCCGCAGCTTGATTAGAAGTCACTTGTGAGGAACAGTGTCAAAAGCTTTCCAGAAACCTAGAAATATGGAATCAACTTGAGATCCCCTGTCGATAGCGGCCATTACTTCGTGCAAATAAAGAGCTAGCTGCGTTGCACAAGAACGATGTTTTCTGAAACCATGCTGATTACGTATCAATAGATCATTCCCTTCGAGGTGATTCATAATGTTTGAATACAGTATATGCTCCAAAACCCTACTGCAAACCGACGTCAATGATATAGGTCTGTAGTTTGATGGATTACTCCTACTACCCTTCTTAAACACTGGTGCGACCTGTGCAATTTTCCAATCTGTAGGTACAGATCTGAGCGAGTGATTGTATATGATTGCTAAGTATGGAGCTATTGTATCAGCATAATCTGAAAGGAACCTAATCGGTATACAATCTGGACCTGAAGACTTGCCCATATCATGCGATTTGAGTTGCTTTGCAACCCCTAAGGTATCTACTTCTGAGAAACTCACGCTAGCAGCTGTTCGTGTTTCAAATTCTGGAATATTCCATTCGTCTCCCCTGGTGAAGGAATTTCGGAAAACTGCATTCAATAACTCCGCTTTAGCGGCACAGTCATCGGTAACAGTACCATTGGCACTGCGCAGCGAAGGTATTGACTGCGTCTTGCCGCTTGTGTACTTTACATACGACCAGAATTTCTTCGGATTTTCTACCAAATTTCGAGACAATATTTCATTGTGGAACCTATTAAAGGCATCTCGCATTGAAGTCCGTGCCAAATTTCACGCGTCTGTAAATTTTAGCCAATCTTCGGGATTTCGCGTTCTTCTGAACTTCGCATGCTTTTTCCGTTGCCTCTGCAACAGCGTTCAGACCTGTTTTGTGTACCATGGGGGATCAGTTCCATCTCTTACCAATTTATGAGGTATGAATCTCTCAATTTCTGTTGCTACTATATCTTTGAATTTGAGCCACATCTCGTCTACATTTGCATAGTCAGTTTGGAAGGGATGGAGATTGTCTCTTAGGAAGGCTTCTAGTGACACTTTATCTGCCTTTTTAAATAAAATTATTTTGCGTTTGTTTCTGATGGATTTGGAAGAAACGGTATTGAGCCTAGCTATAACGACCTTGTGATCACTAATCCCTGTATCAGTCATGATGCTCTCTATTAGCTCTGGATTGTTTGGAGAAGGGTAGATTGCTACTCACCATGTAGTGGAGATGTGAAGTCGCAGACAGGCACAGCAAAAAGACTGCTAAACAAGTAAGATTTCAGCCAAAAGGTCTCCTTCTAAAGTAGACAACACATACATATTCACACTGGCGCAACTCACACACACATGACCACCACTGGTTCTGGTCACTAAAGCCGGACTGCAAACAACAGCACAAGATTCCACAATCTGGGGGTGGGGGACAGTTAAGTGCTGCTTGTAGGAGAATACAGGGCAACATTGGGGACAGTGTAGGGCAGCTAGGTCAAGTTGGGAGGTTAGACACAGGGGCTGGGAGTGCGGTGTGAGGGTGGTGGGAAGGGAGTGGAAATAGAGAGAAGTAAAGAGACTGTGGGTGTGTTGGTGCAGTAGAAGGCTGTGCAGAGCTAGAGTGGAAGCAGGAAAGAAGATTGGTTGGTGAAGGACAGTGACCAGTGAAGCTTGAGGCCAGGAGAGTTATAGGAATGTAGGATATACAGCCAGGTGAGTTCCCCCCTGTGCAATTCAGAAAAGCTGGTGTTGGCAGCAAGGGCCCAGATGGTGTAGGCTATGAAGCATTCATTAAAGTTAAGAATATTGTGTTGGCAGTGTGCTCAACAACTGAGTGGCCCATCTGTCTCTTGGCTACAATTTGTCATTGATAATTCATGCAGACAGACAGCTTGTTGGTCTTTATGCTCATGTGGAATGCAGTACCAAAGGTTGTGGCCTAGCACTGCCTTTGATGGGATAGGTGATGCTTGTTGCCAGACTGGAGTAGCTTGTGGTGGGAGGATGTATGAGGCATGTCTTGCGTCTAGGTCTATTCCAAGGATATGAGCAATGAGGCAAGGGGTTGGGAGTAGGGGTGGAGTAGGGATGGATGAGGATATTGTGTAGGTTCAGTGAGCAATGGAATACCACTGTGGGAGAGATGGGAAGGGTAGTGGGTAGGATATTTTTCATTTCAGGGCATGATGAGAGTTACTCAAAACCCTGGCAGAGAGTATGATACAGTTGCTCCAGTCCTGGGTGGTATTACGTCACAAAGGGAATGCTCCTTTGTGGCTGGATGGCAGTACTTTGGGAGGTGACAGTTGCCTACAGAGATAAGGAATGGGAGATCTGTTACTGTACAAAGTTGGGAGGATAATTTTGATCTGCGAAGGCCACAGTGAGACCGCTGGTATATTTGGATAGGTACTGCTCGTCACTACAGGTGTGACGGCCATGGGTGACTAGGCTGTAGGTAATAGACTTCTTGGTATGGAATGGGTGGCAGCTGTTGAATTGGAGGCAATACTGGCAGTTGGTAGGTTGTGTATGAATGGAGGCACTGATGTAGCCATCTATCAAGTGGATATCAACATCAAGAAGGGTGGCTTGGGTTGAGGAAGATCAGGTGAAGTGAATGGGGGAGAATGTGTTGAGATTCTAGAGGAAAAAATGTGGATGGAATGTCCTCACCTTCAATGCAGATCACAAAGATATTTTCAATGACTCTAGTTGTTCAGGAAAGTTTCCACTAGATGGCCCATGAACAAGTTTGCATAGGACGGGGCCATGTGGGTGCCCATTGCTGTACCATGGACTTGTTTGTAGGTGATGCCTTCAAAGGTGAAGTTATTGTGAACGAGGATATAATTGATCATTGTGACCAGGAAGGACGTAGGTTTGGAATATGTCAGGTATTGCGAAAGGTAGTGTTCAGTAGCAACAAGGACATGGGCATTAGGGATGTAGGTATAAAGAGAGGTGGCATCAGTAGTGATGAGCTGGGCACCATATGGTAAAGGAATAGGAACTGAGGAGGGGTTGGCAGAGGAAATGGTTGGTGTCTTTTATAGAGGAGGGTAGGTTGCGTGTAATGCACTGAAGATGTTGGTCTCTGAGAACAGAGATCCTTCCATTGGAAGAACAGTAACCGGGCACAATGGGACATTCTGGTCTCCATGACCAGTTATATCCTCACTCACAATTACTTCACCTTTGAAGGCATCCTCTACAAACAAACTTGTGATATGGTAATAGGCACCATCCTATGCCAACCTATTCATGGGACATCTATAAGAATCCTTCCTAACTACCCAGAATCCCAAACCCCTCACCAGTTCAAATTCACTGAGAACACTTTTGTAATCTGGATCGAAGTTGAGGACACCCTATCCACATTCCTCCAGAACCTCAACACCTTCTCCCCCATTTGCTTAATCTGGGCCTCCTCAATGCAACAAGCTATCTTCCACAATGTTGACCTCCACCTCAAAGGTGGTTACCTCAGAACGTCAGTCCACAACAAACCTACCAACCACCAGCAATACCTCCAGTTCGACAGCTGCCACCCATTCCTCTCATACAGCCTAGCCACCCAAGCCCATTGCACCTCTATAATGATGAGGAGCCCATCTCCAAATATACCATGGGCCTCACCGGGGCCTTCACAGACCAAAATTACCCTCCAAACAGAGCTTCTGTTTGCCTTATGCCTTATCTTTCTAGCCATCCAGTCACTTCTCAAGGTCCTTCAATCTGGCTATAAAGTGGCATTCACTTTGTGACTCCATGCCATCCAGGACTGGAGCAATTGAATCACATTGTGGGCCAAGTTTTGACTACCTCTCATCATGCTCTGAATGAGGAATACCCTACCTACTATCCTTCCCACCCCTCCCGCAGCAGTATTCCACCACCCACCAAACCTATACAATATCCATCCATTCCTTCTCCACTCCTGCTCCCAACCCCTTGCCTCATGGCTCATATCCCTGGAACAGACCTAGATGCGAGATCTGTCCCATACATCCTCTCACCACCACTTACTCCAGTCTGCTCATGAGCAGCACCTATCCCATCAAAGGCAGGGCAACTTGTGAAAGTAGTCAAGTGATTTAGAAGCTAAGCTGCAAGCATTGTGTTGGATTCTACTTGGCCATGACAGTCAACAAGCTGTCTGCCTGCATGAATGATCACCAATAAACTGAAGACAAGAGACAGCTGGACCACCCAGTTGCTGAGCATGCATACTAATGCAAAATTCTTCACTTCAGGGTCTGCTTTGCAGCCTGCACCATCTGGATCCTTGCTACCAGCATTTCTGAAATTCTCAGGTGAGAACTCTACCTGCAATATATCCTATGTTGCTGTAACCTTCCTGGTCTCATCCTTTGCTGGTCACTGTCCTTCATCCACTATTCCCTTCCCTGCTTCCACTCTAGCTCTACACAGCCTTCTACTGCACCAACACACCCACAGTCTCTTTACTTCTCTCCTTTTCTGCTCCAACCCCCCCCCCCCCCCCCTCCATCTCCAACCCTGTGTCCCCCTCTAACCTGCAGATTGCACATAGCTGTCCTACGCTGTCCCAATCATGTACCTGTATGTTCCCACAAGCAGCACTTTACCATTCTCCACCCCTACCCTGCTATCTCTCTCCCTCCTCACTCCAACCTCCTCCTTACCCCCACCACCCAGACTGCTTCTCTCATCATGTGCTGTTGCTCACAGTCTGGCCTCCTGAACATTGAGAGCAAGTTTGCCAATGTCTGCACCATTTTGAAACCTTATCCAGAACTGACTGAATAGAATGAGATTTTCACTCTGCAGTGGAGTGTGCACTGATATGAAACTTCCTGGCAGATTAAAACTGTGTACCGGACCGAGACTCAAACTCGAGAGTCGTGCTTGGGTAGCTCAGTTGGTAGAGCACTTGCCCGCGAAAGGCAATGGTCCCAAGTTCGAGTCTCGGTTGGGCACACAGTTTTAATCTGCCAGGAAGTTTCAACTGATTGAATAGTTATGCAGCTTCTTTTAGATAGTAATTCATTATACAAGACAGCTGCATCATCTGTAAAAAGGCTGATTTTACTACTGATATTGTCAGAAAGGTCATTAATATGCAACATGAACAGCAAGGGTCCCAACACACTTCCCCCAGGGTACACCTGAAGTTACTTCTACATTTAATGATGACTCACCATCCAAGATAACATGCTGCATCCTTCCTACCAAAATACCTCAATCCATCACAAATTTCACTTGCTGCCCCATATGATTGTACTCTTGACAATAAGCGTATGCGTGATAGTGAGTCAAGTGCATTTTGGAAATCAAGAAATACTGCATTGACCTTATTGCCTTGATCCAAAACTTTGAGTATGTAATGTGAGGAAAGTGCAAGTTGGGTTTCACATGATCGATGTTTTCGGAATCCATGCTGGTTTGCATTGAGGAGGTCATTCTGTTGAAGATACCTCATTATGTTTGAGCTCAGAATATGTTCTAAGATTCTACAACAAATTGATGTCAAGGATATTGGATGGTAATTTTGTGGATCATTTCTACTAACCTTCTTGTAGATTGGTGTGACCTGTGCTTTTCTCGAAGAACTTGGTGCAGTTTTTTGTTTGAGGGATCTATGACAGATTATAGTTAAAAGAGAGGCTAACTCAGCTGCAAATTCAATGTAGAATCTGACAGAGATTCCATTGGGCCCTGGAGGTTTGTTCAATTTGTCAACACCACTGATACTAATACTTGTTTCATTCCTCTTTTCAGTGGTAGGAGGATTAAATTGGGGCAACTGTTTAAGTGCCTGTTGACCATTCAGTGCCTCAACTATACTTTGTTACTTTCATTATAATGGATAAACATCTCCAACTGAGCATATTGGTTCATTTATCTATATGTTGACTCAATTTTATATATATATATTCAGCTGAACTTCATAGAAGATTTTTAGACATACAATTTCACTTAGTGTATGATCATTAATGTCTTTGAAATTGCACAGTATGTGTATGTACAAGATTACTACAAGATTGTGAGATATAATTGGTGCCTAGTGCTTAGCTTAGGAGGCAAACTTATTTGTCCTGCTGGTAGACACATAGGACTGTTAGTTCCTTTCCTGAGAGAGAGAGAGAGAGAGAGAGAGAGAGAGGGAGAGAGAGAGAGAGAGAGAGGTCCTGGGATGAAATGGAAGATTAGAATTTAATGTCCTGTTGACAATGAGGTCATTAGAGATGGACTACAATCTCGGGTTATGGAGGGATGGCGAAAGAAATTGCCTGATCCCTATTTCAAAGGAATCATACTGGCTTTATTCTTAAGTGATTTAGGGAAATTATGGAAAACATAAATCTGGATAGCTGACTGGGGATTTGAACTGTCATTCTCCCAGCTGTGAGTCAAGTGAGCTAACCACTGTGCCACCTCACTCAGTCATACCAAGATGAGAGGGAGTGATCTGTTGTGGGGGTGAAGGGAGACAAAGTTGCAGGATGTGGGGAGTATCTAATAGGTCAAAGATATATTGCTGGTAAGCACTGTGCCAACTTCAGCCCTGTGATGATGAGAACAAAGTAAGAAAGAAAGAGTAACAGGAGAAGAACTGAAATGAATAGTACAATAAGAATTTTGAAGAAAAGGAAATGGGGAAACCTCATATAGAGGATTGAGAGAAGAGGAGGAGAACAAACATGAGGAATTAAAAACAATATGAAAATTAAATATAAACGCAAATAAGTGTGACCAGTTACTTCTGAAGTACTTGTTTATATCCATAAACTAGATTTTGAGTCTTATGATGCTCTTCTACATAAGCATAATGTAGAAATTACATACAGATTTCCATAGTGTGAAGCTGGGTACTGGCTATGTGACAAAAAGATAGGAAACACATTAATGTATCACCATAACTGATTTCTATGAGGCAAGTTGTGTCAAAAGGCAGATTTTTTTCATTTAAATTGACGATAGAGATGGAATTGTAGGTATCCACTTGGTAGTTGCAAATCATGCCACAAGATGATTTTCTTCACTTACTATGTCAGTGAGGGTGGTATTAAGTAAATATCCACTGGGCAACTGCCAGACAGATATTAACTACAATACTACTACAGTTAGTAAAGAAATTCATCTTCTGACACAACTTGCCATTTAACTACCTATTCTGTAAAACTTAAGGTTGAGGTAGATAAAGTAACAAATCATATTAACTACTCTGTGAAATAATATACTAAATACTCTGTGGAAATGAATGAAAGTGTGGGAGCATGTTGCCAGAGGTTGCCCATTCATGCACAGAAAGATGGATGTTACATGACGTGAGGTCAGTGTGACTATAGCGCCAAATGGGGCTGGCCCTGCAACATGAAGCAGTTGGAGGAATGGGAAAAAACAATATGTGTCAATCACTGAGGAGTTGCACTTGCACAATGTTCTCCATTACAGTGTGGCACAGAGGCAACATTTGGGTGATTTCACATGGGGAAGCATCACTGAGAAACTGGAAGCAGAATACTGTGATAAGTGCAACCCAGAGTTTTGGTATTGCTCACAGCATTGTTACATGCATATGGGGAGCATTCTGAACACCAAACACTGTTACCTGGAGGAGAGGATGTCGTTGACCTTCCTCAACTATAACAGCAGATAATGACTACATTGTGCAGGACACAATAAAGGATCCATGTGAAACAGTGGCTGCAATTGCAACCACATTTAACAGGACTGGAAGGCACACAATATCACACTCCACAGTGAGATGGTGACTGCATGGGGGTGTCTCTTTGCCCAATGACTAGTACATTGTGTTCTGTTGACACCAGCAATTTGTGGCACTGTTTGCAGTGGTGGCAAGAGTGTAGGGATGGGAACAATGGGGAGTGGGATCATGTGCTCTTCTCAGATAGGAGCAGATTAACTTTGAGTAGTGATTCTGGATACACCCTCATATGCTGAGGGCTGGGAGCAGGTAATGTGTCCAGGAATATTGTCAAATGTGTTCATTTTGGTGGTCCAGGTGTTATGTTTTGGGGAGGCATAATGGCACATGGACATTCTGATCTTCAAATCTTGAAGAACAGTATAGTCACTGGTAAATGTTGTAACACTGCACTCCTTCCCCTTGACATCTTTTCGGTGGTGCATTCAGCCCTGACTTGACTTTTATGGAAGATAACATGTGACTGTGTTGAACAGTGCAGATAAAGGAGCTTTAGGAACAAAAGGATATCTAGATAAAAGACTGGCCTGCCTATTCCCCTGACTTAAATCTCATCAAGCAAGTTTGAAATGCATTGGGGAGATGTACTGCAGCATGTCTTACATTTGCCAATGGCCATCCAGCTGCTATCAACTGCACTGGTGGAGGAATGGACTGTCCTACCACAAGAACTGCTTTCCAACCTTGTAGCCAGGATGGGAGCATATTGCAGAGCTTGCACTGCTGTCCATAGTGATCACACATATATTAAGAACCATAGCTCACCTTTCATAATGTCTGAGAAATCATCATAAATTGTGGTGACTTCAGGGTAATTATAGTGTTTGAATAAAAGTATCACTTCATCTTATTGTATATCTATTCCAAGTACCTTCTATGGTACACTCCTGGAAATTGAAATAAGAACACCGTGAATTCATTGTCCCAGGAAGGGGAAACTTTATTGACACATTCCTGGGGTCAGATACATCACATGATCACACTGACAGAACCACAGGCACATAGACACAGGCAACAGAGCATGCACAATGTCGGCACTAGTACAGTGTATATCCACCTTTCGCAGCAATGCAGGCTGCTATTCTCCCATGGAGACGATCGTAGAGATGCTGGATGTAGTCCTGTGGAACGGCTTGCCATGCCATTTCCACCTGGCGCCTCAGTTGGACCAGCGTTCGTGCTGGATGTGCAGACCGTGTGAGACGACGCTTCATCCAGTCCCAAACATGCTCAATGGGGGACAGATCCGGGGATCTTGCTGGCCAGGGTAGTTGACTTACACCTTCTAGAGCACGTTGGGTGGCACGGGATACATGCGGACGTGCATTGTCCTGTTGGAACAGCAAGTTCCCTTGCCGGTCTAGGAATGATAGAACGATGGGTTCGATGACGGTTTGGATGTACCGTGCACTATTCAGTGTCCCCTCGACGATCACCAGCGGTGTACGGCCAGTGTAGGAGATCGCTCCCCACACCATGATGCCGGGTGTTGGCCCTGTGTGCCTCGGTCGTATGCAGTCCTGATTGTGGCGCTCACCTGCACGGCGCCAAACACGCATACGACCATCATTGGCACCAAGGCAGAAGCGACTCTCATCGCTGAAGACGACACGTCTCCATTCGTCCCTCCATTCACGCCTGTCGCGACATCACTGGAGGCGGGCTGCACGATGTTGGGGCGTGAGCGGAAGACGGCCTAACGGTGTGCGGGACCGTAGCCCAGCTTCATGGAGACGGTTGCGAATGGTCCTCGCCGATACCCCAGGAGCAACAGTGTCCCTAATTTGCTGGGAAGTGGCGGTGCGGTCCCCTACGGCACTGCGTAGGATCCTACGGTCTTGGCGTGCATCCGTGCGTCGCTGCGGTCCGGTCCCAGGTCGATGGGCACGTGCACCTTCCGCCGACCACTGGCGACAACATCGATGTACTGTGGAGACCTCACGCCCCACGTGTTGAGCAATTCGGCGGTACGTCCACCCGGCCTCCCGCATGCCCACTACACGCCCTCACTCAAAGTCTGTCAACTGCACATACGGTTCACGTCCACACTGTCGCGGCATGCTACCAGTGTTAAAGACTGCGATGGAGCTTCGTATGCCACAGCAAACTGGCTGACACTGACGGCGGCGGTGCACAAATGCTGCGCAGCTAGCGCCATTCGACGGCCAACACCGCGGTTCCTGGTGTGTCTGCTGTGCCGTGCGTGTGATCATTGCTTGTACAGCCCTCTCGCAGTGTCCGGAGCAAGTATAGTGGGTCTGACACACCGGTGTCAATGTGTTCTTTTTTCCATTTCCAGGAGTGTATATTATAACAGTTCTTTCTATGTATGGTCCTAGTTTCATTGTACACTGACACACCAAGTGAAAGTTAAGATACTTTCATTACGCCTATGAAGATGAGCCTGAAAAGGCTTCATAACTAATATATGGAAATAAACAAATATTTGAAAAGTTACTGGTGACAGTTATGTATATTTATATTCAATTAATACACAGTCATGTGTCTGGAATAGTAGCAGTGATGGAGGCATTCAAAGACTGGGTGGTACTGGGTGACAAGTGGATTGCTTCTGAGATTTTGGATGTTGTAGCTGTATCATGTGGATAATGAGAGGAGGATAACACCTGGGAGATTTGTTTACGAATAAGATCTGTGGGATAGTTACTGGACAGGCTGTTTGTGTAGATGTTGAGATTAAGACTTTAACTATTTGCTGTGTAAGAATGCTACCAAGATAGAGCACACAGGAGTACAATATTATAACGATTATGCTTTAGGGCAGATAAAGGTGGCAGATTTGTAATATTTTTGACTGTATAAGGAGATGTGTAGTACGTAACAACAATTATCTTTGTTCTTAAACTTTTAAACAATACAACTGTAAATGGTAATGGAAAGTTCTTGAAAATATCAGTTCTTTAAATGTGTTAATTCATGCAGATTCGTATAATATAGTATACCTTCTTCATTTTATTTACTCACCAGTAAACCATCACTCTTGAGTGTTTAAAGATTTGAACTCCTGCATTTAAAAGAGCTTCAAACATCTGATTACAAATGAGTTAATTTGTTAAATATTTTATGTTAATCAGGAAAGTCATAAAAATTTAGAAAGGTTGGAAACGATGTTTAAACTTTGTAGGGAGTCGATAAGTGTTCTCCTTATTGAAGATCTAAATGAGAATAGTCTGAGTAATTTTCCCTCCTTTTGAAGCAAAAGCTACATCTTAATGTTTATGACAACACATCTCCTGAACTGCAAGTCATACAATGATATAATTTTGCCCATACATTCTGTGGTATATGTGAATATGTATGTGATTTGTGTTGTAAATACAGTTAGTAGAAATGAAATAGTATATTAAAAAGTCATGCCTGATGCTGAAGTTTGACTGCATGACCAGCAAAAATATAATACAATATTGCAGTGCCTGCATTGTAAAGAAGAACAATGCAAAGACATGGATGCAAGGAACAGGCACTGTAGCAACTACAACCATTATTAAATACAGGAAATGTATTTACAGTCACAAATACAGACAATCATCTGCTGTATAAGACAATGAGGACAAAGAAAATTTGTGCTGGACTGGAACTGAACTTGGAAATCCTGCTTTACATGAGCAGTCATCTGAACCACTTCGGCTACCCATGCATAACCCATGGCCAGACCAAAACTTCCATTTGTCACTGTTCATGCATCACAAACTGTACTCGTGAAGCCATTATGAAATAAAAGGAATATATTTGCATTTGTAAATACAAGTAATCATCAGCTGTGTAAGGGATTGACGGCAAGGACACAAACTCGGATGTGCATGCATGTCCAAAGGACATGGGCATTGAAATATCATATTTATCTGCCAACAGCAGGCACCAACTTTCAAATAAAATGTCCATCCCTGTATGGGAATTACATAATGTGTTTATGAAAACAGGTTATGAAGCTGGAATGAAGACATATGGAAGTTTGAGTCTGCCCATGAGATGTGCACGGATAGCCAAAGCGGCTGAGCCAACCACTCACTTAAAGCAAGAAATTTGGGTCTGAGTCCTGGTCTGCAACAAATTTTCATTGCTTTCATTCCCTTGTACAGCTGATAGTTGTACATATTCACAACTGCGAGTAAACTTCATGAAAATGTAATAAATATGTTAAATTCAGAGCCAAAGTGACATTAATTAAACAAGTTAAATTTATTTGTTATGTTCTGTTCATTATTTTGTAGTTACATAAGCATTTGGGGTAAGCTGTATTTTATGTAATATAACTTATTTTTCCCTAGATACGTAAGAAAGGACTTCTATATCTTAAGACATATTGACCTAGTTTTGATAAAATTTGTAATAATTACCCATATAAAGTTGTAAATTGCATCATAAATGTAACAGCTGTATTTTTGCTGTGAGGAGGAATGAACAGAGGCTTTGCTTGTTGCCAACAAATTTTCATGATGGATAACAGACTTTTCTTCAAGTTTATGCTGCTAGTTGGTGGCTGAGATGGATGTATTTGATTTGAAATGCTTCTGACCTGTAATTTAAATAATTTCTTTAAAACACTGGCACTTACTGTGTGAGAAATTTTTAGAAATAAAAATAAACACTTACTGCATACATGTCTGGGTTATTTCCTGTATTATGGCTATAAATTATTTTGAAAGTCTTGAGAGCCTCATCATTTTGGCCACTTGCCATAAGGAATCTGGGACTCTCCATGCATTTGTAGATCAAACAAGCTGTTGTAAAGCTTGGTAGTGAGCTCAATGCCATAAATAATCTCCAAGATGAGATTGGAATTTTTCTGTCAAAAACTGTTATCGACCATTCCAAAGGTAATATCAGCCATGCAATTCCTGTATTAGCAAACATTAGTTATAAAGAAAGTAAAAACTTACAGTTATCATTTTTGAAACATTATTTGCTAATGACCTAAATTTGATAGTGAAGTCTTTGCAATTTGAAACTTCTATGAATGGTATTTTGAAACTGAGGTTTAAATTAGGTTATCATTTAATGTGAAAGATTACATCAATTGGAATATGTTACCTTTCATTTTTAAGAATCAACTGTATGAAGAAGGTTTTGATATGCTGCCTGTAACATATATGCAATAGTTCTGGAAGAGTGAGGAGTTATGAGGTCAAGGAATAGGAATGACAAACTCCAATCAAGTGTGCTGGTCACCGGCCGGGATTCGAACCGGGTAGCGATAACCACATCATCTTGAGGGTAACTGAAATTGGTTTAATATCCATTGCATTAATTGTGATGAGAGCAAATATCTAGGTTAAACAACAAAATCAATTTTCAATTTATTGCATTTTACACCTAATTTAGCAAATGTATATTATTACAAAATGCTATAAGTAATCTCCAAGATGGGAATGGATTTACCACTGAATATTTCTGATAACAATTCTAAATGTAATATCAGCCATATAATTCCTATTTTAGTAACAATAGTAAAAACTTTTAACTTTTGAATGTTATTATTTTGTAACTACTGATATTTTTATTGAAGTCCTTGCAAATTTGAAACTACAGAAAATGGTATCGCAAAATAGGTTTATCTTGGAACATGACTTGATTCCAAAGCTTACATAGATTGGAAGATTTTTACCTTTCTTAAAAAAAACAATAGTATGTAGAATGTTTCTATATGATGATTAACATGCATGCAATTGTTTTGGATGCATGAGGAGTTATTAGGTCAAGGAATAGGAAAGAAACTCCAATCAAGTATGTTGGTCACCGGCCGGGATTCGAACCGGTAGCGATAACCACATCATCACATCTTGAGGGTAACTGAAATTAATTTAATGTACATTGCATTAATTGTGATAAAAATGAATACTCAAGTTAAGCGACAGAAATGTAATTTTCCATATACTGTATCTTTCTTAGTTCAGTAAGTATAAGTACCTGGTATCACAATATTAGCAAGTGACATAAAAATACCAGCCAACATAATTTGTTTTCCTCTATATTTAACACTGTGGAACTCTGCTTCATATGTTCTTTGAATAGAAAGAGGTCCACACATTCTGGAATGAAAAGACATTTTTACATTAAAAGAAAATAATAGTTATTAACATGTTCTTTTCAATAATTCCTGATTTGACATCATTCACTGATCTTCAGGTGATAGTATAATCTAGTTGGCTATATTTCTGTCTGTACAATAATGGGTCACTGGTGAAGCAATTATCCAGTATTGGCATAGAAAGACTTTTCTGCTTACTGAGACACATCAATTAGGCTCATGACTGATAATGAGTACTTTGTTCATCTCAAAATAATAATTTACTTGATTTGTGGCCTGGTGAGCCATTAGTACCACAGAAGCTGGTCACTCAAAGCATGAAGTGAGAGGTGCTGCTGAATGTCCATAAGCTTTATTTCATGAGTACATCTTTATTCTTCATCAGTAGGATGATGTAAAGCATGACTTGCGAAGGCAACTCAACTCAAAAACTCAATGCCACTAATGGCTATTCATAGTAGCCACATCCCAGAGTACAGGTCAATAATTATGGTTACAATTGCTGTTTCTGAGCACTTCGACTGGTCCAACAATTATTTTTTCTTGTTTTGAGCTAGAACGGAAAACAACTGTAGGATATCTATATCAGCATATTACAGTATATTAAGTCTGAAACTGTTCCCTGAGTATGATATAACAGAAAATTAGAATTTGCTTAATGTGTTATGTACTATACTCCAATTTGTGTGACTGACAAATTGCTTTGGCAGAGGCAGTGTTGCCAACATGCAACCAGTCATGCTTCACAAGGTACTGCACATACTTCTAAACAGGCAACATGGTGAGTAAGTGGCAGCTGGCTCTACTATTTGAAACACTGAAACATCAGTCATAATGTAATTTTAATCAGAGTATATTTGACCAAGTAATTATTTTGACCCACATTTGCCGTAAAATCTTCGTTTCTGTCAGTGAATAGATAATTATCTTTTTATAGTACATAGTATGGACATTAGGTAAGCTGTGTTAGGCAAACAGTATAACTAGAAAGCAGCAGATTTCCAATAATTCCATTGTTCACTTATAAATATTTTAATATATGAAGATAATAGAGGGAAACATTCCACGTGGGAAAAATATATCTAAAAACAAAGAAGATGTGACTTAGCAAACGAAAGCGCTGGCAGGTTCATTTGGTAAGTCACATCTTCTTTGTTTTTAGATATATTTTTCCCACGTGGAATGTTTCCCTCTATTATATTCGTATCATTAATTTGAACCCAACAATTATGTTTAATATATGAAGAGTATAGTTACTACTCTCATTAGAAACAATGACCACAGAGTAGAAATGCTAATTAATTGTTGATGTGGCAAACAGCATTTCTGCAAGGAGGAGGAACAAACTCAGTACCATGGGTACATCTAGATTCTCACAGCTATCACCACCAACTGTTATGTCTGGCCATGTTAATCTTCAAATTGTCTTTACCTCAGCTCTTTAGTGCCACTATTTCACCTTAAATGACAAACAAAAAGACAGTTTCGTATCTATATAAAGCGAAGTAACACATTTAATATATGAACAGGTAGATGTTTTTAAATCATTGGCATTTCTATGTATTGTTGAGGATACACTTCCAAATTAATTTTATATGTGACTTGGAGAAACAAGTTGCTTGGTTGTTACAGCAAAAGAAGAAATATCATGAATACGAGCCATTAGATAATGTTACGTACAGGAGCTATCCTTCATTCTGTGGTCCACAGAACTTACTGTATGTGTAAAAGTGATAATCTTTTGTCTTGTCATTAACTCACTTAATGGATTTGGCTTACACTGTGAGTGTCAGCTTTTCACACTATGCACAAATACAAATAGTGAAAAAAGTAAATGCCTGAACAAGCCACATTCATTTGCATTCCATTCAGAGGAGACAGAGTATAATGCAGCAATTTGAGATGAGTCAGAAGATTTTTGAGGCTGATAATATTAACTTTGTAATATTCTTTCATTATTAATTAAAATAAAATCAATAACTGAACTTGGTTAGTGTGGAGATAGTTATGAATGACTAAATGGTAAACTACCTGACAACTAATACACAGGTCATAAAATATAATGTTTAATTCACCCCTATCTTAAAATATAGATGTAGCTTTTTATTCTAAATGAGGTGAACAAGGGGATTTTTTATCCAATTGCATAGACACAGTGACCATCTTTTGTCTCAAATGTTAGATAAACAGAGACTCTATACATACATGGGTGTATTACTTGGACAAAGTACAGTATCAAGAAATGCAGACAAGTTTTTTCCTCCAAGGAAAAATGGTCTTGACTGAATATTTACTCTGAATATCAGATTACAAACAGGTGAGAATTGCATAAAAAAGGAAAAAAAGAAAGAGCTATAGAGTGAAACAAAAATATATGACAAAACATGTGATTTTCTGTAGAATTTTATTGTTTAAGTTGCAAGGACCATTCATGTTGAAATAGCAATGTTATTATTCCACCATTGTGTTATCTAGTTTATGAAATATGAAACAATTTCATCTAATTTTTCTCAATATTGTGAGGAGGTTTGAAATTCTGTGGCTATTATGATGAATTGTGGCTTGAGTAACATGTGGTTTATCACATCTGTGTTACTTACAAACGGCTTTTAATATGGAAAACTGTGGAGAGGCTTGGAATTTAACCTAGGACAGTGCTGCAAACTTCAGTGGTTATGAATTTTATCCACCATCTTCCCCTGCCGCCAAAACACATGTGATGAATGTTTTTATATCATCAGGAGTCACTTCAGCTACCAACAAGTCAAATACCAGTACATAAGCAAGCATCAGCAATCTCTGTTAAAAACATTGGTGGAGAACAGAGAGTGTGAAGTGTTAGAGGTCAAATGATGTTGAGGTAGTTGGTAATAAAAATCCTAAAATTATTGGCAAAAGGGCTATATTACATTACAGGAGCATGTACAAAGGAAATATGAACTATTAGATATCTATTGCTGGAGATGCTGATACCATTGTTTTAATAAAATTTTATAACACCGAAAGTATAGTAGCAAAGAGACAAGTTAATTCTACTTACTTATAATGAAAAACACTATTTCTATTACATTTCTTAGAGGGAGGCAACATAGAGAAGAAAGAGGGAGAAAGGGAGGGAGAAAGAATTCAGCAGAGGTAGAAGGAGAAAAAAAACCAATTCCCTGGTCTGGGTTAAAATGGGAGGAACTGGAAAATGAAAGGTCGAGGAAGAGAGACAGAAAAAATGGAGAGTATACAGAGAAAAACTTATGGATGGGAGAGGGAAAAGGAAGTTTGGGAGTGGAATGGGAGGGTGATGTCTGGGAAAAAAGAGTAGAAAGAAAGTAAATGGGAGCCTTGGGTGAAGCTATAATAAAATGGAGTACAACAGCTAACAAGCAGAAATTGGACAATGATCAAAACTTGGAGTTATGTTGTTTGCAAGTAGACTGCAGTGAACAACGTACCATCGAAATTGTACTCTATAATGGGAAGTTTGAACTCCAGTAACTGACTGAAACAGAAAAATAAAGTTAACTCATAGGGGATCCCAAATTTTATCTTTCAGTTTTATCTCTGTAAGTCATTCCTGCCTTGTTTGTCTTACCATTAGTGTAGCATCCTGTTGACCCATCCAATGAGAGAGTGATCTTAGAAGAATTTAGTTTTAGAGAAAGGAATAATCTAACAAGGATCATGGTATTAGTAAAATATGAAAAAAAGTGTACATTTAGTATTGTCAGTCAATGACATTGCATTTGTATAATACAGATTTTAGTATCCATTTCATATAAATGTTTTCGTTCCATTTTATATGAGGGTTGCCCAGAAAGTAATGCACCACTTATTTTTTTTTTCTCAGCTGAAAATGATGCTAAAAATATGAAACATTATGTATGTATTACTTGAAGTCTCCTGAGTGAGCATGCCAAGTTTCACTTCCAACAGATAGGATAGCTGCAGGACAGTTTCAAAATGGTGTCTGTAATAGAGATGGGCAAAACTGTTCTTTTCAGAGATCGGATCAGAACTGTTCACTCCCTGAAATGAACTAGCTCTTTTTCATGACTCACCACTCATTCACAATAGAAAATAAATGGAAGGCACATTGCCCTTTGGTTTATTCCAGTACTATACCTGTATTTTGATCTTATTTGATCCTATTTTGAAGTAACACAGATAATGAGTAAGAATTTTGTATTGTTTATTGAAATTTCCATGATAAGACAAAGCTTTTGATTATTGATTTATTTTGCACTATCGTGGTTTTTTGGGTAATCGGAAAATGTTGTAACTTGAGATTTACATTAACAATATATTTGGCTATAATGTATTAAAATTTCATTAACCTTGTACAAATACATCGCAAGCCATGTATTTTTAAAGTGAACGTTTCTTTCCGAAGACGCCTAAAATCGCAAAACCCGTACCAGAATAAGAAAAATATATATATATAAATTTGACTGTAAGACTAAAGTGCTGCATATAGCCTTACACAGAATAAAACAAGGAAAATATTGATGTATCACATTTTGCAATACATTTATCAGTTCGCTCGTAATTAAAGCGTAAATTCGAGTGTCCATAATAAAAATCCTATAGTAAGAGGAGTCGTCAGGAACCTAATCTGATCAGTTTAAACAAATTAAAATAAAATAAAAGCAAATGATGTATACATAACATAATAATGTAATATACATAGCGGTATTACTACGAAGAACAATATCCAGTAGAGACGAACTCCGAGGCAGAGGCGCTGAGACAAGCTGGTCGAGCCGCAAGCTGTATTACTGCATGAGCTAAGACCGCAGAGACCAGAGTGACACTTGAGTTGCTTTGCTCAACACTCTGGCTAGAGTCGAGAACGGTGGGATGAGCGTTGAGCGGGCGAGTTCCGAGGGTGGGGGGAGCGGTGAACGGCCACCAGTCACCCGCTCCGAGACAAATCGTCCGTTCTCTTGCAAGCAGTTTGTTGCAAGTAGTTCTTATGTTCTCCGCTAGGAGGCTCTCTGTCCTGTTGCTCGCATCAACTGCCCAGAGGGCAGGACGTGTGACCGAAACGATCGCCGACGGAGTGCGATGCTAAGTTAAGCTGCGCCAGACACTGCATGCGGCAGAGGAAGCACAGAGATGGCACGGCATATATGAAACACAAAATCCAATGGGGCACTGCACAATGCAGGCAGCCAAGGCAGAAGCAGGGCAGAGGCCGGCGCTGGCTGTGTTGTGTGGCGTGCAGTGTGCTCTGACCAGCAGAGGCCACACTGATCTGCTCAGACTCTCTCTCTCTCTCTCTGCTGTGGGAAACGTTTGGAGCTACCGTTCTTTTTTTCTGAATCACTGATTGTTCACTCCTTTGAAAGATTCAACTCTATGAATCAGTTCAGGAGCGGATCCCCCATCTCTAGTCTGTAAGTGATGTATGTTACAAGCAATGTGCTGTCATTGAATTCCTCACTGCAGAGAAAGAAACATTGGAGAATATTCACAAATGCTTGTGCAAAGTCTATGGACTTGTGCAAAGTCTATGGAGCAACTGCTGTTGACAGAAGTACAGTTAGTTGCTGGGCATGGAGGGTGATGTCATCAAGGCAGTTTGGTGGACCTCCATGATTTGCAGCTCAGCTGTCAATGTTGCAGCAAGCTGATGTTGTCAATCATGAGGACAGATGCATTATGAATTGGCAGTTGGCAGTCATTTTGAGGGTGATGAGGAGGTGATTCACACAGTGAAGCACTGGTTCCACCAGCAGGACAAGGATTGGTACCGTCAGGGCATACACATCCTTGTTTCACGCTGGAGGAAGGCCATAGAACAGGATGAAGATTATGTGGAAAAATAGTATGGGTAGATAAAACACCATTCTTATGTGTATGTAATTCTCATTATGTTCAAAAAAGAATTGTTGAAGAAAAAAAATGCAGTGCATTACTTTCTGGGCAACCCTCATACTTCCAAAAGATTGTTACAGTGGCCTTAGTGGAGCAGCTTGTTGTCAGATCTTTCATTAATCCAAATTTTCATTCTTTAGGTGCCACTGGAAGTCAATACTCAACATAATTCCAAGTTTTCCAGGTATCTCAAGAAACTAAAACAAGCCTTCTTGAATTGCTGTGGCACAATTAATGAATTATAACTAATTAAAAGTAGCCTTACATATTTTTACTTACATTACTCCATTCAGCAATTTAAATGCAAAAAGAAACCAATAACTCTCAGCAAAGCTTCCAGTCAAGTTACATACTCCATCAAATAAGTAACCAAATACTAGAAGCCTACGTCTGCCAACTGTGTCTGATAAAAATCCCCACACGTATGCACTCAGAATCATTCCTGAAAAATAAATTCAGGAATAGACTGAGCATGTATGTAGAATGCCAATTTAATACACAAATTAATTAATCCTTTTGTACCACAAATTAACACAAAAATTCATTTTCTGTATTTATTCATTCACCTTTGTAATTTCCTTATACCTCAAACAATGGAATATCCAGGATGGAATAATGGCAATATCATGCCCTCAGGGGCCAAAGACAGTGGTCAAGTGTGTGTGGGTTGTTCTAGTGCCAATGTGTGTGTATTTTCTACCTTAGAAGAAGGCCTTTGGCTGAAAGTTCATATGGATAGCAGCCTTTCTGTTGTGCCTCTCTGCAACTCAACATCTCTATATGAAAAGCTATTTCTGTGTATCTCATCTACAAGAGGAACCTGTAGGGATGTGGAATTAGGAAGTGGTATATGAGAAAATACTGGCTTGTTTATCTGAACAGAGCTTGTTAGATCCCTCTGAGAGAAATGTTCATAAAGGATTCTCCTCAGAGAAGTCATACAAGACCTCACAAATGAAGTACTGGCAGACCTAAATAATAAAAATTGTCTTACTTGTATTTTATGTGATCTTGCCAAAGCAACGAAATTTTACTTTGCAGACTAAAGTTTGAGCCAGTAAGGGCATCCCTCTTCCAAGGATGGAGCCATGTCTGCATAATAGGGAGCAGCAGAAGGTCACGTTGACTGTGTTATAGGAATTCCACTAAATTCAGAATTAGGGGACATAACACAGATTCCCACAAAGTTCAGTACACAACCAAATCCCATTCCTAATCTAAATAAATCATGTTCCAGTATCTCTGTCATGTAGTTAAAGACAATCTGATATTTGCTGATGCCACGGACACTAATCAAGGGTTCTAACTCACTGTTACAAGACACTGCCCAGACAATAGCTGCAAAGGCCTACCAGTAGTTCACAGTTAACTGTTAAGTTTTAATCCAAAAGGAACTCATATTATGCCATTTCAAACAGGCAAAAAAGTCCTTTGGTACCAGAAGAAAATTGTCATACACTAATTGAAACATAGTATGTAAAATTCTTTGAGGCTTATCTGGATAATAAGCTGGCATGGAGTAAAGACATAAACTAATCAAGAAGCTCAGTTTACATGTTTTGCACTTAGAAGTATCTCTCTTATGTTCACATAAAGACAAGGATATTGGTTTATTGTTTATATTTTCACTCCCTGTTGCCTTACGGTATTATCATTTGGGGGCAGTGCATCCAAAGAAAATTAAATATTTACTCCACAGTCATGAACAGTAAGAATTGTGTAAAGCAGTCAACTGTCCATCTTGCAGAGGCCCCTTTTAGAATCTTGGAATTATTATTCTCACTTCCCTATTTTTTCCAGAACATAAAAACGAAGTTGAAAAACTGTATAAATTCAAAAGATCTCATTAACCACTTTATCTAGAAATTATCTGTTTATCTAAGATAAAAGATTTGAAAATTTATTTCATCTGCATGTCAAGCAACATTGTAAAGCTGCATGACTTATAATAATGTGTTGTAAGCCGATCTCTGTTTAAGGTGTTGGTAATTTTTTCCCTTGGAAAAACAGAAAATATTAATGTAAATAACATTCTAGCAGTAAGAGACAAAAAGCAGCTATTTGATACAACTGAGGAAGCATATGCTTGCTTTGAAGCAGGAGTTTTACTGCCAATTTACTTAGCTACATTTAGTTGGTGAAAGTACAAATAGTACCAAGCAATAAAGTGATAATTATTATTAATAGGGGAGACCAGTGTTGGTTTGCATGAAGAGCTAGTTGACACACAGCTTGTATTTCCTACCACCGTGGAGTTGGAGTGCTGTCATTGTGCTTGTGGGGAGTGTATGTAAGGGTGCATCACCTCCATAACTTCAGTATAATTGGAAGTATTGGAAAGGAGGTGTGGCGTTTGCTGTGTTATTCAGTGATTTGGTATTTAACTAATTTGTAAATGAAAATGATAATCTTATTTTATTACATTGAGTAATTACTAAATAATTTTTCTCTTGGCTAAAGATTTGTCAAGTTGCTAAAGAACTCCAAGTTAACATTGTGTTAAAGTGTTGTCTGTAAGTTGTGTAAGTGTCACTAAATAACAGTTCATACAACAGATTCTATACAACTATTGATTATGATGGAAATAGTTATCTTCAGCAAAATGATCATTAAAACCACTAAATATCAGCCACGCCCACCACTGACGTATGTTACCTGAAACAATATTCTTCGCAACTCATGCGTAATTAATTTCAGCTCCATACATCAGCAAGAAAAGTTTGTTATATGGACCGTGCTATGTGCACTGTTTTTTAAAGAACCAATCTGATTCGAATTATTTTCATTAAAATGAGTTTGAGGCCACCGGTGCACATTTATTTTTACACATTCTTATTACCTTCGGCATTTATGTCTGCAGAGTTGCGTAATTTGAATTTGCTGCTGAGATAACGGTTAAGATGGCAGCAGACAATTGATAGAGACTTTCTATTCTTAGAGCAAATAGGATAAGTACTTGAAATGCTTATTAAACTTTACTTTCGTATTGTGCACTATTTAGACTAATTCTCATCAACCAAACCTTTGATTTTTCCTAAGGAAAACAGATAAAAACATGATACAAATCGCTATCATCAATGGCTGCGCTCCTTGCAGCGGAAAGAAATAATTAACACATATAATGCTTATTGAGAGATGAATTAAAGTTACAAATAATTATTCACTTACATTTATAATAATAATGCACTCTATTCTCAAGTAATAAATAACAAATAATTACAATTTCTTAACAGACCTCAGTTTGATATGCGTCTTGCGTCCGCAACTTACAAAAGCCAACCAACAAAAGGTAAAAACAAAAGAAGACAAATGCAGATCATCAAAGGAATTTACAATTATCATTGTCTTTGTATGATACACATCGATACGACCAATTACATCATTGTTGTTGTTGTGGACTTCAGTCCTGAGACTGGTTTGATGCAGCTCTCCATGCTACTCTATCCTGTGCAAGCTTCTTCATCTTCCAGTACCTACTGCAGCCTACATCCTTCTGAATCTGCTTAGTGTATTCATCTCTTGGTCTCCCTCTACAATTTTTACCCTCCACGTGGCCGTCCAATAATAAATTGGTGAGCCCTCAATGTCTCAGAACATGTCCTACCAACCGATCCCTTCTTCTAGTCAAGTTGTGCCACAAGCTCCTCTTCTCCCCAATTCTATCCAATACCTCCTCATTAGTTATGTGATCTACCCATCTAATCTTCAGCATTCTTCTGTAGAACCACATTTTAAAAGCTTCTATTCTCTTCTTGTCTAAGCTATTTATCATCCACGTTTCACTTCCATACATGGCTACACTCCATACAAATACTTTCAGAAATGACTTCCTGACATTTAAATCTATATTCGATGTTAACAAATTTTTCTTCTTCAGAAACGCTTTCCTTGCCATTGCCAGTCTACATTTTATATCCTCTCTACTTCGCCCATCATCAGTTATTTTGCTCCCCAAATAGCAAAACTCCTTTACTACTTGTGTCTCATTTCCTAATCTAATTCCCTCAGCATTACAAGACTTAATTCGACTACATTCCATTATCCTCGTTTTGCTTTTGTTGATGTTCATCTTATACCCTCCTTTCAAGCACTGTCCATTCTGTTCAACTGCTCTTCCAAGTCCTTTGCTGTCTCTGACAGAATTACAATGTCATCGGTGAACCTCAAAGTTTTTATTTCTTCTCCATGGATTTTAATACCTAATCCGAACTTTTCTTTTGTTTCCTTTATTGCTTGCTCAATATACAGATTGAAGAACATCGGGGAGAGGCTACAACCCTGTCTCACTCCCTTCCCAACTACTGCTTCCCTTTCATACCCATCGACTCTTATAACTGCCATCTGCTTTCTGTACAAATTGTAAATAGCCTTTCGCTCCCTGTATTTTACCCCTGCCACCTTCAGAATTTGAAAGAGAGTATTCCAATCAACATTGTCAGAAGCTTTCTCTAAGTCTACAAATGCTAGAAACGTAGGTTTGCCTTTCCTTATTCTTTCTGCTAAGATAAGTCGTAGGGTCAGTATTGCCTCATGTGTTCCAACATTTCTACGGAATCCAAACTGATCTTCCTCGAGGTCAGCTTCTACCTGTTTTTCCATTCGTCTGTAAAGAATTCGCGTTAGTATTTTGCAGCTGTGACTTATTAAACTGATAGTTTGGTAATTTTCACATCTGTCAACACCTGCTTTCTTTGGGATTGGGATTATTATATTCTTCTTGATGTCTGAGGGTGTTTCGCCTGTCTCATACATCTTGCTCACCAGATGGTAGAGTTTTGTCAGGACTGGCTCTCCCAAGGCTGTCAGTAGTTCTAATGGAATGTTGTCTACTCCGGGGGCCTTGTTTCGACTCAGGTCTTTCAGTGCTCTGTCAAACTCTTCATGCGGTATCCTATCTCCCATTTCATCTTCATCTACATCCTCTTCCATTTCCATAATATTGTCCTCAAGTACATCACCCTTATATAGACCCTCTATATACTCCTTCCACCTTTCTGCTTTCCCTTTGCTTAGAACAGGGTTTCCATCAAAGCTCTTGATATTTATGCTAGTAGTTCGCCTTTCACCAAAGGTCTCTTTAATTTTCTTGTAGGCAGTATCTACATTACCCCTAGTGAGATAAGCCTCTACATCCTTACATCTGTCCTCTAGCCATCCCTGCTTAGCCATTTTGCACTTCCTGTCGATATCATTTTGAGACGATTGTATTCCTTTTTGCCTGCTTCATTTACTGCCTTTTTATATTTTCTCCTTTCATGAATTAAATTCAATATTTCTTCTGTTACTAAAGGGTTTCTACTAGCCCTCGTCTTTTTACCTATATGATGCTCTGCTGCCTTCACTATTTCGTCCCTCAAAGCCACCCATTCTTCTTCTACTGTATTTCTTTCCCCCATTCCTGTCAAATGTTCCCTTATGCTCTCCCTGAAACTCTGTACAATCTCTGGTTCTTTCAGTTTATCCAGGTCCCATTTCCTTAAATACCCACCTTTTTGCAGTTTCTTCAGTTTTAATGTACAGTTCATAACCAATAGATTGTGGTCAGAGTCCACATCTGTCCCTGGAAAAGTCTTACAATTTAAAACCTGGTTCCTAAATCTCTGTCTTATCTTTACATAATCTATCTGATACCTTTTAGTATCTCCAGGGTTCTTCCATGTATACAACCTTCTTTCATGATTCTTAAACCAAGTGTTAGCTATGATTAAGTTATGCTCTGCGCAAAATTCTACCAGGCGGCTTCCTCTTTCATTTCTTAGCCCCAATCCATATTCACCTACTATGTTTCCTTCTCTCCCTTTTCCTACTCTTGAATTCTAGTCACCCATTACTATTAAATTTTCGTCTCCCTTCACTACCTGAATAATTTCTTTTATCTCATCATACATTTCATCAATTTCTTCGTCATCTGCAGAGCTAGTTGGCATATAAACATGTACTACTGTAGTAGGCATGGGCTTCGTGTCTATCTTGGCCACAATAATGCGTTCACTATGCTGTTTGTAGTAGCTTACCCGTGCTCCTTTTTTTTTTATTCATTATTAAACCTACTCCTGCATTACCCCTATTTTATTTTGTGTTTATAACCCCGTATTCACGTGACCAAAAGCCTTGTTCCTCCTGCCAGCGAACTTCACTAATTCCCACTATACCTAACTTTAACCTATCCATTTCCCTTTTTAAATTTTCTAACCTACCTGCCCGATTAAGGCATCTGACATTCCACGCTCCGCTCCGTAGAACACCAGTTTTCTTTCTCCTGATAACAACGTCTTCTTGAGTAGTCCCCGCCCGGAGATCCAAATGGGGGACTATTTTACCTCCGGAATATTTTACCCAAGAGGACACCATCATCGTTTAAACATACAGTAAAGCTGCATGGCCTCGGGAAAAATTACGGCTGTAGTTTCCCCTTGCTTTCAGCTGTTTGCAGTACCAGAACAGCAAGGCCATTTTGGGTATTGTTACAAGGCCAGATCAGTCAATCATCCATTCTGTTGCCCCTGCAACTTCTGAAAAGGCTGCTGCCCCTCTTCAGGAACCACACGTTTGTCTGGCCTCTCAACAGATACCCCTCCGTTGTGGTTGCACCTACGGTATGGCTATCTGTATCGTTGAGGCATGCAAGCCTCCCCACCAACAGCAAGGTCCTTGGTCCATGGGGGGGAATTACATCATAAAATATTATATAAATAATTAACATTTATTTCACTGTTTTTTTATATGTTGGGTAGATAATGTTTATAACTGTTAGAGGCATAATTTCCTCTCATCGCACTGTAGCTAAAATTTATCTCGTGGATGTTACAGAAGACTCCTGTTTCATCATTTTTCTGACTTGTGAGTAAATTTTTTTTTGTCTACTGGTGAACTGGTAGATTGAATTGAGGCACACTGAGAGCAGTTTTCAAAAGAGTGATTAACCATAGTTGCAAGCGTCATTTGTTGTTGATTTTTGGGATTGTGTGGAATCCATTTCATTTCTGATATTGCTGTGGAGCTAGCATAGTTAGGTATTGGGCCACCTGGCATACCTATGACAACTCACACCGCACCTATGCCAACTAACCCCTCCATTATTGTTCATTAAAAAAGAACTAGTTTCCGTAAAAATTGAATAAAAACTCATCACCCCAAAGAAACTCACTCTTTCCTCACAGCTGAGCCATCACAGCAATATAACTATCACTGAAAAAGAAGGTTTACTGCTATTCTAACAGATAGTCCTATCAAAGATGGATTCATCAAAGATGCCGAAAGGGCCAATAAGAAGAAGGTGCCATGTACATACAACAAGGGTGACTTGGATAAGGTTGGCAAGTAGAAGAAGAAAAAACTTCCCAGAAACCATTGATTTGAGTCTTCTTCTACAGATTATGATGACAACATGTCAGACATTAGCTGTGACAGAAGTGACAACAGCTTGGCCTTACTTAATGCTCCAGCAATCACGGTGGCATATAGAGTGTTCCAAATGTAGATTAAGTTTAATTTTTGCAATTTCAGATTCTTTTGTTGTGTCTGGGCAAGCAGTTGTTCCTTCATTGTTTCTTTGGCTATTATACTGATAGGTTGCATCTATTGTCCAATGCCTGTAGTGTATCTATGAAAAGATTAATTGTTTGTGTGTCATGTTTGACGTACAAAACACCCTGCATGTCTGGTTATGTATGTAAAATTTCTTCTGTTTTGTTGTCCTACATTCTCTATAGCTACTGTCTTGCATTCAGTTTTGTGTGCAAGTAGTCTATAAAGTATAAAAATGTGTTTCCTGTTGTGCTTGTATACATACATCATGACTGAAAAACATTATAGCTATTGAACACAAATTCTGATGCTGAAATAGAGTACTCAGATGGCCATGATGAAAGTTTTGATGAAGATGATAAAGCCATTGTTAGCTGCAAACAGGCAGAAGATGTGCTTGGTCAGTACTGCTCATTTTAGTGATAAACTCACACTGCAGTGTTCTTCTTTGGCACTCCTGTGCAGAAATTGGGAAAGAAACAGCTATTCAATTCACATGTTTATACGTATGTAAAAGTTCACTTTGAAATTTTCCTTTGTGTGAGACCACATGTACAACATCCATGTGCCAATTTGAAATTCCGGATTCGTATATTTTACTGTTCACATGGCTTCTGCATAATTTCTCATTGATTGTATCAATACCTTTGTGTACTGTGATAGACTGTGAAATTTTGAACATTTGTAAGTGCTGCAGCAACACATACTGTTATTGTCAATTGTAGGCTTAAGCATATTTGTGCTCTTTCAAGATGGTTGAGAACAGTAGACCTTTCCTCATTAAAAATAATCATTCTCTAATTTCATTGTATCATTACAAGAGAAATAAATGACTTTTGAATATAAATGCTTACAGAACTATACTTTTGTTAGTTACCAATATGAATGTTTTGGGTATGTGACTTATTTCATAGAAAATTGGCGTTTGTGGTTCACAGCTACTGTCAAAGAATTTCTCTGTATATCATCACAAATAAACATGCAGTTTTGAGAAATTTCAGAAGCTGTCATACTCCAGTGAACAATCTAATTTTTAGTAAATCAGCATTTGTGATTTAATTACTATAGCAAAGAAGAGTATATATTATATACATTTATCATAAATTAAATCTATTTTGAGTTTGCTAATACCAGTAATTAACCTCTAAAAGTTTTAAGAACTTAGAAATTTTTACCACAGGTTTTTCTGTTGCCATAGTAGAAGTCTCATTCTGAGTATTCCCTATAAGGAATTAGCAGCTTTGTAGCTCAAGAGATTAAAAGAAATACATTGCACCAGCTAAAATACAGCCCATCTGTGAATGCTGTTCTTGAACACAGAATGAGTTTTTTGATGTTTGTAAGCAACTGAAAATCACCCTGACTACTGTCAAATGATTGACAGCTGCTGTGAGTTACTGTGTTGGAAGAGCTCCCGAGAAGCATGTACCTGTGGTACTGGTACCATGGGTATCTCAAGTACTATCCACTCCAATGGATCCTGTCTCCTCTGCAAAAAGTATTGGATCTGTCATTACTTGTCCACTTGACTGTGAGTGACATTTCAGTGGAGGATGGGGACCAGGAAGGACTCAAGGTGTTGTACCAGACCTCTAACCAACAAGTCTGGAGTGATGTCTTCCGCTGAAACTGAAACTGTTTTGGGGAAACCTGTTTTGTCCAGTGGCAAGAGGAGGCAAATACAAAAGGTTGGGAGGCTGTTGATCATTAGCAGTTCAAAGGTATGGTGAATGATGGTGCCCCTTAGGGAAATAACAGAAAGGGTCAGGAAAGGACACGTGGTGCACTCAGTGCATATATCTGGAGGCCTCATTCAACATTTTGAAGAGGCTGTTCTGGCAGCCATTGAAGGAATAGGGTGCAACCAACTGCAGGTTGTGATGCACATTGGAACAAATGATGCCTGATGTGTGAGCTTCAAGGTCATACTTGGATCATTCCAGCAACTGGCAGAGAAGGTTGAGAAGACCAGCGTTGTGCATGGAGTTTCATTGAAGCTCACAATTTTCAATATTGTTCCCAGAACTGATCATGGCCCTTTGGTCTAAGTCGAGTGGGTGGACTGAACCAGAGGCTTTGAAGGTTTTGTTTCAAGTTACACTGCAACTTCCTGAACTTGCACCACAAGATTGAAAACTGAAAGGTCTTCCTAAATACATCAGATGTGTACTACACATCAGAGGCTGTAAATGAGGTAGCTGACAGTGTGTGGATGGCACAAAAGGGTTTCTTAGGTTAGATGACACTCCATCCAATTCAGATAATGATAATTGTAGGAAATCCAGCAGTATCAGTGTAAGCTCAGAAGAAATACCTCCAACAGGTGAGAGTATTAAAATCTTAGTGGTTAACTGCTGAAGCATCTGTAATAAAGTATCAGAGTTTGAAGCACTCCTGAAAGCAGTGAAGCTCACATAGTACTAGGTAAAATAAGCTGGTCGAAACATGACATTACTAGCAGTGAAATTTTTAGAGAAAATTTAAGCGTACAATAAAATTATAGCCAAATGGGAAATGGAAATCGAAGCTGCATGTGAGATTGTTTGGACAAGACTCAGTATGAGGTGCAGGCATAAAATGATAATTGGATCCTTCTGATGCAGAACAGATAGGTTGGGATCCCACTCCCGATGGAAATATACTGCATCTAACAGCAACAAATAGATCTGACCTCTTTGAGGCTGTCCACATCGAAACTGGTATCAGTGACCATGAAGTGGTTGTGGCAACAATGATTACCAAAGTACAAAGGACAACTAAACCAAGGAGAAAGATACATGTGTTCAGTGAACTAGACAAAAAAATCAGTAGTGTCACATCTCAATGAAGAACTTGAAACTTTCAGCATAGGGCAGGAGCATGTAGAGAAGCTATGGCTCAAGTTTAAAAGAATAATTGACCATGCACTGGATAGGGATTGACCATACTCAGAACAACAGTTCATAATGAGGGAAGCCTCCATGATACGCAGTCACTGAAAAGAAACTTCTAAAGAAGCAGAGACTACTGCATAACAGGTGTAAAACAAAATGTAGGATTATAGACAGAGAAATGATGAATGAAATGTATTTGGCTTGCAAGAGAGTAATGTGTGAGGATATCAGTGACTCCTCTAGCAGAATATTGTCAAATGATCTTTCACAAAATGCAAAGAAATTTTGGTCATATGTAAAGGCTTTTAGTGGCACCTAAGTTAGTCTCTGATCCCTAGCAAATGTGGACAGGAACTGAAATTGATGATAGCAAAGCAAAATCTGAAATGCTTAACTCCATTTTCAAGTGTACCTCTTCTAAGGAAAACCCAGGAAAGTTGCACCAATTTCATCCTTGTTCCTCTAAAAAGGTGTGCAAAATAAGTATTAGTGTCGGCAGTGTTGAAAAACAGCTGAAATCACTAAAAGTGTGCAAAGCTCCAGGGTCCAACGGAATTTCTATCAAATTCTATACTGAATATGCAGCTGAGTTACACCCTTTTCTGACTATAATCTATCATAGATCCCTCTAATAAAAAACTGTGTCCAGTTATTGGAACAGAGTACAGGTCACACCTGTCTACAAGGAGGGTAGTAGAACTGATTCACAAAACCAGCATCCAATATCTTTGACATAATTTTATTGTAGACTTTTAGCACATATTCTGAGCTCAAACATATTGAGATATATTGAGCAGAATGACCTCCTCCTTACCAATTAACATGGATTTCGAAAACATCTATCACGTGAAATCCAACTCGTACTTTTCTCACATGACATACTGAAAGCTTTGGATCAAGGCAGTCAGGTAGATGTGGTTTTCTTGATTTCCAAAAAACATTTGACTCAGTACCACACCTACATTTATTGTCAAAAGTTCAGTCATTTGAGATATCAATTAAAATTTGTCATTGGACTGAGGACGTTTTGGTAGGGAGGATGCAGCAAGTTATCTTGGATGAAGAGTCATTATCAGATGTAGAAGTAACTTCAGGTGTAACCCAGGGAAGTGTATTGGGACCCTTGCTGTTCACGTTGTACATTAATCACCTCGCAGAAAATATTAATAGTAATCTCAGACGTTTTGTGGATGATGCAGCTATCTGTAATGAAGTACTATCTGAAAGAAACTGCATAAATATTCAGTCATATCTTGATAAGTTTTTAAATTGGTGCTGAGATTGGCAACTTATTTTAAATGTTTAGAAATGTAAAATTGTGCACTTCACAAAATGAAAAAAATGTAGAATGCTATGATTATAATATCAATGAGTTACTGTTGGAACTGGCTAACTCATACAAATTATTGGGTGTAACACTTTGTAGGAATATGAAATGGGATGTTCACATAGGCTCAGTTGTTGATGAAGCAGGGGATAGACTTTAGGTTATTGGTAGATACTGGGGAAGTGCAATCAGTCTACAAAGGAGATTGCTTACAGATCACTCATGGAACTGGTTTTAAAATACTGCTCATGTGTGTGAGGCTTGTACCAAATGGGAGGAGGGGATATTGAACATATGCAGAGAAGGGCAGTATGAATTGTCACAGGTTTGTTTGATATTTGGGAAAGTGTCACAGAGATACTGAAGAAACTGAACTGGCAGACTCTTGAAGATAGGCTTAAACTATCCCAAGAAATTCTACTAACAAAGTGGTGATTCTGGGAATATACTACAATCTCCTACAAATTGCTCACGTAGGGGTCATGAGGATAAGACTAGAATAATTACATCATGCACAGAGGCATTCAGACAGTCATTCTTCCTGTGCTCCATATGTGAATGGAATGGGAAGAAACCCTAATGAAAGGTACAGTGGGACCTACTCTCTGCCATGCACTTCATAGTGATTTGCAGAGTACAGATGTAATTGTAGATAGATGTGAGTATATAGTGAGCATGGTTCGCAAAGCAAGCGGGAATACAATACTGAAAATGATTGTAGTGAAGGTATAGTGAGCTTGTAAATGAGATTTATTTCATATGAGCAAATGTTAGAAAAACCTGAAATGTCAGTAAAAGCAAAACAAAACAAAAAAGATCACAAAACGATTTTATTGTAATAAAGTTAGAAATTATGAATATTAACAAAAGAAACCATCAAATTTAAATAATAAAACAAAAATGCTTTATGTCATAAAGTTAGCAGACTTTTATATGTTATGGACCCCTATACATAATTCTACAAGAATCATGCCATTTGTTGTAAAGAAATTGTCAACTGAATAACCAGAAATAATAATAAAATACAAATAAAAGAGGTATTCCATAAATACTGCTCCACACAAACAATGTATATGAGATAGGTTGGTATGGGGTACAAAGAATGCACTCACCGATACAAGGGTCAATGATAATTCAGAGGCTGAAGAAACTCTCTATGGCAAAGAGCTTTCATCCTCAGCCTGCTGCCTTGATGTCAAGGGTTCTAATTTGACAGTTCCAATAAGTCCTGGAGAACTTCAAAATGATGCCAACAGGACACATTGAACAAGACTGACAATGAATCCTCCCCAGTCTCAAAGGCCTCATGATCACCATGAATTTCACCACACTGGACTCAGATTCGGGTGGATGATGGTTCATATCCACGTGCTCCCATCCAGATTCACATTTTCTGTGATTTTCCTAAGTCACTCAGGCAAATGTTGGGACAGTTCATTTGAAAGGCCTTAAAACATACCGAGCTTGTGTTCAATCTGTAGTGACTTCCATGTCAATAGGATATGAAACCCTAATCTTCCTTCCTTTCACCTTACTGGGAAGACTTTTGAAACTAGTGGTAATGAGAGTGGAATGTCCACCATGGTCAGATTGCCAGACACGAATGATTGAGTTGGATATGACAAATGTAAAATTGTGCAGAAATTCTACCTATTGGAATAAGCAAGTGCCACGCTCCTACATTTGTAGTTGATTTGAAACATTAATAACTATAGGTAGCTATAATAATAACCACAGTTTATTCTTCTGAAGAATTTGAGGTTACAAAGCTCCAATTTTTTCATACGTACCACTCATTTTCTGTAGCAGAAGAAGCAAATGCTTCAGCAGAAGACATGCGGGCACACACTAGACATTATATGTGTAGTGAGCACTCTGGCAGCATAGACTCTCTCCCCAGCCACCCCTTTGCCATAGATGGGTTTTTCTGGGCTAAAAGTGTGGCCAAAAGCTCTTTCCCCATGGCTGGCGCTCTTCCCCATGGACACTGAGCAAGTGACTGTGGATGCCGCACACTCACTGAATGATATGTCATGTTTCATCACATGACTGAGAATTTAGTAGTTTGCCACACAGTGCTACCAGGTAGGTGTGCAACCAACCAGAATACTACATACCAGTAAGTTGACCTTTTGTGACTATGTGGTGTGGGCTTTGCAGGCTACTTGTATTGCAGGCTACTTGTATTGCAGGCTACTTGTATAGTCAGTGAGAACCAGTGACCTACCCGCAGCCCCTCTTCCTAGACAAATATCCCAGGTGCAACTCCAGAAATCACTTCTTGAATGATGCCACTTGTAATGTTAACAAGGACAGCAGCTCCCTCCCTCCCCCCCCCCCCCCTTCACCCCCCTCCAAACCTACTAAACAGTGCAGTTTGCATGCTCACATGATTGTGTTTATTAGTCCTCACATACTTTCAACAAGTCACCTACACACTTGCTTGTGAAGCACCCCAGTGCACCAATTCAAATGTGTAGCAGTGCCCGTGCTCTGACAGTTCTGTACTCAAGGCACTAATTAGGGATGCAATGGCACAGAGAAACACCAAGACCAACATACCAAACCCTTTGAGGAAGACTCTAGCTGATCACCAACTTCCCTCCAAGACACCTGATCTGCAAGCACAAAGGGCTTGGTTCCATGCTTTTATTGGACACAGTGTAGAGCTTGCAGAGAGCAGTGCTGCTTAGATGTGAGCCACCCCTCTGATACCCCAGACAGGCCGGGCCCCACTCACCTGCGACCATCCAAGGCCCATGAAGCACTATTGCGATTTTCTTCCACTGAAGCAATATTTGATGGTTCCTCCATTACCAGTGGCTCTGCAAGGGCTGAACTGATGGGTCCACCACTCAAGCCTGAAGTCACCACAGAGGTGGATGATATCATATCAAATACACTACAGTTCAAATGTTTTGGCACACTGAAAGGCCATTTGATATCGCAGTTAGTGTCATCTGAGATGCAGTGCATACATGCACTATGTTCAACCAAAGAATGCAATGACATGCAACCCTTGCAGCTTCTCCAACACATCCGTGGCATTGCCAAGCCCAGTATAATGCCAATATAATTCCTGAACTGGCTCATGCACCTATCCACCACAATACACATGGCCCTGGCTGTGCATGATTACACAAACATTGATGCAGCAGCTGTTTTAGTGGATAGAATTTTCAACATGCTTGACCCCTCATTGACTACTGCTACCACCAGCCCTTAGCTTTGACACGCACCCATATTCACCAACTGTCACCAGTGCTGCAATAGTTATTCATAGGGTTGTCTGAACATAATCCAGCACTCCCAGCCCCCACACCTCATGACCTCCGTACAGAAATGGCTCAGTGAATGATAGACATGATCAGTGAGATGGTAAAACTCACTGCTGCACTGGAATGTGTGCACCCTTCCATCCCTGTGCTGGACTCAATTCAGCAATGTGACACCCCTGAATACTGTGTGCATGGTGCACATGACCTTTGTGAAATCTACACCCCTGACAGTCACCTGCTCGATAGCTGCCAGTGCTCATACTCACACAGGCGCAGCACCCCTGGCCAGTTGGTGACTACCAGGGATCTCTGCTAGTATCACAAGTGCTTTGGCAGCAATACCACAAATTGTCAAGTATTTGCAATGATGAGCAGTAGGTACGCCTGCTTGCTCTGCAGTCTCACAGCACCTATTTATACAAGATTGTCACAACCTTTCACTCCCTGTGGCATACCTAGTTGATACCGAATCTGACCTATCCATTTTTCCCCACAAGCTGTTACCCTCTTCTGTCTGCCATCCACCTTCTTCCCTACTCCTCACTGCCGCTAATGGTTCAATCATCACCACTTGCTGCTCGCACACCCCATCCATTGACCTAGGCCTCGATTGAGATTTCCCATGGATTTTCACCATTACCAACATCATGGATCCTATCCTTTGCACCAATTTCATTTCCCACTGTGGCCTGCTCCTTAACCTGGCAAATCACCGCATCATGTATGGTACATCCCACCTCCACATCCCCTGCCAACTCTGCTTAGCCATCCACTTCGCAGTCGAGCAGCTATCCTACTCTGGCCCTTTCGTTGATTTTGCAGAATTTGCCCATCCTTCCAGCACCCCTGGGAGGTGAACCATGACACGGTGAACTAAATGGCTACAACGGCAGGCCCTCTGGTTTCCTACTGAGCCCGCAGCCTCCCACCAGGCAAACAAAGGGCCACTCAGGCTGAGACTGAGTCAGCGATCACCACCATTGTGCTCTGCCCCTCCAAAAGCCTGTGGGCTACACCCATGCACGTGGTCCCCCAAAAAGAGGGGACTTGGCACTGTTTCAGCAACTGTCAGGTGCTAAACATGAAGACAATCCTTGACCATTATGCTGTGATCTTCGTGTGAAGCTACAGCAATGACCTCTCGAGCAAAATGGTCTTCAGCAAGGTGATTGCACAAAAACATTCAAACAAATCACAGTCACCTCAGACAACTTTGAGAAAACAGCAATTATCGTGCCTTTCAGCCTCTACGAGAGCGTTTTTATGCCATTCGGGCTCCACAGCACCACCCAAATCTGACAGCACTTTCTAGACAATGTTCTCAGTGGCACCTTGGGATGCTTTGCATACCTGGAAGATATCTTCATCTACTTTTGCAACCTCACAGAGCACCACTGACACCTCCAGGAGTTATTCTTCCACCTCCAGAAGACAGGGGTTATAATTAACCTGGTGAAGTGCATTTTTTGGTACTCTAGAGATTGAATTTCTGGGACACACTGTTTCTGCCACAGGCTCCCAACTGCTTGCCAAGAAGATCCAGACAATAACCAACTTCCCATACCCACAACCTTCAAGGAACACCACTGGTTCTTTGGCGTGGGAAACTTTTTCAGATACTACCTTAGAAACACCTACAGGAGTCCCTCACGGCTGCACTCCAAGGTGACTACACAAAAAGAAAATGTTCATGCCTTGGTGTGTCCAAATGATGGACAGTTTTTAGGAAATGAAGCGTGACCTAGCCGATGCTGCCCTTCTGACCCATCCCCAGCCTACCACTCCACTTGCAGTTGTCACTGACACTGGCCAGTCTGCCTTAGGTGCCATCCCCCAGCAATGCATTGGGGATACCTGGCAGCCAATGGCCCTGTTTTATTTTCAGTGAAGTGGACCAAGCCACAGTGAAAATGAGCTGCATGGGATTGTGATATCCTTGTAGTTTACGAGTCAATCAAATACTTCTAGCCCTCAGTTGCAGGACACCCCATCAAGGTCTTCATTGACCACCAACTCTCAGGACAGGGTTTTGTCAGAAGGAAGGCACCCAGATATCCCTCAGACAGTACCGTTAGCCTCAGCCACTCCTGCATCCTTACACTTGCTGAGTGATACATAGTGTTTAATTGCATGATGGAGAACTTAATAGCTTGTGGCACAGTGCTGCCAGATAGGTGTATGAACAACCAGAAGACTATGTACCATTAAGTCGACCTTGTGTGACTATACAGTGTGAGCATTACAGGCTTCTTGTACAATCAGTGAAAACCAATGATGCTACCCATCTTAAATATAGTCAGACATGTGCAACCTTACTTCCTAGATAGTTACCGCAGATGCAACTACAGGAATTGCTTCTCAAATACCACCACATTAACATTATTAAGGACAGCAATCCAACCCTCACAAGACCTACTAAGCAGTGTAGTTTGTGTGCTCATATGAGTGCGTTCAAGTCTTCACATACTTTCAAGTAACCTACCCACTTGCATGTGACCTATGTACATGTGAAATTACATCAATGTTTTAACTCTTTCATGTGAACTTATAGTTAGACTCATTCACTATATAGTGTAGTTATGGTGGAACATTGTACCCTTTTCATTTGTATAAATATAAATTTACGTAGATGTGACCCATGTAAAATGCTGGGAGTGAAATATTGTATGTAGTGGATTCAGCATGTAGATTCAAGTTATGGAAAAAAGTCTCATCTGATGCATCTTTCCTGTTATATGCCCTGCAAGAGCGAACTTATAACTGTACCTTCATTTAGGCTCTTTAATGGTGTTTTGTTTTGTGCCAGGACATGGCAGCATGACCATTGTATATGTGTCCTCTTCTGCATTTTGTATAATCTCTTTCTGACACCAGGGGGGGTATGCCTGTATGTTAATTCATCTATCTATCTCTTGTAGTAGATATATCTTGTTCGGTAAGTATGGTTTCCATGTCAATGCATTTATATTGGTTTCCTCCTTCCCTAGCACATGCTCACCTTTCAGTCAATGTGTTTGATGACATTTCTAGCCACACTAGTGAGTAGAAAAACAATTCCTACAAGTTCACTGTTTGTTCATACATTCAAGTACATATTGTTTATACATTTGAGCAAAATTTATTTCCTCTCGAGGAATTTATAGTTTGAACAGTTTATAGTTTGAATGGGAAGTAACTCCAAGGTTCGATAAAATAAAAAAAAAAAAAGGTTTTTCTTTGAAGATCACTATTTTCTGCCTAAGTATCCCTTTGTATATCAGCTTTTGCCAACTTGTACTTAGGGGTATGCCAGTTAATCTTGCATGTGGGGTTATTTGGAGCAGTTGCAAGCTTTTAGGGGAAGTATTTTTGGGGTTACCTAAACACGTGTTTCACTAATGGTTTCTACATGTTTTTATAGTTAAAAAGTTAAACTATCTGCTGAATTTGCCCGAATCTGCCCAAGTATTGCACAAAACAGGAGAAAAACTGAATACCCAAATCTATGCCATCTAGCACCAGTCTTCCCTACAGAATACTGATGAAGTTTCTGAGACTTCCTTCTCTTTTGTTACTGTATACCTTGACTCATTCCATGTCCTGAAAGTTCTGCCACTTGATGCAATCTATGAAACAGAATGAATTAATGCATTTACTTGTTTTGTAAACAGGAATGCCCTGTGCTTCTTCCTGGACATGCTTGACATGAGAGATTCTCTGTCAATATGAGCTAGGAAAGAGAGAAATTTCACAGCATTAAGAGATGCAGCAGGACCTGGTGCCTTATATCTTTGAGCTGTCTGGTTTTTCTTTTCAAAACCAGATGTGTTTATTTCAATATCACTCATTTTTACTATGTGCAGCAATCAAACATAGTATTGTTCTCATGTGTAAATACTTTTTAAAATGCTGAATATAATATTTTGGCTTTTGTCTGATGTCATCAGTTTCAGCACCAGTACTAATCCATGGGAGACAGGAGAGAAGCTTTGGATCAGAGATTTCTGGAATTTTCTGATAGTCCTTTTGCTTTGATCCAAAGTGGAAATTATTGTAGGCTTCATGCATATGCCTTTTTATGGGTGCATGACTTTCCATTAAACTTTCTCAATCAGTTTCCTTACTTTATCTTTTTTAGCAACAGCAGTCCTCATTTTCCCAACATTCTCTGAATAGTGCCATTAAACCATAGTGGATTTCTGCTGTCTTTTATTATATTACTTGGGTACAAATTTATCTATAGTCACATTTAAGATGTGTTTGAGCTCGTCATTTTCATGATCCTCTCCTGTGAATCAAACAAATCTGTGAGCACTTGTGCTGCCCTTCTTTGTATATGGTCAGTAGCCCCTGTTACTTCTATTTGGTATGGGTTCCAAGTACTTGAGTGTATTCTAAGATGAGATGCACAAGTGATATGTAAGTAGTCTCTTTTGTAGACTGACTGCTTTTTTCCTGTATCCTGCCAATGAACTAAAGTCTTGTCACCTGCTTCACCTACAACTGAACCTATGTGATTATTCAATTTCATATATTTACAAGTTGTTACACTTAGGTATTTGTATGATGTGACTGATTCTAATTGCAAATCATTGATATTGTAGTCACGGGATACTATGTTTTGTGCAATGAATAATTTTACATTTCTATACATTTACGGCATGTTAACAACCTTCATATTGCTTTGAAATATTACCTCATTGAATATTTCTGCAGTTTTTTCAGACAATTCTTCATCATAGATAATTGCATCATTCATGTAAAGTCTGAGTTTGCTATTAATATTGTCTGTGAATTCATTAATACAGTGCATGAATAATGAGGATCTGAATACATTTCTCTGGGACATGCCTGAAGTTAATTCTATTTTTGTTAATCACTCTCCATCCAAGATAACATGCTGCACTCTGCCTATCAAGGAACAATCAATCAACTCACAAATTTTGTTTGATGGTACCCCACACAAAATACACTCGTTAATAAACATTGGTATTGTACTGAGTCAACTGCTTTTAGGAAGTAAAGAAATACTAGATCTACCTGACAGCCTTAATCCTTGGCTTTCAGGATGCCACGTGATATAAGCACAAGTTGGGTTTTGAATAAACAGTGTTTTTAGAATCCATGCTGCTTGATGTGAAGGAGGTCATTCTGTTTGAAATACTTATTATATTTGAGCTTGGAGTATGTTCTAAGATTCTGCAACATATAGACATAAATGAGACTGGATGACAGTTTTGTGGGTTGCATCTGATATATTTCTTGTAAACAGGTGTGACCTACACTTTCTTTTCAATTACTAGGCACAGTTTTCTGTCCAAGGGATCTTTGATATATTATGGTTTATATGGAAGCTAACTCGGCTGCAAATACTGTATAGCATCTGACAAGGATCCCATCGGGAGCTGGAGATTGCTTAATTATAGTGATTTTAGCAATTCTTGGTGCCACTAAACTTGCTACCTGTACCAGTCATCTTTGCAGTGTTGCAAGTAGTAAACTGGGGTAGTGCCATCATTGTCAGTTTCTGTGTCCCATGAGTGACTGGACAGTAACTTTGTCATCACTGACAGTCTTTTCATATGACCAGAATTACTTTGTGTTTTTTGAGAGATCTTTTGATAAGACTCTGCTAAATTAGTCAATGAAGACCTTGTGCACTGCCCTCTTGACATCCAAATGCATTTCATTCAGTATCTGTTTATCTATGGCCCTATTCTTTGTTTTATGCCTATTATGGAAGAGTTTCCATTTCTTTAGAAGTTTCTTTACAGCGAATATAGCGTTTACATTCTAGAAAAAGTCTTTTTGGAAAACAAATAAATCTTGACCTGTTTGCAACAAATGAGAAATGCACAAATATGACACACAACAAAGGAAAACACTCATCTGATGAGCCAAAGACTGAGCAGAATTACTTACAGTTTGCCGTGTCTGCATTTCCTCTCATAAAGTGATAGTGTGACCTCCAAACCAGATGAGAGGAAACACAGATCACAGCAAACTGTAAGTAATTACTCATTTACATAAAAAATGTGACATGAACCATTTGATAATCTAAAAATAACAAAACTGTATCGTTATAGATTCCACTGAAGATGCCTTAGAGCAAGAAAAAGGCAAAACATATCTAGAAAAAATAAATTAAATTGCAGCAAGAAAAGGCAGTTTAATTTACAAAACAAGTAGCTCTTACATACTTGTGCACTGTATCAACAATAAATTGTCACTATTTTGCTTAATGCTATTTGGGATAATGCCAGCTAAATGAAACATAATGAATTAAATGGAAGGATTCTACTTAAAAAGAAAAAAGTTGCTGCTTCCTGAGTTATATTAAATGTCTGCTACTTATCTGTTATTGGAATCTTAATGTTAACTTGATAAGTTTTGGATTTTTTGAAGAAGGTAGTTGCTTACATCAGTAACAGCAGAGGCCAGTGCTACTAATTGTCATACAGTTTTACAATGAACAGTATTACTTGTCAGGAAGTTAACAGAAACTTTCAATCCTTGACTCTAGATAATTTGCAGAGGGAGTTAACACTGAGGTATTTTTCATTTTCTTTTTGAATTGGTAGGTGTTCCAAATTTCAATAGGAGCTTGTATACAGGGTGTCAATAAATGAAGCTGTAGTTTCAAAATGCTGTAGAAAGAGAAACACAGCTCACAAATATGTCAAATCTGCAGAGCATACTCTTGACACAGTGCAAAATTTCATGGATAATAATAATAATAATAATAATAATAATAATAATAATAACAATAACAAACATTTGACCAACAAGTGGCACTGTAAGCATCAGAATATGCACATGGCTGTTCCTCAGTTTGCATCCGAAGCACCCAACATGACTATCTCTATGAGGGATCTTGCACTGCTGATAAAGCTCTTTTACAAGAATGGTGACTGTTTGCCAGAAGCACTGCAGGAGCTCCAGACTCACAAGGGTATGAAAAAAGGCATTGGTCTGATGTCTGCTAGGAGTGCGGAGAAAATGATTATGAAAATTTGAAAAGACCTTTTAAAGTGGAATGTGACAGGAGGAGGAAAGCAATGATCCTATGCCTGTTGAAGATGTGGCCACAGCATTGTAGAAGGGGCTGAGAGGTGGTGTGCAAACATGCAGTGCATAGGGAATTGCTTGAATGTTGGACATGTTTGCAAGTATGATGCATAAAATTCTATGAAACATCCTTTGAGAAGGAAAGTTGCTACCCATCATATAGTGGAGATGCTGAGTCGCAGATAGGCACAACAAAAACAGTCAGTCACATTAATGACAATCCCTAGCCATATCTACTAGCAAAAGCTGCATTTGAGTCAAGCTCCTGCAGAGACAAAAACAAGTAGAGAATTTAGAAGCACTAGATACAGTCAAAAATTAGCAGCTGGTGAATTCTAGACAGTTGCACATAAAAATTTAAGTAAACACAATTAAAAAATTTTATATTGTGACTGCTGCAAGTGATGCTATTGATAACTTGACTTTGTTTGTTGAGACATGGTACCCTACTGATCTGACACATTCACATTATAATGAATGAACTGGAGTACTGTGTCACAAAAAATTCTTTGCTTTGGATGTTTTATTACCAGCTATTATTAATGAAGATTTGAAAGGAACCTGATCCTTCATTTTAATCAGTTTATAAATGGATGGCTCAGAAAACATGTCTGCACTTTTGTTGACATAAATTATCTGAAGGAGATCCCAAAGCTGCAATCACCAACAATAATGTTAAGACATTGGCCAATACATAATTGAGTAATGCACAAGTGAAGGTGCATGAAACAGCTGAATAATAGACATATCAACCAAATTTGTACCATATATCTGAATGACCAAAGAATTAACTATGGGAGAGACTTGTACAAGATGGGTGCACCATTTGTTGAATGCTTACTGAAAACAAAAGTGGGAATAGATTAAACAGCATTATTTGGCCCATTTTAAAAAGAATCCTGCTGAATTTATGCATTTATTTTTCACTGTGGATGAGATATGGATACATCACTTTCACTCGACAAATGTAATAGCAATCAAAGCAATGTATAGATATCAACGGGCCTGCACCAAAAAGACAAAGTCCATTTCAGCTGTCAGACAGGATTCCTATGATACAGAATGGATTTTTCATTAGATAAAAGAACAACTTGCTGATGCTATAGACAAAACAAAAAAATGCAAAGAAATAGGCCTGGATTGCGAAAGGATAAAAAGAATCTCTTTCATGAAGACATGGTATAAGTTTGTCAGTGGGATAACTCTACTGATTGTTGGAGCACCTATCATATTCACTAGACATGATATTCTCTGCTTTCTGTCTGTTCTGAAATCCAACAAAATTTATGACTGGAATATTATGAGTACATGGAAGAGATAATCTGGCAAAAATACATCATTCTGTAGTTTTTGCCTTAAATACAATCACATCACATACATATAAGAATGCCATCAGAGCTTCTTACTTTCAATATTTCTAAGTGCTGTTGTTTTACAGCATTATATTTTGGAGTAATCAGCCCCTGAAAAGAAAAATTTCGGCACTTGGAAGAGAGTTATTGACATCTCAGTATGTCTTCTTCCTAATATGTACATTAATAAGAACCTCTCACTTTTCAAAACCAATAGTGCATATCACAGCCACAATACAAGATCAAAACAAGACTTACATAGTAACCAGACAAATTTATGCAGAAAATAGTAAATTCCTCATGCAGGAAAATTTCCAATGCCCTACCTACAGACAACAAAAGTCTTGGTCTTCAAACATCAAAATTCAAGAGCAAATTGATACAATACCCATTGCAAATAATTTCATGCAATTAATGAATTTTGATATAATGGAGATGAAGAGCTGCAGACAGGAACAACAGAGACTCTCACAATTAAAGCTTTTGGCCATTAAGGCCTTCATCAACACTAGACACACACATGCACAGGCGCACGCATGCACGTGTGAGCGCGCTCGCACCACACACACACACACACACACACACACACACACACACACACACACACACACACACACACACAAATGCAACTCACACACATGACTGCAGTCTCAGGCAACAGAAACCACATTGCAAGCAACAGCACCAGTGTGCATGATGATAGTGGTGACTGGGGGGAGGGAAAAGAGGAGGCTGGTGTAGGGAATGGGAAGTATAGTATGGTGGGAGTGGCAGACACTGAAGTGCTGCAGGTCAGGAGGAGGGCAGGGGAGACGTGGGGAGGGGAGGGGGGTAGTAGTGGAAAAGGAGAAAAATGAAAAGACTGGGTGTGGTTGGGGAATGACGGCTGTGCTGTGCTGGAATGGGAACAGGGAAGGGGCTGGATGGGTGAGAACAGTGCCTAATGAAGGTTGAGACCAGGAGGATTACAGGAATGTAGGATGTAGTACAGGGAAAGTTCCCACCTGCGCATTTCAGAAAAGCTGGTGTTGGTGGGAAGGATCCATATGGCACAGCCTATGATGCAGTCACTGAAATGAAGGATATCATGTTTGGCAGCTTGTTCAGCAGCAGGGGGGTCCATTTGTTTCTTGGCCACAGTTTGTCGGTGGCCATTCATGTAGACAGACAAATTGGTTGTCATGCCTAGATAGAATGCAGCACAATGCTTGCAGCTTAGCTTGTAGACCACATGATAGGTTTCACAGGAAGCCCTGCCTTTGATGGGATAGGTGATGTTAGTGAGTGGACTGGAGTAGGTGGTGGTGGGAGGATGTTTGGGACAGGTCTTGCACGTATATCTATTACAGGGGTATGAGCCATGAAGTAAGGGATTTGGGAACAGGGGTTGTGTAAGGATGGACGAGTATATTGTGTGGGTTTGGAGGACAGTGAAATACCATTGTGGGAGGGGTGGGAAGGATAGTGGGCAGGACAGCTCTGATTTCAGGTCATGACGAGAGGCAATTGAAACACTGGTGTAGAATGTAATTCAGTTACTCCAGTACTGTGTGGTACATGCTCCTCTGTGGCCAGACGGTGGGACTTTGGGAAGTGGTGGGAGACTGGAAAGATAAGGCATGGGAGATTTCTTTCTGTACAAGGTTGGGAGGATAATTATGGTCAGTGAAGGTTTCAGTGAGACCCTCGGTATATTTGAGAGGGACTGCGCTTCACTGCAGATGTGACAACCTTGGATGGCTAGGCTGTACGGAAGGGACTTCTTGGTATGGAACAGGTGGCAGCTGTCAAAGTGAAGGTGTTGCTTGTGGTTAGTAGGTTTGATATGGATGGAGGTACTGATGGCTTTGCGGTGGAGGCCAACATCTAGGAAGGTGGCTCTTTGGATTGAGCAGGACCAGGTGAAGCAAAATGGGAGAGAAGTTGTTGAGGTTCTGGAGGAATGTGGATAAGGTGTCCTCACCTTCAATCCAGATAGCATGTCATCAGTGAATCTGAACCAGGTGAGGGGTTTAGGATTCTGGGTTTTTAGGAAGGATTCCTCTAGATGGCCCATGAATAGGGTGGCATAGGATGGTACCATGCGGGTGCTCATAGCCATAGCCTGGATTTGTTTGTTCAAAGGAGAAGTAATTTTGTGTGAGGATATAATTGGTCATGGCAACTAGGAAGGGGGTCGTTGGTTTGGAATCCATCGGGTGTTGGGAAAGGCAGTATTCAATAGCAGTAAGGCCATGGGCATTAGGAATGTTAGTGTACAGGGAGTTGGCATCAATAGTGACGAGCAGGGCACTGTGTGGTAAAGGTACAGGAACTGTGGAGAGTCAGGGGAGGAAATGGTTGGTATCTTTTGTATAGGAGGGTAGGTTCCGGGTAATAGGTTGAAGGTGTTGGTCTATGAGAGCAGATATTCTCTCAGTGGGGCCACAGTAACTGGCCACAGTCAGGAGTACTGGACTGTAGGAAGCATGTAGAAGGCAGGAGTGCAGAGAGTGGTAAAGGTGAGTAGAGAGATGGACTCTGGGGAGAGGTTCTGGGATAGGCCTAAGGATTTGAGTAGTGACTGGAAATCCTGCTGGATTACTGGAATGGGGTCACGGTGTTTGTAGGTGAAGTATCTGACAGCTGGGAAAGTCCTTCCACCTAGTAATCCTTGTGGTTCAAAACAACAGTGGTGGAGCCTTTGTCTGCAGGTAGGATTATAAGGTCGGGATCAGTTGCCTAAAGTTCTTACTGCAGATATAAGGTTAGTTTGCATGTTGAGGGATCTGGGGAATGCTGGTGAGGCAAGGTTTGAGGTTAAGAAATTCTGGTAAGTTAACAGGGGGTGGTTTGGGAGCAGTGGGGGTGGATCACAGTTAGATGAAGGAGTGAACTGAATTAGGCAATGTTCAGTATTGGTCTCTGGTTGGTCTGATTGGTAGGATGAAACCAGTCATGTGGTCTACACGCTAAGCTGCAACCACTGTGCTGCATTCTATTTAGGCATGACAACTAACAAGCTATCTGTCTGCATGAATGGCCACCAACAAACTGTGGCCAAGAAACAAGTGGACCACCCTGCTGCTGAACAAGCTGCCAAACATGATATCCTTCATTTCAATGACTGCATCACAGCCTGTGTGATATGGATCCTTCCCACCAAAACCAGCTTTTCTGAATTGCACAGGTGGGAACTTTCCCTGCATTACATCCTATGTTCCCATAACCCTCCTGGCCTCAACCTTCGTTAGTCACTGTCCACACCCGTCCAACCCCTTCCCTGTTCCCATTCCAGCACTACACAGCCATCATTCTACTACCAAACCCAGTACTTTTATTTCACTTCTTTTCTGCTACTCTCCCACCCCCATCTCCCCACCTCTCCCTTGCCTTCCATCTGACCTGCAGCACTTCAGTGTCTGCCACCCCCATCATCCTACCCCTCCCATCCCCACACCAGCCTCCTCCTTACCCCCACCCAGTTGCCACTCCCATCATGCACTGGTGCTGCTGCTAGAAGTGTGGTTTCAGTTGCCTGAGACTGCAGTCATGTGTGTGAGTTGTGTTTGCATGAGTGTGTGTGTGTGTGTGTGTGTGTGTGTGTGTATGTGTGTCTAGTGTTGATGAAGGCCTCAATGGCTGAAAGCTTTAATTGTGAGAGTCTTTTTGTTTTGCCGATCTGCGACTCAGCATCTCCACTATATGGTGAGTAGCAACTTTCCTTTTGATAATATTGTTACATTCTGTCCTGTATTTTCCATTCTTTGATTTAATTAGTGAATTTCTTACCATATGAGCAAGTGTGTGTATACTTTTATTGTATAACTGAAATGTCCTATTTAGTGCAAGCATAAATATAAATTATTTTTTGTCTCAAAAGATATATTGATTTTCAAATATTAAGATATTACTAATATAAATGTCTCATAGTGTATGTGTAAATATTAATTCTGATCTCTTGTTGTCACATTAATTGATATCAGTATTATCCATGAGTCTACCATATTGTACTCCACTGTATCCATAATTGTAAATCTTATGAACAATTCATTATCATAAACATTGTAGGTTCACAGAACTCAGAATAACACAAAACAAAATAAATAAAAATCAAGTGTAGATGATGTAGGAATTATTTCAGTTACCCTTTTAATTGTGTTGCAACTGCACCTTTCTGCTGAAGAATGGATCAAAGTTTTGTCAATATTGGAAGTGTGATATGTCAAGTGTAATTGTGCAATTGAGAAAAAAGGAAAGAAAGCAAAATAAATAAATGAATTTGTCAATTGCATGCAAAAGTATTCATTTGTATAATTATTTATATCTACCATACTTCCATTTCTATAAAACAGTTCTCTTACCAATGTAACCTGTTGCATTGAGAGTCCCTTTGTCTTCAGGGGAAAGTTGAAGCTCACATTCTGCAGATGGTAGAATGTATGAAATTGCTGATATGCTTAACTGCTGAGCTAGTGATGCCATCAGCGACACAATAAGTATCAAATAATTGTATTTCCCGAAACCTGTAAAAGAACACAATTATACCACAGGGCAAATTCCAGAAACAACGTGAGAGAGGAGCTACGAAATATTAGGTTGGTGTATAAGTTCATAGCATTTGTGTTTTGCTTGTTGCTACAGGTTTGTTTATCAATTGTCAGTTTTTATTTGTAATTTTCTTTTGTTATTTGAGTTTACATTTTGTCATTTGTAGATAGTGAGTGGAGGTGTGGACACTAGAAAACGTGGTGCCAAGTGGAGAAATCAGAACATTTCTCACATATTCTTCTGTTTGAGTTCAATACAGGGGTGACAGCAGGTAATGCAGCCAGAAGAACTGGGAGACAATGTCATTGGACAGATCATAGCACAAAAATGATTTTTCTCATTTCAAGGAGGAGTGCTTTGACATTAGTGACACTCTTCATTCAGGAGAACCTTTGGGGTTTGATGAAGACCATTTATACACATTAATCCACAATGAACCACATCAGTGTTGTTGAGAACTGGCAAATATGATGAACTGTGATCATTCCACCACTGTGCAACATTTGCATGCAATGGGAAAGATTCAAAAATTGAGTGTATGGGTACTTACTGATCTAAGCCAAATCATAAAAATCTGGAGATGGTCATAAGTGCATCCCTGCCTGCCTGTCATTAGTTGACTTGTGAACAACACCAACCAGTCCTATCCTGTCTTTACTGATGATGAGAAATGGTGTCTTTATGCTTATGTAAGGAAAAAGAAGATATGGCTGAGCCCAAACAAAGCAGCAACTCCCCATACAAAGACCTGCATGCATCCACAAAACATAATGATATGCATCTGGTGGAACAGTGATAGTGTGTTGTACTAAGAATTGCTTCCCTAAGGTATACCATCACTGCTGACATTTAACGAAAACAACAGAGGTGTCTTGCATACACAGTCCAAGGATAATGACCAGGAAGACTGCATGAGGTGATGCTACTCCATGATAATCCCTCCCTGAATTCTGCTAGGCTGACAAAAATCACTGTAAAGGTATTGGGTGGGGAAGTCATTCTGCACCCACCTTATTCACCTGACCTTGCATCCTTCGATTTACACCTTTTCTGCTCTCTATCAATCAACCTTCAAGGATTTTCCTTTCTGGATGAAAATGTGATCTGAACACGGCTTGATGAATCCTTTGCCTCAAAATCAATGATTTCTACAGCTGTGGAATCAAAAAGTTACCCCAGCATTGGCAGACTGTTGTAAACAGTGAAGGAGAATATATTATTGATGTCTGAAGTCTCTGTTATGTGTACCTGTTGTGTTTATTAAAATGCTACAAATTTATGCACCAACCTAATAGAGTCAGAGAAAATATATTGATTAAAATTTCAGTTGCAAAAGACACAGTCACATCCTTCGAGAGATATGCTGCTTACAAGTATGTAGAAACATTTTAATAAGAGATGACACAGAACATAGCTTGAAATGCAAAGAAGTATGCAGTTATGCTTATCTAAATGTTAAAAAAATAGAAATAAATCATAAAATAACTATAAGATATGTACTAAAGTTGCAGCTGGAACATAAACTTATTTCCTCTGAAATACAGTTCTTTGTTTTACCACTTAAGGACGTATTTATATTTAATGGAGGCAGCCATACCATACAGAAACAAAAAATGCTATTACATGCCATTAGCAGAAATGAATCCCTCACAACCTCATGAGTAACGACATTGTTAATATCATTATTGTTATTTTAGTGTAGGTTGGTACAGTGTTCATGGCAGCTTTTACAATATATAACTTACAGGAGGGATGGTGTAATGTAAAATTATGCCTGACAGCTTTATGGAAATGTCTGAACTTTTCTAGGAAGGTTACAGAGAGATGTTCAATACTGAATCCATTGTTACAAATTTTACCAACATTTGAAATGTGGTCACAAATCAGCTGAAGGGGAATGTCACTACATCAGTGCAGACAGTGTATGTAACACTTTGGCTACAGAAACTAGTGATTAGGAAGTTCTTGGCATATATGTAGATAAAGATCTTTAGTGGATAAACTGTATTATTTTGTATGTGGAAAAAACAGTAATATCTTTAATATCTTGTATTTCCTTAAATAGCTATCAAAGATAAGCCATAGCTAAATGCTAAGAACTGTATTCTATTGGACCATTTTTCTTTTCTTAATTATGGAATTGAATTATGGGACTCCACAGCAGAAGTATACTTAAGCAAAATATTGTTGTTAGAGAAAAGGGCAAAAAGCCACACAAAATAAGCATTAAAGAATAATTGCATGAAGTGTTTGTGCAGCATCAATACATATCAGCATATTATTTTTAAATTTTGTGGCCCAGACAAAGAAAGCTAATAAGTGTAATGAAAATCATGATTAAAATACTAGTATAAAATTTAACTACAAATATAAGAAAGACTGGCCAAAATTTGCTTGTCAATGGTTTTCTTTGGTTTGAAAAGCTACCAAACTCATTATGGACATGCAAGGGAAATTTCAGCACAAAATTAAAATAATTTTGATAACTAATAGTTTACATTCCTTCAAAGAATTTTAAGTGGGAATTCTAATTCTGATGATACACACAAATACACAGACACAGACACAGACACAGACACACACACACACACACACACACACACACACACACACACACACACACAAACACAAGCAAGAAAAACCGGAAGAACTGTTCCAAACTTTTGGGAACAATTAATTCTTCAATCAGGAAGGAAAGAGAGATAGCTTGGGATAGATTTGAAAGTGGAAGCAGGTCACTCGGATCCAAAGATGAGAGGGAACCACCAGTTTTGATGATAAAGAGTTCAAATCTTCCCCTAACTGTGATCCACTACCCCTTGTACCTGACCATTTTCTGGCAAGCTTCCAGGAATTCTTCACCTCCAATGCAAATTCATTTTCCTTCCCCATACCCTTTCTCAACAAGTCAAATATCAAATCACATGACAGCTTAAGAAGTCTTTAGGACAATACAAGTGGCTGTGGAAGGTTGAAATACCTGTTATTAGAGCCATAGTAAATAAGTACCATTGAATAAATGCTCCAGAGTGTGAGAAAAAAAAGAGAGATGAGCAAAATGATTTTGCCAGAAAGACTGCAGTCTGGAAAAAAGTGCTCACAAACTGGGTAAGTACAACAACCATTAAAGAGTATTTACAGCAGGCAAGAATAAAAGTTAAAAATCACTGTGGCACAGAATTAACATCTTGACCCTTATAATATGTTTATAAACCTGTATGTCTAAAAATATCATCTCTAGCATTGTTAGCAACTCTACAACAAGTAGAATTTCAAATACACCACAAACAATGGAATGGAATGCAATGGAATGTGGTGTCTGATGATTCAGAAATAAAATTGAAAGATAAAGCTTCCTTCATTGGCGTAATGTTAGATCAGGATCTCTCTTGGGAGCATCATATCGATTTCTTACGCCAAAAACTAAGCAAATAAAATTTATGCAATGTGGACAATGTCACAATATCTTAAATATGAGCAAATGAGTATAATCTACTATGCTTTAGTGTATCTGTACCTCACTTATGGAATTGAAGTATGGGGATGTGCTGCTGCCAAGCATGGAAATAGGGTATTTATCCTTCAAAAAAAGACTGTTAGGATCATGTGTAAGCTTAGATATAATGAGTCCTGCAAAGCAATTTTCAAAATTAAGAAACTACTAACACTCCCATCACTATAAATTTATAAAACTGTTTAGCTGATGCTAAAATACAAGCAGTACAATCATCTAAATAGAGAAGTGCACATGTACAATACTAGGAGGGACGATGGTTACCACCTGGAAAGAAATAATACAAAAAGTGCAGACAAGAGCCCCTATTACATGGGGATAAAAAAAAAAAAAGCTAAGATGATGTGACTTACCAAACGAAAGCGCTGGCAGGTTGATAGACACACAAGCATACACACAAAATTCAAGCTTTCGCAACCAACAGATGCTTCATCAGGAAAGATGGAAGGAGAGGGAAAGACGAAAGGAAGAGTTGCTTCATCAAGGAGAGGGAAAGACGAAAGGATGTGGGTTTCAGAGGAGTAGAATACTTTTATTTGTATAAATATTATTACATGTACAAAAAAAGACATAATTTTTTATTTGTTAGGCCTCTTGTATATAACTGTTTTCCACAATGTTATCAGGGGAAATAATCAATTTGTAAACTATCCAAAACAAATCCTTGTATTTGTTCATGGAGAATAAATAAAAAAAAAATAAAAGATAGAATTCGACAGGGAAATGGTGGCACACTCTTTGCAGGTGGCACTTGAGAGGACAACAGTGATGAATACAGGGAACATTAAAACAAAGTTAGGAAAGAATATGTTAATGATGATATGGTTTTCCACTTCCTAATGAGAAATTGAGCAAAAAATCTTGACATTGAGAAAATGTAAATTAAATGGACCTGATGACATCCCTGCTAAAGTTTTATGTGTTCTTCATTTGCACTTAAGCCCATACTTGTGCCAACTTTATAATGCTTTTCTATTATAAAATGGAACACTAGAAGTTTGGGAAGAGACAAATGTAATTATCTTAAAAAATGTAACACAAAGGCTCTCTAACTCTGAAGTCCTGCAAACCACTTTTGCCTCCTTGACTTGTTAGGGTAAATGCTGGAGAACTGACATGCAATATTCTGCAGGACAAAAGACAGTTTCATGGAATCATTTCCCAACAAGGCATTAGAAGTGGACAGTCAACAGAAGATGCCATAAATGAGAGAATAAAGCTGGCTAGGAATGCTTCACATAAATTTACAGCCTAATTATGAATCTGATTGCATGTTTGACAACCTATGAAGGCCAAAATGTTTTGACCAGCTGAACAGATTGAATAATTGATGGGCAAATTAATCATCTGAAGTACATGTTCCAAAAGAATGGCTATGGTTCACATAGTATGAAGCCAGTGTTCTCCAAGAAACGGAAACATGAAAATGTTGAGCATTAATCTGAAGGGCCACCAATTACATCCTCCCTGTGGCACTACTTCCAGTAGAATAGGCAGACTGCTGCAAAGATAAGGTATAATACATGTTTTCTGTCTAACTAAGACTAAAGAAGATGCTACACCCTATTAATGACAATCTCAGGATCCCTGGCATTTACAACATCCCTTGCAAGTGTGAAGCTTACTGGTAAGTGGGAGCTCCAACGTCAGGCATGTAATGGGGCCCCTTAGGGATATGGCAGCAAGGGAGGGGAAGAAAACCAATGTGCACTTCGTGTTCATACCAGGGGAGTCATTCCAGTTGTGGAAAGGGTCCTTCCGGATGCCATGAAGGGTACAGGGTGCACCCATCTACAAGTGGTCGCTCATGTCGGCACCAGTGATGTGTGTTGCTATGGGTCAGAGGAAATCCTCTCTGGCTTCCGGCGGCTATCTGATTTGGTGAAGACTGCCAGTCTCACTAGCAGGATGAAAGCAGAGCTCACCACCAGCAGCATTGTCGACAGGACTTACTGTGGACCTTTGGTACAGAGACAAGTGGAGGGTCTGAATCAGAGGCTGAGACGGTTCTGCGACCATGTGGACTGCAGATTCCTTGACTTGCACCATAAGGTGGTGGGGTTTCGGGTTCTGCTGGATAGGTCAGAAGTCCACTGCACACAGCAGGTGGCTACATGGGTAGCAAGGGTTGTATGGCATGGACTGGGCGGTTTTTTTGGTTAGATGGCCTCAGGAAAGTACAGAAATGGCAACAGGGCAAAGGGTATGGGGCAAAGTCAGGATATTCGGGGACCAAGCAGCAACCGGTATTGTAATTGTAAACTGTCGAAGCTGCGTTGGTAAAGTACCGGAACTTCAAGTGCTGATAGATAGCACCGAAGCTGAAATTGTTGTAGGTATGGAAAGCTGGCTGAAGCCAGAGATAATTTCTGCTGAAATTTTTACAAAGGCACAGATGGTGTTTAGAAAGGATAGACTGCATGCAACCAGTGGTGGCATGTTTGTCACAGTTAGTAGAAGTTTATCCTGTAGTAAAATAGAAGTGGATAGTTCCTGTGAATTATTATGGGTGGAGGTTTACTCAACAACCGAGCTATGTTAATAATTGGCTTCTTTTACCGACCTCCTGGCTCAGCAGCATTAGTGGCAGAACAACTGAGAGAAAATCTGGAATACATTTCACATAAATTTCCTCAGCATGTTATAGTCTTAGAAGGAGATTTCAATTTACCAGATATAGACTGGGACACTCAGATGTTTAGGACGGGTGGTAGGGTCAGAGCATCGAGTGACATTATACTGAGTGCACTATCTGAAAATTACCTCGAGCAATTAAACAGAGAACCGACTTGTGAAGATAACATCTTGGACCTACTGATAACAAACAGAGCTGAACTTTTTGACTCTGTAAGCACAGAACAGGGAATCAGTGATCATAAAGCCGTTGCAGCATCCCTGAATATGGAAGTAAATAGGAATATAAAAAAAAAGGGAGGAAGGTTTATCTGTTTAGCAAGAGTAATACGAGGCAGATTTCAGAATACCTAACAGATCAAAATGAAAATTTCTGTTCCGACACTGACAATGTTGATTGTTTATTGAAAAGTTCAAGGCAATCGTAAAATGCGTTTTAGACAGGTACATGCCAAGTAAAACTGTGAGGGATGGGAAAAACCCACTGTGGTTCAAAACAAAGTTAAGAAACTACTGCGAAAGCAAAGAGAGCTTCACTGCAAATTGAAGCGCAGCCAAGACCTCTCAGACAAACAGAAGCTAAACGATGTCAAAGTTAGCATAAGGAGGGCTATGCATGAAGTGTTCAGTGAATTTGAAAGTAAAATTCTATGTACCGACTTGACAGAAAATGCTAGGAAGTTCTGATCTTACGTTAAATCAGTAAGTCAAGCAAAACAGCATATCCAGACACTCTGGGATGATAATGGCATTGAAACAGAGGATGACACAAGTAAAGCTGAAATACTAAACACCTTTTTCCAAAGCTGTTTCACAGAGGAAGACCGCACTGCAGTTCCTTCTCTAAATCCTCGCATGAATAAAAAAAATGGCTGAAATTAAAATAAGTGTTCAAGAAATAGAAAAGCAACTGAACTCACTCAACAGAGGAAAGTCCACTGGACCTGATGGGATACTAATTCGATTCTACACCGAGTACGGGAAAGAACTTGCCCCCTACTAACAGCCGTGTACCGCAAGTCTATAGAGGAACGGAAGGTTCCAAATGATTGGAAAAGAGCACAGGTAGTTCCAGTTTTCAAGAAGGGTCATCAAGCAGATGCACAAAACTATAGGCCTATATCTCTGACATCAATCTGTTGTAGAATTTTAGAACATGTTCTTTGCTCGCTTATCATGTCATTTCTGGAAACCCAGAGTCTACTCTGTAGGAATCAACATGGATTCCAGAAACGGCAATCATGTGAGACCCAACTTGCTTTATTTGTTCATGAGACTCAGAAAAAATTAGATACAGGCTCCCAGGTAGATGCCATTTTCCTTGACTTCCGGAAGGCATTCGAAACAGTTCCACACTGTCGCCTGATAAACAATGTAAGAGCCTATGGAATATCAGACCAGCTGTGTGGCTGGATTGAAGAGTTTTTAGCAAACAGAACACAGCATGTTGTTCTCAATGGAGAGACATCTACAGATGTTAAAGTAACCTCTGGCGTGCCACGGGGGAGTGTTATGGGACCATTGCTTTTCACAATATATATAAATGGCCTAGTAGATAGTGTCGGAAGTTCCATGCGGCTTTTTGCAGATGATGCTGTAGTATACAGAGAAATTGCAGCATTAGAAAATTGCAGTGAAATGCAGGAAGATCTGCAGTGGATAGGCCCTTGGCGCAGGGAGTGGCAACTGATCCTTAACATAGACAAATGTAATGAATTGCGAATACAAAAAAAGAAGGATCCTTTATTGTATGATTATATGATAGCAGAACAAACACTGGTAGCAGTTACTTCTGTAAAATATCTGGGAGTATGCATATGGAATGATTTGAAGTGGAATGATCATATAAAATTAGTTGTTGGTAAGGCGGCTGCCAGGTTGAGATTCATTGGGAGAGCCCTTAGAAAATGTAGTCCATCAACAAACGAGGTGGCTTACAAGACACTCGTTCGACCTATACTTGAGTATTGCTCATCAGTGGGGGATCTGTACCAGGTCAGGTTGACAGAGGAGATAGAGAAGATCCAAAGAAGAGCAGTGCGTTTTGTCACAGGGTTATTTGGTAAGTGTTACAGAGATGTTTACCAAACTCAAATGGCAGACTCTGCAAGAGAGGCGCTATGCATCGCGGTGTAGCTTGCTGTCCAGGTTTCGAGAGAGTGTGTTTCTGGATGAGGTATTGAATATACTGCTTCCCCCTACTTATACCTCCTGAGGAGATCACAAATGTAAAATTAGAGAGATTCGAGCAAGCACGGAGGCTTTCCGGCAGTCGTTCTTCCCGCGAACCATACGCGACTGGAACAGGAAAGGGAGGTAATGACAGTGGCACCCAAAGTGCCCTCTGCCACACCCCGTTGGGTGGGTTGCAGAGTATAAATGTAGATGTAGATGTAGAAGTGTGATCGTATGATTACTGTCATATACTGATAACATGATGATTCTTAGGAAAGAAAACCTGAGAGGTATTATGGAAGCAAGCTGTTACACAGTCTTTGAGGAATTATGTCAGCCCATTTGTACCATTTCCAACCACTGTGCCAAAGCTCAATGGCATTTTAAAAATTGACAAGTGAAGAAATCTGCAGTTGCCAAGCACAGCCTCATGAACAAGCACAAAATACTGTTTGGAAAAAAAAAAAAAAAAAAAAAAAAAAAAAAAAAAAAAAAAAAAAAAAAAAAAAAAAAAAGCTTTTACATACTGGGAGTCTGTAGTTAAAGAGGCTGTAGAACTAAAAATATGTGACACGAACTGTGACTGCAGGTAATATCTTAGTGGTACTTGGAAGCAAGCTCTTGATGCAGAGAAGAGTCCGATATATTCGTCACAACGTTTATGGTACTACAGGAGTCGTGGCAGCACCAATGCAGACATTGACACCATCCACGACATCATTATGTAATTACTGACCAATCACAAGCTGCCCATGGGCTACATAAGGCCACTCCAGCAGCAGTATAGACAGTCAGTTGCTCCTGATGATGATGATGGGGGTACTCAACGAAAGCTCAAGGTTTTACTCTGAACTGATTTGGAAATAAGTCTAAGAATGTTTTATATGATAATTCCATTGCAAATCTGTTTACATGTTCAAAAAACATTTCCAAAATAGAGCAGCAACAATGTTGTGACCAGAGGAGAGCCTAAACACAGGAATTTTGAAAGGCTGCCTGGAAGGACTCACATGTGGCCTAGTGTTTAGAGGTCTGGTGCTGCAGGGCAATACATTAGTCATATGATTGCTGTCATATGCTGATAACATGGTGATTCTTAGGAAAGAAAACCTGAGAGGTGTTATGGAAACAAGCTGTTACACAATCTTGGAGGAATTATGTCACTGGTTCAAGGAACCGAAGTCTGCCAGAAAAGACCACCTAAGTCTGCCAGAAAAGACCACCTATGTATGACTGTGTAAATGAAAGGAGCATTTTTAGCTACCCACACACTAAACGAAGCAACAGATGCATAATAATAAAGATCATCACTAAGGTGTCTCCTTCAATGGATGACAAAACTTCTGTGCATATATAGAGAAATGAATAAAATGGACAAAATTACTGCCTAGCCAGTTATCATTAAAAGCTAAATATAATGATTTATCATGATTCCATAACAATAGGAATTATGTGATATTTTGTGAGGATTTGAGTGCACTGTTTATAGCAACAGCACAGACAGTTAACAGGGTGCAACACGTAATACTTCTTTCATTGATAAGGGCTTTGGCACTATGTCAATTTAGGCACTGCAGGTAATTCTTGGAATATCATGACTCAGTCTATGGATACAAAAGAAAGTGCTGATCTTTTGGTTGAAGAGAGATAAATACCAGGAACTGCAGAATACAGAAGTAGTGTGCACCACCACCAGACAGTAAATTTTGGATAATATCTTTCTCTTGTGACACAAATGGATCGAGCTTCAACAGCAAAAAGGACTTGCAGGTCCCTCCATGTCACAAAACAGAGACTGAGAATGAGGCACCTGAACTCTGGAGGGGACTGATGTACCTTTTGACAGGCCATATGCCACTCATTCACTCACTCCAACAGAAGAAGACAAACTGCTGAATGTGCCTGCAGTAGAGAAACTGTACTGGAACACATTAAATGGGAATGTTTATGGTTGACACTGACTGGCAGCAACGGAATTGGCATAGAAAATCTGATGCCATGGAGGTCCTGCAGTGTGAGACATGGCACATTCTGGATAATATTGTTGATCAACACTTGTCTGATGTACTGCAGGAGGTTGTCACAGGGGTTCATGCAGCAACATGGCAGAGACTGTTGAGATCAACAGCTGCAGCAAAAAAGCTACTAAATGTGCAGGTTAACTGCATATAACTCTGTCTGAGTCAATGTGCCCACCGTAGAACTAAATATTAACAATTTATTCATACAAAAAGCCCAAAATTAATAGTTGGTGTGAGGTTTGTATTTTTTGTTGCAGTTGCTAAGTAAGCATAGCATGTTTGGGTGTACATGATATTAAATCAATTACAACTCATCTTTAAAGAGATATTGATGGTCCTTAGTTGTGTAAATTGATAAATCACATGCTTCTCTTAAATAAATGTAGTTTATTACTCATGACAAAGATAACTGTTATAAAGACTGTGAGATCAAGGCAAAGACACAAAAGCAGGCCCAATAGCACAGTAAGTGGCCACTGAATGGCACAGTAAGTGGCCACTGTTACTCAACTACATATATATTAGCATATTAATTAGTCACAATTTTAAATTATTGCTGACTTCATTACAGTTAATTTGTCTCCTTGCACAAAAATTTCTTGGTTCATTTGCCACATCAAATTCAGACAAAATTCCAAGTTTTCAATGATATCCACCATCATCTTCATCAGGGGCTAAAACAGACATGAATTGGTAAGGTTCCTTCTTTTGTACCCACAGAAAAGCATCTGATCGGCTGGATTATGACATGATGGCATGTAAACAGGAAATGCACCCTGCAGCCATAGATTTTGCTTGCACCCTATATCTAGCATTGCTTGCAGTGCCATCCATCGCATTAGACAGCACACTGAAAAAAGTATTCCTCTGCATTTTTTCCTTTTCTAGTGCACACTTCCATGCATTGCTAAGTGCATAGCCAGTGTCTCTACTGAAGTTGTTTTCACAAAGTCTAATTTCAACAGCTTCTCTGCTCATAGAGTTCCAGTAGTTCGAGGTGTGAGCAAGTATTCTTGTTTGTTCAAACAAAAATCTTGTGCTTATTTAACAGGCTGTGCTCTGCCAGCACTGATTTATCCAAATGCCTGTATTTAAGGTGATGTTGATCCTCAATGCAATAATTGGCAACTGTCTGTATAGACGGGCCCACATAACTCTTGCCACATTCAAAAGGAATGCTATAAATTCCTGGCACTCTCAGACCTACTTTATCTTTAACAAGTTGCAACACTTCTTTAACTTTTCTGAGTGAGCAGAAGACTAGTCTGACTCCTTGCTCCTTTATGAATCTACCTATTTTGCTAGAGTGGAAGCCATGCTATGTGTTGATCCTCTTGGCTTGTTTGAATACTGTTGTGTCTTGATTTTTTCAACTGTGTTGATCTAATGTCACAGACAGTGTACGTGTCCATTCTGAACACATCTTCAGAAGCTTAATCTCGAAAGTGATGTGGTCCATATCCAACAATTGTCTCTAAAAATATAGAGATATTTCAACCAAACAGTAATTATCATGAGCAGAACACATGGAGGAAGAATGACATACACGATGAGCATAGAAATTTGAGCTTGGTGCAAAAGGGTGTCCACTACACTCAAACGAAACTCTTCAATGCTCTTGCTCCTGAAATAAAGACAGAGATTCATAACAAGGATAAGTTTAAAAAAGCACTAAAAATATTTCTGCTAGAAAAAGCTTTCTACAGTCTAGATGAATTTTTAAGTAAATAAATTGTAAAACTTTAATAATGCCAGAAAGAAGGTTATTTAACTTGAGCTCTGTATCCATTTGTGCTCTGTTCTTTCTGAAGTGCTTTAATGATTCTAAGAAAATATGTATAGTTTTTTTCTGTATTGCTGCTCAAAGAATTTATTGGATAAATTTTTATATAATTATGTACTCAAATGTCTGTAAATGCTATAAGATTATCAAATTGAATTTATAAAAAACTGACGAGTTCCACATCCTTGTGAACCCAACACAGTTGGACTTATGGAACACAAAATAAAATCAGTCAGTCAAAACAGTTCTGGCTCTGTGTGCTAAGGTGTTCAGCACAGCTCTCTTCTGAGCTGGATTGTGAAAGCTATACCCATTGAGATATAGATCTGTATGCATCAGTTTTCTGTACACAGAGTGGCTGAACTGTCCATCTGATCTCCATTTCATCAACATATCTAAAAAAGATAACTTCCCCATCCATCTCTACCTCCACTGTGAACCTTATGTTGGGTAGTAAAATCAGTCAATCAAAAATCCAGGATGGAATGTAACAATATTGAAATTCAATATTGTTATGTATCCATTCAAATGATCAGTGAACTGCTGCAGCACCTCATTGCCATGTGACCAGATGAAAAATGTATCATCAATGTATCTGAAGAAGTAAGATGGCTGAAAGGGAGCACTGTTCAACTCTTGTTCTTCAAAATCTTCCATGAAAAAGTTAGCTATGACTGTTGACAATGGTGAACCCATGGCTGTTCCATCAATCAGTTCATTATAATTTCCTCTGTGCAAGAAGTATATGGTCATCAAAGTGTGCCCAAATAATTTCAAAATTTCTGGGAAGAAATGAGTGGCCGGCAGTTTTAATGCATCCCTTCATGAACAGGGAGACTACATCAAGGTTAACCATGACATCATTTGTGCCTATCCTCATCTGCTTCATGATATCAACAAAAGTTTGTGAGTTTTTGTTTTCTTTACTTCTTCCACAGTGTTGGTAGTAATTGATGTTCTGGGGCAACCAGGGCAGTCACCATCTTCATCTTCTCAGTCCTCTTTGAAATGTTAATACCATCTGTAAACTCTTGTTTTCTCATAGTAGATTTTTTCAAAAGTCACAGACAACTTTCTGAACGTGGTGCTGCATTTCATTTGATTTTTCAAACAAAATTTAATGCAGAATCTTTCATCCATCTTTCCCAAAGTAAAAATTTGTTGAGCACATGAAAGCACTATCAACAATAAACTAAATATTCAAAACACCTGAAAATGCAAACATACCTCACAAACATATCTACCAACAACATAAAAAGATGTTTTGAAAATCATATATATAAAGTCCGTAAAATTAAAAAAAAAAAAAAAAACAAAAACAAAATTCCGTTGCTTCTTGATCTTGTGTAAGTGGAAATCTAATTTATGGTGGTGTGCAAATTTTTTTAAAGTTCAGTCAAATAAACAGCTACTGGTAATAACTGACTGGACAACAAAAGAAGAAGAAGAAGAAGAAGAAGAAAACTGATAGAGCATTGAGAGAATAATAATAATAATAATAATAATTTAACTTATAAGGCAAAACCCATCAACAATACAGGTAGTGAACTTACAAGATCACTCGTATTCACAAAATGGCTTTATAAACAGGAATGAAATTAAAATATTTATAATGCTATACAGAAACAGGAGTAACTGAACAGATATAGAGAACTACATTCTAATATTGCTAATATCTGTCTGTTGCAGGATGGTAGAGGATGTCTTAAGCTTGAATGATGTTCCCAGAGGAAAATAAGTTTCTCTCAAAGAAACAGCATGGATTCAGGAAAAACCATTCCTGTAAAAAACAGCTTGCCCCATACACACATGATCTTTTGCAAAGAGTAGACACTGGTAAACAGGCAGATCCTCTTTCCTCATATTTTCAAAAAGCATTTAGCACTGTAAAATGTTCTTGACCCTTATGGTCATATGATCATATTGAGTATCCTCACAAATACATGATTATTTTGATGAGATTTTGATTAATAGAAACCAGTGTGTTATGCTGAATGGCAAATGGTCAATAGACATGAAAGTACCAATGAGTGTGCCCCAGGGAGGTGTAATAAGACCACTAATATTCTCAATATATACAAACTGCTTTTCAGACAGGGTCAACAGGAACATCAGATTGTACTCTGCCAATGCTGCTGTCTACTGGAAAATGTTTTTGTTGTTGGATGTTAATAAAGAAATAGATGTGAAACAAATACTAACAAAGAGATAGAGGGGCTGGCCAGTACTTACCTCAGCTCAGTACAGCCGATAGATACACATAAAACAGAACTGAAAATTTACATTCCTAGCTTTCGGAACAAATGTTCCTTCATCGGGGAGGAGAGAGGGGAAAGAAAGGGAAGAAGGGAAAGGAGATTCAGTTACTCACAACCCAGGTTATGAAGCAACAGGGAAAGGAAAATGGGAGGGTAGCAAGGATGGAGGCATGGTTGTCAGAGGGAAACCAAAGATATTCTACTGTAAGTACTGTGCCAGCTTCAAACCAAAGAGGATGCATACAGAAGTAAAGAAGTATATAGTATAAAGATAAACACAACTATGTAGGATGAAAAGATGCGTGAATGGCTAAAGAGGAAAGGGAAAGAGGAGAAGACTGAAGAGTGAATGGGAGTGAGGTTGTTTAACGTAGGTTCAGTCCAGGGGGATGGCGGGATGAAAGGATGTGTTGGAGTGCAAGTTCCCATCTCCGCAGTTCAGAGGGACTGGTGTTGGGTGGGAGAAGCCAAATGGCACATATGGTGTAGCAGGTTCCTAGGTCCCTAGAATTATGCTGGAGGGCATGCTCCGCTACTGGGTATTGGGCATCTCCTAGGCGGACAGATCGTCTGTGTCCGTTCATGTGCTCAGCCAGTTTAGTTGTTGTCATGCCGATGTAAAAGGCTGTGCAGTGCAAGCATGTCAGTTGATAAATGACATGTGTAGTTTCACATGTAGCCCTGCCTTGAATTGTGTATGTTTTACCAGTAGCGGGGCTGGAGTAGGTGGTTGTGGGGGGATGCATGGGGCAGGTTCTGCAGTGGGGTCGGTTACAGGGGTAGGAACCGCTGGGTAGAGAAGGTAGTCTGGGAATATTGTAGGGTTTAACAAGGATGTTATGGAGGTTAGGGGGGCGATGAAAGGCAACTCTGGGTGGTGTGGGGAGAATTTTGTCAAGGGATGATCTCATTTCAGGGGTTGACTTGAGAAAGTCATATCCCTGGTGGAGTAATTTGTTGATGTTTTCGAGGCCAGGATAATGTTGGGTGACAAGGGTGATGCTTCTGTGTGGTCTGGGGGTAGGAACATTGTTGTTGGACGGGGAGGAATGTATTGCTTGGGAAATCTGTTTGTGGACACGGTCTGCAGGATAGTTGCGGGAGAGGAAAGCACTGGTCAGGTTATTGGTGTAATTGTTGAGGGATTCGTCACTGGAGCAGATACGTTTGCCACGAATACCTAGGCTGTAGGGAAGGGAGCGTTTGATGTGGAAAGGATGGCAGCTATCAAAGTGAAGGTACTGTTGTTTGTTTGTGGGTTTGATATGGACAGAGGTATGGATGTGAGCTTCAACAAGATGAAGGTCAACATCCAGGAAGGTGGCTTGGGTTTTGGAGAAGGACCAGGTGAAATTCAGATTCGAAAAGGAGTTGAGGTTATGGAGGAAATTAAGGAGTGTTTCTTCACCATGAGTCCAGACCACAAAGATGTCATCTATAAACCTATACCAGGCCAGGGGAAGCAGCTGTTGGGTCTTCAGGAAAGCCTCTTCCATGCGGCCCATGAAGAGGTTGGCATAGGACGGAGCCATCCTGGTTCCCATGGCCGTTCCCCTGATTTGTTTGTAGGTCTGGCCTTCAAAAGTGAAGTAATTATGGGTGAGGATGAAGTTGGAAAGTGTGATAAGGAACGAGGTTTTTGGAAGATCTTCGGGTGGGCGTTGGGAGAGGTAGTGCTCAAGGGCAGAGAGACCATGGGTATGTGGGATGTTTGTGTAAAGGGATGTAGCACCTATGGCGACAAGAAAGGTTTCAGGTGGGAGAGGAGTGGGAATGGATTTGAGGCGTTCTAGGAAGTGGTTTGTGTCTTTGATGTAGGATGGGATTCTGCGGGTGATAGGTTGTAGGTGGTGGTCTACCAGAGCTGAGATACGTTCGGTTGGGGCTTTGAAGCCCGCTACAATGGGATGGCCAGGATGGTTCTCTTTGTGGATTTTGGGTAATAGGTAGAAGGTAGGGGTCTGTGGCTCAGGTGGAGTGAGTAAGTCTATGGAAGCCGTTGTGAGGCCTTGTGAGGGACCTTGGATTTTTAGGATTTTTTGCAGCTCAGTCTGGATGGGGGAATGGGGTCCTGGGTAACAGCTTTGTAGGTTGAGGTGTCAGAGAGTTGATGCAGTCCTCCTGCCACATACTCCACACGGTCAAGTACCACAGTAGTGGAGCCTTTATCCGCTGGGAGGATGACAATAGAGCGGTCTATTTTCAGCTCCTTAATGGCACGGGATTCAGCTGGGGTGATGTTGGGGGTTGTCGGTATGTTCTTCAAGAAGGACTGGGAGGCAACACTGGATGTGAGGAATTCCTGAAATGTCTGCAAGGGATGGTTTTGGGGGAGAGGAGGAGGATCCCTTTGAGAAGGCAGTCGGAACTGTTCTAGACAGGGTTCAACACTGGGTCTAGTATTTGGGGGCTGTGTTTGGGTAGTGAAGTGATATTTCCAGTTGAGGTTCCGGGTGAATGAGAGGAGATCTTTAACCTGGGCAGTGTGGTTGAATTTAGGTGTGGGGCTAAAGGTTAAGCTTTTTGATAGAACAGATGTCTCTGGAGGAGAGAGGGATCTGGATGAGAGGTTTAGGACTGAATTGGGACTGGTGATATGTGGCATTTGACTGTGGTTATAGTTGAGATTTGGTCTGTGTGGGGTATGTGCTGGGATGGGGAGATTGAGTAGGGTGGCTAGGCTAGGTTTATTGGCTATGAGGGGGGTTTGTTGAAGGTTCTGTTGTGGTTGGTGTTTGTGAGGGATAGGGAGAGGGACCCCACTTCTTAGGTGTTGCACTAGCACTGTGGATAGTTTTTTCAGGTGGTGTGTGGCATGGAACTCAAGTTTGCAGCTGGCTTCTAGGATGATGTTCCTGAGTGTGTTCTCCAAGCAAGGGTTTGAGAGGTGGAGGACTTTGAAGAGAGATAGGAGCTGTTGGGAGTGGTGGTTACATGAAGTAGTGTAGAGATTCAGGACAAGTTGGGTAAGGGCTAAGGATTGAAGGTGGTGGTGGTTAGTGTTTAACGTCCCGTCGACAACGAGGTCATTAGAGACGGAGCGCAAGCTCGGGTTAGGGAAAGATTGGGAAGGAAATCGGCCGTGCCCTTTCAAAGGAACCATCCCGGCATTTGCCTGAAACGATTTAGGGAAATCACGGAAAACATAAATCAGGATGGCTGGAGACGGGATTGAATCATCGTCCTCCCGAATGCGTGTCCAGTGTGCTAACCACTGCGCCACCTCGCTCAGTGAGGATTGAAGGTTCTGGAAGTCCAGGAGAGACTGGTGGAAGGAGGAATTGCACCCAGAGATGGGAACTTTTAAGGTAAGCCCTTTAGGAGTAATTCCAAAGGTTAAGCAGGACCGGAGGAAAAGTATGTGGGATTGCAGTTTGGCTACGGTGAATGCATGTTTCGGAATGAATGTAAATAATGTGGTATAGGATTAGGGCACATAGTGGGTAACTGGTGGGTAGGGAAATTAAATAACTAAAGTTGAAATAGTAATCATAAGAAGGAATAAAACACGGAGGGAAGGACGAGAAGGAAAGAAATTGTGTTGGTAATGTTCAATACCAAAGGAAGACCACTAAATAAGAAAAATATGGAAAAAGTTGACCAGACCAAGCAAGTATGTCCAGATCAGGGAAAAAGAACACTCACTGCTCAAAAACAGAGATAGTGAGTGGCGAAAAAAGGTCGCGCGTGCCGCAAAAGCGATCGCGCGTGCCGCAAAAGCGATCGCGCGTGCCGCAAAAAAGATCGTGGATGGTGCAGAAATGTCCCAAAAAAATTTTCTTGTGGCAGAGAAAGATAGCCAACGGCACAAAAATATTGCCAGCAACAAGAAATCGACGGAAATGGATGATACTGGTAGGTGTGGCAGAGATTGTTGGCAGTGATTGTTGGCTGGGAACAGCGAATAACGAACGTTAAAACTATGGAATGTTGAATAAATAAATCAATAAATAAAAAAGAGAAGAGGACTGTAAATGGAACAAGATAGTAGGAGGAAGATGAAATTAGCACAGTTTGTGACGAAAATATTTATTTATGTATATATAAAACACTGAAGAAGAGAAAGTGTTAAGATGACAGACGTAAGTGATAGCTAACAAAAGGGACAAAACAATGAAGGATGTGGACCATATAGGTGATCTAAATGATTAATGGAAAATCTCATATAAAGATGTGAAACAAATACTAACAAAGAGATAGAGGGGCTGGCCAGTACTTACCTCAGCTCAGTACAGCCGATAGATACACATAAAACAGAACTGAAAATTTACAACCTAGCTTTCGGAACAAATGTTCCTTCATCGGGGAGGAGAGAGGGGAAAGAAAGGGAAGAAGGGAAAGGAGATTCAGTTACTCGCAACCCAGGTTATGAAGCAACAGGGAAAGGAAAATGGGAGGGTAGCAAGGATGGAGGCATGGTTGTCAGAGGGAAGCCAAAGATATTCTACTGTAAGTACTGTGCCAGCTTCAAACCAAAGAGGATGCATACAGAAGTAAAGAGGTATATAGTATAAAGATAAACACAACTGTGTAGGATGAAAAGATGCGTGAATGGCTAAAGAGGAAAGGGAAAGAGGAGAAGACTGAAGAGTGAATGGGAGTGAGGTTGTTTAACGTAGGTTCAATCCGGGGGGATGGCGGGATGAAAGGATGTGTTGAAGTGCAAGTTCCCATCTCCGTAATTCAGAGGGACTGGTGTTGGGTGGGAGAAGCCAAATGGCACATATGGTGTAGCAGGTTCCTAGGTCCCTAGAATTATGCTGGAGGGCATGCTCCGCTACTGGGTATTGGGCATCTCCCAGGCGGACAGATCGTCTGTGTCCGTTCATGCGCTCAGCCAGTTTAGTTGTTGTCATGCCGATGTAAAAGGCTGTACAGTGCAGGCATGTCAGTTGATAAATGACATGTGTAGTTTCACACGTAGCCCTGCCTTGAATTGTGTATGTTTTACCAGTAGCGGGGCTGGAGTAGGTGGTTGTGGGGGGATGCATGGGGCAGGTTTTGCAGCGGGGTCGGTCACAGGGGTAGGAACCGCTGGGTAGAGAAGGTAGTCTGGGAATATTGTAGGGTTTAACAAGGATGTTATGGAGGTTAGGGGGGCGACAAAAGGCAACTCTGGGTGGTGTGGGGAGAATTTTGTCAGGGGATGATCTCATTTCAGGGGTTGACTTGAGAAAGTCATATCCCTGGCGGAGTAATTTGTTGATGTTTTCGAGGCCAGGATAATATTGATTGACACGGGGATGCTTCTGTGTGGTCTGGGGGTAGGAACATTGTTGCTGGATGGGGAGGAATGTATTGCTTGGGAAATCTGTTTGTGGACAAGGTCTGCAGGATAGTTGCGGGAGAGGAAAGCACTGGTCAGGTTATTGGTGTAATTGTTAAGGGATTCGTCAATGGAGCAGATACGTTTGCCACAAATACCTAGGCTGTAGGGAAGGGAGCGTTTGATGTGGAAAGGATGGCAGCTATCAAAGTGAAGGTACTGTTGTTTGTTTGTGTGTTTGATATGGACAGAGGTGTGGGTGTGAGCTTCAACAAGATGAAGGTCAACATCCAGGAAGGTGGCTTGGGTTTTGGAGAAGGACCAGGTGAAATTCAGATTCGAAAAGGAGTTGAGGTTATGGAGGAAATTAAGGAGTGTTTCTTCACCATGAGTCCAGACCACAAAGATGTCATCTATAAACCTATACCAGGCCAGGGGAAGCAGCTGTTGGGTCTTCAGGAAAGCCTCCTCCATGCGGCCCATGAAGAGGTTGGCATAGGACTGAGCCATCCTGGTTCCCATGGCTGTTCCCCTGATTTGTTTGTAGGTCTGGCCTTCAAAAGTGAAGTAATTATGGGTGAGGATGAAGTTGGAAAGTGTGATAAGGAACGAGGTTTTTGGAAGATCTTCGGGTGGGTGTTGGGAGAGGTAGTGCTCAAGGACAGAGAGACCATGGGTATGTGGGATGTTTGTGTAAAGGGATGTAGCATCTATGGTGACAAGAAAGGTTTCAGGTGGGAGAGGAGTGGGAATGGATTTGAGGCGTTCTAGGAAGTGGTTTGTGTCTTTGATGTACTCCAGCCCCGCTACTGGTAAAACATACACAATTCAAGGCAGGGCTACGTGTGAAACTACACATGTCATTTATCAACTGACATGCCTGCACTGCACAGCCTTTTACATCGGCATGACAACAACTAAACTGGCTGATCGCATGAACGGACACAGACGAACTGTCCGCCTAGGAGATGCCCAATACCCAGTAGCGGAGCATGCCCTCCAGCATAATTCTAGGGACCTAGGAACCTGCTACACCATATGTGCCATTCGGCTTCTCCCACCCAACACCAGTCCCTCTGTACTGCGGAGATGGGAACTTGCACTCCAACACATCCTTTCATCCCGCCATCCCCCTGGACTGAACCTACGTTAAACAACCTCACTCCCATTCACTCTTCAGTCTTCTCCTCTTTCCCTTTTCTCTTTAGCCATTCACGCATCTTTTCATCCTACATAGTTGTGTTTATCTTTATACTATATACTTCTTTACTTCTGTATGCATCCTCTTTGGTTTGAAGCTGGCACAGTACTTACAGTAGAATATCTTTGGTTTCCCTCTGACAACCATGCCTCCATCCTTGCTACCCTCCCATTTTCCTTTCCCTGTTGCTTCATAACCTGGGTTGTGAGTAACTGAATCTCCTTTCCCTTCTTCCCTTTCTTTCCCCTCTCTCCTCCCCGATGAAGGAACATTTGTTCCAAAAGCTAGGAATGTAAATTTTCAGTTCTGTTTTATGTGTATCTATCGGCTGTACTGAGCTGAGGTAAGTACTGGCCAGCCCCTCTATCTCTTTGTTAGTATTTGTTTCACATCTTTATATGAGATTTTCCATTAATCATTTTAATAAAGAAATAGAGAAAGACTTGCACATAGCTTCTACTTAGCACAATGAAAAGCAGCTATCTTTAAATGTTGATAAATTTCCATTATGAAGAGGAAAAAGACACATTAAAAGATTAATTGTGTAAGTCTAGAGCATGTCACATTGTTTAAATATGTAGGGCTAATACTAGGAAACAATATGAAATGGGATAAACAAGTAAATTCAGCAGCAGGAAAGGCAAATGCAAAATGTAGATTTGTTGGTATGGTTCTGGGAAAGTGCAGAGCATTTGTAAAGGAGATTGCACGTAAGATGTTACTGCAACAAATTCTAGAGTATGCTAGAGTGCTGAAGTTCATATCAAACAATCAAGACAACAGACATTAAAAAAGGTTCAGTGATATTGAGTTAGGATCATAGCAAATCAATATTGCCCATATGAAAGTGTACCAGTGATGCTTGTGGAAGAAACATGATGATGTTCTCCCAAAACCCTCTTGGCTAAATTTAGAGAAGCATTATTTATGGATGACTATGTGACAGTTTTGCTGCCAGCATTGTATATCTCACACAGGGATCATGAGAACAATATGAAATAGGATCCACACACACACACACACACACACACACACACACACACACACACACACACACACACACACACAATGACTATTGTTTTCAGGTACTGAGGCCTCACTGCAGTCAGTAGCAATGTGGGCTAGGATGGTTAGAGTGAAAGTATGTAGGAATATTTAATCTTCATGGATCACTTTTGGTAATACCTGTTATCCAACAACAGATCCCAGCAGCCACATACCAATGGTGAACATGAAGGCATAACCTATTCTTGCTGCCGGTACTGGTACATATTACTTTATAAGCAATATCATCTTGAACTACACAGTGCAGAGGTGCAGGATAGCTGTCACATTTTAGATCAGTTGCACCTAAGGGGTGTCAGCAAGCAATGGTTGCAACTGTAGACATGCAAGGGGGCTTCACACTAAGAGTTGCGATGGCACAACTAACCACTGGCTACTAGTTCTCCTTGTGTAACATTATGCTGAGCTGATTTCTGATTGTGCTCTGTATGGAGGCCAACATTATGCCTCTGAATTATTCTCTTAACTGAGTCACTATTGATTAAGGACTTCTTGTACAGTAAGGGAGCCAGATGTAGAAAATCTGAAAATATTTTGTGAGCTCGCACTATTTTTAAGTGATCATTCTGCTCACTTGTGGCAGGGACTTCCCCCCTCCACTGTAGTTCCTTTTATCATCATTACATCATCAATTGACTACCAGTGGTGAGAATCTTTTACGCTGTCCACATCTGCCACCTATTTTAACATCATAGGAGAGACACGGCTGCTGCCACCAGGTCTTGTAACACATCAGATACAGAACCTGGCAACTGTAAAGCACGTCTGCCATACATACGAACTGTGAGTGAGCTACAATAACACAAACATAGTAAGCAGTGACTCTGTGACTGCTTTCCCATCATAGCTAGAAATATGACTTGGAAGTGTAAAGGTGTAGTCCCTCATGAAATTTACATCGTTGCATGTGTTCCTTTTAAGTATCAGTGTGAAGCTTTTATTTCATTCTGTAATTGTACCCTCAACATTTCTATAGTGCCAATAAACAAGCATTCAGCCTACAGATATTAAGGGAACTGTGACAACATTGTGAATTTAATATATTAATGAGTGTCAGCAAGCAATGGTTGCAACTGTAGACATGCAAGGGGGCTTCACACTAAGACTTGCGATGGCACAACTAACCACTGGCTACTAGTTCTCCTTGTGTAACATTATGCTGAGCTGATTTCTGATTGTGCTCTGTATGGAGGCCAACATTATGCCTCTGAATTATTCTCTTAACTGAGTCACTGTTCTTGACTAGGAGTCGAGAGGACAGCAGTAGGCATACCTGAGAAATGATGCAGCCATTATTGTCCTTGATTGAATGGGTCACTGTATGTAATTAAGTCAGTCATAGAGCTGAATGCAAATCATTATATTCTGCATAGCATCATCTGATTCGAGGTGCCTCCACAACTGATCTATACTTGGTAGGGTGCACGTCTTACCATGTTGTTCATCTTGAATCAATTGGTGTTATGCCATTAGATAATCTGATTTTTTTCCCTCTGTGGATTAAGTTACCAGAATTAGACAAAATACAATATCACTTGGTAGAATCTGCGTCAGTGTGGTGCTTTCAGCAGAAACTGTTCTTGTGCTGATAGAAGCAGTGGAAATATTTCTTCATATTTATTGCCAGTATCTACAGCTATGTATATGTTGCACATAATCCAAACCCTGGAGCTCCACATTGTTCAGAAACTGAGAGACCCACAGCAGTGTCCTTGACATATTATCTTCTTTGAAATGTAAGCATACTACTGAAAACTCATAGGAATCTTCTTTAAAAGCACTTCACCAGTTACATTAGCACTTCAAAATCCATTCTTTTAGCCATTTGCTTTATAGAAAGTCAATTTACTTCTCAAAAGCAGAACAATGAAAATTCACAACATTTTCATGAAAACTGTGCAGATCTGGTTAGACAGAAACACTTGTCTTATGAACACAATGCAGATGGTGGCCGAGATATAGCAGTATGGAACTTAAGTGAACTGTTCTCTGGATACCAACTCACTGAGACATTAAAAAAAGTAGTTGCAGATCTCACTGCATAGGGAACAACTCTGAAGGGCTCTTGCTTAACCCTAATTTCAGTGCATCTGAAAACATCTCTAAACTTAAAGTAAGGACATATAACTGCAAAGAGATGAGTGCGAAGCAACCTGGTGACAAGCAGAGAGTCAACACTATAATCTGCAATCTATCTTCCCCCACTTTCCCTCCCCTGCTGAAAGATCATTTTTAATACAAGACATGCAACAAATGGCACATAACACCCGCACAAGGGCACCCGTACCCAGAGGCAAGGAGGAGCTGTGCCCCTCCCCCTCCTTCCCCACCACCTAGCTCTCAGGGAAAGGGAAAAATATAGTGCAGTCAGGTGTTTTCCTTTCAAAAAATGGTTGAAAAGTTGTTATTATGCAGGTATTTAACAGGGCAAGAACTGGACCTTTTTAATGGCTACTTGCAAGTCACCATTTCTCTTCCAAAATATAAAAAGTACTCCATGCCCCCAGCTATTTGTCCCATTCCCGCATCCCCCCTCCCCCCCTCTCCCTACAAACTATCATATCGGTGATCTTGCACTCACTATTAAGCTTTGCTTCCCTTATGACAATTTTCCCCATTACTCTCAACAGGCAATCACAGCTAATGTGACCTCTTTTTCTCTGCTACTTTATGATGGACAGTCTGCATGTATCTTTTTTATGTACTGTCATGTTTTGTGATGCACTTTTTGTTGGTTACATGGAATTCCTTTTGAATTTCATAGCAAGATTTTAAAAATTACACTGGTTACCTACCTTAGTTATACATTTATGAAAATTGTTTACTTATTAACCTTAACACACTTGATGATGGAAACTAGCTTTCTGAAGCATGTAATGTGGTGAATAAATTAATTTACAGAAGCAGAGGTTGATCATTTCTTTCATTGCTGCTTACTGTCTGTGATTGTCTAGCTGGTTATGAACTAAATATAGATAATTAAAAAGTGTTGCCTTATTAATAAAAAGAATGGAGTCATAGTTTATCCTGTTTCAAAGTGTTGTTCTTATTTAGGATTGTACAGCAGCAATGGAGACGAGATAGTTCTAATATCATTGTGCCATGCTCGCAAGCCAAAACTTTTGGTTGCTGTATTACACATGACAACATGCACTTACCAGTCAACTTTATGCAGGTCTCAAAATCAGAGCTGCTACCAGCAGCTGAAAAAAAGGGCAATCCTTAATAAACAAGTCAAACCTAGTGAAAGTGCATCATGTGCATGCATGAGTGCGCGCACACACACACACACACACACACACACACACACACACACACACACACACACACACACAGAGGGAGAGAGAGAGAGAGAGAGAGAGAGAGAGAGAGGGCATAAAAATCAAAGAAAATTTTTAAATTGGCTGCAAAAGTGTAGACCCATGCCTGTTTCATTGAGACTTTATTTTTTTATTTTGAGGAGTTCTGCCAATACTACAGTGCCAAATAATTAGTCTACAAAAATGTGTACTTTGTTTTTTCCTAAGGTGTAATTTTTCCTTTGATTAATTCATTTTGAATACCTTCATTTTGTATAGTATGAAATTGTTTTGGGTACCTTGCTTCTCTCCTGTTTTGTAGGCAGGTGTCACCACGGCATATATAATTTTTCAGAAAATATGTCTGACTTGTTGACTGATTACAAAGACTGCTTAAGGGCAATTCTTTCTAATCGCACATTATTTTAATATTTCAGTAGAAACATCATCATAGCCAGCAGGATTATTACTTTATAGTGACCAGACGAATTTTGTACTCTGGTTATGGCTTGAATATTTGCAATTAATGTACACTGGTGCTGCATGCACTGATTGTCAAAGTAAATCTAACACATTTATATTTGTTATTTATTTGTGGATACTGTATTTGTCACCAATCTGAGGATATACTAATTGAGTACAATGACAACTGATTTCAAAATGTCTTCATTTCTGCCACAGCTATTTTCTGGGGGCTCATGTTATTCTTGAAGGTTTAATTTTTTGAGCATAGTGGATGTGTATTGCTGTTTTAATAACAGATAGGAGGATTTTAGATAATGAGGTAATTGAGTTTCAACTCTTGATTACAGCTTGTCTTCTGGATTAGGCAGAGCCCTTTCTTCCTAGAACAAGGTACTTTAATCCCAGGACTTAACCATCCCTTGTCCTTGCTTATGTTGATTTTTATTCATGTTTGTTTTAGGAGAAAAATGAGAAAGAGTGCTGTAGGAATATCTGTTTAAGAAAGTGTTAAATTTTCCATTTACATTGTCTTCTTCCCACTGTTCTCTCTGTAATTCCTCTCTAAGCTCTGTAATTGAGTCATTGCTTGTGATTCAGTTTTTTCTGTGATCTGAACTTAACTTTTCACTACACTTTATTGTTAACATTTGACAGTCATAGCCTATAAACCATTGACTATCACTTTGACATCAAAATTGCAGAAAATAATTGGATCTGAAAACATGTTGCCAGAGGCTATTCCACTATCTACTTATTTTAATACAGCAAATTTTACTGTGGGAAATAATCCAAAACTAGACATCAGCAATCTGATGTCCTTAGACATACTTTATCAGTAATATCTGAGAGAAAATCAGTGTTAAAATCACCATAAATAAAGAGTATCCATTTAAATTTACATAACCTTACTGAAACTGCTTCAAGCTGCTTTAAGAAGTTGCAAATATTTCCTGCTGGTGGCCTGTAAAATGTCAATACTGTTAGCTTGTTTATTTCCTGAACCACTCTTATGGCACAACATTTAAAGGGCTTCTCAGCAAAATATTCGTTAACCTGAAGGGCCTCGGACTTAACTTTGTTTTTTATAAAAGGTAGCCAGTAACCCTCCCTCTTAACAGTTCTACATTAATATGTTATTAACCCGTATCTGTCAAAATGTACCTGTATAATTTCAGTGATTTGTATGTAATGTTCTGACAAGCACAACTTGTCTATTGACAATCCATTAGCCATTTCATATTCCTGCTTGGATGTTAAAGGTTCAGCCTTCGTACTCTTTAAGATTCATGTCTTTGTCCAATTGCAGCATTTAGTTTTGTTAGAAGCTGTTTCAAAAATAACTATCTTTATTCTGCACCTCTGCCTTTTGGATGAGTTAACCATAAAAATGACCAAGGAAAAATGTAAATCACTGGAATGTAATGGGAACTGCTTTGATCAGATTGTTAGAATGTAATATTGGATGCTCCCTAAAATGTTGATTGTGATGACAGACTGATCTTCAATGTATGTGGGAAGGTGACATTGGGTTGTGAGTTGGCAAAGTCAATGAATGTTGTAATAGACTCATCTATAGTGTAGCCTAATGTCTCCATTCACAACATATTGAATACACTTTGCCATGTTTGTACTTTGTCACAGAAAATAAAACTGCAGGGTTCATTCAGAAAACCTAAATTACATTATGAGCAAATCTCTGACAAGTAATCTGGTGTGTACTGTGTGCACAAATCACATATAAACTATGAAAAATGCAAGGGAGAGGACCATTATGTAACTTTTACCAATCAGATTCTATGCTTTTGGCAATTAGCCACACAAAAAGCCTCTTTATTAGAAGCATTCAGATGCAAACCACACCATGAATGCAGCTTAGTGGGAAAGGATTTAAGCCCCAATTTGTACTTTATTTTATAAGATACATTTTTCACAGTAAGATGACTTAGTTGTGTTGTCACTTACCTTCCAGTGTAGTGGGTGTCATTATCTTCCAGTAAAAATATCTGACTGGCAATTGGTACAACTCTGTCTCAGTCTCAGAGCAGGAATGAACAATTAGCTCAAGGAAACCTGTACTGTACACTGCAATGTGACATGAAAAAATATTGTCTATTTGCTAACATGTTCCAGGTTGAGATAAGAGGAAATTTATTATCAGGTAAAGAAGTGTTGACCAGACAACTGATAACAGCATGAGACAAAATAGCCTTTATGAAGGAACTCACTCCTGAAAAGCCAATGGTTGTGTATTTCTTTACCACTGATATACAAATCAAAATAAATTGTCATAAAGTGCTTTGATTGCTACTGTTAATTACATACAGTCGCTTAGCTGTGAATTCCTGCACTTTTCTAGTTTAACTGTCTTTCCCTGTTTGAAGAGATTTTGGGATTGCAACTGGTCATTGTAAACTTCACTTCATGATATTTCAACTGGGCACCTGCCAGTCATCTTCAGATGAACTGATGAAGATGTCACCGCTCCTCCTTATATAGTGCACTGAGAGTATTGCTGCACAATGACAGAAGGACCACATTGCCCAGTGGCAGCGCCCTCACTGGTAGAAATCCAAAGATCACTTGTTTTCATCATTGCCACTCGCCGCAGACATCAGAGTATTCTGATGCTTTCGTCTTGAGCAAATCTTTGGAGATGACAAGATTCCATGCATTATCCAGCTGGTAGTCACTGTTATGTTTCATTAGATTTTCCAAAATGCATATTTCAATGCAATCTATTATAATGGAGTCCCAAAAAGATGTTGCTGTGGCCAAAATTAATATTTTGTCTTAGTCAGTTGGATGTCCATTGAAGATACAATGTTCTGCGATTGCAGATTTGCTGGGTTGCAGACGGCAAGTGTAATGTTTATGTTCCATGCAGCATTCTTCCATTGTGCATGTTATTTGTCCCATACAGGCCATTACAAACTGCAAGGTATTTTGTAAATTCCCATCTTCCACAATAATGAATTATCCTTCCATGAGTAGACGATAAGGTGTTGCATGTTCACACCACATCAACATAACGTGGAGATTGGTGGCTTGCCCATTCAGGAAGCAGGATAGGTGATGATGATCAGACAACACAGTAGAGAACTAGTGCATGCACTTGAGTTTTGGGAACATGTCACCTGGTGAGATGAATGATATTTTTTGTTACACCAGCTCAATGGTCATGTCTGGATATGCCATCATCAAACAGCTGTTCAAAAATACACGAAGCCACAGATGTAGGCTGGTGGGGTAGATTATTATGCTATGACAACATTCAAGTGGGACTTATGGTAGTAACTGAAGGCATCATGACAGCTGGGGACAGGTGAAAATTACTGCAGATGACTTGCATTCCTTCTTGCTTCCAGTCTTCCCTGATGACAACTTCCAGCAGGATAAGTGTGCATGTCACAAAGCCAGAATCATGCTATAGTGGTCTGAGAAGCATGATAAGTGAACTCATATTGATGTCTTGGTTGCTAAATTCACCTGATTTGATCCTAGTCTAACACATTGGTCACCAGTTCTACACACTCAAACCACTGGCCCATAATTTATGGGAATTGCATGCACTGTGCATAGATATCTGGTGCCACATACTTCTGGATTCCTACCATGGACGTATCGAATCCATGCCACACAGAGTTGCAGCTTAATGCATTCCACAGGAGAATCAGCTTGCTACTAAGCAGGTTGTCATAATATTTTGCTTCATCAGTATAGCTTAAGTGTTAATAAGTCTCTTTCAGATGTATTTGTGTGGAATGTAGCATTATATGGAAGAGAAATGTGGTGTTACAGAATAATGCTGAAACTTAGAAGTAGCCACTGCTATGCACAATACAGTAGTTTGTGGAATACACATGTAGATGTAGAAAGACTGAGTGCCTAATAAAGAAATAAAGTACTGAATTTGTGAGAAAAGTCTTTTATTACACAACTTAACAAAAAGAATGGTTATGATGAGGTTTGCGCAGGATAGACTAGGACGGAAATATCCATAAAAGCAGTCTTCAATCTGAAGACTATTTGATTCGGTTTCATTAATGCAGGGATACAAAAACAACAATGGTGTCAGCCTACTGTTGCCTGCACCAAACCTGAGTTTACTGTGCTGTTTTGCTACCTCTGGTTCCAGTACAGCCAATCAGTAACCTTAAAAAGTAGTAGGTTACCCTTTGCTAGTTACTTATTAGACATGAGTTATTCAGGCCACAATGAGCCATCTTTTGACCCCCCCCCCCCCCCCCCCCCCCGAGCTTCTCGTTGGAAGAGATGTGGAGTAGTTTCATTCTCTTCATTACACAGTCTACATTTAGGAGCTTCTTACTCTATACCACTGTGAGTAGGTGTTTCTTAAAGTTCCCATGGCCTTTCGTGAGCCCTACCATGAGTTTAATCTGCCTCCCATTGAAGTTCAGGGTTAGAGAACTTCTCTTCAACATCCAGAGTGGTAGCTGCCAGGTTATCCTGTTGCTGCACTTTGGTCATTGTGGACCACAATGTTACTGATCTCCACTCAGGGAGGGCACAGCCTTTCGATGTTAATCATGTTAGGGCCTACAGTTTGAATACCACTATTCTCTGTGCTGTATTCCACAGCCCAAGCCAGGCTGTCAGTCTGGATGTGGTTTCCATTCATTGGCCACAGCACTTGGTCCCTGTCAGCTACTACCATCCTGCTGACATCAGCAAGCTGCCTATGCTCACCTCTGCCCTGGAGGTCCTGCCGATAGCAGGTCACTGAGCTTCTGTAACTCACTACATCATCCTGGGGCAAATGGTCTCCATTCCAGCAGTGAACACATCTCTGTACCTAACATGAATAAAAGCATAATTCATTTCGGGACATCTTACGAGTGGCCTGCCACTCAATTCCAGTCACACAATGACTCTCAATCCATGACCAGATGTAGAATGCAGTGCTTCATCCTGAACTTCATTCACTCATAGAGAGGGCACTCTGGTTGTGTAGCCAGCTCCAGTTTGTGATTTCAGCAGTATGGGTTTGGTGAGTGGGCTATGACAATAGCGGATAAAATTGAGTTGCATAGAAATTTCCGTGTATGGTGTAAGAAATCAGAATGACCTGGTGACTTGCCATGTTTTAACGTGGGCATGCCATTTTTCATAACACAAGCAGGCGCGTGGTACACTTTGTACACATGAAAAGAAAAGCTTTCCTTATGTTACCAAAGTATGTCATGTATGATCAGAATCACAGTTAAATTTAGTTTGTTTAAACAAGGAGAAAATAAACTTACATAATATGAGCTAAACTACTGTTTATTAAACAATAATGAAATAAATTTTTGCTATAACTCTCTGTTGCCAAGGACAGGTGTTAAAGAGACAGTAATGATGCATTAGAAGCATTAAGCAGTGCACTTGCATCAGATCTCGGCCAGAAGCTTATTCAATCACTAATTATCTCTTAGGCAACTGCCTCAGTGTGGGATTATGTTGCTAGTTCATAACTGGAGTCATTTTTTTGAACTGATCATAAATTTTTCCTCAACAAGCTCACTTTGTATTTTATATTACTGCTGCTCCCTTGGACGTATGATAACGCAATTTGTTGCTGTGTTACCTGAAACAATACTGAGGGAATAGGTATAGGTTTGCAGTTGTAAAACCAAAATGGAACTGCACAAAATCATTTTATTTTTGGTTGGCATACTTTATACATAGGTGCACCCACTTGAGGGTTAAAGGGCATTGTACAGAGTACTGTTTACAGCCAGTGAGGTGTCAACATTGTACTTTGACAGGTCGCAAATTGCCTTGTAAGCGTGCAGTACAAACTATGCATGGGAGTTGCTGACATTATGGACATGAGGCTCATCAGTGTTCAGAGTCTCAATGGGCTATGTTCCATCATAAGAATTAATGTCTTTTCCTTATACCCCTGCCCAGGTGTTCATGACTGTGGTATCATGTATCAATACCACCATACAATGTATCAAGGTTGGTAACGGACAGTGTTTCCATTAGATACCAATAGCAGTCACGTGGAATCTGGTGGACCCAATGGAACACACCCCCTGAGCCATGCCTCCAGCAGTTCTGGATAATGAGAGCCTTTGCTGCGGTGATATAGGATGACCAGCAGCAGCTGCTCAACCTGCTTGCACTCAAATCAACTAGTCATGGTTCCAACACCATAATTTGTGCTCAGTACAGTGAGACTCTTTCTCACTGACACTTGCTGCATCTGCTCCTATCCAGCTTTCCAATGACAACAGTTGTCACACCACTCCATAGCTTCACTGTTGTGTATGAAGTCATACACAACAGTCATAGCTGCTATTGCTTTGTTGTTGTGTGGTGTACTTCAAGTATATTGCATTTTTTTGATAGAAGTTGCACAAATGCCAAAAAACAGGCAATGGTGCCACAGGAAGCAGATGTAAATTTGGTGAAACAGATGGCCAAAATATTGGAGAGGAATGCTGCATTACGAGGGCAGGCAGACACTTTAATAGCAGATGATGAGCAGAGACTGAGTGAACTAGCTGAGATGGTGGAGGCAAATGATTTGATCTACATCTGCATCTACATCTACACTCTACAAACCACCATGAAGTGCATGGCAGAGGGTACGTCTCATTGTACCAGTTATTGGGGTTTCTTCCCATTCCATTCAGATGTGGATAGAAAAAACTGATCCAATTCCTCTGTGCATGCTGTACTTATTCTGATCTTATCTTCACGATTCCTATGTGAGCAATATGTAAGGAGTTCAAGTATATTCCTAGAGTCATCATTTTAAGTCGGTTCTTGAAACTCTGTTAGTAGATTTTCTTGGTATAGTTTATGTCTATCTTCAAGAGTCTGCCAGTTCAGTTTCTTCAACATGTCTGTGAAACTCTCCCATGGGTCAAAAGACCTGTTACTATTTCTCTGTACACAGTCGATATCTCATTTTAGTCCAATTTGGTAAAGCTCTCACAAACTTTTGCAATATTCTAGAATGGGCTGCACAAGTGCTTTGTAAGCTGATTGCACTTACCCAGTCTTCTACCAATAAATTTAAGCCTACCACTTGCTTAAGCCAAACACTGCCTATGTGATCATTCCAATTTATATCCGTACAAAGTGTTACACCAAGGTATTCATTTGAGTTAGCTGATTATAACTGTGACTCCTTGATATAATAGTTATAGGACACTATGTTTCTTCATTTTGTGAAGTGCATAATTTTACGTTTCTAAACATTTAAAGTAAGTTGCCAATCTTGAAACCACTTTGAAATCTTGTCAAGATCTGACTCAATATTTATGCAGCTTTTTTTCAGATTTTACTTCATTGCACATAATTGGATCATCTGTAAAAATTCTGAGGTTGTTATTAATATCGTCTGCATGTCATTAATCCACAACATGAACAGCAAGGATTCCAACACACATCCTTGGGGCACACCTGAAATTACTTCTACATCTGATGATGACTCTCCATCCAAAATAACATGTTGTGTCCTCCATACCAAAAAGTTCTCAATCCAGTCACATATTTCACATGATTTCCTATACAATTGTACTTTTGACAGTCAATGAGAGTGTGGTACTGAGTCAAATACTTTTCAGAAGTCAAAAAATACTGTGTCTACCTGACTACCTTGATCCAAAGCTTTGAGTATGTCATGCGAGAAAAGCGTGAGTTGGTTTTCACATGGTCAATGTTTTCTGAACCCATGCTGGTTGTCATGGAGGGGGTCATTCTGTTCAAGATACCTTGTTATGTTTGAGTTCAGAATGTGTTCTAAGATTCTGCAACAAATTGATGTCAAGGATATCGGACGGTAATTTCTTGTAGACAGGTATGACATGTGCTTTTTTTTTCAGCAACTCGGCATGGATTTTGTTCGTGGGATATACAATAGAGTATAGTTAGAAGAGGGGCTAATTCATCCACAAATTCAGTACAGAATCTGATAGGAATTCCAGGGGGTCTGGAGCTTTGTTCAGTGTTACTGATTTCAGCTGTTTCTCAACACTGCTCTCAGTAATACTTATTTCACTCACCTTTCTAGTGGTATGAGGATAAAATTGGGGCACTTCTCCTGGGTTTTCCTTTGTAGAGAAATACTTGAAACTGGAGCTAAGCATTTCAGTTTAAGCTTTGCTACCCTCAATTTCAGTTCCTGTCTCATTTGCTTGGCAGTGGACCCTAACTTTGGTGTTACTAATAGCCTTTAAATATTACTATAATTTCTTTGGATTTTGTGAAAGATCATTTGACAATATTCTGCTTCAATAGCAATTGCAGGCTTCACACGTGTCTCTCTTGACAGCCAAAAACATTTCATTCAGCAACACTCTATCTATAGCCCTATGCTTCATTACACACCTATTATGCAATAATCTCTGTTTCTTTAGATGTTTCTTAACAGTGACTGTATATCATTGAGATCCCTCCTATTATGAACTGTTCTTCTGGGTACATATCTATCCAGTGAATATGTGATCATTCCAATTTATATCCCTACAAAGTACTACACCCCGGTATTTGTATGAGTTGGCTGATTCTAACTGTGACTCATTGATATTATAGTCATAGGATACTATGTTTCTTCATTTCATGAAGTGCACAATTTTACATTTCTAAACATTTAAAGCAAGTTGCCAATCTTGAAACTACTTTGAGTTAGTTAGTTGGTTGCGTGTTCCATTGATCAGTCACATGGTATGGTAGCCGTTATGATGTGGAACGTGTCAAGTGCACAAGAAATGCACATATGATTTAAAGATTAGTATTTCTATTATTTACCTCATTCCCTTAAATGGCACAAAATGCATATACTATATTTATAGATTTATTTATTCCTATTCAAGAATTCATCTGTGGTATAGAAGGAGTTGTCAAGGAGACACTATTTCAATTTATTTTTGAAGTTATTACTGCTGTCTGTCAGACATCTTATTTCATCTGGTAATTTGCTGAAAATTTTGTAGCAGCATGTCTTACCACTTTCTGTGCCAAAGATAGGTTGAGCAAAGGATAGTGCAAGTCTTTCTTTTTTCTGTTATTATAATCATGAATATCACTGTTGTTTTTAAACTGGTCCATGTTGTTGAGAACAAATTTCATTAGTGAGTAGATGTATTGTGAGGCTGATGTAAGAATTCCCAATCTTTTAGAAAGATGCCTACAAGATATGCGACTATGAAACCCACACATTATTCTAACCACTTTCTTTTGAGCAGTGAATACTTTTTGTCTAAATGTTGAGTTACCCCAAAATATTATTCTGTATGACATCAGAGAGTGAAAGTATGCAAAATATGTTAGCTTACTAATTTCTATATCCTCAAAATTGGCAATTATTCTTATCGCAAAAGTTGCTGAACCTAGTCACTTTAGGAGATCCAAAATATGAATTTTCCAATTAAAATTCTCATCTATATGTACCCCCAAAAACTTAGTATGCTCTACCCTGTCTACTGACTTCTGTTGATGTGTTATATTTATTGAAGGAACTGTACTTTTTGCAGCAGAAAATTGGATGTACTGTGTTTTTTCAAAGTTTAGAGCAAGCCCATTTGCAGAAACCCAATTAATGACTTTTCCAAAGACATTATTTTTATCATTTTCAATTGGACTTTCTTTTACTGGATTAATAATTATGCTTGTATCATCAGCAAACAGTGTCAGTTCAGCTTCCTGTTCCAGATAGGAAAGGAGGTCATTCACATATATCAAGAACAGAAGAGGGCCCATGATTGAACATTGTGGAACCCCTAATGTAATTTCACCCCAGTTAGATGAAGTGGCAAACTTATTTAAATCACTTGACCCATATAAAGAAACTTTTTGCTCTCTGTTCGGTAGGTATGACTTAAACCACTCATATGCTATTCCATTTATACCATAGAATTGTAATTTCTGTAATATAATTTCATGGTTCACACAGTCAAATGCTTTGACAAGTCACAGGAAATTCCTATTGGTGACATTTTACTATTTAAAAACTCTGTTATGTGGACAGTGAAATTGTATATGGCTGTCTCAGTGGAGCAGCATTTTTGAAATCCGAACTGTGATGTACTAAGTATCCCATTACTGTTGAGGTGGCTAACCACTCTTGAGTACATTACTTTCTTGAAGACTTTTAAGAATGCTGCAAGCAAGGATACTGGCCAATAATTATTGACATCTGTGGTGTCCCCCTTTTTGTAGAGAGGCCTGACAATGGCGTATTTTAACCTGTCTGGGAAAATACCTTGAGTTAGTGATGCATTACATATGTGACTCAGAACATCAGCTGTAATTGCTCCACATTGTTTTAATATCTTATTAGAGATGTCATCTACTCCAACAGAACATTTATTTTTCAGAGATTTAATAATTTTACTTATTTCACAAGAGCTTGTTAGGTGAAACTTAATCTGACTAAATTTTTTCAAAACAGACTCTTCCCTGTACTGCCTAGCTTTTTCTTTCGAACTGTTCTCACCAATTTTTTCTCCTACACTTAAGAAATGATTGCTAAATACGTTAGCTACTTGTGTACTGTTGGTTAGGATGGTCTCATCTCTTTAACAGTAATACTACCTACCCCAGTGGTTACTTTTCCTGTCTCCCTTCTAACAACATTCCATATTAATTTTATTTTATTGCCAGAGTTGTTAATTTCTTCTCTATCATACATATTTCTTGATTTTCTAACAACTTTTCTCAGTATCTTACAGTAATTTTTATAGTGTAAAACTACTTCTGGATCTTTACTAGTTCTTGCTGTCTCATACAGTTTTCTTTTTCTTTCTGAAGACACTTTAATACCTGTAGTAATCCAAGGTTTCTTTGAAACTTAGTAATTTTCTTTGGAAAACAATTTTCAAAGAGGGATATAAATTTATCAAGAAATATTTTGCACTTACCATTAGCATTTGGCTCATTATATACATCTCCCAATTAACATTTCTTAAGCTTTCTCTGAAGTGCTGTATAGATACCTGGTTGAGTGACCTCAAACTTTTACTTCATGGTTTCTGAACTGTACACCCTGTTAGGTTTTGTAAGTTAATCAGTTGTGCGTCATGGTTTGACAATCCATTTACCACAGGGAAAGCATGCGCTTGTTTTATATTCTTTTTCTGTACAAATACATTACCTATTAGGGTGCTACTGTCCTTAGCTATACGTGTAGGGAAACTGATCACTGATTCTAAGTTATATGTTGCTAATAACACTTCTAGTTCACTTTTCCTGTCAGAATTATTTAGAAAGTTTACATTGAAATCACCACAGATTAATAACTTCTTCTTTTTGTCTGACAGACAGCATAATAGGGAGTCAAACTTTTTTATGAACAGCTCCCAGTCTCCTAATGGGGACCTGTAGAGTGTTGCTAATATCAGTACTACACTATCTAGCTGAACTTCACATGCACAAACCTTGATGTGCTGATCAACACAAAACTTGCTTACTTCTACAGTTTTGCATTTATACCCTTGTTTTATGAAAATGGCAACTCCTCCTTTATCCATCCTATCTCTACAAGAGTTGTTGTTGTTGTTGTGGTCTTCAGTCCTGAGATTGTTTGATGCAGCTCTCCATGCTACTCTGTCCTGTGCAAGCTTCTTCATCTCCCAGTACCTACTGCAGCCTACATCCTTCTGAATCTGCTTAGTGTATTCATCTCTTGGTCTCCCTCTATGATTCTTACCCTCCACGCAGCTCTCCAGTACTGATTGGTGATCCCCTGATGCCTCAGAACATGTCCTACCAACCGATCCCTTCTTCTAGTCAAGTTGTGCCACAAACTCCTCTTCTCCCCAATTCTATTCAATACCTCCTCATTAGTTATGTGATCTACCCATCTAATCTTCAGCATTCTTCTGTAGCACCACATTTCGAAAGCTTCTATTCTCTTCTTGTCTAAACTATTTATTGTCCATGTTTCACTTCCATACATGACTACACTCCATACAAATACCTTCAGAAACGACGACTTGCTGACACTTAAATCAATACTTGATGTTAACAAATTTCTCTTCTTCAGAAACACTTTCCTTGCCATTGCCAGTCTACATTTTATATCCTCTCTACTTCGACGCGCAAGTCACCGAAGTGGTGTCAAATCGAAACACTTGCACCAGGCGAGCGGTCTACCCAACGGGAGGCCCTCGTCACATGACATTTCATCCTCTCTACTTCGACCATCATCAGTTATTTTGCTCCCCAAATAGCAAAACTCCTTTACTACTTTAAGTGTCTCATTTCCTGATCCAATTCCCTCAGCATCACCCGACTTAATTCGACTACATTCCATTATTCTTGTTTTGCTTTTATTGATGTTCATCTTATATCTTCCTTTCAAGACACTGTCCATTCCGTTCAACTGCTCTTCCAAGTCCTTTGCTGTCTCTGACAGAATTACAATGTCATCGGCGAACCTTAAAGTTTTTATTTCTTCTCCATGGATTTCAATACCTACTCTGAATTTTTCTTTGGTTTCCTTTACTGCTTGCTCAATATACAGATTGAATAGCATCAGGGAGAGGCTACAACCATGTCTCACTCCCTTCCCAACCACTGCTTCCCTTTCATGTCCCTCGACTCTTACAACTGCCATCTGGTTTCTGTACAAATTGTAAATAGCCTTTTGCTCCCTGTATTTTACCCCTGCCACCTTCAGAATTTGAAACAGAGTATTCCAGTCAACATTGTCAAAAGCTTTCTCTAAGTCTACAAATACTAGAAACGTAAGTTTGCCTTAATCTTTCTTCTAAGATAAGTAGTAGGGTCAGTATTGCCTCACGTGTTCCAACATTTCTACGGAATCCAAACTGATCTTCCCCGAAGTCAGCTTCTACCAGTTTTTCCATTCGTCTGTAAAGAATTCGCGTTAGTATTTTGCAGCTGTGACTTATTAAACTGATAGTTCGGTAATTTTCACATCTGTCAACACCTGCTTTTTTGGGATTGGAATTATTATATTCTTCTTGAAGTCTGAGGGAATTTCGCCTGTCTCATACATCTTGCTCACCAGATGGTAGAGTTTTGTCAGGCCTAGCTCTCCCAAGGCTGTCAGTAGTTCTAATGGAATGTTGTCTACACCCGGGGCCTTGTTTCGACTTAGGTCTTTCAGTGCTCTGTCAAACTCTTCACGCAGTATGATATCTCCCATTTCATCTTCATCTACATCCTCTTCCATTTTCATAATATTGTCCTCAAGAACATTGCCCCTGTATAGACCCTCTATATACTCCTTCCACCTTTCTGCTTTCCCTTATTTGCTTAGAACTGGGTTTCCAACTGAGCTCTTGATATTCATGCAAGTGGTTCTCTTTTCTCCAAAGGTCTCTTTAATTTTCCTGTAGGCAGTATCTATCTTACCCCTAGTGAGATAAGCCTCTACATCCTTACATTTGTCCTCTAGCCATGCCTGCTTAGCCATTTTGCACTTCCTGCCGATCTCATTTTTGAGACGTTTGTATTCCTTTTTGCCTGTTTCTTTTTCTGCATTTTTGTATTTTCTCCTTTCATGAATTAAATTCAGTATATCTTCTGTTACCCAAGGATTTCTACTAGCCCTCGTCTTTTTACCTACTTGATCCTCTGCTGCCTTCACTATTTCATCCCTCAGAGCTACCCATTCTTCTTCTACTGTATGTCTTTCCCCCATTCCTGTCAATTGTTCCCTTATGGTCTCCCTGAAACTCTGTACAACCTCTGGTTTAGTCAGTTTATCCAGGTCCCATCTCCTTAAATTCCCACTTATTTGCAGTTTCTTCAGTTTTAATCTACAGCTCATAACCAATAGATTGTGGTCAGAGTCCACATCTGCCCCTGGTAATGTCTTACAATTTAAAACCTGGTTCCTAAATCTCTGTCTTACCATTGTATAATGTATCTGAAACCTGTCAGTATCTCCAGGCTTCTTCCATGTGTACAACCTTCTTTTATAATTCTTGAACCAAGTGTTAGCTATGATTAAGTTGTGCTCTGTGCAAAATTCTACCAGGCGGCTTCCTCTTTCATATCTTCCCCCCAACCAATATTCACCTACTACATTTCCTTCACTTCCTTTCCCTACTGTTGAATTCCAGTCACCATGACTGTTAAATTTTCGTCTCCCTTCACTATCTGAATAATTTCTTCGTCATCTGCAGAGCTAGTTGGCATATAAACTTTTACTACTGTAGTAGGCATGCGCTTCGTGTCTATCTTGGCCACAATAATGCATTCACTATGCTGTTTATAGTAGCTTACCCGTACCCCTATTTTTTTATTCATTATTAAACCTACTCCTGCATTACCCCTATTTGATTTTGTATTTATAACCCAGTATTCGCCTGACCAAAAGTCTTGTTCCTCCTGCCACCTAACTTCACTAATTCCTCCTATATCCAACTTTAACCTATCCATTTCCCTTTTTAAATTTTCTAACCTACCTGCCCGATTAATGGATCTGACATTCCATGCTCCGATCCGTAGAACCCCAGTTTTCTTTCTCCTGATAACGATGTCCTCTTGAGTAGTCCCCGCCCGGAGTTCCAAATGGGGGACTATTTTACCTCCGGAATATTTTACCCAAGAGGATTCCATCATCATTTAATCATACAGTAAAGCTGCATGCCCTCAGGAAAAAATATGGCTGTAGTTTCCCCTTGCTTTCAGCCGTTCACAGTACCACAACAGCAAGGCCGTTTTGGTTAGTGTTACAAGGCCAGATCAGTCAATCATCCAGACTGTTGCCCCTGCGACTACTGAAAAGGCTGCTGCCCCTCTTCAGGAACCACACGTTTGTCCGGCCTCTCAATAGATACCCCTCTGTTGTGGTTGCACCTACAGTACAGCTATCTGTATCGTTGAGGCACACAAGCCTCCCCACCAACGGCAAGGTCCATGGTTCATCTACAAGTGTAAGATGCTAAATTATACCAACGTACACTGACACTATCCATGTCCACAGTTACATGGTGTTCAGACAGACAGATTATATCAATCTCATTCTTATTTTTGAGATCATCTAAACACACTGATAGCTCATCTATTTTATTTTTTATTCCTTCTGATATTTTGGTGAAGTATGTTGATACTGCCCTTAGCTTTACCCCAAGTAACTGTACATGCAGTTTCTTTTATTCTATTTATCTTGATTGTCATCTGTCTGGACTTTTGCTTTAACCTGAGAAACCTGTCTGCCTGGACTCATTAACCACAGGGATCACCCCTTGTATGACTGTGGACCCCCTTACAGTTTCTGCCAATAGAGAAACTAACTTACTTTTCCCCATCCTATTCAGGTGCAGGCCATGTGTAGTGTATCCCCACCTACCAATAGCATTTACTGGAACAACACTTATATGTGAGATTTTGCCAGTGTCTGGAGCATCCTGTTCAGCTCAGTGTTAACATGCCTTACAGCAATGTTTACCCAGGGCTGATCACGGCGCTGAAGGACTTCCACAAACCCCACATTTGTGTGCTCAGTTTCTGTTCACATTTTATCCATGTCACTCCTAATACTGTATCTTGGACTCACAGCGAGGCTGTTTCCTGCCGCCCCCCCCCCCCCCCTCCCCAACTATAATTACCTGATCTTCCTGCTCAAAGTCCCTGCATAGCTGACCTACGTTTTCTGTCAACTGGCTAAGGCTAGTACTTGGTTTCACAAAACTTGTGACTTAGTACCCTGCACCTAATTTCTGCCGAAGCTGCTGCCCCACACACCTCCCATGACTGATGCCTATAAGCAGAATTCTTCTTTTCCTTTTCTGGTTTGATCCCAAGCTGTCTTTTTTTTCTTTAAGCTAATATTCTGCTTCAACCTACTTTCAACTACATCTGGATGAGGCCCTTCCTCCACTTCAGATAGCAAGCCAAACTGATTTACTAATTGAATTTCTGGAGTTTTTTCAGCTGGTTCCCTTTTTCGCCCTTTGCTTGCTACCTTTTCCCAGATCCCAGTCTCTTTTTCCTCTCTTAACCTACATAATTCCAAGTTCACATTTTCTAATTCAGCCTTAAGGTCACAGATTTTTGCCTCCTGTTCCGCGATTTTTCTGTCCTTTCTACATAACCTACACTGCCATTGAAGAGCCTCATTTTCTGCCCTCATTTCCTCACCACTGCATTCGCCCCAATGAAACCATAACTTACAGTCTACACAGAACACCCCCTCTTTCAAAATTCTATGGCAACCACCACGTTTGTCACACACCTTGTCAAGATCTGACTCTCTTGTCAAGATCTGACTCAATATTTATACTGCTTCTTTCAGATTTTACTTCATTACATATAACTGCATCATCTCCAAAAATTCTGAGGTTGCTATTAATACTGTGTGCAAGGTCATTAATGTATAATGTGAACAGCAAAGGTCCCAATACACTTCCCTGGGGTACACCTGAAGTTACTTCAACATCTGATGCTGACTCTTCATCCAAGGTAACTTGCTGCATCTTCCCTACCAAAAAATCCTCAATCCAATCACAAATTTCACTTGATATCCCATATGACTGTACTTTTGACAATAGTTGTTGGTATGGTACTGATTCAAATGCTACTCAGAAATCAAGAAAACTGCATCTACCTGATTGCCTTGATACAAAGATTTGAGTATGTCATGTAAGAAAATTGTGGGTTGGGTTTCACATAATCGATTTTTCAGAATCCATGCTGATTGGCATGTAGGAGGTCATTCTGTTCCATATACCTCATTATGTTTGAGCTCAGAGTATGTTCTAAAATTCCACAACAAAATTGTGTCAGAGATTTTGTACGATAGTTTTGTGGATCAGTTCTACTACCCTTATTGTAGACAGGTTGACCTGTGCTCTTTTCCTAGAACTGGGCACAGTTTTTTATTTGAGAGATCTATGATAGAGTATAGTTGGAAAAGGGGCTAACTCAGCTGCATATTCAGTACAGCATTTGATAGAAATTCTAATTAGCTACATATTCAGTATAGAATTTGATGGAAATTCCACTGGACCCTGGAGCTTTGCGCACTTTTAGTGATTTCAGCTGTTTTTCAACATCACTGATACTAATACTTATTTCACTCACCCTTTTACTGGTGCAAGGATGAAATTGGTGCAATTCTGTGGGGTTTTCCTTTGTAGAGGAACACTTGAAAATGGACTTAAGCATTTCAGATTTTTCTTTGCTATCCTCAATTTCAGTTCCTCTCAACATTTGCTAGGAACTAGATACTAACTGTTCTTCTGAGTACATCTCTATCCAGTGCATGGTCAATTATTCTTTTGAACTTGAGCCACAGTTCCTCTACATTCTCCCGCCCTATGTTGAAAGTTTCAAATTCCTCATTGAGATATGACATTACAGATTTTTTATCTAGTTTACTGAACACTTATATATATCTTTCTGCTTGTTTTAGTTGTCCTTTGTACTTTGGTAATCATTGATGCCACGACCCCCTAATGGTCTCTGGTACCAGTTTTGATGTGGATATCCTCTAAGAGATCAGGTTCATTTGTTGCCATTACATACAATGCACGAGAGGGTACTGTAATAAAACTGGTTATGGTGAGATAAATGTACTAACCGATCTTGTATCATATGAAATGACTGATACCATATGGAAAACATAGAACCAAATATCCATTGCTACATAAGTATGTGAAAATGTATAAATGTTAACTTTTGTAATCCTGTACTCACCTGTTCCTCCTGCCACCGAACTTCAATAATTCCCACTATATCTAAATTTAACCTATACATTTCCCTTCTTAAATTTTCTAACCTACCTGCCCAATTAAGGAATCTGACATTCCATGCTCCAAGCCGTAGAATGCCAGTTTTCTTTCTCCTGATAATGACATCCTCTTGAGTAGTCCTCGCCTGGAGATCTGAATGGGAGACTATTTTACCTCGGAATGTTTTACCCATTTAGTCATACAGTAAAGTTGCATGCCCTCAGGAAACTTTACGGCTGTAGTTTCCCCTTGCTTTTAGCCGTTCACAGTACCATCACAGCAAGGTCGTTTTGGTTAGTGTTACAAGGCCAGATCAGTCAATCATCCAGACTGTTGCCCCTGCAACTACTGAAAAGGCTGCTGTCCCTCTTCAGGAACCACACGTTTGTCTGGCCTCTCAACAGATACCCCTCTGTTGTGGTTGCACCTACGGCACAGCTATCTGTATCGCTGAGGCACACAAGCCTCCCCACCAATGGTAAGGTCCATGGTTCATGGGGGGGGGGTTAAATGTGGTAACTTATTATTGTTGGTTGATCTGTGTAGGTTGCTACATGTTGTAAATAACTAACAATTTATATTTTATTATGTTCTTTCATGAGGACTAATTAGTTTTTTTACAATGTTATTTATCAATGCTTAGAGTAATTGCAATCAATTGCTGAGCATTTATTCAGTTATAATACACTAAAGCACCAAAGAATCTGGTATAGATATGTGTATTCAAATACACAGATATGTAAACAGGCAGAATACGGCACTCTTGTGTGCAACATCTGTATAAGACAACAAGTGTCTGGTGCAGTTGTTAGATCAGTGACTGCTGCTACAATGGCATTTTATCAGTATTTAAGTGAATTTGAATGTGGTGTTATTGTCGGCGCATGAGCGATGGGACACAGCATCACTGCGGTAGTGATGAAGTTGTGACCATTTCACGAGTGTACTATGAATATGAGGAATCTGGTAAAACATCAAATCTCTGACATCACTGTGGCTGGATAATCATCCTGCAATAACAAGACCAACAATGACTGAAGAGAATCATTCAACATGACAGGAGCGCAACCCTTTCACAAATTGCTGCAGATTTCAGTGCTGGGCCATGAACAAGTGTCAGTGTCTGAACCATCAGCCTCCATACTGTAGTGTAGCATTTCCACATACTGCACAAGGGGCCCGGGTTTGATTCCTGGCATGAGATTGGGTGTAGTGTGTCCTTCATCATCATGTTCTTCATCATTGACCTGCAAGTCGCCGAAGTGACTTCCACTAAAAAAGACTTGCAATATGGCAGCCGAACTCCCCCAAAAGGGGCCTCCCAGCCAACAATGCCATCCGATCATTTCAGTGTCTGAACCATTCAATGAAAGTGCAGCGATATGGGTCTTCAGAGTCAAAGACCCACTTGTGTACCCTTGATGACTGCACGACACAAAGCTTTACATGCCTGGGCCCATCAACACTGACATTGGACTGTTGATGACTGGATACATGTTGCCTGGCCAGATGAGTCTCATTTCAAATTGTATCGAGTTGATGGACGTGTACAGGTATGGAGACAAAGTCATGAATCTATGTATCCTGCATGTCAGCAGGGGACTGTTCAAGTTGGTGGAGGTCCTGTAATGGTGTGGGGTGTGTGCAGTTATAGTGATTATGGATCCCCTGATACTCTAGATATGACTCTGACAAGTGACATGTATGTAAGCATCCTGTCTAGTCACCTTCATCCATTCTGTTCATTGTAAATTCTGATGGACTTGTGAAATTCCAGAGGGACAATGTAACATCCCACACATCTAGAATTGGTACAGAGTGGCTCCAGGAGCACTCTTCTGAGTTTAAACACTTCCGCTGGTCACCAAACTCTCCAGACATGAACATTATTGAGCATATCTGGGATGTCTTGCAATGTGCTGTTCAGCAGAGATCTCCACCACCTCATACTCTTACAGATTTATGGACAGCCCTGCAGGATTCATGGTGTCATTTCCCTCCAGCACTACTTCAGACATTAGTTGAGTCCATGCAATGTCGTGTTGCAGCACTTCTGCGTGCTCGCGGGGGCTCTATACGATATTAGGCAGGTGTATTAGTTTCTTTGGCTCTTCAATGTATAATTTTCTTTGTGGTATGACTATGGGATCTGAAAAATGACCAGACATTAGAGCAGTTCTTTTTGCTGTTGAGCATTATTTGTCATCCAGTGAAACTTTGACATTTCTTGTGTACTAGGTTTGGGAGGATGTGTGGATAGCATCATACCATTTCTCATAAAATAACTGCAATTTTTTGTGCTGTTTATAAGTTACTTGTGTTTACTATGATAGAAATTTGTTTGATGTTTAATATAATTTTGTATATGTTTTGAACTTTCATATGCCCCATTACATCAGTGCACTTTATGTAGATGTGAAAGAAACTTTTTTAAATATAACAGTGCCAAATAGTTAATGAACAGCACTTTATAGCAGATTTCAGTTTTGTATGCATTTTTGGCATAATTTATGACTAATATTTTTTACATAAGTAACCAAATAACTCAGTTTTCAAGAAAACATGTAAGAATGAACTACTTGTTTCATCTTGTAACATAATTTGAAAGACTTGAAAACCAGTTTTTCATATGCAATTGCATAATCTATTATGTGATATTAAAACTAATGAATGCAAAATGTTTGTAATAATCAGAGACTAAAGGACAAAATGCGTGATAAAACTGATAATCTTGCACATGGAATAGGTAGAGGATCTGCTGACTTTGGTAGGTACACCAAGTGTGAAATGGAGTCTTCCCTGGTTGTGTGTATCCATACTTAATTTCTGGTGCACTCTATTCTGACTCTTTCCTATATGGGCTCTGTTCCCACAGTACTGTTGGTTCAACACTTGAAGCACCTACCATTTCGGGCTTAAAAAATTCTTGCAAAATAGGGCAAGAAATAATTTTTGTTGTAGCATATTTTTATATGCTGAGGGTAAAATGTCCTGTATGAAAGTTAAATTTGGAAGCAAGACATTGTAATATGTTGTTACAAGAAGCATTTCACTGGTGTTATGAGAAAAAGCAGTGAATTCCTAACTAAGTACATTAATTTTGTCCTTTGATCTAAAGTATTTTGCTACATTTTCTTTAAAGAAATAGTTAAAATAACTCTATGTGGACTAAGATGTTTTCTTTTGATCGTATGGCAGTACCAATCAATTATATTTGATTTATTGAACACAGATTTATAAATTTTGGTATATAGACTTTTTCATAAAATACAAGTTCTACTGTCACGCCAATATGATAAAATCACTGTCATATGTACTACTTTTTTGCTTATCCCAAATATGTTGCATGATATCTGGTAATAATTTGAGAGCAACAGAGTAGGTAAAAGGTCAGACTTTGATTGAATGAAATTACGATTTTGATGAAATTACGATACTTTCTTTGAGAATAGTGTGCAGTATGGTACTTTTATATGACGTTTCAAAACTAAAAACTGACCCACAATCACAATCAGAGTCCCTTGCCATCTAGTGGGTTTAATTTCAGTCAATAGCCTCCACCACACTCTCATAGCAGAAGGGGTAAGCTTTGTGTTTCCACAAATAGTTTACAGCTGTGTGATTCACACACATGCTTCAGTGCTTAGCGGAGGAGGTCTGTGGCAAGTAGCCAGCCACCAGCATCACCTCCATATGCAAGCCAATTGAATTTTCTGTCATGTTATGGTACTTCTATGTCTAAGAAACTGCCATTCAATTTTTAGCCAATACATGTTTGGTGTGAGCTAAATGTAGTTACTTGATGATCTGCAGCAGAACGTCCACATTTCATTTAAGGACCTCAATCTAAATTAGTGTAAACTCACTCTCCAAGTGTGATCTTATGCTTGCTACCATGAATATTGTACCAGCAGGCTGAAACATTTTTTTGAAAGCATTGAATATAGTACCAAAATCAAACAAAATTTGCACTTACAGAAGCACAAACTCCCCCTCTCCAGATGCTTTTGTAATGAATATTGTAATGACAATAATGAATTCTCCACTGAAAATAGTGAATATAGTTCCGAAACCAAACACATTCAATACATATACATGTTTTGTGATTCGTTATGTATGCTTCAACTTCTTGGCAGGATGATTGAGTCTGACTGGTGAACACTGTCAAAATGTGTGTGGTACGTTTAACAATTTTTCAAGTTCATCTATGTCAAGGCTGAAAAGCCATATCCACTACATGGGGATGAAAATGCGATAGCAGGAGGAATACTGGGTAAAATCTGCAAGAAAGCATATGACACACTCATGAACAAGCCATATTAGTTGTGGTTGGCTAACATTAAAATTGGTGCTCTGATGGAACAGCTGTCTGGAATATCACAGTAGATGTCCATTCTTCTTTAATGTACAAGATCAACTGTAACTTTGTCTCACCCATTCTCAATCCAACCATCTCACTCTTGAGCTTACATTCCAATAGGTTCTTCTACATATTATTTTATGAAAATTCCTTTTTGTTATAGCCTAGCTTATTTTCTTAGAATTTCAAACATCTATTCACCACCTCATCTGAAATCTACCTTCCTGAATGCGTCACTGACTCTTCCCACTGCTGTAGGAATGTGATAGGAAGACACTTAATAATGGTTTTACATTGGAAAAAACTGTACCAGAAAATACAATTCTTAGACATTTCAGGATAAAAATCTCATTTTGTGTAAAATATACTAAGTCTGTCGGACATAGCAACAGCAGCAACTTGACTGTAAAGTCTCTCTCTGACACTGCAAATGTATGAACTACTAAGGCTCTCTCTCTCTCCAACATCTGAACCACTAAGTCTCATGGGATATATTTATGATGGAATAAAACCTAATGTAACATATAAAAATATTAATTATTATGTACAACTTTTATAAATTATTAGTATACATTTTACTTTGTGAACAGTGGAAATTAAATAACCATAATTAAAAACACATTGTCATTCTCTTTTTTCTACTAAATGCCATTCATCACTCTGCAATAGTTCCTGAATAACTGTTTTATATGCTTCAATTTCAGCATGTATTTCATGCAAACCAATTGGAGCACCAATAGGCTTGGGAATACTGTCTGTAAATTTAACTTGTATGGAATATCTGTGTATTAGAGTAATATTAACAGACTTAGGTATAGCACACATGCGCAAATCTATAGTTCAATTTCATTTAATTTTTTATTTGGCCCTATCAATTACACATTGCAGAACGGTCGTACTAGTAATATAGAATAAGTTGAGTGAAATAATACAAAATTATATGAGCATTTTAAATATCATACAAATACGTATTTTCTATAAATATCACACAAATACGTATTTTCTATGAACGACTGATTGCGGACAATATTACAACCAGCATTTTATTGGAATGAGTTCAAGTGAATGCTTAAAATAGCAGAATGAATGGAAGTACACATTTTAACCCAGTGACACAATTAAATAGTGAAATTTACATTTTGTCATTGTTGTTGTTGTTGTTGTTGTGGTCTTCAGTCCTGAGACTGGTTTGATGCAGCTCTCCATGCTACTCTATCCTGTGCAGGCTTCTTCATCTCCCAGTACCTACTGCAGCCTACATCCTTCTGAATCTGCTTAGTGTATTCATCTCTTGGTCTCCCTCTATGATTTTTACCCTCCACGCTGCCCTCCAATACAAAATTGGTGATCCCTCGATGTCTCAGAACATGTCCTACCAACCGATCCCTTCTTCTAGTCAAGTTGTGCCACAAGCTCCTCTTCTCCCCAATTCTATTCAATACCTCCTCATTAGTTATGTGATCTACCCATCTAATCTTCAGCATTCTTCCGTAGCATCACATTTCGAAAGCTTCAATTCTCTTCTTGTCCAAGCTATTTATCGTCCACGTTTCACTTCCATACATGGCTACACTCCATACAAATACTTTCAGAAATGATTCCTGACATTTAAATCTATACTTGATGTTAACAAATTTTTCTTCTTCAGAAATGCTATCCTTGCCATTGCCAGTCTACATTTTATATCCTCTCTACTTCAACCATCATCAGTTATTTTGCTCCTCAAATAGCAATACTCCTTTACTACTTTAAGAGGCTCATTTCCTAATCTAATCCCCTGAGCATCACGTGACTTAATTCGACTATATTCCATTAACCTCATTTTGCTTTTGTTGATGTTCATCTTATACCCTCCTTTCAAGACACTGTCCATTCCGTTCAACTGCTCTTCCAAGTCCTTTGCTGTCTCTGACAGAATTACAATGTCATCGGCGAACCTTAAAGTTTTTATTTCTTCTCCATGGATTTTAATACCTACTCCAAACTTTACTTTTGTTTCCTTTATTACTTGCTCAATATACAGATTGAATAACATCAGGGATAGGCTACAACCCTGTCTCACTCCCTTCCCAACAACTGCTTCCCTTTCATGACCCTCAACTCTTATAACTGCCATCTGGTTTCTGTACACATCGTAAATAGCCTTTCGCTCTCTGTATTTTACCCCTGCCACCTTCCGAATTTGAAAGAGAGTATTCCAATCAACATTGTCAAAAGCTTTCTCTAAGTCTACAAATGCTAGAAATGTAGGTTTGCCTTAATCTTTCTTCTAAGATAAGACTTAGGGTCAGTATTGCCTCACGTGTTCCAACATTTCTACGGAATCCAAACTGATCTTCCCCAAGGTCGGCTTCTATCAGTTTTTCCATTCGTCTGTATAGAATTCGCGTCAGTATTTTGCAGCTGTGACTTATTAAACTGATAGTTCAGTACTTTTCACGTCTGTCAACACCTGCTTTCTTTGGGATTGGGATTATTATATTCTTCTTGAAGTCTGAGGGTATTTCACCTGTCTCATACATCTTGCTCACCAGATGGTAGAGTATTGTCAGGACTGGCTCTCCCAAGGCTGTCAGTAGCTCTAATGGAATTTTGTCTACTCTGGGGGCCTTGATTCGACTCAGGTCTTTCAGTGCTCTGTCAAACTCTCCACGCAATACCATATCTCCCATTTCATCTTCATCTACATCCTCTTCCATTTCCATAGTATTGTCCTTAAGTACATCACCCTTGTATAGACCCTCTATATACTCCTTCCACCTTTCTGCTTTCCCTTCTTTGCTTAGAACTGGGTTTCCATCAAAGTTCTTGATATTCATGCAAGTGGATCTCCTTTCTCCAAAGGTCTCTTTAATTTTCCTGTAGGCAGTATCTATCTTACCCCTAGTGAGATAAGCCTCTACATCCTTACATTTGTCCTCTAGCCATCCCTGCTTAGCCATTTTGCACTTCCTGTCAGTCTCATTTTTGAGACATTTGTATTCCTTTTTGCCTGCTTCATTTACTGCATTTTTATATTTTCTCCTTTCATCAATTAAATTCAATATTTCTTCTGTTACCCAAGGGTTTCTACCAGCCCTTGTCTTTCTGCCTATTTGATCCTCTGCTGCCTTCACTATTTCATCCCTCAAAGCTACCCATTCTGCTTCTACTATATTTCTTTCCCCCATTTATGTCATTTGTATCCTTATGCTCTCCCTGAAACTCTCTACAACCTCTGGTTCTTTCAGTTTATCCAGGTCTTTTGTTCACCTTCTATGTTTCCTTCTCTCCCTTTTCCTAATGTTGAATTCCAGTTACCATGACTATTAAATTTTTGTCTCCCTTCATTACCTAAATAATTTCTTTTATCTCATCATACATTTCATCAATTTCTTCATCATCTGCAGAGCTAGTTGGCATATAAACTTGTACTACTGTAGTAGGCATGGGCATCGTGTCTATCTTGGCCACAATAGTGCATTCACTATGCTGTTTATAGTAGCTTACCCATAACCCTATTTTTTTCATTCATTATTAAACCTACTCCTGCATTGCCACTATTTGATTTTGTATTTAGAACCCTGTATTTGCCTGACCAAAAGTCTTGTTCCTCCTGCCAGGTAACTTCACTAGTTCCTCCTATATCTAACTTTAACCTATCCATTTCCCTTTCTAAATTTTCTAACCTACCTGCTCCATTAAGGGATCTGATATTCCACGCTCCGATCCGTAGAACGCCAGTTTTCTTTCTCCTTATAACGACGTCCTCCTGAGTAGTCCTCGCCCAGAGATCTGAATGGGGGACTATTTTACCTCCGGAATATTTTACCCAAGAGGACGCCATCATCGTTTAATCATACAGTAAAGCTGCATGCCCTCGGGAAAAATTACGGCTGTAGTTTCCCCTTGCTTTCAGCCGTTCGCAGTACCAGAACAGCAAGGCCATTTTGGTTAGTGTTGCAAGGCCAGATCAGTGAATCATCCAGACTGTTACCCCTGCAACTACTGAGAAGGCTGCTGCCCCTCTTCAGGAACTACACATTTGTCTGGCCTCTCAACAGATACCCCTCTGTTGTGGTTGCACTTACAGCACGGCTATCTGTATCGTTGAGGCACGCAAGCCTCCCCACCAACGTCAAGGTCCATGGTTCATGGGGGGGATCATTATGATTTAAATTAAAATGCAAAATTTTTATCTTCATCACATAAGTAAGTTCAAGTAAATACTTAATTGTGTAGAATAAATGGTAGTACATATTTTAACCTACGATATAAATAAATTTACATTTTATCACTATAATGTATGTTAAAAGTACACAATTTTGTCTTCATGAGATACGTAAAGATTTTCTTTCCTCTATTTTTACTCAAAAGGATGCCTTATTACTCTAGGAATAAATAAAAAGAAGACCATGAAACACACACACACACACACACACACACACACACACACACACACACACACACACACACAACAAATAATAAACACTGAGAGAGAGAAATGGTTTAATACTTATAATCAAGTGTGCAAGTAAATTTTTTTCTGCCTGGAGGTGGTAGATTTCTGATGACGCTTAATGACAGTGGTGATCAGCCTTTCAGTATGGAGAATAGAGCACGATGGCGGGTTTGCTTGATAGCTAACAAGCCTGTGGCTGAGGATGAGTGGAGGTGCTAGATGACAGCAGGTCAGCCAACTTGGATTCTGATGTCATTGAAGATGTTGTGGATTCTAAACTTAGAACCATACAGGTTATTACCTGCAGTGTGATGTCATAGAAATGATGTTACCCTGTTGAGTGGTTTACTGTGCTGGAATGTCGGATGTGAATAACATGCTAGGAATTCACAGGGGAGACTTTATTCTTGATTGCTGAATGCTACAGGTGACTAGTGGACAGAAATTTGCTGGAAATCTTAGATGTCCTATGTACAATGTAAAACTCTACAACTGATGTGAGGAATGTTGTACAGCTGGCTGAGAATCGTACAGTTAGTTGGAAACCTACTGCAACCTGAATTCACTATGGAGCCTATTATTGGATCTACTACTACTACTTCTACTACAAATGCTAGTATGGTACTGTGAGCCAAAGCGTCCCACATGACTGTTTGAACTACATACTTTCACATTTTCCAGTACAAACACCTTAACAACTGATCAGATAAGACAGGTGTATGTTGAAGACTTTGATGCCACTTCTGCTAAGTCTCAAATCTTATATTATTATATATACTATGTATGCTTTGCATATAACATATTGTGGAGACTATCTTATAGTGCTGCTAGTCGACCCCTCCAGCTATTCCATCTACATACAGAGCAATGGGAGAACAAATATGTGCCTCTGTCAAGTAACTTTAAACATTTGAGGGTGTGAACTTGTGTAACTTGTACTCTGCAATATGGATTGCTATGGACATACCACTTACAGCAGACATATCTTAACTTCTCTTTGATTATGTTGTCAGTCGTTTGTTGGAACAGAAAGTCAGTGTTCCTGACTTCTGGTCAGTGTTAAAATACAGGGAGTGCTGTAGTTAAGCATCTGGTGCTGGCGATTGTTATTTCTGTTGAAATGTCATGTATAAGAAAGGAACTGCCCACCATCAGGAAGATGAATGTGCATCTCCTGGTTTTATGTACATTGAGAGAGAGAGAGAGAGAGAGAGAGAGAGAGAGAGAGAGAGAGAGAGAGAGAGAGAAGCGGTTTGACTCCTTTTGCTGTTCCACCTGCATATGAAACAATGGGAAAACAAATGTGTGTCTCTGATAAGTAACTTTGGCGTTTAATTTGCTGAACTGGTGTTCTTGCACTCAGAAATATGGATTGCTATGGCGAGACTCTGTTCACATTGTGGAAAATGTCTTGCAACCCTGCTAGTTGATCTGTTTCACTATTCCATCTACATATTGAACCATGGGAGAATAAATTTGTGCCTCTAACAAATGACTTTAGCATTTAATTATGGTCGAACTGTGCAACCTTTACTGTGCAGTATAGGTCTCTATGGAGAGACTCTACACACATTGTCGAAAATATATCACCGCTAGTCGATCTCTTTTTGCTATTCCACCCACATATTGGGCACTGGGAGATCGAATATTTGCCTATGACAAGTTCAATTCAATTTATTAGCGTCCTTGTAGTACATCATCGAAATGATATAGGACTTGTCAATAAACATTACAATTTAAAATACATATACATGAAAATTTGTAATTGAATTTACTTGCCACTTAGACATTACAATTTTAATAGAACTTTTAGAACATTAACATAAAAATATACAAGTAGGCTAACAACGTACAAAAAAAAAAAGTTAGTGATTCTCACATCAAAGATTATTTACATTCTTACATTAACAGTTTCACACTTTCATAGAAACAGCAAGTATTTAAATGTGAGCAGTTACACATATTTATTATGTCAGGGAAATATTAACTGCGCTTTTATTGTCAATGATTCACAAACTCTTCAATACTGTAAAAACTATTGCTCAATAACATGTTTTTTAATTCTCTTTTAAATATGTACAGTTTTGGTATTATTTTTAGTTCTTTGGGGAGAGCACTGTAGAGGATTTTGGGTTGGTATAGTACACTTTTGTGATACATAGCTGTTTTATGAATTTCTCTGTGGAAATCATTCCTATTCCTTGTTTCATAGTTGTGAAATTCTCTGTTTAATGTAGAAAATTCCTCGTGTTCTTTTAAGAAACATATGCTTTCATATATGTATAAAGATGGTAGTATCATGATTTTTAATTCTTTGAAAGCTGGCCTACAAGAGTCTCTATATCCTATACCTTTTATTATTCTGACTGCCTTCTTTTGTAGTCTAAATGAGTGTTTTGTTAGACTGATGTTCCTCCAAAACTGTACACCATATCTTAATAAACTGTGCATGAATGAGAAATAAACACATAACACTGTTTTAATATTACATGAGCTTTTAAGCATTCTAAGCATATAACATGTTTGACTTAATTTTTTGTTCAATGATATTACATGCTTTTCCCATCTTAAGTGTTCATCAAACCATACTCCCAAGAATTTAGAGTATGATGCTTGTTCAATCTTACACTTACCCAGTTCTACTGTAAGGTTAGTTTTTATTTTATTTGTAATATGTCTGAAGTTGATCCACGTTGTTTTTTTGGCATTCACAATGAGTCTGTTTTCATTAAACCATCTGTCTGCTTCGTCTGTTGCTAATGTGACTTTTTCCTGTAAGTCAGCTTCACTATTTTCTTTAACAAACAAACTTGTATCATCAGCAAACAGTACTGCCTCTGCTTCAGATAGTTGACTTGGTAGGTCATTGATAAACATTAAAAACAGTAATGGCCCTAATACAGATCCCTGGGGTACTCCATACAAAACTCTCTCGAATCTTGATGAATATGTCCTATCTGCCTGGCTTATCTCCACCTTCTGATACCTGTCTGACAGATATGATTCAAACCATTTGTGGGCAACTCCACGTATCCCATAGGCATATAACTTCCTAAGCAGTAACTTATGGTCGATGACATCAAAGGCCTTTGATAAGTCTAAAAACAATCCACAATTTAATTCCTTTCTGTTTATGGAATTTAGAACAAGTTGCAAAAAATTGAAGATAGCTGTTTCAGTTGATTTATTTTTACGGAAACCATTTTGCGCATTAACCAATATTCTATTCTTAATAAGAAATTTGTATACTCTCTGATACATTATCCTTTCTATTATTTTTGAGAAACCTGACAACATTGATAAAGGCCTAAAGTTACTAACATCATATTTATCACCATTCTTGTAAAGTGGCTTTATAGTAGACATTTTAAGTTTTGATGGAAACACCCCTGTCTTAAAAGATTCATTTATAATTTCAGTGAGATGCGAGGCTATGTTTCTTGCACTTTGCTTAATGACTTTGTCAGGAATCCCATCACACCCACATGACATTTTATTTTTTTAATTATTTATAGCATTTAGTACCTCTGAATCAGTTACTGGATAAAGGAACATTGTCATGTCATTCATGGGGATTTTTACCTTGCTATTGGAATTGCATTTAGTTTTAATTAAATTTATGGCTATATTTGTGAAATGTTCATTAAATATGTTGGCAATCTGAAGTGGGTCCTTAACAGTTTTACCCCCACTTTTAATGACAAAGCTGTTATCTTTTCTTTTGTGTCTACCTATATTTTTATTTATTACCTCCCAAGTTGACTTCATTTTGTTGTGACCTTTCTCAATATAGGTATCATTATCAAGCTTCTTAGCTGCAATTATTACTTTCTTGTACAGGCTTCTATAACATTTCACATGTGCTTTCAGTACTACATTCTTCCTGGCTGATTTATTTAACTTTCTGAGAGTGTCTGATGACTTTCTAATCCCCTGTGTAACCCATGTTTTGGTTTTATGTTTAGTTTTGACTCTTTTTATAGGAAAGGCAACATCGAAGCAGTGTTTGTAGCTTTCGAGGAATGAGTCAAACTTTCTGTTGACATCACCACTTGATTCACTACCCCAGTTGTTATTTTCCAGAATGTAATTAAAAATTCTTATGCTGTCATCATTTATAAATCTCCTTTCTCTGTAATTGTTATTGATAACAGGGTTCTTGTAAGATGTGACATTTAAACTCAATTTGATACCCTTGTGATCCGAGAAACCAGTGTCAATTTCTTCAGTGTTATATTCACACTTGTCCTTGTTTATAAATACTTGATCTATTATAGTTTCAGACATATTTCCGCATCTGGCAACTTCATTTACAGTTGCCATCGTATTATGACACAAAAACAGATTGCACAGTTGCTGTTGTTTACTACAATCATTCTTAAAGTTAACATTAAAATCACCAAGAACAATTACATTATGTTTAAGTTCATTCAGCAGTCCCTCGAGGTTTTCTATAAAAATGGCAAAGTTGCCCAGTGGTGATCGGTACAAACACACAATAGTAATTTTTAATTTGGTTAGCCACATACACTGTATTCAAAATCTTTTTCTATGCATTTTAGTTTACATTTAATTTCTTTTGATTCTACCCCTGTCCTAACATAAATACATGTCCCACCCCCTTTATGGTTGATTCTACAAAATTTGCTAATCATTTCAAAATTTGGAATAATTATGCTAGACGCTTGCATTTCTTTTACCCAGTGCTCACTTATGCATAGTATGTTAATGTCTTTTAGATAGTCAGTTAATAGAACTTCTATTTCAGCTAATTTACTTTCTAGTCCTTGCACATTTTGGTATACAACTGTTAAAGTTTCATGTAGTGGATTTGCTGCACTATTTACCTTTGTACTTTCTTGTTGCTGACACTGTAAAGATTCTGCCTTTTCTTCTTCTTCAAATTGCGAAGGTCCCATAAAAAATAGTCACTACGCACAGCAGCTCTTCTTATCCTGAGGCTCTTCCTTTGAGATGTCTGCAGAGCAGCTGATGAGTTTCTGGATCTAATTGAATGGTTCTTGGCTGTTGGTGTGGTTGCAGTCCTAGTTACAAGTGAGCATGAAGCATTGAGTGTGTCGAATGTGCTGACAGCTTCATCCTTGGAGGTTTCAGGTGCACATGAGTTTACACTAGGTTTGTAGGCTTTCTCATCTGAAGAAATTGTTTCCTCTTCAACTCTGCTGGATGTTCCTGACATTTCTGCTGGTACCCCATATTCTACCACTCCTTCAGATACTGGTACCGCTATGTTAGGTATCTCTCTCATCTTAGACGTTTCCTTGCAAATTTCCATTTGCTCAGTTACTGCTATGGTGAGGATACCAGGCAGTTTGTGTTGATCATTGAAATTATTTATTGTTTTCATAATTTGAGCACAGACATACAGTTGTCCTGCTCTCTTTAGGAGATCTCCACTGTTTATGAAATGTTGTTTTCTGAAATCTAGCTGGACAAATGTTGAATTTGGGTAGCACTTTGTTATTTTGTGAAGCAGTCTGTTAGTTTTTTTTATTTCTTCGTTAACACGAGATTTCTTAAAAAAATCGTATGGAATGCTGGTTACCATCACATGTACATTTTTGAGCTTTTCGAGCGTCTCTCTTAGCGCTCGTCTTGCTGATAATACATCATTGCAGCGGACGTCTACTCCGCCCCCTAGGATTAGAACACAATCATTTTTCTTTATCTTAATACTCAGATTTTCGCAGTTGTTGACGATCTCTTTCAGTGGAGCATCAGGTTTTATTACGCTAGTAACACTGCATCCTGAATTATATAGGGTTTCTGCCAGTCTTTTTCCGAAACTGTTGGCAAGTATATGTACAGTAAAAGCATTATTTGTTGTGCTCAAGTCTTCCGAAGTTTTGCAGTCTATTATACGACCTTCTTTCTTTTCACAGTCTCTATGTATTATATAATTAACAGATTTTAATGTTTTGAGCACATTATGGGCTGAGTTGTTAAGTTTTCGCTCGAGGTTTCTGTTAACAGTTGCTTGTATGTTATAGTTGAAGTGGACTGACAAGGCAGCCAGTCCACAGTGACGGGTAGCCGATAGAAAGGCACGCGTACACACTCACGCCGACGGGTGTCAATTCTGGAACAGGATAACTATTGAATGGTAGCAAGAAAAGTACGTAGCTGCTTTATACTTAACTTTATTATTTGATGACTACCGCATTCTTCTTGAGACATTTATACTATAACTCTCAAAGTAGGTAAGGCTAATGGCGCCTTGCTAGGTCGTAGCCATGGACTTAGCAGAAGGCTATTCTAACTGGCTCTCGGCAAATGAGAGGAAGGCTTCGTCCGTATGGTCGCTAGCAATCTCCTCGTACAACTGGGGCGAGTGCTATATCGTCTCTCGAGACCTGCCTTGTGGTGGCGCTAGGTCTGCGATCACACAGTGGCGACACGCGGGTCCGACATGTACTAAATGGACCGTGGCCGATTTAAGCTACCACCTAGCAAGTGTGGTGTCTGGCGGTGACACCACATTAGTTCAATTCTTTTATCTTGGCGGCTCGCGCATGCTCGCCTAGACGCGGGAGATTGCTGCGTTGCCAGTTGCACACGACGCACGCGCCAATAGGAGCAGCGCCATAGTATAGCATAGTTCGCAAGCTTACGTTTAGGGGGGAGCGCGCAGTTCATGAAGTAAAGCCACCACGGCCGCATTAACCCTTTCGCTGCTACAAAGACGTGCTCCCTGCATTCCGCGCTGTGGGCGATTTTGTCACTGCACTGCTCGCCTGTGCAGATACATTGTGTTCCGACTGCTTTGACACTCTTTATCATTCGATTCCACAAAAACTATTTGGCTCAAAAATTAGATTTTTACCTATCTTCTTGACTGATACCTTCCCCCCATAAATGACTTAATTTTGTTTCGATGTTCAACGCAAATATTATGCAGCATTAAATATAGTAAACCATTGCACGAAATTTTGAAGAGTTTGCAGAGGTAAAGTCCATAGAGTATACTTTCCGGATGGTCGATTTTAGTTGCCACAATGTTGAGAATGAAATATGGACAAGATACCTATATATTTCATTTAATTTAAGTATGACATAAGTGTTGTATGTAATATTGAGAAATATTCCACCTTTCGCGACTGTAACAAAAGTTTTACTTACACTGGGCACGTTTGGCTTTATTTTAAAGCACTTCAATCAATCAAAAGGAAGTAGACAAAATACATTAAACAAAACTGTGGACTTACAAAAACATTAGGACTTGAATATACCGCCTGTCAGTGAAGTGCTCAGAGCTATGTCAAATATAATTTTGTGTGTGGCACACACAAACAGCATTTATTTGCTAAAACACTGATGAGCCAACACAAACGTTGAATATTGTGCTACCGCAGCACAAAACTACGAAAGGTGACTTGGCAATGGAGGACACAAAATACAGTCCTCTTATGATGCTCCAAAAGAGAGAAACGCATCTGGTCTAAATAAGTCGCTTATTACAGTTGCAGAAGAGGGATATATTTCAATACCATTGGTAAAACTGCGACTGTGGAACAAAAACAAGAAATGGAACATGAATACCATTGTGTATGTGCCATACCTTTCACCGATGGAAGTGCTTTAAAATAAAGCCAAACGCGCCGTGTGTAAAAAAAACTTTTATTACAGTCTCGAAAGACGGAATATTTCTCAATATTACATACGACACATATGTGATACTTAAATTAAATGAGATATTGTTATACAGTAAATATTATATGAAATTTAGGTATCTTGTCCACATTTCATTCTCAACATTGTGGCAACTAAAATCGACCATACGGAAAGTATACACTATGGACTTTTACCTCTGCAAACTCTTCAAAATTTCGTGTAATGGTTTACTACATTTAATGCTGCACATCAAAACAAAATTAAGTCATTTATGGGGGGAAGGTATCAGTCAAGAAGACGTGTAAAAATCAAATTTTTTGGCCAAATAGTTTTTGTGAAATCGAATGATAAGTGTGTCAAAGCAGTGGGAACACCATGGGTCTGCACAGGCGAGAAGTGCAGTGATGACAAAATCGCGCACAGCGCGGAATGCGAGGAGCACGTGTCTGCAGCAGCGAAAAAGTTAATGAAGAGGCAAAGCACTAGAAATTTCATTCAAACGAATAAATTTCGTGAAGTAAGGCACTCCAATATTGTTTTTAAATAAAGAAAATATTAGGCACTGCACAAGGTGTGAACTCATAACCTTTCACTTGGCAGCCCAGCACCTTAACCGTTCCGCTACCTCGGCTCATTGCGTAGTTTAACTCCATAAGGAGTCTAGCACTTCACGCAACTACTTATAAACACTATTGGTATGACTATGAATTACTCACGCTTCGTCGAAGTACAACAGGAAATAAACAATTACCGCTGTTCTTTATTGCGAAAAAGCAGTTCGTGAGATTGAAACAAACACCTTTCCTTGCTATCGCCTGAATTAGGAGTCTTATTGCTTGTTTGGTTTAATTAGTAGAATATGAAGCAATTGGTATAAAGAATGCTTCTTCCAAACTTTCTATAAAAGAAAGTCTGCTATCAAGACATTGCTTTTGTTCTATTACTTTATTTATGACGGAACGTTTCTAAAACTGAAGTCACTCGTCCGTGCTCTGCACTGCAGTCGAGATCTGGCAACGTCGTTCTCTGTTCATTGGCTGACTGTGTTTTGTGACGGCAGATGCGCAGAACGAACCTAAACTCGGCCGCCAAGATATATGACGCGCACTTTAGGTGTAACGAACTTTTCGGAGGCCTGTTTACTTTGTTCTCACGACACTGCTTCCACTCTCTCTCCGCAAGATTTTATTTCGTCACATATTTTCCGAGCATTGTATCTGTTTTGTACAGCGATCTTTTTAGTTGCTTTTAGTTCGTATTTTTTAAAATTTACACTCGTTTTTGGAAGAATAGATGTGCTGTAGATTTCGGAGTTTGTGTTAAGTGATGATACTCCATTCAATGCACATTCACGAAGCTTTGCTTTTAGGACTTTTATTGTTTTTTAGCACTTCGCAATTCATACAGCACACTTTGTAACACATTAATTTCACGTCCGGTAGCGTAAGCGACTAACATGGCGTTAAATCCGTTACAACTTCCCTGATCACATTCACATGAAAACACAGTTCTTTAAGCTTTTAATTGTGGTGAACCTGTGCGACTTGCAGTGGCATAGCTACGTAACCAAGGGCCCTGGGGCAAAAATGAAATTGGGGCCATATTTAAACTAAACTAAACACTTCACAGATGCAAAATTATTTCATCATCGGCTCCTTACCGCCCCTGCATGGCATAATGAAGCAAAACTACTTAATACTAAATAAATTATTATTTGTAATGCAGCTGATAATATTTAATTGCACTTCCTAATAATATTATGAATGTGAAAGTTTGTTTGTTTGCTACGCTTTCACGCAAAACTACAGGCTGGATTTGGGTGACATTTTGAACACAGACAGCGTTCGACCTGGGTAAGACACAGGATACTTTCGTACCGATAAAAAGATTCCGACGAATAATTTTCAATGTTGTTCCATACTAGGCGCATGAAGTTGTGGGCAGAAACTAGTACAAAATAAACAATGAAGAAGTATTACCCAGCCATGAATACATATGGCCACTTGCGGCGAAGCACGCAGGGAATAGTCAAATCAGGACTTGCACATCCGCGGTAGCACAGAGACGCGGGCAGGTGGGCTACTGTCGGTACCAGCATCTCACCCTCACTAAACTAGTGCGTTGCGAGCTCAGTGCGCCATATCGATCAGGCTGATTTGGCTTAGAGCTACGATTTCCAATCGGTAAGCATCGGAGGCAGGGGCCATGATGATGGTGGTAAGTTCTTACGGGGCCAAACCGCTGAGGTCATCGGTCCCTAGGCTTACACACTACTTAATGCAACTTAAGCTAAGGACAACACACACGCACATACTCGAGGGAGGAATCGAATCTCCGATTGGGGAAACCGTGCGAACCGTGGCAAGGTGCCCAAGACCACACGGCGCATGGGCCATGTTTTCGTGGCTATAGTAGATTGTAGTTAATAATATGAATGGACAATAAAGCGAAGTAGACAATTTTATTTTAATAACTTATTTTACTATCTTTTTCTGGCTTCAGTTTTTGCAAAATCACCAATAAGTACCTTTAAATCTAGACTTGATGTGGCCTTGTTTTCGATTGCTATGAGTGCCAAATGTCAAGAGTTCAGCTTCACCCATACTATCTCTTAAATAAGATTTGATTATTTTTAATTTGTTGAATGATGTTTCAGCTGTTGCAGAAGTGATAGGTATTGTATAAAATAATTAAATTGCAGAGACCTTCCGTTATGTCGCATTCTAGCATTACCCGAAAATTCTCTATAGTGCTCTTCCCTTAAAAATTAAAATGATTCAGAAGCTGAGCAGTTTTAAAAGTGAACTCAAAAGAATGTAAATTAGTAATAGTTTTTACAGTGTTCGTGGATACATGAATTCTTCAGAAAGATAGCGTGCCTTCACCTATCTTATAATTCACTCATATACAAATTTGTGTCATGGGGTAGACTCTTTTATGTACACACAAAAATTAATGAATTTGTCAATATAGAGTGTTATAATCATTGTTTCTTGTTGCTGTCCGTTATACACAGAATATATGTAACTTATTTGTGTCCTATATTGTTACAAATTTATATCATGTAAGCTATAACTGTTTTTGCCTATACATTTAATTCAGATTTCTTCACTGATATTTTTTACATAATGTGTCGTTATTAATATTTTTCTGTATGTAACATATGGCAAATTCAATATCATTGTACATGATAAAACGGGTGATCAATAAATAAAAATAAATAAAATCAAACATATTTAGTTATAATTTTCCTTACATAATTGCTGAACAGTCCATGTCAGAGTCAATTTAGATAGAACAAGTATTAATAAATTGAAGTGAAAAATTAGGGCCTATTATATGAAAATGTTTCTTTGAAATTGATCTCATTCTTATAATAAAGTGCTACAGTGACCAAAAATAATAGTGTTAGGAAATTAAATATTTGACAGACTAGACTTATGCCAGTAAAACGTGTATTTAACTGAGCTATTATTGTGTCTAGTACATTTTTGAAAATAGTAACTTTAAATATTTCTTCTCTGTTTCAAAACCAGTGTTCAGAAGCTAGTTCATCAATATGCTTTTTAACTTGATTTTGGAATTTTTCGTGAAAATGAGGATCTATGTAATTTTTTTTTCAGTTGCACTGGCTTTGCACTTGAATGATTCGAAATTATTTCTGTAAAAAATCAATTCTGTTTTAACCTCTGCTAAACCTCGTCCAAATCAATATCGCGTGGTTGTAAAATTTTGGATGCATAACTGACATCATTCAGTATTTGGTGCTTGAATTGACAAAGGAAGGCGAACTAGAAATTTAGCATTTTTGTTTTAATACTTTTAGCTTCTCTACACTCATCTTTACTGGAACTCATCAGTACTATTTCTGACAAAAAAACTAAGTTTTTCTGTAGATATCGTATTAACTCTACTAGACCATGTAGCCGGATTTAATTTTCTTACAGTGATTTCTGATTCGCCAATGAATTTCGACAGTAGATCCCAACGTTTAATGTTATTCTCGCCAAAATTATAAAGGTCCAGCATTGTTGTGAAAAAAATCTGTACTTTCATACAACTACTAACGGCACAATTTATCACTAAATTTAAATTATGACTGGCGCAATATTCATACTCTGCATTTCGTTGAATATCTTTAATCTGTTTCTGTGCACCATTATAAACGCCACCAATCACACTGGCCCCATCATAACCTTGAGCCCACACTTTTTTAAATCAATATTTTTGTCAATAAAAAGAGTCACCTGCTTGACTAAATAAGCTGTGACTGCACAAAAGCCTAGAAATAATTATTTTACTTCTATGTCGATTGGTTGTCCATTTGGGATCTGGCTATTACTGCTTATCTCAGGACAGTGTTCAGCTGATCTACCTTCGACATACCTTGTCATACTACGTCCATTATTATGGCAAAAAGGGTGATGCTCTAATTTGTAATAGCAGCTTATTTTCAAGTTTGTTCCCTACGCATTCAGTCATTTCATTTTGAATTGTTGGAGTCAGATACCTTGTAGTTCCTAAAAACAAAAAGACGTTATTTAAAAAAAATGTTTTCGAATGTAAGCATTTGAAAAAAATGAACAAAGTATGAAATGATAAAAAATTTCTTAGAAGTGAAGATGATTACGTTTGGGCATAGGCAGAACTTGGCGCAAAATGTGATCATACCGGGTGGCAGCCTTTGCAACGGACAGAAAATTCCGTGATTCCTTCCGCCTGAATTAAGTTCTCTCGATGTCCACTGAAAGCGAATGAACTTTTTGCTGGAGTATGTATAATATCGAATAACCTTGTAAGAACCATTTTCGAAAATGATGTTTCTTTACGAATTTCATTTTCAACTTCCTTGTCGATAGTATCATTATTTTTCCAAAGCACATGCTTCCGTATGTCCAAAAACTGTCTTCTTTAATTATTTCTGATAAGTGCTTCCAGTCCCAATTACCCATTGCGAAGCAAACAACCAGCAAGATTGGTAATAGGCAGCATCCAGAATTTCGGAATAACGCAGCCAAAAACGATTAACTGGCCCACAGTTGAGAAACACCTGTTGTTCTGGTGGGGATAATTAGGAAATGGTCCTGAAAGCTGCAACGGTCCAGTGTCAAGAATTAGACGTTTTTCTTTATTACTCGATGTCTTGTTCGTGAAGTTTCCCAAGTCATAGGAAGTTGTACTTACCTATTCGAAGAGTATAGGTCGACGGTTCTTTCCCTGTTTCGCATGCCATGCAGATGTCTTCGACATGATCGGCGATGAATTTAATTGCAATCACCGGTATCGTCGGATCGTCATCAACAGACATTAACTGAGTCGCAACCAACAGAAAATTTGGGCCGGAAGTACTTGTAGAACACTGAGTAAAATATTTGTCAGTTGTGGTCAGTTTTCGATTACTCGCTTATTTTTCTGACGTTGATTTCGCTTAAACGCACCACTGGGTTTCTTTTTTTTTTAATCCACGATTTTAATTCTCATCAACAAAAACTTTGCAAACTGAACAAACCGTCCTAATGCCTTGTTACCCGTATATGCTTGAGTCGAATACTCACCGCACTGCACTGACTTCATGTGTTGTTTACTGATATAAACATTGCGCTATGTGTACTTCAGCGTTTGCTGTTACCTCATTGCCTGTTGTTTACGTGGTGCTTAAAGCACGCCCTCTCGACTACACTCAAGATAATCATAAGAAAAGTTGTGCTTTAATGTCGCCGATAAGATCGAAAAAATCTCACAACCGCACAAATATTACCGGCACATATGCGCCGACTGGTCAGCCGTGGCAGCTAAGGCTGCGTTCACAGTGGCACCGACAAAGGTCGTCAGACACCGTCGCGAGACGTCGCCCGATAACATCGGTCGAGAGAGTGGTCATATTGCGTCCTCCGCCAGTTTTTGGCAGGGCCAAGGAGGTTAGACTAGGTTAGAATCTATTCTGTGTATGAAATAGGTTAGATTTTAACCTCTTAGGGTGGGGTGGACACCAAGACGCCACTGTGCTTGGATACGAGTGATGCATAGCGGCTTTTGCTATTAAAGAGAGGCCGAATGCGTGTGAATGAGCTTTCACGCCTCGTAAAAAGCGTGGCGAGCACTATATACCCTGTCTTCAGTTATCGGAATAACCAGAGTTTTACGAACATATGAGACGACAGGATAAAAAGTTCTCTTACATACTCGACATGATACATGGTGACCTTGAAAAGCAAGTTATAAACACTCTGTTTCTCTGTATTTATTTAAAGTTGTGCAGACGTAAGTCAATTGATCTTGAATGATTTGTCATTAGGCACACGAGTGAAACACAAGCATAAAGTGTAGCATTAGATACTCTGATAACTAAAGCACTTACACGTGGAAATACATTTGCAAATCACTTCATATTAACAGAATCACTACCCTCTACTGGCATAAAACGCCAGTAAGCAGTAATAATAATTTGTAGACAACTAATGACAACCCGCCACAAAAAAGATCCAGTGCACTAGCTATAAGCATGTAAGATACGCCATCCTTTTCTCTTGAACAAATAATTTTTTGAGATTATAATCTATGCCTAAAATTTCCAACAAAGATTTTGCCTATCTGAGTTTTCGAATAAACCTGCTATTTCAATCCCTAGATTCCGAACTATATCCATATTTCCATCCTCAGGAGGCCACAAACTCAGTCTTTCTTGCTCTAAACTTATTAGGTTCTCACGGTCCATATTTCTTGTGCAAGAATCTCGATCGATTTGACCGAAGAAAACTAACTGCTTTGAATTTCACCGATTGTCGTCCGAAATCTGTACGTTCGGGAGATAAGATCGGCTATAGTATGACAGCGCACGTAGTGGCGTACTGATTTGAAAAGATCGGCCGTCTTCGGCCGATGTTGATCGTTGGTGGAATCTACCGATATGGGAGCCACTGTGACCGCAGCCTAACTCATAGTTAATTTGTAGAAAAAACGGCCAACAAAACAACAAATGCTAGTCGATTGTAAGACACTGAATTAAATTACGGTGAAACTTCGGAAATATGCACTTTAACAGGCAGGTGGGCAGTGTATGTCAGACCAGAAAAAGAGCAGGTAAAGAAAGTGAAGCCACTGACTTACCGTCAATAACTCATCCGGTAATCTTTCAGATCCCTCGATATCTGAATTCGATGCACAAAACCATACGTGCCACCCCTGAAGCTGTTATTTGCTACACTGATGACGAGCCGATCACTAACACAATCCACAAAACCATTCAAGAACAAGATCCACATTTTCTCCTCTTCTTTTATGAAATTCAGAGTGAAGTTGGCTACAACCCTTTATTGGGATCTATGACTAGGGATCATTCGTTTAGGGGAATTCCCCACACAAACAGTTGAGTTACCATGCTTAATGCTGTATTATCGTTTGTCGGTTACGACGTGGAACCTCGCTGCCGCGGAGAATTCTGGGACCGTGCGGAGCGAAGTCTTGGCGTACGCTGGGAGAAAAGGTCGGTGCTTTGTTTTGCAGGTCCTTAAATTTCGAAAGCAATATCTATCGTTTTCGACGTGAGAAATGACGTACGACAGCAAAAATGTTCAATAATAATACATTGTGGTTACACACTGCTAGTAACTCAGAGCCCTTAATTCGCAACGACTGGTAGCCTTGGCAACTCGGACTTCAACCGACAACACCGAACGGCGGCAAGGTCCACGTATTAGCGGTCAAGCAATGCACCCTGTTATGTGTATCCTCTGGAAGTTGGAGAAATTTTTATGATTCCAGCTCGTGCCGTTCGAAGTTTGTTGGAAGAGCCCAAAAACTTAAAAGTCGAAAATTCTTGATTCAGCTAAGATAACTTTCTGCAACGTCATTCATAGAGGCGAGGGGCCCCAGGGCACTGCCCCCGTTAGGCCTATGGTGGTCACGCCACTGGCGACTTGTACTCTGGAATATGGATTGCTGTTGAGAGACTACCTATGGTGGACGTAATTACCTTAAATGCTTTTCGATTACATTGTCAAGTATTTGTTGGAATAAAAAATTAGTGTTCCTGACTTGTGGTCGGTGTTAAATAAAGGGTGTGCAGTGGTCTAGCATCTAGCACTGGTGACTGTTTTTTGTGTTGAGATGTCGTGTATAAGAAGGGAACGGACCACCATCAGGAGGATTACTGTGCACTCTTGATTTTCTTGACATATTGAGAGAGAGAGAGAGAGAGAGAGAGAGAGAGAGAGAGAGAGAGAGATATGAGTTGTTTGGCCGCTTTTGATATTACACTTGCATATGGAGCAGTGAGGAACGAATATGTACCTCTGTCGAGAAACTTTAAGCAGTCAACTGCAGTGACCCTGTACGACTTGTACTCTGCAAGATGGATCACTATAGAGAGACTACTTAGGTGGACATATCTTCAACTGCTCTTCAATTATGCTGCCAAGTATTTGTTGGAACACAAAATTAGCATTCTTGACTTCTGCTCGGTGTTAAATACAGGGAGAATTGTGGTATGGCATCTGGCACTGGCGACTGTTTTTCGTGTTGAAATTTCATGGATAAGAAGAGAACAGACTATTACTCTCGCAATATGGCGCTATTTTGTCACATACGTATACCATCGCCGACGATAATTGTATAGAGGATGATGCGAACAAAGTAAAATTTTTGAACCGTAGTCACAAATGAATTTCGTAAACAGTGGCTATAATCAGCTTCAGGAGTGTATAAATGCTTTACGTCAGAGAGAATCAATGTTGTGTTTGATGTGCAAGTTAGTTGAATTTTGTAATCATAGTGTGTGGAACTTGCGTGCTGTATGTATGTTTAAGGACTGTTGGATGGCGTTAAATCATCATCAGCATGTTCTCATTGTTTGTATTCTGTTTTCTCACCTTGTGTGCATACGTCTGATTCTCAAGATACGCTAAAAAATGATCTATTAGCTTAAAAACTGCACTCCTCGTCAGAAATGTGCACAGAACGTTCAACTTCCAAGTTGTGGTGGTTTCGGATCTGTGTTGAAAAATGAATACCTTAACGTGATAATCCAGTAGATAGTAGTACCATTTGTCAGAACTACGCCTGTTCTGTGAGTTCGAAGTTATAGACCCTCGTGGAAGTGTAACATGTACTGTGCAACGTATCATGGAGACGATGCGCACAACCAATGGTCTGTATTGCTAGTAGGTTGTTCTGTTGCGGAAAACTTCCTGTGAACTTTCTGAAGACAGAATTACAATTACATGTACCTACCTTCTCATTCAGTATTATATTCGTTATTTGAAGCGGAATATTCATCGTGATGGGTACAATATTCATTCCAAAAACATCTGGGGAGGGGGAGTTTATGCTTCTTTATTTGCAAATTTTCTATGGTTTCGGTACTGTATCCAATGTTTTCAAAAAATATTTCAATGTCTTCCTTACTGACTTAGTGAGGTGGGCCTGCCGATACAATATTCGCTGTGGCAAGCGTAAGTTTTTGCGGTATGCTTCGCGCTGTTTGACAGCTCTGTAATGATGATCATGTTAATTCTCGTATATAGCCGCCACCCATTCCACAAAAAATTTATGCTTTGTGGGGAATTTTACAAGCACAGTACATTATTTTTTTTTATTTTGGCTTCAGTCCCATCGCACAAGTTTCCACCATAGCATTAGGTTATGGCATCAGTAGTATGCAAATGGTGTCCTCCTCTTCCCGGAACTGTCATCAGTGGATGCTGGGCTGACTGCTACCCTCCAGACTTCTCGCCTGCACAAAGAGAGCTCTCCAGGACTTTAATTTAGAGGAATAAGTCGTTTGGGGAGGAGGGAAGGGCTTGTCTGGAAGGTGTGCACATCGCAGTGTTTGTTTACATAAAAACGCGTGTGAAGAGACCCAGAGACTTAGGAGAAGCAGTGACCATACACCTCTGAGAGAACAGTAGCCTGGAAAAACGTACCATATACCTCTGTTGCTGACATCATAGCGCCATTATTCCAGAACTCAAATTCTAACCATGTAGAACCTGTCGGGGTATGGCCTGGTCGCCACGTTAGATCACCATCTTGTATTCCAGGTTACCCATCTCGGATTCTGACGTAAGAGTAGAACTGGGTCAGTAACTGAAGCGTGGGCTAGTATGCCATAATTCTACACTGTTATAAATAGCCCAACAGGTCTGAGCTGGAAAGTGATCTAATAGAGCTGCACCAGTATGCCCCAGTCACCATGTACGATCGCCATCTTAAATTCCACGTCAGCCATCTTACATTCAGGTGTCACAGTTAGGCTGGTGCTCACATTCAAAGTCTCTGATTGTGACACCATAGAACCAGAGTCAGTGTTCCAAATCAGCCATCATGACAATACGTTATACTGAATTTCCCGCCAGTTTATACTTAGGACAACAATCCTACTTCCATTGGTAGCGCACTAGCGCAACTGGGCTATTTTTTTAATTTCCCACCAAAATTTTGTATCCCTGCAAAATTTTTTATTTCCCGCCATTTGATACATAGGGCAGCTGGCCTTTGTCAGGTGGGGGTGGGTGAAGTGGGAGTGGGGGTGGTGTAACCTAAGACTAATAGATGAAATCAGTGGGGACACGCTTTGGGCCAGAACTGTCACTACATACTTACTCCAAGAAAGTTATTTTTGGATTTGTTTTTTGGCGCTACCTTGATGTTGGGGTTGTATGAAGAGAAGAGATTACAATCGCTGCAGAAGCATAAATTTTCCTGCGCTGTGATTTCATATTGAGAGCGATCTGGTGAGCGTCTTGTCTGTCTAGGCTATTTAAGTGTATTGCTATGGGCACTAAAGGAAAGGTGTTGAGCTGCATTGGCTTACAGAACCTAAATCGCGATGATCAAACCGTAGTTTGAACTGGTACTGTACTACTACTCAAATATTTTGAGGCTGTGACATCTCGTTTCGTACGCAGAAACATTATTTAAGTGTAATTTTGGGAAGAGAGGAATTGATCTCTACTTTTTAATGTAACGACGCCACATAACTGTGCACATAGAAAAGTGCGAGTGAAATGATGCCTGTGCTCGCAGAGGTTGAGGGCGTTGTCACTGGGACGAACATGATAACCACGTGTAGCGGCTTTTGTGAGAACTACTGTGCATGATTTAGAGGCACCAAATAAATCTTCCAGCGATAAAAACGTGCTGCTCGGGCGATGACTGTAGCTTTCTGCACCAACTTCATTGTGCATACCACCACAATGTGGAGCTCTCTTTATGTAATTGCGCTTGGGAGAAATAAACAGTGGCTATTTCTAAACTTTGCAATTACGATCTTTATCTCGTCAGTAAAGGGGAAAGTAGAAGGCACGAGTCTGTTTAACCGAGATGAATTATTTCGGTATTTACCAGTTCACCAGAAGGAGGACCGTGCGCTGTCCTTTGATACTTCAAACTTCCAGAAATAAATATGAACTCAAAGAGGAGAAGTGTTCGACTTCCAGCACTTTGAATGAGTATGTGTGCCATGTTATACAGGGTGAGCACAGAGTCTTGCCCTGATTACAAGAATTTACAGAATAACCGTTTGGCATAATAATTTACATTTGATGCCGTTACATGGGTTAGTGTTACTAGTTTTTTTTAAAGACCACTTACGTTATTAAATCTCAACGTGTGCTCCCTTGGTAGCTCGGAGAATGTCGAGGCGGTATTCCAGTCCCCCCCAGGTGTTTCCTTACATGTGTTCTGTCACAGTACCCACAGCAGCTTGTATCCTAGCCTTCAGTTCGTCGACGTCAGCAACTGGTGTGACGAAGACTCTGTCCTTGATATAGCCCCATAAAAAAAAGTCAAGGGGCGTAATGTCTGGAGAGGGGAGTCATGTCCGAATAGGTGGATTGGAAGGAACAGTCCAACATCCTGGCCACCCCGCTCTTCACACATTAAGCCCCTTTACTTTTTTTCTGGGGCTATATCCAGGACAGGGTCTTCGTCATACCACTTGCTGACGTCGACGAACTGAAGGCTAGGATACAAGTTGCTGTGGAAAAAAAAGAAGTAACGGCATCAAATGTAACTTATTATGTCCAACGGTTATTCTGTTATAAATTTTTAAATTTTTATAATCAGGGCAACACTTTGTGCTCACCCTGTATTATCAGAAAAAGTGATTGAGAAGAGAAAAGCGCTACACGTAAATCCGATATTGAAATTACACGTTTTGCATATCACGCTTAATATTTGCCTCAGTTCGCTGAATCGTCAAGAGTATCATTGTGCTTTAATTGCAAAATTATGCAGAATTTTATATATGTAAATATAACGGTTTGCACAAAATGCAATAAACAAAATTCAGAGTAAAACTTAACAAAATCAATCGTAAGTAAGCATTATGAGAATGTTGTTAGAATATAAATATACAGTCTACGAGCTCAGCAAAATAGATAATTCGAAAATATAACAGTAATCTATCGCTAAATACAGGAACGAACCAAATCATAAGCGATACGACACCCTTTGTAAATTAGGTATGTTGATTGCGAAACAAAATATCACTTTCAGTGTGGAAAACTGGGCCTCATGCTGAAAAAATGGGAAATTTACGAAGGCATGGAAATTTAACGGGTGTAGAAACGTACCAAATAAAAATGCTAGTTTAACAGACAGTTTCAGTGCTTGGAGAAGAAGATATCTAAATACCACTGGTTCCTGCTGCTGTTCTGAAAACAATAGTGCATGTGACTGCACTAATGCAAAATCCATTGTAAGACATGCAGCGCAAAACGCTCGCTCAACTAATGGTGCAGCCACACTATCTGATGCATCAACAGAAACGTTAGACAGGAGAAACGCAATGACAGAGGACCAAAAAATGATTGATCCAAAAACGACCGTACTTTTCGCGAACATCCATAGAAAATGCGTACGAAAATCTGAGTTCAAGGTATTCCGTCCTCGAAAGTTAAATCAAATGCTGCATTAATTGACGTTGTAGAAAATATTGACATAGAAATTAATCAACATAAGAAATGCATCATAATTATAGGTGAGGCGATAATGTGGACTGTTTAGTTTATAGGATTTTATTACTCAAACCCTTATTTGTATGATTACACGATATCGTAACAATCACTGGAAGCAGTTACTTCCGTAGAATATCTAGGAGCATGCGTACGAAGCGTTTTAAAATGGCATGACAATACAAGATTAAGCACAGGTGAGGCAGATGATCCCGGCGGAGGTTCGAGTCCTCCCTCGGGCATGGGTGTGTGTGTTTGTCGTTAGGATGATTTAGGTTAAATAGTGTGTAAGCTTAGGGACTGATGACCTTAGCAGTTAAGTCCCATAAGATTTCACACACCCATTTGAGGCAGATGCCAATCAGACTCATTGGAAGAATACTCAGTAAATGTAATACATCAACAACGGAAGTGGCTTACAAAACACTCGTTCGACCTATACTTGAATATTCCTCGTCAATCAGGGATCAGAGTCAGATAGGACTGATAGAGGAAATAGAAAGGGTCCAAAGAAGAGCTGCACATTTCGTTACACGTTCTATTAGTAAGTGTGAAAGCTTCACGGAGATGCTCAGCCAACACTGGCGACTGCCGCTGCAAGAAGGCGTTCTGCATCACGATGTGGTTCATTATGAAAGTTCTGAGACTGTACGTTCCTAGACGAGTTGGATTGGATTGTTTGCGAGAAGAGACCAAACAGCGAGGTCATCGGTCTCATCGGATTAAGGAAGGATGGGGAAGGAAGTCGGCCGTGCCCTTTCAAAGGAACCATCCCGGCATTTGCCTGGAGCGATTTAGGGAAATCACGGAAAACCTAAATCAGGATGGCCGGACGCGGGATTGAACCGTCGTCCTCCCGAATGCGAGTCCAGTGTGCTAACCACTGCGCCACCTAGCTCGGTCCTAGACGAGTTAGCCAATATATTGCATCCTCCTGCGTATATTTCGCGAAAAAGAAAATGAAGATTATTAGAGAGATTCGAGCCCATACAAGGGGTTTGCCAGTAATCCTTTTTCCCGCAAACCAGTAGCGACTGAAAAAGGAAAAGGGGAAGTGTCACTGATAGATCAAGTATCCTCCGCCATGCACCGTTAGCTGGCTTGCGGAGTATGGATATATATGTAGAATCAAGTCTCGTCGTCCAAACTTACCAATGGGTAATGATTTACGGCAGTAGTCATGTGTAAACAAATAGTGGTACATTTCTATCTTATAAAAGCTGCATTAAAATTTGTTGCAAGTATCTGCGGATTTGAATTCACCGTGTTTGTTGGTAATAAATGAGCATGTTCTGATATCCAATGAAGTCAGATATTGTAATTTAGAATACTGTTTATTAGCAAATCATTATAGCTAGCAGTCTCATAAATGTGATGTTGTGACAGTTTTTATTACTAACATATAGCAATTAAGAGAATTCAACATTTCCTGAGCATCTAAGCAAAGAAGGAATGGCTGGTGTTGTGCTTGATAGTAGAATATGAAAATAGATAAAAATTAAGTGGTTGGAATGTCTTGCTCACCTAATGCTGATGTAATGCCCTTTGTGGGCAAACTTACAAGGATACAGTCCCGTGTGTCAATAATCGATGTTGATGAAACTAGGCAGACCCGTAGAGGAGGCAAAATAGTGCAATACATATCTTTTCGCTTGTGCCCAAATTCAATTTCAAGGGATAAAACACACCCCAAAAGGTTACCGCGCATTTTAGGTTTAGAGGGAATAACTTCGAAACGATGATCTATAAAAAAATGTTTTTCATATAAAAATTGATATGTAATTAATGTTTTTGAAAACTGTATAATCAGCTTTCGAAATAATTTGGAATTTTACAAAATACCCCAGCACCACTAATTATGAAACATGAAAACTTTTTTTACAGTGTAAATTAAAGAAGCTATGAAGCCATATACATCTCTGTAACGCTGGTATTGAAATACTATTTCCAGAAAATAAAGCTGTACACAGTGTGCTGTGGGAGTGTTTTCAACATATCTAATTAAAATATCTAAACATTCATGAAATGATAATTAAATCGACACCCTAGCTGCAAACAGGCGTCGTTATACATAATTGGGGATATGTTGAAAATGTGTGACCCGATCAGGGATCTCCTGCTTACATGGCAGACGCTCTATGCGTATCTTTTTTTTGTTAATATCATTTTGTTCGGTTGCGTTCGTTGTATCTGCTCGGGGGGGGGGGGGGGGGGGGGGACGTCGCAAGACACCCGTTTCAATTCGTCGTTGATCCATTAACTCAGTTTTTTTATTACAGATAACCCTCTGACCGAACACGCTGAGTTATCTGAGCCACCGAGGGCACAGGGGATAGTGTGCCTGCAGGGACTTATCCCTTGCACGCTCCCCGTGAGACCCACACTCCTAACATGTCCTCACCACTACATTCGTAGTGCGCCTAATAGATGTTTGCCCATCACACTCATTACTCGTGGCAGATTAATCTATCAAGTCCCGTACGGGAGGGGGCATAGCGTGTGTGTTCACACAAGAAGATCAGTGGCCGGGTAACCATATTTTAACTATATATAGTGGAGTCTGACATCTTCATCATTCAACAGAACTAGATCTGAAAATATTCTCACAAAGTTCTTCCGACGTCGAAAGCCATTGTACGTTCCACAGCTGTATCTGTGCTGCTGAACTCTTTGGGATCATCAGTTGTTTCTCGTCCTCGGGTGCGACGATCAGAATGTTTCTTTTTCACAATGATCACCACAGTAATCTCTTCCTCACTAGAGAAGAAACCATCTTTCACATATTTTCAGCCTCGTCAGAAGTTTGCCGGCCACGGTGGTCTCGCGGTTCTAGGCGCGCAGTCTGGAACCGTGCGACTGCTGCGGTCGCAGGTTCGAATCCTGCCTCGGGCATGGATGTGTGTGATGTCCTTAGGTTAGTTAGGTTTAAGTAGTTCTAAGTTCTAGGGGACTGATGACCACAGCAGTTGAGTCCCATAGTGCTCAGAGCCATTTTTTTCGTCAGAAGTTTGTTTACCAGATTTTGATGCTGCCGCAAGAATATCTGGTCCTTCAAAAAGAAATTCTTGAATTCTCTATCCAAACTCACCATTAGCTTTTTTCTTTAAACTATGAATAGGTGGATGGTCAGCGTGAAGAAAACCGTTTTGAGTGTTATACCTGTGGACAAGAAACATCTGGTGACCCATAATGTCTCAGTGGCACAGGTACAGCTAAGGAATGTATACAATTTTCGATGTTGGAAGAATTTTGTGAGAAGATTTTCATATCTAATTATGATGCCAGTCTCCACTTGAGAAACAACACAACCAATCTACAGTCACTGGTACACAATTAGTTCTCATCGCCATGGCTTACCCATGTATTTTTTTTTTTTTTTTGGTTATTTGGCCTTTGAGTGTGTACTCAATTTAGCCATCGGCAACACATAGTGACAATGTACACATAATTGAATAAACAAATACAGAAATGCATATTTACATGAATAAAAAGCTTAACTGTTACAGTTTTGTACATACTGTTTTAAAAATTGTATTGAATTGAATTGGAAAATAATTAAAAGTGTCTTGGATTACAATTCACACCAATTCTGAAATATCTTCATCAGCAAGACATATTTATAATTGACGTACACCATTAAAACCTACAGATTGTGACCAGTATTCTTGATGAAGTTAACGATCACATTATATAGACGAACGTCTTTAGTACACAAAAGAGAAGAAGCTGATTGATGAAGATGGTAGCCCATACTCAGCAATGTCTTCAAAAAGACCAACCGTTCACGTTCAAATTTGGGGCACATAAATAAGATGTGGTTGACATCAGCTTCCGACTCAGGATCACACTCACATGCCGGTGAACTGTAAACGTTGATCCGATGTAGATGTTGTGGGAAAGATGCATGATTAAAGCGGAGTCTTATGATGGTAGAAATCGTGGATCGGTCCAGATGTGTCCTCATGAACCACGGCTGTGAAGGAATCCGAGGTTGTAGCACTGCGTAATAACCGCCTTTTGTCTGTTGAGAAACGTTCCACATTTCCTGCCATTGTTGTCTTGCGTGATCCTTGACTGCACGTAAGTAGTCTGTATAAGGAAGGTGCGGATCCAGGACGGTGCCTAACGTTGCCGCTTGTTTGGCTAATGCATCAACTTCATCATTATAGAGGATACCAGAGTGGGAAGGTACCCACAACAAATGGATCGTCCGGCCCGTGCATGTGCTGCGAATATATTCAGATATCACATCCAAGATATAACTGTTGGTCGTTTTGTTCCATCGACTGCACGGAATGTTTTTAAGAACGCTTTGCGAGTCAGAAACTACCAATATCTTGGGGAAGGAAGTGCTAGAGACAATCTTAAGTGCTTCCAAAACTGCCACTGTCTCCGCCGTAAAAATAGAAGTGCTCGTAGGCAGTTTGAAGGTTTTGCGGATCTGGATCTGAGGGCAGAAAAAAGCGCATCCTGTACACTCTTCTTGCGGAATTTTGGAGCCATCGGTATATACACAGAGAAAACCCGGCCATTGTGCTTGAACGAGACGATTGAAGCCAAATTTGACATTAGTACTGTCCAGCCAGGTCGTACTTAAATAATGGACTGGGATCTGGGAGCAGAGCGTTTGAAGATCATATTCAAAACCAGGTAGATGCGCTGAACGCCGTATAGAACGTATGACAGGTGACCAAGTGTCAAAGCTGGCACAAACGGCTGGCACTTTATTCCTTCTGTGGGATGCAATCCACAGTCGATAAATGCAGTCTCTACTTTGATAGACGGAACTGTCCATAATGCCCATGCCTTGAATGTAGAATTTGTCCGATAAAATTTGGCGCCTAATGCTCAAGGGCATCTCCCCTGCTTCTATTAAAAGGGCGTTGGTGGGCGTCGATCGCATGGCTCCAAGACAGGTACGAATGGCTCTACATTGAAGAGTATCTAATTTGGAGAGATGAATCTTTGACGCAGTGTGGTAGAATTGACAGCCATAGTCTAATCGAGATCGAATTATCCCTCGGTACATGGTGAGTAAAACACTCTGGTGCGCTCCCCACCAGACACGAGTGAGTGATCTGATTACATTTAAACCTTCTTCACACTTGGTAACGGTGGATCGGATGTGGGGCGCCCAGCTTAACCGAGAGTCAAAAATCATCCCCATAAATCGAACGTGAGATTTTATTTGGAAGGTGTACTTGCCACAGGTAATGTGATCTTCAGTGCGAGCTGTCGTCGACTTGGAGAAGGGAACGACTGCTGATTTCTCAGCCGAGATCTCCAGCCCATTGATAGAGAGCCACTCATCGATGTGTGCGATGGTTGTGGCTAATGCCGTTTTGGCCTGAAGATATGAAGCAGCAGTAGAATAAACACATATATCATCAGCATACTGTAGGATTTTTGTGGGGGGAGTAAGTACGCGTTCTAGGTCGTGCGTATATAGAGTATACAGGAGAGGACTTAAAACTGCACCTTGCGGCAAGCCCTGGGAGACATAAAAAGGTCCGATCATGGTACCTTTGAAACGGACGTAGATCGTTCTTTGAGTAATCAGGGTACTGATACCGTAGATCATCCGTGAAGGAATTCCGAATCCTGCCAGCTTGTCCAAGAGTATCGGTATTTGTACGTGATCATATGCACCCTTAACGTCAAGAAAAACTGCCACTACTGTCTCTTTCGTTTGAAAGGCTGACGTGATATCCATATTAAGCAAAAACAGGTTATCCATGGTCCCTTTGCCTTTTCTGAAGCCGTATTGACTCCGAGGCAACAAATTACTTTTTTCAAGCCACCATTCTAGTCTCCTTTTTACCATTCGTTCAAGTGTTTTTGCAACACACGACGACAAGGCAATAGGTCTATAATTAGTACCGACATTTGAATCTTTACCACGTTTGAGAATTGGAATTATTACTTGCGTCGTCCATGTTGATATGAGGTCTTTCTTCATCCAGTACTGATTAAAAATGTTCAAGAGAAAGTCTTTCGCTTCTATAGGCAGGTGTGCAAGCATAGAGTAATGTATATGATCAATGCCAGGGCAACTGTCGCTCGATACTTTAATAGCTTCGTTGAGTTCTTCTATAGAGAAAGGACGAAGGAGAACATGATAGCGGTCTTCTTCAGCAGGGAGCCGATGGTTTAAAAATGGCACCGTGGGAGGAGCGATTGTATCTATGAATTCCTCTAACCAGGCCGTGGTAGCAGGAGGGGAGGAATTACTTAATATTTCCAAGTGATAAAATATGCATACGTGAAAGCAGTAAACTAAAAAAAGTGAATCTAAAATAACAATTTCAAATATAAAACATCTATAAGTAAAATAAGTAATTAGAATTGTAATGAATGTTTAGACACTTTAATTAGGTATTTTTGGAATACTCTGACAGCACATTGTGTACAGTTAATTTACCAAACAGTACTTCAGAAACCAGCTTTATTACACGGGGATGTGTGTGTGACTCGAAAACTCCTTTAATTTACGTTGCAACAAAAGTTTTATTTTTTTGTAATTGATATATGGTGGTGCGTTATTTTACAAAATTTCAAATTATTGCAAAGGTTGATTATACAGTCTTCGCGAACATTAATTAAATATCATCTTTTATATAAAACAATTTTTACATATCATTGTTTCATAGGTATTTCCTCTAAACCTAAAGTGTGTTTTACCCCTTAAAAATGAAATGGGGTACAAACAAAAAGTACGTATTACACTTTTTTTCCCTTCTACATACCAGCCAAGTTTCATCAGAAACATTTAGCGACACTTGGGAATGTTCACTTGTTAAAACTGTAGTCGGTCAGACTGGCTGTAATGACCTTATGATATTTGGTGACTTCAGTTATGATGCAAACACAAACAGCAGGCCTTTAATATGAGACTCATATATTGGTATACATACTCAAAGATCAGACGCTAGGCTAATGAATACATATCCCCATGGAAAATACCAAGTGTTTCAAAATGAATATTGGGGTGCGAAACCGTTATAGCGTTTGTTAAATTCAGCTTACACTAGTAAATAATACATCAAATGAAAGAGCAACTGACATAGTTTTGTTTATACCCCTGTGCACGCGCACTGTTTCCTGTGTCTTTCGTTAGAAAGCTGTAGTAGGAAAGATGACGACTAGTGAACAAAAAGTCTGTTGTGTTGAACAATCTGGAGGGACTGAATCTATTGTTGCAGTGCAACATGCGTTTCATATTAAGTTCCACTGCTAAGTCAGGGGCGGCCAATATTTCGGCCACACACAATGTATGTCTGTGACTTCGGCTCGTGGACACTGCTAAGGCCCGAGTACCAAAGCACTCGGCCTGTCTGCCACGTTTCCCCCACGGCCATGGCACGCTGTTTGAGCGCGAGGAGGGGACAGAGGGGAAATATGCGAACGCTTAGCATTTAAATGGCAGTGCAATCGCACTGCATACGATTCAGATTTATATTTCATATTTCTCAACAACACAGATCACAAACAAAACAAATTTTCAGTATTATTTAAATAATTTTGATGCCCTGAAGACATAAGTTTCATTTGGTACAAACTATCTCGGCCAGCCAGAGTGGCCGAGCGGTGCTAGGCGCTTCAGTCTGGAACCACGCGACCGCTACGGTCTCAGGTTCGAATCCTGCCTCGAGTATGGATGTGTGTGATGTCCTTAGGTTAGTTAGGTTTAAGTAATTCTAGGGGACTGATGACCTCAGATGTTAAGTCCCTTAGTGCTCAGAGCCATTTTTTGAACCAAACTGTCTCGGCACACGGACAGAGAAAAAATTTCACGGAGTTTCGCACTCAATCGTGATTTACTTAGTTTCATATTCGAAAAATGTCTTTCACACATATATGTCGATCGACATGTGAAACTTTTGCAACCTCATTATGGAGAACTCTATCTGAGAAAGCAATGTCGACGTCCTGGACAGTTTTATCGTATAAAGGTTTGTCATTAAAATTGGAATTATCTTGCTGGTCAGTCAGTTACATTTCCACTTGCAATGTCTTACTGTGAGCAGTGTGCAGTGAAGTTCACTTAAAATGCAAAGTTTGCAATCAACTCCAGATGTTCTAATTTTAATTCGTGCACTCAATTTTCCTTCTCAAATTCAACGAGCTTTAAATCGAAAAATCGTTCCAGGCATGTCCCTTGACTTATCCAACGTGCTTTGCAGTAATATATGAAGTTCCATACTCTTAGTTTAGTTCCATTGAAAACTGTTGCAAATGACAATGGAATAATGTGTGCGACTTCAGGGATTTTTCTATTGGTAACCACCAATTTCTTCAAGTGCTCCATGCCTGAACATTTAGCACAAAGTGCTTCTTGATGCGCAGCGCAATAAATCCCGTCTGTCGATCACTATAATTTTTTGTTCTTTCATTGTCAACTAAATCTTCCACAGCATGTATGCATTACCTGTACCTTATGCGTATTAAGAAATCTCATCCCTCTCTTCTGTCATTTCCAGTCATTTTAAAGGATTGTGACAATAGATCAAAATGTTCAAATGTGTGTGAAATCTTATGGGACTTAACTGCTAAGGTCATCAGTCCCTAAGCTTACACACTACTTAACCTAAAGGGAGGACTCGAACCTCTGCCGGGACCAGCCGCACAGTCCATGACTGCAGGGCCCAGACCGCTCGGCTAATTCCACGCGGCGACAATAGATCACTAGATTGACTTTTTTTTGATCAAATAGCCGCTGGACCTGTGAACGTCCTCCGTACCACGAATAAACAGCGAAGGATAAACAACGCTGATACCACAATTCTGCCCAGCTCAAGGAGTTCTGCCGCACCGCAAAGTTAAAGAAAATGTCTCGCTGTTGCGGGTACTTCCGAAGATGTTTGGTTTGTTTTGTGGGGCGCTCAACTGCACGGTCATCAGCGCCCGTACGAAGTTCCAATTTTTACACAGTCCAATTTTTATGCAATCCAATCGAGCCACTATCACAAATGATGATGGTGATATGATGAGGACAACACAAACACCCAGTCCCCGGGCAGAGAAAATACCCAACCCACCCGGGAATCGAACCCGGGACCCCGTCATCCAGAGGCAGCAACGCTAACCATTATATGGACCACGAGCTTTGGGCAGGGTACTTCAGAGATGGACTGATTGAAGAAGGAGTGACAGGCCGGGCCTTGGCCCACATGCGACCCGCGCACGCTGCACGTGTGAAATTTGGCACGCCGCGGCCGGCCCTGATCTAAGTGATAATAACATTCGTAGATGGTATCATCTGTCTGAAGACACCCGCTGTCTTTGCAAGGAGTGTGGGAGGACCAAGAGTGACTGAAGAACTTGGTGAACAAGTGAGAGACTCTTTCACATATGACCTCGAGAAATCAGTTCGGAAGGCTAGTCGTGAATTAGCAGTTCCCGTGACATCTGTGTGGAGACTTTTAAGAAGACGCTTACAACTACGTCCTTTTCGTTTGCAGTTATTGGAGTTCTAAAGCCTAAAGAGGTCAACATTGCAAACGAGATGTTGTTGCATGACGATGAAGATTTTCTGGATCGCTTTGTCTTCAGTAATGAATCGACATTTCACCTATATGGAAATGTGAAGCTATAATGTGCGCTTCTCGGGGTTAGCAAATCCTCACGATACGCTACAGTTGCTACGAGACTCCCCAACATTGAATGTTTTGTGTGCCATATCCTGCGGCAAAGTTTATGGACCTTTATATTTCGGTGAAGCAATTGTAACTGATGTTACTTATGTTGATGCGTCAGAACTACGGCTCGTTCTTCAATTGGAAGAAGCTGAACCATGTAACTTTATTTGGCACCAAAATGGCGCGCCGCCTCACTGGCGTAAATTAGTATGCGATACGACATTGTAACTGAACACTGAACTGGTCGCAAAGGGGCCAGCGACATAGTTTGTTTCGCATGGCCACCATGTTCGACCGATCAGACGCCATGAAATTTTTACCTTTGGGGTTTCATAAAGAATCATGTGTGATCATGTGTGTGTTCCTGATGATCCACACGACTTAAGAGACGGGATTGAAGCAGTTGCTGCAACAGTTGTTCCGGGTAGACTGGTCGAAGTTTGACAAGAGCTCGCCTATCGAGGTGATATGTCCCGTGTGACGAATATCACAATGTTAAATTTAAGTCAGTCAACGGCAAGCGTTATTTCAATCTGTTTATTGTGTAGTGTTTAATTTGTGTTTTTGCTGAAAATAAATTGTGTTTATACATCACGAGTATCCATCAACGCAGCCACCCCTTCCGAAATCTATCTTAGTACATCCAACCTATCGTTACCAAAACGCAGTATACTTCCAGGACCAAATTCTGAATTTTAATTAGGTTCTAAAGAATTATCTTTTAATTTAACTAACTTCTTTCTTAATGGTTACTATGCAACAAGTTAATAATTTCTTTCATTAATTGTAATTAATTTATTCCGAACTTCGTTGGGTGGCGACCCTAAATAATTTACTGTAAAAGAAAGTATCAGAGCGCTTATTTGCATTAGCATTCGGTAGTCCAGTAAGTTTAAAAAGCCACGCATCACGTTTCTGTATAACCCTTTTAAGGTTCGATCTGATGCGAAATGGAAAGCACACTGAAAATGAAAAATGTTTTATTTCCAACAGTTTGCTACGCTTTCCAGGTATATCTCTCCATAGTCGCCGTTCCAACTTAGACATTTCTTGCAGCGTTGTACCAACTTTCCAGTACCTTCGTCATAGAAGGCAGCCACCTGTGTTTTCCGCCACATCTCTACGCTGGTCTGCAGTTCGTCGTCTGCGCCAAAATGTTATCTTCATATCCAGCGGTTCACGTGAGCGGAGATGAACATCAGAGGGAGCCAAGTCTGGGTTGTATGATGGGTCACCAAACACTTCCCATTGGAGACTCTGCGGGGGCGTCCTCATTACCCCTACAGTGTACGACCGAAAATTGTCATGAAGAAGGAAATGCATGACACGTACGCTATATGGGGTTGCACGAAATCAGATACAACCTCGCAGCCGGCACCCACACCCGGCGGGAGACACTATCGTTCTAAGCATCTTTACATGCTCACTGTTTCCTGAGAACTTGAAACAGCAAAGTGAAGCAATCGACAGGAATACTAGAGACACTACCCAACACATCCATGCAAAGCTTCATCGGATTTTCACTGTCCTTTCCAGTTCACGATCTACTGGATCTTACCTTCTGCACAGCCCTCATATTTAATTTACACAGAAAGAGACTGTATTACTAGATTATACGTAACTAAATGATAAAATATCAACAATCAAAACAATAAAATATGGTTATTAGATAAGAAAATAGATGCAGCGAACCTGGAGCAAAATAACAATGGAGAATCCAGCTACGTTTTCCTATAGCAAATTCAGTTTTCGGTCATGTTCACATCGTCCCCCACTTCTCCAACCGACCTAATGGACTCTTTAGAACCTCCTGCAGTGTACTCGTATTTCAGTCCCATCTGCTGGAAGCTACATTTACTAAGCTCACAATAAAAAATGGGCCGCAACATCGACTGGGCCATAACACCCTCAGGTACCTTATTATTTAGTTTTTAATGTGAATATGTAAAGTTGTAAACCGCGTTATTTACCTTTTGTATTTTTGAATTAGCTAAATCTCTTTAATATTGATGAGATAAGCTATCCACGTTGGAGAAATTTTTGAAGAAATTTACGTTATCACTTTCTAGCCTGTCATTTAGCAACATGTTTCCATGTACGGTACCATGAATGAAAATTTCCAGTTTTCTTATAAATCTGTTTAAAGTTCTTTGTCCTTTTTATGTAATATGTGAGGATCATTCACAATATCCTAGAATTGGTGACCAGTGCCCTGAATGTGGGTGTTATTGCTGCTTTAGCGTAATTATTTATGTGGTAGGTATTTATATGTTTACTGTATCTCGTTTGGATGCCTCTCCCACTTTGACTTACATAGAGAAATTTACGTATACTATACAGTATTTTGTAAATGTCTGACCATATGTATTTATCTGTCAGTGTGATCGTATTGTACCTCAATGTGTGTTGAACTTTGTTATATGTTGTGAAATAGGTCTTAATGCTATGCGATCTGAAAATATTTGCAGGAGAGTTTGCTTATTAACGGTAGCAAGTAGTGAGTTTATTTTCTATTTTCTGTGTAGCAGTTGGTTTATTATTGTTTTTTATTTTCTATATGGGGTTGTCAATCAGGGTGTCAGGGCACCCATCTCCTGTAGATTTTTTAATCGTGGTGAGTTTTCCGTGCTTCGCACATACATACATGCTGTAATACAATGGCAGAACTTAACAAATTCCATAAAACATGATTAATTTAAAAACTTTTTCCTTTACTTTAATCTTCCTCAAAGGAGGCGACCATGCAGTTATACAGCAAATTAACGATATTTGATCATAAGAATTTGTACCGATACGCGGTACAAAATATTACATCGTGCAACGACAAGTCAGACACAAAACGAAGTAAAAAGAAGACTGTAAAACTTTAAATTATTGAAAATTTCACACGAAGACTCGGAAAATGGTCGTGTAATTAGCTGTCAGAACGGTAATTTGTAATGAAACGAAATAATAAAAAGGCAAAAGACCCTATAAGATAACTGTATAGAATCTATGTAGCAACGTAATTGTTCTTTTATTCGCTGGTGCAAGAAACCAAGAAGACCAGCGTTATCACACACGCTCTATGCTCTAGCCTTGAATAAAATGCACGCTACGGCGGCCATTTCGCGTTGTAAGTTGTGAATTTTAAATAATATATTGTAATTTATACTAGTTAAGCATTTTCTTTCATGTGTATAGTGACCTTCATGCAGAAGTAAAAATAAGGTTTATTTTCAAGGTTCTCAGTACACTGGATAAACAACAAAAACGGCTGAATAATCGACCATTCTTGGCAGTCATCTTGCGTAGGAATAATTTCATTGCGTTCCATCATCAACGGACGCTTTAAAAGACTCGCATCATAATTATTAAAGAAAAGAAAGTGCATAAATTAATTTATTTCGTGTTAAAGTAAAAACTAAAGACTTTCAGTTCAGTACAGATATTGGTCGCTTCTCGGCAAAACAAAGATTATTTCGTTTAAAAAAGGAAATACTTTCTTTAATTCAAAGGTTTCTTTTAATTAATTTCGCTACGGTAAAGATATACTGCAGCAATATTTTAATGTGATAACACGAAATATAATCCCTGAGATTACGTTTACATTTTTGTTTCTTGAACGCTCCACGTAGACATCAGTTTCGACATATTCTAAAAACGCCTCATACAATCCTATACTGTATTAACAAGGCGGTGAGTCGCGTGCTGTTAAATAATCAGAGCTCAGAGAACTATTTTACGAAAGTATAGATTCCGGTCCCCCATAGTATCATCATTCTTTCTTGTGTCCGTTCCACCAAATAAGTGCTCTATTCACGGTCTTGCCGGGCGTAAATATCAATAAAATTAGGCGTTAAGATTTTCTTATACTCTTTTCGTCACATTCGTTGAGGACACCTTAAGTATAATTGAGACGGAGTCCGGGCATGGGCGGTCCGTTTACTGGGAATGAAAGTTGGTATATTTATGATTAAGAAGTTGGCTCAGACATGAAAGTCCAGTCCACGTCAAAGTTAAAACTTATTAATCTTAAAGGGACAGTGGATTATAAAAACGATATAATGCCAAATATCGGACGCTGTAGTGATGGTTATGGGACAACACGCGGTCGGAGTATCATAAAATATTCACTTCATCAGCCCTTCGTATTGAATAGAGAGACTTATAACACCATAGAATCATATTTCCTTCGAGCACCGTATTCCTTTTGAGCCATGTATTTGAATTAAGCTAACTGAAGTTGTATACGTCATGTGCTGATTTACAGTGAGCCGATTTTCTGTTAAGTTCTCTTCTTGTCGTAAGGTTGTGAAGTGGGAAGTGTACTGTAATTGGAGAAAAGGAAGGAAGATTGGGTTTAACGTCCTGTCGACATCGAGGTGGTTAGAGACGGAACACAGCTCGGGTTGTGTGAAGGACGGGGAAAGAAGTCGGCCAAGCTCTTTCAGAGGAACCATCGCGGCATTTGCCTGGAGCAATTTAGGGAAATCACGGAAAATATAAATCTAGATGGCCGGACGCGGGTTTGAACCGCCATCCTCCCGAATGCTGTATTGTAGTTACACCCTTTCGAATAATGGATTGCTAAATTTGAGTCGACAGTTGCTAGAAATATGCAACAACCCGTTTAAAGATGAATGTTGCGTTTGATTTGCCAGACGCAGCTCCGTTGTCTTTACGCTAGACATGTGTGACAGTTAACCGAATTCAGCTTTAAGCATTCGTAAGCAAACCAATTTTAATGTATTCTTAGAAACAAATTTTACTCAGCCTCCTTTAGAAAGTCTGACAAAATTTTATATTAAGTCTTTTGGCGTATAATAATAATAATAACAAAAATTTATCAGTGTGATTAAGAACGGCGGAACGCAACCGATCGAATGGACCTTGTATAACTGCGTATCGAGCAAAGAGTTAAGAGTAACACGACTTTTAATGTCTTTAACAAACACTGGTACTGACAAATTAGTCATAGAACGAACTCATTAGCTATTACCCAGCTTGAGCCGTTTTCTAGGTACCGACGCGTAATCCACATGCATGCACAGTTATTATTATTACTTAATTTTGTTCCTAAATTGAATACAGTATGATGACATATCTAAATCCTGTGAACTACTCTTTATAACGCCTCTACCCTCTCCATCACTGCCCGCCTCCTCATCTCCCCCCCTCCCCGCCCCCGCCCCCGCCCCCAATACCCGACTATACGAAAGCCGGTCTATAGACTCGCCAGTAATAAAATGTAAGTTTCTTGCCGTCGACATCGGCTGACTACCATCTGCTTCGTGCTAGAGCGCCCATTCGGTCCTGTAGAAGTCCACGCATTGTTCATATAAATAAGACCACGCTCCCTGCAAGTAATCGGAAGCGCTTGTTAATGTTTGTAACTTACTAATCTCCATTGGATATAAGAGAAGCCTCGTTTCGCGGAGTATTGGCTGCTGGCTGAGGAAGGCCGTCTGAGCCTTTTCTGAAGCTTCACATTAGCGAAGCCCTTATTCTCCGCATTCTCCCGCGTCTTCACTCGCCGCGAACGAGGTCGCGTGCGTGAAAGGCTTTCACTAGCCAAGTGCCGTCCCCGGCGCTTACTGGTCACCAGCCTTTTGCGTTTCCAGTTGCCGCAAGCACTGTCTGAGGCTGAGCTCCGGAGGACGTCAAATATTGTAATACAGTCATTCCAGTGGCACGCTGTACATTACTGCTACGCATCAATGTTGATTTCTACTCAGCTCCTGTTTTATATTCGGAGACATACGCTGAGCAGAGACCGAGCATTGCTTCCGTAGACTCAAGATATTGGTTCTACAGTACACAGTGTAGATCAAGAGTTCAGGTGATATCTCGGGCATGGGTATCTGCATGTACACTACTGGCCATTAAATTGCTACACCAAGAAGAAATGCAGATGATAAACGGGTATTCATTGGACAAATGTATTATACTAGAACTGACATGTGATTAAATTTTCACGCAATTTGGGTGTGGCCGTCATAACGGTCTTGATACGCCTGGACATTGAGTCAAACAGAGCTTGGATGGCGTGTACAGGTACAGCTGCCCATGCAGCTTCAACACGATACCACAGTTCATCCAGAGTAGTTACTGGCGTATTGTGGCGAACCAGTTGCTGGGCCACCATTGACCAGACTTTTCAATAGGTGAGAGATCTGGAGAATGTGCTGGCCAGGACAGCAGTCGAACATTTTCTGTATCCAGAAAGGCCCGTACAGGACCTGCCACATGCGGTCGTGCATTATCCTGCTGAAATGTAGGGTTTCACAGGGATCGAATGAAGGGTAGAGCCACGGGTCGTAACACATTTGAAATGTGGCGTCCACTGTTCAAAGTGCCGTCAGTGCGAACAAGAGGTGACCAAGACGTGTAACCAGTGGCACCCCATGCCATCACACCGGGTGATACGCCAGTATGGCGATGACGAATACATGCTTCCAATGTGCATTCACGCTGATGTCGCCAAACACGGATGCGACCATCATGATGCTGTAAACAGAACCTGGATTCATCCGAAAAAATGACGTTTTGCCATTCGTGCGCCCAGGTTCGTCGTTGAGTACACCATCGCAGGCGCTCCTGTCTGTGATGCACCTTCAAGGGTAACCGCAGTCATGGTCGCAGAGCTGATAGATAGTCCATGCTGCTGCAAACGTCGTGGAACTGTTCGTGCACATAACTGTTGTCTTGCAAACGTCCCCACCTGTTGACTCAGGGATCGAGACGTGGCTACACGATCCGTTACAGCCACGCGGATAAGATGCCTGTCATCTCGACTGCTAGTGATACGAGGCCGTTGGGATCCAGCACGGCTTTCCGTATTACCCTCCTGAACCCACCGATTCCATATTCTGCTAACAGTCATTGGATCTCGACCAACGCGAGCAGCAATGTCGCGATACGATAAACCGCAATCGCGATAGGCTACAATCCGACCTTTATCAAAGTCGGAAACGTGATGGTACGCATTTCTCCTCGTCACAAGAGGCACCACAGCAACATTTCACCAGGCAACGCCGGTCAACTGCCGTTTGTATATGAAAAATCGGTTGGAAACTTTCCTCATGTCAGCACGTTGCAGGTGTCGCCACCGGCGCCAACCTTGTGTGAATGCTCTGAAAAGCTAATCATTTGCATATCACAGCATCTTCTTGGTGTCTGTCAAATTTCGCGTCCGTAGAACGTCATCTTCATGGTATAGCAATGTTAATGGCCAGTAGTGTACATATTTACTCCGTAAGGCCCTGTGCACTGCACGATGGAGCGTGCATCATACCAAAATTGTCGACTTCCTTTCCTATTCTATTCTTACGTTAAGGAGAAGGAAAAATGTCTGTGCATGTGCCTGTGAACACGCCCTGATCCCTCCTATCTAATTCTCACGATACCTGCCATGGCCACGGTCTTAATGTCGCACACTCATCCTGGAAAATTTACACAACACAGTTTCGCGAGAATAGTGTTGCCTTTCTTCCAGTGGTTTACTCTTTCCTTCGAGCATCTCTGGTGCATTTCCGTGTCGTCTGCGCCGACCTTCTGAATAATTCCATGTTTGCTGTCAGGCCCGCTTGATTAGGATTCCAAATAAATGTAAATGTCGTGTGACTAGAGCCTCCCGTCGGGTAGAGCGCTCGCCGGGTTCAAGTCTTTCGATTTGACGCCACTTCGGCGATTTGCGCGTCGATGGGGATGAAGTGATGATGATTAGGACAGCACGACACCCAGTCCCTGAGCGGAGAAAAATCTCCGACCCAGGCGGGGATCGAACTCGGGCCCTCAGGACTGACAGTCTGTCGCGCTAACCAATCAGCTACCGGAGCGGACAGGATTCCAAATGCTGGAGCAGTACTAAAGAATTGGTCGCAGTTGCTCCTTGCATGGGATTTCCTTTACCCCTGCTTCGAAATCTTACAACATATCTAGTCTTCCACTCGCCTTACCTATTATACACTGAGGTGACAGAAGTCATTAATATCGCGTCGGACCTCCTTTTGCCCGGTGTAGAGCAGCAACTCAACGTGGCATGGATTTAACAAGTAGTTGAAAGTCCCCTGCAGAAATAGTGGGCCGTGCTGCCTCTATAGCAGTCATTAATTGCGAGAGTGTTAGCGGTGCAAGATTTGATGCACTAAATGACCTCTCGATTATGTCCCGTAAACGTTAGATGGGATTCATGTCGGGTGGTATGGGTGAACAAATCATTCACTCGAATTGTCCAGAGTGTTCTTCAAACCAATCGCAAACAACTGTGGCCTGGAGACATGGAGCATTGCCATCCATAAAAATTGCATCATTGTTTGGGAACATGAAGTCCATGAATGGCTGCAAATGGTCTCCAAGTAGTCGAACATAACCATTTCCCCTCAACGAACAGTTCAGTTTGATCGTGGGACCCAGTCCATTCCATTTAAACGCAGCCCACACAACTATGGAACCACCAGCAACTTCACAAATTGGATCGATGACTTTGTGGGCTGTGTCACACTCAAACTCTACCATCAACTCTTACTAACTGAATTCGGGACTCATCTGCCCAGGCTCAGGTTTCCTAGTCGTCTAGGGTCCAACAGATATGAACACGAGCCCAGGAGAGGCGCTGCAAGCTATGTCACCCTGTTACTAAAGGTACTAGCGCCCGTCGTCTGCTGCCACATATCGCCACATTGTGCTAACGGTTACGTTCTTCGTACGTCCCACATATTTCACGGAGTGGTGCTTGTATTTAAGCACTGACAACTCTACGCTAACGCTGCTGCTCTTGGTCGTTAAGTGAAGGTGGTCGGCGACTGCGTTGTGCGTAGTGAGCGGTAATGCTTGAAATTTGGTATTTTCGGTACACTCTTGACACTGTGGATCTCGAAATACTGAATTCCCTAATCGTTTCAGAGATGAAATGGTCCATGCGTCTAGCTCCAACTACCATTCCGCGTTCAAAGTCTGTTAATTCCTTAATACCTGAATAAATTTCTTCATGGAAGAAAAAAATGAATGATTATGTCGCTCTAGAAGTACCCGAAAAACTCTAGAGGTAACGGCAAATGTTAAAAGTGTTGGTAGCTTCGTATTGAACCTCGGCCTACCAGCTCTGGCTCTACAGAACAATTACCGTTCCACATATTAGAGTCGCATCGATACGATGCGAATTCACGATGTCCGGCGTTGAGGGGTTAGTTCCCGTCGTACGGCCATAATCACGTCGGAATCCTTTCCACATGAATCACCTGAGTACAAGTGACAGCTCCGTCAATGCAGCGTCCTTTTGTACCTTGTGTACGCGATATTACGCCGTCTGTAAATGTGCGTATGATTATTCCATGCCGGCCGCTGTGATCGAGCGGTTCTAGGCGCTTCAGTCCGGAACCGCGATGCTGCTACGGTCGCAGGTTCGAATCCTGCCTCGGGCATGGATGTGTGTGATGTCCTTAGGTTAGTTAGGTTGAAGTAGTTATAAGTCTAGGGGACTCATGACCTCAAATGTTAAGTACCATAGTGCTTAGAGTCATTTGAACCATTGTTTAAATTATTCCATGACTTTTGTCAGAATGTAGATTTTACTTGTTCAAAGTGTCATATAAGGGGGGTTGAAATGAAATAAGCAGGAGGCATAATTACAGAAATCAGTACCTGTACGTTAGAAGTATTGACCCTGGCTGTTGAGACACTTGTCCCACTGTGACGCAAGGTGGTGAATGGCTATCTCATAAAATTTCCAGGGCTACGAAGTTAATCAGTTCCGCACGTACAGCCGGACGTCGTTGCCCGAGGTGAAAGTTATGCTGACGTTCTTCTTTGACCAATATGGCCCCCTTCTGATTCACTTCCTGCTGCACGGGACAACAGTGAATGCCTAGCGTTACTCGCAAACTTTGACCACCCTTGGCCAAGCGATCAAATCAAAACGACCAGGCAACCTCACCGTTGCATCATTCTGCTACACGACAAATCAAAGCCTCATGCGGCCAACACAGTTGCGGCACGCCTGCACAAATTCAAATGGGAGGTTCTCGGCCACCCTCCATAAGTCCGGACCTCTCTCCCTGTGATTACGCCATTTTTGGTCCCCTTAGTCCGCTTAAAAAGGCTCTGAGGGGCAAACGATGACGACCAACTGTACGTGCGGAACTGGTTAACATCGCAGCCCCGGGAATTTTATGAGACAGCCATTCACCGCCTTGTGTCACAGTGGGACAAGTGTCTCAACAGCCAGGGTTTCTGTAAATATGCCACTGACTCGTTTCTTTTTGAATGCTGTGTCGTGCTTCAGATGTTTAACATTGATCTTGTAACCGAGCAGTACCTTGTTCCTTTTGGCATAGTCTTTCATTTATTCATGTTTCTAAAGGGCTGCTATATTTAGTAGAAATTATTCCAAATTATTCGGAAATTACTTACTATCGCACAATAAATACACTTCCCTGTGTCAATAGCATCGACAACAAACCATCTGCTGACACAATCTAATACTTGTATATATCCAGAACATAAGAGGTTATATTACGTTTCTGGGACACACCCGGCATTAATAAAAGTTTATCGGGCTTCCAGGCGAGTCAAGTGGTTTAAAATCCAATAGCTTTCGGCCGAGTATTCCTTAGCCATTGTCAAGTGGTGACTGTCATTCTGGTTGCTGCTGTGCGTCCATATATAGCCGCGCTGCCTTCCGTGACGTCACTGGTACCCGCTCCGGCACCATAGATGGTAATGTTTGCGTTGTGCGGCCACCGCTCCCGCTTCAATCTTCCGATGGCCGGGTCCCACGCTTTCCTTACCAGCAGGCCGCCGTCTTCATTGAGCGTATTGTCACAAATTTTTATTTCGATCGCTTCTTTTATTATGCTATCCCAAAAACTGTTAGTCCGTGTGATAATAGATGTCTAGTCGAATGCAATACGATGACCGTCTTCTAATGCATGCTCTGCTACCGCCGATTACTGCGGGTACCGTAGACAAAGACATCTCCCGTGTTGTACACAGCGCTGTTCAATGGTACGCACTGTCTGACCGATATAGAACTGTCCACACCCACATGGTATTTCATATAGTCCCAGCGTTCTGAGGCCTGCGGCGTCTTTCACAGGCCTCTAGGGCAGTCGAATTTTTGCTGGAGCCCTGAAGACCAAATCGATTTTGTGGTGTCACCGCCAGACACCACACTTGCTAGGTGGTAGCCTTTAAATCGGCCGTGGTCCGTTAGTAAACGTCGGACCCGCGTGTCGCCACTATCAGTGATTGCAGACCGAGCGCCGCCACACGGCAGGTCTAGTCTAGAGAGACTCCCTAGCACTCGCCCCAGTCGTACAGCCGACTTTGCTAGCGATGTTTCACTGTCTACATACGCTCTCATTTGCCGAGACGACAGTTTAGCATAGCCTTCAGCTACGTCTTTTGCTACGACCTAGCAAGGCGCCATATTGAATTTCTGAATGTATTCTGAACAGATAATATTGTGAATCATGTACCGTCAAGAGTGAAGTTCATCATTAATGGATTAAAGTTAAGTATTAAACTAATTACGTCCGCTTTCTGAATTCTAATTCCTTATCATGTTCCAGGCCTCACGTCAGTATCGTTCTTCCCTCATCACGCCAGCCTGCGCGAGCTAAAACGTGCATTTCGGCCTCCACTAGTAACACGGTGTTGGCTCTTCTGCCAGCACATCAGATTTTATGCCTCTTTAGGAGCCGGCTTATATTTCCTGTTATTGAGCCACATAACGGTAAGAACACACAAACTTCTTACAGTCCTCCTCAGAGTCTTTCTGCTTACGTATTTTCGAAAAGATAAGTTGCGAAATCTGGCGGTTGTTGTAGCCGTTTTTCTTGAATACTTTTCGTAAGTGACTCGTCTTCGTCAAGTTTTCAGTATCAGAGACGCTTTCGGCTCGATGCACTAAGGTCCTCAGAACAGAACGTTTCTGCGACGTATGGTGAAAGCATATAAATATATCGGTCAGTGTGGGTGGGTTTCCGGTAAACGCTGTGGATGAGACACCCATTTGATTTGCGGTGGACGAGGACATCTAGGAACAGCAAAACACCTTCTGTCTCTATCTCCATCGTGAACTTGATGTTGTCATGGACTTGTTGATGTGGTCCAAGAATTCTCCCAGCTTTTCACGTCCATGAGACCAGAGAATGAACGTGTCTTCGACGTAACGAAAAAAGCAACTAAACTTTACAGGAGCCGTGTCCAAGGCGGTTTTCAAAGTAATCCATGAACAGATTGGCTACAACTGGGGCTAATGGACTCCCCGTCGCAACGCTCTCTGTCTGGTTGAAATATTCTCCACCACACAATAAATCCAATGACGTCAGAGTATGCTTAAATAAATCCACAACATTGTCGTCAAATAACTGGGAGAGCAGATCTATAGAGTCTTTAATGGGTACGCGCGTGAACAATGACACTACATTAAAGCTGAACATAATATCCCGTTCTCCAGGATATAGGCACTTAATGCAACTGATGAAGTCGGCTGCATTCTTGATGTGGTGCACACAGTGACCAACGTTCGGGGTAAGGATGTTAGCCAGATGTTTCGCGAGTCTGTAAGTCGGCGATGCAGTGGTGCTCACAGTGGGGAGTAGGAGAGTATTCTTCATGTGAACCTTTGGAAGGCCATACAATGTAGGTGGTCGAGGTGTCCAAGGGAGGAGATTTTTGATGATATTCTTTTCCAACGACGATCTCTTTAGAAGTTCCAACGTCTTCCTGATTATTCTTGAAGTTGGGTCCTTTGACAGTTTTTGGTATGTCTCCTCCTCCAGCATCAACGGAATCTTCGTATTATAGTCAGCTCATTCCATAATGACTATTCCACGTTTTGCCTACGTGAGCCACCATATTATCACTGCTGCTGCCAAGAGAGTATTTCGTCGTGCCAGCTTCGCCCTGTTCCGAGAGAGGATACATCATACTAGAAAGCAGTTGGAAACAAACGGACGCTAGCTGATCGCCGTCCACTTGCGGTTGTCGGCGAAACTCCTGGCTTTGGATTGGGAATGGATTGATGCAGCCACAGTAGCACAACAAATATCATCACTGAATACAGCCGTGGAAAGGCAGAAAGAGAAATTAAGCCGGATTTCACAGCAACAATATGGAGCTGAGCGGAAAACAACAGAACGCGCCGTCATCGACATGACGACAAGAAACAACGACGCGGGTGCCATGTTGCCTCTCAAGAAGGACTTAATTATTCACCATCGCCGCGGAGTATCCCTTTTGCTGACATTATAAGTGGCGTGGAACAAGCAGTTCACAAAGATGCCCAGTGAAACTGCAGAAGAAATTCGCCGAGAAGCGAGCCGCATTCTTTCTAAATGCAAGCCGCCGACTTCGAACATGACAACAGCTGAGCGTAATGGTCTTCCTGAACTCTTCAACGATCCACACCTCGCAGTCCTGCCAGCTGACAAGAACAATTCAGCCGTCATTATGGAAAAGCCGATTATAACGCGAAGATTCAGTTGATGCTGCAGGAGAACACATATCAAATACTGCCAAAGGACCTATCTTCAAGAATAATGAGGAAGACGTCGGAGCTTCATATGAGGTCTTCGCTGGAAGAGAGTGTCATCAAAATCTCCTCCCTTGGGCTCCTCGACAACCTACATTGTATGGCCTTCTAAAGGTTCACAAGAAGAATACTCCCCTATGCCCCATCGTGAGCACCATTGCATTTATGACTTACAGACTCGTGAAACATCTGGCTAACCTCTTTTCCCCGCACGTTGGTCACTGTGTGCACCACATAAAAAATACAGCTGACTTCATCAGTCGAATTAAATGCCTGCATCTTGGAGAAGTGGATCATATGGTTACCCATGATGTAGTGTCATTGTTCACGCGTGTTCCCTTTAAAGACTCTGTAGATCTGCTCTCCAATTATTTGACGACAGTGTTGTGGATTTATTTAAGCATACTCTCACATCATTGAGCCGTGGTAAAAATTGCTGTTTTGAAGAGCGCACCGCAGCGCGTAGTGTGAAGCAGTCGCCCTCCGTTTCTGGCGGTGGCGCCGCTGTGGCAATCGGAGCTTTGGTGTCTCCCTCTGGTGGGAAAGGGGAAAGGTTGCCTGTTCACGTGCATTTAAGGGGCGCTATGAGCTCGCCAGTCGAGCAATCTGGGTCAGTCTCTTGTCCCCAGTTTGCTAGTCTGTCTCCCGTCCGCATTTGTTAGGCAGTTAGTGTCTGTCTGTCGTTCGGAGTGCTAGTATGTCTGTCGTTCGGATCAACCTGTAAAGCCGGCAAAATGAGAGTCTTTCCACTCCGCCAGTAAGAGAACTCAGCGAGTGGTCGCCCGGTCGGGGCTTAGTTCCTGCATCTGAGTCCGCGCGTTAGGCCGCCAGTCTGCTCGAGTTTGCTCAGGCAGTGGTCATTGGCGGTAGGATGGATCGGTTGGTCGGTCGCGCACTGAGACACAAGGTGACTTGTCCGTCTTGAGCGTCGTCGCATGTGAGTTCGCCACGTGACTCCAGTGAGCCGCGGCGTATAGCGAGGGGTAGTGACTTCGCGGAGTCAACCCACGACATCAGCCTGGCCGGTGCGAGCTGCGTCCGTTGAAGCGACTGGCAGCGGACGGTTCGGGAGAGCAATTTGGGGGTGCAGCGCCAGGTCTTCTCGAGAAATCGCAGTTTATTAGAAGTCAAGTGATTGGTGATATGTTGTTTGATTTATTCTTTTTTTTTTTTTATTTAAAAAAATTCTTTATCAATCATTATTATTATACAAATTAACCTACTACCTAAATACATTAGTAGGTCCTATTTTAAACTATTACAATTTGCAATCTGCAGCTGTTATTTTCTAACACAACAGGTTAATGCTTTAATCCTTCACCACTATGGGGATTATTCTACTATTATTTACTACGCTATTGTTTTGGTGATTAGATTGAAATTTTCAGCTACTGTTAGATTTGAATGCTACTTATAACAAGTTACTATAACTACTCTACTTGCAACGTCACAGATGTGCCAGAAGATACAAACCTAATATTACTGGCCTTCCCACTGAGCTAATCCCAGTGGGAGTGCCCCTGGCACTGGGCTGGCCGATGACATGGTCGCTGCAGTTCTATACTATACTAATATACTATACTATACTATACTATACTATACTATATACTATACTATACTATACTATACTAATATACTATACTAATGTTCCTAATATGAACCTATAACTAATCTATATCTGCTGTCATAATCAGTGCGTTGTCAAATCCGGTGATGATGTACTACCCCCCCAACCTAATCCGAAAACATGCCGTGAGGCGGCTGGCCAAGTCCATGTCCTGGCGGAACAGGGAGGGTGTACGTAGTCTAACTGTGGTGTTTTTTCATTGATTGTTTCTCAGGTACTCTTTGAGGACTTTGCCTAGATTGCAACTGCTAGGTTATTCAGGACGTTAAAAGCGTCTTCTTGCCTGAGCAAGTGGTGCGTGTCGTTATTTGGCAGCTGTTCCCTAAATTGTTGTGCAACGTCGTCGAAGAGGGGGCACTCGTACACCACATGGTCTGGGTGCTCTGCACTGCTCCACAGTCACACGCTGGTGTTGCTCTTTTCCCGAACCGACACAAATATGTCGGGTAGGGTCCATGCCCAGTAAGAAAGTGCAGCAAGCCTCTAGTAGGTTTGATGTATGTAAGTTTTAAGCGTTCCTGTATGTTTGGAAGTAGCTCATGTGTTCTTCGCCCTGTCTCATCATTATTCCAAAGATCCTGCCATAGTTCAATTCCCCTTCTTTTAATACTTGGTTTATCTCCTACATATACCCCCATGATTTCTTCAATTTTTTTCTCTTCTGTTCTTCTTTATCCAATACCAGGTGGCCTGTTCCCTTATTTTTATGTCCAATGGACATAACCCCATCTCTTTCCAGAGACCTCGGCAACGTGATGTACGACATCGCGCTCCCGGGACCCTGTCCTGAAAAGCAATTTGAAATCGTTCTTGAATGTTTCCCATTCCATGTCGTCGAAGTTTTGGTTGTATAGAGTTTCATATATGTCTGCTTCTGTTAGTGCTACTGGTACATCGTACAAGATCATCAGCGGATTTCGCTTTTTTGGTGGTTCACATTTGACTGTTTTGTTAAGTTTGGCATTGTTTAAAATCTTATCTCTATCCTCCTCAGTTGCTACATCTGCTACTACTACATTTTTAGTTGCCTTGACCTTGTTTATCTTGATCTTGTCTTTAGCGGGGTCAATGGTAGTGGTAAATATTTCTTGGACTTTCTTGACTGTCTGTCTGGGCAGGGGTCTTAAAAAGACGGCCATGTCCGGCCTTTTAGAGACCTTTGCGATCGTTTCCTTCGTCGTTTGAGGTTTTGTGACTGCTTGTGCAGCCACAGCAGCCCAATTTTTGGTTGGTTGCTGCCTTAGTCTGTTGCTTTCCTTCTCTAATTCTTCGAGACGCCCTTCAAGCTTTGCACTGGCAATAGCCCAGACGGCAAGTTCGTTTTTGATTGCCAGGACTGCGGCCTGGCTAATTTTTCCATTTTTAACGCTTGAATCCAGTATTTGATTTATTTTGGGGTGTCTTTCAAGAGTGTTTTGCTCATTTTGTTCCACTTCCTCCTGTGAGGCAGGGACATTCGCTATCGACGCCCTCAAGGTCGCGCTAGAATCACTCATCTCTAAGTCAGCCATATTTGTAGACGAGTGAAGAAAGATGGGAGTCCGTCTCTTGCCCCGGACCGGCTCCTCTTTCATGGGGGGGGGGGGGGGAGGTGACTTCTGCAGCTCGCCCACCGATCTCGCCCCTAGGTCAAGGTCACTCCAGAGCTGCCGGGTTCAGCGCGCTGTCGCCAGTGCACTGGTCCCCATCGATGGCCTCGTCGACGATTTCACACGACGCTCCTCGGCAAGTGCACCCCGCACTCCGGAGAGGCGGATGCACCCCTCGCCCTTCGCCGCCTACTGGCCCGAGCTTCCACCTGACGGCCAAGGACCCACTCCCACTCAGGTGGTGGGTCGGTCGCCCAGTCGTTCGGCGGTCTGGGCCCATATAACCTGGCCCAGGCGATGTCACCACCTCCTGGGTTTGGCAGGACACGCCCCGGTTACCCAGGGGCGCGGCGAAGCACCTTTGCCGACTCGCGCCACAATCCCACGCCGACAAACGAAGTCGCTGGCATGCAGAGCACCTGCTGGTCTGTGTCCTGCGAACAGAGAGGGACTGATGTTCAGTCCCTCGACACAGCTCCCCCTGTGCCGCGCACCCTTCGCTTTCGCATCGGGTTGGGTCGCAGCTCTCCCTTTAGTCGCAAGGCAGAATGCCGAGCTTAACGTCTGGCACCATGGGGAGGCGGAAAGAGCCACTTGGGAAGGAGAGGCTATGAGAGACGCATCATTTCCTCTGTGAGGACTGCCCTGGCATGCCCGACTAGAAGCCCCAGTGCACCTCATGCCAGACTTGATTTACTCTTGTTAAATTCTACTTGTTTTCTTGGTGAGGTCACCAGCCGTTTTGCTTTGGGGTCGGCCCACCATTCTTCTCCGTTTGCCCACCCGCTGGAAGGTGGTTTTTTATAAATTGGGTAGTCCGTTTTTCCCTTGTGGAATAGGGGTGGATTAGAACAACCTGTGGTTTGGGTTGTTCGGTAATCTCCCTATCAATCTACCGTACGTTAGTAGCTGCCTCTATCATGTTTGTCGGATTTGGTGTGTTAACGATTTTATTGCTTGGAGTGTAATGGCCTGATACCTAAAATATGTTTTGATCTTTGGAAACTATGATATTATTGCCTATGATCTTGAGAGGCGGTATCTGTATACTGTAGAGCATCTTAACTACTGTTTGGCCAAACTTTTTTAATTTTATACAAGATTGCATTTCATGGGCTTTTATTTAAATGATCATTTTAGTATATAAAGTTGCCACCCTTTCATCGTAAGACTTTTCTTAGAAGTTAAAATCAAGTTGCACCTTCTGTGGCAAGGTTAATATTTTAATTGTTAGTGTTTTGTTCCGTTTCCATCCTTCCTACGGGGGGTGCATAGTTTGTGTGCTCGTGTAAATTGTTAAAACTCTTAGTTTAAAGAAATCTGGTGTGTTGCACATTTGCACCAGTGTAGTCTTTCAAAGGCTGTTGTGAGCTGTCGTAACTACGGCCGTGTCAAAAGGGAGCGATAAGGTTCTCTGCCCGAAAGCTCATACAGTCAAAACTTGTTTCTTTCTGCCTCTGAATAAATTGTAACTTCGATATTTAGAGGGTGCTTTCTGATTATAATTTTAAATCTGTTTCTTTTAAGAATGCTTTTAGGCACTATTAAAGCGATTAAAATTCCCATTTGTTAAAAGGAATTTGGTTATGATTTCATCAGTTTCTTCCTGGCAACTACTTCCATGCTTACTTAATGTGATTAAATGTGTTAATGTTCTTGATGAATCGCCAGTAAATAAAATAAATTCTTAAGAATATTCTTTGAAAATAAATCACGGTTCAGTCATTGTACTTCTTGTTTTTGGACAATATTTAAACCAGACAGAGGGGGTTGCGTTAGGAAGCACATTAGTTCCAGTTGTAGCCAATCTGTTCATGGAGTACTTTGAAAACATCGCCCTGGGCTCTGCTCCTGAAAAGCATAGTTCCTTTTAGTGTTACGTAGGCGATACGTTCATTGTCTGGTCTCATGGACGTGGAAAGCTGGGAGAATTCTTGGACCACATCAACAAGTCCATGACAACATCAAGTTCACGGTGGAGATAGAGACAGATGGTGCCTTGCTATTCCTTGTTGCCCTCGTCCGCCTCAAAGCAAACGGGTATCTCAGCAACAACGTTTACCGGAAACTCACCCACACTGACCGATATCTGCACTCTAACAGTTATCACCATCCGTCGCAGAAACGTTCTTTTCTGAGGACCTTAATGCATCGAGCCGAAACCGTCTAAAATTCTGAAGACTTGCCGAAGGAACTGAGTCACTTGCGGAAAGTGTTCAAGGAAAACGGCTACAACAACCGCCAGATTTCGCAAGCCATCTTTTCGAAAGTACGTAAGCAGAAAGACTCTGAGGAGGACTCGAAGAAGTTTATGTTCTTACCGTTCTGTGGCTCAATAAGAGGTAAGATAAGCCGGCTCGTAAAGAGGCATAAAATCGGATCGGTCTTCAGTGCTCCAGAAAAAAATCGACAACTCTAGAGGTCCGTGAAAGACGCCGCAGGCGGCAGAGCGCTGGGACTATATGAAATACCATGTGGGTGTGGACAGTTCTATATCGGTCAGACAGTGCGTACCATTGAACAGCGCTGTGTACAACAAGGGAGATGTCTTTGTCTACGGTAACCAAAGTAATCAGCGGTAGCAGAGCATGCATTAGAAAACGGTCATCGTATTGCATTCAACGAGATATCTATTATCACACGGACTAACAGTTTTTGGGATAGCATAATAAAAGAAGCAATCGAAATAAAAATTTGTGACAACACGCTCAATGAAGACGGCGGCTTGCTGGTAAGGAAAGCGTGGGACCCGGCCATCGGAAGGTTGAAGCGGGCGCGGTGGCCGCACAACGCAAATATTACCATCTATGGTCCCGGAGTGGGTACCAGTGACGCCACGGAAGGTAGCGCGGCTGCGTAAGGACGACAGCGACAACCAGAAGACAGTCACCATTTGACAATGGCTGAGTACTCGGCCGAAAGCTCTTAGATTTTAAACCGCTTGACGCGGCCGGAAGCCCGAGAAACGTTAGTACATATCGCCATGTAACTATGCCTATAACACCCGATATTACTTCCGTTTTTGTCGTACATTTATTTACGTCTACATTATTATGTGTTCTTCCACACATGTAGAATCAGAAGACAGAAATGCGTACTACGGAAGTTAATACATTAGAAATTAAATTTTAAAGTATATTGTGGAATACGAATAAAAGAATGATATCCAAATGTTATGGAAGAAAGCAGAGAATATCACATGGGCATGTGGAATGCATAACTATTACAATATTGCCTATTTGATTCAAGCTAGCGTCAGACTTCCTAGCTTATCTAAATTAAATCTTCTCTTGGTAAATATAAGAAGCCCCCCCCCCCCCCCCCCCCCCGACTAGCCGCCCGGTGTAACGTGCTGCTTCGCAAGGGGAGTGCGTGCCGTCCCCGGTGGATTGGTGTCGAGGTCCGTTGTGCCGGCCACCCTGTGGATGGTTTCTAAGGAGGTTTTCCATCTACCTTGGCGAATTCGGGCTGATTTCCCTTATTCCGCCTCAGTTATACTATGTCGGCGATTGCTGCGCAAACTCTATCTCCACGTACGTGTACACCATAATGACTATATCACACAAATATCTGGGGTTACACTTGTCTGCTATGAGACGTTTCCGGGGTGGGGGGGGGGGGGGGCGGGGGGGGGGGGGGTCAACTGGGGGCCGAACTGCACAGTAACCGTAGATTTGTTTTGGGCGGCGGTGAGGTTGGGTGGACTGCTGTGGCCTGTTGTGCGGGCTATGACGGTCGAAGCCTCTCCGTCGTTTTAATTTCCCCAGTTCAAATACACAATGCAATACACAAGTGTAAGATGATGGACTACTCGATATCGATGGCCCAAAAAAGAATTATTACTAGCTGGTTTCGATACCAGCAGGCCTTTCACGAAATCTATGTTTATTAATAAGTAGCACGAACTATATCACAATGATAGAGCTTTATAAAATATTTTCAATGTATAGGACGGATTATGAACTTAATGCACGTCTGTTTCAAAGTGCTTATCATTATAAACTATCATCCGAGAAAATAATAATGTGAAGGTTACGACATTGTATTAGTGCTGGAACAGTTTTCCTGAGTGGGATGCTTCTGAAGAACAGAGCGGACCATGAAGTGTGGTATCTGTTCTTTTGGAGATGTCTTAAAGAACAGATACTACATGGAACTCGCAGCTGTGATACGTATTATGTAAACTGAAGGTGGAGGGGGGTCAAAAGAAAGGAAAGGAAAGGAACTGATGATATTAGTTGCATCATAACTTTATGTGGAATCAGCAGCAACTAATGAACATGTGTTTCGGGCTTGGGCTCAAAGCCGCGAACTCCTGTTTACTAGGCATTTGCGTTAACCATTGCACCACTCGGACACGGTGTTAATCGCATATGCGCAAACTATGTCGGCATGCTCCCGCCCGACCCACATTACCACCTAATCACACCACTTATCCACAGTCCCTGTCCATGTCTACTGTGCTCGCTAATTTTAGATTCCCGCTGGAGGTCGAACGTAACTGTGCATCTGCACTGATGGCTGTGGATTGGTTCAAATGGCTCTGAGCACTATGGGACTTAACATCTGGGGTCATCAGTCCCCTAGAATTTAGAACTACTTAAACCTAACTAACCTAAGGACATCACACACATCCATGCCCGAGGCAGGATTGGAACCTGCGACCGTAGCGGTCGTGCGGTTCCAGACTGTAGCGCCTAGAACCGCTCGGCCAAACCGGCCGGCGGCTGTGGATTCATAGCCCATCGAGGCGTATCAGCTATATGAACTGAGAGTGTCAGTTCTTTCAGACGTGTCTGGGGTCATGGATGGGGACTGCAGATAAGTGGTGGCGCTAGGTAGAAGTGTGGGTAGGCTGGAGAGAATTCCAAGACCATTCGAGCATTTGCGATTAACGCTGTGTCTGGATGATGCAGTGGTTAACGCAAGAGCCTAAGCAGGAGGTTCTGGGTTCGAGCGCTGGTCCAGGATACATTTTCACTCATCGCCACTGAATCTGCATAAGCTACTGATGCGGCTGATATTGTCAGTTTTTGGCCTTTCATCTCCTTTGTCCCCCTCCACCCTCAATTTACATAATATGTATCACAGCTGCAGATTCTGTGTGGTGTCTGTTCTTTCGTACATCTCTGCATGAACAGTAACCATGCATTCATGTAACTGATAGAATTCGATGGGCTATGAATCCACAACCATCAGTGGATATGTACTTTTCCGATCGACCTCCAGGGGAAATCTAAAATTAGCGAACATGGAGGACATAGACGGGAACTGTGGATAAGTGGCGGCGCTAGGTCGGAATGTGGGTCTGTCGAGAAATGTGTCGAGATAGACCACGTATTTGCTATTACCATTGTGTCCAGGCGGCACAATGGTTAACCTATCTGCCTAGTAAGCAGGAGATCCTTGGATTCGAGCCCTCGTCCAGCACAAATTTTCATTTACCGCTGCTGATTCCGATTAAAATCCCGATTCAGCTGATGTCATCAGTTCCTTCTTTCCCTTTTCTCTCCCCCCCCCCCCCTTCCTCTTTCAGTTTACGTGGTATGGACTATCATTTCATGAAGTACTTTGAATGCTGTGGTATTTGGACAATGGAGGTTAGGGTTTAATAAACGCTTTGTGCTTGACAGTGTGCACGTGCTGTGAATGATAAATACAAATACAATATACTAATACCTAAGAAAATAATATAAAAGCTAAAACATTTCAATAATAGCGACAAATGTTAAAGTGCATCGACGTTGGTAGACAGTACATTTTCCATATGATGTATGTTTGTTCTTGATGGCTGATTGCAGATACTTCAGTCAACGATGAAACTGTAAGTAAAGCATTTTCTACTGCACCGCTATACAAATGACTGTTTTCAGTAGGAAAATTACGGCGGCAACCTGTAATAAGGATTTCACTATTACAATAAGATTTATGGACAGCAACTCTGCGTGACGACAGGCCATTTCTCACAGGTAAGTGTTTCTCCAGCGGACATTCTGACTGATAGGAAACTGCATTCCGAAAATCCGTTTAAAAAAAGTTTTCTTTAGCAAATACATAGTTTTCTGACTTTACACATACGACTTTTCGTGTTTGGTGCCTACTTCCTGAAACTTTATTTCCAAATCTTTTAAACATTGTTTACTGTTTTCTTCATTTTTTTTCTTTGCACGTAGTTGTGTATTTACAGTTCGTGAGTGTAACTTATTTGGTTGTGTGGGTATCCTAACTTCATGACGAATTATCTGTTATTTTATAATTATGGTAGTAAAATACATGCATCGTGTAGAGTGCGCCTTTAAGTCAATTTTTCCCCATTGATCACGAAAGAGCAGGTTTCATTTTCATCGGTGAAGCGCTTAGACCGCGCGAAAACTGTAAATCTGGCAGTTCATGTTGACTAAAGAAGGTTTATATCTCAGAACTCGTCATGCTACTGTAGCCCAGATCTGTTGTGGGAACATATTTATCAGTTTTTGTAAATATGAGTAATTGTTCCAGTCCAAGTGAGTGTAATATTCAGTTAACTATGGAAACCTTCAGAATTTAATGTTTTAGTTATTATAAAATTATGTACTAGAAATATTATGCTTCTATGATTAAGGATGTATCAGGTTTTCTCTCCTTAATATTATTCGGTCAAATTCAGTTTTAATATAAAAGATCATTTTTTTATTATTTTGTTACATGAAAGCGGTTACAAGTGGTAGAATTATATTAAGGAAAACACTGCTGCTTTAAAGAATCCATTCCTACAGTTATCGTTAACCAATAGTCTGCGGCTAAAATAAGGCACTTCTCACTTTAATTCTTATGACCTTGGGGCTTTTCGAGGCGGCATGCTTCAAGAAAATCCTCTTAGTTTGAAAGCAACATCAGCTGAGCTGTAATTCTCAAGCTTTCCATAATCAGTAGCTTTAAATCCTGGAGCTGTCATAAAATTAAGAAATTCAAGTCAATCATCGCGGCTTGAAAACTGAATGAATTTTATTGTATTTTAATTATGTTAGCTAAATTGATCGTATTTTTCGTAACGAATGTCAGTTTAAATGTTATTGGGATTTAATAGATCTAGTGAAGTCCTCCAAAAACTACGGAAACCACATTCGACCCTCAATTAACTCTTATTATTCGAACGTAATCCTAAGTAGAATCACTTTATCCTGTGTTCTCGTTCATACCTAACATACTGTAATTCACAGAGAATCCCTCTGCAGCCCTATAGGTACACATTTTACGCACGCGCACCCTCGCTGACCGGCAACGTTCGTATTGGACCTTATCTTACGGAAATTTGTATACTCCTCACTCTTGCGGCTGAACAAATAATTACTCGTCATAGATGAAATCCATTTTCATGTTACTTGATTTGTTATACACAAATAAGGATCATCTGATCTTAGTTCATCACTGTATTTCAGTAGGTAGCAAGTAGGCTGCAAGTACACATAACAGCAAAATAAGCAGTACCTGGATGGGTCGTCGAGATATTGTGTACAAAATGGAAATAACAACTCGGCAGAACCCCAGATGTACACCGTAAATCAATCACGCCGAGTAAAAATGAGAGATGATGTCTAGGATTGGCTCTCTGCTTTGGGAGGCCAAAAGAGTAGATAGTTGTAGGAAGAGTGTTGTTGTCGTGATCTTCAGTCCGAAAGCTCGTTTGATGCAGCTCATCACGCTAGTCTGTCATGTGCGAGCCTCATCATTTCAGCACAACTATTACATCCTACATCCATTTGAAAATGCGTATTGTAGTGAAGGCTTGATCTTTCTCTACAATTTTAACCTCCCCCCAAAACCCCTCCACCCACCACCCCACAGTTCCTTCCACACGATGTGTCCAGTCAACCGATTCCTTATTTTAGTCAAGTTGTGCCACAAATTTCTTTCATCCCCAATGTGATTCTGTATCTTTTCAATAGTTATCCGATCTACCTATCAAATCTTCAGCAGTTGCTTCAGGAACAGCAATATTAATACTACAACGTTAGGAGTAAATGATACGTTAGTAACATTTGTGCAGCGTTGTAAAACTTTTTCAGAAGGATCTTATATCTTTAAGTGAGAAGGTGGCTTTGACAATTTGAGTAAATGCTACCATGTGATATTTGAGACCAGATGATATGAATAACTTCAGTAGCGAGAATATGATAAAATACACTTTACGAAATCCTTAAAATAAAAAAGAATAAGTGAAGAGTTTGCTGTGGTTATAAACATGCTGAGTTACTTGTGTACTCACTGGAACATTTTCCGATTGGCTGGAGTAAACTGAAGTTAAGCTTCTTTACAAGAAAGACAATAAAGAAATGTCAGTGAACTTTTGACAGTACTCTCAAATATTATGTAAAAGGTAATATACAGATATCAGTACATAAATGAGCAACACCAGGAAGCCTGCTAGCTATGATTGATGACCGAAACATGTTTATTGTTCTACTATCATACTGAACAATAATAGTAACATTAACATTTTTTGATGGCTACTGTTCTTCAGTTTCACTTGTATTACTGCCATTTTCATGAAAGCGGGAACGGTTAAGCAGTTTGTTATTATTTGAAGGCTTTTTTTATTGACACCCAACGGGTGCATTTCCGCGACGAAATGTGTTTTGTTTTTCAGTCTAACTGTTGCCTAACTATGAAACCGAGAGACATGGGAGCACGGGCAAGGGGCATCGCATAGCTCGAACTGCTAAAACCGAATAAAAATGATTTTAAAATGTGGAAATGTGTCTGTTCTACCAGGATCAACTCTTTGTACCACTGTGTTTGTTTACACTTAATATTCAAATTTTAACGAATCTAAAGTGTACACAAGCAAAAGTCTCTAAATATTATGTAACAGGCAATTAAATTTTTAAAGACATTACGTACTCTATGCTAGCAGTCTTGTTAATTCTGTACCCTGTGATATTCGCTATTTTTGGCTTAATTAAAACAGCAAATTCAGCCAGAAGGCAAATACTTGTTTATAAAGAATGATTAATATATAATAAGGCGTCGCATGGCGACGGTGGAATTTTCTAGATAATGTAATTCGTCGTCTTTGGGCGGCAATATAAACAGAAAAGTACGGATGGATATGCGATCCTTCACTATTTTGTTCGCTGGAGAACAAATGAAGCCTTGAGCGCTAAGAAAGACTTTTACTGTTTTTCTCGAGTAAGACGGACGCAGATTTGTGGCGGTCTGATCTAATTATTTTTACTAAATGTATAAAAACGTGTTATGTTTAAGTTTGAGTGAAGTGTAGGAAGAAGAACTGTTGTAACTTACCGTGACGAAGCACGAGCGACTCAAGAGGACAATGGCTATATAAAAGAGCGCTCAATGGACATGATATGGAAATAAAAATCTACCGTCATTGTAGTATTAAGCTTAAGGTACGATATATGTTTTAGTTATAATAAATATTTGTTCTGGGAATACTGAATCATTTAGCAGTGCTCATTTCTATTATCTCCTCAGTATTATTTTCATTTTAATTATGCATTTTGCTAATATTACAGACTCCAAGATCAGCAGTCCAATGTGCGTGTTACATTGATAAAAAGAAAACTGTTTTATCGTCTTCTTGCATCAGCTTTAATATTGAATTTCTCTTTTGTGTGATGTTACAGTTGTTTTTGCGCCCTTAAGAACTTTCTGGTCCCTTAGGAAATTTTTTTTGTCATAACAATAACTTCACAACCGGGTATGACCGTATCTACGATCATGAAGTAATTAGAAAGACGATAACGCAACTTCTTAATCAATAGCACGCTAGTTGTGACTGCCTCAAGCCACGCGAAACCGCAAGTAAAAACTATTCACATCTCATAATGCAATATTTTATGACAATGGTCAATCCATGATTCTTACGCCAATTGTGATTGATAAAACAGTTAGTTAAATCTCAATTTCCAACTTTCCATTGAATAGCAACATCACTTCTATTTTGTAACATCACACTTGGCGCCCGAACAGGGACCTGACCAAAAATTAGTTCAGATACTTGGAAAATTTTCTATGTGCTTGTGTTAATAAATGTTCTGTCGTTTCATGTACACATCGTCTCTCTGTGAGAATAACGGTCAATAATGCAGTTTAATTACCGAGAGAAAAGAAAAGAAAAGAGACGTGAATTTGCTGAGACAACATAGCGGTATTCAAGCCATCAAAAAGTAAGTCAGAATTTTGCATACGCAGTGTAGTGCTTCAGTAGCAACGTCGCTTTTCCCAGTCGATCCACATCCTTTCTATCTCCTTCCCGCTATAGAAAATCTGCTTTATTTTATCTTTCAAAGTAGAATTCTTCGTAGTCTGATAATAGAAATTATTTCTCCCCATTGTTAGTATAGCTGTATTGCATTTTCAACATGGTGGATAGTGTGCGCAATTTGCAGTGAAGAGCATCTTCATTCATTTGTCTGAAACGGTTAGGTTCCATCTTGTCTTCTTGCCAGATAGAATTTCATTTGTTGCTCACGCGAGAGCGGTGCTCTTAGCGGACTCACCACGTCACTGACAAACGACGAAAGCCTTACGTAGCACCTGATTTACTGACGAAAATGGCAGATAGTAAACAGAGACAGGTGACAACAGGAGACGGGAGTGAAGACGTTAATAGTATTCCATACCCTTTACGATCGCGAACGGTAGGTTCCCGTGTGGAAACTGAACTAACCATGTCTGTAACAGGGGAAAGTGACCCTGAAGTCCAAACTCGTCCCGCTGCAGCTACAAATGACCTCGGTGCGTTAATGGAAATGCTGAAACAACAGTTTGACGCAGTAAATGAGAATATAAAAACACAAAATGAGACTATAAAAACACAAAATGAGACTGTTAACGCCCGACTAGATGCTGTAAGCGAATCATTAAAAACAGAGCTAGGCACAATCAAAACAGATCTGCATAAAGAAATTACGGCTGAATTAAATACCCATTTGGGTGAGGTGCAAACTAAGATCAGTGATCAAATTCAGAAAATGCAGAAACAGGTGAAAAGTGAAATAGCTGAAGTATATGGAACATTAAACACAAAAATTCAGGCAGCTACCAAAGAAATAAACTCAGTTAGAAATGCAGTATCTGACATTGAAGGTGTAGTAGAGGATCTGTCGAGGCAGATAGACTCAATCAATATCGAAGAACAGGTTAAGAGCACCGTGAAAGCACACGCGGAGGCATTGTCGGAACACTACAGTGAATGGATAAAGGGTAAAGATATTTTTATCGAAAAGAAGGTCAGGGAGGAGCTTAAGGAGACTGTCAAGGATGTAACTTATGAAATCTTAGCTGCTCCTGGTAAGTCGGGAGACACAGTAGTTTCTGAATTGGGACAGATTCGGAGGGCACTTACACGGGATCTTCCCGAGTGGAAGCAGCAAGTAGTGGACGAAGTCAGAATGCTGAGAAACTGGGTAGAAAATCCGCACACACATACGCAAACTATAGGGAACAATCTTTAGACGGTGACGAATGTCAGTCAACTCCTTATCGTTCACCGCCTGATTACATGCAAAACAACAGTCCTGTTGAGTCCCGAGTAGGGAAACTAAATGATCCGCCCACAATTGTGAGTTTAATGCAAGAGGAAAGTGTGATTAAGCATCGCACTTTTCCTGTTTTTCATCCGCAGAAGCGAGAAATACAGCCCATCGTGCTCCTAAAGAATTTTTCCGGCATATTTCCCAGGAGCTGGACAGACAGACAGCGTATTCAGTTCGTCACTGGCTTTATTTCTGGTGATGCAGCATTATGGGGAACGGAAATGGTAGACACGTGTAGGAATTATGAAGAGTTTGAGAAAATGTTCTTGGCAAAATTTTGGAGTAATGGGGTACAGCAAAGATTAAGGAAGGAGGTGTATGGTGCGGAAATTTTCAATGAGAAGCATGGAAGTCTCCGGCGATACTTCGAGAAGTATCTAGCAAAAATTAAATTCTGGGATTCTCCGATTTCTTCCAAGGACGTAATTATGATTCTCAAAAGCAAACTCCCTGTGTCTATTAGAGAGAAATTAGTAAATGTGTCCGAAGAAGACACGGATGTATTCCTTTCTGTGCTGGATTCCTTAGATTTAATTAGCGAGGATGTGCGCTCCAAGGTTGGCAGCGGCAAATTATTCCCTGGCTGCCAGCAGAATGCATCGCACGCGGACAACAATGCGCCGAAGGAGAGAGCGAGCTACTGCGACCGCTGTTACCAACCTGCCGGCCGTTATGAAAACGCAAACGGCAATAACTTTAAACGGAAGCAGAAAACCAATTACAGTAATCAGCAGAGATACCACCCAATTTACAACCACCAGGTACAACATCAGTACGGAAACCCACCCTTTAATTCTGCGCCTGAGCAGCATGGAAATTCTCCACAAACTAGTGGTAATTTTTCAAATGGGCCAGTGTACAATCAAAGTTATAGGTCGAAAAATAGCAAGTGGCAGCATGGGCAAGGCGGAGGCCACCCAGCACAACATCAGAACAACTTTTCACAGGATAGAGGACCGCGGAACAATTTTCAAACGGCACCAAATGCGAACTTTCCTTCACAAGGAAATGGTTTTGCCGGCAACCAAAAGATCGGGCGACAGCAGCCGTCTCAAGTATTCTATTCACAAGTGAATGCACCCAGTGGATTTTACCCCTTTACACCGGCTTTTGTACCACATAACCAGCACCAATATGAAACGGAACAAACACTTAAGGCTATGAATGACAAACAAACTAAACATCCTGCGGAAAATTAGAGGCAGCGCCTTTCAGCCTCCAAGAGGTCGCTGCGGATTTTGAGTGGGGGCACTAACGAATACTCTGATTCTGAGTATGTTAATGCGATACGGTACGACCATGAGACCGATTTACGAGATGACCTTGCACCTGATCTAGAAGCTCAAGACATTAACAACATTTATGATGAACAGGTCCAGGCTTCGATTAAGATTTATATTGCCAACATTCCTTTCACAACAGTTGTTGATACAGGAGCAAACATCAATGTGATGTCATCATGTCTCTTCAGACAGGTGTCTTCTGTTTCAAAAGTTTTATCATTGCCGATTCAGGGTTGCTCCATATCGGGAGCGATTGGTCAATTGAAACAAAGAGTTAGTTTACAGGCACAGCCTCAACTGCAGATAGAATCTGTTTCGGTTTCCTGCCTCTTGCGTACTGGAAATTCCCTTGTGTGAACTGTTAATGATAAGTATTGTGTTGAACAGCGCACTGACTACATGGTAACGGCTACTACATGTCATCTTTAAGTATTAAATGCTATGTATGGAAAAATTGTTTATAGTGATGGACATGAACTGATATTTCTTCAACAAGCTGAAGCAAGAAATTGAGGTTGCACCAAGAATTTCAATTTAATTTTAAGTTAGTAATAAGAAAAAAAGTGCTTGCGAGGTGATTGCCCGGAGCTAAATAAAATATGTAAAGGTGAGAAATGGAGGAGGATGCGTAAATAAGCACTTCTCTCAAGGTACAAGAATATTTATAGATTTATTTTTAGTAATGTAAGTACTTGAAGTTCTGTAGTAAAAGCCCAAATTACCTGCCTAAAAAAAAAGGGTACATGTTCAAACAGTCCAGACAGTGGACAGGAGTAGAAGAAATAGCTTAAAGTTCAGTTAAAGCGTGCTGTTAAATGGAAAAACAAGTGGTAACCCACATGTGTTCACGCAAGGAGACAATAAGCTGTAGTAAACTAAGTTAGGTGAAATACAGTACAAATAGAGGCAAACCATGATGCATCAATAATGTAGCGTAAGTACTCCACGAGGCCACTAATTGCTATGAAAGTAAACTATTTCCCTGTGATCTGAGCCCAATGTAAAGAGTATATGAGGAATGTTAGCTGACGAATTGATTTCAGTAGAATCGAGGTACTAAATAACCACACAGCAAGCCCCCTGTATCATAAATAAGTCCAAGTAAAGATCTTCAGAAGATTTGTAGTGTAATCTAGCGACCATTCAATACCCTAATTGAAGGCTAATCTAAAGAACAAGCAATGCAGTGATATTTAAACTTAATACTGACTACAACCAGAGTAAGACGTAGAAGTAGCAAAGCATGCTGTAATGAAAGAGGTTGAAATTTATATATGTGCCTATGTTTATTAAGATAATTTTATTTACGTGCAGATTTTATTGCAAAAATGTCTCCTAAGACATTCCTCTTATGAAATCCATTTTCCTTGTGCCCGTTCCTTTTGATCCTGGTTCATTAACCCAGAACAAGGGTCGACTTGTAAAAGGCACGTGTGCTTCGAAGCAAAGCAGTGCTTATGAGAAATGAGACACGTAGCGTGATGAACTTCGCTAGCTTTGGTAATGTTTGTTATGGACCGGTTGCGTAAACCCAGTGAACTGTCGGTAATTCCATTCATGCAAAAAAAATAGTAGACACGCGTTACCCTATTTTTTTTTAACAGAGAACGATTGCTGAGTACATGAAGCGAAGAGGGAGAACTATTGTTATCCAGTCTGCCCTCAAATATAAAAAAAATTTGGCAAGCACAAAGGAAAGCACAAAAAGAAAAAAAAAAGATTCAGCGTTAAATGTGTACTCGTTAAGTAGTAGATATGCTGCGTGGCAGTAGAAAATGATCTTGGGTGCACTAAAGAATAAATGCAACGAGTGTTGCGAAACCTGTAGTTTTCATAATGAGGAGATGAGCACTTAAAAGAAAGTTTGAAAGAATATTTTTAGGTTCACTAGTGAAAGAAAATCTTGAGATATAAAGAGTCCATTCATAAAGCAGTTGTTCACTGGACTTAACAAAAGGAGTGACCATTAATTGTAAATATTAGCTTGTAAGTGATCTTTTGTAAATAGTAGAATATAAGTCTTTCTGTACCAATGGAGGAAACCTGCAAAATTGGTTGTTTTGTAAATGAACTCTATCGGCGAAGGAACTAAGCACGAATGCTGTGTGAAGATGCACACTAAAGTGCGACGTGCATAATAAAAGTAACTGTTCACTGTATATTAGTGGTAGTGTTGTACTGCAAGTGTAAAAAGAAGGCAAGGCTACGACAACAGGTGCAACGCAAAGTTCAGTGTTGTTCTAAGTGCAGCGACAGCTAAAACATTCGTCGTCACTTACCTGTGAGCCTCATGGGAGGCAGTTGACAGAGAAGTATGGAGGCAGCTTCAGTGTCTGGCTCCTCCGATGGAAAACGCGCGCGAGGTGTTTGTATCGATGCACTCGTGTGATACGAAGTTCACAAAAAAAAGGAGCACTCGACGACCACCAGCTCTGTTACAGCCTGAGCGCGAACGGATACTGAGTGTTGGAGTTCACGCAACACTGTGCAGCCGCTGTGAGTGGCTGACGTGTGGGTGACGAAACAATCCAAACTTTAAACTGCTAACCGCCATGACTTCCATCGTACATACTGGAGGAAAGACATTTGTACACTTGTGTGACTACATCTTCATATGTAAATTAAGCGATTTTCTTGAGTTGAAGTCAAGATGAGTGAGAAGTAGATTGTTAGATTACTCAGACCTTAAAGCCATTAATACCGGCACTCCTGAACACTGCTAAAATGAATTATAATCCTGTCTCTTGATGGACAAAGAAAATGAATGTGCACTATAGGAAGACCCTAAACTCCAGACCAGTCTCGATCCTTAACAAATGTATCCAATAGGTTATAAGTTATACTAATAATTTTCCACTTCTTCTGTTTCATATTGTAAATAAAAACCCGGGAAGCCGCATGAATTCCTGGCACCACAGCGGAAAGGACAGATGTACTGCATGATGAACGCCGTAGACAGCTAACACAGAAAGTGAAAGCATCACGAAGTGTAGTGCTACGTTATTAAACTGTAATTGAACCACAAGGAGTCAACAGATGCTCGAACATTGTCCACTCTAGTTTAGTGAAAATAAGCACTCACTGTACTCATGTATTAGTTGTTAAGCTCAAGAGAAAGTAATTCCTGAATTCTATCCCCTGAAGTGCGAAATGAACGTTCACTTATTGTTATAAGCAAATATGGACCAAACTTAAATATGCACATAAATGTTAATCTTGGTATTATGGAATGAAGTGACTGATGAACAAAGAATGAAAAACTTTATTTTGAAAAATGATAAATATCTGATATATGTTTATAAATGTGATTTCAATTTATGTACTTTGTACGCCAGTAACGTTATGTAAATGTCACACCAAAAATCACGAATATCTCATGAGGACATGAGGATCGAGGTAATCCTTCGGCATTCCCTCTCTCCTCATGGGAGGCAATGTGATATTCGCTATTTTTGGCTTAATTAAAACAGCAAATTCAGCCAGAAGGCAAATACTTGTTTATAAAGAATGATTAATATATAATAAGGCGTCGCATGGCGACGGTGGAATTTTCTAGATAATGTAATTCGTCGTCTTTGGGCGGCAATATAAACAGAAAAGTACGGATGGATATGCGATCCTTCACTATTTTGTTCGCTGGAGAACAAATGAAGCCTTGAGCGCTAAGAAAGACTTTTACTGTTTTTCTCGAGTAAGACGGACGCAGATTTGTGGCGGTCTGATCTAATTATTTTTACTAAATGTATAAAAACGTGTTATGTTTAGGTTTGAGTGAAGTGTAGGAAGAAGAACTGTTGTAACTTACCGTGACGAAGCACGAGCGACTCAAGAGGACAATGGCTATATAAAAGAGCGCTCAATGGACATGATATGGACATAAAAATCTACCGTCATTGTAGTATTAAGCTTAAGGTACGATATATGTTTTAGTTATAATAAATATTTGTTCTGGGAATACTGAATCATTTAGCAGTGCTCATTTCTATTATCTCCTCAGTATTATTTTCATTTTAATTATGCATTTTGCTAATATTACAGACTCCAAGATCAGCAGTCCAATGTGCGTGTTACATTGATAAAAAGAAAACTGTTTTATCGTCTTCTTGCATCAGCTTTAATATTGAATTTCTCTTTTGTGTGATGTTACAGTTGTTTTTGCGCCCTTAAGAACTTTCTGGTCCCTTAGGAAATTTTTTTTGTCATAACAATAACTTCACAACCGGGTATGACCGTATCTACGATCATGAAGTAATTAGAAAGACGATAACGCAACTTCTTAATCAATAGCACGCTAGTTGTGACTGCCTCAAGCCACGCGAAACCGCAAGTAAAAACTATTCACATCTCATAATGCAATATTTTATGACAATGGTCAATCCATGATTCTTACGCCAATTGTGATTGATAAAACAGTTAGTTAAATCTCAATTTCCAACTTTCCATTGAATAGCAACATCACTTCTATTTTGTAACATCACAACCCCTGAAAACTGACTAACTGGGAGTCATGTTATGTGATGATCTTTAATCATACCTCTTTGCTCTGTCACCTACACCCAACCTTCTGCACCGAGGTAAAGAGGTATGTCAATATCTGTGAGCAAATATTTGGTTCTTCTTCTTCTTTTCCTGGTCTTTATCCCATATAATTAATAATTAATTACAGTATTTGGCAACGGTAGTGGTAGAGGATGGTCCTCCTGTCGCCGTAGCAAAAATCTGGTTACCGAGTAGATATTCCTGTTGTGTCATTTGTTACACCATATCGTTGAAGTTATATCTAACAAAAAATAAAGAACGTCAATAGGAAGGAGGCTTGTCTAATTGTTCCACTAGGTCCCATTTTAGGCCCTTTGCTTCTTATTGTATGTATCAAAAGACGTTTCTACGCTAACATTTCCTGATGCTATGTTACTTTTGTTTAAAAATGATACAAATATTGTGATAAATCATGTGTAGTTTTGGGAAGAGCTGTTAATGGAGGTTTTCTTGTGGCACACGTCTAGACAAGAGGGCTGAATGCTATAAATAGGTCACTTCTGGCCCAACATTACTCCGCGGTACACGGTGGGCGCTGCTGCATGGTTGCCAGTCACTGCCCTGCTAGTAACTGAAACCAGGGACACATGGCGCACAAGGAATAAGTGGCAAAACCAGCTTCAGCGCGTATATAGATACACTGGAAGTCTGGGCAGACAGCGTCTATTCAGCGAATAATCGAGCTGGCGACTGTCATGGTGTTGGCCTCCGCTGTGAGGTCGCTACCACCCCACTGTCACCCTGGCAGGACCGCCCTCCGGGGGTCAAACCCTCATCAGATTGGCCGAAAGTCGAGCTGACGCCCTCTTAGTCACTGGGCAAAGTTCAGTCTACCAGCACCATCTGCCAGCACCAGATGCCCCCAGCCAACTGCTGAACTGTAGTTCAGTCGCCCATGTCTCCTTACCCACCAACGGCCACAGTTGGGCAAGCTGGCAGCTTGCTTCAGTAAATGCTACCATGCGATATTTGAGACCAGTTGATATATATGACTTCGGTAACGAGAATACGACTCTCACTACATAAAAAAAGCTGTAACAGCCTGTCATATCAGCTCCTGGCACTGCACAGTTGCTGGCTGGAAATGTTTACCACGCAAGGTTGCTCCACAGTTGGACCGCACTGAGTGTAACAGCTACTGGCGTCTACATGGCTACTTCACCGCCTGTCCGTGACTTCTGCACCTGATCACGTCCGTGGAAAGTGGACGTCGTAGATCAACACCTGGCTGCGGCACATTGTGAGGGTATGTACTTGTAAATGCTTTAAAGTTGTTGGGACAATAAAGAGTTCGCATGAACTCCATGTGCCTTGCTGCAGCCTACTAACTTTTCCGCCAGGTTCCTACAACCCTCGCAACCTCATCGAACCCAGAACACACAGGTGAGAGAGCCGAATGCCATCTTGAAAAAAACCCGAAGAACGGCTCTTCCAGCTCTCCGTAGCAGTCATTTCTCACTAGGCTAGTGCATTTTAGTGTCAGAAATGGGTTCTCTGGAGATGCTACAATCACTGGCAACACAGTCGAGAATTAATAGCAGCACGTGCATTTTATAAAGTCTCGCGGAGTCCTTGTGTCTATTGTTCCGTAGTTTGTTCTCTTTCTACTGTCTTATTTCATTAGTCAGGAATCTATTTGGTGTGGTACCTAGGGAGGGCCCAAGGAATGGGCCAGTCAAACAGGTTGTATGTACGTAGTATAATCTGCAAGGTCATGTGGTTCCATGCACCAATTCACATGATGTAGGTTGCTGGATACGCCGGCAAAGATGGCTTTATGCCAGATAGTGTAAGTGTAAGTATAGCAAATGGTTGAGGCATCGTAGACCACGTGTGCCGGGGAAGTTTAGGTGAATGAAGGTAATAGGCGACTGAAGGCATCGTTTATTGTAAATAGTATTGCCATGCAAGTTATAAGTTTAGGAGTCCATCAGGAGTCTGTGCTAGTAGATATGTGGTTTGACTTCCACAGAGGTTCTCAATCATGTGCAGAACTTTTCTTTTCCTCTCTGTTTCTACACCACAATCCGCAGTTCTGTCCTTTAATGAGATAGTTACAAGCTATGGTACAGCGCTAACAGAATAAAAAAAATAGATCAGTGACACAATAGTGTCTTACGGTTTGGCTTTTTTGTCTTGTAATCATGCAGGTCTGACTCAAAACAGCGTAGAGGACGCTGAGATACCACAGATGCGAGATAGGTCATTGACGGTGACGTCATCATTATACCGTCCCTCACCCCTTGGAGCTCAGTTCGCATGACAGCAGAAAATCTGCTTAAGATAGCTGTTAGACTCAGTGTAACGAATAGTGGTAGTCATAGTGGAAGAACGAATTGCGTATCAAGGAATTATGATGAAGAGAAACTATTAGCGGCCATCAAAAAGATTCCGCTTGAGGGTGTTGCTACAGCTTATATGAAACGAAGTATATACGCTTGGATGCGGGTATATAAGCAGCAATACGCAGTTAAGGGATTAGAGTAGTTTTCGTGTCGTTCTGACGTGCGTGCAGTAAATGAGAAAACGTAAACTACGGCGAAGTTATTTGCAAATGCGTCCAAATAGGACCAACATCCTGTTATTATTTTCTTGGATGCCAAAGGATAGACATCCATCGGACAATGAAGAATGGGTATGGCGTAACATCTCTGACGAAAACTACCGTTGAGGAATGGCACGCCAATCTCTGTGCTGGCTGCGATTCGACACAAGACAACGATCTGCATGCCAGCCTCCATGCGAATATCTCGTCTCGGTCCCTTAAAAAAGGCCTTAAAAGGCAGATGCTCCCTTTCGGACGAGGATGTGCAGCAAGCACCTATGAACCTCTTCACGCAGCAGGACACTGTTTCTTAGCAAACGGATATCCTCAACCTAGTGCGTCGGTGGGATGCGTGCCTCAATGGTCACGGTGATTTTGCCTGATTGACATTCGGATTAATGACTGTACAGACTTCGATCGGAAACATTTTGCTCGCCCCTTGTATTACACTCTGTAGCTCGTAGAGCACCTGTAGTTAAAAAAAAAGAAAGAAAAAGAAATTCGTCACTGGTACTGCAGAGCATATAAACCACGGTTCGTTTATCGAATCTCTCTGGGATAAGAGGTGACGTTTAAGGAATAACTGAAAGTTCTCCAGACGTTGTGAGCAGAGACATGACTACAGTGGGAAAAGAGCGAACACATGTTAGACAAATCAAGCGGCCGTACTGTTGTAGGACGCCTCCCAGGAACCCAAAAAATCTATCCCTAAGAGATAATTTCAAACTATTACTGAACAGACATGTGAAAGTCATAGACTCCGAACGTATTATGTACTCCTCAGACAGCTTGGAGAGCGTTGTATGGAGCAGCGAGTGAATTACATGAAAGGGAACCAAGGACATAAAGCGTGAACGAAAATCAAAATGTGATTACATATGTCAGCTAGTGCTAGTTTTCATGGTCAGCCAGTAACTCTAACCGTACAAACTCGGGACAGATTTTAAATAACTGTTTTACCCATTAAATAGTTGCAGAAGGATGTCTAAAAATGATGTGAGTGTAAGACCAACCGAATTAACTAGTTCCAGGTACAGCAACGAATAAAATTCGCAGGGCCGGATTCTTCAATGAGAGAAAGAGTGATGCAAACATAGGTAGGAGAGCTCGGTGCCATAATAAGGATGTAGCAATAGGCTGGTACAGCAATACTTCAGGGCACCCTCTGGACATTTCTATCCACGTCCTGGTCAGTGCCCGGCTAGTTACCAAATCCATGAACACTGTTGCATGTGGCGTACTTGACATTTATGGTGGAAAGATCACAACAAACTTCCTCTGATGCATAGAAATACGGGGTTTTGAATATATATATATATATATATATAAAAATTAATTCATAGTACCTACAGAGGTGATTGTATTGTCATTTTGTAGGGAAATACATAAAGTTTTGTCTCACGTAGTTCGCTAGTGCCGATTCGCACTGTAAGGAGCGCTAGCGGCATTTGCGTTAAAGATTGTCTTCATTGGGTCCGAGCGTGCTAGCTGTGTGTTTTGGTCTGAAGAATCAAAGTCGGCGACAACAGTTCAGCGTAATATTCGTACCAAGTATACTAAAGATGCTGCTAGTAGGCCTACAATTTAATTTCTGTACCTGAACTTAGAGCAGGAATTTACACCACCTCTGAGCAAGTTACATCTGCAATTCTACAGCGAGTTTGGGAAGAAGTTCACTTTTGATGGGATGTGTGCAGGATGACCAACGGAAGCCACATACAACATCTTTACTTTAAGGTAAAAAAGAACTTGATGTATTTCCCTACAAAATGACACTAATCCCAGCTCTATATTTTCTTTCAATAAATTTATATGAATTTTTTAAGTTGTAAACTCCTTTTTGAAACACCCTGTACTGGTAGTCCACCCACGTAGGTCATCGAATTGGCGAACCGTTGAGTCGACGATCGTCATAATATCAGCCTCCACCTTGAGGTCGCTACTGTCCCACCGTCATCCTAACAGGACCACATCCCAGGCGGTTCCGCGCCTCTGGATGGGCCGAAGGTCGAGGTGAGGACGTGGTAGCCTCTGAGACACTGGGAATGGTGTGGTAGCTCTCCATCCGCAATCCATGAAAAAGTATCCCGTTTTTACCTGAAGGACGTGCTTTATAAGATATAGGGGCTGCGAAGTTTCTAGAACATTCCAGAGCATTCGAGAGTATTCGAGAACATTCCAGAACATTCGAGAGCATTCGAGAACATTCCAGAATATTAGAGAGTATTACACATCATTCCAGAATGTTCCGGAATGTTCCGCAATGATCCGGGATGTTCTGCAATGTTCGGAAATAATGTAGAAACTTCATGAAGATTCCAGAATGTTCGGGAACATCCCGGAACGTCCCAGATGATTATGGAACATTTCAGAAAAAATGTTGTGGAATATTCTGGAACAATTTGGACCATTCCGAGCCTTTATGGTAGGTTCTGGAATTCGCCTACCCATTGGTAGGGGTGCATAAAGCAAGACCTGTCGTGGGTTCAAACGTCAGTTTCTTACCAGTGACGAAGGGAGAAACCGAAAAAGTAGTGCAGTGAGCGAATAAAAACCAACAGTCAAGTATGAGTAGTCAAAGCGATAAAGTGACTGAATATATATCGAAAATAAAGTGTGAAAAATGTTGTTCACAACTATGCTAATCGCGACTGGCTATCTGACGTAATTTTTGCAATTAAAAATAATAGTGTTGACAACATCAATTTTAATATTCAAAAGAAAATTCCCAGTGAAGAGAAAATATATAAATCGATCGACTCGATGGTAAACGTTGAATGAAATTTGAAATTGCCTACAGAATTTCTAAACTCTTTGCAAACACCAGGAATACCATTACACTGCCTTCAACATAAAACTGGATCTCTGATCATACTACTCAGAAATCTCAACTCACCCAAACTATGAGATAGAACAAGGATGATCGTCAAACAGCTATCGCATAACATCAATAGAAACCGAACTTATGACTGGAAGGTACAAAGGACACACACTGGTTACCCCCAGAATACCACTAAACTGCCATTCCAATTTTAAAGACTGCAATTTCCAATCAAATTAGCTTCCAGTTTTACAATTAACAAAGCGCAACGACGAATTGTAAAATATTGAGGCATCAACCTCAAAGAATTCTGCTTCTCTCACGGCCAACTACACGTAGCCTGCTCTCGAACAGGAAATTCGAAAAATTTGTTCATATATACCCGGATAACAAAATGAAAAATGTTGTTAATAAAGAAGTATTGTAAATAATTCGAACATGTTTTCATTTAGTGTTACCTCTTATAGTTTAACAAGTATTGTAAATAGTTAGAATATGTTTTCCATAAAATTTTTTTACCCCTTATACTTTCAAGTTTATCCTTTCATTCCAACTAATACAGAATCTTGTATGAACTGCATGAGGGGTGCTGCGTACCCCCGCTAGTAACAGTAATTGTAGTAAGACTAATAGCTGACTGTTAGATGGCACCGCCGTCGTACATCTATAAACTCCGAACATACTTTTACATGTCATGAACGTGTTGTCCCATATAACACTTTTACACGTACTAAAGTACAAAAAATGGCATGACTAGGGCTCGAACTCGGGACCCTTTGTACGACGAACTAACGCTCTACTGACTTCCACACTGGATTCCCAAACGACAGATGCTCACAGCTATGCTTTTTCTGTGCTCCGTAGGTCATGTGGTACTTATTACGTCTTACACACGTTCTCCTGGACCACACTCCATAGCACAAACTATCGGTGTTTTCGCTGATACTCTATAGATATACAACGGTTGGTACCGATCTGACGGTCTTACAGCTGGAGGTCTGGGTGTGAGTGCCGCAGCCAGTGGCATCTTCACGACAACGACCGCTGCCGAGGTTCGTGAGATCGACGCCTCACTACTCCCACGCAGTACGCGCGCTGTGGATAAACACCAGGCTGCGACAGTAGATGAGACCGCTGTACTAAGCTTGCTGGAACAATAAACAATTTCCATGAATGCAGTCTGTCTTGCAACAACCACCTTACTCTTCCAACGGACTCCTGTAAGCCTCACCATCCTATCTAATCTAAAACGCCCAGGTATGAGAACCAAACGCCATCCCGACAAGCCTGGAGAACAGCTCTTCTACCCCTCCACATCGGTCGTAGTACACAAGGCCGCTAAAGTTTCGTAGCCATTATTAACTTATTTCTTGTCACTTCTTTGTCACAAAACTTCAGAACGATACACTATATAAAGTTCATAAATTGTACGAGGTTTCAACCAGAATATGTCTAAAACATGACAGCAAACAATCAAAAAGTATAGCTGTGTTAAATTCTTGGGATTACAACTTCACAATAAATTAATTTGGAAGGAGCGTACCAGAGAATTTCTGAGACACCTACATAAATATTTATTTACAATGCGTATGTTGTAAGAGAAAGGAAGTATAAAAATAATAAAAAGAATCTGGCACACTATGCATACTTTCATTCTATAGTATCATACGGCATCACTCCTTGTTTTAATACATCAATAGAAGCTAAATTTTTCCGAGTGGAAAAGTTTGTAATACGAATTATTTGTGATGTGAATTCGAGAAATTCATGCCAAAGCCTATTCAAGGAAATATGAATACTTATTAGTACTTACCCGTGAATTTATTGCTTAGCAAAATTTGCCATAACTAATACATTTCCTTTACATACCGACAGTTTAGGCCACGGAGCTGATGCTAGAAACAGAAACAATATACACAAAAATTTTAAGTCACATTTGTTGAGAAAGGCGTCCATTATTCAGGAATAGATAATTTCAATCTCTTGCTAGCGGTCATAAAATGTGTAGCTACCAATTAAGAATTATTTAAGACAACACTGCAGGACCTATAGATGGCCAACTCCTTCTGCATCATTGATGAACCTCTTACATATATATTGTTATGAAACAACGTCGGTGTTACATAAAATCAGACTTGTGTATATTTTAAGTGCATTAATGCGGCCTGTGTAAGTAAGTGTTGTAAAATTATCTAATACATTTCAATGTATATGCGTAAACATGTTTGTGGCAAGTTTGTTGTTTGTTCTATATGAAAATTACTTGTTGCACTTCTTTGAGGACCTGTTCACTTTGTACCTGCGGAAGAAACGTTCGTAAATTTGTAATGTATTTCTTTGACGTATTCTGCATCTTTGAGAATCTCCTCATTACAGGTATATAGAACGCGGTGCTGGTTGGAATATTAATAAAGCAGAGCGCTCATCAATGAAGTGAAAGCTTAAAATAATATAGTATGATGTAAAGTCTGCTCACATATTCTGAGGTGTTTGTTAACAGTAATTTCTTATTTATGTAAACTGTGTGTCACAAACTCATCTCTATCCATGTCTGTAGTCTTTCTTCTCTTCTGGCCTCAATAATCCGAAGATGACAGTTTATCCTGTAGTTGCATACGTTTCAAAATGTTAACATTTTACAAATATCGTGATTTCTCACGACTTTCTTAGGCAGTTTTTGATATTCTTGAGCTTTTTATGCACATTAAAGTTGGTAAAAGTTGTTATGATTATTGTTTGATGTCTGCTCACAATGGTAACAGTTAACGAATAATGTAATACTAAACATTCTTAAGGTAATCAGCTTGTTTGATAAGTGTGACCAGAATTTTGCTGATGTGAGATGAATGTTATTAGTTTGTTTTGTGAAGAGTCATTTGAAGAATGTATTTTTGTGTAATACTGCAATCAGCAGATAAATGATTAATGTGTATCTTTAATCATTTTCATAACGTTAAATGTATAAAAGTAACAGTTTTTGAGAGCATATGTGTATAAATACAGTTTGATATTTTAAAGCCTCAATTGCTCATGGATTAGCAATTGCTTACGTTCAGTTTATTTACTGAATTTTCTATTGGCTAACGAGACTGTTTAGATAATGAACATTCTAGTCTTTTCTTCATACACAATTTTTAAAAAGTATTATCTTATCGTAAAATTTTTGCTTAGAACTATTTTCTTTCTTTTTTTTTGTTATGTTTCTTACAAGAACATTTTCCATGTGTAAATTCATTTGATATTTACCGATATGCACTATGTGATCAAAAGTATCCGGACACCCCAAAAACATGTGTTTTTCATACTAGGTGACGTGTGCTGCCACCTACTGCTAGGTACTCCATATTAGCGATCTCAGTAGTCATTAGACATCGTGAGAGAGCAGAACGGGGCGCTCCGCGGAACTCACGGACTTTGAACGTAGTCAGGTGATTGGGTGTCACTTGTGTCATATGTCTGTACGCGAGATTTCCACACTCCTAAACATCCCTAGGTCCACCGTTTCCGATGTGATAGTGAAGTGGGAACGTGAAGGGACACATACAGTACAAAAGCGTTACAGGCCGATCTCGTCTGTTGACTGACAGAGACCGCCGACATAGAAGATGGTCGTAATGTATATTAGGCAGACATCTATCCAGACCATCACACAGGAATTCCAAACTGCATCAGGATCCACTGCAAGTACTGAGACAGTTAGGCGGAAGGTGAGAAAACTTGGATTTCATGGTCGAGCGGCTGCTCATAGGCCACACAACAAGCCGGTAAATGCCTCGTTTGGAGCGTAAACACTGGACGATTGAACAGTGGAAAAATGTTGTGTGGAGTGACGAGTCACGGTATACAATGTGGCGATCCGATGGCACGGTTTGGTTATGGGGAATTCCCGGTGAACGTCATCTTCCAGCGTGTGTAGTGCCAACAGTAAAGTCCGGAGGCGGTGGTGTTATGGTGTGGCCGTGGTTTTCATGGAGGGGGCTTGCACCATTTGTTGTTTTGCGTGGCATTATCATAGAACAGGCCTACATTGATGTTTTAAGCACATTCTTGCTTCACACTGTTGAAGAGCTAGTCGGGGATGGTGATTGCATCTTTCAACACGAGCGAGCACCATAATGTAGGGCCTGTGGTGGAGTGGTTACACGACAATAACATCCCTGTAATGGATTGGCCTGCGTAGTCCTGACCTGGATCCTATAGAACACCTTTGGTATGTTTTGGAACGCCGACTTCGTGCCAGGCCTCACCGACCGACATCGATACGTCTTCTCAGTGCAGCACTCCGTGAAAAATGGGCTGCCATTCCCAAAGAGACCTTCCAGCACCTGACTGAACGTGTGCCTGCGAGAGTAGAAGCTATCATCAAGGCTAAAGGTTGGCCAACACCATACTGAATTCTACCATTACCGATTGAGCGCGCCACGAACTTGTAAATTATTTTCAGCCAGGTGTCCGAATACTTTTGACCACAAAGTGTATTATTCTACGGTCTTGTAATTTTAAGCTATTGCTTCTTGTCTTACCTATGTGAGCCCATTTTCATCCCACGTCGAGACTTTAAGTTGCCCTAAACTGGCAGGTGAAATTTTTTATAGTAAGTTCCTCATTTTTCGTTGTTGACCTTTTTCAGTGTGTTTGTATATTCGCATTGTACATCGCGAGCTGTGTGCTGCGGAAACATTTCGTGAATATTGGTAAGATACCGTCTTTCATTGCAACCACATCGTAGGTATGACAAGTGAAATTTAGTTTTGCGCGGTCAGATCATATTCCTAATAGTAACAGGTACTAGAACAGACGAGCGTTCCGTGCGCACAGGTAGACCAACAAATTGTATTATCACCGGTATTCATGTCTATTGTAAGGTACAGTGATTGTTGGAATGTATCCGTGAAAGTGTCACATCATTTCAGAGGTTTCAAATCGGTAACAGATTTCAGAAAGGTGTTATCTTGCGAACTTTCAAGCAGTTTTAACAGAATGTTAGATGTGTTAATTTTTATGTCCATTTGCTCTATAATTATGATGACAATTCTTGTACAGTGATTGTTTGTAAGGCTTAAAGATAAATATTAGCTATATTCAGGGCCAACATTTTAAACTGGGTCTCTTGTTTCTCAGTCAGACAGCGTACGTAAATTTCATTAAAAACAGATTTCTCTCTCGCAGGCGAATTGTTTGTTTGAAGTACTGGCTAGCTTGAATTCCGCATCGTGTAGACTGTAGCGCGTGCTTCACATACTTCCGTTCAAAATTTAACGTTAGCACATTTCTGTTGCCTTGCGTAGAGATTTACGTATTTCAGTATCAGAGTAAGTTTCACTAATTTCTCAAATACCAACCAGAAACATACCAACACGACTTTAAGTAGACGTTTAACAATATACTTTCGGTATATGTGAATTACTTAAGCGTTCATTCACTTTACCTGTAGTTATTGATTCTATCATTCAGAGTGATGAATAGACGACAATGCTATTAATTGATTTATACTGTTTGTATCCGTCCTTTAATAGGTACTACATTACGTTTTGTTTATTCCATCTGAACAAACATTTAACTGAATTTAACGGGTGCCACCAGTCACTCTTATTGCTTCCCATCGTGCATTCTTGCCACTCGTGCTGGATGTCAGCAGTCACAATTTTGCTTCGTCTGCCTTACTTGGTGGAAAATGAAACTCACATAAGTGTCGTATCGACTGATATTTGTGTTCCTCGTAAATATTGAACTCTCAGTATCGCAACATCAAATTCGCAGTCAAATTTGTACATAAGAAGAGACTTACAGCCAGCGGAATCATACTGTGATTCCAGCGTATATTTTTGGATTTGTGTTAACGGAACTACTCGAAATATGTTAATATCAGTATCTTTAGCCCCTTTTTTTATTTATAAAAAACCTGTGAACAATTCTTCGTTTTCAATCTAAATCTGGTTGTGCCACTATGTCAAATTGCATCATGAAGTGATCGTGGAATTTTACATTGGGCACGCAGAGCGTAACACTATATGAAGGGAACGTGAGCCATTGTATAGAATCTATGGAGCAAGAGAAGAAGCTCGTCATCCCTGACACTAAATTATGATGTTGCAGTGCTTGTGTACAAGCGTTAGTGTCGAAGAGGGAAATGCTGCAGTGCTAGATTAAATTGGAGTGCAGCGAGAACAGTGAACATTATGTATAGTGTACATATCAATTTTACTTGGAGAGCTACAGAAGTCTAAAGTTTTAGGGGTAGAGGAATCATGCAGTACACAACTGGCTGTGTTCGGATGGGTATTCAGGTGGCGGAATGTTCATTTAATTGAGATGTTCAAAGGAGCCCCCATTATCCTGAATGCGCAACTCAATACGCCTTGTAAATGAGCTGCAGATGAGATGTAAGGATGATGCTGTCACGAAGCGATAAACTGCCTCGATGCGCTGGGGTGACATAAATATGATTTCTCGGATATGCACTCAAAAAGAAATCTACCGGTTTTAAATCGCCTGATCGTGCGGGCCATTCCTGAGAATCACCTGGAGAAAAAGAATTTCTGCCAATCAGTCTTAGGATTGGAAAATTAAGACTCTATAACCGCAATGAACTGGTCAACACATACAAGACTTAAGTGGAATGAACAATCTAGGACAGTTATAAGACTCCAATGCTGTAATGTTATGTGAGCCTCACTGCCCATTTTTTAAATTAATTTGTGTTTGATTTTATTCTGAGAAGCTCAGTAATGTATGTCAATACAGTAAATGTAAGTGTGATTCAAAAAGTACTTGAAGTGAAGTGAAGCGCAGCTGGATAGCAAGAAACTCTTTAGCGCGCAATCCCCGCAACAATAGTAGTTGTGAATCTTTGAGTATGGATTCTAAAAATAAGACAATTGATTTATTAAAAAAAGAGGATGTTAATTTGTATCTTGTGGAAAGAGGACGTGTTGTTAGGCCGTCGCTCAGAACGTATTGTTACATGTAATGAAAATTGCTATTGTAGTGATAAAACTGAGTAAAGTGTGTGTAAGAGGTGCTAAACATTTATGTATACAAATTTTCTGGAAGTGAAGAATAGAAATATCTTGTTTTTAGAAAAGGAGGTGAACTTCATTGTCGTCGCCGTCTATCAATCGACAGAATTGTAAGTGTACAAAGTTCACTAAAATACAGGAAAAGAAATGCATTCGCTATAGTTTTCATTCAATACGTAACAACCTCTCATAATTTCTTAATTACAGTTATTGGATTATGTTTTTGTACAATAGTATGGTGCTGAACTCCACTGACCAATTTTGATGTAGCAGGACGTGTAGTTTGAAGGAAGTTTGTGTGCCAAGCACTCTCCTTTTCTCACGAAAAGCAGATTGCTGTTTAAATCTTATTTACTTAAAACAGTGGTCCCTTAGGTATGATAAGCTACGAAAACGTGGGCTCAAAGCTATCCGCAATACCGCCAAGTAACCAACAGAGTCGTGCCTTCAATCTTAAAGAACAATAACTTCCTCCAAATTATAATACGTCACCAACTGGTGCAGAAGCTAATCATTTAAGGAGGCAGCAACCAAAATTCAGGTATCAGTTATGATTTAAAGTAAAGTCTCAATCAAAATCAATCTCTCTATCTCCAAAGACATATATAAATATTCATATTATTAAGATAAAAGTCATTTTATAATGCGATCCATAACTGTACCCGGGCGGAGCATGACAATGTAGCTGACAGGCAAGTAAAGCATTTAGTCTGGCCTTCATTCCAATCTGGTCATAACGAAGGAGAATAGGTAAGTAAGTGAGTAAAACACACTTGAAAAAAAGTGTTAGTGCTTTGAAACTTCCCAACAGACTAAAACTGTGTGTCGGACCGGCACTTTGCCTTTTGTGGGCAAGTGCTATATCAAATTTTTGGTCGCGTTTCTTTCGAACAGTTTCTTGGTTGTTTATCGTCAGCAGTTCCGTGCGGATGTCGCAAGACGTCTGGCAAATTCCATCGTTGAAAATTTCACCCAATTGTTTTTTTTTAATTACAGAGGGTGACTAGCTCCCTGACCAAACACGCTGAGCTACCATGCTGGCAATAACATGTTGGTAAATGAATTTAGTCAAACTACAAAAGGTGATGCTGAGGCACTTATGTTAGGAAATGGGACACTAAAACCAGTAGGCGAGTTTTTCTGTTTGGTTAGCAAAGTAACTGGCAATGGTAGAAGCAAAGAGGATATAAAATGATGATTGGCCATAGTAAACAAATCTTTCCTAAAAGAGAAAAATTCAGAATATTTAGTATCACGTCTTCACACACCTTTATATAGTTTGCAATGCAGACTGGAAACATAACATTTCTTTCCAGTGCGTTTTTTGAGAAATTTCACACGATTCCGTGCAGTGATCGCTTAGGGAATGCTCTCCTTTCTATGTTGCTGAAGACTGTATCCTAAACAGCACATATCTATAGCGCTAAAGATGTTCTCAACATTAATATCTACACCAACATGAGACAACAGGAAGAGAAAATGGTGAAACTGGTGGCAGGAAATTTTGCTAGTATGATGCAAGTACTTTTGCAGAATGAAGAAAATATGAAGAAAAGCCAAGAAAAATCAAAAAATATTCATACCGTGTTGTATTGTTTGTAGTGTCGTCGGGTGTCCAGGCAGGCGCAGTCGCTTTCGTAACACGAAAGATTACATATCAAGAAAATCTTGCTATGAAAACTGAAAAAAAACCAAGGGAAGTATGAATGAATATTCTAAACAAGTTAGGGAAGTATTGCCAGTCAGTTTAAAAACGAAGATGATGCCATTATTCAGGATCATAAACTAATGGCCAACAGACTGAAAAAAAAGTATTGGAAAGTTAAAACATTACATTAGTAAATTTGAAGAAGATTTCGCAGCTTTCAAGAACAAGCAGTGTGCTAAACATACCTTGATAACTATCGAGATGAATAATAATTAATCTGAACTCAGGAAATACACATCATGGGATACTTCCTGATATTGCGTTGGGCCTCCTTCCTTCCGGCGTAGTGCAGCATCTGGTTGTGGCATGGACTCCACGAGTCGCTGGAAGTCCCCAGCAGAAATACTGCGCCATGGTGCCTCTATAGCCGTCCCTAATCACGGAAGTGTTGTCGGTGCAGGATTTTGTGCCAGAACTGACCTGTCGATTATGTACGATGTCGGACGATCTGGTTTCCAAGTCATTCGCACGAATTGTCCATGATATTCTCGAAACCAGCCGCGAACAGTTGTGGCCCAGTGACATGGCTAAAGTCATCCATAAAAATTCCATTGGTGTTTGATAACGTGAAGTCCACGAATGGCCGCAAATGGTCTGCAAATAGCCGAACATAATCATCTGCAGTCAATGTCAGGTTCAGATGGACCAGAGGAGCCAGTCCATTCCATGTAAAGACAGCCCACACCATTATGGAGCCACAACCTGCTGGCACAGTGCCTTGTTGACAACATGTGTCCAAGTCTTCGTGGAGTCTGCGTCACATTCGAACCCTACCATTAGCTCTTACCAATTGAAATCGTGAATCATCTGACCAGGTCACGGTGGTCCAGTCGTTTAGAACCGAACCGATACGGTCACGAGAGCAGGAGGGGCATTGCAGGCGATGTCGTGCTGTTAGCAAAGGAACTAGCGTCGGTCGCCTGCTGCTGCAGCCCATTAACGCCAAATTTCTGTTGTAAAGGATACATTCGTCGCACATACCTGTCCGCTCGTGGTAGCTGAATGGTCATCGTGACAGCATGTCATACCAAACGGCCCGGGTTCGATTCCTGGCTGGGTCGGAGATTTTCTCCGCTCAGGGACTGGGTGCTGTGTTGCCCTTTTCATCATCATTTCATCCTCATCGACATGCAAATAACCAAAGTGGCTTCAACTCGAAAGACTTGCACCAGGCGAATGGTCTACCCGATGGGAGGCCCTAGCCACATGGCATTAATTTATCGTCCATCCCTCATTGATTTCTGCGGTTTTTTCACGCAGCTTTACTTGTCTGTTAGCACTGACAGCTCTATGCAAACGCCGCTGCTCTCGGTCATTAAGTGAAGGCCGTCAGCCACAGCGTTGTCCGTGGTGAAAGGGAATGCCTGAAATGTGGTATTCTCAGCACTTTCTTGACACTGTGGATATCGGAATATTGAATGCTCTACCGATTTCCAAACTTGGGTATCCATTTGTCTAGCTTCAACTACATTACCGCATTCAAAGTCTGTTAATTCCCGTCGTGCGCCCAGAACCTAGTCGGAAACCTTTTCACATGAATCAGCTGAGGACAAATGATACCTCCGCCAATGCACTGTCCTTTTATACCTTGTGTTCGCGATACTAACGCCATCTGTATATACGCATATTGCTACCCAATGAGTTTCGTCGCCTCAGTGTATATGCGTTTCCAAACAGTAACCTGAAACATCAAATTTCTATCAGAACAACTGAGAAATGTAGGTTTTAGAGAGAGTTTAGTAATGACATAATTTTTTGCTTGTAAGGATATCACACGTTTTTTGCTATATTAGTTGTTCATCTGCTGCAATCTGAAAATTAATCTGGATTTTACTGTGCCACCACAACTGCCTACTGAACCTGTCCTCTGTGGGAGATGCATAACTGTCGATGTCTTTCCTTGTAACTGTCCATTGTTCTGACTAATGTTTGGTTTTATGAAACGTCCCCTTAGAAAAAACTATCAACTGGTAAACCTCTTACGCTATTTGATTTTCAAACAGCTGAGCAAAACTGAACGTACTCAGATATTTCTCTCTTTACTTATTCTGATGATCACTAAACTGACACACAATATTTTTAGCGCAACGCAATCTGACTTTCAATAATCCCTACCAAAGAATGGCCGTGACAAACAATAACCTATACCTTTCATGAATCACTTAACCTCTCAAAAATCCTCGTTACTCGAAGTAATGCAATACAGCGAGCGCCAATACTGGCAGCTAAATAAAAGATTCTAACTACTGAAGGCACTAACTACTGATAGACATAGTTAGCAAATGAAAAATTTTGATAGAGAACAAACAATGTATTTACCTTAATAGTGTTCAAAAGTCATAATATATACAGGGTGCGTCAAAAAAATATATACACACTTTGAACTGTCATAGACAATTTATTTCCCATTCTACAAGGTTAAATATCTGTGAGAAAGTAATGTTATGTTTCTTCAACAGGTGGCAGCAGTGGCAAGGAAGTAACTGCAACATGGCGGACGTGCGTTTGAGCTTTGGGAGCGCGGAAGCAGAAAATTAAGTGGTTCTGGAAATTTGAGAATGCAGTTGCGGTTCGAAGACAGTGGAGAAGTGAATATGGTACAGAACCACCTTCAAGGTTAACAATTACACGTCTATGAGACAAATTCAAAATTCATGGAACAGTGTGTGATGTGCATAAATGTCGATCAGGGCGACCTCGTGCAGCTACAAGTGATGATTTCACAACTGCAGCCTTGGAGCTGTTTCAGCGTTCGCCTCAAAAATCTTCAAGGCAAGCGGCACGTGAGAGTAATGTAAGTGCTAGTAGTGTGCTACGTATTCTGAAGAAAGGCAAGTTTTGTGTGTACATGCCAAGGCTGGTGCAACAGCTAAGTGACGACAATCCAGATCGAAGGTTAGAATTTTGTGAATGGGTTCAGGAGATGGTGAGACATGATCTGGGATTTATGGATAGCATAATTTGGTTGGATGAAGCCCACTTCGAACTCAATGGGACTGTCAATAGGCACAATTCTGTGTACTTGGCTGAAGATAATACTCACATTACAGTTGATAAGGCTGTGAATTTGCCTGGTGTAAATGTGTGGTGTGGTTTGTCTGCAAGGGTTCTCATTGGGCCTTTCCACTTCGAAGGTACTGTTACTGGAGAAACGTACCTAACAATGCTTGCTGACTCCATATTCCCTGCCATTCGTGCATTATATGGTAATGATGAGTTTTATTTCCAACAAGTTGGCGCCCCGTCGCACTATCATAGTGATGTATGAGCATACCTGGATTGCAATGTGCCAGGCCAGTGGATAGAATGCAAGGGACCAATCGAGTTTCCTGCATTCTCTCCAGATCTCACTCCGCTGGATTTCTTCTTACGGAGCACAGTAAAAGATGAGGTGTACAAACGTAAACCACGTAACCTGGACACAATTTGGAATGAGATTCAGGCAGTGCACACAGAAATCTCATTGGACACTTTGATACGATGTACTGAATCAGTGGTGACTCGTACTCAGAAATGTATTGATGCTGAAGGCCACCAGTCTGAACATTAATCACATTTGCAAAGTACATTTATTTTTCCAATTGGACTTTAAGCTTTCCATTTCCAGAAATTTAACATTGTAGAATGGGAAATAAATTTTCTATGACGCTTCAAAGTGTGTATACATTTTTTTGACGCACCTTGTATATCAGTTCATGACATTCAGTCTTACAAATTTCGTTTTTCTGACAGACACACGTCCAGATCGTCCGCTCTCAAAACTCTGCCATCTCTCTTCCCACATTCATCACTGCTGGCGGTCACCTCCAATTGCACAACACTACCGCTGTTACATCCAACTGCCCAACACTACAATGGCAAATATTCCAACAATGCAAATCAGCCACAGACTGCACACAGCACAGTCAGTGATTTTTCATACAGAGCGTTACGTGGCGTTACCAACATAAAAACCTAAACAGCCTACTTACATAGCCCCCATGCTCCCCACAAAAAATTTTACAAATTGTTTTGGGCATTGGCCAATACATATTTGCTAAAAAAAATTTTATATTCACAATAACAAAAATCTCAAATGCACACACTTATTGATACACTGTTGGTCAAAAGCAAAAATTGTTCTCATAAAGACAGTCCTGATCATTCGTCACAGTAGTAATTGCAGTTTTTTTTTCAAAGTCTGAGCAGTAAAAGAAAATGCACACAGAAGTAGTGGATTTCCATGCAGTCTTGAAGAAGTAGTGTTGTCCTTCCAACGGAAAGACAGTGCTGACTCTTGACATGCAGACAGGTAATGGGCCACAACAGAGCGAACCCACAGCAGAGTCAGTCGAAGTTTTGAAGAATATTGGTAGGTAGGTCATCACAGAGCAGGCCCACTGTAGTTCACGTAGAGATTATGGTATTGGTGGGCCACCAGAGGTGCATACCCACTGCAGTCCTTGTAGAAATAATGGTATTAGTGGGCCATCAAAGGTGTAGACCAACTGTAGTGCTTGTAGAGATCGCCAGCAGCCATCTGTTAGGATTGTGCAGGTGCACAGTCACCATCGAAGAGTCTTGCAGACAATATAGCAAGTCCATAAACCACCACTTGTGCACTCACAAACTTTTTGGAATGTCCTTAGAACCAGCAATGCTGTTAACCAGTCCCTTGATGAATTATCAACACACGTACAAACACTAACAGTTGACCCCCCTTTTTTTAACTTCTCATATATTATGCATATACTATGACCAACAGAAACGTGTGCAGTGAAATGAAACTTAATTTGAAGAACTGGTGTCTATACAATTACAAATTTACAACATAAGAATACAATTACAAAGGTACAAAATACATCATTAATGAACATAGTAATACAGATAAAATTTGTAGTAATACAGGTTTTACAAAAGAATAGAAATAAACATATATGTCAGTGTTACAGGAATTATGACATAAGTAAATACATTAAAAAAAATGAGAAGAGCTTTCGAAAGATTAACTTCACACATGAGAATTAAATCAGAACAGAATAAATAATGTGTAAACATCTTTACAAAGTAAATAACATATTATTAAAATAATTCTACAACATGACTCTTATCAGATAAACACATAAAGGCAAGAAGAACACAAAAACACAAGGGTACACAAACATGAAGGGAATAACACAAAAGGAAAGTACAGGGTTCGTTTTACTGCAGTATTTATCGTATTTGATTTGCAAACAAAACTTTCTTTACTTCTTGGAGATCTCCCTTAGTTCATCATTATTCCCAAAAGGTCCTATCTATGACTGTTGTCCCTAAACCCCACTGTTTGGTTCATATCCTCTTTCAAAATAATTATTTCTCATTGTGCAATTCTCATTTTGGCCCAAATCTTTTTCATATAACTTCTCAATGCATTTCTTCCAATTCATCATAACTCATTCTTTTACATAGCCTACCCCATCTTAAGCTAACTTAAATCTACTGAGCTCAGATGTATGAGGCAATGCGGCAGCACAAAACAATTAACACAAACAGCAATGACAAAAGAATACAAATTGGCAAAGCAAGCAGTAGTATATCTAAATTAGCAAAGCAAATGCAAGATTACAACTAATATGAGCCAATGAGCAGCAACAAGAAAAATAAATCAGTAGTAAAACTGGCTTAGCAGAGTAATACAAAGTTACAAATGCAATGACATATACCTAAACATATAAAGGTCAAGCAGAAAGAATATTGAAGTAAAGATAGGAAATGTCGAATACCTACGTCAGATCTTAACACTAGAGTGATGTATCACAAAAACTTACTCTGCCTGTTAGTTACCAAATCGTTGAAAAAATTATGTATGAAATTCATGTGGAGGGAAATGTCTATTTGTGCTCGCTTTTTTAAGAAAGTAGATCATAAAATTATTATATACTGGGTCTGTAGATATAAAACATTTCTATGAGTATATCTATTAAATCTTATTTTAACCAATGCTGCAGTGCAGCTAGAAACTAGATATTAAACAAAATGAGTAAATATATACATAAAGTAAGGTGTGAAATGTCATTCACTAACTATATGGCATTTCATAAGGCAGTAAAAAATTTCTCAACTAGCAAGATAATAGACATAAAATGTTTCTCATTATTTCATTAGGCATTTCAGTAAATATCGTAAATTACGAGCTCCAAATGTAATCATATGTTTTCAAGTATGAGCGTGTTGTATTTGCGATGCTTTCTACAAACAAATGTCAATAGCGAGGTTAATGGCCTCTCCTTTTTTTGTTGTGCCTCTGAAAGGCACAGCTTTTTTTTTTTCAGGCGACTGTCACATAGGTGCCTACAGCACATTACATCAAGGTCACTTGGCTTTGTTACCGAAATATTTACGACAGCAGTTTCCGCTACAGTGACAGTCTCATATAAAGAAATTTCACAGGTCGAAAAATTACAGTAGAAATGCGTAGAAACGAAATCTCATGAATAGCAGTGTTGTGATACATTCACGCATGTACACACATTTCATAACTCTTAAAGTACAATTCTTTTTTCAAACATCATTTTCACAAACCAGTATCCCTAACCCCTTCTCATTATTCATATACATATAAACACATAATCACATTCCTCATATGGCATCATCTTATTGATCATAAACATATCTCACCAGCATAATACACATAGTCGTTGCAATAACAGCATCATAATACTTCAGTCAAATCTCAAAAACGTCATAGCTTTCTGCAATAATTTCGAAACCTAAAAAAAATTCTCTGCTCATTTCAATAGTATAATCTACCTCAAATTTACTTCAAAAATCATGATCCCATACCAAATACATCATTCAAAGTTCTCACAGTATCACAATGGTTCCAAAAAAATATGAAGAGTTCACAAAGTACAGACAAAATACAATTTCATAAGTGTGAAGTTATCCAGTTGTGTAATTGCTTAAACATGTGTCACTGATGTAGTAAAAAAAAAAAATTGTTTCTCTCAGTTAAATGATCAGATAGCTGTGTAATTCTGTGTTAGAGAAATATGGTACCAATGAGTAAAGTTGTATAAGCAAATACCATATTAGCTAGGACTCATAGCGCTTTCCACACGCTTGGTACACAAAGTAGGCTTGTAACCCCTGAGGATTAATATAATTATACCCTCAGGTGTTACAGATTACAGCAATGGAATGAAATGTATCATGGAAATCCTTTGTATCTTTGTAATTCAAAAATCTTTAAAAATAAATGTTTTAAGTACAAAATTAATCACTCAAATGCCTGTACTGCAGCGCCAAACTGAACATCTTGTTGTAAGATAATATCTGTCATTACTTAATGGTAAAAATGTTCCAAGTGTCGTAATTATCGTCGTCCTTAACAAAGTTCTGTAGAAGTCAATGTACTTACCTCATAATAAACAAAAGTGAAATGCTTTGCATATAGATATCATAGTTATTACGTACATTACCGTGATCAAGAAAGTACTATACTGTAATGTATTGTTGTGCTACGGAAAAGGCTGTCTCATTGTAACTATGCCACAAAAGTTACTACTAAAACATGTTTTACTTTCCAGAAGAATTCAGAAAAACTGTGTCCAGCGCAAAAGCAATAATATAAATTCTGTCACTCATTAGTAGCGTCGTGATATAATCGTGTAGCTGTCAAACAAACCAAACACTAAGTCATCTGTAATATCTCAGAAAGTACTTTAAATCCTGAATGTATTTTCAAGTAAACCAAAATGTTGCATCAAAATCTCATTAGCAGTACCGGTATATGTTCTAAGTATGTAGGTTTTATAGTCGTTACATAATCATTCAACTAACAAGCAGGAATGTACACACATAATAACATTGCGTCGTCTGTTCACTATAAAAATGCATTCATAATTACTGTCTAAATGTGTTCCCTAGGTTCTAGACTGGATAGTTAACTTCAAAACATTGTTGCAAGGTAACAGTTTCTAAGTGTGACAAAGCGTACTAGTAATGTGAAGTGAAAGATTTTATGGCAAAGACTAAGTCAAAAAGCAGATTATCTCTCAATAAACGATGTTACAAGTGAAATGTGGTGTAATCCTTCACTCTTCCTAGTATGCAGAGCTTCAGCTTCAACACAATTATCGTGTGGTATACATCGGTAAAGAATGCTAAAATTATTCTCAAGGTTAGCGTCTATGTTATTTTTCTCTGAGCCAGCCGGCTCACATGGCTGCCTGCAGTGTGAGCCATTGTCTGTTACCTTTGTTGTCGTGCGTCGTTACTGGGATTTGGAGGTCTAACTTCTGTACAGATTCACCTTGCTGAGAGGGCCCTGCCCTGTTTGAATCCCGCAAGGTTATGATGAAATTCAGGTCTGTCATTAAGATTATATTGTCTGTCATCATGTCGCTGGTTTCTGTAATTTCTTTCTTACCGGTCACATAGTGGAGAACTTCTCCCTGAGTCATAACAGCGCTGTGGACCATTGCGTCTGAAGTTATTCTGTCTCCCTTGATAATAATAGTTCTGGTTCCCATACTGTCTGTTTTTATGATTGTCTCTGTCATAGTCATTACTGTGGAGAGGTGATCTTTCCCTGTAATTATTATTACTCTACCAATGGTTGTCATACGGGTGGTGTCTGTTTTGGTCACGATTTGCGTTGTAAGAATAGACTTGTGTCCAGTTATTATGTCTGTCATCGCGGAATTGTGACGGATGTGATCTGTAATTGCTATGTTCCTGTTTTCGCGTCCTGCGATTGTCAGTGTCAATTTCCAATTCTTGTAACAGTCCCTGAAAACCTTCGATGTCGTCTTTGCAACGTCCTGCCAAAATAATATGTCGTAAATGTTTAGGCAATTTGATTAAGCAAATGCGAATAAGATCTGAGGGGCTTTATGGGTTTGACAGATACTGATTCTTGTGCAACATGTCTTCAAAATATTTGACAAGACAGGAAAATTCAGATTGTTCGAAGTGTTTCATCATTATGATGCTATGTTTTACTCGGTCTTGAGTAGCTTGAAACCAATATGCTGAGAGGAAAGCATGATAAAATTCTCCTTCGCTGTGACAACCGAGAATGAATGATCGCATTTTTACAGCTGGTTCATTCTCTAAATAGCAACACATAAATTCGAATCTGTGCTCTAATGACCAATTGGGAGGAAATCAATGAGAGAATTGATGAAGCAATGCTTGTGGATGAATGTCTTTGCCAGAATTCTTAAATGTCTTGAATTTACATGTAGTAATGAACAGCTTATAGTCAAAGTCATCGTGTCGGCGAGTCGCATATCGGTCATTGTTACGTCGTGTCGGCGGTGCACCTTGCCAATTTCTTTCATAACTTCCGAAATGCCCTGTGTTATTATTTTGTGGCTTTTCCGTATTTCTAAGTCCCCTCTTCCCGTGTTAGAGCGTGAGTCTCCTCTGAAATATGTAATTCTTTTATTACTTGTGCAAACTGATCTTGTACTTTCCGGATTTCTCTTTTGTGTTGCGTATTAATTTGATTTTGATTTGGTTTAAATTTCTTAATTTGTTCATACTCTTCTGTGTCAGTGAAGGCTACGGGTCTTGTGTCATTTAGATCATCATCTACCTTTGCAGGTAAGTTAGTGAACTGATCCGAAAGTTCGGCTACTTTCTCCGACAATGAACTGATTTCCTCACTGTGTTTTTCTGAACCAAGTTTCAGAGTGTCCATTCGTGTTGAAAGCGTGTCTAGTGTTTCCTTCAAGATTTCCTGAGTTTTTGCAAGTTGCGTAACCGAATAGGTAGATGCAACTGAGTCAATTTTAGCTTGCAAGGTGTCGTGATTTGCATGAACAATAGTTTGCAGTTCTTTTATGGCTGCTTCGTGATTCTGTAATGCATTTTCATGACGAGAAAAAATAGGTTGGAAATGCTCACAAATATGTGTTTTTAATTCATTAGAGACTTTTTGACATTTCGATTTGATTTTAAGTAATTCAGCAGTTAAACCTTCACGTGTTTGTTCAAGCGTGGTGTCTAACTTTTGATGCTGTTGCTTCGTTTTTCTCTGTTGTTGTTCCATTGTGTCTGACTTTTGAAGCTGTTGCTGTGTTTGTCTCTGATTTTGTTTGATTTGTTGCATTAATTGCAAAAGTAATGAATTAGTGTCTGGAATCTGTTCCTCTATGTTTTTCGGCAGTGCATTTGCACCGGCAACATTCGCATTTTGAAAAGCAGAAGATGTGTCTTGACTTAACTGAGAAAAAGGTGAGGACGCAAAACCTGAATCTACAGTATTTGCAAAATTTTGTCCTGTCATTTCGCAATCCTGAGGCGAACTGTTGCCGACCGATCGATCGATAATGCTTCTCTGTTCACTGTTTGTTTCACTGTCTACACCATTATTTGCCGCCCGCTCCATTTCCCTATGCACGATTACCAAAATACTACTTTGAATGTCTGTTAATTCATTACATGGTGGTGCCGATAAGTTACGCTCGTCGTCACTAATATTTCTCAGTTTACTTTGGAGCCTAGTGTTACGTTTTTCACACGCTATAATTATCACGTATTTCACATGATAACAAGAAAAGCACAGCTTGAAGAGCAAAAACAAGAAAAGCCGTTAACATAGCACTGAAAATAATATCTAGTTAATTACAAGCGCAGCAGCGAAATACTTGGTGCAAATCTACATGCATGCCACAACTGTTTTACTGTACAACAATGAAAAACTACAACTACAAAGGAAATTCTCTCTACAATTACGCACTAGCAATAAACAATAGCTACACTAATTACACAAACTACAAGAAAAAATCAGAAGATTCCAGTGAGGAATCCTCGGCTAAGGGTCGACATATGAAACATCACCTTTGAAAAATTAAGAATGACTGCTGGTAAAGCTCTTACGTTATTTGATTTTCAAACAGCTGAGGAAAAACTGAACGTACTCAGACATTTCTCTCTTTACTTACTCTGATGATCACTAAAGTGACACACAATATTTTTAGCGCAACGCAATCTTACTCTAATAATCCCTACAAAAGAATGGCCATGACTAACAATGGCCTATAACTTTCATGAATCACTTCCCTCACAAAAATCTTTGTTACTCGAACTACTGCAATACAGCGAGCGCCAATACTGCCAGTTAAATAAAAGATTCTAACTACTGAAGGCACTAACTACTGATAGGCATACTTAGCAAATGAAAGATTTTGATAGAGAACAAACAATGTATTTACCTTACTACTGTTCAAAAGTCAGTTCATGACATCCAGTCTTACAATTTTCGTTCTTCTGACGGACACACGTCCAGATCGTCCGCTCTCAAAACTCCGCCATCTCTCTCCCCACATCCACCACTGCTGGTGGCTCACCTCCAACTGCGCAACGCTATGCGCTGTTCACATCCAACTGCCCAACACTACACTAGCGAATATTCCAACAATGAAAATCAGCCACAGACTGCACACAGCACAGCCAGTGATTTTCATACAGAGCGCTACGTGGCGTTACCAACATAAAAACCTAAACAGCCTACTTACAGTTTCACCTCCTCGACTGGTACACTGGTCCCTATAATTTTTCGGGCAGTTGTGGTTCCCTTGGTTGTAGGGCTTCAGGTGCAGTCTAGAAGACCACAGGCTCATGGCCAGTCTGCACGATCTTCACTCGCCTGCGGTACCGGGAGTGTGACAATCTGAGGTGTCTAACCATGACTAACGAAACGCCTTCATAGGAGAGAGATACAAGCCGAAGAGCCGAAGTACGGCTGTAAGGGCAGATCGCTCAGTCGGTGGAGCACATGTATCTACATCTACATCCACATCCACGTGATTACTCTGCTATTCACAATAAAGTGCCTGGCAGTGGGTTCAATGAAGCACCTTCATGCTGTCTCTCTACCGTTCCACTCTTGAACGGCACGCGGGAAAAACGAGCACTTAAATTTTTCCGTGCGAGCCCTGATTTTTCTTATTTTATCGTGGTGATCATTTCTCCCCATGTAGGTTAGTGTCAACAGAATGTTTTCGCAATCGGAGGAGAAAACTAGTGATTGAAATTTCATGAGAAGATCCCGTCGCAACGAAAAACGCCTTTGTTTTAATGATTGCCACTCTAATTCACGTATCATGTCTGTGACGCCATCTCCCCTATTTCGCTATAATACAAAATAAGCTGCCCTTCTTTGTACTTTGTCGATGTCATCCGTCAGTCCCACTTGCTGCGGATCCCACACCGCACAGCAGTACTCCAGAATAGGGCGGACAAGCGTAGTGTAAGCAGTCTGTTTGGTACAGCTGTTGCACCTTCTAATGTTCTGCCAATGAATCGCAGTCTTTGGTTTGCTCTATCCACAATACTATCTATGTGATCGTTCCACTTTACGTTATTTGTAATTATAATCCCTAAGTATTTGGTTGAATTTACAGCCCTCAGATTTGAGTGACTTATCGCGTAATCGAAATTTAGCTGATTTCTTTTAGTACTCATGTGAATAACTTCGCACTTTTCTTTATTCATGGTCAATTGCCACTTTTCGCACCATACAGATATCTTAACTAAATTATTTTGCAAGTCGTTTTGATCATCTAATGGCTTTACAAGACAGTAAATGACAGCATCATCTGCTAACAATCTAAGACGGCTACTCAGATTGTCTCCTATGTTGTTAATATAGATCAGGAATATATATGCGAAAGACAAAAGTCCCGGGATCGAATCCCGCCAGAGCACACAGACTTAAAATGCCAGGAGGTTTCAAATCAGCGCGCAGTTCACTGCAGGGTGAAAATTCTTTTTAGAATCCCACTGATGCCTTGATGCATTGTGATTTTTCATCACTCGTTTATGTTTAGTGGTATGAAGAAGTGTAGTATTTGTAGAAGTCGGACAGGGGTAGAGATAGCGCTGTGGGTGCCGCTGCCAAGGGAAAATATGGGAGAGTGCGGCGGGGCGCGCGTGCGGCGATGAGCGCGGGGCACGGGCGAGGGCAGCACAGGGCCGGATGCGGCTGCTTAGGCATGCGCGACGCACGCCGGCTTTCCAGCCGATACCTCGCGTGCTGGCCGCGCGGCCAACGGTTAATCACGGCCGCCACTCCAGGCTGCCTCCCCAAGTGCACGCAGTTTGCCAGCGAGAACTGATATCGTAGTCTCACACTTCAAACTCGCCTCACTAACCTGAAAGACACCTATATTATGCGATTAAAAGATTAATGGAAAAATTCTGGAGCCCTTCATGTCGTTTAATTACAAGGGACAGTCAAAAAGTTTTAACCAATACTTCGAAAAAATAAAGTTACACTGCCAAATTTTTGTTTGTTCACAGATAAATATCAGCAATTTTGGTACACATTGAAATACAACTTTGAACATGGCTATCGTTTACAGCAACCGTATACACAAATTTGAAAAATATGTAAAAATCAGCCAACCGGTTGCATAGATTTTCTATATACCTTGACCAGGTTTCGTCACCTCTACGGGTGACTTCATCAGAAGGTAAGGTATTTACATGAAGAACATATCGTCAAAAATGTACAATGATTTAAGAGCTGAGTTGCTCATACATTAAAATATAAGACATAATGTTCTTCAAAAAGTCAAACATTAAAACATAAGTAACACCGGTATGGTGTGAGGAGACTGACTTCGTCAGGAGTCAGTCAGACTTAGTCTCCTCACACCACACCGGTGTTACTTATGTCTTAATGTTTGACTTCTTGAAGAACATTATGTCTTATATTTTGCCGGCTGCGGTGGATGAGCGGTTCTAGGCGCTTCAGTCCGGAACCGCGCGCTTGCTACGGTCGTAGGTTCGAATCCTGCCTCGGGCATGGATGTGTGTGATGTCCTTAGGTTAATTAGGTTTAAGTAGTTCTAAGTTCTAGGGGACTGATGACCTCAGATGTTAAGTCCCATAGTGCTCAGAGACATTTTCTCCTTATATTTTAATGTATGACTTGAGCAACTCAGCTCTTAAATCACTGTACATTTTGACGATATGTTGTTCATGTAATTACCTTACCTTCTGATGAAATCACCCTTAGAGGTGACGAAACCTGGTCAAGGTATATAGAAAACCTATGCAACCGGTTGGCTGATTTTTACATATTTTTCAAACACATTGAAATCATCACACTACAAAAACGTTCCACGATGCTATACGAGCCAAAACGAAATGGTACATCCCAAGTTGAGTATCGCGTGGTAATTTGTTTTCTGCATTTGAAACAGAACAACGCTGCAACAATCGGTGCTGAGTTGGGGTAAGTGCACGGCAACGATGCACTATCATACGAAACACAGGGTAGGTGACGCAAACGGCTTCCAATGTTATCAAACAAGCCTGAATGACAAATAACGAAGTGGTAGACCAAAACTCTGTGAAGAACCAGGCATCACGGAAGAAGTGAAAACGCTGATGCTCGAAGACGGGCGTATCACAATCTAGGCGGTAGTGGAAACGTGAAAATCAATCATGGATCACTATTCAATATCTTGTACTACATACTGAACGTAGGAAAGGTCATCGCCCGCTGCGAACCCCGACTGCTCACACCCATTCCATAAGCCCACCTAACCAGGGTAGTGGCAATCCTATCCAGATAGCTTCATTAGCCACCTTATCACCATGGACGAGTCCTGTGCGTTATTACTATGACCCCGAGATAAAGGAGCAGGGCAAGCAGCGGATTCATCACCGCTGGAAAAACTGAAGACCCTATCATTGCAGGGCAAGCTGATTCTGCGTGGTTTCCTGGACTGGCAAGGAGTAATGCTTACATTCGCAATGAGGAAAACGTTACAGGTGCACACTACTGATATCTCCTGAAGACGTTACAGGACGCTGTTATAACCAAATGTCACGGGAAGCCGTCCAGAGGGGTATTTTAGTTCCACGACGAAGCCCAAGTTCAATCTGTACAGTGAACAATCCAGTACCATATGCTGCTTCTTTGGTCTTAAATTTTGACTCATCGCTCCCCCTCCCCACCGCTCCACCTGCCCCGTTGCAAAAATGGTTCAAATGGCTCTGAGCACTATGGGACTCAACTGCTGAGGTCATTAGTCCCCTAGAATTTAGAACTAGTTAAACCTAACTAACCTAAGGACATCACAAACATCCATGCCCGAGGCAGGATTCGAACCTGCGACCGTAGCGGTCTTGCGGTTCCAGACTGCAGCGCCTTTAACCGCACGGCCACTTCGGCCGGCGCCCCGTTGCATTCTTCTGGTTTGGCAACCAGTAGTGTCTCCTCTTTCTCCTCTCTGAGAAACTGCTTGGTAGCATGCATTTCAAGAAGGATCACGAGGTGATCATCCGAGGAAGATTGTTTCCTGGACAGCAAAAATTTAGACTTTTACAACAAAGCTCTGCACCAAGTCACCCACCAATCTTTTGAAAAAAAAAAGGTCTTATTCAAGAGTGGATATGTAAAAAACGATTAACACCATCACCAAGATACATGGTCTCGCATTGATTTTTTCACCGTGAAAATTAAAACTTCATGACTAATGCATCAGTAGTAAGACGCTGCAGGAAGAACATGTATAATCAGTAGCAGGGGTGGCGAATGCGAGACAGACTTATTGGAAGGGCTCTGGGAAGATGCAGAGCATCTGTTGCAAGACGCCAATTCAAGCTAACAAATCTTCTGGTCGTTTCTGTAATCTGTTTCATCTCGACCAGCCGAGAGTTAGATCATTCCCCATGAATTCAGATATGCAACTCAGTTTGTGCAAAGGTTCGCATGATAAGAAAAGAAAGGCTATCATAAATGACTTATGTGTGTAGCTTCTTACAAAATAAATAATTATTAATGACTGAGGTAAGTTATGAACCGACATAATTGATAGTGTTGGTGCATATTACCTGAATTTTATTCAATCTCTGGGAGCACACTCGCAAAACATGGAGCGTATATTACTGTGATTAATCAAATACAAGAAAAGCAAATAAAATATAACTGGGAAACATCGAGATAATTTAACAGAATCTTAGATTTCCTTGACAAGCCCGCAACAAGATGGACAATTATCAGGTCGCACCCCTGAACCGCGTAATCGTTGTTGGATGCGTAATGACTACTCTAATTGCACCAAGAGTACGAAGTGGTGGAGATCTCTTCTGAACAGCGCGTTGCAAGGTAGCCCAGATATGCTCAATAATACATTTCAAATGCAAATAGGAAAACCTGCTCGTTAATGGAAGGGCCCATGACCACAAGTGCAAATATCAAGTCGCATTGGCTAATCAAGTTTAAAGAAACGGCTCGAAAACACCTAACCATTCTCCTTCCGTGATAACCCATATGACAGGCAATCTCACCAGAATCGAAGGCTCATATAGACCAGACCAGCATCCACTATGGCCTGCTGGCAGCAACAACTCATCAGTCACAGTAACGAGCTGATTTTCGAATGGAAGTCTGTGCCTCTCTTCTCTACCTTCCATCTAAGTGTCCTCCTCAGCCTCTGAATCCTCCACACAAGTGTCTTCTTCCCAAAACCTTAATTACTCACTGCCCCATGTAACGTTGCAGGTATGCTGGCAGGAGATCGGCCGCCTAGGACTGGTAGGGGGTAAGGTGAATCTGCTTGTGCGGGTCTTGGGCTCAGGGTGCAGCGTGGCCGCCTTAGCCAAAACGCGGCTGGGCAAGCTCCAGCAATCGGTGCAGGCCAACCAGGTAGAAAAACGAGCAACGTCACTAGAAATGGGTAAATCTGTGTTGACGGCTGTTGCTCGCATGGCCTTCGTGTAGGAGACAATGCTCCAAAAATGGGGGAGTGTCAGACAAGCTGAAAGATGGCTTCTCTCGGCTCTTCAGGAGTCTATAATAATTTACACTCAAATATTAACACAAATCCGAACACATCAGCTGTTCTAGAAAAAAGAGGCGCATCCAGTGACACAACAATAATATCAATATCTTTAAAACAAGAGAAGTTAATAGTTTACAGTGACTAAATATTTTCACAATAAACCTCTGAATTAGCAACTTTTAAACGCTTCTTGCGATTTCAACATATGATATCTCAAATGACAGCATTGCACTATAGCTATTACTGCTGAAACCTACGTATCTGTGTATATACTGAAGAGCCAAAGAAACTGGTACAGCTGCCTAATATCTTGTAGGGCCCCCGTGAGAACGCAGAAGAGCCGCCACACGACGTGGCATGGACTCGAATGATGTCTGAAGTAGTTCTGGAGGGAACTGACGCCACGAATCCTGCAGAGCTGTCCATAAATCTCTAAGAGTACGAGGTGGCGGAGATCTCTTCTGAACAGCACGTTGCAAGGTAGCCCAGATATGCTCAATAGTGTTCATGTCTGGGGAGTTTGGTTGCCAGCCGAAGTGTTTAAACTCAGAAGAGTGTTCCTGGAGTCGTTCTGAAGCAATTATGGACGTGTGGGGTGTCGCTTTGTCCTGCTGGAATGGCACAAGTCCGTCGGAATGCACAATGGACACGAATGGATGCAGATGATCAGACACGATGCTTACGTGTGTGTCACCTCTCAGAGTCGTATCTAGACGTATCAGGGGTCCCATATCACTCGAACTGCACATGCCCCACGCCATTACAGAAGCCTCCACCAGCTTGAACTGTCCCCTGCTGACGTGAAGGGTCCATGAATTCATGAGGTTGTCTCCAAATCCGTACACGTCTGTCTGATCTATACAACTGAAACGAGACTGGTCCGACCAGGTAACATGTTTCCAGTCAACAATCCAATGACGGTGTTGACGACCCCTGGCGAGGCGTAAAGCTTCGTGTTGTGCAGTCATGAAGGGTACATGAGTGGGCCTTCGGCTCCGAAAGCCCATATCGATGATGTTTGGTTGAATGATTCACACGTTGACACTTGTTGATGGCCCAGCATTGAAATCTGCAGCAGTTTGTGGAAGGGTTGCACTTCTGTCACGTTGAAAGATTCTCTTCAGTCATCGCTGGTCCCGTTGCTGCAGGATCTCTTCCCGCCGCAGCGATGTCGGAGATTTGATGTTTTACGGGATTCCTGATATTCACGGTACACTCGTGAGATGGTCGTACGGGAAAATCCCCACTTTATCGCTACCTCGGAGATGCTGTGTCTCATCGCTCGTGCGCCGACTATAACACCACGTACAAACTCACTTAAATCTTATTAACCTTTCGTTGTAGCAGGAGTAATCGATATAACATCTGCGCCAGACCCTTGTTGCCGACCGCAGTGTTGTATTCTGCCTATTTACATATCTTTGTATTTGAATACGCATGCCTATACCAGTTTCTTTGGCGCTACAGTGTATTTTATTTCTTTATTTATTACGTTTTTTAAAAAAAAATCTTTTCATTATGCAAACGTTTGTCAGGATATCGCTTCCTCCACTGTTACACAACAAGTGAATACTGCGTGAACAACTCATATATTGTTTTGTATTTATTTAATGGACAATATACATTTTGCCAGTAACGTTATTTAAATATACATATAGTTCATAATACAAAATAATGATAATTTAAGAAGTGGTCAGTCGCATGTCCTCCCCCCATGAACCATAGACCTTGCCGTTGGTGGGGAGGCTTGCGTGCCTCAGCGATACAGATAGCCGTACCGCAGGTGCAACCACAACGGAGGGGTATCTGTTGAGAGGCCAGACAAACGTATGGTTCCTGAAGAGGGGCAGCAGACTTTTCAGTAGTTGCAGGGGCAACAGGCTGGATGATTGACTGATCTAGCCTTGTAACACTAACCAAAACGGCCTTGCTGTGCTGGTACTGCGAACGGCTGAAAGCAAGGGGAAACTACGGCCGTAATTTTTCCCGAGGGCATGCAGCTTTACTGTATGGATAAATGATGATGGTGTCCTCTTGGGTAAAATATTCCGGAGGTAAAATAGTCCCCCATTCGGATCTCCGGGCAGGGATTACTCAAGAGGACGTCGTTATCAGGACAAAGAAAACTGGCTTTCTGTGGAACGGAGCGAAGAATGTCAGATCCCTTAATCGGGCAGGTAGGTTAGAAAATTTAAAACGGGAAATGGATAGGTTAAGGTTGGATATAGTGGGAATTAGTGAGGTTAGGTGGCAGGAGGAACAAGACTTTTGGTCAGGTGAATACAGGGTTATAAATACAAAATCAAATAGGGGTAATGCAGGAGTAGATTTAATAATGAATAAAACAATAGGAATGCGGGTAAGCTACTACAAACAGCACAGCGAACGCATTGTTGTGGCCAAGATAGACACGAAGCTCACGCCTACGACAGTAGTACAAGTCTATATGCCAACTAGCTCTGCAGATGACGAAGAAATTCAAGAAATCTATGATGAAATAAAAGAAATTATTCAGATAGTGAAAGGAGACGAAAGTTTAATAGTCATGGGTGACTGGAATTCGGTAGTAGGAAAAGGGACAGAAGGAAACGTAGTAGGTGAATATGGATTGTGAGTAAGAAATGAAAGAGGAAGCCGCCTGGTGGAATTTTGCACAGAGCACAACTTAATCGTAGCTAACACTTGGTTCAAGAATCATAAAAGAAGGTTGTATACATGGAAGAAGCCTGGAGATACTGACAGGTTTCAGATAGACTATATAATGATAAGACAGAGATTTAGGAACCAGGTTTTAAATTGAAAGACATTTCCAGAGGCAGATGTGGACGCTGACCACAATCTGTTGGTTATGAACTGTAGATTAAAACCGAAAAAACTGCAAAAAGGTGGGAATTTAAGGAGATGGGACCTGGACAAACTGACTAAACCAGAGGTTGTACAGAGTTTCAGGGAGAGCATAAGGGAACAATTGACAGGAATGGGGGAAGAAATACAGTAGAAGGAGAATGGGTAGCTTAGAGGGATGAAGTAGTGAAGGCAGCAGAGGATCAAGTAGGTAAAAAGACGAGGCCTAGTAGAAATCCTTGAGTAACAGAAGAAATATTGAATTTAATTGATGAAAGGAGAAAATATAAAAATGCAGTAAATGAAGCAGGCAAAAAGGAATACAAACGTCTCAAAAATGAGATCGACAGGAAGTGCAAAATGGCTAAGCAGGGATGGCTAGCGGACAAATGTAAGGATGTAGAGACTTATCTCACTAGGGGTAAGATAGATACTGCCTACAGAAAAATTAAAGAAACCTTTGGAGGTAAGAGAACGACTTGTATGAATATCAAGAGCTCAGATGGAAACCCAGTTCTAAGCAAAGAAGGGAAAGCAGAAAGGTGGAATGAGTATATAGAGGGTCTATACAAGGGCGATGTACTTGAGAACAATATTATTGAAATGGAACAGGACGTAAATGAAGATGAAATGGGAGATACGATACTGCGTGAAGAGTTTGACAGAGCTCTGAAAGACCTGAGTCGAAACAACGCCCCGGGAGTAGACAACATTCCATTGGAACTACTGACGGCCTTGGGAGAGCCAGTCCTGACAAAACTCTACCATCTGGTGAGCAAAATGTATGAGACAGGCGAAATACCTTCAGACTTCAAGAAGAATATAATAATTCCAATCACAAAGAAAGCAGGCGTTGACAGATGTGAAAATTACCGAACTATCAGTTTAATAAGTCACGGCTACAAAATACTAACGCAAATTCTTTACAGACGAATGGAAAAACTGGTAGAAGCCGACCTTGGGGAAGATCAGTTTGGATTCCGTAGAAATGTTGGACCACGTGAGGCAATAGTGACCCTACGACTTATTTTAGAAGCTAGATTAAGAACAGGCAAACCTACGTTTCTAGCATTTGTAGACTTAGAGAAGGCTTTTGACAATGTTGACTGGAACACTTTCTTTCAAATTCTGAAGATGGCAGGAGTAAAATACAGGGAGCGAAAGGCTATTTACAATTTGTACAGAAAGCAGATGGCAGTTATAAGAGTCGATGAACATGAAAGGTAAGCAGTGGTTGGGAAGGGAGTGAGACAGGGTTGTAGCCTCTCCCCGATGTTGTTCAATCTGTACATTGAGCAAGCAGCAAAGGAAACAAAAGAAAAATTCGGAGTAGGTATTAAAATCCATGGAGAAGAAATAAAAACTTTAAGGTTCGCCGACGACATTGTAATTCTGTCAGAGACAGCAAAGGACTTGGAAGAGCAGTTGAACGGAATGGACAGTGTCTTGAAAGGAAGATACAAGATGAACATCAATAAAGCAAAACGAGAATAATGGAATGTAGTCGAATTAAGTCGGGTGATGCTGATGGAATTAGATTAAGAAATGAGACACAGTAGTAAAGGAGTTTTGCTATTTGGGCAGCAAAATAACTGATGATGGTCGAAGTAGAGGGGATATAAAATGTAGATTGGCAGTGGCAAGGAAAGCGTTTCTCAAGAAGAGAAATTTGTTAACATTGAGCGTAGATTTAAGTGTCAGGAAGTCGTTTCTGAAAGTATATGTATGGAGTGTAGCCATGTATGGAAGTGAAACATGGACGATAACTAGTTTGGACAAGAAGAGAATAGAAGCTTTCGAAATGTGGTACTACAGAAGAATGCTGAAGATTAGATGGGTAGATCACATAACTAATGAGGAGGTACTGAATAGGATTGGGGAGAAGAGGAGTTTGTGGCACAACTTGACTAGAAGAAGGGATCGGTTGGTCGGACACGTTCTGAGGCATCAAGGGATCACAAATTTAGTATTGGAAGGCAGCGCGGAGGGTAAAAATCGTAGAGGGAGACCAAGAGATGAATACGCTAAACAGATTCAGAAGGATGTAGGCTGCAGTACGTACTGGGAGATGAAGAAGCTTGCACAGGATAGAGTAGCGTGGAGAGCTGCATCAAACCAGTCTCAGGACTGAAGACCACAACAACAACAACAACAGTCGCATGTCTTAGCTGACACAACTTTTATAAAACAGTGCAAAAAGACGTTTGTGACAAGCAGGCCTAAATAATTTGTTTAAACAATACTTAACGACTTGTTATTTATCATGAGCACACTTGTGCAAGAATAATGGAGAAATCTATACTTATATTTATTGTGAGTGGTTTGAGTGTGATTGAAAGTTTCTAAAATTTCTGTTCAAATATTGTTTTAATATTAGTTTAGTAAGTGGTCATGTTGAGTCAAATCATGTCTATAGAGCTTAAGGACGATGTATTTTTGATGGGGACAGCCTTCAACCAAAGGAAAAGCAGGCAGTATCAGAACAGTAAGGGGGTCAATTGGAGACTTTTCGAATGAAGAGCTCAAGGGAGCAATTCTGGCCACTTGGACGTTCGCTCTTGAAGAAGGCAGAACCGCCTATGGTATTATGTGATTTTTGATGGAGTGGGTAATAGATTCTTGGCGGTAAATAGCCGCTGCCATTTCTTAATTTCTCAAGAGGCTTTATATTTCGAGAACTCAGAATGTGCTCCAGAGCAGGAGTCTTAACTTTTTTCACTTGTATTACGGAATTGACTACGGGCAGACTATGAATTACCACTATTTGTGTCACATGTGTCAACTTGTTAATCGCCATGTGTTGAACTCTGAACTGTTTTAAGCTGATAAATTTTTCGTGTACTGTGATCAAAAAATGGATTTAGTTTTGACCTATCTTTAATGACTATTTAGCTTCCTGTTTGTTTTAGATGTCCTTTCTTGGATAGACGTTATTCAACATAATTCTCTGTTTTCTACGTCACTTACAGGCATTAGAATAGAACTCTTGTTATTAAAGTATCCATCTAACGTTTGTTTTATATATTTCCCCGTTTTTGATTAATTCACAATTCTAGCCAATGCATAGACTATTTGACTACAAGGTGACAGCTACAGATTATTATTTGCAGTGAGCTAGCTGCGGGGCATGGAAGCAGACGTGCGTGGCTCGACCCCATGATTACAACGAACTATTCGTTTAAACAGAGTCTTCATAACCCACGTACCTACAGTGCGAATAAATAAAGGTAAATACGTAACTGGTTTGCCTGTGTGGGATGCTGTTTAGAAAAACAACAACACTAGCAGCGACCATCAGATACCGTCTCACTCTGTTCCACCACAGGAAAGTTCGCTCAAAGATTGTCCAGTAAATTTTTTAGAAAGTGAGCTCCAACATTCCACCTAGGAGTTAGTTTCAAGCCACCCGACAAGGCACTTTCACACATCGCAAGTGAGAAATTTTTTGTTTGCGTGGTTTTGCATCTGGATGGCACCATTCCTCTCCCCAAGAAACAGGGAGGAAAAAATGTTGGTAGTATTTGCCACCCAGCTTTCACATTTGATACGGTGTGATTGCTATCTTTTGCTAGGACTGCTTCCTCCAGTTTTCTTGCAAGGCCTAGCGGCGAGATGCACTAGCAAGAGGTTCTTGTTAACAGAGATAGTGGCTTGTGAAATAATTTACTTCGCATTGACGGGATGCACAGCATTCTTCCCAAACTGAGCTTTTTAGACAGCCGTCCCCACTGTACGGGACGCAATCCGCGGCTATAAAGACCTGGAGCCGCAAGTGACTGCCTGACATCACAGTGACAAACTAGCGTAGCCGACAAAGGCTACCTGCTTACGTGATGAGGGCACTAACTCCCTTAGAGTTCGCCTCAAATCTAGGGACACGATTGGCGCCCAAAGACGCCCTCCCAGACTGCCAATATGTGCAGTTAATTAATTAAGGAAATATGCAGATAGACCTTTAGATAAGAAAGTGAGATGAGATGGGTATAGTGGTTCAAATGTTCAAATGTGTGTGAAATCTTATGGGACTTAACTGCTAAGGTCATCAGTCCCTAAGCTTACGCACTACTTAACCCAAATTATCCTAAGCACAAACACACACATCCATGCCCGAGGGAGGACTCGAATCTCCGGCGGGATCAGCCGCACAGTCCATGACTGCAGCGCCCTAGACCGCTCAGCTAATTCCGCGCGGCAGGGTATAGTGGTTTGAACCTCGAAATCATTATTATTCCCGTGGTACAAACTAACAGATTTCAATAAATTAGCTCAAGCAACACAGAGAATACCATGAATCAATGTAACAAAAAATGAAATATGAAAGGTATCAGATCAGTCCTAGGCTGACACTTTTCACTTTAAAAGAAAATAGCGGTACCAATTCTAGAGTGCTCCTCCAGTGACTGGAGTCTTAACAAAGTACACATGATGGCAGACATAGAAGTAATTCAGAAACTCGCTGCTAAGATAATGCGAGTAGATATAGCCCATACGAAGTATAACAGAGATATTCGGAGTAATTAAGTGGGAATGTACAGAAATAAGGCGAGGGTGTTATTAGGAAACCTTGCTGGTTAAAATTAGAGAACCAGTGTGCGAAGAAGACTGGGACAATGCTGTTCCGCTCTATCATCGTGTATCTCATGTGGGGATCATGAGAATAAGGATTAGGGTGCAAACAAAGACTTATAGCCATTTGCTTGTCTGACGCAAGGGAGGGCCTGAAGGCCCTAATGTAGTTACGCTGTATAAAACGGCTAATGAATAAAACAAATTTCCACTCGCCCAGTAAGAAAATGGACTAGGGTAGAAAATAGTTAATACTGGTATGAAGTACCATTCCACCATATACTGCACACAGGAGGTTTTACTTGTAAAGAGCAATCTGTGTTAAGAAAAATTACCATTATCTCACAAGATACGGAGGAATAGCTCAGATGGTAAGGGTTCCGGATGGAATCAGACCTAGAAACCAGTCATCTGCTATGGTTTAAGTAATCCATGGTGAATCTGCAAGAGGATTCTGCTTCTCTTGAATATGAACCCAGTGTATGAACCAACCTCACTCAGCAGTTGTGATGTAGAGAGAATGGGAAAAGAGGGGAAGGGGATGTTAAGATGCGTAGTTGCTATAGCGTTTCCATAAAAGAACTGGTTGCTTTGCAATCCAAGGTAGAGACAGATTTAAGTGGAATAGCATGACGGTTTCTTGCTAGGATCTGGCCTACTAGATCTCTATACGTCACATTTTCCTGGTTTTATGAGTACGTTTGTTTTATGTGTGTGTTATTTGATCAATAACATAGTTTGACATTTACAAATTACATTTAGAACTTTTTATAATACGTTGTAGTTGTTGTGGTCTTCAGACCGAATCTACGCTAGCCTATCCTGTGCAAGTCTGTTCATCTCTGCATAACTATTGGAACTCGTATCCATTTTACCTGCTTGCAATTTTTGACTTCCACACATTCCTCCCTCACCTAATTGACAGTTTCTTGATGCCTCTGAATTTGTTCTATCAATCATGGCCAGTTTTTAGTCTACTTGTGACATAAACATCATTTTTCACCAGTTAGATCCAGTACATCACAACTTATTCTATTTACTCATCTAATGTTCAGCATTCTTCTGCAGCAACATATTTGCAAAGCTTCTGTTCTGGTCTCTCTGTAGTCTTTAATATCGACATTTCACTTCCGTACATAACTTCACTCCAAATAAATTACCTTCATACAACTCTTGCTAACATCTAAATTTATATTCCATGTTAACTAATTTCTGTTCTTCAGAAAGGCTTATCTTGCCTTGCCCAGTCTACATTTTATTTCCTCCCTATTTCGTTCACAAACGGTTATTTTACTGCCCAGATAGCAAAAACTCATCTTTGTGTCTCATTTCTTAATCTAATTCCCTCACCATGTCTTGATTTATTTCGACTACATTCCATTACGCTTCTTTTTATTTTTTTATTGTTTATCTTAGATTTCACCTTGAAGGCACTGTCCGCTCGGTTCAGTTGCTCTTCCAGGGCCTTTTCTGTCTCTGACATCGGCAAATCTCGAAGTTTTTATTTCGTCTCCCTGAACTTTAATTCTTTCTCCAAATTGTTCTGTCGATTTATTCAATGTTTTTGCGACGTACAGTTAACATCAAGGATGGCCTACAACCGTGCCTCACTAACTTCTCAACCAACACTTCCCTTTAATTCCCTTCAATTCTTACAAATGCCGTCTGATTTCTGTACAAAATGTACATACAATTGTTTGTTCTTTGTAGTATCTCTCGGTGCTTTCAGAATTTCAATGAATGTATTCCAATCAACATTGTCAAATCTTCCTGTAACTCAACAAATGATATAAACACAGATTTGCCTATCTGTAACCTACCTTTCATGATAAGTCAGAAGATCAATATTGCCTGACTTATTTCTGCATTTTTTCGAAGTCAAGCTGTTATTCCCTGAGGTCGTTTTCTACTAGTTTTTCCATTTCTCTGTAAATAATTAAAGTCAATATTTTGCAACCATAACTTATTAAACTGATAGTTCGGTGGTATTTGTACCTGGCAGTATCTGATTTCCTTGGAGTTGGGATTGCTATATTCTTCTTGAAGTCTGTCCGCAGCTCGTGGTCTTGCAGTAGCGTTCTCGCTTCCCACGCCCGGGTTCCCGGGTTCGATTCCCGGCGGGGTCAGGGATTTTCTCTGCCTCGTGATGACTGGGTGTTGTGTGATGTCCTTAGGTTAGTTAGGTTTAAGTAGTTCTAAGTTCTAGGCGACTGATGACCATAGATGTTAAGTCCCATAGTGCTCAGAGCCATTTTCTTGAAGTCTGAGGGTATGTCGCCTGTCTCATAAAGCTTGCACAAAGGTAGACTAGTTTTTTCAACACTGCCTATCCCGAGGACATCAACAGTTCTGAGCGAATATCGGCTATTCCACCGAAAATATTGTGCATCTAGCACAATGCTGGGAAATGGTTGTGGTGGCATTTACATAAAAAATGCAGTCATAAGTGTTTCATGAAGTGAAAACGTGCTCTCTCAAAAATGGGTTTTAGCACAAAATGGTGTTAATGAAGTTAAATGACGCTACTCAAAATTACCATTACGTTTGAAAGTAAATGTTGTCTTTCAGTTACGGTACTAATATTTCAGCAGGGATCTAATATTATCATGATGGTTACAAAATAATCATAAAAGCTCATAACTGCACTTTTATCACTCACAATAGTTTATTTTGAAAATTGTAATCCTTCAAGAAATGTCGCAAACCGTACTTTATAGAGTTCGCTGGCTTTATCTGTTTTGGTGGGCATAAACTTGGTCGAAATAGGTAACGTAATTTTAGTAGCAGACTGGCATTTCTCTTTCCTTCTCTTTAATTCTCCTGTGAAATTTTGTGGCCAGTACACCACAACTTCAAAGGGCTGCTTCCAACCTCTCTATACACTGCTCATTTCTCTACAGTAAGAATTATCTGTCGCGGTGTACTGCCGATATACATAAGTGTTGTTCACAGGTGCTGTAGGCTACAGACTGACTATTCATACGCTTCCTAAGTAACGTATAATGTCTTTGCCCTATCTATAGCAGCTCTCTCTCTCTCAACTGCCAGCAAAAGTCTACAAAAAATTTGTCTTTCGTCCTTCACATTCTACATATCGTTTAATATTTGACTATCATTTAAATCTTTGAAATACACGTGAAAAATATATGACTGAAAGATAACCAACAAAATTCAGTTTTACACAGACAACATAAAAACTGAAATAGTTGATGATGCCCATAACATGTGGAAAATAAAAACAAGAAAAACAATATTAAGTTTCCAATAGACAATACAAAATATGAAGCAGTTCCAGATGCCACTAATATGTACCACTGCAGTTACTTTTTGAAAAGAACAATGTAACGAAGGTAAAATACGACTCTACAAACAAATTTAATGCACAAGTCAAAAAAGCCCTTAAAAATTGCAGTTATCTCTTCACAGATAAAGAAGTAAAATAATGCACAGTATGAACTCCAGAACCCCAACATTTCGAGCACAACAAAAAAATCCGTAAACCATGTGGTTTAGCCATGGGTAATTGCACGGCAGGAGCCTTAGGTAACATATTTGTTAACCAGGCTGAATTAAAATTGTTTGATAACTTTTTAAGAGGCAGCAGACAAAGTCGTTTATTCAAACATTACGTGGATGACACTTAAATCATATTAAATGATACAGTCAAAACACATTCACACCTAAAAAGTATGCATGATAAAATGAAATTCAGCCATGGAAATGAAATAAATAACTGTATCAACCTCTCAAATATAACAATAAAGAAAGAAAACTCAGTGTAGACATATGGAATTTTTCAGAAACCAGCCACTACAGACACATTAATTAATAATGAATCATTCAACCCAGATATGAAGTTTAAAAAATTTTCAACTTGATGAAGATGAGATCAACAAACAATTAGTAATACTAGAAAATTTAGCCAAAGAAAATAATTTCAAACTGGAAGTAATTAAAGAAATGTATAGACAGAACCTGAAAGTTAAGTAAAAATCAGAGGCACGTCAAATTACTCTATAAAGAGAGGCAACCAAACAAAAAACTAAACTTACAGTTCTGCCCTATTATGAAATCATTTATAGTAAAATAACCAAAACTTTTAAAAATGAAAATATCAAAATTGGGTTCCATACTGAAGGCAATATCAATAATATTATAGAAACACCAAAATTACAACAGACCTATTTAATAAGTAAGGTATAAACAAAAATGGATGTGAAGATTGTGACAAAGTGTAAATCAGGCAAACTGATGGAAACTATAAGATACATTTTAAAGACCACATAAAATCCAATATAACAATACAAATGGTTTTGCAGTACATCTCCTAAACAACAAATGTGCAAATTTTGCATTAAATTAAGAAGGATAGGAAATCGAAATTTTCAGTCACTAACAAAGTCACTCAGATACATTCCTTAATGAGTAAATAGATCTCCAGAATAAAAAAATCTCTTGATAATTTCATTCACATTCTGCTAATGAGCAAGCAGAAATCTTCTATACAACCAAATGAAATCTAAAATTTAAACTTAGCTCACTATATTTCAATATTTATTTTCATTTTATTTTATGTTCCATACCATTTTCTTTCTTCCTATTGTTTAAATTTCCTCAAATACACATGTAAATTACTTGAAATTATTATTCCATTTATGCCATGCTTAGCTTTAGTATTTGATCAATATAATAACTTTGTGGATGTCAAGCTGTCAAACCAACAAGGAAGCATTTGTGAACCAACACAAATAGAAAATACAAAGGTATAGTAATCTACTGCAGGTACATGTATTTCAAATATGTTTATATTCATATCATTATCTTTCTATTCATGGAGGTAACATTATATATTCTATTTTTCACAGTACCACAAAAACATTTGAAAATGAATTAGAAAGCTGAAAATATTAGTGAAGAAATAAAATTAATACAGCAAAAGTGAAAAATGCCCATTTTTTAATTAAATTAAATAATAAATTGAAAAGAATAGAAAGAAATGTAAATTGTGCGTTAATGTTTCGAACTTACTGTGTTGTTACAACCACATTCCATTATTCTTATTTTATTTATGTTTATTTTATCACTTGTTATCAAGACACTATCCACTTCATTCAATTCCTCTTCTAAGCCGTTCGCAACTCTGATAGAATCACACTCCATTATTCTTATTTTATTTATGTTTATTTTATCACTTGTTATCAAGACACTATCCACTTCATTCAGATCCTCCTCTAAGCCCTTCGCAACTCTGATAGAATCACACTAGTCGACAACCTCAAAGTTTTCAGTTTTAACTCCATCTCCGCGAATTTTAATTCTTTTGCTAAATTTCTGTTTGGTTTCCTTCTGTTTGCTCAGTGTACATATTGGGTAACGTCTGTACAGAATTGGTAACATTATGCAATTTGCTGATCAGATTGTTGTCTAAGGTATTTTGTGTTTATCAATTTATCAAACTTTTTCTTCAGTGGTTTACTTATTTGTTGATTGGTATGCATGATGTATCTGTATATAAATCTTATTACATGATCAAATATATTAGCGGTCTTAAGTTATTACTTAGTCTTAAGTTACCTACATACAGATCTTGGTTGACTACATTTGTATGTTTTATCTTGTTTGTGATTTCTCCTTTCATCTATATTTTTGCTCTGATGCTGTTGAGGCGTTGCACTATGGATAATTTTGCTTTCATTTTGATGCTTATGTAAGACAGGATGATTTTGTTCTTAATGCATTGTCTATTGGAACATATACTTTCTGTTAATTTCGACATCTTGATATTTAGATGTAAATAACTTAATATGTTTACCAGATCTTCTTTTGATGGTAACGTCTTCAGTTTTTGTGTCAGTAGGACCTAAAATATGAACTAACTCGAAATAAAGCGTTTTACGAGAAGTCAATTCCAAATTCCAGCAGCTGCAATGTAATCCTTATTTGCTTGTTGTACTCGTATTTAGAGATTTTTGTAGAAGAAGCTTGCCTGTTTCGGCTTACAATGGAATTTTCACGTTTTCCTGTGGGTGATGTAAATGGAGAATCTTATTTTCGTCTTCCTTATAATCAATAACATCATTTTCATAGTTTACGTGTAGGTGGCTTTGACGATCATATGGCAACCAGGGGGCAACTGTGAACTGTCCGTTTTGAAATAATATTATTACAATCACATAGTTTTTGTAATATGAAATTTTTTGTGATAATTGCTTGACAGCTATTTGACTGTTGCATCCTTGGATGATGTATGTTTACAGATTTTTTACCTGGGTTGCACAGGTATTAGTTGGTTAAATTTTTTTATGTGTTACATGTGATTTCATATGTTTATCCTTCCTCGTGATCGCAAATTTCAGTAAAATTTTCTAAATAGGGCTTACGTTTCAAGTCAGTTTGGTTATTGAGTAGATTGTTTGTAAAATTTCTGAACGTGAAAAACAATCCTTTTAAAGTCCTGTCGGGCAAAGAATGGCTATGGGCATTAGCCTTCTTGGTTGACGTTGTTTTCCATTCGGATGAATTAAATAAAAGTATCAAGCAGAGGACAATATCATTTGTGGCCTTTACACCCAACGTCAAACAGAACACAACGTTGGACAGAAAATTTTCTCACACTTCGCCAATTCTCAGACGTTGAATGGTGAACATTGTTCAAGTTTTCCGCTCTTATTTGCAACGGAATTTCTTCGTGGTCTGAAGAAAGTGTTCTTTTCCAGGTTCTCAGAGGTTTACATCGTTATTCCAATGACATCGATATTTTCCAGAGTCTCTTTACTTGTGAAGTGGAAGACGTTCAAGCTACACTGCAAATGGAGAACATTGATCTCCAAGCTGATGACACCATGGAGGATAAGTGTAAGGAAGGAAATTTCCTTCAGAAAAAAACTACCTTAAAATCAACGACTTTGCTTGAGGTTTTTTATCCTCATTTAGCATTATCTATATATGTGAGATTTACAAAATTTACTTAGAGAAACAACCTGAGTGCTGAATATTAACGAGATATTTTACTCATGGTCTAGACGAAGTTAGAGCCATAGCTTGAGAAAATTTTGGATCCCAAAGACAAATTTCGTAACTACACTAGCAAGGAAAAATCAACAACTTCGTCTCATGCTAGTATTTTAAGCAGAAAAGAAGGCCTCTTTCAAGATATCAGCACCAGCAATCGATGCTGCCCGAAAATTTGGGCCATTAATCTGATAGTAGACAGTTATGACCTTATGAAGATAGAGCTTTTAAACTTTCGAGGGCACTTGCTGTTTGTGACTCGCTCAGTCGCACTGGAGCCGCCTAATACCTGAGCGCTGAATACTGTACGTTGGAGTGCGTAAGAGGTTTGTGAATCAGTGTTTTGACATTGGTAATATGCTTTGTTCATTGTGCCAAACTGCGCGGTTTCAAACCTGTAGCAGGTGCCAGAGATCTCTTTGCTTTGAACATTTTTATGTTGCGATCCCCAAATATAGTTCAAATGAAGTAAAAGAATTAGTATGATTAAACAATTTAATTAACATCGCTGTTGATTGTTCTTTTCTATAGATTCTAAATCTGTCACTATTGTAAAGTTAATTCTGGTCCTATGCAAAATCGCTAAGCGGGTCTAAGGCTTCCATTCGGTCCAGTGTTCACCAGTCCGATGAGGCAGTTGAAGATAGCAAACCGAAAACTGAAGTTTTAAATTTCACGTTCTAGAAATCGTTTACTCACGACAATCTTGCAAACATACCGTGATGTGACCATCGGACAGACCCCCATATGGACGACATAGTAATAAGCATCACTGGCTTAGAGAAACAACTGAAAGATTTGAAAAAAAAAGTCACCAGGTCCGGGTGGAATCCCAGTTCTTTTTTACAGAGGGTACTCTACGACATTGGCCTCTTACCTGGCCTGTATTTATCGTAAATGTCTCGACCAGCATAAAGTCCCAGGCGGCCGAAGAAAAGCGCAGGCTACCGAGTACATAAGAACCGACTCGCAAAATTACAAACAAATATCCCTCATTTCGGTTTACTGCAGAATCCTTGAACATATTCTCAGTTCGAATATAATAAACTTCCTCGAGACTGAGAAGCTTATGGCCAAGATCAACATGGATTTAGAAAGCATCGCTCGTGCGAAACTCAGCTTGATCTTTTCTCTGTTTTTTCACGTGATGTACTGCGAACTATGGATGAAGGGCAACAGGTAGACCCCATATTTCTAGAAAGCGTCGCCCGTGCGAAACTCAGCTTGCCCTTTTCTCACATGATATGCTGCGAACTATGGATGAAGGGCAACAGGTAGACCCCATGTTTCTATATTTCCGGAAGGCGTTTCACACCATGCCCCATTGCAGGCTTTTAACGAAGGTACGAGCGTATGGAATAAGTGCACAGATATGTGAGTGTATCGAAGGCTTCTTAAGTAATAGAACCCATTATGTTGCCCACGACGGCTAGTGTTCATCAGAGACAAGGATATCGTCAGGAGTGCCGCATGGAAGAATGACCGGACAGCCGCTGTTCTCAGTATACATAAATGATTTGACAGACAGGGTGGGCAGCAATCTGCGGTTGTTTGCTGATGATACTGTGGTATACGGTAAAGTGTCGAAGCTGAGTGACTGAAGGAAGATTACAAGAAAACTTAGCCAAACTTTCTAGTTGGTGTGATGAATGGCAGCTAGCTCTAAATGTGAAAAACCGTAAGTATGAGTAGGAAGAACAAACCTGGTTCAGATACAGTATTGCAGTAAAACTTCGTTAACACGAATCCGAAGGGACCGAAAAATCAGGAGTTCGTGTTAAAAAAATTCGTGTGAAGTGAAAAACACAGATTTTAATAAGTATACATGTACAGCAGTACACTAATGTGTAATACACTACACTATCAATCACGTTATTGTAGACTTACAGAACTATAAAGTGATTGTAAAATTACAAGTACTCACAAATTATGTACGTTATTTTCTTGGAAAAAACTCGGTCATGGTTCGCTGACGTTCATGGGAACGATAATATTTTGTAATTTCACAACCAATTGTAATGATAGCGTCCGTAAACCCAGCAGTGACGTCGGATGTTAAAGCGAACCGTTCTAAATAGTCCAAAGCTGTAAACATCGCCTGATGGGTAGGTGGAATGGTATCTGTATTCTCTTCCTCTTCACTTTCTTCTTATGGCCCTTCTTGCACCTCGTTCACAGCTTTTGGCACATTCGATTCCAGAGAAGCACATACGGCAACATCGTCGTCTATACTAATGAATTCTTCGAAACTAATCCCAGGGTTCGCAACGTCCTGCAGAACTGTCCATTCATCAGGTGAAGTGGCATCTTCTATCTCGTGGTCATCTTCAGTGTTGCTATGTCTCCAAGCTCTGTTAAAGCACTTTCCTATATGATGTGGCGATACTGAGTTCCAGGCTGCTGCGATGGCTTTGATTGCGTCAAGCAGATTCCAATTTGGGGTTGCACTATCGTTTTCAGCAGCACGAATTGCAGCTCTTACAAGTCGCTTACGATAAGCTCTCTTTATGAGAGAGATTATGCCTTGGTCCAAAGACTGAAGGCTGCTTGTGGCGTTGGGTAGAAAAAACTAAAATTTTATATTGGATAGGTTCAGATCATGAACATTATGGGCACTACGTCTGTCCAACGTAAGAAGAACATGTCTAGTTTGAACAACCATTCGACTGTTGAATCGAAGAAGCCACTTGCGAAATGATGTGCCATCGATCCAAGCTGTCTTGTGGTGAGATTAGATGCAAGGTAAAGTGTCCATATTTATGTTTTTAAAACAACGTGGTTTCTCGGATTTACCGATAACCCAGGGACGAAACTTCTCACTGCCGTCAGCATTACAGCACAGTACAACAGTCACACGTTGTTTGCTTTGTGCTCCACCGTGACACTTATCAGCTTTTATACCCAGGGTGTGATTTGGAAAAAGATCGTAGAAAAATCCAGTTTCATCCATGTTAAACACATTACACGAGGCATTCTTCTCCCTCACTCGGTTGAATTCATGCAACCAGCTGTTCGCACTTTCTTCATCAACTTTATTTGCTTCACCACAAATTTGTACAGATTAAATTGAATGTCTCTGTTGGAACTGATACAACCAACCAGCAGAACAACGGAAGTCTTCGATGACCATATCTTTAGCAATATCATTTGCTTTCGACTGAATCATAGGGCCAGTTAAAAGTATGTTAGATGCACGCATATGATTGAACCATTCTAGCAGTAACGTCTCGATGTCTTCATACTTGGCGGTACGAAGTCGTTTAGATTTGTTTCCAGAACCTGATGCTGCAGCATTAATAATTTTTTCTCGATTCTTAATAATCGTAGATAAAGTAGATTTAGGTATTCCAAACTGCTCTGCAATTGCTGTTTTCTTGGTACCACGGTCCACTTCATCTAGAGTATTAAGCTTTAACTGTACATCTAGAGCTGTCTGTTTCCTCTTCGCCATTTTCGCGTGCGGCGGTACCGGTTGTAACTGTAGTTTTTATTCAGTATTCCAACTCGATACGGCTACGACTAACAGAACAGCTGTCAAATCTGGTACTGAGTACGTTCCTAAATGCTGCTGCACACATTCTTGATTGTCTTACAATGTACAGCATACGCTCATGGTCGAGGTGATAATCGCAGCTACCGACCTGCAATACGTTAAAAACGAGTCAACAATAAGTATAATTAGCTTCGTAGCTACATTTCCTACATTCATTTCGGAAAAAAATTACGCTTTAGAATACTCTAAGGTCGGAAGTTTGTGTTACAGTGAAATTTAATTACGCTAGTAACTGAAACAGAGTTCGTAATTCCCCTTAACCGACATTCGTGATAACTGATAAAACATACCATTTCACCATTAACCGCGAGTTCTTCTTATGCGAGTCAGCGCTAACGAGGTTATACTGTATTAGTTTTCTGCTTGACTAACTCAAGTCGTTTAAATATCTGGGCGTAACGTTGCGAAGCGATATTAAATGGAACGATTATGTGAGAACTGCGATCGAAGGCCACGAATGTGTTTCTTCGGCCACATGTTTCCACGGTTGTTTCAACTACGCTGTAGAAGTTTCGGTGGGAAGTTCTTAAACATCCTACAGACAGTACCGCTCTCTCCCCATGCAGTTTCCATATTTTTGGAGCCCCGAAAAAAGGAATAGTATTTAAAAAAGAAACCACTCATCTTGTACTATAGTGCTCCAGTTTGGGTGGGCACTACTGTCTTCATTCTCCGCTTGAGCGAATTCAGGTAAATCCTATTTACGTTAGTAACTGAATAAATGTTTTTTAAATATCTGTACCTAAAATCTGTTCTTTTTATATATTTTTATACCGTGTAATCCAAGGAGAATGCTGACAAGGTGTTCCAGTGCTGTTCCACCCGAAGCTCCGTCTAGCGGTGCAGGTCACTTCAGCAGATAAAGCCGACGGTTGTTATGGGCGAGAACATCACTCCACCATTCCCTCGAACCTCTGCATTCATTTTTAATGAAACGCAAAACGAAAAATATTGTACAAAGTAAAAAGTTACTGTTTGACTCTCGAGCTGTTGACATATACAACGTTCTGAGACAGCTCTGTATCGTGTGAAAATAAAACGACCAGTTATATCGAAAAAAAAAAACCTGGTGTTCAAGAAGGAAGTTGTTCATGAGTAACGTAGTCAAGACCTATTTACATGAAAAGTCATTTACTTTTAAAAACAAACAAAAAACCAAACTTCGTCCGAGCAGGCTTTGTAGGCCCATTGGTACCGACAGGCCGCCGTGTCATCCTCAGCCCTCAGGTATCACTGAATGCGGATATGGAGGGGTATGTGGTCAACACACCGTTCTCCCGGCCGCTGTCAGTTTTCGTGAGCGGTGCCGCTACTTCTCAATCAGGTATCTCCTCAACTGGCCTCACAAGTACTGAGTGGACCTCGCTTGCCAACAGCACTAGGCACACCCTTACGGTGATCCATCCAAATGCTAGCCAATCCCGACAGCGCTTAACTTCAGTGACCTGACGGGGAACGGGTGTTACCACTGCGGCAAGGCCGTAGACATTTTTTTTTAAAAGTGTCGCAAATATTCACGTTGGAAGTTGATACCGAGAATTAACGAGAAAAGAGATCCAGTAGAAGGTAATTTCTTATTACTGAACTGTTTTTGAAAAGTATTTTATTACATAACTCACAAGGTTGAGGAAACTGAACTGTTCATAGCTTTGATTTAAAAGTGTTTATGAAGAACAGTGCTCTGAAACCAGTGATTTCTTTAAATTCACTGAGTCCAAAAATGATAAAAACAGAATTTAAGAAAAACAATCAGAGATAAATTGTTGTAAATTCAAAATTTCTAAAAAAATACTTGGGGTCAGTTTTGATCAATGTAGTACCAAGGTATTGATCTCAGCACAGATTACATGAACTTTGCCGTTGGTTTTTAAGGACGTAAGCTATTTCGGTGCACCGAGAGTGGCGCTCGAAGTTAATTAAATGCATACTCAGCTTGCATAATCAAGGTTAAGTAGCTTAAATATTACGGCTAACGATGTTTAAATATTAGATCCAAGACATTACAGCGAAGATAAAAAATATCGCTGATTGATAGAATTTGTTTGAAGTCGACGATTCATTGTTTTACCTATCTTTCTGCTGCTTGTGACCTATGATGATGAATTATAAGACGCAATTTAAACCATTCCTTCTCTTTAGGCAAGATAAAACGATCCTGCGCAATATATTCAACTTAATCCAGAAACATAATACCAACATAAAACAATATCAAAAAAGAAACAAAAATTTGTATGAGGCTTCGTCCCACTGCGATAAACACAATCTCATCTGTCAACTGAAGAGTATTCTACCAAGTAAGGAAGCTTATTCACATCTTAATACATCATATAACAGGATGGGGTACCTCAGTACCCCACCTCAGAAATACGGTTTATTTTTTGCTCGAGATAACCGTCTGACCACAGTGTGTATAAGTTGAGATGTATGTACAATACCCATGTTCTCACACAGTATTTTGAGTGAACGCTTGTTTAATGGTCGAGATTTTATGAAGTTAATGACTTTGATGATGTCATCAAGTGCATTCTTATAACTGGGGAATACATTTTGCAGCAAGTGCCTGCCTTTGGCCCATGCAATGGCCACTGTAACAGTTTTGCCCGGTATTTTTTAGTAAGGTATAGGCCCTCGTTTCAAAACAGTGAAATTTTCGTATTTATGTGCTGACACGATCGAACGTCATGCATTGCTTCATCAACACAGGTATCAATTCAGATGTCCCATGGTATTTTATTCTCTTCAAGAATGGAACTTAAGTATCAAGTATTTCAAATCCAATAATACTTTCTGATAGAGTTTTTCATTAAAGAAGATTCTCTAGCAATGCGTTTTCGTGCTGATACCTATTACAATTAACGCTGCGAGTTAAACTACATCTTTAGATCATTTGTAACGAAAATTTGCCCGATTTGATGCGAAAAATAAGTTCACTCTTTATATTGGCGGCAAAATCTCGATGTGTTGAGCTACCATGTCATCTCAAAGTTGTATCTCAACAATTTCTCTACCGGTTTACCAATTGCAGAGCGGAATATTTAATAAGAATTTCCTGAATGTACTTCACCATGTTGAGTCAGTAGTTAGTTTCAGATTCTATGGATCATTTGTAGAATCAATCATAATGATGTGGAACAAATCATTTTACAGTCACATTACACATTCACGTTACACATTCATACATCAGAGACCACGCTGAGCATATGCTCAGACAGTATCACTCAACAACGTCCGAAATTTTCTTGGTGCAAATCATCGTGCGGACCATTTACAATTATTTTTGTTAAGTACAACTGTGAGTTAGTAATTCCCGTCCACCATATGTTACAGATTACAAAAACAGAAACTCTTCTACGGGATAAAAGAAAATGTCAAGAAGAAACTTTTTCAGTTCGTTTTCAAATTTAACTTTGCTGTCTGTCAGACAGTCTATATCATCGGATAAGTGATCAACAATTGTGGTGGCAACATTGTGCACCCCTTTTTGTGCTAAAACAGCTGCTATTGTCATTTTTTCTTCTGGTATTGTAATTATGTACAGGGTTATTACAAATAATTGAAGCGATTTCACAGCTCTACAATAACTTTATTATTTGAGATATTTTCACAATGCTTTGCACACACATACAAACACTCAAAAAGTTTTTTTTAGGCATTCACAAATGTTCGATATGTGCCCGTTTAGTGATTCGGCAGACATCAAGCCGATAATCAAGTTCCTCCCACACTGGGCGCAGCACGTCCCCATCAATGAGTTCGAAAGCATCGTTGATGCGAGCTCGCAGTTCTGGCACGTTTCTTGGTAGAGGAGGTTTAAAAACTGAATCTTTCACATAACCCCACAGAAAGAACTCAGTCAAATCCCGTGAGCACTGATAATGAAAGACACAGTTGGACGCCAGAAGGGCTCTGCAAAGGGCGAGAAGCGAACTTTACCGTAGTGCTACCACTGGCTACTCAGTTGAATTGCTTAGACCAAAAGTGAGCAAACAGAAGCAGAAGTAGCGTCTGGTGTACGTCGTTGAACTGAGGACTGTTACGTATAAATTTTGTCCTCGGCAACGTCTGATTATCGAATGTGTCTACGCAGCTAAACATCCGCTGCTACGAATACCACCTTGAAACACAGTAAACAAGAAATACACGAAGCAGCCAACATAGTTCCGTTACCTATAATATCAGCCATGTTACGAGGATGCTACTGCCATAAATACTTCAGTACAAGCAAGACACATCTTGTCTCTTGACCAGGACATCAACAGTAATAGGGAACAACAATGCAAACACTGCTACAACTCAACAAAAATAGTAGTAGAGCTCATTGTAAAGATCTGCTCAAATCACTGGGGATTTTAATTGTTCCGTGGGAATACATTTATCAGTCAGTTGTACACATAAAAAATAGCACTGGTAATTAATGCACAAACAGCTCTGTCCGTGACCATGGAACAAGAGTGAGATATGTTAATAAGCTATTTATAAAAAAGTATTGTATACCAGGAGTAAATCTTATGATTATCTTTAAGTAGAAGTCTGTAAATGTATGTGTATACGAATTAGCTTATTTTAAATTGGTCTAAGCTTGTAAATACTTTGACATGTCCTGTGTCCTTGTAAAATGAGATCTACAGATGAATAAAGCTACTACTACTACTACTACTACTACTACTACTAAAAATGACTGCGATATACACGGATTACTACAGCTAGCAGATGACTTCCAGGAACTAAGAAGACAGCACAACTCCGCTACACTTATTTATTGGAAGACGAAAGAGAATCAGAGCACCCTCTCGCACCTTCCCATCTCAATCCATGTGTCACTCGCCGAGACACCCATTCCACGCACGCTCTCCCATACCGTGGTCTTTGTGCCATCCTCTGTATGGTACCATGTCCGCAGTACAGCTACGAGTGTACAGCTTTAGTGATCTACACTATTTCACACAGAAGTTGTGACCAACTTTGAATTAATTTCGGTACAGCTCTCTTCAAAGCAATTAAAAATCAGTAAGTAAAACTAGCATCTGTATCTGTTTCCAGTGCTATTTGCAGGATTGACAGTCTAGTTTTGCGGTTCATCCCTGTCTGTCCATTGCCTTCACTTTTTATAGTTTCTCCAGGTGCATACTCATTCAGATTCACCTCGCGCTTCCAGCGCGTCACAAACTACTGTTTTATTGCGGCTTCGAAGCCACGCACTGAATGAGAAACGCGCAAAGGAACCAGCTAACCGTTGGCCAGTGTAATACGAGAATACTACAAGTAACCGAGATCCTTTGTGTCAAATATTTAGTATTCGCAGTCTACTTCGTACGCATTTCTCGAAGGATTTGACATGTCTTTTCGATGAGCATCCTGAGTGATGTAGAAGGCCACTTTCTTGAGAATGGTGTTGTTCAGCGTAGTCGTGGGTATTTCCCGTTTGCTAAGGATTGCCAATGTCAATACGAAGTAACTTTACGTTGATGCACGCAGAACTACTCTATAAGGAAACACACGATGTGGAAGTTGAATGCTTTTTAGACTCATGGTACCTGTTTCTTACAACTCAAGATGAAGTGCAGTTTTCTAAGGAGATTATTATGCATGATGTTAAGTTTCCAGTTCTTCAACTATGACTCAGAGACTGGGAAACAGCCTTCAGTATTGTCGACTGGCAGTTGTGTTTTCATTAGACGGACTCTGTTCATGTTAAATAGTATCCACAAACGATATAATATTCGTGAAAGAATTCTTTCTCCATGACTGGTGTGAAACGTTCTGAGAAATGATGACTTGAACCCATACTCTTGTCTTTGGCTGACAGCGCTCTTACGATTCCTTAACAGCCCGTGCCCAGGAGAATACTGTGACAGTTCGTCTGCTCCACTTTACGTGCGTCACATAGGCTCTCCTGAATTTGCTTCTTTGTGTAGCAGGCCTAAGAGACATGGCGAAAATGGTTCCGCTATAGCCTACATATTAGATTAGAAATCAGCTTCAGTTGTGAAATTAAATCTTTTATTACACTACCAGTTTGGAAGACGTGAAGCTTCATCATCGGGTACCACACAATGGTTTGCTTTCATCGTTCTAGGACAGGTGGGCCAATTGACCACGAAAGATCCAACTTAGATCTTTTGTAAGTAATACACTCATAACTTAAAAAAACCATTGTGTCACACCCGAAGATGAGCTGGTTGTACAATGAAAGATGTATCATTCACAAATGAAGCGGATTTTCAATCTAATCAATATGGTCCGCAGTTGCGGTTGTTTTTCGGACCAGACTTCGTGTAAATCCTATGGGTTGGTTCCATACAGAAACCCTCAATTTGCAGCAGAAAACTTAATCTGATTGGACAGATGGAGATTTGAACTATCCTCTAGTGTTTCAGCTAACAGACCTACGTTATCTTCTGTGTAAGCCTATATGTCTCTGCACTCGAATGCAATTTAATTGGTTAACCGATTCTTAGATATTAGCAACATCTCATCTTCAGCTACGGCTAACGAAGGTGATATATGACAAATTCGTGATAGAAATACCTGAGTCCATAATCAAATTCCTCAGAGTCATGCAGCCGCTTCGAAGAACAGCAGTAAATGTAACTTCCATCACGATATTTGACCGAAAAGTCTTGAAATTTATTATCACATTACAGTGTGGAAATGCCATAAGTTAAATTCCAAATATCACTGCATTATCTCTTGGAGCTAGAGGATGAGGTAGTGTTGCTTATGATACGTACTCCAAAGGAGTCCTATGTTCCGCGACTACTTTGCTACTACGCGGAAGCAGTTGGCTGTATACCTTTTCTCTCTCATTGTTGTCAGTTGCACAGACAATTCGTATCCCATATATGCTCATCAGAACCACTTATACTATACTTCTCTTGTTACCATGTGCAAATAGACGTCTTTTGCCAAAGCTCAGCACAATTTACAAAGATTCATCTCGTAAACACACTAATAGAGTAATTGTATTTGAAACGGAATCCTGAAACAGTGTCTTTCTAAACAAGCAATGGAGGCCATGAAAAAGCTCATTCTCAATATAAAAATAAAATAAAATTTCTTCACATGAAAGCCGACTTCCATTTCATCAATGATGGCCCTTTAGTAGCGCATATTAACACGCGCTCTATTTGTGATTCTGTGACGCTCACGTGGCGTGGAAATCTTAGACCATTCAGTGTGGTTCATGGCTCAGATTTCAAAACGGCAACCCAAGCACTTTTATCTGTAGGAGGTGAAGTGATTGTGAAGTTAATATGGAGGCTATACTACCTCATCCGATTACGGATAAGAATTGAATAAATCCATTGTAGACGCTCTTAAAAGCGTGCTGATTCCATGAGCTTTCACTGCTACTGCCGATAAAAGAGTTTCTTTCCAAACCGATATGTGCATGGATGATACACGTAAAATAACCTACTCTACAGTGACTGTATCCCTTATTAGTGGGTCGCCGGTTCGAATCCTGCCTTGGGCATGGATGTATGTGATGTCTATAGGTTAGTTGGTTTAAGTAGTTCTAAGTTCTAGGGGACTCCGGCCTCAGATGTTAAGTCCCATAGTGCTCAGAGCCATTTGAACCATTTGAACCTTATTAGTGAAACGTGGCAGGTGGGGGCCAGAGTACTATATAACGCCCCATTTCCCTATGAGGAAAAAACAGCAGTTAACGTTTTGTCGCAGCTCGTTCGCCGTTTTAAGTCCTTGCAAATTTATGAGTATTTAACGTTGAAAATTTATGAGTATTTAACGATGTCAGCAGCTTTCACAACAGATCAGTGTTCTAATATAATGGCAGCTCTGAAAGCACTAGATTTCCTTGTACCTGTCACTGTCTTAGCACTTCACTCAAGTATACACAAAAGTCGGAGGTTTTAGCATCGCAGCGAGAACTAACTCATGTATGAGAGACAAGAAACTCGTGTAAAGCACTAGTGACATATTGGTACAGAGTTGATCTTTCAAAGAGGTTCACAGAATCACTCAAATAAGAGGTCGAAGCCCATGCTGCTTTCAGAACGTGATACCTGTTCAAGGTTCAGTAGTTACAACCACAAAAGGTGCTGACTTCATAAATATACAAACAGACCCTAACGAACTTATCACGTCCTGCAAGCCATTCAAAGAAACTAGTAATAATCTTGAATAAGACAGTTAACCATCCCTCCATTTGCTACTTCTCTGGCGGCGTAAACCTCTGGATGATCACTTGAGTCTTAATGAATTATATAATGATGCCATGACAATACTTAAAATTAAAATGCAAAAGCTACATATACGGAAGGAATCACACGATTGAAGTTCACTTTCACCACAAGATCATAACATTTTTTTGTATCTCTCGTATCGAGATCTTTCGATTCTCAGCACTGAAGACAGAGACATTGTTTTCAAAGAGGCTGGTGCTAGTGTGTAAACATTTCAACTAAGTAAACAACTGTATAAGCCTATCATTCTATACTAGAAATTGCCATTTAGTTCTTTATAGTTAATCGCGGTTCGCAGGGCAGTACATCAGGCCCGTCGAAACTGCCGCATCCGTTGGAATTGCAGAAGTGCGAGAAGTCTGGACCATGTGGACCAACACCGCGAAGTATTGTTGTACCTCTCTATTGCTGCTTCGAAAAGGATCCTTCTCCGGAACATGTAGCTGAGAGCACAAGTCGTCTGGACTCTAATATTTGGGATGATACAATATTGTTTCACAGTAACAATAATCCGATAAATACCCTTGATTTAGGTTAATAATGTGATATAATGTTATTTAAGTTTAATGATACTTTGGAACGATCTCCTAGAAACACCTAGGTCGTGGCCCAGCGTCTGGCAGGTACACTACTGGCCACTAAAATTCCTACACCACGAAGATGACGTGCTACAGACGCGAAATTTAACCGACAGGAAGAAGATGCTGCGATATGCAAATGATTAGCTTTTCAGAGCATTCACACAAGGTTGGCGCCGGTGGCGACACCTACAAAGTGCTGACATGAGGAAAGTTTCCAACCGATTTCTCATACACAAACAGCAGTTCACCGGCGTTGCCGGGTGAAACGTTGTTGTGATGCCTCGTGTAAGGAGGAGAAATGCGTACCATCACGTTTCCGACTTTGATAAATGTCGGATTGTAGCCTATCGCGATTGCGGTTTATCGTATCGCGACAATGCTGTCCGCGTTGGTCGAGATCCAATGACTGTTAGCAGAATATGGAATCGGTGGGTTCAGGAGGGTAATACGGAACGCCGAGCTGGATTCCAACGGCCTCGTATCACTAGCAGTCGATATGACAGGCATCTTATCTGCATGGCTGTAACGGATCGTGCAGCCACGTCTCGATCCCTGAGTCAACAGATGGGGACATTTGCAAGAAAACAACCATCTGCACGAACAGTTCGACGACGTTTGCAGCAGCATGGACTGTCAGCTCGGAGACCATGACTGCGGTTATCCTTGGCGCTTCATCACAGACAGGAGCGCCTGCGATGGTGTACTCAACGACGAACCTGGGTGCACGAATGGCAAAACGTCATTTTTTCGGATGAATCCAGGTTCTTTTTACAGCACATGATGGTCGCACCCGTGTTTGGCGACATGCATATTGGAAGCATGTATTCGTCATCGCCATACTGGCGTATCACCCGGCGTGATGATATGGGGTGCCATTGGATACAGGTCTCGGTCACCTCTTGTTCGCATTGATGGCACTTTGAACAGTGGACGTTACATTTCAGATGTGTTACGACCCGTGGCTCTACCCTTCATTCTTGATGAACTGTGGTATCGTGTTGAAGCTGCATGGGCAGCTGTACCTGTACACGCCATCCAAGCCCTATTTGACTCAATGCCCAGGCGTATCAAGGGCGTTATTACGGTCAGAGGTGGTTGTTCTGGGTACTGATTTCTCAGGATCTATGCACCCAAAGTGCGTGAAAATGTAATCACATGTCATTTCTAGTATAATATATTTGTCCAATGAATACCCGTTTATGATCTGCATTTCTTCTTGGTGTAGCAATTTTAATGACCAGTAGTGTATTTATTACACTTCCCATTACAAACGGCAAAGAGGTATCGCAATACTCGTAAGCGTCTTTAAGTGACACCTGGCTGGCTTTAACAAACGCAGCTAGGAGCAGGCATTTAAAAGAAATCTACATGACCAAAAGTTGTTTTGGGCAGCTTTACGAGGGTTGAAATTTCCTTGATGGATATATTACTCAGGTCACCTGTAGTGAATAGTCCACATTCGAAGTTAGTGATCATTCCTGATATATCGATTCTGCTGTTACAGCTTCTCTACTGACAAAACAATACTTCCTGTCTCATTTTGTACCGGTGGATCTGGCTCTCGTGACAGCTAATGGTGAATTGCGCATTACGTAGAGGCGACCCGATATCTTTGAGCAGATAGTGTATTACCCACGTCGCCCTACAGGATAATATACTAACGTCACGTACCTTGATCTCGAAAATGGGGTTGTTTGGAGCAAGGGAAGTAGCTACATGGGTAGTGCAACGACATCTGGAAAACCACCGACTATCGGCAGGGCGACCATGGTTGCATCTCTTGGTGCAGCATCAGAGAGCAGGCCGGCCGATGTGGCCGAGTGGTTCTAGGCGCTTCAGTCTGGAACCGCGGGACCGCTACGGTCGCAGGTTCGAATCCTGCCTCGGGCATGGATGTGTGTGATGTCCTTAGGTTATTTATGTTTAAGTAGTTCTAAGTTCTAGAGGACTGATGACCTCAGATGTTAAGTCCCATAGTGCTCAGAGTCATTTGAACCATTTGACCCAGAGAGCAGCGCGCAGTCTGTGCTGCGTCCAATTATAACATTCGACGGAGGAGAGGCACCACGTTGTCTTTTAAGATGACCCTCAGCTTTGGGTTCAAAATGGTTCAAATGGCTCTGAGCACTATGAGACTCAACTGCTGAGGTCATTAGTCCCCTAGAACTTAGAACTAGTTAAACCTAACTAACCTAAGGACATCACACACATCCATGCCCGAGGCAGGATTCGAACCTGCGACCGTAGCGGTCTCGCGGTTCCAGACTGTAGCGCCTAGAACCGCTCGGCCACTCCGGCCGGCAAGTAAATTAGGGATGTTCGAGCTAAACAGTAGTTCAGTGGAACAAAAAGGGGACAGTGACTATGGGACTAGAGGTATTCTCCGTCACACATCATAAGGTGTCTTCCAGAGCGTAGTTCTAAAATTAGATGTAGAAGTTGCAGCACCCGTCCAAGAAGTTTTCTTTGATCGTTCCCCTTTTACATATTTATTCGTCTCGGCAAGACTTTATATTTCACTGTCAAATAAAGGCTGTTAAAAACATTACGCATTTTTAGGGGTAGTAGTACGGACCGAAACGAGGAAAAAATCTCCAGTAAACGTAAGCTCTAAAATACGTACCGCGTCCGGCTATCCTGATTTAGGTTTTCCGTGATTTTCCTAAATCGCTCCAGGCAAATGCCGGGATGGTTCCTTTGAAAGGGCACGGCCGACTTCCTTTCCCGTAGTTCCCTAATCCGATGAGACCGATGACCTCGCTGTTTGGTCTCTTCCCCCAAACAACCCAACCCTCCAAAATACGTGCCTTAGGAGCTACGTGCACTTGCTCATCTTCGCCGCTGCTAAACCCATCACTTCTACTGCAAGCTGTTTGCTATTACGAACGACCTACAGAATGCAGTAAACAAATGAGGGCATGTTCCTCTGCTATTGTCATTGGATACAGCATGCAGTAAACATCTGACAGTGCTGTTACTGAAAACCGTATAAACAGTTCTGCGTAAGTACAGCCCATTATTGGTGTTTTGCCTTTAAAGAGCGCAGTTGGCCAATTCCTTTTGCTGCCTTCCTTGCTGCCCAAACTTCCCTCATTCGCTCGCTGCGTTTCTGTTTCCGGTCCTCTGTCCATGCTTCTTGTCGGCTTCGTGTCTTCGGCTTCATCTTGATTGCCTTTTTGGTTGCCCATATTTCTTTCATCTTCCGGCTGTGATCTTACTTCCGTTCTTCGGTCCATTTTACGCCTGTTCGTTTGTCACACTGTATCTCATGTAGTTTACTTTCCTTAATGATGTTTCTGAATTTTATTCTGCCGTTTATTGTGTCTGCTGTGATGATGAGTTGGTTCAGTCTATGTGATGGCATTCTGTATAGGCGTCCATAGAATTGTAGTCTGCGTTTTCTAATCTTTCCTGTGATTGTCTCCGTATGTTTGTATAGTTCCTCTGTAGGATTCTTGATCCATATTCCATTGTTGTTAGTTGCGCCAAATATTTTCCCAAGTATTTTCCGTTCTAGTTTTCCTAGTTGTCTGATACGTGTTTTTCCTAGGATTAGTGTGGTCTCTGCTACATATAGTGCCTCGGAGAGCACCACCGTGTCGTAGTGGCGTAATGTGGCTTTTTGTGAGATAGACTTCTTGTTGTAATGATTCCACACTACTTTGTATGCCTTGTCCAGTTTAGTTTTTCTTTCTTCGTTTGAGTCTCTGTTATGTTTGCTCGTTTGTAGTGTTTCACCGATGTATTTGAAATTTGCCGTTTTGTAAATCGCGCCGTACTTTGTGTTCAGAGATGAGCGTTTCTTTGTAATCATAAACTGTGTCTTTTCGTAAGAGATCTGTTGTCCAGTTTTGGAAGCGATTTCGTCTAGTTTTTGAATAGCGTCTTTTGTTTCGTTTATACCTTTCGTGACAATCGCCAAATCAAGCCAGGCATTTAATCTGTAGGTTTCCTAAGGTTATCCCCTGTTGTGATATTTCCCATTCTTTTATTACCTTATCAAACACAAGATTGAAAAGGAGAAGTGAGAGGCCATCGCCTTGTCGGATACTTGTGCGAATTTCAAAGGGCTCTGATACTTCCCCACAGAACTTTACTTTGGATGTCGTGTTGATCAAGCTTTGCTCTATGATAGTCCGTTTTTTGTTGTCTACTTTGTATTCAGCTAGAATTTTGAAGAGAGTTTTCCGGTCGATAGAGTCGTACGCCTTTTTGAATTCGAAAAAGGTAATGATCAGGTTCTGTTTGTGTTGTAAAATCATTTTCAGGTTCCAAATTTGTTCCACACAAGACCGAACTGGTCGGTCTGGCATTCCAGTCTGTAGTAAGAATATTCCTCTGTAGTTATTCGGGTCAGTCTTGTCGTCTTTTTTTGTGTAGAGAATGTATCAGGGCAGTTTTCCAGTCGTCAGGAATTTTCGTGGTCTTCCAGATATCTTCCAAGTTCCTGTGGATATCTTTGGTGAGTTCTGGGTCTTGTAACTTCCAGATTTCCGCGATGATGCCGTCTTCTCCTGGTGCTCTTCGATTCTTGAGTGACTTGTTTATTTCTTTAACTTCTTCTAGAGTTGGAGGTTCATTATCTGGATTCAAATGGTTCAAATGGCTCTGAGCACTATGGGACTCAACTTCTGAGGTCATTGGTCCCCTAGAACTCAGAACTAGTTAAACCTAATGTGGTGTCACCGCCAGACACCACACTTGCTAGGTGGTAGCTTAAATCGGCCGCGGTCCATTTAGTACATGTCGGACCGGGTGTCGCCACTGTGTGATCGCAGACCGAGCGCCACCACAAGGCAGGTCTCGAGAGACGGACTAGCACTCGCCCCAGTTGTACGACGACTTTGCTAGCGACTACACTGACGAAGCCTTTCTCTCATTTGCCAAGAGACAGTTAGAATAGCCTTCAGCTAAGTCCATGGCTACGACCTAGCAAGGCGCCATTAGCCTTACATAGTTTGATAGTTATCGTAGGAAATGTCTCAACAAGAAGAATGCTGTATTCACAACAAGGATAAATAAAAGTTAAGTATTCGAGGAGCTGCATACTTTTCTTATTAGAATTCACTACTTATCCTGTTCCAGAATTCACGCCCGTCTGCGTCAGATAGCGTGCATTTCGGCCTCCTCTATCTACAAGGTGTTGGCACATTTACCAACACATCACCTAACTAACCTAAGGACATCACACACATCCATGCCCGAGGCAGGATTCGAACCTGCTACCGTAGCGGTCTCGCGGTTCCAGACTGCAGCGCCTAGAACCGCACGGCCACTTCGGCCGGCCCATTATCTGGATTGCACGTGCTCGTTTCTGTCATCATTTCTTCCATAGGGGGGTCCGTGTTGAGGAGTTTTTCAAAGTACTTTGGTTTCTTCAATTTTGTTGACATAATGGCAAGTCGTGGGTTTTGCAAAAGTCTATCAGGTGTTTTCCATTTTTGTTTGTGTCCTTGTGTGGAGTATGTTTTCCTGTGGTATGTCTGTATATTTTTTCCGAGTTTAGCGTTGAAGTCTCCCAGTATTATTTTGACTCTATGTGCAGGAATTTTCCTGATAGTTTCTTCCATTGTCACCCAGAAGTCATCAATTTCGTCCGGGTTTTTTTCTGTTGTAGTCATTAGTCGGTGCACGTACGTTGATTATTGTGTAGGATTTGTTGGCTGATTTCACTGTGATGTGCTGATTCTTTCGTTTGGTGATGAAAAGTCGATTATGCTGTCCGTGATGGACCTGTGTACTGCAAATCCTGTGCCAAAAAGCCGTAGGTTTTTCAGTTGTCTCGTTGGTTTTCCTTTGTATATTCTAAAAGTTCTCCCTGTTGAAATGGTCTTCGTCTGTGAATCGTGTTTCTTGCAGTGCACGTACTTTGATTTGAAATTTTTTGAGAGTGTCTGAGTTTTTTCATCTTTCCTGTCTTCATCAGTGTGTTCACGTTGAGTGTGCCGATATAGTGTTAGCGTTTGGTCTTGAGGGAGTTTGAGAAGCTCCGATTCTTCTCATTATGTCCGTGAGTCCCTGGAATCCTATGCTCACGACGATCCCAGTCTATTGACTGGTGTCCAAGGTAATGAGATTTTTCTCGTTGTACCATCATGATGTTTAGTAGTTGGATATATGGCATGCTGCCGAGTACAACCTGTCTTTCCAGATCAGGAGGTTGGTTGAGGCCGCCACTGACATGTGTAACGGTCGCCTTTTGTAGCCGCCCACTGTGGGAACAGACGCTACTAGTAGTTTTGGTCCGCCCCGAGTATTTCATTTCCTCGCTACCACCTATATCTAGGAGGCATTCCACTATCCGCCACCTGGGAAAGCGCTCGGCGCTCGATTGCGGGTCTACTAACCGCCCCGACGTATATATATATAATGAGCTGCATTACGCAGGACTGTGTATAGATAGAGAATAAGAATCACTGTTAACCGATCAGTGTTATTGAATGACAAGCGACCCGCTCTGGATTAGCACGGGTAGCACTAAGTGTCTACGAACGGATTACGTGTCTGGCTTAGCGGAGATCAATTAAATACAAAAATCTAAATAGCGAATCAGTGTATCAGCGTAATCGTATCGAAATCCCTACAGTAGTTCTTGAGATTAACCTTCAGAAACACATAAATACGTGGCGGTGGACTTCAATTTCTGTAGATAATAGTCATGCCCAGCCGTTGTGTAGTCCTCAGTTATACTCGCGCACTCGTGTACCCGCTGTCTTTTCTACGCTGGTGGAGTCCACTTGTACACGACAAGACTCAAGCGGCTTGCTTAGGACTGTAAACGGGCAGCGCGGAGTTTGGCGAGTCGAGTCTCCGAGCATACGGATACTGCGAGTTCTGAGATGACGTCATAGGAGCCGTTTGGTTGATTTGGGGGGAAGGGGACCAAACAGCGTGGTCATCGATCCCATCGGATTAGGGAAGGAAGTCGACCGAGCCCTACAGAGGAAAAATACTGGCATTTGCCTAAAGAGATTTAGGGAAATCACGGAAAACCTAAACCAGGACTGTCGGACTCGGGTCTGAACCGTCGTCCTCCCGAATGCGAGTCCTGTGTGCTAACCACAGCGCCACCTCGTTCCCTTCAGAGGTGTCGGTGGTGAGTTTAAAGCGAGTTTACGTAGTTTATTTCTGATCTCTGTTAGGCAATACACTATATGATGAACTATGAACTGTAGGAACAAGAAAACTGGGTCACGCGACGTGTTGATACCCAAAGCTTGAGAAATATACGTGATGTAAAGAAAGAAAGTATTCCGCATTTTGAGAGGACCAAAACAAAAACCATTATAGCTATGAGGACATGTTCATCTTCATACTGTAAAACAGAACTCTTCTATTGCAGGCTCTTTGCTACTACGAACGATCTACAGAATGCAGTAAACAAATGAGTAAAGAAATGAGAATACATTATTCCGTTGCTATGAAACAGAAGAGCTTCTATTTTATCCTACTTACTATGACCTACGACCTAAACTTAAAAACTGTCGCTAAAGGAAGTACTCAGCATTGCAACCGTTCATGGTAGGGCATGCTTTTGTCACGCAGTCTCTGAAAAACTCCGAGTTGGTCACGGATGCGCTAGTAGATATTGATAACGCGTTCCTGAAGTCATTGTACATTATGAATAGACACTGCATACACCAAAAATTTCAAGTGTTCCCACAACCAAAAATCCAAGTGATTAGGGTAGGGGAAAGAGCAGGCCAACGTGCTGGAACTCCCCGACCAGTCCATTGGCGCTTAAGTTTCTGTGTGAGGTGTTCTCGGACATTTCGGAGAAAATTGGCTGCACTTACGCAGAACTGTGTATACGGTCTGCAGTAACAGCACTGTCCGATGTTTCCTGCATGCTGTATCCAATGACTATAGCAGAGGAACGTGTCCTCATTTGTTTACCGCATTCTGTAGGTCATTCGTAATAGCAAACAGCTTGCAGTAGAAGTGATGTGCGTGGTGTCACCACCAGACACCACACTTGCTGGGTGGTAGCCTTTAAATCGGCCGCGGTCCATTAGTATACGCCGGACCCGCGTGTCAGTGATCGCAGACCGAGCGCCACCACACGGCAGGTCTTGAGAGACGTACTAGCACTCGCCCCAGTTGTACAGCCGACTTTGCAAGGAACGGTTCACTGACAAATACGCTCTCATTTGCCGAGACGATAGTTAGCATAGCCTTCAGCTACATTTGCTACGACCTAGCAAGGCGCCGAATTCAATTGATATTGAGATTCTATTAATGTATCATCAAGAGCGATGTTCTACAAATGTGGATTAAAGTTAAGTATTCCAGAAGCTACGTACTTTTCTTTATAGCATTCATTACGTATCCTGTTTCAGACCTCACGCCAGCCTGCGTGAGTTTAAGCACGTGCCTTTCGGCTTCCTCGCATTGTGTCTAGGCTGTCTTGTCTAGACACAACAATGTGTTTCACAGCGGCGAAGATGAACAAGTGCACGTAGCTCCTAAGATACATATTTTAGAGCTTACGTTTACTGGAGATTTTTTCCTCGTTTTGGTCCGTACTGCTACCCTTAAAAACCGTGCGTACTGTTTTTAAACAGCCTTTATTTGACAGTGAAATATTAAGTCTTGCCCAGACCAATAAATATATAAAAAGGGAACGATCAAAGAAACGTTCTTGGACGGGTGCTACAACTTCTACATCTAATTTTACAACTACACTCTGGAATCCACCTTATGATGTGTGGCGGAGGATGCTTCTAGTACCACAGTCACTGTCCCCTTTCTGCTCCACTGAACGACTGTTGAGCTCACACCTCCCAGATTTTACGTTCTTGGTCTTTTCACATAAAAAAACTGCTGGCCGCTACAGCTATAGCGCTAGGAAAGATAGTGCTCAACCAGATTTTAGTTATTATGTGTACGATATTCTAACACTATTGTAGGAACAATACGTGGTCCAGTTTCTATATGATTCGGGCGTATGCAGAATACTAAGATTAGCACAACGAGCTGCCACTTGCGGCAGAGAAAATTGCTGTAAGCCGGCTGGACGTATTATCCCTGTGAGCTTGGGTGGCAGATGCTGCCTCAACTGTAAGCCAGAGTTCATCAAGCGTAGCCGATAGCGAGTGATTGCGTTCAAGCCTCTGAATATTATTCTCTCTCTCTTTCACTATATATTTATATGTATATGAGTGTGTGTGTATTTTGATATATACGGGGCAAGAGTCGTCAGGCGCATTTTCTCTGCTGTTTTAGCACATATCTGCAGTTCCGTTTTTGCTTTATGAGTCAGCTCAAACAAATAGTTCTCACCACTTTTTTCGACGAAGTGTTGGTTTCTTTCACGTTACAAACAAAAAAAAAAAAAATTTAAGGCGTAATGGTACGTGCCTATTCGATAGTACGGCCTCAGATTACTGCAGTGCGATGTCTGTGCTATCGGTATGTATTGACAGGGGCAGTAAGTAAAACTCTAAGAATAACCAGTAATCCAACAGCGGCAGCACTGCCCTGGCCCCTGCTGACTGCTACCACCAAGCAAGCAGCACTGCCGAGTCGCTGCTGGATTACTGGTTATTATTTGTATTATACTGCCCCTGTTAACACACATCGAAAAAACTGTTATCATACTAGACTGATTTGGAAGCCCTCTATCGAATGGACACGTAAAATTCCGATTCAAAAATAACTTTCTTTCTAGCGAGGACAAACCGGCACTTTCTGTTGACATTGGGCGCCGCACGAAAGACGTGACGAACAGTAAATCGAGCGAGGTGCCGCAGTGGTCAGCACACTGGACTCGCATTCGGGAGGACGACGGTTCAATCCCGCGTCCGGCCATCCTGATTTAGGTTTTCCGTGATTTCCCTAAATCGCTGCAGGCAAATGCCGGGATGCTTCCTCTGAAAGGGCACGGCCGAATTCCTTCCCCGTCCTTCCCTGATCCGACGAGATCGATGACCTCGCAGTTTCGTCTCTTCGCACAAACAACCCAATCCCAACGAACAGTAATTGTTCGGGGTGTCTCCAGCTACATAATGCAAAAACGAAATTGTAATTATCTGGCACAACACCAGAGAAAATGCGCCTGACGACTGTTAGAATACAAACCCGGTGTATACAGGGTATTCAAAAAATACTTTGAGTGATTGTAGTACTCATCGAAACAAGAAAAATAAGTCCAATAAATATGGGTTCGGAAATACATACTTTCTGCGATAAAGACATTTTTACAGGAGGTGTTCAAGGTGACGTCCATACATGACGATGTAACCCTCTGCTCTCTGGCGTAAGGAATAACGCACCCTTTGAAGTATACCCGGTTGTTGTTGTACCTGCTGGCAGGTATTGAAGACGCCACCCTGTAGAGTCCCCACTTCGTTGATCGGCGTGGCGTGGACCAAACGAATTCCTTTAAGTGCCCCCATAACCAAAAGCCAAGGGGATTGAGGTCTGGAGAACAAGCAGGCCAAGGTTTTCCCCCGACGCTCGACGCCCCCCCCCTCCCCCCTGCGCCATCGTACATGAAACATATTTGTATTCGTTGCTGCAATGGCACAGCCTCCAGTAACGTAGGCGGTACATTAATAAGGAAGTTCAGATATTGCACCCCGGTTAACCATTTTGGTAGCACGTCTGGCCCTGTTAATTTATCGCTAAGTATGCCTGCCCACACGTTGATTGAGAATTAGTGTTGATGCCCTCTTTCCTGAATTGCTTGGGGATTTACATCTGCCCATATATGCGGGTTATGGAAATTCACAACACCATCTCCTCTGAAATCAGACTCATCGGTGAATAAAATCTTGGATGTGAACAGTGGGTCTGCGGCACACTTATGCAATATTAGCCATTGACAGACTGCCGTCTGTCTGAATGCGCTGTAGGTGAAATGGGCACAGCAATTGTTCGGGAAGTATCCCCAAGAAACACGCCTTCTGCTGCTGCTAATTGTCACCCACTGCTCCCAGTGGTTTCTTCCTCCGATCATAGCACGCACTTCTCCATGTCAGGCGTGCGGACTGTGCGGGGCTTTCCACTGTCACTCTTCCTAGGTACAAGGGTATCTGTGTCCTTCAGATGCTGGAAAAGTCTCCCGAACAGCTTATCAGAGGGCAGTCAGCACTGTGAATATTTTTCAGCGTAGAGAACATGGACTCGCAGGCTATGTCCATTTGCTACTCCATAGCAGAATATCATACCCGCCATTTCACTCTAGTGGTAGGCTTCCGTTGCTAACAGGTGGTGGAACAGAGAAAGTGTAAATGTACTACGCCATTTGTACGTGCAAATAACGCAATAACAGTAAACACATAAGTGAATCCGCTTTTGGGAGAAGGTAAAACACCACCATAGTACCCAGGGTTGACAGTACTGTACAATACGGCACACAAACACGACGAAAACTAACGTTCCCTACAACACGACTCGAACCACAAAACTTACTGTAGACCACTTAATGACAGGTAGAGCAATGTGAGTAAGAATAGCCTGACGACACATTTGACGGAGCGCCAATGCAACGACTGTGCTAACATCAGCAACGAAGTGTTGCGCAGCCATTCCTATAAACACGTGTGTACCTCGAAAAGAATGCGTTTCCGGGCCTGTGTTTACTGAACTTATTTTTCTTGTTTCGATGAATACTACCATCTCTCGAAGTAGTCGACACTTTCTTTGAACATCGTGTATACATTTTGCGGTATTAAGAGCAGGCAAGCGAGGACAGTGGCTCTGCGTATGGAGCTAAAAGAATGGGATGCAATGGTCGGGCAGATTTTCTTAACCCACACTTTAGGAAATGAATGATTTGCTCTGATGAATCACGCTATGCCTTGTGACAATTCGATGGAAGGATTTGGGTTTAGCGAATGCCTGGAGAACGTTCTGTGCCATGGCGTGTAGTGCGAACACCGACGCATAGAGAAGTTGGTTTACATTATAGAGATATTTTTAGTTTTTGTGGTGTGGTCTCATTATGGCGCGTAAGAAAATACTACGCGCGGAAGGATATGAACACATATAACAGCACTGTATACTGCATACAGTAGAGGAACAGTGCGGAGATGATTGATTGTATCAGCATGAAACGTGTCCGGTCGGCATCTGTGAGGCGATGGTTTGTGGACAGTAACATTTCTGAAATGGCTGGGCTATGCAGAGTTCCGGCCTCAACCGAATGGAACGCCTTTCAGATGAATCAGATCGTCGGCTTCGTTCCAGACCCCAGCATTTGAAACCCATATCCTCTCTGGCTTCGGCTCTTGAGGAAGAACGGGTTTCGCCGGCCGTGGTGGCCGAGCGGTTCTAGGCGCTTCAGTCCGGAACCGCGCGACTGCCACGGTCGCAGGTTCGAATCCTGCCTCGGGCATGGAAGTATGTGATGTTCTTAGGTTAGTTAGGTTTGAGTAGTTCTAAGTTCTAGGGGACTGATGACCTCAGATGTTAAGTCCCATAGTGCTCAGAGCCCTTTGAACCATTTTTTGAAGAACGGGTTTCCATTCCTCGAGAGACAACCAGACAGTGAACTGAATGCGTATCCAGCAGAATACGAGCCGTCGTAAAGGCGAAGGCTGGACACACCCCTTATTACTCTACACTAACATCTACACTAATAGGTGTTGGGATACTTTTGACCAGATAGTGTATGTCTGTCATTTCAGACGCTAAGTATAGTCCTGTTGAACAAATCGATTCAATATATTTTCTCTGACGGTCTTGAGATCCTGACCAACGAGAGCAGCAGTATCGCGGAACTTTAAACTGCAGTCTCGGTAGACCAACACTCCCGTTTTCGAATCACGACACGGGCTGATTGGCTACTCGCTTTCTTACACGAGACACAGCACGATCTTGTCACAGTTCACTAACATTCAAAAGCGATTTCTGAATGAAAAACCCGGTGCATAATCTTTCCTTGCATATAGAATTCAGATGGCGTTTCACCTATTTATGGTGGTAAGAGCATACCACGTGGAGGTACCTGTCTTGCCTCTCACCTATACACTGGGAGACAAGAGAGGTCGCTCCACGTGGAGTGCTCTTACCACGAAAAGCAAGACCCGGAGTGCCGCGGTAACAATGCCACTGGCCTGGCCAAACCTCTCCCCACGATAACAACCAAGAACAGAGTCTTTTCAAGACCACCCTTAAGAGCACTCTTGATCAACATCGAACGATTTTCAACAACAACAAAAAATCAGTTTTACTATCTGACCTACATCAAAAATATAATTTTATACAAAAGCCACCGACTGCCGACCAAGAATTGATGGCATGAGACTAGCTATAGAGAGACTTCACTCAAAATATGGAAGTGCAAACTAAGCCTAGTGATCCAGAATGAGATTTTCACTCTGCAGCGGAGTGTGCGCTGATATGAAACTTCCTGGCAGATTAAAACTGTGTGCCCGACCGAGACTCGAACTCGGGACCTTTGCCTTTCGCGGGCAAGTGCTCTACCAACTGAGCTATCGAAGCACGACTCACGCCCGGTACTCACAGCTTTACTTCTGCCAGTACCTAGTGATAAAATCCGCTTGTGTAGCAGATGATGACGACATTGAAATCCTAACTGTGGAACTGGACAAGTGCTCTGTAACTTCCGTCTACAAACCTCTTGCCGCTAAGTTTGCTTTCCAGCCCCCAGGAAATCAACACAATCAGAAAAACACAGTCATTTTCGGCGATTTCAACAGCCAACACATTGATGGGGATATAGTGCAAGTAACAACGATGGGCTAGAGGTTGAGCTATGGGCAGAGTGTCAGCTGCTCAAACTCATCCACGACCCTGGGCAACTAAAGACATTCTATTGCTATTGATGGAAGAAGACTTACAACACTGATCTATTTGTCAGTCAAATAATAAAGAAGCAGGTTCTGCAAGGAATATCCTCCGTGCAACACTGACCAGTTGTGTGCACCACTCAAAAAGTTTTACAGCCTCAAGTCACACCTTTGAGACGCAGGTCAACTTGTCAGTCCAAAGAACTATGATGTCTCGATTATGTTGCGTGTTAGAGCTTTCCGAGGGGCTCCAGCTTTGAGGCAGACCATTTCTCCGAAGTAAAGAGGGAGCCGGATGAAACACGAATGCAAGGAGTAGATTCCCCAGTTTGAGGCGCCTTGCCACGGTTCGCGCGGGTCCCCCCGTCGGAGGTTAGAGTCCTCCCTTGGGCATATGTGTCTATGTTGTCCTTAGCGTAAGTTAATTTAAGTTTGGTTAACTACTGTGTAAGCCTAGGGTCCGATGACCTCAGCAGTTTGGTCCCATAGGAACTTACACCACCGCCACCTCAACTTCACCTACAACAGCAAGAAGGGCTACTGTGAAAAAATAAAACGCCTACAGCCGTCCTTTTATGTTCTCACAACAGAAAACGGCCGTAGTCCCAAAAACCTCCTGATAAAAGAATGGATATACGAAAGCAATAAGGCCTGGTCCACAATAAAGAAATTATCCAGCGACCCGCACTACCCTTAGGTTAGGTTAGTGTTGTTTAACGTCCCGTCGACAACGAGGTCGTTAGAAACGGAGCGCAAGCTCGGGTTAGGGAAGGATGGGGAAGGAAATCGGCCGTGCCCTTTCAAAGGAACCATCCCGGCATTTGCCTGAAACGATTTAGGGAAATCACGGAAAACCTAAATCAGGATGGCTGGAGATGGGATTGAACCGTCGTCCTCCCGAATGCGAGTCCAGTGTGCTAACCACTGCGCCACCTCGTTCGGTCGCACTACCCTGTATTATGTAGCAACGTCACAGCAAGTGAAACCGTCCACCAACTTCTGCCTATTGGGAAGTACAGCAGTAAGCGTCTTAAGACTGTTAATAAAGTAACTGGTGATTTATAATCAGGAATTGATAGCATTGGCAGCCTCATCACAACAGAAAAAAATTACTAACGGTATCCGAGATCTGAAAGATGGCAAAGCTGTTGGGGTAGACAAAATACATATAGAATTGCTAAAACGCCTTGGGAAAAGGGGTACTGACTGGCTCCGCCAAATGGTCAGCATCGGCTTGGAAACGTTCAATATTCAGATTCCCTGGAGACAAGCTCGTGTTATTGCTCTGATAAAGGCTGTAGAACCACTAGGCGACCAGAAAAATTTTCGGTCAGTATCTTTAGTCTGTCATCCGTTCAAGCTATATGAACGAATTTTTCCAGCCCTGCTCACTCCACTCATAGAAGAAAATCCGACTTCCGACCTGCGCAGTCTTACACAGGTCAGGTATTAAATCTTACCCAGCATATCGAGGACGGCTTCGAGAAACTTCTTGTCAGCGGTGTTCCCTTTGTTGACGAGAGTGCGGCCTGCTATACGGTAAGGAAACAGAACACCTATCTACTTTCTGCTGTTGTGCTGAAATGCTACTCATTTGAATATACAAGTATGCTGTAATACTTCGTGTAAATTTGATGATCTTTGCTTTTCCGCTGACGATTTTACAATTTTAAATGCCTTTCAATGTACAGGGTTGCTATAAATGATTCATTCTTTTTCAGAGCTCTGTGTTTTCCAAAGTATTAATTGTGCAAATATAATTGATGCATGAACAGAACCGCAAACACACCAAGTTTGCATTTAGCACTCTTCTCTTCTGCTCTTTCCACTTTTCTATGAGTGTCCCTGTGGTCATACGACAGACGTCCAGGCGGTAGTCAAGTGCGTTCCGTGCCTTATATAGCACCGTCCTTTCAATTGCCATCACAGGGTCACTGATGCTTTCTCTGAGCAGTTCCAGTGTTCTTGGCACGGTCCATGTGTTTACATCAACGGCTCTTTTCAATAATTCCTTCTGAATGCATGCTGCACTCCTATAACAGAGAAACATCTCGCCATTTGTCAAGGCGATGCATTCGTAACACCAATTGGTGGACACAATGCCAATTCGGCGAGTTACGGTTCTGTTCATGCATCAGTAATCTATTCATCCATTGTGTGTGAATTCCTAAGAGACTAAACCGCTGAGGTTGTCTATACATCTGCTCCTAAATGGCACAGCAGTGCAATGCTGGCCTATCTACTACTACTGAACAACATTTCTCTGAGATTTGCATTATTAGAAAAAAAACTGACTTTGCTTGTTGACACACCTGCGTAGCTGGTCCTCTGATTATTAAACAACACATGACTATGATCTGGGAAAATCTGTAAAATATTTAAATTCAAGTAAATGGCTGGTAAAAAATTATGTTATGAAAAACCTTATTATTGAAAACATTTCTGCAAACCGTTACATAAAAAACTGAACATTACAAGTCTGACTTAATTAGTGTTGACAAATCACAAAAAGATTGAAACAAATTCATATTAACGTCTCAGACAGCAAATTTAATTACACGCATGGCGATGAAGAATATTAAAGTTTACCTTACAGTACAAGGCAATGAACTGCGCTGCACCAGTGGCGACTGCTACTGCTCTTACATGGCTAGCAACTGTACTGTAGCGGTGAGCTACTACGACTTCTGCTCTGTAGGAGCTGCCGATACTGCTCTGATCTGTGATTCTATTGCAGCAGAGATGTTTTATATCGCAGGCAGCGCGTGAGCAATACATCGAAATTACATTTGCTTCAGTAGAGTAGTGAACAGTAAACCTCTTACATAATGAACCCCTTACATAACCCTCCACTGGGGATAGGGGTAAGGGGGATGTATAAATATGGCAGCGATGGCGAGTCAACTGAACTTGCCATGAGCAACATATTTTTCTATTGCAATTAGATATGACATATTTAGTTTACTAAGTCTACAAAATGAGTTCTAGTAATTAATATACATGTAATACACAATTACAGAGCAAATCACTAACAAATTATATAAGTACTGAACTTACAAAGGTAGTTATGAATATTAAGAATGGGATAAAGTGCACATCCACTGTATAAGTGTTTAGCATCTTTATAACAAGAAAGTAAGAAATGGAAAGGATAGCATTATGGTTGTAGCACAGTGGGTTGCACATAGCTGCACTGAAAAGTCCATATCTTTTCACAGAAGCACAACACCAAGTGTGACAATCTGAAGTTCTCTTTCCTGAAGCACTTATCAGTGTAGATGAAACATTGAAATGTAGTATTCATATTGTATGTTGTCCTTTTGGTAGTACATTAGGAACACCAAACAGTAGGTCCATAATAATACCTCCATTGGTCAGGGTGGTCGACAGCTTGATATGTCAACACCACATTCTTGTAGAATCCATATTCTGACATCAACACAGAATTAGTGCAAAAACCAAATAGAGTGCTCCATGACCATGAGGATGGGCAGGATATAGGAATGCCTCATTAATTGGTGATAATTGGGTCAGAGGTTGAAGGACACATTTAGTCTTATAACATCTTGTAAAAGGTCACGTTACTGACATCAGTCCAAACTTACAAAGCATAACCCGAATTTCTGTCACATAACATATGTAAGTTAAACTCAAATGAGCGTTTCATTGGCGGTTTTACACAGATGTATACTTGATGTGACAATCAGTAGATCAAGGAAAAAATTTATGTTACTCATTTACATGGGTTCAAGGAAGCTTTACATGACAATTTTACAAAATGTTGTGGCATTCAAAGGCCAAACCATAAAATTAAAACATTAAATAAGTGTAACATATAAATTATCATTAGTAATCTTACATTCTTAGCTGGAGAATTGGCACTCAATGGCCTGTCAATATTTTATTAAGTGATACAGATGATATACAAATCATTATCCAGAAATAGGTGTTATCACATCATTAATGTGACTTCGAGAAAGCTTTACATAACAATTTCACAAAAATGTTGTGGCGTTCAAAGGCCAAATAATAAAAGTAAAAAATAAAATAAGTGTAACAGAGAAATCATCAGCAGTAATTGTATACTTTCTTAGCTGGAGAAGTGTTGACACTCAGTGGCCTGTCAGTATTTCAGTAAGTGATACAGATGATATACAAATAATTATTCAGAAATAGGTGTTATTACATATAGAATTTAGCTGTTAGTAAATGTAATATAATATCGTGCAAGTGACATAAGATATACCTAAAATGCATGACATTTAACCTAGTGATCAAGGTGCTTGGCCTAATGATACATACAGGTAATGGAATCAATACATAAGGCAAGAATGGAACTTTGCAGTATATATTGGATTAGCAATGCATTGCTTTAGGAGTAATGGTTAACTGCTGGGGCACATGGGAATGTTTGCTTTTCATTTATTGCTGGAAATTAATGTCACTTGTCATTCGCCATGGGTCAGCAGCCGCAAGGTTATCAAATAAGTAAAGTATATGTGGTCACATTCATGAATGATAGAAAGAAGCAAGTAAAATACAAGTAGTGGAGCAGGCTTAATAGCTATGTATCTATAGCATATAACATAAAAACATATTTCAAAATGATTCTGGTGACATGAAATGTTATTCCCAGAAGAAATACACAGTGGATTATTAAGCTGAAAGAAGAAATGTATGCATATTATACTGAAAAGTAATAAACTCTGAATTAACAGGTAACAAAAATTGTGTTTAATATGAATGTATTGTAGCTGTCTCTTCCAAAAACATTTAGTCATTATACTATGCGATATATGACATACTGTCATAAAGAACTACAACAAATACTTAAACAACTACATAGCATCTTATAACTAAAAGGAAAACGTCATAATTATCATCATATGCAAAAAATTAATTCAGTATTCATCACCATCATTTGTTTGTGTCAGTTCAAGGCATGACTTCTCTAGTATCATTTTCTTCGTATAACATCATCATTTCACACATTATAGAGTTTCTTACATCTAACATACCTCATCACTAAAATTAACGTAAGTAGTTTTACTTGATAGTCTGCCATAATTGTGTCATACTCTGAAAGAAAAATCATTAGTTAAGACTGCTATCATATGGTGTGTAGCGTATATTCTTGTTAACGCTTGTTAATTCCGGTCCATTTACTTTTCATGACAAAGGACTGCATTTTCTTTCTTTCGTTCTGATGGTAAAATATCCATGTCAGTTTACAGTAAACACTGTGGTTGTTTATTTCTTTTACAGGGTATAGTTTTCTGAAAGTGATGAATATGGATTAATATCTAGCATTTATATCATATAAACATTAAGGGAAAACTTATTTCTAATAATATGACTTAATATAACATAGCAAGGTTTTTTGTTTTATTACGTACATCAATATATGTGCATACAGCATACCATAATAGAAAATGTGGTAGGTCAAATCCATAGACAAGAATATTTTTAAGTGCAGAAATGGATGCACAATATCATAATGTAGTGGCATAAAGAAATATGCAATAAACAAGATAGTGCGATATCATAAGGCAAAATGTCAAAGTGAACTGGCGTTCGTTATATCTTAAAAACTACTTACAGAGAATATTCTACTTTGTATAGGAAAACCATCATATGTACATTATAAAGTGGAAAATCTGCTAGGTCTGTGATTACAGTAAGTGAATTGACCTGCTAAGTTCAAGTTACTGGGACTTTGCCAAGAAAAATATGTCATTTATAAAGTGTGCATGGTCCGATATTAAGACAATAAAAGCGGCCTGCTAACCTTACCTTGCCGGGCACTTGCCAAGAAAAATACGATCATAATCAGTATGTGGCGACATAAATGTAAATGTAATTGGAAATGGCATTACAGTGTGATAAATCACAAAACAAGTTCACTCTGTAAAGGGTTTGACGTTTGAAATGTGGTGGTTACCTTTTGACTTTCTGGTTCGTAAATTTCGATATGCACTAAATTGGAATGAGGAATGCTGCGGATTCTATACGGACCAGCGTACAGAAATTCAAATTTACTACATCTGCTCTTTCCTCTGTTGGGTAAATAATGTGTGCGTACCAATATCTTCTGACCTATGTGAAATTCACGGGGTTTACAAACCTGTTTTTGGTGTCTTCTGCGGCGCTGTGCGGCACACTTGATATTGTTGAGCGCAGTGTCAATTCTTTCGTGGTGGCGTTGTCGACGTGAGGTAGGAAAAGATAGCAGTTCTTTAATTTTATTGAGTGGTTCAACGTTCTTCAAAATAACAGTAGGAGGTAACATAGTGGATTCATTTGGTATAGAATTAATTACATCTTGGAGTAAAAAAATGTGTGTGTCCCCATCAATATGTTTCTTATGGCAGTATGTTCTACATAGTTTACCAATTTCTTTCATCCAGCGTTCAGAAGGGTTCGAAGAAGCATGATACTTGGATCTATAAATCGGAGAAAAGTTTCTAGCTTGTAACATACGTGTCCATGTTGCAGATCGAAATTGTGGTCAATTGACGAAAATTGCTTTCAGTACATGACCTACATGAGGTAGAAAATGTTTTACGAATGCGTTTGAAATAGATTTAGCAGTAGCTTTGCGTAGTGGAGTAAAGGTAACAAATTTCGAAGTGAGTTCAACAGCGACAAAGATGTAACAAAAACCTCTATTAGATCTAGGAATAGGTCCAAAGATGTCTACAGCGGCCAAATGCCTTAATTTAATGGGTACAATAGGTTACAGCAGTGGAATATCTGAAGTAGTGGCAGATTTAGCTTTCTGGCAGATTTTACATGACGCTAAAGCTCGTCGAATACGTTTCTCCATGTAGGCAAAATAACAATTCTGTCTTAGGATAAGAAAACATTTTCTGGCTCCATAATGGGCGTAGCTTAAATGAGTGTACCAAATTAATTTGTTAACAAGCTCTTCAGGAATACAGAGTAACCCATGTTGCTGTCAGGGCGAGAGCGGCGAAACAAAATGTTGTTGCATACAGTGTAATTGTAATGGTAGTACTATTCCTATCTTGCCAAAGGTATTTAATTTCTTTCCATACATTGTCTTTGCTCTGTTCTTTCGCAATGTCTCGTAATTTTCAAATGTGACTTGTTGAATAGACATGAGGCTGAAATTTGTTTGGCGGAAGTTGGCTGCGACGTCTTGCTGATTGTTGGCGAGAGAACGGGATAGTGCGTCTGCTACAATATTTTTCGCACCGGAAATATGAACAATTGTAAAATTAAACTCCTGTAAATAATGTTCCCATCTACTTAATCTGTCATGTGTGAATTTGGGGGAAAGTAAAAACTGTATAGCTCTATGGTCTATGTAAACGGTAGTACGTCTTCCATTAACAAAATGCCTAAATCTGTTTAATGTCTATACAACGCATAATGTTTCAAGCTCTGTAACAGAATAATTTCCTTCAGCATGTGATAGAATGCGACTTGCAAATGCGATGTTCTTGATTACTGTAGTACCATCTTCTTCGATTTCCTGAAAAATTTGTACGCCTAGAGCGGTGTTAGAACTGTCAATAGCAACGGAAAAATTTTTGGTGGGATCTGGCTGTGAGAAAAAGTGGTGCACGTTTCAGATTAATAAATTCAGACTGTGCTTGGTTATCCCAGAACCAAATAGCGTTTTTGCCTTTCAACTAGCATAATCTAGGGGTGTCTAAAGCAAAGTAATGAATAAATTAACGAAAAAAATAATTAATCCCAGAAAACTACGTAGTAGATTCTTAGTCGTTGGAACAGTAATGTCGCATAAAGCTTGAAGTTTTTCAGGGTTAGGGGCAATGCCTTCTGCTGATGTTACTAGTTCAAGGAATTTTATGGAGGTTTTAACAAAGTGCGATTTGCTAAGATTAACTGTGAGTCCTTGTGCACGAAAAGTTTGTAACAGTTGTTCAAGAATGAAATTATGTTGAGACCAGTTAGCTTCTGCTATAAGGATGTCGTCCACATACGTTGTAATTCCATCTTTAAGTTCTTTCGGAAGTATTGTATTCATACCACGAATAAATGCTGCTGAAGAAATTGTTAAACTAAACGGTAATTTGCAAAATTGATAACAATCACCAAAACAGAGAAAAGCTGTGTACTCTCAGCAGTTCGGATGGTGTTGAATCTGCCAAAACCCGGATATTAAATCTAAGGTGGAATAGACAGCAGTACCATGAAATTTCTGAAGAAGTTCTTCTAGTGTCTGTGGGCGATCTGTTTCATTGATGATAATGTCATTAACGTGACGAGAATCAAGTACAAGGCGAAGTGAGCCGTTCTTCTTCTTAACAATATGAAGCGTGTTTATGTACGGACGGACTAACTGCCGGTTCGATAATGCCTTGGTCTAGCATGGCTTGTAGTTCTTTCTTGACTTGTTCTCTGTGGCTGTATGGAATATGATAATGTTTGGCTTTAAATGTGTCGTGCTGTTTAACTTGAAATTCATACATAAAACCGGACATAGTACCAGGGATGTTGTCGAAAATTTGGGCTTGCTGTAAAAGAATTTCACGTAGTTGAGTAAGTTCGTCATCTGTATTTACGTTGTTCTGTTTCACTTTCTCAGAAATCGTTTGCATCAGGTCGTAATCAGATTCGTCTGGTGTATCATAGTTGTGTACATACGTATCTGTGAACAATGTGGAATGCTAGTCGACATTACGGGATGTAGACATGACTTCTGTTCTATTAATTCAAGTGGTTCAAATGGCTCTGAGCACTATGGGACTTAACATCTGTGGTCATCAGTCCCCTAGAACTTAGAACTACTTAAACCTAACTAACCTAAGAACATCACACACATCCATGCCCGAGGCAGGATTCGAACCTGCGACCGTAGCAGTCGCGCGGTTCCGGACTGCGCGCCTAGAACCGCTAGACCACCGCGGCAGGCTTCTATTAATTGCCTGTTCTTCTGCTGATAATGTGTGCTGAAATTCCTGTGCCAGCTGTACTTTTCCATCCTTTATCATCAAATTGGAACTTTTGAAATCGATAATTGCGTCGTGTTGTACCAAAAATTTCGTGCCTAAGATGACGTCTGTTATCAATAAAAGAACAATCCAAAAGTTTGTGTGAAACGTATGACCTGCAATAAAAATGATAAGTGTGTCTGTAGTTTTACATCTACTCCTTTACCAGATACTGCAATCTCTTACTTTAGTTTTGCCTAGTGGTAACGTAGTATAATTATTTTCTTTGTTACATTTGTTATAGGTGATCCAGAATCGATTAGTGCTGAAAATGTGAATGATCAAATTTTTACGTCAATAACAGGGCGGGAAACGGTTTTTTGTATAACTGGTTTTTCATGTAAAAGCGTATTCGGATATAGTCAAAAGTAATAACACTTTCGTGAACAAAATCTTGTGTATCAAACGTGTTGCTTACGTTGCTTGAAGATGCAACCTGTACTGTATCTAGTCAAATTCCTTCTGACGTGCTGTTATTTGCGGGAGGATGCTGTGGCATTTCAATTATCTGTACTGTTCTGTTACTTTGTTCTGACGTATTAGGTTGAGGATGATATCGACTGCCTGGTTCATTCATAATAATCTGTGGTGGTGGATGATTCTGCTGCTGACAAAATCTACTGTTAGTAAATGTGCGTTGAAAACTCTGCTCATTGCATTTACGTTTGTCATGTTGGATACTATTATACGGCGCGTTGCGATGAGAGTTGAAATAATGGGTTTTCTGTACGTACTGATTTCCTTCTTGCTGAGCGTTACTGCTCTGCGGAGCCGATGCTATATGTGCAGGCGGCGTAACATTAAAGTTTGGCTGACCTTGGAAATTGCATTGTTGGTTAGATATCCTAACTGGCTGATTTTGTTGCTGTTGTGGGAAAAAGCCTCGATTGTTGCCAAAATGTGTTGCGGTTACTGATAATTTTGTACATATTGATGATTAAAATTCTGTCTGTCATTAAAGTGGTGTTGATAGTTCTTGTCATTTCGGGAACGTCTATCTCCTTTGCTATTAAAACAGCTAGTCGAAGTTGCCATATACCATTTGGTCGTGGTTTTGTTGTGAAAAGTTTGTATTTATGAACGAATAATCTGATTTCTGTACTTCCAAAAGCTGTAATAAACCTCTAAATGCCGAAATATTTTCTTTCTGTTGTCCAGTTAAGAGCGATACTCTTAACGCTCATGGTAATTACGAAATACATAGCTGAATTAGTGCTGACTCGCTGTATAGTTCGCATGAATACTGGTTTCGCTGTACCATGTGTTCAAAAAATTGCGTAATAGTGGAAAATTTGAGTTTTCATAATTCGGTAGGCTAATTAACTGATCCTTGATACCGCGCTGTGTCGTTTTCGACCAATAAGCTGACAGAAAGGCATTTTGAAATTCTTCTACTGAGTAACATTGTCTCGCAATCGGTCTCATTCGAGATGCCTGTTCGCCTTCCAAAAAGCTGCAAATAAATTGTAGCTTGTGTGTTACAGGCCAAGTTGGTGGAAATGCAAAAGTAAATTGTTGTATCCAGTCCAAGGGGTGAATTTGTGTTGTCATTGTTAAATATCTTAAATTTCCTAACGGATAAAAAGTGGTTATAGTCAAAGTTATCGTCTCTAAATGTCTGAGCAAGTTCAGGGTTGAGTAAGGATGTGTTCGTCTGCGTCTGTTCGGTACTCTCTGTAATCTGCCTAAGTTGTATTGGCTCTGGGAGTGTGACAAATGTTCAGAATGTGGCGTAGGATGTGAGATGTTAGAGGCTGAAATATTTTTTATTTCTGTTACTTCATGTTGTAAAGATGACGTTTTTCGACGTAGCATATTTGATGTACCTAGCTCATTGCTTGTTTGCTGTATATTTTGAAATTCGTCTGTCTGATTGAAGGAAACTGGTGAAGTATCGTCTGATTTAGTGTCATTGTTCTCGATAACCTCAACTTTACTGGCTAATTCATCAAATTTTTCAGTTAGTGCTTTTACCTGATTGTGATTTCTGGTGTCACAAGCATCAATTTGATTTGCATTTTACGCGTGGTTTTATTTAACTTCTTAACGTCTGCTTTAATGGCATCGGAATCCTGTACTAACCTCCATTGTTCAATTCTGAGGGCAAATGTCAGAAAGTCTTCTGTGTATTTATTTTCTAAGGTCTGAATATTAGTGTCTGTTTTTGTTTTCAGGACAGTAAGTTCATCCTGTAATTCTGTGTTCGATTGTTTGACTGTGTTAATTTCATCCGATACTGTAGCAATGTTGGTGTCTACGTATGTTTTTGCTTTCGCGAACAGCTTACGCTTATCTTCCTGTCTCTGTGTAGTAATTGTTTGCATGACTTGTTTCTTTACTTTGTTCTGTTATTTTATGAATTTGCGATAACGCGTTTCGCTGTTTTGTAGGTGGTAATTAAAACGTTCGTCAATTTGGGTGTTCTGTTGTTTAAATTTTTCAATTTTCGCATCCAAAGCCCGTGAAGTTCTGCTGATACTGCTTTAAGCTCATAGTGTAACTGCGTTGCGTTTTCTGAACATTCTTTAGTGATTGCGTTGATTTCATCTCTAAGTAATTTTGTTATAGCTTCGTGTGTGTTGCGTATCTCTTGTGCAATGGATCTGATTTATTGACTACTATTCCTAGCACAAGCCTAAATTTCCTCACGTAATTGTTCTTTAGTTGCATAGAATTGCACAGCTGTAATCTGTTCAGTAAGCTGTTCAATAGAGGTGTCAAGTTTTTCATTAATCTGTTTTAAATTTTCATTAGTTTGTTTGTTCGATTCATTAAGTTGTCTATAATTGTTGTCTCGTTTTTCATTCGACTGTTTGAAATTTTCATTTGTTTGTTCGATTCATTAAGTTATAGCAATATTGCCATAACTTGATCAACGTCAAAATTAGCGACTCTATTTTTTATGCTATGTGATAGTGTATCTGCGTTTGATACTTGTTCTGTAACCGTTTGGTCATTGTCTGATTCATGAAAAGGTCTGCTGATTGGTTGTGCACTGTGGGTCACTACATCGGAACCAAATAAATCTGACGTGTTTTGAGTAAATTGATCGTTTTCATTAGTAACCTTTAGCTGCTCACTGTCTAAATTCTGCACATCTAGTGTGTGAAACAGGGCAGCGCTCGTTGTAGTGGAATGCGCCGCGTCATCAATTGTTGTTACATTTACTGTGGACACAAATTTGTTTGCTCATCGTTTAAATTTGACTTGTTACTGGTAGTTTGCACGCACTGTTTATCTAAGGTTGGAAGATCTGAACTGTGACACTGAATGTCTATAGTATTTTCGGTCAAACTACTAAAATCGGCATTTTCATTTATTACACTTCGCAATGTACTGTATGCAGTTTTTCAAGGCATTTTCATAAATCAAAGGTGGACACAAAATCACATAAAGACAAAGCGAATACAAAGTGGAACAAGTACAATGACAAAACAGAGCAATAAATTAGGGATGATCTGTGAAAAAATATTACTAATTAGCAAAGTCGTTGCGCCAGATTCAAACTACACTTAACTCTAGATAAGTAAGAGCAGATATATAGCTGACTACTTCTCAGAAAATTCTCAAAAATACGAACTTGGTCGGGTGTCGCCAAGTGTAACCTTCCCATACATAAAAATTTCTGGTACAAAATTGACTGAGAATTGAAACTGATAAATTTTGGACGTAAGCAGCGCTACGTCATGGCCCTGTGAAATCAACCTGAATAAACTGAAAAAAATTCTTACCTCATAATGGTGTCGCCGGATAACGCTGTCTATGCCACTGCTCCTAAATGTCACAGCTTAGTGCAGTGCTGGCCTATTTACTACTACTGAACAACATTTGTCTGAGATTTGCATTATTAGAAAAAAACTGACTTTGCTTGTTGACACACCTGCATAGCTGGTCCTCTGATTATTAAACAACACATGACTATGATCTGGGAAAATTTGTAAAATATTTAAATTCAAGTAAATGACTGGTAAAAAATTATTTTATGAAAAACCTCATAATTGAAAACATTTCTACAAACCGTTACATAAAAAACTTAACATCACAAGTCTGACTTAATTAGTGCTGACAAATCACAAAAAGACTGAAACAAATTCGTATTAACATCTCAGACAGCAAATTTAATTACATGGCGATGAAGAATAATAAAGTTTACCTTACAGTACATGGCAATGAGCTGCACTGCACCAGTGGCGACTGCTACTGCTCTTACATGGCTAGCAACTGTACTGTAGCGGTGAGCTACTACGACTTTGCTCTGTGGGAGCGAGCGAATACTACTGCTGCCGACACTGCTCTGACCTGCGATTCTATTGCAGCAGAGATATTTTATATTGCAGCAGTGCGTGAGCAATACATCAAAATTACATTTGCTCCAGTAGGGTGGTTAACAGTAAACCTCTTACATAATGAACCCCTTACAAGGTTATCGATCCCTAGACTTATACACTACTTAACAAACTTAAACCAACTTATGCTAAGAAAACACACACATCCATGCCCGAGTGAGTACTCGAACCTCTGGCGGGAGGGGCCACGCAATCCGCGACATGGCGTCGAAGACTGCGCGGTCACTCGGTGCGACGCATCAGTTATGTTTGAACACGTAATTCCTTGGAAAATATAGAACTCTGAAAATTAATGAATCATTTATGGTTGTCCTGTATTATGACTTTTTTGTTGAATGGGCGCTTGCAAGGGAAATTTACACTGAAGCGCCAAACAAACACGTATAGGCATGGGTATTCAAATACAGAGAGATGTAAACAGGCAGAATATGGCGCTGCGGTCGGCAGCTCCTATATAAAACAAAAAATGCCTGGCGCAGTTGTTGGTTCGGTTACTGCTGCTACAATGGCAGGTTAACAAGATTTAAGAGAGTTTGAACGTGGTGTTATACTGGGCGCACGAGTGATGGGAGACAGTATCTCTGAGGTAGCGATGAATCGGAGATTTTCCCGTACGACCATTTCATGAGTGCACCGAGAATATCACGAATCCGGGAAAACATCAAATTTCCGAAGTCACTGTGGCCGGAATAAGAGCCTGCTAGAATGGGGCCAACGACGACTGAAGAGAATCGTTCAACGTGAAGAAGCCCTTCCGCAAATTTCTGCAGATTTCAACGCTGAGCCATGAACAGGTGTCAGCATGCGAACCATTCAAGGATGTCGATATGGGCTTTCGGAACCGAAGGCTCACTGAGTACTCTTGATGACTGCACGACACAAAGCTTTACGCCTCGCCTGAGACCATAACACCGACATTGGACTGTTGCTGACTGGAAACATGTTGCCTGGTCGGACGAGACTCGTTTAAAATTGTATCGAGTGGTTGTACATGTACGAGTATGGAGACAACCTAATGAATTCATGGGCCCTGCAAGTCAGCAGGGGACTGTTCAAGCTGGTGGAGGCTCTGTAATCGTGTAGAGCAGTGGTTCCCAACAGGTGGTCCGTGGACCCCAGGGGTCCGCGAACTATGCCAGAGGGGTTCGCAAGATGCTATTAGAATAAAAAATATATTAAATATATTTCATATGATAACAAATTTTTTGTTTTGGCCGCTCAATATTTTTTCAATAATGAATGTCATCGTTTTTTCTAAGTATCAAAAATAGAAAACATATAAAAAGACTCCTAATTGGCTTTTTTAGGTAATTGATACTGTGATATGACAAGGTACCAATCATGCTCGATGAGGGGGGGGGGGGGGGGGGTCCTCGAGAAAATTTTGTTGGGAACCCCTGGTGTAGAGCGTTTGCAATTGGAGTGATATGGGGCTTCTGATACGTCTACATATTACTGACAGGTGACATGTACATGAGCATCCTGTCTGAGCACCAGCTTCCATTCATGACCATTATGCATTCCGACGGAGTTGGGCAATTCCAATAGACAATGCAACACCCCACATGTCCAGAATTGCTACAGAGTGGCTCCAGAAACACTCTTCTGAGTTTAAACACAACCGCTGGCCACCAGACTCCTTGGACATGAGCATTCTTGAGCCTATCTGGGATGCCTTGGAATGTGCTGTTCAGAAGAGATCTCCACTTCCTCGTACTCTTACGGATTTATGGATAGCCCTGTAGGATTCATGGCGTCAATTTCCTCTACAACTAATTCAGACATTAGTCGAATCCATGCCACATCGTATTGCGGCACTTTTGCATGCTCGCGGTGGCGTACACAGTATTAAGAAGGCGTACCAGTTTCTTTGGCTCTTCAATGTGGCATCCAGGCAGGGTATGACACATTTAAGTACAAAGTGAAAGAGGATTACCACCTCTGGGGTCCGCCCCCGGGAGCTGAGTGGTTAGTGCGACGGACTGTCGATCCTAAGGGCCCGGGTTCGATTCCCGGCTGGGTCGGAGATTTTCCCCGCTCAGGGACTGGGTGTTGTGTCGTCCTCATCATCATCATTTCATACCTATCGACGCGCAAGTCACCGAAGTGGCGTCAAATCGAAAGACTTGCACCAGGCGAGCGGTCTACGCGACGGGAGGCCCTCGTCACCCGCCATAGAATAGTCCACCTCTGGGTAAAAAGTAAAGTAAAGCCATACTTTATTGTTTGCTGGGGGGCCACGAAGAACAGGTTCAGCCACCTAACTGGATAAGTTTCCTGACCTCCACGCACACTGCCAGCTTTGTTTCGCAAAGTGTGTGAGTTGTGCACTTACGCTTCAGTCTGGAACCGCTCGACCGCTACGTTCGCAGGTTCGAATCCTGCCTTCGGGCATGGATGTGTGTGATGTCCTTAGGTACGTTAGGTTTAAGTAGTTCTAGTTTCTAGGGGACTGATGACCTCAGATGTTATGTCCCATAGTGCTCAGAGCCATTTGAACCATATTTTTGTGCATTTACGTGTATGTGACATGTGCAGGTGACTGTAATGGGTGTGTGTGCTATGTGGCGTCATATTTGTGTTGGATGATGATGATGATGACGATGATGACGATGATGATAAGAGAAGTGGAGGTTGAAACCCGGTGCAGGCACTCAGCCTGCTCCTCTCGAATAGCACCGATGGGGTCTTCGAACTTAAGTTCCCTGTCCGACGGACGGATCACCATTAGCAATGTCACATGATCACACATCATGAGACACTGTGGAAAGATTTGACATTGAATTCAAGACATGGGCGCAAAATCTGGTGACCCCATTTCTCCTTTGCTGTGAAGGCAGAGGAAAAGCGGCTAACAGCACGTGGCATACCCAGCTGATTACCCGTCCAAGTACTGGCCACTTCCGACGTCGCTTAACTTCGGTGATCTGTGAGGAACCGGTGTATTCAACGATGCAGTGCCTTTGGCTCCATCTCCAGATGCTAAGCAGCCACTTTCACAGCGCTCCCTACCGGTATCACCAGGGCAGCCCGCGCGGCAGCAGACGCGGCGACCTTGGCAGAGCACTGGGGCCGGGACGGTCGTACGCAGCCGGCGTGCCGTGTCGCCGGGCAGTGACAGTGCCCGCTGCCCGCTGCCCACTGCCCACTGGCCAATGGGCGAGGAATGCCAACCCAGTCCGCAACTGGGTCGGTCGCTCCTGCCTGTGGCAATCGGCGGCGCGGCACACACGGACGGAAGCGCCGGCTAAATTTATTCCTCTAGCCTCCATCGATCTGCACTAACGTTAATACGAGGAAGTTTGTGCCTTTTACCATCGAAGCTGCTAGTGCTCTAGAACCTTAGTACTCTCCCTGGTTCAAAATGGCTCTGAGCACTATGCGACTTAACTTCTAGGGTCATCAGTCGCCTAGAACTTAGAACTAATTAAACCTAACTAACCTAAGGACATCACACACGTCCATGCCCGAGGCAAGATTCGAACCTGCGACCGTATCGGTCGCTCGGTTCCAGACTGTAGCGCCTAGAACCGCACGGCCACTTCGGCCGGCACTCTCCCTGGTATTACAACTTGCTAATAAATTATATCGGGGTCTATCGGTATTCTGAGCTCAAATCTCGAACAAAATAACCTCTTCTGTGACAATCACCTTCGATTCCAAAAACAAGCATCCTGAACTCCATGCTGTCAGGTACATTAAGTATTTATTGACTTCCAGAAAGCATTTGACTCAGTATGACGCCAAAGCTTATTAACATTAGAGCGCTAAAAGAAGAAAAATGTTGCATTGCTACTAAACCATCGTAAATTTTACTACTACAAATTTTATTGAAGAGAGTTATAAATTATGCGCAAGTTAATTATCAATATTAATCTCCAGTGGTATTTTACACACAAAATAGGTACGAAATATCCTGATTTATTCCATGTAACGACAATTTTACCGCTCAAAATGTTATTTGAAAAAGAGCATAATTTATATTATCCACTAGTTACAAATTACTACAATTAATATAACTCCAAGAGTATTTTACTCACAAAATGTGTAGAGAGTCTTCTGCTTTAGACACTTCACTACAATCTACGCAAGTTCTAGCTCAGTGTACTACACAAATAGCCCTTGAGTAGTGGTTACAGAATGTTATTGTCATTCTTCCTTTGCTCAAAGGACAAAATGAGTATAATTTTCTCCTTTGAGGATGTTGTAGGTTGTGCTGCTGCTACACAGGTGAAGCTCTTCATGCAAATCACCCAGTATGTTAGTCTGAAGATCAAACTTGTAACCTCCCCACAAAAAATAAAATAAATATTATGGATAATGATTCTGGTTTAGTGTAACCTAAAAACAAAATTCTTTCACAGTGTAACCTCCCCACAAAATTCATTTACATTTAATCTACCCACAAAATTCTTTCTGGTTTAATCTAAGCTCAAAATTCATTCACATTTAGCGTAACCTCACAACAGAAAAATTCCTAAACCTCTCAACAGTAAAAATTATAATTATGTCGTTCACATTCAGTGTAACGTCCCAATAAAAAAATAAATTCAGTAACCTGGTAATAAAACAATGTAACTAACCTCTCAATTAAATTGTCGCTCACTTATGACTTTTCAATAATTCACTGTGAATTTAACCTGTTAAATTTTAGACAACAGCAGTGCTGCGTCATGACCCTGAAAGATCATTCTGAATGAAAAAGGTAAAATTCTTACCTCAATGAAGTCGCCGGATATATCTGCTCTTACAATAAATTTTTCCGGCACAGCTCTGTGCAATGCTCGCCGACCTATCTGTCATTTATGAAAGGAAGCAACTGATTTTTCTATTGCAATAATCGGGATGATCATGGATGGGAGAAATTAGTAAATTCTTTAAATTGAAATGAATGGTTGTTAAAAGTTAGTTTTTATGAGGAATATTATTATTACGAGATTTTTAAAATATTTACATGGGACTTGAGATAACATTACTACATATGCGCGAGGTTGCTTTTTACCTTATACAATAAATCTCAGGCTCCGACATAGCTGCACCGCGACCGGGCCAGCCAACACGATACACCAGACCAGACCAGAGCAGACTCCAGACTAGCAACAACTTACTGCTACAGCTACACAGTTCCTACTGCAGTCAACACTGCTCTCTGGTCAGAGACCTTGCATATCGCAGGCAGCGCATGAGCAATACATCGAAATTACACCTGCTCGGACCTCTTAACAAACTCAGCACCATCCACACTGTGCTCATTTCAGTAGCAAGAGACGACGTTAGCACTGAAGGCTAATTTGATCTACACTATCACTCTTCTGGCTGTGACTGCTTGATACACTGAGGTGACAAAAGTCTCGGGATACCTCCGTTCGATCAGCCTAGCGCAGCATCTCGACGTGTCATGGACTTAACAAATCGTTGGAAGTCCCCTACAGGATAACTGAGCCATGCTGCCTCTATACCTGTCCATAACTGCGAAAGTGTTGCCAATGAAAGATTTTGTGCACGAACCGACCTCAGGATTATGTCCTATAGATCTTCGATGGTTGGCCAAAGCATAGACTCGAACTGTCCAGAATATTCTCCAAACCAATCATGAACAACTGTGGCGCGATGAAGACACCTTCTCATCCATAGAAATTCCACCGTTAAATAGCTGCAAATGGTCTCCAAGTAGCCGAACGAATCCATTTCCAGTCAATGATCGGTTCAGTTGGACCAGAAGACCTAGACCATTCCATGTAAACACAGACCATACCATTATCGAGCCATCATCAGCTTACACAGTGCCTTACTGACAACTTGGGTCTATGGCTTCGTGGGGTCAGCGCTACACTCGAACCCTACCATCAGCTCTTACCAACTGAAATCCGGACTTATCTTACCAGGACACGGGTTTTCAGTCGTCAAGGGTCCAACCGAAATGGTCACGAGCCCAGGAGAGGCGCTGCTGTGTTAGCGATGTCGTGCCGTTAACAAAAGCACTCGCTTCAGTCGTCTGCTGCCATTGCCCATTAACGCCATATTTCGCAGCACTGTCCTAAAGGATATATTCATCGTATGTCCCACATTGATTTCTGTGGGTATTTCACACATTGTTGCTTGTCTGTTAGCACTGAAAACTCTAAGCAAACGCCGCTGCTTTCGGTAGTTAAGTGAAGGCCCTCGGCTTCTGAGTCGTCCGTATTGAGAGGTAATGCCTGAAATTTGGTATTCTCGGCATACTCTTAACACTATGGATCTCGAAATATTAAATCCCTAACGATATCCGAAATGGGATGTCCCATGCTCCTAGCACCAACTACTATACTGTGTTCAAAGTCTGCTAAATCCCGTCGTAAGGCCATAATAATATCGGAAACTTTTCAAATGGTTCAAATGGCTCTGAGCACTATGGGACTTAACTTCTAAAGTCATCAGTCTCCTAGAACTTAGAACTACTTAAACCTAACTAACCTAAGGACATCACACACATCCATGCCCGAGGCAGGATTCGAACCTGCGACCGTAGTGGTCGCGCGGTTCCAGACTGTAGCGCCTAGAACCGCTCGGCCACCCCGGCCGGCTATCGGAAACTATTCGCATGAATCACGTGAGTACAAATGATATCTCTGCCCATGCACTGCCCATTTATACTTCATGTATGCGATACTACCACCATGTGTGCTTTTGCATATCGCTATCCCATGACTTATGTCACGTCGGTGTATTTCACCTAAGTAGCCGGAATAAGATAAATTCTAAGCCATAAAACAAATATACCGACTATTAGAAAACAACTACATAGTTACTAAACATCTCAATATTTGCGACAAGACAACCAGTATCAGAAAACCATTGGAGACAGAAAATAATTTAGCCATTGTTAAGAAGAATGTTTGCCATAAAGACATTTAAGAAAATTTGTCGCCCACGTGTCCAGATTGGTGAGATCGAGAAACAGATACCAAGTGCATTAACAAATCTTACGAGAGTTTACTAATCTAGGGTTAATGTTAATGCCACCGTTTGGGTTACCGGGTTGAGGACTTTTTGGTACGGAGGACGCAGCAAATTTTCTTGGATGTAGAGGCACTGATAGTTGTAGAGTATCTTCAGATGTACTCCAAGAAAGGATGTTGGGACCCTTATTGTCGGTTTTGTGGGTTAATGACCTGGAGAACAATATTATTAATAACCTTAGATTTTTGAGAACTGACACAGAAGTGTTTAATGAAGTAAAAATCGAAGTACTTTCCTACTCTGGAAATTACTGTAGGAGAGCAAATATAGAAATCGTGCATCGCTGCTCTTGGCAAGGTCTACATCTAAACCGACATGACTACTCTACAGTTCACACTTAATTGCCTTGCAGAGGGTTTTTCTAACCACCTGTGGAGTACCTCTACCGCTGTACTCTCTAGCAGCGCCTGGGAAAAAATGAACACTTCAATCTTTCCGTATAACCTCTGATGTCTCATATTTTATCTTATTTTATTATGATGATCATTTCTCTCTTTGTAGGTGGACACCAGAAAGTACTTTCGCGTCCAGAGGAGAAAGTTAATGATTGAAATTTCGTGAGAAGATGTCGCCGTAATGGAAATGACCTTGGTTTAATGATCGCCATCCCAACTCACTTGCTATATCCATGATACTCTCTCCCCTGTTTCTCGATAATACAAAACGAGCTCCACTTCTTTGAACTTCTTTGACGTCCTGGAGCAATCCTACCTGGTAAGGATCCCAAACAGCACAGCAATACTCCAGCATAGGACGGAGAAGCTCAGTGTAGGCAGTTTGTTTATACCATTAAAAATAATCTATGGTTCTCCTTTCCCACAACATCATCAGTGTGACCGTTCCAGTGTAAGTGGTTCGTAATTGTGATTCCTAGTTATTAAGTTGAACTCTCAGCCTTTAAATTTGTGTAACCGAAATTTACCTGATTTCTTTTTAATATTCATGTGGATGACCTCACACTTTTCCTTAATGAGACAAAATTGCCACTTTTCGCACCATACAGATACCATGTGTGAGTCGTTCTGCAATTCGTGACAAAAAATAAAAACACCTACAGCCGTCCTTATGATTTTATTTTATTTTGTCGCTACCACTTTCAACGCTTCATTGCGTCATCTTCAGGCTGTTTTTGATGTGGTACAGGTTGATATGATTTCCATGCATAGCCCATGACTTGCCAGCATTAGTGGATACGCAGATAATGTGTGAGCACTCCAACCACATTATCTGCGTATCCAGTAATGCTGGCAACTGACGGTTTATGCATGATCATATCAACCTGTACCGCATCAAAAACAGCCTGAAGATGACGCAATGAAGCGTTGAAACTGGTAGCGACAAAATAAAATAAAATCGTAAGGACGCCTGTAGGTGTTTTTATTTTTTGTCACGATAGTAAACGGCCGTTATCCCAGAGACCTCCTGCTAAAAGGATGGACATACAAAAGCGTTCTGCAATTGATTTTTGTCTTCTGATGACTTTACTACTTGTCAAAAGACAGTATTATCTGCGAAAAATCTAAGAGGGCTCGTCAGATTGTTTCCTAAATCGATTACATAGGTCAAGAACAGCAGAGGGCCTTTAACGCTCCTCTGGAGGACGGTATGCATCGGTTATGTTAATTCGATGATTTCCCACGATTACCGATCCAGCAGCGCAACTGAAACGGTACTCCACAAGCACGTAATTTGACTAAAAGCCTCCTGTGAGGAACGGTCTGAAAATCCTTCTGGAACTCTAGAAATATGGAATCAATTTGAGATACCTATGGATATCACTTATTACTTCGTGTGATTAAAGCGTTTGTGTTCCGCAAGAATGATATTTTTTGAATCCGTGCAAACTATGCGCCGGTAGACCGCTACCTTCGAGGTAATTCATAATGTTTGCAAACAGTATATGTTCCAAAATCCTTGTGCACATCGACGTTAGTGATACCGGTCTGTAAGTCTTTATTTCCTTTGTTTAGTACTGGTGTACCTGTGCAACTTTCCAGTCTTTTGGTACGAATCTATCGCCTAGCGAGCGGTTGTGTATGATTGCTGAGAATGGTGCCATTGTGTCAGGAACCTAACTCGTATATTATCTGGATCGGAAGGCTTGCCTTTATCATGCGATTTAAACTGTCTGCTTCTAAGGATATCTGCTTCTAAGTTGGCAGCTGTTTTTTATTCGAATTCTGGAGTATTTATTTCGTATTTTTTGGTGAAGGAATTTCGAAAATCTGTAGTTAACAATCCCGCTTTAGTGACGCTGTCATCGGTAATATTACGATTGGTATCGCGCAGTGAAGGTATTGATTGTGTCCTGATGCTGGTGTACTTTACACACAGTCAGAATCTCTTTGGATTTCGCGTCAAATTTCGAGACAGAGTTTCGTTGTGGAAGCTACTAAAAGCATCTCGCATTCAAGCCCACACTATATTTAGAGCTTTACTAAAACATCGCCCATCTTGGCAATTGTGTGTTCTTTTAAATTTGGGATGCTTTTTTCGTTGCTTCTGCAACGATGTTTTGACCTGTTTTGACTCCCATGGCATATCAATATCATCTTTTATTAATTTATTCGGTACAAATCTCTCAGTTGCCTCTGACTGCAATGGAGTGTGAAGTGTGTACTTGTGTCGTGAGGTTGGCTACGATGAGTGCTTGTACACTGGAGTGTTGGTTTCTTGTTCCCGTGGATGAAGGGAAAGAACAGGCTGAAACCCTGTATTGACAAATAGCCCACTCCTCTCGAACAGCACTAAGAGGACCGCTGAATTCAACGCCCCCACCTGACGGACGAATCACTAGCGATAGTGCAACATGCCCTCACTTTATGAGGCATTGCGGGTGGGTTTGGAACTGAATGCAGAACAATGGCGCAAAGGCACCACCTCTCCTCGCTTTCCTGCCAATTACTGACAGTGAAAATCTTCCACCACAAGGAATCGAACCGGCTACCGTCCAAATCGAACACCTCCGCACAAGAGTACGTTAGCGGCCAAGGCTGTGGAAGTGGGTTGTGATGAAGTCAGGAAAAGATCTGCAACAATATTCAGTTTCTAATAGGGTTTCAAAGTGGTGTAAGGCACCGCAGCTTGCTATAAATTTTCAGAAATATAAAATGGCGCACTTCAATAAACGATAAAAACATAGTATCATCTGATTACAACATGAATGAGTCACATGAGCCACTTCATAGTTGGTGTAACAAATTGTGTAAATATAAAATGTAATGATCACATAGGCTCAGTCGTTGGTATAGCAGGTGGAAGACTTTGCTTGATTGACAGCATACTGAGAAAATGCAGCCACTCTGTAAAGACAGTTGCTTACAAAGTACACGAGCCATTCATCTTACAATATTACTCAAATGTGTGAGACTTTTACCAGAAAGGAGTAACAAGGGATCCTGAATGGAAATGATCGTGTGGCGTTGTTGGCCGGGAGGCCCCATTCGGGGGAGTTCGGCCGCCGTATAACAAGTCCTTTTTAGTCGACGCCACTTCGGCGAATTGCGTGTCAATGATGATGAATATGATGATGAAGGACACACAACACCCAGTCCCCTGTCAGGAATCGAACCCAGGCCCCCTGCGTGGTAGGCGGTAACGCTACCGCTACTGACTGTTGTACAAAGAAGGGCAGCAGGAACGGTCACAGGTCTGTTTGATCCATAGGCATTTAAGAAATCATTCTTCTCGTGCTTCGTACGCGAATGGTATGCGAAAAAGCCTAATGAACAGTACTGTGGGAAGTGTACTTCACAGTGGTTTGTAGAATGTGTAGATGTAGACATAAATATTCTCTGCAATACACAAATCTTTATCTGCGATGGGTATATTGTCAGACATAGGTGACAAAAATGAAGAAGCTGACATAATTCTTTTACTTCCTGTCCATAATGTCGGCACAGCCAATTTCTATTAGTTTTATGAAGAAAATCGATGTAGTTTTGAGAGAACTATCTGCATTCAGATTTTAACCACTTATACCACTCCTTGCAGTAGAGCCTCCTGTAAGATTTTGCAGCATCTCTCCCTTCTGATATATCAAAAGAACCAATACAGTCTGTGCTTTGAAATCGAGCGTATTAAATTTACACGTATCGCTCCAGTGCAGCATGTGGCCAGTGCTCGAAGGTTTGCACAGATCTGCGTGAAGTTTTGTCGACGATATTGGAGGAAGACTATATCCAACAGACTATCAATCACAAGAGAGCATTCCTGTATTCATCCTCCATAAGCAGTTTAATACATTGTTTTTCATATGTAACACATCCAAGCACTCTACGTCTTCAGTTTTTGTACACCGCCCTGCACCTTATTTTTATACCATGACTTCGAGGTCTGTGTCAGCTTCTAAACTGATATTAATACATTTCGACCCTTTGGTTCTCACAGAAAGCCGAACATCGCATGGCGTAAACTATGCAGATCCCACAATACACAGGTTGGTAGAAATAAGACACAGAGGCGATGTTTCTCTTTGACAAAATGTAGAGCCTTTCCAACAGTATCTGAAGGTGATAATCTATACAGTTAACCTCATCTTCCACAGCGACAGGTTAGCAGATGTCTTGGTGTTCCATTTGAAGAGCATTGTTTCCTCATGTGACATCGGTCTACTCTCCTACATACCATTCTAGGGAATGGATTAACTCTGATAAATGCATTCATTCTTCTCCTTAATCATTAAGAAATAACATCTACATGTGAAACGTATATTCTACTGTATGTGTGAGGACACAATTACGGATTGGGTTACGTAGGCTATGTTTTGGATGCTTCAATACAGTGCCTCTGTGTAATACTTACGTCGCCTTCGTTGGAGTGTGTGTTACGACAAATTTCGTAATTTACAGGGGCAGGGGAGGGCTAAAAGTAAATGCGGCCAGAGCGTAATTATTAAGCTTTTCTCAGTTTTGAGTGTCCAACCCACCTCAGTTCCACGCGTTTCGTGGTACTTCTTCTCCAGTTATATGTATTCTCAGTCAATTTACTTAATTTTGCAAGATTTTTCGAGATTTTACATATTTCGTCGTTTTACCCTCAATTCAATTTTACGTACACTATGTGATCAAAAGTATCCAGAAACCCCCAAAAAATACGTTTTTCATATCAGGTGCATTGAGCTGCCATCGACTGCCAGGTACTTCATATCAGAGACCTCTGTAGTCATTAGAAATCGAGAGAGAACAGAACGGGGCGCTCCGCGGAAATCGCAGACTTCGGACGTGGTCAGGTAATTGGATGTCATTTGTGTCATACGTCTGTACGCTAGATTCCACACACATAAACATCCGTAGGTCCACTGTTTCCGATGTGATAGTGAAGCAGAAAAGTGAAGGCAAACGTACAGCACAAAAGCGTACAAGCCGACCTCGTATGTTGACTGACAGAGACCGCAGACAGTTGAAGAGGGTCGTAATGTGTAATAGGCAATCTATCCAGACCTTAATACCGGAATTCCAAAGTGCATCAGGATCCACTGCAAGAACTATGACAGTTAGGCGGGAGGTAAGAAAAGTTGGATTTCATTGTCGATCGGCTGCTCATGAGCCGCACATCACGCCGGTAACTGCCAAACGACGCCTCGCTTGGTGGAAGGAGCGTAAACATTGGACGATTGAACAGTGGAAAAACGTCGTGTGGAGTGACGAATCACGGTACACAATGTGGCGATTCGATGGCAGGGTGTGGGTAGGGCGAATGAACGTCATCTGCGAGCGTGTGTAGTGCCAACAGTAAAATTCGGAGGCGGTGGTGTTATTGTGTGGTCGTGTTTTTCATGGAAGGGGCTTGCACCCCTTGTTGTTTTGCGTGGAACTATCGTAGCACAGGCCTACATTGATGTTTTAAGCACCTTCTTGCTTCCCACTGTTGAAGAGCAATTCGGGGATGGCGATTGCATCTTTCAACACGATCGAGCACCTGTTCATAATGCACGACCTGTGGCAGAGTGGTTATACCACCATAATATCCCTTTAATGGACTGGTCTGCACAGAGTCCTGGCCTGAATCCTATAGAACACCTTTGGGATGTTTCTGAACGCCGACTTCGTGCCAGGTCTCACCGACCGACATGGTACCTCTTCTCAGTGCAGCACTCCGTGAAGAATGGGCTTTCATTCCCCAAGAAACCTTCCAGCACCTTATTGAACGTATGCCTGCGAGAGTGGAAGCTGTCATCAAGGCCAGCACCATTCTGAAGTCCAGCATTACCGATGGAGGGCGCCACGAACTTGTAATCAATTTTCAGCCAGGTGTCTGGATACTTTTGATCACATAGTGTATTTTACATCAATTTGCCATAATTATACCAGGTTTTCCTCGATTTTTACCGATTTTATGTAATTTTTTTAAACTTTTTGATATTTTTCCGCATGTTTATGGTCACATTGCCAGCATACCCATGCGTTATTTGAAATTATTTGGGGATATTTGCGTGTCCTATACACCAGACTACCAAAAATCCCAAGAATTCCCCTCTTTCCGATTACCTATATGCATGCATTTTGGATAGGAAGATAATGAAAAGCATAGTAACACTTGCCTTGCACCTAGATGAGACTCAACGAGTGGTCCAGGTTAGCATGGTCTGCAGATTCATGTAGCAATACACTTTACGTAAGCTCGAAATCCTGCACAGTTGTATACCTTCATCTGACTTTCACACTGCCATGTAGGGATCTGCAACAGAGAGTTGACATGTGTACAGAGTTGATTCCTGCTGCTGCTCTGGTATTTTTCTCCATTAGTATATGCTCTTATTGCGTATCAGATGAGCTTCGCTACTTCTGTTGACACATTCCAACTCTGATACGCCACCAAGACCATGTCAGGACATCTACGAACTGTAGATCTCGTGAATTTTTTCAACTCGTTGGACGTCGCAAAGTAATGAGATGCGAATTGTATCCCATAGTTGAACATAAAAACTTTACCGACTTTGCTCATAAACTAAAAGAAAATGGACTCCGCCTATTTTCGTGGAGAGAGGTTGTTTACTATCGTCGTAGTTGTGTTTTCCTTTATAAAAGATGTTTATTGATGAGAGACGCGTTGACATTAAATAAAATTGTTCTCCATCGCAGAACTGTGATCGCTTGCAGTGGGATGGTGTGGAGGGTGGTCCAGAGTGTGTGAGGTGGCCGACGCAGCTGTGCGTGACCAAGGTGGTTTCGTGACGGTGGCGGGGCTGCGTTGCTATATTTTAGACGAACAAGTTGCACTCGGTGCGATGCTCCATGACGCTATTGTATCACAGAATATTCACGTAAAACGGACAGATGTGGGCTCACAGGATTATTAGACAGCGACTATGCAGTGCTGAGCAGACATATTTATGTTAATGTTCACTTGCACATATCGTTTAAGCACAGATTGGTCTATACATGTTAATGTCAGGATAGCAGCTGATGGTGACTTCAAAGTTACAGTGAAAATTGAGAGTATATAATGAGGTACGAAGATGGGGCTCATTCAGATAGCGATGTGGGAACTGTGTGGCAAACTGACTTACATATTGAGGTGCAGTTGATGGCTAAATATGACACATTTTGTCTCGGCATTCCCGTCTTTGACAGTAGAAATATTGGTGCAGTAGTTACTCAGTGTACTTGGTATTGCAACGTTAAAATTAACAGCTCGAGAAGCATCACAGGAAGTATTTCTAAAGCAACAAAGTTCCGTGAACACGTATGGTTTGCAGAAAGTGTGGCGCAGTGGAACGAGAGTAGACCTGTGGTATTGATTTGCTCAAAATAGTGCGAGTATTGAGATGGAAAAGTACTTCTTTGTGATTTTGGTCACTCAATCATTCTAAGATGAACAAAAGTTCATTGCAAGACGGTATATCTACTCCAATAGGGGGCATGCAGTAAAAGTGGTATTCAAATCATACAAAAAAGTTATTAGCGAAGTACTGATAGTTCTACTTAAGTAGTGATGGTATGCATGGTACTCCCTCCAACTATTAAAGAATGTTCCACTAAAACTAGAGTCTTCCATGCCTTACGTGTGGGTAAAGACTCCATCCTGATTTCGAAATATAATCTGCTTACAACGAAAATACAGCACATCCAGCGAAGCAACGGAATCGTTCAGTCAAGTATTGACAACCTTATTTTTTGAAATTAACTATCGTTCCGAAAAATGAATTACGGAACCATAAAGAAAAATGAAAACTGGGAGATAAATTGCGCATTGTAAGACATTTCGCTGCATTTTAAATTGTCGCTTAAAACAGATGTATTTTTTACATGAAACACCACACTTTTTAGTTGACAGTTACAGTACGCTTTCATTTGAGGATTTTCCTGAAAATAAATTAAAAAGTATAAGATTCAGCCCAGTTTTGTACATCAATCGATACTGTTGGAACTAGCGCAGAGAAATAAGTAATTCTGAAAACGAAAAATGTAAGAATAAAGCAAGCTATATTTTAACATCCATTAGATAACGCCACAGAGTATACTAAGCAGTCATAGAAGACTATTACACTCCATGCACTGCACTTCGCCGCATGCACTTTCATAAACGAAATTATTGTGCTTATATCCCGAACACCCTTCTTTGAACTTATATTTCGGAGGTCCCTTTCACAAGTCAAATCACATTGTCTCCATGAATTCCCAAATTTCTCCTCTTCAGTTGCTTGGTTAGTAGGCCAGGCAACAACTCTTCAGCGCATAAATAGTCTACTTCAGTATTCCCTGGCTCTATGTGATTCCTATAAAATGGTGCTTTGTATCGATCTGTTTGTTTCTGACACTGGTAACGTTACTGCTCCCTTGTTGTCACAGAATATGTCCTGATGCTACTTGAATTGTGTGTGACAAACCCATAAACTCAGCTTCTACCGTGCGCAAGGCTTCTGTTTTCTGTCTTTTACAGGACCGGGTTATGTCCCTCCATTAATCTAAAACAACATGTAGTAATAGAATGTCTACTCCCCAACTCACTTCCCCTATGTGCATCACTGTAGCCCTCGAGTTTTATCTTTCCCTTCTTACAGTATCTTAATTTATAATCTTTTGTTCCCTTTAGGTATCTAAATATCCTTTTAAAGGCTCTCCAGTATTTCTGTCTAGGATTTTCGCAGAATCTGCTTACAACATTTGTGGCGAAAGCAATATCAGTCTCTGTTATTTGTGACAAAAGCAAAAGGCCCCCTACTGCCTCTAAATATGGTACATTTTCATTGCACTCTACAACTTCTTCATTGGTCGTTAACTTGGCTCCTGGTTCCATCGGAGTATAAATGGATTTACACTCACTCATGCCAAACTTTTCCAAAATTTTCTCCGTGTATGACGACTGGCCTGTGCATAACTCTCCTGTCTTCTTATTTTTAAAAATCTTCATACCCAAGTATTTTTTTACCTCTCCCAAGTCATGTATGTTAAACTTGATTCTTAATTGTCTTATAAAGTTCTTCATTTGTTCTTCATCCTTAGTTATAATGAAGAAATCATCCACCCATATAGCCATTAATGTGGCCTCTTATCCCTTCATCTGTAAAGAGATCAGGATCTGCCTTAGACTGTTGCATACCCATCTGTACCAAGGTTTCATGCAGACATTTGCTGCAGCAACGGCCACTGTGTTTCAATCCATAAATGCTTTTCTTAAATCGCCAAATCTTCCCTCTTTCTAAACGATTTTTCTAGCTTCATCTATTTCTCATTTCTTTACATAAGCTGTCTTCACATCCATTTGGTCAGTTTCTAAATCTTCTTTTATTGACAGGGCCTAAAGGTAACTAAGTGATTCACATTGTACCACTGGCGAAAACGTTTCTTTGTGGTCTGTTCCTTTTCTTGTGATTACACCTTGACTACAAGTCCTGTTTTGCATTTTGGTGTTGCACTCTCAGGATTTTTAAGCTAAACTCTCACGGTAATTGTAAAGACATTTTCCTTTCTCATATGCCAACTCATTCGAAAATTTCATTTTGATAAAATGACTCTAATTCTCTTTCCATAGCTTCTCTCCATTGTTGAGAATTCGACCACTCATAGCCTCTTCAAACGTTGTAGGTTCATCATCAAAAATGGTTCAAATGGCTCTGAGCACTATGGGACTCAACTCCTGAGGTCATTAGTCCCCTAGAACTTAGAACTAGTTAAACCTAACTAACCTAAGGACATCACAAACATCCATGCCCGAGGCAGGATTCGAACCTGCGACCGTAGCGGTCTTGCGGTTCCAGACTGCAGCGCCTATAACCGCACGGCCACTTCGGCCGGCGGTTCATCATCAAAAGATATACATTTCATAAGGTATACATTTCATAATCAGGGTGTTCTTTAGGATTAGGTACATGAGAAGAACGTCTCAAAATATCTTCTTCTTCGTCTTCATTCTCTAGAACCTCTTTTCCATAGGATTTTCTGTTTCTTTTCCAGAATTAGTATTTCTTGAACATGAAGTCGTTAATAAAGTGGTTGTATTCTTTTGACGATCCTCTTGGAATTCGTTTTTATTACTCTCAAGGAATACAACATCTCTACTAGTCAGTATCTTCTTATTCGTAGGATTAATGAGTCGGTAACCCTTTACGTCCTCACAATAGCCTAGAAAAATATAATTCTTAGACTTTGAGCCCTATTTTCCCCTCAGTTGTTTTGGGATCCGTGCCATAGCCTCGCAGCCAAGAACTCTTTAAGTTGCTTAGGTTTGACTTCTTCCCTGTCCACACTTCGTAGACGGTTTTATTTTTTACCTCTTTAGTAGGCGATCGATTGATCAAGTACACAGCTGTTGACACCGTCTCTGCCCAAAAACATTTAAGTAACTCAGCATCATATTAATATACTTGTTGCTTTTCTAGCAATAGTCTTATTTGCCCTCTCTGCGGCGCTAATCTGAGCTGGACTGTATCTGATGATTGTTTGGTGTCTAATTTCTACTTTCTTCAAACATTTCTTGAATTTTTTATTTGTATACTCCGTCGCATTGTAGATCTGACAGTTTTAATCTTCTTCCCGTTTCTCTTTCACCATATTACCAAAGTTCTCAAAAATATCACTCAGTCTTTAGAGCTTAAAAAATAAACTTTGTTATATATTGAATAGTCGTCTATAAAGGTAACAAAATAATGACTTCCTTCTATAGATTCACACTCCACCAGCCCACTCACATCTGTATGTATTAACAGCAAGACATCTGTACTTCTGCTTTTTCTAGACATAAAGAGTAGTTTAGTCTGTTTCCCTTGTATACATATTTTACAGATCTCTTTACATTTACCGTAATCGTCCATTCCTGTCAACATATTCTTTAATACTGACATGCCTTTTCTGTTTAGGTGTCCAAGAGTTCTACGCCATACGAAACCTTTTGCAGATTACGCAGAATAGTTTACAACTTAATTTACGCTTCTAGCAGTGCCTAATTTGAAAATTCCCCTTGCATTTGTCGTCTTAGCTGTAACTTCCCCATATATTTGCTTCGTCTATGTCGAAGGTTACCCTGTTTCTCTTCTCGACGGTTTCACTTACAGATAACAACTCAGTTGCAACATATTTTACATAGTAAACATCATGTGACGCAATACTTTCATGTTTTCCATTTGCAGTTACACTATGTGATTAAAAGTATCCGGACGCATGGCTGAAAATGACTTACAATTTTGTGACGCCCTCCATCGGTAATTCTGGATTCAACATGGTGTTGGACCATTCTTAGGTCTGATGACAGCTTCCACTCTCGCAAGCATATGTTCAATCAGGCGCTGGAACGTTTCTTGGGGAATGGCAGCCCATTTTTCACGGAGTGTTGCACTGAGGAGAGGTATCGATGTCGGTCGGTGAGGCCTGGCACGAAGTCGGCGTTCAAAAACATCCCAAAGGTGTTCTGTAGGATTCAGGTAAGGACTCTGTGCAGACCATCCATTACAGGGATGTTATGGTCGTGTAACCACTCTGCCACAGGCCGTGCATTATGAACAGGTGCTCGATCGTGTTGAAAGATGCAATCGCCATCCCCGAATTGCTCTTCAACAGTGGGAAGGAAGAAGGTGATTAAAACATCAATTTAGGCCTGTGCTACGATAGTTCCACGCAAGACAACAAGGGGTGGAAGCCCCCTCCATGAAAAACACGACCACACCATAACACCACGGCCTCCGAATTTTACTGTTGGCCCTATACACGCTCGCAGATGACGTTCACCGGGCATTCGCCATACTCACACCCTGCCATTAGATCGCCACACTGTGTACCGTGATTCATCACTCCACACGACGTTTTTCTACTGTTAAATCGTACAGTGTTTAAGCTCCTTACGAAAAGCGAGGCGTCGTTTGGCATTTACCGGCGTGATGTGTGGCTTATGAGCAGCCGATCGACCATGAAATTCAAGTTTTCTCAACTCCCGCGTGACTGTCATAGTACTTGCAGTGGATCCTGATGCAGTCTGGAATTCCTGTGTGATGGTCTGTATAGATGTCTGCCTGTTACAAATTACGACCCTCTTCAACTGTCGGCGGTCTCTGTCAGTCAACAAACGAGGTCGGCCTGTACGCTTTTGTGCTGTACGTGTCCCTTTACGTTTCCTCTTCACTTCCACATCGTAAACAGTGGACCTAGCGATGTTTAGGAGTGTGGACATGTCGTGTATGGACGTATGATACAAATGACACCCAATCAACTGACCACGTTCGAAGTCTGTAAGTTCTGCGGAACGCCCCGTTCTGCTCTCTCAGATGTCTAATGACTACTGAGGTCACTGATATGGAGTACCTGGGAGTAGGTGGCAGCACAAGGCACCTAACACGAAAAACGTATGTTTTTGGGGATGTCCGGATACTTTTGATCACATAGTGTATCTTAAGATCAGCTGTCCCAGAAAACTCAGTCTGTAACTTGTAACCATCCACTGTGGATATAACCGTATGCGTTTTATTAGTAACATGATAAAGAGCTGTTTTGTCTCCAATAAAATGCACTGATGCTCCTGAATCTAGTACACATTCTGGTTCTCTGTTACTCGTTACTCCAAAAGAGTACTAAATGGAGAGTGCCTTACCCTGATCATTAGTTCTCCTCTCTGGACTACTTGCATCATACGTTTTTCCTTTGTACTTGGCCTTTAGCGGCATTGGGATGTACGATGTGACCCATCTTTGGGCGGTTGTAGCACTTGACTGATTTCTTCTTTTTCTTCTTAGAATAAAGTGCTGTAGCTCTTTTCCTCGCTGAATTATGGCACACTGTCTTACCTTTCAGGTCGTGCAGGATCTTCACTTTTATGCTGTCTCCCGTAGTCGGTATGCCTGAGCTTCTGTAGCCCCATAACCATGGTTGCATATTTTACGGGCAGTCCTGATAACATTAATGTACCTACTCATTCATCGGCAGTCTCGAACTCAATGTTCCTTAATCGATTCGATGTAGATATTATCTTGTTGACATACGATTTGCAGTTATCCAGTCGAGTGGTTATAACACGGAGTAAACCGATTTTCTTGTAAGCCCACTATCTTCAAACGTGCTCTGTACCTTGTCCCAAACTCCTTTTGCCTCACAGCTTTCCCTATTTGCATAATTTTACTCATTGCGGTGTTCCATTCACAACGTCCCATAAATCGTTCAAGTGTAAATATGCTTCCACAGTAAATTTCCACGTAGCGTAGTTCTCGCGACCTTGGAGTCTCTTGCGTTGTTTATGCCTCACTCATTTTCGCAATTACTTTTACTGGTAGTAAAGATAATAAACTACGCCGCAATCGGCTCATCCCGATAGCTTTCATTACACACTTAGAGGACTATTCCGATGATATTTCCTTTTATACATCAGAATACTTACTGCGAACGCATTCACTGCTGCCTGGGCTCATAACCTGTTGGAACTAGCGCAACGAACAAAATAATTCTGAATAAGAAAAATGCAGGAATAAAGAAAGCTGTATTTTAGCATCCATTACACAGAACAGCGCATTTGCAGTACATAGATAAAGTAATGCCACAGAGTATACAAAGCAAGCATAGAAGCCTAGTACACTCCATGCACTGCACTTTGCCACATACACATGAACATTCACATACGAAATTATTGTTCATATTTCCGCAACAGATCTGTTCAGCATAACGTGCAAGTACGACCATTTTTATGTGTAAATAATAAACAAAATAATAAATAAATTAAGATAAACTTGAAGATCCAATGTTGACAAAACTTAAATCATAATAATATCAAATGGAACAAATTGTGTATGTTAATGTTAATTCCCCGTTTGTCTGGAGTCCGAGCCGAGGTTACGACGGTAGAGATTTTCTTGTTGCTCAATCATATGTCAAGGAAAGTGGGCAAGATCTTTGACAAAAAGAATGTGTGTTCCATTACATTGACCGTCAATATCATACGATGCGCAAATGAGTCACCGTGCTTCAGGAAAATTGGACATTTGAAAGATTGTAAGAGAGATTTCTTAACAAACCAGCCGGCCGGTGTGGCCGAGCGGTTCTAGGCGCTACAGTCTGGAACCTCGCGACCGCTACGGTCGCAGGTTCGAATCCTGCCTCGGGCATGGATGTGTGTAATGTCCTTAGGTTAGTTAGGTTTAAGTAGTTCTAAGTTCTAGGGGACTGATGACCTCAGAAGTTAAGTCCCATAGTGCTCAGAGCCATTTGAACCATGTTCTTAACAAACCCATACAAGTCAAGAAAGTGTAAGAGGAGTTTAAAATCAGCATTGTCAACACCTTTGACGCCAATGATGGCGTGGCTCTTATTTTTCCACACTAGATTGTAAAGAGAATAACATCAACGACTGAGAAAGTGGTCTAAGGTAAAAGGTGATTTTTTAATTTTATGCGCCAGATTGGACTCAAAATTTTGACTTTTAAGTTATTATATAAGAGTCGTAACTAGCATGGTAAACATTCTCAGAAACCAGTTTTCAACAAAGAAGTGTCTTTCGGGTTTGTCCACGATACCATATCCGCCAATTTTAATTTTTCACTTTTGATGACAGATCCGCAATGTAAAAAACTCCAATATACCAATTTCCGTCCACCGACGTTTTAAATTTTGGCCATATTTTCACAGTTCTAAACCTTACTGCGTCGCCAAACGTAAAACGAAATTGAAAACATCTGCAAAATCTCCAGCCAAAATTAGCGTGACGTCTCTTACGAGAGGTAACTCGGCGTATAATAAATTTCTCAAAAGATGGTAAGCCTGTTGAGGTCATGTAAAGATGTTCTAGAGTGATCCATAGCTGATAAACTACAACAAAAATTCTTAGATTTCGACATATACAAAATTATACGGAAAATTTGCTCAAGTTGTAACATAGGCCAGACAGGTAAATCTTTCCACGAGCTATATTCTAAACATATCATAGTGCATGCCCTTTATACAATCCACCATGTAACACAAAAACCTTTGGATAACTATTCAAAAACATTTTAAGATGCACCATGTCTTCAGATAAAATCATCCAATGTGCTTAATACAAGAACTAAACACTTATGTACACAATAGATAAATAAGGAAGAAAATCTTGTATGACAGACTTGATGCTACGATAGTATGGTGTACATAATATGTTTCTACATTCTGATATTTATAGATTAAAAGCAGTTTTTCTTTACAAATTTATACTACGAAGGGCTTTCAGATAGTAAATTACACTTCCAAAAATTAATTAGACATTATTAAGGCAGGTCAAATAACTTTTAATGAATGCTGCACTACATTTAAAAGTGTCACGTATACATTACACTATTTTTCTACATGGTCACCGAGTCTCTGTAAACAATGGACGGAACGTTCTATCGGCCGTTCGGCTCCTCGACGATCAGAAAACCACTCCTTGGTCACGGAGTCATTCAAGAACGATGCGTCAATCATGGAGACTCTCTGTCCCCCAAAGATGTTCTTTCAGCTAGCCGAAGAAATAGAAATCGGTGCAAGTGCTTCCTTTATTTCCATCAGCATCACCTACGCCTGTACGGCCTTAGCCAAATTGCTGGCATTGTTTCACGACGGTTGGACGGGAAATTGCATTTGGTCCACATATATCTGGAATTTTACGGTGAACCCATGTGCAATTTACATATTTTGCAATAAGAATCGTACTGTCCAGCGTACTTCAGCTTTGGAGTGTATTTCCATCTGCCGCCCCATTTCACTCGCTTGCTGTCATGCACCTGTTATGGTATCGCAGCAGAACTGTGTCCCCAGGAAACCTGGCGCATGTACACTCTTTTGACAACAACGCGCTACTATTGTTGCGCAATGGTCTTAGCGTGCGAGGACACTTGTAAGTTACTTCCCGAAGTCCCTAAGTACAATATTCTTACGGCGTTTTTCCTCTTTTTTTACATGCTTTGAACTCCACTACTTTTTTCTTCGTTGTTAACAGAGGTTGAAGTAAAAAGAAACTTGGTTTTACTTGCCCTATTCGTGGTTTATCGACCTTTCACGAACCGGCATTTTTGCATTTGCGTTTTCTGCGCAATAATGTACTTGACTTTGCTTGTTAAGCAACTATCCGAAGTGGAAATCGATCTTACAAATATTTCCTTCTGGAAATTGCCTCCCGTTGAAATTTGTCTGAAAAGAATCTAGTTCTACAACAGCCAGTACTACAATCGTGGACAGGAAAAGAAGGATGAAAAAAAATTCAGATAAAGAACTGTCAGTGCTTGACACTGGGAATAAACCACCATATCAAACAGAGTATATACGAATTCATACAGTGCATACTTTCACGGCCAGTGCTTACCTATGTGACGACATTGACTGACTGGGAATAGCAAGAGGTTTAAGACGCAGTTTTGTGGGTCATGTTCGTTTCTTGCCACGGTAGACGTCCTCAGCGATATTCCAAATGTGGATAGGTGATTCTCCTACGCAATTTTCTTTAAAAAGAGAGTCAATGTACACTGTAATTACACAGTTAACCGAAATTGCAGCTCGGTAGTTTCACGTTGGAGAACCAACGACCTGTATCTGATTTACATCTGACGATGTCTCCGGCAACAAGAGAAAAACATTCAGAGACAAAAATATCCCGTAGATCATGGACTAATTCCCAGAAAACATGTCGCCACGGAAATATGTAAATCTTTGACGAATAGTCACATTAAGACCACAGTAATGGAAATGTTCTCCTTTTTTCTGTTCTTCTTCGCTTCAAGTTTTAGGCAATATGCCTGTCTCGACTTCACACTTTTAAGACCACCTTTTTCTCAGTCTTCCAACATCTCTTTTTTTCTGAGGAGTAATACTTGTTTACAGAGACTGAAATTCTGTCTTCTTCGATACGTTCAATATGTTGCTTCCAGTTCTCCCTATAGTCTTCCACTACGTCATATAAGTTAAATATTCTTCCTTCTTTTAGTATATTATCGTTTCTTATAATACCACTCCTTCAGAAAAGTTTGGCAGAAAAATCTTATTTCAGCCGATTGCGTGCTGCCTTTACATTTTGTTTTTTCAATCCAAGATTCTTTCCAGAGAGCGAGAGAACCCATAACAGCATCTTCTAAAAAATACCCGTATCCTTAGTCTAGGAGTTAACTAGGGATCAGGATCTTTTGAATGATGCTGCCGTCATTTGATTATAATAGTTTTTATTTTATTGTCTATCCAGATTTCGGCTTTAAGCCATTTTCAAGTATAAAAGCTTATTTGTATGTCAAAAGACTGGTATGAAGTACAAGATCTGAATCATATCGCCAGATATGCTTTTCTGACAAGAGCTGGTATTTCAAACAGTTTTATATCTCTTGTCAATATAAATAAGATTTCGATCAGAAAATGGCTTAAGGCCGAAATACGAATTGTATAACAACAAAATAAGAATTATTACAGTCAAATGGCGGCAGCATCATTCAAAACAATTATCATGACTGGCTCCAGTCACAACAAAAATTAGTAATCAATGTCCAGGGACCCGGGTTCGAACACAGCCACTGCTTAAATTCTGAATAAAAATCATTACCAATGGCGGCCGAAGATTTCCGACATAAGAAGTCACCCTCGTTCTGCCAATGGCTTGCCAATGAGGCCAAAGGAGCAGACACATCTTCAAAGAACTCTCTTTCCCTTAGGTGGAAATCTGCCTCTACAGACGGATGAATCAGGATTGATCAACGGGATACGGATGCAGAAGGCGGTGGAAACCATTGCATTAAGATGGATACTGTGTATCCATAGGCCAACTGAAAAAATGTCATCATGATCTCTCCGAATTGAAAAAATTCCGTATTAATTCCCCACTGGAATCTCTGTGAGGGCTGCCAAGAGGCAGGCGACCATTAGAAATGATTAAATAGCCATGAAGGGGTGATATGCTTCTACGAGTCGGACCATAAATCTGAACATAGTAGGGAACCTAGAAAATCTGAAAAAGGAAATGCAGAGGCTCAATCTGGATACAATGCGTATCAGTGAAGTGAAGTGGAAAGAAGATAAGGATTTCTGGTCAGTTGCACACAGGGTATATCAACAGCAGCAGAAAATAATATAACGGCAGTAGTACTCGTTGTTGTTGTGGTCTTCAGTCGGGAGACTAGTTTGTTGCAGCCCTCCATGCTGCTGTATCCTGTGGGAGCTTCTCCATCTCAAAATAAATACTGCACCTGCGTACGGTATTCATCTCTCCATTTCCCTTTACGATTTTTACCCCCATACTTCAACCCAGTTATGTATTGGCGATCCCTGATGCCTCAGAATTTGTCATTTCTACCGGTCCGCCGCGCGGGATTAGCCGAGCGGTGTAGGCGCTGCAGTCATGGGCTGTACAGCTGGTACCGGCGGAGGTTCGAGTCCTCCCTCGGGCATGGGTGTGTGTGTGTTTGTCCTTAGGATAATTTAGGTTAAGTAGTGTGTAAGCTTAGGGACTGATGACTTTAGCAGTTAAGTCCCATAAGATTTTCACACACATTTGAACATTTTTTTTTTTTTCAACCGGTCCCCTCTTTTGGTCAAGTTGTACCACAATTTTCTTGTCTCCCCAGTTCTATTAAGCACCTCCTCATTAGTTACGTCATCTACCCACCTACTTTTCAACGTTCTTCTGTAGTACCACATTTCGAAAGCTTCATCGTCCATGTTTCACTTCCATACATGACTACACTCCAGATAAATACCTTCAGAAAATACTTCCTAACACTTAAATATGTATTCGAAGTTAACAAATTCTTCTTTTTCAGAAATGCTTTTCTAGCCATTGCAAGTCTATATTTCATACCCTCTCTACTTCGGCCATGATCAGTTATCTTGCTGCAAAAATAGCAAAACTGACCTATTACTTCAAGTGTCTCGTTTCGTAATCGAATTCCGTTAGCTTCACCTGATTTAATTAGATTCAAATGGTTCAAATGGCTCTGAGCACTATGGGACTTAACTTCTGAGGTCATCAGTCCCCTAGAACTTAGAACTACTTAAACCTAACTAACCTAAGGACATCACACACATCCATGCCCGAGGCAGGATTCGAACCTGCGACCGTAGCGGTCGCGCGGTTCCAGTCTGAAGCGCCTAGAACCACTCGGTATTTAATTAGACTGCATTCCATTAACCTTATTTTGCTTTTGTTGATGTTCATCTTATATCCTCCTCCCAAGACAATGTCCATTCCGTTCAGCTTCTCTTCCAACTGCTTTGCTGGTTCTGACAGATTTGCAATGTGATCGGCAAACCTTAAAGTTTTTATTTCTCCTTCCTGAACCCTAATTCATACCCAAATTTGTTCTTTGGTTTCCTTTACTGCTTGTTCAATGTATAGATTGAAAATTGTCAGGAATATGCTACAATCATATCTTACTCCCTTCTCAGTCACTGCTTCCCTTTCACTCCCCTCGATTCTTATAACTACTTACTGATTTATGTACAAGCTGTAAAAAGCTTTTCGCTCCCTGTATTTTACTCTTACTACCTTCATAATTTCAAAGGGAGTATTCCAGTTAACATTATCAAAAGATCTCTCTAAGTCTACAAAAGCTACAAATGTAAGTTTGCCTTTCCATAACCTGTCTCCTAAGATTAGTCGTAGGGTCAGTATTGCACCGTGTGTTCCTACATTTCTCTGGAAACCAAAGTGATCTTCCCCGAGGTCGGCTTCTACCTGTTTTTCCATTCTTCTGTTAAGAATACGTTTTGGTATTTTGCAACCAAGACTTATTCTACCGATAGTTCGGCAAATTTCACACCTGTCAGCAAATGCTTTCTTTAGAATTGGAATTACTGTATTCTTCTTGAAGTCTGAGGGTATTTCGCCTGTCTCATACATCTTGCTCCCCAGACGGAAAAGGTTTGTCATGGCTGGCTCTCTCAAGGCTATCAGTACTTCTAGTGGAATATCGTTTCCTCCCGGGGCCTTACTCCGGATTGATCTGTCAGCGCTCTGTCAAAATCTCACAGAATCTCATCTACGTCCTCTTCCATTTGTATAACGTCGACTTCAAGTTTATGTCCCTTGTACAGACCCCTGTACACTCCTTCTGCCTTTCAGCTTTCCCTTCTTTGCTGAGGACTTGTTTCCCGTCTGAGCTCTTGATATTCATCCAACTGCTTCTCTTTTCCCCAAACATCTCTTTAATTTTCCTCTAGGTGTCATGTTTCTTTCCCCTAGCGATATATGCTTTTAAGTCATACATTTGTCCTCAGGTCATTCCTGCTTAGCCATTTTGCACTTCCCGTTAATCAGATTTTTTAAGCGGTTGTATTCCCTTTCTCCTGCTTCATTCGCTGCATTTTTATCTTTTCTCCTTTCACGAATTAAATTCAATATCTCTTGTGTTATGCAACTGTGTTCCTTTCTGCTTTTCTTGTCAACCGTTGGCCAATGCTGCCTCTGAGTCTCTCAACAACCTCTGGTTTTTTCGACTTATCCAGGTCCCAGGTCCCCCCCATGAACCATGGACCTTGCCGTTGGTGGGGAGGCTTGCGTGCCTCAGCGATACAGATAGCCATACCGTAGGTGCAACCACAACGGAGGGGTATCTGTTGAGAGGCCAGACAAACGTGTGGTTCCTGAAGAGGGGCAGCAGCCTTTTCAGTAGTTGCAGGGGCAACAGTCTGGATGATTGACTGATCTGGCCTTGTAACAATAACCAAAACGGCATTGCCGTGCCGGTACTGCGAACGGCTGAAAGCAAGGGGAAACTACAGCCGTAATTTTTCCCGAGGGCATGCAGCTTTACTGTATGATTACATGATGATGGCGTCCTCTTGGGTAAAATATTCCGGAGGTAAAATAGTCCCCCATTCGGATCTCCGGGCGGGGACTACTCAAGAGGATGTCGTTATCAGGAGAATGAAAACTGGCGTTCTACGGATCGGAGCGTGGAATGTCAGATCCCTTAATCGGGCAGGTAGGTTAGAAAATTTAAAAAGGGAAATGGATAGCTTGAAGTTAGATATAGTGGGAATTAGTGAAGATCGGTGGCAGGAGGAACAAGACTTCTGGTCAGGTGACTACAGGGTTATAAACACAAAATCAAATAGGGGTAATGCAGGAGTAGGTTTAATAATGAATAGGAAAATAGGAATGCGGGTAAGCTACTACAAACAGCATAGTGAACGCATTATTGTGGCCAAGATAGATACGAAGCCCACACCTACTACAGTAGTACAAGTTTATATGCCAACTAGCTCTGCAGATGACGAAGAAATTGAAGAAATGTATGATGAAATAAAAGAAATTATTCAGATTGTGAAGGGAGACGAAAATTTAATAGTCATGGGTGACTAGAATTCGAGTGTAGGAAAAGGGAGAGAAGGAAACATAGTAGGTGAATATGGACTGGGGGACAGAAATGAAAGAGGAAGCCGCCTGGTAGAATTTTGCACAGAGCACAACATAATCATAACTAACACTTGGTTTAAGAATCATGAAAGAAGGTTGTATACATGGAAGAATCCTGGAGATACTAAAAGGTATCAGTTAGATTATATAATGGTAAGACAGAGATTTAGGAACCAGGTTTTAAATTGTAAGACATTTCCAGGGGCAGATGTGGACTCTCACCACAATCTATTGGTTATGACCTGTAGATTAAAACTGAAGAAACTGAAAAAAGGTGGGAATTTAAGGAGATGGGACCTGGATAAACTAAAAGAACCAGAGTTTGTACAGAGATTCAGGGAGAGCATAAGGGAGCAATTGACAGGAATGGGGGAAATAAATACAGTAGAAGAAGAATGGGTAGCTTTGAGGGATGAAGTAGTGAAGGCAGCAGAGGATCAAGTAGGTAAAAAGACGAGGGCTAGTAGAAATCCTTGGGTAACAGAAGAAATATTGAATTTAATTGATGAAAGGAGAAAATATAAAAATGCAGTAAGTGAAACAGGCAAAAAGGAATACAAACGTCTCAAAAATGAGATTGACAGGAAGTGCAAAATGGCTAAGCAGGGATGGCTAGAGGACAAATGTAAGGATGTAGAGGCCTATCTCACTAGGGGTAAGATAGATACCGCCTACAGGAAAATTAAAGAGACCTTTGGAGATAAGAGAACGACTTGTATGAATATCAAGAGCTCAGATGGAAACCCAGTTCTAAGCAAAGAAGGGAAAGCAGAAAGGTGGAAGGAGTATATAGAGGGTCTATACAAGGCCGATGTACTTGAGGACAATATTATGGAAATAGAAGAGGATGTAGATGAAGATGAAGTGGGAGATATGATACTGCGTGAAGAGCTTGACAGAGCACTGAAAGACCTGAGTCGAAACCAAGCCCCCGGAGTAGACAATATTCCATTGGAACCACTGACGGCCGTGGGAGAGCCAGTCCTGACAAAACTCTACCATCTGGTGAGGATGATGTATGAGACAGGCGAAATACCCTCAGACTTCAAGAAGAATATAATAATTCCAATCCCAAAGAAAGCAGGTGTTGACAGATGTGAAAATTACCGAACTATCAGCTTAATAAGTCACAGCTGCAAAATACTAACACGAATTCTTTACAGACGAATGGAAAAACTAGTAGAAGCCAACCTCGGGGAAGATCAGTTTGGATTCCGTAGAAACACTGGAACACGTGAGGCAATACTGACCTTACGACTTATCTTAGAAGAAAGATTAAGGAAAGGCAAACCTACGTTTCTAGCATTTGTAGACTTAGAGAAAGCTTTTGACAATGTTGACTGGAATACTCTCTTTCAAATTCTACAGGTGGCAGGGGTAAAATACAGGGAGCGAAAGGCTATTTACAATTTGTACAGAAACCAGATGGCAGTTATAAGAGTCGAGGGACATGAAAGGGAAGCAGTGGTTGGGAAGGGAGTAAGACAGGGTTGTAGCCTCTCCCCGATGTTGTTCAATCTGTATATTGGGCAAGCAGTAAAGGAAACAAAAGAAAAATTTGGAGTAGGTATTAAAATTCATGGAGAAGAAATAAAAACTTTGAGGTTCGCCGATGACATTGTAATTCTGTCAGAGACAGCAGAGGACTTGGAAGAGCAGTTGAATGGAATGGACAGTGTCTTGAAAGGAGGATATAAGATGAACATCAACAAAAGCAAAACAAAGATAATGGAATGTAGTCTAATTAAGTCGGGTGATGCTGAGGGAATTAGATTAGGAAATGAGGCACTTAAAGTAGTAAAGGAGTTTTGCTATTTGGGGAGCAAAATAACTGATGATGGTCGAAGTAGAGAGGATATAAAATGTAGACTGGCAATGGCAAGGAAAGCGTTTCTGAAGAAGAGAAATTTGTTAACATCCAGTATTGATTTAAGTGTCAGGAAGTCATTTCTGAAAGTATTCGTATGGAGTGTAGCCATGTATGGAAGTGAAACATGGACGATAAATAGTTTGGACAAGAAGAGAATAGAAGCTTTCGAAATGTGGTGCTACAGAAGAATGCTGAAGATTAGATGGGTAGATCACATAACTAATGAGGAAGTATTGAATAGGATTGGGGAGAAGAGAAGTTTGTGGCACATCTTGACCAGAAGAAGGGATCGGTTGGTAGGACATGTTCTGAGGCATCAAGGGATCTCCAATTTAGTATTGGAGGGCAGCGTGGAGGGTAAAAATCGTAGAGGGAGACCAAGAGGTGAATACACTAAGCAGATTCAGAAGGATGTAGGTTGCAGTAGGTACTGGGAGATGAAAAAGCTTGCACAGGATAGAGTAGCATGGAGAGCTGCATCAAACCAGTCTCAGGACTGAAGACGACAACAACAACAACAACAGGTCCCATCTGCTTAATTTTCTACATTTCTCCGATTTATTCAATTCTGATATACAGCTCATAATCAAAAAATTGTGGCCAGAGTCCACATCTGTCTCTGGAAATGTCTTGAAATTTAAAATTCGTTATGAATAAGAAAATAGGGCAAAGAGTTAACTATTACGAAAAATTCGCTGATAGGGTTGTTCTCATCAGGTTCGACAGCAAACCAAAACCTACAATTATAGTTGAAATATACATGCCACCGCCGCAAGCAGAAGATGAAGAGACGGAGAAAGTATATGATACTGAATGAGTATCTCAATATGTCAAGGGAGATGAAAATATAATAATCATGATTAGTTGTAGGGGAAGGAATAGAAGAAGGCGTTACTGGAGAGTATGAGCTTGGCAGTAGGAATGAGAGAAGAGAAAGATTGATTGCGTTCTGCAGTAAATTTCAGGTGATGATAGCGAATACTCTGTAAAAAATCACAAGTGGTGGAGGCATACTTGGAAAAGACCCGGAGACACCAGAAGATTCCCACTGGATTACATCACAGGTAAAACAGACACCGAAATCAGACTTTGGATTGTAAGGCATAGCCAGGAGCAGATATAAACTCAGATCACGATTTAATAGCGATGAAGAGTTGGCTGAAATTTAAGAGACACGTCCGGAAGAATCAACGTGGAAATGTGATACTGAAATACCTAAGAATAATTAGAAGTGTTTGATGTTCGCTAAGTATGCGGATACTGCGTTAAGGAATCCCACAGTATGTAGGTTAGTTGAAGAGCAGTGGACGTCTCTAAACAGGGCTATAAAATGTTCAGGGAATGACATGAATAAAGCAATATGAATCACTTAGGAATAACATAAATAGGAAGTATAATGAAGCTTAGGCAAAATATCCGCAGTAAAGTTATGAAAAAGCGAGAAAGGAATGTTCATCAGAAGGACTGACTCAGCATACAAAAAGTCGAAAAAAACTTCGTTGACTCGCATTCGGGAGGACGACGGTTCAATCCCGCGTCCGGCCATCCTGATTTAGGTTTTCCGTGATTTCCCTAAATCGCTCCAGGCAAATGCCGGTATGGTTCCTTTGAAAGAGCACGGCCAACTTCCCTCTCAATCCTTCCCTAATCCGATGAGACCGATGACCTCGCAGTTTGGTCTCTTCCCGCAAACAACCCAACCCAAACTTCGTTGAAATTAAAAGCAAGAATGGTAACATTAATTCCGCCTTTTAGCGCAAAAGGGAGAGCGGATAGACGTAATTAAAGGCCTCTGTGAGGGAAGGACTTGTATGACAAAGTGGTGGAAGATCAAATTGGTTCAAATGGTTCAAATGGCTCTGAGCACTATGGGACTTAACTGCTGTGGTCATCAGTCCCCTAGAACTTAGAACTACTTAAACCTAACTAACCTAAGGACATCACACACATCCGTGCCCGAGGCAGGATTCGAACCTGCGACCGTAGCGGTCGCGCGGTTCCAGACTGTAGCGCCTACAACCGCTTGGCCACTCCGGCCGGCGAACAAATTGGAGTTGATGTGGAAGACATATGGAATCCAGTATTAGAATCAGGCTTGAGATCAAATAAAACAGAAAGAATACATAACATTCTATCGGAATTTCTGAAATTATGGTGAAAGTTGTGACCAAACTACTGTTCATGTTAGTGTGGCGTGTCTACGAGACTGTCGACATACCATCCGACCTTCGTAAAAATATCGCCCACCACAATTCTGAAGATAGCAAGAACACATAAGTGCGAGAACTATCTCATAATCAACTTAGCAGTTCAACCACCCAAGCTGCTTACAAGAATAATAGGCAGAAGAACAGAAAGGGAAACTGAGGGTCTGTTAAATGACGACCATTTTGGCTTTAGGAGAGATAAAGCCTCCAGAGAGGTATTTCTGACACTGCGCATGATAAAGGAAGGAGGAATGAGGAAAAATCAAGACACGTTCTTGGGATTTATTTACCTAGGAAAAGGGTTCCACAATATAAAATGGTGCAAAATGTTCGAAATTCCGAGAAAAATGGAGATAAGCTATAGGGAAAGACGGGTAATGTGCAGTCTGCACAAGAATCATGAGGGAACAATAAGACTGGAAGGCCAAGAACCACTTATTCGGATTAATAAGGCTGTAAAACAGAAGTGCAGTCTTTCGCCTGTAGTGTTCAATCTATACTTCGAAGAAACTATGACAGAAACAGAAGAAAGGTTCAAAATGAAAAAGAAATACATGACCTGTTCAATTGAACGAACAGTCTAATGAGCACAGAATGTAGACTGAGAGTAAACCGGAAAAAAACAACAGTAATGAGAAATAGCAGAAATGCAAATAGCGACACGTAATATCAAAACTGGTGACCATGAAGTAGACTAAGTTAAGGAATTATGTTACTCTGCAAGCAAAACAGCCCATGACTGGCGAAGCGAGGAGGAGAGAAAAAAGGAGACTAGTACTGGCAAAAAGAGCATCAAAATCAGCATTCCTGACCAAGAGACGTCTACTAGTATGAGACATGGGCCTTAATATATGGAAGAAATTTCTGCGAATTTACGTTTGCAGCACAGCATTGTATGGTGGTGATACATGGGTTGAGGGAAAATCGGAGCAGAGGAGAATCGAAGCATTAGAGATGTGATGCTAGAGAACAATGTTGAAAATTAGGTGGACTGATAAGGTAAAGAAAAGGACGTTCTCCCTGCAGCATCGGTGAAGAGAGGAACACGTGGAAGACACTGACATCAATAGGGCATCAACAGGATATGATAGCACATGTGTTAATACATCCGCGAATAACCTCCTGAAATTATGGGGTTAGCGCACGAAACGAACTTCGGGACGCATCAAATCAGTAGAAATAAATAAAATACGCTTCCACTTGCACATATGAACTGAAACTTACGATTTCAGTCTGTATGTCTTTAACGTTATTTAAGATGTTAGCGCAACCTAAATATCTAAAACTGGAGACTTGATCCAGTGCCTTATCTTCGACGACAATTTTTGATCGGGCTGGGTGTTTTCCATTGTGAGTTATAACTTTAGTTTTAGTGGTGGATATATTCAGATTCTAGAGTTGTCTTCTTACTTCACATTACGTAAGCACTGCATGTTGCAATTTTGCTTTCTTATTCTGTATCAGGAGTACAAGATCTTATATGGCATGTCGTACAGATAATAGCTGCTTTTCAGTGTTGGTTCAAATGGCTCTGAGCACTATGGGACTTAACTTCTGAGGTCATCAGTCCCCTAGAACTTAGAAGTACTTAAACCAAACTAACCCAAGGACATCGCCGGCCGTGGTGGTCTAGCGGTTCTAGGCGCTCAGTCCGGAACCGCGCGACTGCTACGGTCGCAGGTTCGAATCCTGCCTCGGGCATGGATTTGTGTGATGTCCTTAGGTTAGTTAGGTTTAAGTAGTTCTAAGTTTTAGGGGACTGATGACCACAGATGTTAAGTCCCATAGTGCTCAGAGCCATTTTGAACCTAAGGACATCACGCACATCCATGCCCGAGGCAAGATTCGAACCTGCGACCGTAGTGGTCGTGCGGTTCCGGACTGTAGCGCCTAGAACCGCTTGGCCACTCCGGCCGGCTGCTTTTCAGTGAGTACCTTCACGAACTTCATACTCCATTTCCTTATAAGATCCTCAATATAGATGTTTAACCCGCCAGGTTAGCCGAGGTCGCTAATGGGCTGCTTCCTGAGTCGAGCAGCACTTCTTTAAATACTTTCTCCCTCTCCCGTTGATCCGCCTTGCTAAGGGTCCCATACAAACAAAGATGAAGACTCGCTGGAGTCAAGGTCCTTCAAGCGACCTCTTCAGTATATGAATTACAGTTCCCAAGAATCTTCCGATATATATTTATCGACTGAATATATAGTTATAGGACGTAAGTTCCAAGAAGTCTCAAGGCTGTAATCGATTCAACTCACTGGTCATCGGCCGCGTAGTCAGCTGATATCGGAGTTTTTCGCCTATTTGTGCGCTTTTCAATACATTTATTTACATTTAGCCAGCTGTCAGTCATTGCAGTAGACCTTTCATTGTTTGTCACCAGCTCTGTGTTTCTAAATATGTTCCATCCAAGAACATAATTGCTTCTTCCGCGACAAGCTATATACCACTTGAATTAGTTGAACTGTCGACCTCAGATATTTCCTGAACCGTGTAATATGTAGTGATTCTGTTTTCACCCGACTGAATTATGAAAATATTCTCACTGAAAGATGTATAGTCTCTATTCATAGGTATTATAAAGAACGTAGCAACCAGTCGCGGAAACATAATTTATTTAGCTTGTTGAAAATCGATTTCGACTGATATCAGTCATCGTCGGTGCATTTTTCTAACCGATACATGCCATAAGTAGAAGTACTGTCCTTGGCCGATTTCTAGCGATGTTTAACCCACCAGGTTAGCCGAGGGCGCTAATGGGCTGCTTTCTGGACTCGGGTAGGCGCGCCGGCCCCAGAAGGAATCCGTCTGGCAGATAACGTGGAGGGTCGGTGTGCCGGCCAGTCTGGATGTGGTTTTTAGGCAGTTTTCCACACCCCACTAGGAGAATGCCGGGCTGGTGCCCATGTCCCGCCTCAGTTACACGACTCGCAGACAATTGAATACGTTTGCACTGTTTCACAGATTGCACTAGACACAGACAGCTGCGGTACACTAATTCTGTCGCAGGGGTACGGGGTGGCGACAAGAAGGGCATATGGCCACCCTCTGACACTAACATCACCAAATCAATAGTAACAAGGCCGACCTCGCTTTGAAGTGGACAAAGGCTCAACAAAAATGATGATGATGATTCTCAATATAGATGTTTGGTGAGAAGCTACATGCCAGCCTGATGTCTTGATTTATTATGTCTTCTGTTTATGAACAGCGTTTTTTTTAATATTTTTGAATGTTCATATAAGTTTTTGGTTGTGTATGTAAGATACATTGGACATGCTCTTGCTTCCATTATTATCTAGCGATCGAATCGAAAGCTTTCCGGAAGTCCGTAGTAGCAACATGTGTTTCTAGACTAGCATCGCATTCTTTTTTTCTAAAGCTCTTTTATATAGAAAAAATTATGGGCTGGGGAGTGTCCGTCCTAAATCCACTTTGTTCTCCTCTCAGGCAAACATCTGCTCTTGTTTTGAAGCGTTTATTTAATCTTTTGAGTAAATGTTACGAACCACATTGAAAATACTTGAACCTCTGTAATTGTCACATGTATTTCCTAGTCCTTGTTTTTAAAAACAGAAAATACTTCTTTGGTCGTTCAGGCAACAGTGATATTGCAACTAGGCCAGCATTCAGAGAATAACTACACAACTGGCCATTAAAATTGCTACACCACGAAGATGACGTGCTACAGACGCGAAATTTAACCGACAGGAAGAAGATGCTGTGATATGCAAATGATTAGCTTTTCAGAGCATTCACACAAGGTTGGCGCCATGGCGACACCTACAACGTGCTGACACGAGGAAAGTTTCCAACCGATTTCTCATACACAAACAGCAGTTGACCAGCGTAGCCTGGTGAAACGTTGTTGTGATGCTTCTTATAAGGAGGAGAAATGCGTACCATCACGTTTCCGACTTCGATAAAGGTCGGATTGTAGGCTATCGCGATTGCGGTTTATCGTATCGCGACATTGCTGCTCGCGTTGGTCGTGATCTAGTGACTGTTAGCAGAATATGGAATCGGTGGGTTCAGGAGGGTAATACGGAACGCCGTGCTGGATCCCAACGGCCTCGTATCAGTAGCAGTCGAGATGACAGGTATCTTATCCGCATGGCATAACAGATCGTGCAGCCACGCCTCGATCCCTGAGTCAACAGATGGGGACGTTTGCAAGACAACAACCATCTGCACGAACAGTTGGACGACGTTTGCAGCAGCATGGACTATCAGCTCGGAGACCATGGCTGCGGTTATCCTTGACGCTGCATCACAGACAGGAGCGCCTGCGATGGTGTACTCAACGACGAACCTGCATGCACGAATGGCAAAATGTCATTTTTCCGGATGAATACAAGTTCTGTTTACAGCATCATGATGGTCGCATCCGTGTTTGGCGACATCGTGGTGGACGCACATTGGAAGTGTGTATTCGTCATCACCATACTGGCGTATCACCCAGCGTGATGGTATGGGGTGCCATTGGTTACACGTCTCGGTCACCTCTTGTTCGCATTGACGGCACTTTGACAGTGGACGTTACATTTCAGATGTGTTACGACCCGTGGCTCTACCCTTCATTCGATCCCTGCGAAACCCTACATTTCAGGAGGATAATGCACGACCGCATGTTTCAGGGACTGTACGGGCCTTTCTGGATACAGAAAATGTTCGACTGCTGCCCTGGCCAGCACATTCTCCAGATCTGTCACCAACTGAAAACGTCTGGTCAATGGTGGCCGAGCAAGTGGCTCGTCACAAAACGCCAGTCACTACTCTTGATGAACTGTGGTATCGTGTTGAAGCTGCATGGGCAGCTGTACCTGTACACGCCATCGAAGCTCTGTTTGACTCGATGCCCAGGCGTATCAAAGGCATTATTACGGCTAGAGGTGGTTGTTTGGCTACTGATTTCTCAGTAGCTATGCACCCAAATTGCGTGAAAATGTAATCACATCTCAGTTCTAGTATAATATATTTGTCCAATGAATACCCGTTTATCATGTGCATTTCTTCTTGGTGTAGCAATTTTAATGGTCAGTAGTGTAGAAAAGCTTTACGTTACACACACTTCATGAGTCCGATATTTATTCCACCTGGGCCGGAAGTTATACGATTTTTTTTGGCTTTTTACAACTGGATTTAGCTCGTCTATTGAAAGTGATAGCATCGAACAGGTGGAGAGTGACATGTCTGTCTGTAGCCGCAGTTGCCGCTAAATGCGAGGTAGAGCCCTGTAACAGTGCGCCGCTGAGTGGGCGTCGCGGAGCCGGAGTGAAGGCCGCGGCAGTGAAACCGGCGCCTTGGGCGGGCGCCGCGCCAGCGCGCAGGAAAGTGGCGGCTGGCGGCGCAGGCGTCGGCGCCATCGGCGATGCAGCGCGCGTGTCGCGGCGCCGGACGCGGGCGCCGGAATGTGTACCAGCGGGGCACTGGAGCGCCTCCGCCTATATAAGCCCCCGGCGGCGGCGTGATTTATGTCCAGTCGCAGTCAACACCTGCGGCCGCAACATGCTCATTCGCGTCGCGACGCCGGCCGCACTCGTGCTGCTCTGCGCAGTCGCCGCCACGGCGGCGGCAGCAGCAGCCGTCCCCTCCAAGGACTCGAACCCGGAGCTCGCCGCCTGCAGGGCCGGCGACGAGGAGGCGTGCGCCCGCGCCGCAGCGCACGCGTTCTCAGAGGTGCTCGGCTTCCGCCAGGTGCGTCTCTCTCTCTACCTTCACATAAACCTCAAACAACTGCAAAAATTGACGTCACACAGTTGCAGTGCGATCACTTTGTAGACTCCTTCGACTCCTGAATCTGCATTTTGTGGCTGATGAAGCCAGTCTGAACCTGTAAACAAATATACTTTATGGTCAGAAAGGATTTTTACAGTCTATTTTCATAGCTATTCCTTTTATGGTTATGGACTTCAATCGGTAAAAACGGAACCCTTCTGGGATCACTCTGTCGTCCATCTGTGCCTGATTGTTAAAATCCGATTTTATCATTAACTGGTGGGCGTATCAAATTGACATCTATGTCGCATGCTAATGCCTACAGTCCCCTAGCGGTGTAAAAAATGGAAGCTTCTAAGCCAATGCGTTCAAAAGTCCAAAGTCAATATCATGCTGCTGCTTCAAATCCAAAGTGATGTCTTGGTGAGAATTGATTTATTGATTCTCGAAGTAAGCCACTTATGTTCCATATTTTGATACTCCAAAACTCAATCACTAAAAAAAAAAAAAAAAAAAGGTTCAAATGGCTCTGAGCACTATAGGAGTTAACAACTGAGGTCATCAGTCCCCTAGAACTTAGAACTACTTAAACCTAACTAACCTAAGGACACCACACACATCCATGCCCGAGGCAGGATTCGAACCTGCACCGGCCGGGGTGGACGAGCGGTTCTAGGTGCTACAGTCTGGAACCGCCCGACCGCTACAGTCGCAGGATCGAATCCTGCCTCGGGCATGGATTTGTATGATATCGTTAAGTTAGTTAGGTTTAAGTAGTTGTAACTTCTAGGGGACTGATGACCTCAGAAGTTATGTCCCATAGTTTTCAGAGCAATTTGAACGATTTTTTTTTCGAACCTGCGACCGTAGCGGTCGTGCGGTTCGAGACTGAAGCGCCTAGAACCACTTGGCCACAACGGCCGCCAATCATTAAAACCTATAGGATACTTCCCGTTGACGTATAATCATGAAGTTTGGCGAGAATCAACGCTTCAAGGTACAAGCAAACGAAAATCAGAGTATTCTCAATTTGTAATTATATCACACGAAGAAAATATTTCTTTTGATATTCGACGTCAAACTTCAAATTAAAACATTCTCGAAAGTCTAGGAGACCCTGAGAACCATGGGACCGATATGCTGCCAGTATCAACATCGATAATAGGCAAAAAATCAACAAGATCCTCGATTCCGGGAATGGATAAACTGTCTGTATACCGGTACTTAATTATATTTGTACGGAACCTTTTGTACGCGAGTCCTATTCGCATGTCTCCAATTTTTTAAAGTTACATTTAGCTCATGCAAAATTCGTTGTTTGCCTGCTGAAACGCGTAGAATTGTTTTACATTTCGAGTTGACATTCCTAAAAAACCTCTTCCAATCGAAAATATCCCTTATACTGACGGCAAGTTTCGCTCTCTTCTTACCTCATTTTTTCCCTTTGCAGTGCGTTACTATTAAAAAATTGTAGACCTGGAGCAGACCGTCTCAACCTGAATATGTTCCTTTTGAGCATTAGGCTACGACGATGGCTAAAATGAAATAACAATTAAACAATCAGGGCCGAAGATTTGACTGACGTGCAGTGGTCCTGTTCGACGGAAAGTAAGTATTTGTTTGCAAAAAGAAGACCACTGCACGTCTATAGAAATGTCGTCCCGTGCTTCACACTTCTTATTTCATTTTGCTGAATAGAACGGTCTAATTCCAGAACGGTTTTTATTGACACTAGTGAAGAATTCCCAATTATTTCCGGTAGATACTATTCCTATTCACATTGTATACAAATGTGTCGTATACAACGGATAAAGCAACGCTGTTTAGTTTACCATACTCCATGACATTTTTCTCTCTAGCTGTGCGTCGCACTCATATAAAATGACATGTAGCACTCCTCGTTCCTCTTCCGTTAAGAATCAGCTATAGTGTTGTGGACTGCATATCTATGACAGGAATGTTTGACTGCAGTCGAGCTATTGCTCCAGTGATATGTCTCTACAGCAAAACCGTTGAATTTTTAACTCTCGAAGAAGTAGAGAAGGTTAAAGTCTAGCGTCCCCTTGGATGTTGACTTCCTTACAGACGATGTACCATTCTGGTGTACAAGGATTAAGGTTGGGAAGCTATTCTGGCTCCGGAGTTATTTGAAGTGTTTGACCAGTACTTTCTGGTGGCTAAACCAAGGTGCATTGCAATTTTTTATGCCGCTATATAAAGGGTAGTTTCAGTACCAGCCAGAAAGTTGTAAGTATTGTATAATATCAATAGCCAAAATGTGGAAAAATAATTTCACTGTACTTCGGACGTGTAGAGCCATATCAGTCCGTACAAATATCGTTCCCCTGTAGTGGTTTGAAACGTTCAGTCAGCAGCGACGTCATTAGAGATAGAAGTACCGAGAAGATAATCGATGTAGACCTAACGAAGGAAGAAACTCGGCATTTTCCTGGAGGTACTGGGAGGCTGAAAATGCCTGTCATCTGAGTAGAAATACCAATACCGTGGTTCCGCACTTCCGGTAGAGCACATCATGTTGCTGTATTTCCGTTCACTGCCAAAATATTGTGCTTCAAAGTCAGCATCATGATCGTGGAAAAGTAGAGGAAATGATATCTGTTTGTTGGAAACATCGAATTTCCGTTTTTCATACCGAGTACAGAGTCTCTTCTTCAAGCTCTTGCTCGTTTCTTTTTATTCGGCAGGTGATCCGCGCGGGAAACAAGTGTCATAACTGTCCGTTTATGTTTGTTATAATAACTCGTCTCGTATACCTCGTGATCAAGTACATGAGTAGGAGACCACGCACGTTTCCGAAAGACAAATAAATTGCAATAAATGCAAAATTTTGTTGTGTGCACAGCTGGTTGTTTCGCTTACTGAATTTTAAAATGTCATAATTTTGATAATGTTGCCCTCTTCGTATTGCTAGACGGTCATTCCACATAGTTTTGAATAGCAATGTTTATAGTACACCAACAGTGAACCATCGCTGAAGATTACCTATGTGTACTGACTTCTTACTTCAAGCTGTAAGTTAGTAACTGGATGACTAACGCCTAATTCTCCACAATTAACGCACCCTTGTTGGTATAGCCATTATTGAAATTTATGTATATGTTATTAGCCAGAAAAAAAGGAATCGTGTTTAGGAAAGGTATGTTTACAGCTGATGAGTGACCGAGATCCAAGAAGAATTTCTGCAGTTTCATGGCTCCTTAAACCAACAGTACTGAATGTGGAAGCTGGGAATAATGGAGTTGTTGAGCACGAATTTGTTATTCCAGCAGAAGAGCCATGGAACACTGGAAGGCACTAAACAGGCTGCGGTGTGTGAGTTGGTAGTTAAGAGGACAATGTTCTGTAGTGTAAATTAATTCGGCGCCCCTCTTGTGTTGAAGAAATAATTTCAGACTTGCTGCATTGATCTGAATTGTTTCCTTCGTCACAGACGGAGAACTCTGACCGGACGGCTCATGGACACGTGATAGTCCGTTATTGTCGAGTAGAAAGAACGAGAGAAAACCTACTCCAACAAACGGAGTAAAATATCAGATTAAAAAAAAAAAAACATGTTTTGTCAGCTGTGGGTGGCAGTGGGACTTTTTATGAGGCATTAAACAAGCAATAATATAATGATGAACGTCAACGGTATACGTGGTGCGTGAGGCACGCAGAGTGGGGAGGCCAGTCCGGTAGGCGGCAGTTGCCAGTGGTGGATCATGCTGGGGACCGTTGAGTGGGTCGCGCACGCATTTGGCTACAGTGGCAGTCGCTGCCCGAGTATGGATCTCCCGCCCTTCCGGTGTCGTCACATCCGTCCAGAAACGTGAAGGCGTTGGGGGGCACGTGGAATAGGTGGGTCACCCGTTAGGGTCGGGTCACTGTTGGTCACGATTATGCATCGATAATACACAAGTGGTCATGACGGTGGACTGTAATAGAAATTCGTATCTATTGATCCACTGGCAACGCCATTAGCGTTCAGACACAGATGATGCCGTAAATATATGAACACTCACTAACTTAGTCTGCGTGTGAAGCTGGGAAAGCTATACACGGACGATAAACCACTTGCCAGGTTTTTCTCAAAACGGTTAATGTATTTGTAATAACGATAAATGTTATTAATACGAGAGCACTGACCAATTTCGGATGTGTGTGAATGATGCGAGATTTTTCATCCAGTAGAAACCAAAGCGTTTAATATACAGTGAATCGTTATCAGAAACTGATATAACGTGAGACGCACCACACGGAAGCGAGATGAGACTGTTGCTATAAAATATCTACACAAACCACGTCACTGATTTTTTGCTGAAGATGCACTTGTGCTTTACAAGTGTAAAGCCATATGCTGAAAAGAAGAGTAAATTTGGATGAAGTACAATTGCGACGAAGCACTTAAAAAGCAAGTAAAGCTCTAATAAATGTGAAAGTCGATTTGAATACTGTAGTGTGTTACTAAGCGTGGCCCTAGTTGTAAGGAAACGTACAGTTTTACGCGGAATCTGAACCATGGTGAAACTCGAATATTTTGACAATCACAAAGTGTCGTCAGTGGGGCCGGTTCGACAAAACTATCAGCTTAAGAAATTTATCATTTCGCCACCCCCCCCCCCCCACCCTGCCCCTTTTTCTAACACTTTCGCCAGAGCTAGTTTTCACTATTTATTGTAATACGCACTGTAATATAAAGCTTGCAATTGGACCCCACTGGGCGCACCAAGCAGTGGATTGTGTCGCTTGGGCAGTAAACCGGTCCTGGTTGCCCGAGTTGGATGTCACGTTGAGGACTAGAGATGGCTCTGAGCACTATGCGACTTAACTTCTGAGGTCATCAGTCGCCTAGACCTTAGAAATAATTAAACCTAACTAACCTAAGGACATCACACACATCCATGCCCGAGGCAGGATTCGAACCTGCGACCGTAGCGGTCGCTCGGCTCCAGACTGTAGCGCCTAGAACCGCACGGCCATGAGGACAAGAGAAATTTCTTCAACTTCTACTAATCTTTTGTCTAACTATTAACCGCACATACAACAAGAATAGTTACACAAGAAATAGTGATCCACTGGTATTTATTTAAAGCTGTAGCACACGGTGAATTCGCATTCGGGAGGATAATTGCTCAAATCCGCGTCCAGACATCCAGATTTAGGTTTTCTGTGGTTTCCCTAAATCACTCAAGGGAAATACCAGGTAAAAGAGCGCAGTCGATTTCCTTCCCCATCCTTTTGTAATAACAGCTTGTGCTCCGTCTCTAACGACTTCGCTGTCGACAAGACGTTAAACTCTAATTTCCTTTCCCTTTTTGCAGCATGTTACTTCTGGTTTCAGTCGGAACGATGGCTCGCTTAATGACAACAAGCACGCAAAGCGAATTACGGTGGTATCTGAGGGTAAAGAAAAAGAAGCGAAATGAGTGACAGATGCTAGTTTATGTAAACCGTTCTTGGAGAGTGTAACCGTGTCTACTAAGGTGACCGTCTGTGAAGAATACTGTTACGGGTTGTTCTATCCCGTTTGACTGTCAGAGGATATCGAAGGAATTTACGTACCCGGTGTTAAATTTCTATACAGCTTGCGTAATTAGTGCAATACTGTCATGGACATCTTCAGTGATTTTACAAGAAAGAGAACCCAAAGTCTGTGTTTATAAACGGTTCTGCTTCCTCCATAATATTTTATGCATAAGAATCATCAGGGTGATAAAAAATAGGGTCAGAGTCTGCATGGAGTGAAACAGATTTTCCTTGCTTGAAATAATAGTTCAGTTAATAGTTGAGACATGGGAATGGCCCGTTTCGATCGCATGATCATTTAGTTGACGCGAGAGCTTTGCTGAGATACACAACAAACGCCGATCACAGACGTAACTAGAGAGGCGTTGTGCATCACGAAGACATCTACTGTTGAAACTCTGCGGCCGTGCGTCCCAAAAAGAGTCGGGAAACATGTTACTCCCTCTGACATATGTCTTGGAAAATGATCTTGACAAGAAAAATTAGGAAAATGTCTCCACTTACAAATTTTCGCATTATATTACACACGATACATTTCGAAACCTTTGGATCTATCATCAGGTACAAATCATACTTTATTTACTTATGCTCCTGAGCAAGGTCATGTGAAATGTATAAATGGTGTTCCTCTTGTAAAGACTAGATGTCACGTCTCGAAATTCGCCAACAAATGACGGAAAATATGATGAGAAACAGTGAGGAATATAAATTTCTCATCACCTTCATCAGTAGCAGAAGTTAATAGTATATTAAAATGATTTGAACCCGCTAATGGACCAAAAGGGTCCGAAATGCATCGTTTCCTTTAATAAAACACGAAAATTTTGTTGCTGAGGACGATATCATTCATACTTCCTGTGAATTGAATACAATCATGTCCACAACAACATAGGGGACGAAACTATAGTTTCCACAAGCTGTTCTAGCTTTCTTGAATCGTCCTGTTGCGTTTTGATGTAGTTCTAAGGGAGGGCGCATACGCCTGTTGAGTCTCAATAGGCGAGTGCTCACCGATGTCAAGGCGAGTGAGAGCGAAGCGTGTGGATACGGAGTGAAGGGGAACGATTGCCGTTCATCCGGGGTTGCTACACACGTCCAGTGCTCCAGTAGCCAGACGGCTATTCTGTTAGCGGGAATTATTGTTTGGAAACTTAGGCTATGAGCCCGAAAGTAGCATGAAGAACGAAAGATAAATAAATAGAACTGAATCATTGTAGTCGTTATTTGCAAAACAAATCTTATTACTTTAAACAAAAGGCTGTAATGGGATCACCAATTATGTTGGCTACAAATGATAACACACTTGTCTTCTTGAAAAAAGAGTTTTATCTATCATCGCATTATGCGTTCTGAGAGATCCCTAACATCAGATCTATTAAAATCAACACAGAGTACCGCGTCAATTCCTACTATATTCCGTAACACCTTCGGTATCCAACTGAAATTTGTCATGAGATGTTAAATAAAATTATTCTGGCATTCAAGACAAGTGCAAGTTTAGTGCAATTTAGACCATAACAAATCTTTCGACAGTGTCAGTGATATAGAAAAACTGCTGCTGATGACTTCAGTCAAGGGGTTTGAGCTTTGAACGGTAAAGAAAAATGACACCTACAATTATGCAGGGCGATTCTGCTAAATGGGAACAAACTATGAGGGACGATCCCTGAGACGATAAGGAGCGAAAAAGGTCACACGGACGTACGGCTCGAAATGCGTTCGAAGGGAGCTACACCCGCTTGAAGCTGGAGACAAAAGGTCTTTGACAGTGACGCTGATACCATTACAAGGCAGGTGGTCCCGCAACATAGGGTAAGCCAGGCGACGATATGGAACATTCTTCACAACTGCCGTTATCCATGTCACTTAAAGTGTCTGCAGGTCTCATTACTACGGACTTGCCTCCACTGGTTCGTCGCACGGACCACCAAAGGGCTGAAATTTCTGTCATCCATCCTATTCACAGATGAGGCTACCTTTCTGAGCTTCAAATGGCTCTGACAAGGGAGTCTCCCCATCGCACCCCCCTCAGATTTAGTTATAAGTGGGCACAGTGGATAGGGCTTGAAAAACTGAACACAGATCAATCGAGAAAACAGGAAGAAGTTGTGTGGAACTATGGAAAAATAAGGAAAATATACAAACTGAGTAGTCCATGCGCAAGATAGGCAAAATCAAGGATAGTGTAAGCTCAGCGGTGCCGTGGTCCCGCGGTTAGCGAGAGCAGCTACGGAACGAGAGGTCCTTGGGTCAAGTCTTCCCTCAAGTGAGAAATTTATTTTCTTTATTTTTGCAAAGTTATGATCTGTCAGTTCGTTCATTGACGTCTCTGTTCACTGTAATAAGTTTAGTGTCTGTGTTTTGCGACCGCACCGTAAAACCGTGCGATTAGTACACGAAAGGACGTGCCTCTCCAATGGGAACCGAAAACATTTGATCGCAAGGTCATAGGTCAACCGATTCCTCCACCGGAAAACACGTCTAATATATTCTACACGACAATGGTGACGGCATGTGCGTCGCATGACAGGAAGATGTTGTCGACCCACCTAACTTGTACACTTGGCGAATGGGTAAAATGATTCTTCTACCTTGCCCTATTTAGGTTTTCTTCTGTATGTGAAAATCACTCCCAAAAAAGTGATGAAAACATAAGAGTTTGTGACATAAATTGAAAATAAAAAATTAAACTTTTCGCTAGAGGGAGGACTTGAACCATGGACCTCTCGCTCCGCAGCTGCTCACGCTAACCACGGGACCACGGCATTGCTGAGCTGACATTCTCAACGATCCGCAGCTGCTCACGCTAACCACGGGACCACGGCACTGCTGAGTTGACATTCTCTTTAATATTGCCTATCAAGAACATAGACTATTCATTTTGTATATTTTGCTTATTTTTTCGTAGTTCCACACAACTTCTTCCTGTTTTCTCGATTGATCTGTGTTCAGTTTTTCAAGGCCTATCCACTGTGCCGACTTATAAGTAAATCTGAGGGGGTTGCGATGGGGAGGTTCCCTTGTGAGCACTAAGGGACTTAACATCTGAGGTCATCAGTCCCCTAGAACTTAGAACTACTTAAAACTAACTCACCCAAAGACAACACACACATCCACGCCCGAGGCAGGATTCGAATCTGCGACCGTAGGAGTCGCGCGGTTCCGGACTGAAGCGCCTGGAACCGCTCGGCCACAACGGCCGGCTTACCTTTCTGAGGGTCGGTATTGTCAACCTTCGCGACAGCCACTTGTGTTCTACGAAGAACCTCCGTGGTTTACTGGCAGCGAACCTTCGGCACCGGTTCAGCCTCAACTGTGGGCGGGAATTATTGGCAATCGCCTCGTTGGACCAGTCATCCTTCCACGACGCCACAAAAGCGAGACATTCCTACACTGCCTGCGGGTTACCGTGCGTCCCCTGCTGGGTGCTACAGCTCACTGCTCTCTTGAGTGTGGAGCTAAGGTACTAGTGCAGACAGAACGTTGCTACTTGACTGGTGTGTTCTCACATGTGTTTTCAGTCGTTGACACCTACACTACCAAAGAGCTTCTATCTTCACTTTCAATTGGACGTACCTCCCTAAGAACACATTTCCGACCATATGTCCAAATGATCTATCCTACTCCTTACCCGCTCAAGGAACGTTCCCTGCAGTTTACCCCCATTTAGGAAAATCCACCTGCGTAAACCTCTCCTCCACTCGGCAGCTGAGGTGTAGTGAGTCAGGTTTCTTAGCACCACGAATGGAAAAAGCTGCCTCTTGGTCGAGAGTCACCACGATAGCGCGCAGTTGTTGGCGACTATAACGTGCCGTGTGGTGTTGTCGGGTGTCGTTAGTAACAGCCCGTTGTTCGCGACTACAGAGTGCGGTGTGGGGACGTGTGTGGCAGGTGGGGGCTGCCGAGGAGTCTGGCCGCGGGGTGACCGGCTGGCTGCGGTCGCACGAGCTGCACACCGACCTGCTGGGCACGCGGCTCGTCGTCTCGGCGAGGAACCTCGACGAGGGCCGCCTCGACCTCAGCCTCAGCCTCGACGACGATGACGACGACGCCGACGACGACAGCGACGACGCCAACACCGAGGAGGAAGGTCAGTCTGGCGTCCCTCCCCCTTCCTGGGCTGTCTTTTGTTATTATCATTATTATTAAGCTTCAGGCCAACTAAGGACCACATCGAGATAACTATTCACTTCTCTTCTCTCTCAGCCTTCTTCAAAACTCTTTTATTTTCTCAGAATGATTTCTTTTCTTCTCGTGTGACCACCGGACTCCAGCTATTTTTCAGTCTATTTTAACTTCCTGAAAACTTCAGAATTTCCTGTCTTCTAAAATGAATTTGTCTTGCTTGAGTACTGTCTCCTGCTCAATCTCCATTTGTTCTGAGTCTTTTTTTGGCTTGCCACCACACCCATTTTCTTTGTTCGATCTCCTGTTTGGAAGAATGTGGGATCTATGCTAATTTGCTTCCTTAGTTCCCTGTAGATCAGAGTTTCCCAAACTGTACGCTCGTGTTCTGCAGGATGTGAAAGTATGCTCCACGAAAAACTATTAGCAACATGGTAAATCTATTCTCTCGATATTTTGGCGAAATTAATTTTTATTATTTTGTTATGATACCTGTGTTGCCAACGGCCTTACCGCAGTGCTAATCCGGATTCCGTGAGATCAGTGTCGGGCCTAGCTAGCACTTCGACTAGTGACTCTCCGGTCTGCTGAGCGCTGTTGGCAAGCGGGGTGCACTTAGCCCTTGTGAGGCAAACTGAGGAGCTACTTGACTGAGAAGTAGCGGATCCGGTCACGAAAAACTTGACAACCGCCGAGAGAGCGGTGTGCTGACCTCACGCCGCTCTATATCCGTATCCAGTGACGCCTATAGACTGAGGATGACATGGCGGTCGGTCAGTATCGTTGGGTCTTCCGAGATCTGATCGGACGGAGTTTAATTTTATGATATCTGTGTTATCAGATGTGATTTAAAGTTGAAGAAGTAACTGAACAGAACAAGTTTTTCTTATTTAAAAAAAATTACTGACCTACAAAGTAAAAAAAAAAAGATATTACATTAAAATTAAGTGTTACCTCACGGAAAAATTGGAGAAACCACCGCTCTATATATTCACATACTATAGTATGTCTTTCCTGATCTGATCTGTTATTTTATGGCACAATGGGTGTATTTCCTTATTTGGTCTCAAAACGCAATTGAAATCGTTGTTGTCTATTTGAGCTCATATTTTTCGCAAGAGTCTTCTTTCTATCTTTTCCAAAACTTCTAATCCCATTTTGCATCCAAATAAAAAGTACTCTTTCCGACACAAAGAGGACTTCTCATTTCAAAAATCAAATGTCTCTAAGCACTATGGGACTTAACTGCTGAGGTCATCAGTCCCCTAGAACTTAGAAGTACTTAAACCTAACTAACCTAAAGACATCACACACATCCACGCCCGAGGCAGGATTCGAACCTGCGACCGTAGTAGTCGTGCGGTTCCAGACTGTAGCGTCTAGAACCGCTCGGCCACACCGGCCGGCCTTCTCATTTCAGAACTGTATTACAATGTCTTATTTTAACGTAATTAGAAAATTGTGTTTTATGGCACAATTTCCTCACTTCCACGTAGGCTCTTTTCATTTTTTCAGTTCTGATCTTAATTGCTTCTTTTTCTCTTTTTAGGCTTATGTTTTCACCCAGATATTACTGTTATCGGGTGCACCAGGCTGCGTGGCGATGAATCAGAGTTTACTACTAATCTTTCACTGATTATTGTCGTTCTTCTTAGGTTCGCTTCCGCTTCACTCCTCCGTTACTGCGCCAAGCGACTGTAGAGCATTCACATTTCGTTACCCTTCCGTACAGACTTTACAAGTCTCTGATGTGGTGTCAGTTAGCTACAATCACGCATCAGTTTTTCTGAGACACCATCAAGTAGACGGTTTAACTTCTCAAAGTCCTCTTTCACTCTACACAGTTTTACCACCTGTATCCCGCCTGTCAGCCCTTGCTGTATAGTTAGCTAGGGGTTTTGGGCTGTCCGCAGGCCGCAGCAAGATCAACAAGATCAAGAAGAAGATCAAGAAGAAGCTGAAGAAGGGCAAGCTGCGCAAGCTACTGGTGCCGATCGCGATCCTGGTGCTGGTCAAGGCGCTGACGGTGGCGCCGCTGCTGCTCGGCGTGCTCGGCCTCAAGGCGTGGAACGCGCTCCAGCTGGGCTTCGGCTCGTTCGTGCTGTCGCTGGGGCTCGCCGTGTGGCAGCTCTGCCAGAAGCTGTCCTCCGACCAGCCGGTCGCCCCCGCCATCACGGTCGCCGCCGCCCCCGTCGCCGCCCCCGCCACCCACGGCTGGGACGCACGGTCGCTGGCCTATCGCGCCTACCAACCCACCAGGCGCTGACCGCCCCCTTCTCAACTCATCCTCTCTCTCTCTGAAGGCGAATCATCCAGCACCCGTCATCTCCCCTCCAAACTTCCTCCATCCACCATGCACATCACTGAGACTGGTTAGAGTAACGCATTCACAATCCCAAGGGGCCCAGTTGCTCCTGAGAACAATCCCTTCTCAGGATTGGGCGATCACAGAGTCTTAGAATTGGGTGATCACAGAGCTTCAGGATTAGCCAATCACAGACTCTCAGGATTGTATGATCCCAGGACTAAATACGAACACAGCTTTGACACTGTCATATTCGACTCACTGTTCACACTGGAATGTATAGTTGCTCCTGAGAGATAAGACCGTTCTTTAAACTGGGCAATCACAGGGTCTGAGAAATGGGAGATCACAGGACTGAATACGCGCGCTACTTTGACACTGCCGTATCTCATTCTCTCATTCACGTCGTTAGCTCAGAGCCTCATGAAATCTTCTTTATCTCTCACATCAGTATACTCATTGCCGACCAACAACATGTCAGGAAGTTGCTGGATTCTCATTTCCAAGAACCCCGAAATGCCACGTCTTGCTGACTGTACTCAGCTGAGGGCAATAGAAGAAGTCATGAGATCAGCTTATGGGGAATATCGATGTACTCACATCTAGCTCCAATCAGTCTCATTTTTCATCATTTAACAAACCAAAGATGTTATTTCAGCATAATAATTAACTGAGCCACACAGTATTCATTTGCCCCTCTTCCGAAAACAGGGGGATTTCTAAGAGGAAGACGGCGTTCTACACCTCTCAGTCGTTGCAGGTTGTAGATTTTACTTGTTTCACAACATGCCTATTCTGTCGGCTGGTAGAACTTCGTGCCACGTACGATTATACTCTCCAGTCTATCGCGCAACTATAACTACCTCTATTTAGTGCTCAATAAAAACCTGCAAAATTAGTAACATCTTTTTCCCTTGAGAAAAACCAAAACTAAATTTGGTACTTTATTCTCATAAGTAATTCCCTGTGTTCGATTAAGAGCAGCCTTCATATTTATTTTCAAAAACTTATTCGCACCATATTGCACATTTCCTTGTTATCCCTTCCACATTTCCCATTTATCGAAGTCTCAGAGTGGGGAAACATCGTTTCTAGTGCCAAAGCACGATTAATTTATTGTTATCGCAGTATACGTTTTGTTTGTAACTGTTGCCACGAGAAGAAAAACGGAAGAAATTTGTACGCTTTTATAAATAATTGAATAAAGAATGTTTTCGATATGGAGAATACTTAATGCACATTATTTCGATATCAATGAATTACTACTAGTGCCAAAAACGCTGCTCGCTTTTAATGTGCAGGAAGATACAGGAAACAAGGCTCTTTCCACATAAATCGCTGGTTGCACAACATCACACAGACATACATTTACTTTACGGCTTGAACATGGGAAACATCAGAAACAGAACTTTAACTACAGGCTAATGTATTACTGAAGATAACAGTAAGTGCTGTAGCAGACGAAGTCACAGTGTACCTGATTTTTCTGTCAGAGTACATGCAATTAGAGATAATCAAGTGCTCTGGTAGTGTACACGTATAGTATAAGTGCATAAGCATACGCCGCGTGATTTGAGGCACCATGTTACGGATTGCGCGGCCCCTCCCACCGGAGGTTCGTGTTCTCTCTCGGGCGTGGGTGTGTGTGTTGTTCCTAGCATAAGTTAAAGTTAGTTTAAGTAGTGTGTATGTTTAGCGACCGATGACCTCAGCATTTTGGTCCCTTAGGAATGCACACACATTTTAACATTTCAACATAAGCATATATTGATTCAGAGGAAGGCCACTGAAACCCAAATGAAACCTTTTTTATCCATTTAGTGACAGTTATTTTACACACAACAAAATAAGTTTTGCATCACCCCAGTTCCCAGAACACCAGAAGATAGACGTTGACTGTGGGTATTGTATCACAGGCAGTCTCTTTGACTTTTCAGATATGATTGTAAACCCATCCAAAGATGTAAACAACCATGCGTGAGCAGCGCCTATTAGACGGAGGGCGTCCGACAGCCGATCAGTTCGAGTAATTCCGCCAGGAAGGAGGTACACGGCTCGTGTTCTCTGTAGTTCAACCATGCCTAGACGGTCAATACAGCAGTTCGATCGCGTCCGCATTGTTACTCTGTGCCGGGAAGCGCTCTCAACAAGGAAAGTGTCCAGGCGTCTCGGAGTGAACAAAAGCGCTGTTGTTCGTACTCGGAGGAGATACAGAGAGACATTAACTGTCAATGATATGCCTCGCTCAGGTCGCCGAAGGATTACTACTGCAGTGGATGACCGCTACCTACGGATTATGTCTCGTGGAAACCCTGACAGCAACGTCACCATGTTGAATAATGCTTTTCGTGCAGCCACAGGACGTCGTATTACGACTCAAACTGTACGCAATAGGCTGCGTGATACGCAACTTCTCTCCCGACGTCCGTCTTTACAACCACAACACCATGCAGCGCGGTACAGATGGGCCCAACAACATGCCGAATGGACTGCTCAGGATTGGCATCACGTTCTCTGCACTGATGAGTGTCGCATATGCCTTCAACCAGACAAAAAAATGGCTCTGAATACTATGGGACTTAACTTCTGAGGTCATCAGTCCCCTAGAACTTAGAACTAATTAAACCTAACTAACCTAAGGACATCACACACATCCATACCCGAGGCGGGATTCGAACCTGCGACCGTAGCGGTCGCGCGGTTCCAGACTGTTGCGCCTAGAACCGCGCGGCCCTTCAACCAGACAATCGTCGGAGACGTGTTTGGAGACAACCCGGTCAGGATTAACCCCTTAGACACACTATCCAGCGACTACAGCAATGTGGAGGTTCCCTGCTGTTTAGGGGTGGCATTATGTGGGGCCGACGTACGCCGCTGGTGGTCATGGAAGGCGCCGTAACAACTGTACAATACATGAATGCCTTCCTCCGACCGATAGTGCAACCATATCGGAAGCATATTGGCTAGGTATTTATCTTCATGGACGACAATTCGCGCCCCCATCGTGCACATCTTGTGAATGACGTACTTCAGGATAACGACACCGCTCGACTAGAGTGGCCAGCATGTTCACCAGACAAGAACCCTATAGAACGTCCCTGGGGTAGATTGAAAACGGCTGGTTATGGACGACGTGACCCACCAACCACTCTGAGGGATCTACGCCGAATCGCCGTTGAGGACTGGGACAATCTGGGCCAACTGTGTCTTGATGAACTTGTGGATAGGATGCTACGACGAATACAGGCGTGCATCAAAGTAAGAGGACATGCTTCTCGGTATTAGAGGTACCAGTGTGTACAGCAATCTGGACCACCACCTCTGAAGGTCTCACTGTATGGTGGTACAACATGCAATGTGTGGTTTTCATGAGCAATAAAAAGGGTGGAAATGATGTTTATTTTGATCTGGATTAAGATTTTCTGCACAGGTTCCGGATCTCTCGGAACCTAGGTGATGCAAAACTTTTTTTGATGTAATATGATGTGGTTTTACTGCCAGAAAAGTTTTAATTTGAAAGGTTCGATATTTCTGTTTATCAGTCAATCGCCCTCAGAAGTAGTGCCGAGAAAGTCCAGAGATTGTAATGATAGTATAAAGGAAATAATAATGGCCATGTGAAGACTGTTAACGCTACCTGCTTCACAATAAATTTTTAAGAGCCTCTAAACAGCACAAACTTTCATATAATTAAGCACAACGGTTGATTAAGGGCTAGCATACCTCAGTAAAAAGTTTAATCTGTAAGTAAACGTGCTCATGAAAGCAACTGGTGCCACTAGTTAGTGTTAGCTTCACGCTTATAGCGATCCAGCTTTACAATGGGACTGCCTCATTGCGTCTGTATTCATCTTTGACAATGAATGCAATAATTAAGCGTGTGCATTGTTCAGTGTCATACCCATATTACTCGAACGTAAAATGCGTATGATAATGTGACGCAGTGGTACCACATGTAGCAGTTCGATGTTCACCAACAGCAGCCAACGTAGCCATACTTTGTCTGATGTCTGAAAATTGACTAATTACAACGTAAATGATTTGTCCCACATTATATTATCTACGTACACCCTTATCTCATTGCACATCCTCAAATGTAATTCACTTCTGGTAATATTCGTCCAACCTACCTTCGGCAAGATGGCAGCAGATGATGTGCCATGTATTTAAGTAAAACATGAATAAAGGAAGTGATTGGGTTAGAGACGAGTGTTCACCATGTTTAGTTAAAATGACGTTAATTGATTTTCAGCAAAAATGAAAGCACAAGTTTTAAGTTTCAACGAGATAATCGTGATCATATTTATCTTGACGAAACAATCTTACTAAGTGGATGTATACCAATATCATGCACATGAGAAATTCAATAAAAAACCGGGAAGTTGTTGTTAAAGGATTTTTACGAGAATGGAATACAACCTTATTTATTTTTTAACGTAATTCCGTTCATTTTCTACGCACTTACGCCAGCGCTGAACAAGCTTCTCAATTCCAGCTGCAAAGTATTCTTGGGGGCGTATGTGTAACCAACTCCACCGACTCAAAGGAAGGCCTCGGCGCTTGTTGGTGACGTCACGTCAGCTAGGCACGGCGAACGCCAGGTCTGTTGCAGGCAGAAACGCCTGGGCGTGCTTGTCACTATACATCTCTTATTTTTGGACAAAATGTTTGGTATTGTTTTGGATTCTGCAGTTTTATTTAGATGAAAGATTTTCATACTATCGTAAAGCTACAAATGAAGATCGTAGTTCTGTATTACTGGATCCTGCCGAAACAAACGTAGATCAGTATGAGAAGATGCTTTGCCCCATTGCAAGCTTCGGAAATTTTACATTCAAGTAACTATATTTACTTCATACATTTTGTTATCGAAACTTACCCCAACCCCCTTACAATGAACTCGTTTCTTTTATTTATTTATTTTCGTTTGACATCGTCACTGAAAATGTGAACTAATTTACATGTGTAAATGTCAAACTGCTGCCAGTCATTAGATTACAGTCATTTTCAACGAAAGGAATTCTAAACAGGAAACAAAATAGCTTCATACATCGAAAATACTGCTGAGCTTAAAAAGATAAATATTCCCCTCTTGCAACTGAAAGGAGAAACTTTATAAGATAAAAAAATTTTATTTGATGAAACAATTATCTCTCTTTTGCCTCTTTTTATGTCCCCCACCCCATCCCCAAACGTGTACAATCGCAAGATATTTCATTAACATTCAGTGCTCCTCACTCCATAGTCAACCAAGATACCTAAAGAAGAGCACCAATATGTTCACAGTTTCTTATAAAAGAAACCCAGTAAAAACGTAACTTCCTCAGATTTACAAATAAGGTAAAGAAGCACGAATTCTGTTGCTGCTGGACCATGAAGTTGTTTTTGTATGTCAGTCCTTAAAACAGGTGGAAATTTAAGTTTAGGAGTATACTATTTGTTAAGAAGTGTAATGAATTGCACAATTAATTGATTGCAGAAATCTCTCAGAGCAATGTGTGTTGGTCAACTACTGCCAATAGTTTCACATTTTCCTGTGTCAGAGAGGGAGACACCACCATTATGAGTATGCCTGCAACAGACCTGGCATTGGCCGTGCCTAGCTGACGTGACGTCACCAACAAGCGCCGAGGCCTTCCTTTAAGTCGGTGTTGGTGTAACCCGCTGCTGCCTGGACCTTCTCATCGTAAGCGACCCTGGAGCCACTAAGAGCTTCTTTCATTGTGTAAGAAATGTGATAAATTGAAGGTGCCAGATTCCGGGAAGACGAGGTGGTGACGGGGCGGGGGCAGGGGGGGGGGGGGGATAGGGCAAACAGACCACCTTCAGGTCTCCGTGCACACATCCACGCACTTTTCTTTCATTTCTAATGTCAATTGTATCGGAAAGCACATAGTACACAATTTCTTGAAAATCAGTACGTCATGAACTAACAATTTATCAGCTTCGCCATGGTGTTCTCCGTTACTGCACAGACAGAGCGTCCAGGACGTGCGCATCTTCAACACTTGTTACACCATGTTCGAACTTACCTGCGCACTCGTCCGCAACTTTCACCCTATTTCCCAGCAGTTCAACAGTGGATTTCGATTGGTTTCAGCCCTTCAGCTAACGGAAATCTAATGACAATGTTTGAGTCTCTTTGTTGTTTTGGTACAACTATTATCAGGTCATAAGAACGTGAAACACCCGCAGCAATCGTCTTGATATTATTTTATAGTATTTGAATCAGTTTCGGTGACTCAGTACACCATTTTCAGGTCTTAACTGACGCTGAGGGTGTGAACTCCAGTTGTACATACGATACCATCAGTGGCCAACAACTATGAACCGACTTTCGCAGAATACGGTAAAAGCGATGTTGCGTATTCAGTCTTCAACCACCAACTGGCTGCACCTGGTAGTCTGTAGTTAATGAATGCAGACACAACATCGCTTTTACAGTACTCCGCGGAAGCCAGTTCATAGATGTTGGACACTGACGGAATCCTTTATACGACTGGACTTCATTGACATAAAATCTTTCGGCTGCAGGTGTTCCATTTTTTTACTTAAGTGGCCGAGTAGAGTCCTGAAAACCATCAACAAGGATGGAGGAAAAAAAAAATATCGGATGGGGTTGGCACGCCTGCCTCAGGGACAGGATGCTGACAGTCCGTGAAACAAGATGGCGGCACTTTTGCGGATCTGCACCAAAGTGGAGCAGCGGAGTCTCATCAGGGGACTATATGGGAAAGAGAAGGTTGGTTTTGCACAAGAAACACATGTTTCGTAGATGGGTACGACAAATTTTAAGTGTTAATGGATGATCTTGCTGGATGTTTAGGGGAATCAAATTTACAGTGCATGTAATATCTGTGGTCTACTGGTGTCTGTGTTTTCATGCTGGATAGGGGCTTTGGTGAATTATATACAGAAATTTGTATAATTTAATTTTCTTTTATTGCACTGTTGCTCTCAGTTTTTCCTCATTTGTGTTGTAGCAACGTTCATGTTAATGCAACTTACTTGAACGAAAAACTAATTATTATTTTGTGTGAATTAGGTATTAGATTGTAAGTGGACCGCCACTTACTGATTTCATGATTTCATAATTAAGTTTAGCATACAAGTGATTTATTGTTTTTGTAATTTAACGACTGAGATAATTATACTGACGGAAAACAATCGCAGCACCAAAAAATAATTAATGTGGAGTAATGAAATTTCGGGAAAACATTCGTCTAGATAATATATTTAAGTGATTAACATTGCATGATCACAGATTGGTGTAAGCGCGAGATAAGGCATCGGAGATGTAAAATGCTAGTACATGAACAAGCGGTGTAACCGTCACAATGTTGAATGAAAGCATGAAAACGTGCGTCCATTGTGTTATACAGGTGTCGGACGTCAGTTTGTGGAATGCAGCTGCATGTCTCTTGCAGTTGGTCGGTCAATATAGGGGCGGTTGATGTTGGTTGTGGCTGACACTGGGGTTGTCGTCCAGTGATGTCCCATATGTGCTCGAACGGAGACAGATCTGGTGATCGAGCAGGTCAAGGCAACATGTCGACAGTCTATAAAACACTTTGAGTTATGTGGCAGAGCGTTATCCTGTTGTAAAACACCCCCTGAAATATTGTTCATGAATGGCAGTACTACAAGTCTCACGAGACTGGCGTAGAAATTTGAAGTCAAGGTACGTGGGATAACCACGAGAGTGCTTCTGCTGTTATACGAAATCCCCAGACCACAACTCAAGTGCCGGCAAAGTGGCTGAGCGGTTCTAGGCGCTTCAGTCTGGAACCGCGCGACCGCTACGAGCACAGGTTCGAATCCTGCCTCGGGTATGGATGTGTGTGATGTCCTTAGGTTAGTTAGGTTTAAGTAGGTCTAAGTTCTAGGGGACTGATGACCTCAGCTGTTAAGTCCCATAGTGCTCAGAGCCATTTGAACCATTTGAACATCTCAAGCAGTAGGTCTAGTGTGTCTAGCAAGTTGACGAGTTTTTTGCAGGACCACATCTGGACTCCTTCTAACCAACACGTGGCCATCACTAGCACCGAGGCATAACCAGCTTTCATCGAAAAACACAACAAACCTCCACCCTGCCTTGCAAAGAGCTCTCGCTTGACACCACTAAACTCGCGAATGGTGTTGGTTTGGCATGAGTGGAATGCACGCTAGAGGGCGTCTGTCTCAAAGCTGTCCTTGGAGAAACCGATCTGAAACTTTGTTGTGCCACTGTGGTGCCAATTGCTGCTGAAATTCTGCTGCAGATGCATTTTAATGGGCCAGAGCCATACGACGAATACGATGATCTTTTCTTTCGATAGTGTAAGTGGCCGTCTGGAGCCCGGTCATCTTGCGACCATACATTCTCGTGACCACCTTTCCAGCACTCACGTGCAGTGGCTTCATTCCTGCCCAGTCTTTCTGCAATATCGCAGAAGGAGCATCCGTATTGTCGTAGCCCTGTTAGACCATCTCGTTCGAACTCAGTGAGTTGTTGATAATGGCGTCTTTGTCACTTTAGAGGCATCCTTGACTAACATTGACTCACCACGTTCAATCTCAAAGGTAACTAACGCTCCTGACCGTTACAACGTGTATTTAAAGCAAACGTGATTTGTATCCTTATAGTGGCACTACTAGCTCCTCTCTTATGCGCCCGGTGCAAAATTTTAATAGACGTCGTCTCTCGCATAGAGACCAAAGTTCTTTTATGTCGCTCAACTCCTTCTTGATGTTACGATATTTTTCCCATCAGTATTTGTATCGCTTTGAATCGCATTTTAGATCACTTTAATTTAGGCTTGTTGCCTATACAAAATTGCATATTTTCTTTTATTTATGTTTTTATGTCTATCATTAAAATTAGGTATGTAGTAAGAATTTATTTTCCTTACTGTAGGGTTTTTAGAACAATGAACTGTAGTGTTGTCTTAGATTCCCTTTAACTTTAGAATAAATTGTAGATTTCCATCATTTTTATTAATTCATTAGTAATGTTTCTGAGCGTCAAGGTAATAGTTCAGTACAAGTCAGATACAGTACAATAATTCGGGTTTCGTTTACTGTTGCTTTTAGAAATGATGAATTTTGTTAATTAATGTAAATTTTTCTTTCAACCATGCAGTCAATTTTTTATTTGTGGTTATTTTAGGTTTATTTAATGGTATTATCGTATTTGAACTGATGAATATATTATGTATGTAAGTTAGAACCGTGTACCAAGTCCCGTTTTCGAACAGTAGTTTTGAAGATCAGTAAACACAAACCGCAAGAACTTAAGACGACAGCAGACAGCGAACTGTATTACTCCAAGTTTTCACTCACAGATTCATCGACTAAGAAGCTTCGAGTAACAGCTGTCTCTTACATCACAAAGGAAAAGTCGAAGAACATTCTGTTGATGTTGTCTACACAACATGTAGGAGTATTAGGTGATGCATTAATCCTAATGATGAACTGCAGCATTCGCTTGAAGTATACAACTGACTAGAGAACCAGCGAGAATATAACGAAAACCAAGTTAACGTGCAGAAACTGTCGTCACCATCTAAGTGAGAGTAATTGAGAACCAACCATTTTCTATGCAGGGAGTAAACGTCATCTATAAATAACACCATTTTCTCTTATTGAAGAGTGTTTCTTGAAAGATTTCAATACACTGTAATCTATATTTGTGCAATGTTTTTTATTTGCGTTTTTGAAACTTTTCATCAAAAACAAATGCGTATTATTCAGTTATCAGATGTCAGAGTGTATAGAAATTTTGCACAGTCTCTATCTCTAAGTCAGGTTCAAAAATGGTTCAAATGGCTCTGAGCACTATGGGACTTAACATCTGAGGTCATCAGTCCCCTGGAATTTAGAACTACTTATACCTAACTAACGTAAGGACATCACACACATCCATGCCCAAGGCAGGATTCGAACCTGCGACCGTAGCGGTCACGCGGTTCCAGATTGAAGAACCTAGAACCGCTCGGCCACACCAGCCGGCTAAGTCAGGTCTTTGTGATTATAGTTTATATAAACATTCGTTGTCCAATTTTTGACTACTGTTGCTCTTTAATTTCACCAGAGAAAAGTAGTATATTAATCTACATATTTTCGGACGCCTCATATATTCAAAACATTACATTTTTAGTCTCAATGTCACCGAGCACATTTAAACTAATCTCACATTGGAAACACAATTACTCAAAATAAATACATATTACTACAGCTGTAACATACTACAATAGGGCAAATTTGACCCTTAGTTGGTGCTCCATGTAACCAAGAATCACTTGGTGCTTCTAGGTTTTGTAACACTCAGGGATATGCATAATGTTTGCTAGCTTTAAAGTACATGCGCGCCAGTCGGCTAAAAAACTGATCTGTTCACATGTAAAATATGGTGCTCCCAGCGTGCGAAAGCATTGCTAGGTCTCACTTTGCATTCCAGTTGATGTCTCGGTCAACCACATTTAAACAAGTGTGATTAGTATAACTTTTAAATCAAAGGTTTATCCACTATCCTACGTTTGTATGAAGAGTCTCTTGTCTGCGTCAAACAGAACATCGCATTAGCCTGATCGACAGTTCTGTATAACAACACTAATTTCGATATAAGACAGAAACCGAATTCATTTTCTAACGAGATGAATCATAAATTCTAAATATTGTATTAATCCCAAACTACTAATCAGACTTTATACACTACTGTCCATTAAAATTGCTACACCAAGAAGAAATGCACATGATAAACGGGTATTCATTGGACAAATATATTATACTAGAACTGACATGAGATTACATTTTCACGCAATTTGGGTGCATAGATCCTGAGAAATCAGTACCCAGAACAACCACCTATGGCCGTAATAACGGCCTTGATACGCCTGGGCATTGAGTCAAACAGAGCTTGGATGGCGTGTACAGGTGCAGCTGCCCATGCAGCTTCAACACGATACCACAGTTCATCACGAGTAGTGACTGGCGTATTGTAACGAGCCAGTTGCTCGGCCACCAATGACTAGACGTTTTCAATTGGTGAGAGATCTGGAGAATGTGCTGGCCAGTGCAGCAGTCGAACATTATCTGTATACAGAAAGGCCCGTACAGGACCTGCAACATGCGGCCGTGCTTTATCCTGCTGAAATGTAGGGTTTCGCAGGGATCGAATGAAGGGTAGAGCCACGGGTCGTAACATATCTGAAATGTAACGTCCATTGTTCAAAGTGCCGTCAATGCGAACAAGATGTGACCGAAACGTGTAACCAACGGCACCCCATACCATCACGCCGGGTGATACGAGAGTATGGCGATGACGAATACACGCTTCCAATGTGCATTCACCGCGATGTCGCCAAACACGGATGCGACCATCATGATGCTGTAAACAGAACTTGTATTCATCCGGAAAAATGACGTTTTGCCTTTCGTGCATGCAGGTTCGTCGTTGAGTACACCATCGCAGGCGCTCCTGTCTGTGATACAGCGTCAAGGATAACCGCAGCCATGGTCTCCAAGCTCATAGTCCATGCTGCTGAAAACGTCGTCTAACTGTTTGTGCAGACGGTTGTTGTCTTGCAAACGTCCCCATCTGTTGACTCAAGGATCGAGACGTGGCTGCACGATCCGTTACAGCTATGCGGATAAGATGCCTGTCATCTCGACTGCTAGTGATACGAGGCCGTTGGGATCCAGCACGGCGTTCCATATTACCGTCCTGAACCCACCGATTCCATATTCTGCTAACAGTCATTGGATTTCGACCAACGCGAGCAGCAATGTCGCGATACGATAAACCGCAATCGCGATAGGCTACAATGCGACCTTTATCAAAGTGGGAAACGTGATGGTACGCATTTCTCCTCCTTACACGAGGCATCACAACAGCGTTTCACCAGGCAACGCCGGTCAACTGCTGTTTGTGTATGAGAAATGGGCTGGAAACTTTCCTCATGTCAGCACGTTGTAGGTGTCGCCACTGGCGGCAACGTTGTGTGGATGGTCTGAAAAGCTAATCATTTGCATATCACTGCATCTTCTTCCTGTCGGTTAAATTTCATGTCTGTAGCACATCATCTTCGTGGTGTAGCAATTTTAATGGCCAGTAGTGTAGAAAGAAACTCTGTTGAATTTGGCTTATTTTTTATAACAGCGATACTAGCAGCAGAATCTGCTAGCTATACTTCTATTTGGAAAAGTGTTGTTGATATTAATATCTATGTAATTAAAATAGTTATGATAGGACACTGCATGTTATTTAGTGTGGACATTTTCACAGTTCATTTGAATAGGAACAAAATTAGGATATCCGAGAAATATAAGAGGTGAATAGCTTAGCTGAGTCGCCCTTGTAACATGTAAGTGCTTCTATGTATAAAATATTGTGCGGGCATATTTAATGCAATGTGAGCGCTATGCTCAGAGGAACAGGGCGATCAGGACAGTTGAAGAACAATGTGTTATAGGATTCAAGTGATGGGGTTTGTTGACCTAACTGGCTGCATTATGCGCAAGAGGCACGAAAACTTAAAGAACGCTTAGAATTAATTGCCTGTTTGGAACATGGTGTAAAGAGGGAGAGATCTGTCAGAGGACGAGTGTTAGTGCTTAAAATAAAAGGTGTTCAGTTGATAAACTACTACAGAGCATGTGTGTTAATTGCAACACATATCAAGAAGAAGAAACCACTCATAGCAGGTGCTTTGTATAAATAATGATAAGTAAGGAATAATTTTTAAGCAGAGACATTGTAGAGCAAAGCATGCCTTATTCTGTGTGGTTCAAAAAGGTGATTGCGTCTTCGTTCAGAATTGGAAGTGCGATATTATCGCATCATTTCCCGGCCGCGCCCGTCGGGTGTTTTCGTAGAAAAAATTTCTTATTTTGGTTACTTTCATTTTATTATGTCATGTGGGATCATATTCTGGGTTAACTCCTAACACCGAGCAAAACTTTTTAGTAAGAAAAAGGGCGTAATAATACTCATTTGTGGTGTTAATTCAAGTACATTAAGTAGAAACCTGTTCAAGGAAGTGGGTATTTTAACCACTGCTTCTCAATATATTTATTTCTTAATGAAATTTGCTCCAGATAATATATCTCCATTTTCCAACCAATAGCTCAATTCATAGTTTCAGTACTAGGAACAAGAAAGATCTACACAAAGACCTAAAATCACTTACCTTGGTCCAGAAAGGGGTCCAATATTCAGTAATACACATTTTCAATAAATTGCCAGCAACCATTAAAAACTTGGCTTCAGATAAAGCACACTTTAAATAAAGTTTGAAAGACTTTTTGATAGACAACTCCTTCTACACTATAGCTGAATGTCTTAACAGGAACTGTTAGACCAGTTATACTAAAAATGTCTGTTGGATTTCAGTTTTGACAGCAGTTGGTCAAAACAGTGGCTATTAGTTATTTTGCGTATGACAAGTTTATTAAAAGTATATAATAAAGTTAATAAAAGTTCGTAACTGTGTTGCATTCTGACAGTGAATTAATTCTGTAAATATTAGCTGTTCCAGTTTACCGTATTGTATTCAAATGTTTTGACACTCTCCTGACAAATGGTCAGGGAAGTGAGCAATATATATAAATGTTCTATGTTTTTTAAATTATTCTTTCTGGCGTGTTCCACACCTACAACAATCATCTCAATTTCAGGTCTATGGAACGAAAAATTAATCTAATTTAATCTTTGGGAAACAAACTTCTGAAGGTCTTCACAGGAACCAGCACCTTACAGCCATTTGAAGTGCCAGCATTCTGCTCTGTAGGCAATTAACCAAAAGACACTGATGTTAACATAATTTCGTAGAGCAGTTTTCGAGGTTCTGAAATCCAGTATCAGCCAACTGCCGTCACAGCGCAGGGCGGTGTCAGGGCCATGTGGGGTCTAGCTGAGATTTCAAAAGTGTTGCTTGAATGAAGTAGGGAGTATCACATTGTTGGCTGGGGGAATGTCACAGGGTAGGCTCAACCTCTCGTAGGAAAATGTGTTCTTTCTACGCGCACACTGACCCCTTTCCTTGTGGAAGTGTAAGAGTTGTGCCGAATGTGTATTTGTAGAGTTTAGATGATTGTTATGGATGCATGTACACTGAGGTGACAATAGCCATGGGATAGCAATATGTACATTACTATCGCGTACACAGGATATAAAAGGGCAGTGCGGAGAAGTCATTTGTACTCACGTTATCTATGTGAAAAGGTTTCTGTCGTGATTATAGCCACACGACGGGAATTAACAGACTTCGAATGCGAAGTGGTAGCTGGAGATAGATACATGCGACATTCCATTTCGGAAACCGTAAGGGAATTTAATATTCTGAGACCCACAGTGTCCAGAGTGTGCCAAGAATGCCACGTTTCGGGCATTATCTCTCACCACAGACGTCGCTGTGGCCGGCGGCCTTCACTTAGCGAGCGGTGTTTGGGTAGAGTTGTCAGTGCTAATAGACAAGCAACAATGTGTGAAAAAAACCACAGAAAACAATGTGGGACATAGGAGCTTCGTATGCGTTAGAAAAGTGTGGCGAAATCTTGCGTTAATGGGCTATGGCATAAACCTATGCAAGAACCTTTTTTAACAATACGACAGCCGGCCGTTGTGGCCGTGCTGTTCTAGGCGCTTCAGTTTGGCACAGTGTGACCGCTACGGTCGCAGGTTCGAATCCTGCCTCGGGCATGGATGTGTGTGATGTCCTTAGGTTAGTTAGGTTTAAGTAGTTCTAAGTTCTAGGGGACTGATGACCTCAGATGTTTTCCATAGTGTTCAGAGCCATTTGAACCATTTTGAACAGTACGGCATCGCCTGCAGCGCCTCTCCTGGGCTCGTGACCATATTGGTTGGTCGCTAGACGACTGGAAAACCTGATCAAATGACTCTCGATTTCACTTGCTAAGATCTGATAATAGGGTTCGATTGTGGCGCAGACCGCACGAAGTCATGAACCCTAGTTATCTACAAGGCAATGTGCAAACTGGTGGTGGTTCCATAATGGTGTGGACTGTGTTTGCATGGAATATTATGTGTCCTCTGGTCCAACTGAATCGATCATTGACTGGAAATGACTATGCTCCGCTACCTGCAGACCATTTCCAGCCATTCACGGACTTAATGTTCCCAAACAACGATGGAATTTTTGTGGATGACAGTACTCCATGTCAGCGGGCAATAATTGTTCGTGACTGGTTTGAAGAACATTCTGGACGATTCGAGCGAATGATCTGGCCACCCAAATCGCCCGTCATTCAGCCACATGGAATATTTATGGGACATGATCGAGAGGTGAGTTCGTATACAAGATTCTGCACCGGCAATACTCTCGCAGTTATGGACGGCTATAGAGGCAAGGGACTTCCAACGACTTGTTGATTCATTGCCACGTCGAGATGCTGCACTACGCCGGGCAAAAGGAGGTCCGACACAATATTAGGGGGTATCCCAAGACTTTTGTCACTTCAGTATATACTGTAGTGTTATGATCTATGATGACGTAAAGAGAAGGGATTGTGTAAAGCCCAGTGGTGGCACACAGACTGTTCCTCTGGAAAAGTACCAAGTTGACAACCGTGCATGCGATACATTTCACTATCAACAGGGTCACATGCCCTCCATTCTTGAGATATTGCAGAGAGATTTGCATTACATTCATCTACATCTACATCTACATCTACTCCGCAAGCCACCTGACGGTGTGTGGCGGAGGGTACCTTGAGTACCTCTATCTGTTCTCCCTTCTATTCCAATCTAGGAACTCTTCAATCCAATCACATAATTGGTCTGATAGTTCACATGCTCTTACTTTGTTCATTAAACGTCTGTGCTGAACTGTATAAAATGCCTTGAGGAAGTCAAGAAACACGGCATCCACCTGGGAACCAGTGTCTATGGCCCTCTGAGTCTCGTGGACGAACAGCGCGAGCTGGGTTTCACACGATCGTCTTTCTCGAAACCTATGCTGATTCCTATAGAGTAGATTTCTAGTCTCCAGAAAAGTCATTAGACTCGAACATAATCCGTGTTCCGAAATTCTACAACACATCGACTTTAGAGATATAGGTCTATAGTTCTGCACATCTGTTCGACGTCCCTTCTTGAAAACGGGGATGACCTGTGCCCTTTTCCAATCTTTTGGAACGCTACGCTCTTCTAGATATCTTCATTCCAGGACACTGCAGATAAGACTGTTATGAGGAACTTTACCCCTGCACATTTCTCCTCCCCGCCTGCTAAATACTAGCAGAGACAAATTCATTAACTGTCATGACTCGAACTGACGTGCCTCTGAGTCGAGCACCGCTGTGGAGATGTACGTTAGTGATCTCGTCTACTGTGATGGGTAAGTAGGGAGTGAGTGGTCCTCATTGATCAAGAAAGTTGTTCTTATACTACTGAAAACCGAAATAGTTCGCATTTGTGTTTCATGCGCATGGGTGTGAAGGGCTCAACTGTTTTCCAGTTTTTGTGAGAAAGGATGCGACTTAATGAGAGAGCACTTGCTAGATGGACAGAGGTATCAGATCAGAACTTGGAGACAAGAGATAGCCTAAGGCAGTGTTTGGCAACTACGTTGCAGACGTGATGAGATCTTAACGAAGATAATAAATTCCGCTGCGAAAGTGTGTTTTTGCGCGCGTTCTTCTCCATTTATAGCTTTAACTGTTATCGTGTTGTCTGTGGAAGAGATGTTGGAGAAGATCACTTTGCATTGCTCGTTTGGAAATCCAGTGGTCCGTTTTTGTTCTAGGAGATATTATCTCCCGTGTCCGTTAGGTGTACAGTGACGTCTGCACGTTATAAGAACCTCCTTTTGAAATACGCGATTCCAACGTTACAAGACCGTAACTGTGTTCACATCACTATTTTTTTACAAGATGCGGTAACACCATATGTCACTTGCCCGGTGTAAGATCTGCTTCGAGGAACCTTCAGTAACGAGTGTATCATCTCTAGGCAAACACATGAGACTTCTGGTTGTACAGACAGCTGGAAGATCGTGTCTATTAGCGATTTGTCCGGACTCTACCTCACCTGAAGGATAGCGTGCAACGACATACCGCTCTGATTACACCGGATTTGCTGCAAGCAACTGTCGACCATGCCGTGTTACCGATGCAGCATGTTGTTAAGTCAGGAGACGACGTTGAACACATGTTGTAACTTATGACCATACCCTAATAAACGTGCCAGAACCACATTTTATAACGTGTTTCAGTGTACCTCACCTTTCCAGCATCCACACCACATCCTGACTACTTACAGCGCCATATTTTAACTTGGTATCAGAAAGTGGAGCTGCTCTTTTTTCTAGCACACTCCACGAGCATACCGATTAATGAACATACCTGCGATGTTTCAGCGTGCCGCGATGTATAAAACCTGCACTGCAACACTTAGAACACTAGAAAAAGCTCTCAACAGTGTCAAATGGTGCAAGATTTTAGAAATGCTGAGATAAATTTGGGTAAGCTATAGGGAAAGTCGGGTAATATGCATTACGTACTAGAGCCAGCAGGTAACAATTAGTGTGGAAGACCAACAACGACAGTCTCGAATTAAAAAGGGTGTAAGGCAGGGACGCAGTGTTTCGCCACTACTGTTCAATCTGCACGTCGAAAAAGAAACGATGATAATAAACAGAAGTTTCAAGAGTGAGATTAAAGTTCAGGGTGAGAGGATTTCAATGATAAGATACTCTGGAGACATTGCTATCCTCATTGAAAGTGAAGAAGAATTACAGAATCGTCGGCCGGGGTGGTCGAGCGGTTATAGGCGCTACAGTCTGATATCGGGCGACAGCTACGGTCGCAGGTTCGAATCCTGCCCCGGCCATGGATGTGTGTGACGTCCTTAGGTTAGTTAGGTTTAAGTAGTTCTAAGTTCTAGGGGGCTGATGACCTCGGCAGTTGTCCCTTAGTGCTCAGAGCCATTTTTGAATTACAGAATCTGCTGAATGGAATGAACGGTGTAATGGGTATAGGATATGAACTGAGAGTATATCGAAGAAAGACGAAAGTAATGAAAAGTAGCATAAATGAAAACAGCGAAATACTTAACATCAGGACTGACGGTCACGAAGTACACTCCTGGAAATGGAAAAAAGAACACATTGACACCGGTGTGTCAGACCCACCATACTTGCTCCGGACACTGCGAGAGGGCTGTACAAGCAATGATCACACGCACGGCACAGCGGACACACCAGGAACCGCGGTGTTGGCCGTCGAATGGCGCTAGCTGCGCAGCATTTGTGCACCGCCGCCGTCAGTGTCAGCCAGTTTGCCGTGGCATACGGAGCTCCATCGCAGTCTTTAACACTGGTAGCATGCCGCGACAGCGTGGACGTGAACCGTATGTGCAGTTGACGGACTTTGAGCGATGGCGTATAGTGGGCATGCGGGAGGCCGGGTGGACGTACCGCCGAATTGCTCAACACGTGGGGCGTGAGGTCTCCACAGTACATCGATGTTGTCGCCAGTGGTCGGCGGAAGGTGCACGTGCCCGTCGACCTGGGACCGGACCGCAGCGACGCACGGATGCACGCCAAGACCGTAGGATCCTACGCAGTGCTGTAGGGGACCGCACAGCCACTTCCCAGCAAATTAGGGACACTGTTGCTCCTGGGGTATCGGCGAGGACCATTCGCAACAGTCTCCATGAAGCTGGGCTACGGTCCCGCACACCGTTAGGCCGTCTTCCGCTCACGCCCCAACATCGTGCAGCCCGCCTCCAGTGGTGTCGCGACAGGCGTGAATGGAGGGACGAATGGAGACGTGTCGTCTTCAGCGATGAGAGTTGCTTCTGCCTTGGTGCCACTGATGGTCGTATGCGTGTTTGGCGCCGTGCAGGTGAGCGCCACAATCAGGACTGCATACGACCGAGGCACACAGGGCCAACACCCGGCATCATGGTGTGGGGAGCGATCTCCTACACTGGCCGTACACCATTGGTGATCGTCGAGGGGACACTGAATAGTGCACGGTACATCCAAACCGTCATCGAACCCATCGTTCTACCATTCCTAGACCGGCAAGGGAACTTGCTGTTCCAACAGGACAATGCACGTCCGCATGTATCCCGTGCCACCAACGTGCTCTAGAAGGTGTAAGTCAACTACCCTGGCCAGCAAGATCTCCGGATCTTTCCCCCATTGAGCATGTTTGGGACTGGATGTAGCGTCGTCTCACGCGGTCTGCACGTCCAGCACGAACGCTGGTCCAACTGAGGCGCCAGGTGGAAATGGCATGGCAAGCCGTTCCACAGGACTACATCCAGCATCTCTACGATCGTCTCCATGGGAGAATAGCAGCCTGCATTGCTGCGAAAGGTGGATATACACTGTACTAGTGCCGACATTGTGCATGCTCTGTTGCCTGTGTCTATGTGCCTGTGGTTCTGTCAGTGTGATCATGTGATGTATCTGACCCCAGGAATGTGTCAATAAAGTTTCCCCTTCCTGTGACAATGAATTCACGGTGTTCTTATTTCAATTTCCAGGAGTGTAGATGAAATTAAGGAAAATTCTGCTACCTAGTCAGCAAAATAACCAATGACGGTAGGAACAAGGAGGACATAAGAAACAAGTTAGCACCGGCAAAGGGGGCGTTCCTGGCCTAGAGAAGTCTACTAGTATAAAAAATAGGTCTTAATTTTAGAAAAAAAAAACTGAGAATGTATGTTTCGAGCACAGCATTGTACTGTGGTGGGATATGGACTGGATGAGAACCAGAACAGAAGAGAACCTAAGCTTTTGAAATGTGGTGCTACAGAAGAATGTTGAAAATTAGAAGAAATGAGGTTCTCCGCACAGTCGGCGAAGAAAGAAATATTTGGGAAACACTGTGAAGGAGAAAGGACGGGATGATGGACCGCTATTAAGACATCGTGGAGAAACCACTATGGTACTAGGCGGAGTTTTAGAGTGTAAAAACTGTGGAGGAAGACAAAATGGTTCAAATGGCTCTGAGCACTATGGGACTCAACTGCTGAGGTCATTAGTCCCCTAGAACTTAGAACTAGTTAAACCTAACTAACCTAAGGACATCACAAACATCCATGCCCGAGGCAGGATTCGAACCTGCGACCGTAGCGGTCTTGCGGTTCCAGACTGCAGCGCCTTTAACCGCACGGCCATTTCGGCCGGCAGAGGAAGACGGTGACTGGAATACATCCAGCAGATAATTGAGGACATACGTTGCTATTGCTACTCCGAGATGCAAAGCTTGCGACAGGAGAATAATTCGTACTGGCAGCATCGAACCAATTACATGATTCATGAATTTTTTTAAAAAAGAAAAAGGGACAGGTCTACCATTTCCTGGCCACGCCCGCTCGCTGCTGTGATCGCCGGCGATAGTTTTTCTTTTTCTATGGGTAGGGGCCGTTCTCCATATAAGTGGTGATTTTTCCCCAACACGTTGACTCGAAAGACAGGTCAGGAGAGCACATTCAGGTGAAAAAAAATCACATAAAATGTAGTTGCTTTACTCCATCGTTTCTAATACTAGACACTTGTAGTTTCATATTTTGAGAAAAAGTCTAGGATGGCTGCACATATGACACGTTTCATTGTAAAATGTGAACTCAGCATGTCATGAGGAAACAGACTACTGCAGTTTAATTATCTCATAAGGCGAATTAGATACAAAAACTAGTTTTCACGTGCACAGTATGCGATTTATTGAGTTGACGAATAGAAAAGACGATGCACGTACATAGAAATCACTGCATCTGTGAATAACGATGTGGCCAGAGCCGGTTTCAGTCGTTTCAAGACTTCAGAAACTCAATTAGTTTCAAAAATATTTACGAAAACTCCTTCTCTATTCTTTCGCGCTTTTTTAGTTCTGTTGTGTTTCACTCGAGTGACCGTCAGGCAGCGGCCTGTTGTATTTCCTGGTGTTGGACCGTGAGATTGCGGTACTTCTTATTGGTTCCTAGAGAACGTTGGACCATTTCCAGTACATCTACGTCTACATCTAGGTCATTTTTAGATTAGATTAGATTAGATTAGTTTCTCGTTCCATAGATCCGTGCTGAGGAGATCCTCGTGGATGTGGAAGATGTCAATTTTTTTTTTTAAAAAAGCTGAAATAACAATACTAATAGTATGAAAATATACAATACATCATTTGTTTCTATTAAAAAAATTCGTCAATGGAGTAGAAGGAGTTGGCCACTAGTAAACCTTTCAGGCTCCTTTTAAACTGATCTTTATTTGTAACTAAATTTTTTATGTTTGCTGGCAAATTATTGTTGATGAGTGTTCCTGAGTAGTGAATTTACTCCACAAATAATACGTATTACACGCTTTTGGACTCTGAAAACTTTTGTTTGACTTTAAGAGTTACCCAAAAATATTATACCATATGACATTATGGAATGAAAGTAGGCAAAGTATGCAAACTTCTTTCATTTTTATGTCGCCTATGTCTGCTAACACTCGAATTGCAAATACAGATTTGTTAAGGCTTTTCTGCAGTTCTGTGGTGTGCTCCTCCCAACTGAATTTATTATCAAGTTGTAATCCCAGGAATTTAAGACTGTCAACCTCTTCTATCTGCTCTTCTTCATACTTTATGCATATGCTGGGTGGAAACTTCTTACAGGTTCCGAATTGCATATAGTGAGTCTTTTCAAAGTTTAATGTCAGTGAGTTGGCTTTAAATCATTTATTAATATCCGTGAAAATATCATTAGCAGATCTTTCTAGAACTACACTCGACATACTATTTATTGCAATACTTGTGTCATCTGCAAGCAAAACGAACTCTGCTTCTGGCAGTGTAACTGATGAGAGGTCATTAATGTACACAAGAAAAAGCAATGGCCCTAGGAGGGATCCTTGTGGGACACCACATGTAATTTCTTTCCATTCTGATGATGACTGATGACTTAATTCACTAGTCCCTTGCACTGATACCCTTTGTTTCCTGTTAGCGAGTTATGACTTGAACCATTTTGCAGCACTGTCTGTGACACCATAGAATTCTAATTTGTTTAAAAGTATGTTGTGGGTAACACAATCGAATGCCTTTGACAAATCACAGAAAATACCTGCTGCTTGTAACTTGTTATTTACTGAATTAAGTACATTTTCACTGTAGGTGTAAACAGCCTTCTCGATATCAGAACCCTTCAGAGATCCAAACTGTGTTCTTGATAATATGTTATTTGTGGTCAGATGGTTGAGAAGCTGCCTGTACATTACTTCTTCTAAAATTTTTGAGAATGCTGGCAAAGGTGAAATCGGTCTGTAGTTTTATGGTATCTCTTTATCCCCTTTCTTGAATAGAGGCTTAACATCTGCATATTTTAGCCAGTCAGGAAATGTCCCAGTTATAATTGACTGGTTACACAAGTAACTTAGAATTGTACTAAACTCACAAGAGCATGCATAAATTAACGTTGTTGATATTTCATCGTAACCACTAGAATGCTTTGTTTTTAAAGATTTTATTATGGAAAGTTATTTCTTTTGGTGAAGTGAGTGACATATTCATGTACCTGAAGCTATTTGTAAAGGCTAGTTTCAGATATTCAAGGGCATTATTTACTGATCCTGACAGTCCCATTCTATCAGTAACGGTTCAAATGGCTCTGAGCACTATGTGACTTAACTTCTGAGGTCATCAGTCGCCTAGAACTTAGAACCAATTAAACCTAACTAACCTAAGGACATCACACACATCCAGGATTCGAACCTGCGACCGTAGCAGTCCCGCGGTGCCGGACTGAGCGCCTAGAACCGCTAGATATCAGTAACGGATATAAAGTACTTGTTAAATAGATTTGCCACACTATGCCCATCGGTTACTAATGTGTTATCTCCCCGTAGTGCAATTTACAGTTAAGTGCCTTGCAGAGCGTTTATCGAACAATCTCTAAGCTACTTCTCTACCGCTCCATTCTCGAACAGCGCGCGGGACAAAAGAACACTTCAATCTTTCTGTACGAACTCTATTTTCTCTTATTTTACTATGATGATCGTTTTCCCAAAGTAGGTGGGCGTCAACAAAAATATTTTCACACTCCGAGGACAAATTTGTTGACTGAAATTCCATGACAAGGTTCTGCCGCAGCGAAAAACACGTTTGTTTTAATGTTTGCAATCCCAATTCGTTTATCCCCGTTGATCTCTCTGCTTTCTTTCGCGATAATACAAAACGAGCTGCCCTTCTTTGAACTTGTTCGATGTCCTCCGTCAGTGTTCTCCGATGCGAATCCCACGCCGCATAGGAATACTCTAAAAGTCTCTTTAATAGACTTGTTGCACTGACAATCTATGTGGCCGTTCCAAATTAAGTTACTAGCAATTGTAGTCCCAAAATGTTTACTTTAGTTTACAGTCTTTAAGATTTGTCTGATTTATGTGTAACTGAAATGCAGAGGATTCATTTTATTGCCCACGTGGTTGACTCGGCGTCAACTCGTTCAAGAAATTAAATGAATGCACAGTACTGGAAGAAATATATACCGAGTAGAAGTCACAAATACGACTAAGGCTAAACTGATAAAACGTGACCAACACAAGATTTACAGGCCACTGTCATCCAGAGTATATGTATATGGTGGGGTGTTCAGACAGGACGTATATTAAGAATATAACCAGCCACCTGGCGCGCGAGGAAAACGACCTGACCCATTTCTCTGCAGATTTGTTCGGATCCACTTACTGGCGGAGTCGAAGTAATTCACGCATTCGGTTGGTAGCGTCTGTTTTGCTGGTTCGTATTCTGGTCGCTGTAGGTTTATTCAGCCATTGTCATTTTCTGTTTGTACTTCACTGTTGCTATTTGAGTTTACATATTGTCATTTTATCATTTGGAGACAGTGAGCGAAGCCGTGGACGCTGGAAAATGGAGTGCCAAGTTGAGAAATCGGAACTTTTACGACATGTTCTTCTGTTTGAGTTCAGTAGAGGGGTGACATAAGCGGAGGCAGCCAGAGACGTTTGGGCAGTGTGTGAGGATAATGCGTGGGCAGAGCGTGGCAAGAAAATGGTTTTCTCGTTTTAAGGAGAAGCTGCTTGACGTTAGTTACTCTCCACGTTCAGAAAGACCGCCTGGGTTTGATAAAGATCGTTTGAACACATTAATCCACAGTGATCCACATCAGTATGCTCGAGAACTGGAAATTTGATGAACTGGGATCATTCCACCATCGTGCGACATTTACATTCAAAAATCGGATGCATGGCTACCGCCTGCTCTGAGCCAAAATCACAAAAATCAGCGGGTGGCCATATGAGCATCTCTGCTTGCTCGTCATCAGGTGGCTTGTGAACAACACCAAACCGTCCTATCGTGTATCGTTACTGTTGACGAGAAATGGTGTCTTGATGCTAAAATAAGGAAAAGAAAGGTATTGTTGAGCCCAAAACAAAGCGGAAACGCCTTGAGAAATCCATGCTTAAACATAAGTGCATATGCTAACCAAGCATGCAGGTTACACTCTTTTGTCTCGTCACGAACGGCACCACTGAAATGTCCTCATTACGTTGCAAGTGTTAGTCGAGGTCACAACAGTACGCTGTGAGTGCGTTATGACGGAGCTCAGTGCATTCGAACGGTGGCAGATCATTGGTTCTCGTATGGTGGATGCCTTTGTAACCAAGGTAGCCTACGTGTTTTATGTTTCAAGACGCACCGTGCTGAATAATTATACCGCATACAGGGGAAGCGGATAAACATCGTCCGCTGTCACAACGCCGATGACAGTGTGTGCAGAGTGACCGTGATGGACGGTTATTGAAGAAGATGTTAATAAAAAATAAGAAGACGACAGCTGCAAAAGTCACTGCAAAACTGAATGTCGTACTCAAGAAACCTGTCAGCACCAAAACGAAACGAAGGGAGATCCCTAAGCAGGGAACTGGAGGGCGAGCTGGTATTCTAGAACCACTCATCAGTGTGCATCAATGCCTGTAACAGGAAGACGTGAAGCTGAAGCTATAAAACCTGGACTAAGGAGCAATGGAAGAAAGTAATTCGATGGAATGTTTCTGGGTGAGTTTACATCCGAAGAGTGAAACATGGCGGGGGTTATGTGTCGATTTTGGGAACCATATCGTGGCACTTTGCGGGCCTCGTTGTTTCTCTGTAAGGGTATATTACTGCCAAGAATTATGCGACCATTCTGACTGATCAGGTCAGTCCCTTGGTACAATGTTTACTCCCCAATTGTTGCTGTCTTCCAAGACGACAGTATCCCTGTTCACACAGCTCGAATCACCCAACTGGTTTTGTGAGCACGAGGCTGAACTGTCGCATCTCTTCTGGCAACTGCGGTGACCTGATCGCAGTATTATTGAGATCTTGTAGTTTACTTGCGGAAAAGGGAGAATGATCGCTATCCACCTATATCATCATTACGTAAAATTGCCACTGTTTTGCAGGAAGAAAAGTGTAACATCCCATAGAAAACCATGGAGGACCTGTATTTTTTCATCACGAAACTACCTGAAGCTATTTTGAATGCTAACTGTTTTCCTAGACGGTATTAAGCATGGTAATTTGTTGCCGACCGGGGTGGCCGAGCGGTTCTAGGCGCTCCAGTCTGGAACCGCGCGACCGCAACGGTCGCAGGTTCGAATCCTGCCTCGGGCATGGATGTGTGTGACGTCCTTAGGTTAGTTAGGTTTAAGTAGTTCTAAGTTATAGGGGACTGATGACCTCAGTTGTGAAGTCCCATAGTGCTCAGAGGCATTTGAACCATTTGGTAATTTGTTGTGTTTTTGGGTTTCCATATTTTTTTCCACCCCTTGTATTAGCCTCATCAATAATTCGGTGGCGAACTTATGAAATAAGTGTCCTAATAATGGATACAGTTACAACAGAAGAAGGGACTATAGCCTCAGCTGCTAATCCATTTCTTCGACAGTCATTAGCAGCCTTATGTATACATCTTTGGTCTGCTCTTTTAAGTGCAAAAACCACACTTTCTGATGCTACAAGCTATTTATTTGGAAACATTCTTGTACACGGAGTAAAACGAACAGTTATGATAGTTACTTGGTCATTCTGGAACACGAATGCTTAAAGAGTAAAAGGTATATCACACCTGTAATAAAATTCATCGACTTTATTCTGTATTAAAAAAAAAAAGTACACCAGGCTTACTAATTTTTCATCTGGGACATATTGTGCTAGAATTAAATTAAAAACAGTTCCCATGCTCCAGTTCTGTCCAAGGTTTGATGGAGGTTTTCCTTGGTTGTAAGTCAACTGTCGGAATTGGAGATCCCGGTCTAGAAGTTCTTAATGTGGTCTCCCTCTGCTCCAGTACGAGGTCGCCTGGTCTTTGGCTTTCAGCCAGAGTCTCTGACGGTATAGAGTATCCGTACTCTAACATCCTGGTATTTTTAGATAAAGGAGATTATACCAAAAAGAAAATAAGATTTTGTAGTTGGTTGTTGTTGTTGTTGTGGTCTTCAGTCCTGAGACTGGTTTGATGCAGCTCTCCATGCTACTCTATCCTGTGCAAGCTTTTTCATCTCCCAGTACCTACTGCAACCTACATCCTTCTGAATCTGCTTAGTGTATTCATCTCTTGGTCTCCCCCTACGATTTTTACCCTCCACGCTGCCCTCCAATGCTAAATTTGTGATCCCTTGATGCCTCAGGACATGTCCTACCAACCGATCCCTTCTTCTAGTCAAATTGTGCCACAAACTTCTCTTCTCCCCAATCCTATTCAGTACCTCCTCATTAGTTACGTGATCTACCCACCTTATCTTCAGCATTCTTCTGTAGCACCACATTTCGAAAGCTTCTATTCTCTTCTTGTCCAAACTATTTATCGTCCATGTTTCACTTCCATACATGGCTGCACTCCATACAAATACTTTCAGAAATGACTTCCTGACACTTAAATCTATACTCGATGTTAACAAATTTCTCTTCTTCAGAAACGATTTCCTTGCCATTGCCAGCCTACATTTTATATCCTCTCTACTTCGACCATCATCAGTTATTTTGCTCCCCAAATAGCAAAACTCCTTTACTACTTTAAGTGTCTCATTTCCTAATCTAATTCCCTCAGCATCACCCGACTTAATTAGACTACATTCCATTATCCTTGTTTTGCTTTTGTTGATGTTCATCTTATATCCTCCTTTCAAGACACTGTCCATTCCATTCAACTGCTCTTCCAAGTCCTTTGCTGTCTCTGACAGAATTACAATGTCATCGGCGAACCTCAAAGTTTTTATTTCTTCTCCATGAATTTTAATACCTACTCCGAATTTTTCTTTTGTTTCCTTTACTGCTTGCTCAATATACAGATTGAACAACATCGGGGAGAGGCTACAACCCTGTCTTACTCCCTTCCCAACCAATGCTTCCCTTTCATGTCCCTCGACTCTTATAACTGCCATCTGGTTTCTGTACAAATTGTAAATAGCCTTTCGCTCCCTGTATTTTACCCCTGCCACCTTTAGAATTTGAAAGAGAGTATTCCAGTCAACATTGTCAAAAGCTTTCTCTAAGTCTACAAATGCTAGAAACGTAGGTTTGCCTTTCCTTAATCTTTCTTCTAAGATAAGTCGTAAGGTCAGTATTGCCTCACGTGTTCCAGTGTTTCTACGGAGTCCAAACTGATCTTCCCCGAGGTTGGCTTCTACTAGTTTTGCCATTCGTCTGTAAATAATTCGTGTTAGTATTTTGCAGCTGTGACTTATTAAACTGATAGTTCGGTAATTTTCACATCTGTCAACACCTGCTTTCTTTGGGATTGGAATTATTATATTCTTCTTGAAGTCTGAGGGTATTTCGCCTGTTTCATACATCTTGCTCACCAGATGGTAGAGTTTTGTCAGGACTGGCTCTCCCACGGCCGTCAGTAGTTCCAATGGAATATTGTCTACTCCGGGGGCCTTGTTTCGACTCAGGTCTTTCAGTGCTCTGTCAAACTCTTCACGCAGTATCGTATCTCCCATTTCATCTTCATCTACATCCTCTTCCATTTCCATAATATTGTCCTCAAGTACATCGCCCTTGTATAGACCCTCTATATACTCCTTCCACCTTTCTGCTTTCCCTTCTTTGCTTAGAACTGGGTTTCCATCTGAGCTCTTGATATTCATACAAGTCGTTCTCTTATCTCCAAAGGTCTCTTTAATTTTCCTGTAGGCGGTATCTATCTTACCCCTAGTGAGATAGGCCTCTATATCCTTACATTTGTCCTCTAGCCATCCCTGCGTAGCCATTTTGCACTTCCTGTCGATCTCGTTTTTGAGACGTTTGTATTCCTTTTTGCCTGTTTCACTTACTGCATTTTTATATTTTCTCCTTTCATCAATTAACTTCAATATTTCTTCTGTTACCCAAGGATTTCTACTAGCCCTCGTCTTTTTACCTACTTGATCCTCTGCTGCCTTCACTACTTCATCCCTCAAAGTTACCCATTCTTCTTCTACTGTATTTATTTCCCCCATTCCTGTCAATTGCTCCCTTATGCTCTCCCTGAATCTCTGTACAACCTCTGGTTCTTTTAGTTTATCCAGGTCCCATCTCCTTAAATTCCCACCTTTTTGCAGTTTCTTCAGTTTTAATCTACAGGTCATAACCAATAGATTGTGGTCAGAGTCCACATCTGCCCCTGGAAATGTCTTACAATTTAAAACCTGATTCCTAAATCTCTGTCTTACCATTATATAATCTATCTGATACCTTTTAGTATCTCCAGGGTTCTTCCATGTATACAACCTTCTTTCATGGTTCTTAAACCAAGTGTTAGTTATGATTATGTTGTGCTCTGTGCAAAATTCTACCAGGCGGCTTCCTCTTTCATTTCTGTCCCCCAATCCATATTCACCTACTATGTTTCCTTCTCTCCCTTTTCCTACACTCGAATTCCAGTCACCCATGACTATTAAATTTTCGTCTCCCTTCACAATCTGAATAATTTCTTTTATTTCATCATACATTTCTTCAATTTCTTCGTCATCTGCAGAGCTAGTTGGCATATAAACTTGTACTACTGTAGTAGGTGTGGGCTTCGTATCTATCTTGGCCACAATAATGCGTTCACTATGCTGTTTGTAGTAGCTTACCCGCATTCCTATTTTCCTATTCATTATTAAACCTACTCCTGCATTACCCCTATTTGATTTTGTGTTTATAACCCTGTAGTCACCTGACCAGAAGTCTTGTTCCTCCTGCCACCGAACTTCACTAATTCCCACTATATCTAACTTCAACCTATCCATTTCCCTTTTTAAATTTTCTAACCTACCTGCCCGATTAAGGGATCTGACATTCCACGCTCCGATCCGTGGAACGCCAGTTTTCTTTCTCCTGATAATGACATCCTCTTGAGTAGTCCCCGCCCGGAGATCCGAATGGGGGACTATTTTACCTCCGGAATATTTTACCCAAGAGGACGCCATCATCATGTAATCATACAGTAAAGCTGCATGCCCTCGGGAAAAATTACGGCTGTAGTTTCCCCTTGCTTTCAGCCGTTCGCAGTACCAGCACAGCAAGGCCGTTTTGGTTATTGTTACAAGGCCAGATCAGTCAATCATCCAGACTGTTGCCCTTGCAACTACTGAAAAGGCTGCTGCCCCTCTTCAGGAACCACACGTTTGTCTGGCCTCTCAACAGATACCCCTCCGTTGTGGTTGCACCTACGGTACGGCTATCTGTATCGCTGAGGCACGCAAGCCTCCCCACCAACGGCAAGGTCCATGGTTCATTGGGGGGGGGGGGGGGTTGTAGTTGGTAATAACCCAAAATACTGGGTCTAAGGTCTGCCTCTTTGAAACAACTGTTTTTTCATATAAACCAAAATTGGTTTCAGCATATTTGTGCCATAGTCAGTAAATATTCCTTACTCTTTGCCGTAAAATGTAACACGTCGTCAGTAATAATTGGTCTAATGAAAATTATGCCTAAAAACGGTTTTTGTCTTTTATCAGTACTTCAATTTTTTCTACATCTATGTGTTATATATGACCCTCTGTACATTATGACGTATTGGTAGTCTGTCAGCTGCAGTTAAATGATGTTACTGTAAACGTGGTTGGCAAGTTAACTATTTACTTTATCTCAAATGTATTTCTTTTGCGATAATGTACTTCACGACTTTATTTTGTGATTACTTACAGTTAGCTTTTGGAAATTCTTTCTCATCTGCATTCTCATTCGTTGTTAGTAAGCACACACAAACACTACACATATTTTGTGAAAGTTCACTCGGAAATAACAGTTTTCCGATTTACTAAACACAAGTGTTTAAGTTACCCCATGTGTCCAGTCCCTGCCAATGTTTGGCTGTTCTTATATCAGTTCGGCACCTAATCTGAACTTCCTTTTTTTTCTCTCCCTTTGCGTTCAAAAAAATGGCTCTGAGCACTATGGGACTCAACTGCTGAGGTCATTAGTCCCCTAGAACTTAGAACTAGTTAAACCTAACTAACCTAAGGACATCACAAACATCCATGCCCGAGGCAGGATTCGAACCTGCGACCGTAGCGGTCTTGCGGTTCTAGACTGGAGCGCCTTTGCGTTCATGTGTGTGTGTGTGTATGTGTGTGTGTGTGTGTGTGCATGTGTGTGTGTGTGTGTGTGTGTGTGTGTGTGTGTGTGTTTGTAAGTGTTTTATCTGTTTGTGTCGTCTTTCCTGTACAGTTCCTTTAATGTGTTAAATAGCGTGTCCTTGCATAGTGAAGTGTAGTCGTTTATTAATTTATTTTCCTTCTACTAATGTCTTCTTTATCTGTAAATTTGTTTCTATTGTAATTGTGTAGTATAAACTGCGGCTGTATTTTAGTATTCTTAAATCTGCTTCCATTTTAGTTAGATCATGGTTGTGGGCTATTAAGTGATCAGCAAATATGGCATTGGAGCTCTTACTTTTTAAGCCTCTAAGTTTACTTGACTATCTTGTTTTAAAGCTTCCTTATGTTTGTCCATACAGGGTGGTCCATTGATAGTGACCGGGCCAAATATCTCACGAATTAAGCAAGAAACGAAAAAACTACAAAGAACGAAGCTCGTCTAGCTTGAAAGGGGGAAATCAGGTGGCGCTATGGTTGGCCCGCTAGATGGCGCTGCCGTAGGTCAAACGGATATCAATTGAGTTTTTTTAAACAGGAACGCTCATTTTTATTACATATTCGTATAGTACGTAAAGAAATATGTATGTTTTAGTTGGACCACTTTTTTCGCTTCACAAAGGTACACGTATCACATTGGAACAACCGAAATAAAATGTTCAAACGTACCTAAGTTCCGTATTTTCATTTAAAAAACCTACCTGTTACCAACCGTTATTCTAAAATTGTGAGCTGCATGTTTGTGACTAATACAGCGCCAACTGTCATAAAGCGAAAAAAGTGGTCCAACTAAAACATTCATATTTCTTTACGTAGTACACGAATATGTAACAAAAAATGGGGGTTTCTGTTTAAAAAAAAACGCAGTTGATGTCCGTTTGTCCTATGGTAGCGCCATCTAGCGGGCCAACCACAGCGCCATCTGGTTTCCCCCTTCAAGCTAGACGAGTTTCGTTCTTTGTAGTTTTTTCGTTTCTTGCTTAATTCGTGAGATATTTGGCCCGGTCACTATCAATGGACCACCCTGTATGGACAGACATACAGAAGCTTTAAAACAAGATAGTCAAGTAAACTTAGAAGCTTAAAAAGTAAGAGCTCCAATGCCATATTTGCTTATCACTTAATAGCCCACAACCATGATCTAACTAAAATGGAAGCAGATTTAAGAATACTAAAATCCTGCCACAGTTTATACTACACAATTACAAACGAAGCAAATTTACAGATACAGAAGAAAAATTAATAAACCACTACACTACACAATGCAAGGACACACTATTTAACACATTAAAGGAACTGTACAGGAAAGACGACCAAGCATATAAAACACTAACATACATACATACACACACACACACACACACACACACACGCGCGCGCGCGCGCGCGCGCGCTCGCGCGCGCACGAACGCAAAGGGAGACCAGACGTTTTCAATTGGTGAGAGATCTGGAGAATGTGCTGGCCAGGGCAGCAGTCGAAGATTTTCTGTATCCAGAAAGGCCCGTACAGGACCTGCAACATGCGATCGTGCATTATCCTGCTGAAATGTTGGGTTTCGCAGTGATCGGATGAAGGGTAGAGCCACGGGTCGTAACATATCTGAAATGTGACATCCACTGTTCAAAGTGCCGTCAATGCGAACAAGAGGTGACCGAGACGTGTAACCAGTGGCACCCCATACGCCAGTATGGCGATGACGAATATACGCTTCCAATGTGCGTTCACCGCGATGTCGCCAAACACGGATGCGACCATCATGATGCTATAAGCAGAACTAGGATTCATCCGAAAAAATGCCGTTTTGCCATTCGTGCACCCAGGTTCGTCGTTGAGTACACCATCGCAGGCGCTCCTGTCTGTGATGCAGTGTCAAGGGTAACCGCAGCCATGGTCTCCGAGCTGATAGTCCATGCTGCTGCAAACGTCGTCGAATTGTTCGTGCAGATGGTTGTTGTCTTGCAAACGTCCCCATCTGTTGACTCCGGGATCGAGACGTGGCTGCTCGATCCGTTACAGCCATGCGGATAAGATGCCTGTCATCTCGACTGCTAGTGATACGAGGCCGTTGGGATCCAGCACGGCGTTCAGTGTTACCCTCTTGAACCGACCGATTCCATATTCTTCTAACAGTCATTGGATCTCGACCAAGGTGAGCAGCAATGTCGCGATACGATAAACTGCAATCGCGATAGGCTACAATCCGATCTTTATCGAAGTCGGGAACGTGATGGTACGCATTTCTCCTCCTTGCACGAGGCATCACAACAACGTTTCACCATGCAACGCCGGTGGACTGCTGTTTGTGCATGAGAAATCGGTTGGAAACTTTTCTCATGTCAGCACGTTGTATGTGTCGCCACCGGCGCCAACCTTGTGTGAATGCTCTGAAAGCTAATCGTTTGCATATGACAGCATCTTCTTCCTGTCGGCCTAATTTCGCGTCTGTAGCACGTCATCTTCGTGGTGTAGCAATTTGAATGACCAGATGTATAGCTACCAGTGAGCAATGATTTACATCAGTGGGGCAAGTTGAAAGTTTGTGCTACACTGGGATTCGATTGCAGGTCTCCTGGTTGCTTGGTAAATCACTGACCACAATGCCATTCGGACACAATGGTCACTGCAAGTTCACGGAATCACCGGTTAAGCGCTTTCAGGCTGGGCTAGTACTTGGATGGGTGACCACCCAGTCTGCCGTGCACTTTTGGCAGGCGGGGTGCACTCAGGCCTTGTGAGGCAAACTGAGGAGCTACTTGACTGAGAAATAGCGGCTTCGGTCTCGTTTACTGACATACGGCCGGGAGAGCGGTGTGCTGACCACATGTCCCTCCATATCCGCATCCACCGACGCCTTTGGGCTGAGAATGACGCGGGCCGGTCGGTACTGTTGGGCCTTCACGGCCTGTTCGGGCGGAGTTCAGTTTTTTTAAATGGACGGAATACCATGTCACGCCTCCCCATTGATTTAAACTTGTTTTAAATCAGTGCCCACCAACAGCTAACGTCTTTATTTCCTTTGTGTCTTGGTTCATAGTGGCTGCAGGATCTAAATAGTGTCCGTTCTTTCGGACACGTTCGAAAGACCAGACACCACATCCATAACGGAAATTAAGTCAGAAGACAAGTGAAGGCACCTTTAAAGATCTGAAAGTGCCGCAGACAAATATTGCACCAAGCTGCAAAATACATGCTGCAACTTCACCACACTTCTATTCAAGTAATTAGCATCCACGAGCAAGCTGAGATACCCATCGTCCATAAAAAGATGGAGACAGTGACAGAATCAGAATGTAGAACGGAAAGAGAAAAGCCTTATCCCTCGTTGAACGGGGTCACAAACATGCTATCCGACCAGCGCAGGCCTGTGACTGGCTCTTACATGGTGTCTCCAAAGTACGTCATAGCAGAAATGCCGTCACTCGACTAATCAGGCTGTAATGCATTGAGGAACCAAAGAAACTAGTGATCCTGCCTAATACCGTGTAAGGCCCCCGCGAACACGCAGAAGTGCCGCAACACGGCGTGGCATGGACTCCAGAAATATCTGAAGTAGTACTGGAGGCAATTGATACCATGACTCCTGCAGGGCTGTCCATAAATCCGTAGAGGTGGAAATCTATTTTGGAAAACACGTTACAAGGCATCCCGGATGTATTCAGTAATGTTCATGTCTCGGGAGTTTGATGGCCAGAGCAAGAGTTTAAACTCAGAAGAGTGTTTCTGGAGTCACTCTGTAGCAATTCTGGACGTGTGGGATGTCGCATTGTCCTTCCGGAATTGCCCAAGTCCTTCGGAATGCACAATGGACCTGAATGGATGCAGGTGGTCTGGATGCTAATGTACGTGTCACCTGTCAGAGTCGTATCTAGACGTATCAGGGGTTCCACATAACTCCAACTAACACCGGATTCTTGATAATCACGGTACACTCGTGGAACGGTCGTAAGGGAAAATCCCCACTTCATCGCAGCCTCGGAGATGCTGTGTCCCATAGCTCGCGCGCCGACTATAACACCATGTTCCGACTCACCCAAATCATGATAAACTGCCGTTGTAGCAGCAGCAAGCGATCTAACAACTGCGCCAGACATTTGTCTTATATGGGCATTGCCGAACACAGGGCCATATTCAGCCTTTTTACATATCTCTGTATTTGAATACGCATGCCTATACCAGTTTCTTTGGCGCTTCAGTGTATATATTTGCAACACACCTGCGAATCAGAACTTGCAGGAGAATGAATAATTTGAAAGTTAAATTTTAACGAACGATTTTCAGCTGTTCATTCCATTCAACAGGTCCCGCAATTCTTCTGCTGTTTCACAGTGTTAGAAGGAATCTTATCACTGACAACCTTACAACCTGACTTTTAATGTAGCTCACGAATATTTCTTTAATTTCCTTACCGCTTCTTCGATGTACAGGCCTAGACCGACCATTAGGAGCGAAAGACTACACCCCATTACGGTTTGTTAATTATTGCTTTCGGACCGTTTAATCACAACTAAGTAAAACATATTTTTTTTGCCATCGGTGTTTCTCCTTTATTCTTCGTAAGGTATTTATTTGGTTTCCATTTATGACGTTGTGTAAATAGTTTATAAACAGTTCTGGCACTTTTGTTTTTCTGTGATGCAGTAATAACTTAGGTTCTACTCACAGATTTCGTGCATGTTGATCTACATATATGTTGTGCTTGTGTTGCTTTGTTATAGCTGTTTTTCTTTTGATAATTGCCGTTCGAAGTTTCTTAGGCGTGACATGAAGGAATTTTAAAACACGGTACAGAGAACACATTAGATGCTGGAAGTACAAAACAAACCATTCCACGTTCTCAGAGCACTTAAAACACCACAACCACCATCACACAAACGTGGAAAAAGATATGAAAATAATCATAACAAACAACCGCAACAAATGCCTTGCACAAATGCAGGAAAACCACTACATCCAGAAAGCCTATACCGTACTGAGAAAAAACATGTGATTAATGACCAGACATACATCAATAGAGGCTTTCTTCTAAACTTAAAAGAAATGATAAGATAAAATCCATTCCATTTGTCCCTGGAGCCATATTAAAACAAATACCTGTTTACACACACACACACACACACACACACACACACACACACACACACACACACACAAACAGATCACAGACACTGCAAAAGCACATTCAGTAGCTGGCGGCTGCGTTCAACAGTTGACAACGAAATCCAAAACAAACATCAAAACGTGCGTTCAAGTCCTAATACTGTGAAGTGTAAAAAATAAAATTACAAATGGTAATTATCAGAAGAAGAACAGCTAAAAACCAGCAACAAGAACACAGCATGTAGATCAACATCCACGAATTATGTGAGTAGAACTTTAAATTATTGCTACATCACAGAAAAACAAAAAGTGCCAGAACTGTTTATAGCCCATGCGCGTCATAAATGGACAAAATAGTACAGTCAATATTACGTAAATATTCCAGGATACTGAAGATGCCTTGCAAACAATAAAGGCGAAACGCGTATGACACAAAAATTGTGTTTTATTCGATTGTGATTAGACGATCGCAAAGTTGTAATTATCACCATAGCGTCACATTGTACGCTGCTGACGGCGACAAGACTACAAAAGTGAAGACGTTGCTACATCCCTGTCTCAGACTTTTCTAAGACATGAACTACAGTCTTGGTCCTCCATTCTTCATGCTGAGTTTATGACATCGTTTATGGTAAGAGTACAGCATTTAGCAGTGTCGGCCGTTTGCAACACAGATATCAAGACATTTAGTCAAGTGTTGTCTGAGGCAGCAGCGGGCTATACTTTAACATTTGCTTATTGCAAGTTGGCTTCTACGTACGATGACATACAAATTGTGCAGAGGTTTGAGACAGCAGGGTCGGCCCCGACATCCGCTCCGCCTCCTCTCATGCTGACAACATGGGCGCGCCCTCAAGGACGGCTCGCGGCCGTTATAAAAGGCGCTGAAGCCCTGGACCGCTCAGGCCGTGTGCCGACACGATGGCGCGTCTTCACGTCGTCCTGGCCCTCGCAGGCCTTGTGCTCGCCGTCCACGCGGAGATTGCCGCCGCCGGTTTCTTTGCCCCGGCGGTGCTCGACGTGGACAGTCCAAAACAAAACGAGGAGGCCTTCCAAGACACCATGCGCTGCGTTCTCAGCCGTGACGACTACAAGTTCTGCGGCTCCAACTCTGTCTCCATTAAATGTAAGTTCTCTGTCACATCTCCTCCTGCAGGTAAAGATATATCGTGGATTTCAATCCGAAAACTCGTTTCATGCATTTCTCCATGCCAATCTATCTCTGCGCAGCTACTGAAATCTACATTTATTTCAACCTCTTTACTGTATTCGAGCCTTCCATAATTTTCACCTTCTATTTCTTTCCATTACCAATTCCCGATTCCTTGATGCCTTTAGGATATGTTGTATCAACAGTTCTCTTCATCTAGTCAACTTGTGCCATATATGTCTTTTCCCTTCGATTCGATTACCTGTCTTTAGTTATCCAATCTACTCTTCTAATATTTAGCATTCCTCTGTATTACAACATTTCAAAAACTGCTGTGCTTCTCTTATCTCCAGCGATTCACTTAGCTACATTCAAATCTACACTTCAGAAAAATAATTTAAGAAAAAAGACTAGGAACACATGGATTGGTGTTGGATTTTTACATAATTACCTGTTTCAAAAACTCTTTCCTGCTATTGCCAGTCTGTTTCTTATATCCTCTCTATATCGTCCACCGTCATCTATTTTGAAACTTCCTGGCAGATTAAAATTGTGTGCGGGAACGAGACCCGAACTCGGGACCATTGTCTTTAGCAGGCAAGTAGAGCACTTGCCCGGAAAAGGCAGAGGTCTCGAGTTCGAGTCTCGATCGGACACACAGTTTTAATCTGCCACGAAATTTCGTATTAGCACACACTCAGCTACAGACTGCAAATTTCATTCTTGTAATTTGTTTTGTTGGCCAAACAGCAAAATTCATCCACCACTTTTAGTGTCTCGCTTGCTAATCTATTTCCCTCAGTGTCACCTCATTTGATTTAATTATTCAACACTCCAGTAGCTCTGTATTACCTTAGCTGACATTCAACTTATAATAACATTTTTTTCTGAAGTCACTATCCATTTCATTCAAATGACCAAAGACCTTTGCAGAATCACAATGTCATCATCAAATCTTAACATTTTTATTTCCTCTCTTTGAACTTCAATTCTTTTTCCAAATTTATCTTTGGTTTTCTTTACCACTTGCTAAATGTAGAGATTAAATAACGCAAGGGATTAGTTACAACCATTTCTCGATGTTATCTATACGACTTTTCCTTAGCAAAATGAATAATTTTGTTTATCTCATGATACATTATTTCACTCTCTTCATCTCGTTGAGCTAGATCGTATCATATATATTCATACTTGTAGTACTGTCATGGGTCTTGACTTTATGTCTATCTTGGCTACGGCATTGTGTTCACCACGCTGTTTACAGAACTAGAGGAGCATTCCAGTTTCATTACTGTTATCACAGGTTCAACGTTATATACATACGGTATTGTGCTGTTTACCGTTACTGACTTCATCAGAAATACAGTTCATTTTGTCACCACTTATCACTAATTCCGTCTAAATCTAACTTCAGCCTACCCATTTCTCTTCTGAAGCTCTCTAGCTCACCTACTTGATTAAGGGATCTAACGTTTCTCACTCCGGCCCGAAGAGCGCCAGAGTTGATTTTTCTGGCTACGACATTCTCCTGCCTGCCCGTAAATCCGAATGAGAGTCTGCTGTCCATCGCAAATACCTTTACCCAAGTGGATATAATCAGCATTAAGGCATACAATAGATTTGTCCTCTTCTGGAAAAATAACGTCTGCAGCTTCCCCTTGATTTCAACCGTTCACAGTACCAATCTAGGAAGCCTATGCAGGTTAATGTTACAACAGTCGCTCAGTCAGTCATTCATACTGCTGCCCTTGCAGTTACTGAAAAGGCAGCTCCCCTTTTGAGGAAACGTGTGTTAGTCTAACTCTCCACACATTTATGTGTTCGTTTTCAAATTAGTTTGTACACGTTATTTGGACAGATGATGATGAAGTCCCCAAAATCCTCCCTGAAGAAATAAGAAAAGCTATAAACGAGATGCAGAACGGTAAAGCAGGGGGTCATGATGGTCTGACAATTGACATACGAAAGCTTACAGGGGAGGAAACATAGAAAAATGGATCAAATGGCTCTGAGCACTATGGGACTCAACTGCTGAGGTCATTAGTCCCCTAGAACTTAGAACTAGTTAAACCTAACTAACCTAAGGACATCACACACATCCATGCCCGAGGCAGGATTCGAACCTGCGACCGAAGCGGTCTCGCGGTTCCAGACTGCAGCGCCAGAACCGCGCGGCCACTTCGGCCGGCGGAAACATAGAAACATCTGGCTAAAGTACACTACTGGTCATTAAAATTGCTACACCAAGAAGAAATGCAGATGATAAACGGGTATTCATTGGACAAATATATTATACTAGAACTGACATGTGATTACATTTTCACAAAATTGGGGTACATAGATCCCGAGAAATCAGTACCCAGAGCAACCACCTCTGGCCCTAATAACGGCCTTGAGACGCCTGGGCACTGAGTCAAACAGAGCTGTACAGGTACAGCTGCCCATGCAGCTTCAACACGATACCACAGGTCATCAAGAGTAGTGACTGGCGTATTGTGAGGAGCCAGTTGCTCGGCCACCATTGACCAGACGTTTTCAATTGGTGAGAGATCTGGAGAATGTGCTGGCCAAGGCAACAGTCGAACATTTTATGTATCCAGAAAGGCCCGTACAGGACCTGCAACATGCGGTCGGGCGTTATCCTGCTGAAATGTAGGGTTTCGCAGGAATCGAATGAAAGTTAGAGCCACGGGTCGTAACATATCTGAAATGTAACACCCACTGTTCATAGTGCGTCAATGCGAACAAGAGGTGACCGAGACGTGTAGCCAATGGCACCCCATACCATCACGCCGTGTGATACGTCAGTATGGCGATGACGAATACACGCTTCCAATTTGCGTTCACCGCGATGTCGCCAAACACAGATGCGACCATCATGATGCTGTAAACAGAACCTGGATTCATCCGAAAAAATGACGTTTTGCCATTTGTGCACCCAGGTTCGTCGTTGAGTACACCATCGCAGACGCTCCTGTCTGTGATGCAGCGTCAAGGGTAACCGCAGCCATGGTCTCCGAGATGATGGTTGTTGTATTGCAAACGTCCCCATCTGTTGACTCCGGGATCGAGACGTGGCTGCACGATCCGTTACAGCCATGGGGATAAGATGCCTGTCATCTCGACTGCTAGTGATACGAGGCCGTTAGGATCCAGCACGACGTTCCGTATTACCCTCCTGAACCCACCGATTCCATATTCTGCTAACAGTCATTGGATCTCGACCAACGCGAGCAGCAGTGTCGCGACACGATAAACCGCAGTCGCGATAGGCTACAATCCGACCTTTATCAAAGTCGGGAAAGTGATGGTACGCATTTCTCCTCCTTAAACGAGGCATCACAACAACGTTTCACCAGGCAACGCCGGTCAACTGCTGTTTGTGTACGAGAAATCGGTTGGAAACTTTTCTCATGTCAGCACGTTGTAGGTGTCGCCACCGGCGCGAACCTTATGTGAACGCTCTGAAAAGCTAATCATTTGCGTATCACAGCATCTTCTTCCTGTCGGTTAAATTTCGCGTCTGTAGCACGTCATCTTCGTGGTGTAGCAATTTTAATGGCGAGTAGTGTTTTTACTTCGTGTATACAGAATGGCAGCTTCCCAATCTGCTGGAACAAAGCAAACATAATCTTACTACATAAGAAGGGAAGTATTCACGATCTGAAGAACTATCGCATTAGCTTACTTTCTCTTATATGTAAAGTGTTTACTAAAGTCCTGATAAATCGCATTAAAATGGTAGTGGAAACTGCACAGCCCATAGAACAAGCTGGATTCCGGAGTGGTTTCAATACAATTGACAATATAAACACACTGCTTGAGGTAATTAGTCGAGCCAATGAGTATGAAACGCTACTATGCACAGCCTTCATTGACTTCGAAAAAGCCTTTGACTCTGTCAGCCACATTGCAGCCATACAAGCGCTGGCCGAGCAAGGAGTGGAAAAAAAATAGACATATTGTGCAACATTTGTGACACGTCTGTAGCATTTATCAACATAGGAAAAAACAAGTGTGTATTTCCCATTGGATAAGGAGAAAAGCAGGGCGATTCTATATCCTCGAGGTTATTTATAGCAGTTCTCGAGATGGCTATGTCCAAAATTGTTTGGAACAACAGAGGAATGAGGATAAATGGTAAAAGGCTCCCCAACTTGAGATTTGCTGACGGTACAGTGGTCCCAGCTAACAGCAAAATGGAAATTCTGTCCTCTATAAAAGACTTAACAGATCGTTGTCAGGCAGTTGGACTTAAAATAAATTACTCCACAACTAAGATTATGCGTAATAAGTGGGTAGTTGCAGGACAAGTAACACTGAACGGCAACATCCTAACCAATGTTACAGAATACTTTTATCTGGGGTAATTAATTGACACAAAAAGGGATTTGAAACCTGAAATTTTTCGTCGAATTAAACTGGGTTGGAGGGCTTACGGAAGGAATGCAACAGTTTTCAAACCTAACATGCCAGTCTACTTAAAGAAAACAGTCTTTGAACAGTGTGTACTACCGGTTTTAACGTACGGGTGTGAAACTTGGACTTTAAATGAATTTTTCAAAAGGAAACTTAGAACTGCTCAGAGAGCTATGGAAAGGTCAATGTTAGGTCTCACTAAGAAAGATCAACAGAAAAGTGAAGACATTCGAGAAGTAACAGGAGTAAAAGATATTATAGAACTGGTTAAGACTCTAAAATGCCAGTGGGCAGGACATAGTGTACGAACGAAGGACAAAATCAGTTTTAGAGTGGAGTCCCAGAGAAAAACGAAGACCACCAGGGAGACCAAATGATCGCTGGGATAAGGAACTCAGGAAAGTTGCGGGCTTCAACTGGCAGAAGACAGCAGCGGACAGAGATGCATGGAAGAATCTCTTAAATATGTATTTAATAACTTACAGAGGCTACATCTTGTATAGACTGAATTAGCTGAACCATAAATAAGTTTGGACGTCAGCGATTTTGGAGTTCATATAGTGTCACAGAAGATTCTTCTGCTGATTTGTACATTTTACAACGATGCTAAAATTTTCCACTGATGGAAGACTCGAACATTATAATGTCATGGATAAATACATTACCATAGTTCAACGTTCTAGTGTAAATCCGTGGGTAGTCGTGGATTCACTTTAAAACTTCAATTTGTTGGTAACCTGATGGTCTGTATTTCAAATGAACATGGATTTTATAAAGTTCGGCTCTTGTGATATATATTGCGGCAGCCGGCATGCGAATAAAGCGAGTTCGAGTCAGGCCTATGTCACTAATGAATTTTCAAATGAGATTCTCAGTAATTAATGTTTTCTTAGTTATTAATTATTCGATTTGTTTGATGCTTTGTCCTGGTAATGATTTTCCACATGATTCTTTCCTCATTAATTCTTTCTAGACCATTTTTATTTTGCGGTGGAGAGTGTTGTCAGACTGTCGTCTCTAGTCAGAACTGTAACAGAAGTTTAATATATTTTCTTGTATCATTTTTAATTGATGGCATTCACTTATTGTGAGCTGCAGCCTTCTTCATAAATTAAAAAATACAAGAAACAAAAAAAAAAGAAGATACCGAAAGATTAAGGAGTTTCCAAATGTTTTAAGGTGCAACATGTACACTGTTCGACATAACACCAGTCTGAGTGCGCGCCGATCACGACATGGGACAAATAAACTGGCCACGCTGATAAGACCCTGTTTCCGGCTATCTGCACAATCGGACAACATTGTAGGCTGCAGCAATTTCCGGAGGAAGTCTTGTCTTCTGCTACTCCTGTTCTGCGACATCTACACCTGTGATCTAGCAGTAAACTGGGTATTATCTGAATTACTGCTACTCAAGAGTAGGTGGGGCTGTTGTCACGTAGTGGTGGATTGTCGAGGCGCTGGTGGTGGCCAAGGGTGATTAGGAAAACCCCGCTGCATCTGTTATTTAGTCTGAGCTACAGACCTGAAGTGCTGCGACGCCACCACATACGGCCTCCACAGCCGCGTGGTCTGTCTGTGGTGTCGCTGGCATCGGAAGATCGTGTCGGCGAGATGGCAGTTTGACTCGTGTGTCCTGTTTTCTGACGCTGTTTAACCAGTGCGTGCCTTAGTATGCTCTATGTGGCTCTGTGTGAGCAGTGCCAGGGCCAGGGCCACGAATATCTGCTGAATACTCGTGGGCGTCCGCCGCTGCCAGGTAAGAAGCTCGCCCTGGTGGAGCTGGATGTCAGCAGTACCGCTCTGGCTGTGAACTGCTGCCCTCCAGGGCAGGAGCTCGGCTGCTACCATGGAGCCTGGGGATGGCTCGTGTCGTTTTGATTCCACACGTGCGGACTTAGAATTGCGAACTAGTCTGGTAGAGATGCCTGCCTGGACCGGCGATGGCTGCTGCACGACCCATAACAGAGACATGCGTGGACCCGATTTCGTGGAGGATGCTACCAGACTGCGAGTAACTGTGCTAGAATCAGAGGGTTAATAGCACAAAGTAATAATGCGGACGCGATCGAATCACGCTATTGTCCTTCTAGACATGCTTGAACTACAGAGAACACGAGCCGTGTACCTCCTTCCTGGTTGAATGACTGGAACTGATCGGCTGTCGGACCCCCTGCGTTTTATAGCCGCTGCTCATGCATGGTTGTTTACACCTTTGGGCGGGTTTAGTGACACCTCTGAACAGTCAAAGGGACTGTGTCTGTGATACAATATCCACAATGAACGTCTATCTTCAGGAGTTCTTGGAACCCAGGTGATGCAAAACTTTTGTTTGATGTGTGTAGCTTGGTATGCGTAAGTAGACATATTGTGTAAGGTTTCTCGTCAGCTTTTGTTAAAAAATTTCTTCTAGCTATTAGCACTCCATTAAATAAAACGGAAAACGAGAACATTAGGGGTACTGGTCTGCGCTACGGTAAGAAATGACCACAAACACCACCACTGCATCACAAGACATGCGGAATCAGTGACCTAACGAAACGCTGCTGGGGACAGCTCTCTCTCATCGCAGTACTGGTCGCTGAGCGTCATACAGTAACATTATGCATGAGAAAAGTTTCTGCTTATGAGAAGTACCAAAACTAAATTTTCTGTCTCAGTGTGTCATCTTATATGAGGATTATGTACCATAACTCGTCGAGGTGGAAATGCCAAATAAATTCAACGGAACAATTCAGGACCACACGCAGAGGTAAAGTGACTATCACAGAGACGCCATATATTTTCAGTGATGTTGTCAGCTGTTAACCGTACTAGAAACTGCTGTGAAGTAAAGTGCTTATTGTGCTCGTCTTACGTGCCCTCTCAGATGAGAGGCGTGAGCGCCTGATGCCTTCCAATGTCACCCTTCGGGCTATCTATATATAAGGCATTCAGTTATATTTAATCTAGAATTCCTCATTTGTGGTATTTTCCTGCGTGGAAGGGAGCTGTTAAAGCCGGTGTTTTACAGGGCGCGTCAAAAAGAATTATCTGATTTAAAATAATCATAACTATTATGTTATGTGAAATATGTGTGTGAATAACGTACTGTTGGAAAGAGCAAACTCTTGACGTTTACATGGTCCCCGCTAGATAGCAGCAGTGTGCTCCCACTTCAGTTCTAGTAAAAATGGTGACGGAACGACAGAAAGCATTTTGTTTACTACGTTTTGCACAACGCGGGTCAGTAATAACTGCTCAGCTTAGCTTTCGTACTAGGAATGTTGTGGATCCTCCTACAGCAGAGTATTAGACGCTGGCATGAATAATTCACAGAAACAGGTTGTTTGTGTAAAGACAAATCGCAGGGCCGTCCCCGAGTGGTCAAAATGGTTCAAATGGCTCTGAGCACTATGGGACTTAACATCTATGGTCATCAGTCCCCTAGATCTTAGAACTACTTAAACCAAACTAACCTAAGGACATCACACAACACCCAGCCATCACGAGGCAGAGAAAATCCGTGACCCCACCGGAAATCGAACCCGGGAACTCGGGCGTGGGAAGCGAGAACGCTACCGCACGACCCCGAGCTGCGGACGTCCCCGAGTGTCTTATACAGACGTCGGACCAGTCTGCCATAGTTTCACAAGGAGTCCGCAGAAATCCGTTCGCCTTGCAGCTCGACAGCTCATCACGCCCCTGATATCCGTCGGGCGTGTGTTGCAGCCACGTTTACACATGAAACAAAACAAAATTCAGCTACTGCAAGCTCTTCGTGAAGGTGACAAACAACAACGTGTGGAATTCTGTAATTTCGTTCTTGGAAAGACGGAGGATGAAAGTATTCTTCCATTTAAATGGAAAGGCGAATCGTCATAACGTGGGGTACGGAACAATCACATCAAGTTGTACAACACGAGAGGGACTCTCCAAAATTTAATGTGTTTTGTGCAGTTTCATGGGAAAAGGCGTATGGTTCATTTTTCTTTGTCGAGAACAGTGCTACAAGAACCACATATCTCGATATAGTCGAGAATTTTTTTTCCACAGTTGGAGACTGCTTCGAAGTACTTCATTTACCAACAGGATTGGGCGCCGCCACACTGGCATCTGCAAGTGCGGGAATTCTTAAATCAAAGGATTACCGAACGATGGATCAGTCGGACTGGACCGATTCAGTCTTACGTTAGTGGGATCCAACGTTACCGGACCTGACTGTGTGTGATTATTTCTTGTGGGGGGGGGGGGGGGTCTACAAAAGACTCTGTTTATGTGCCACCATTACAGACAACAATGAATGAACTGAGACATCGCATAACAGCAGCTGAAGAAGCTGTAACTCAAGACATGCTCTCTGCAGTGTGGGAACAACTACAATTCCGCATTGAAATATGCCGTGGATATCAAGGGGAGGCATGATGAACGCCTATGAAAAGGCACCAAAAAAACTTTTTCAGTTTCCCGTTCACAAAAAACAAAATTCATTGTATATGTTTATTAGTTCGAAAAATATAGACGTACCAAATCGGATGATTCTTTTTGATACACCCTGTATAACGTCAGTGCAGGTATAGCGAAGCTTGTGATATTAGTTTCTGCGTATGCAGCATACAGTATATAAGATATTGAGGTATATAGTTTTCCATGATGATTACAATTTCTCCAAAATACAAGAAAATAAAACACTTACATTGACAGTTTGCAATGAACCCGCCAGGATAGCCGAGAGCGCTAACGCGCTGCTTCCTGGACTCGGGTAGGCGCGCCAGCCCCGGATCGAATCCACCCGGCGGATTAACGACGACGGCCGGTGTGCTGGCCATCCTGGATGTGGTTTTTAGGCGGTTTTCCACATCCAACTAGGTGAATACCTGGCTGATCCCCACGTCCCGCCCCAGTTACACGACTCATAGCCATTTGAAACACATTCATACTATTTCACGATTTACACTCGACGCAGACAGCTTGGGTACACTAATTCCGTCCTGGGGGGTACGGGGTGGCGGCAGGAAGGGCATCCGGCCACCCCTTAAAATTAACATGTTAATTCCGGTTAACCATGGCCGACCCTGCTAACCGCACAACAAGGCGAAAGCGATAGAAAAGCGATAGAATTGTCAGTTTACAATAAAAGCTTATTTCAATAGAATAAAAGGTAATTGACATTAATCTGGCACCACACAGGCACAGAAACTAAACTGTATATGTGGCCAATGTGCATTTCTGCAGCTTAATAAGTTTTTCACATTGAGATCTATACATATAACACGTAGCGTACTGACTAGCCTGTTCACTGATTTGGTATTGTTCCCCTCTCGTTTGATCCCTATATGATGTGAAGAATCCGAATCCACGTCACTGCTAGTTCATTCAAATCTTCCCAGCAACTTTTATCAGGTGCTGTTGCTTGGTATTGGTAGTCACGATTCCTGCTCCCACGAGGTACTGGATCGAGGTTGCCAGAAAACTTGTGAAATGTATCCGCAATCGAAAGTCATAACTGAAACACGCTTTTAACAATACGGAATTTTCATGTTAGTTTACATAGCTACGTAAATAAAAGCCAGAAAAAACCCTAGTTCATCCATTAGAATAACTACTTCGAAAAGCAGCGAAACAAAACTATCGAGCCTAGTCTTCCATTTACAGTTGTAGCACTATAACCAGCATCTGAGTTAGTGCGAAAGAATGGTCGTGGTCACAAATTCGAAGCTACTTGTAGCTGTGGCACAGCTACGAAACCCGATTCTTCTCGCCTGTAGCGTAGTCAAGACATTGCAGCGTCTTGGCCATTGTTTGCCTATCTTCTTGTTACAACACTGAGAAGTTGTAACCAGGATGGAGTAATGTGTATAGCAATAACGAAGTATTAATATTGGAGTGTGTGTGACTTTATTTTTGTACGTTATGTTTATTTCTTTGATATATTTATGATACAGTTGCTTTTGTCAGTTTCCTCATGTTAACCAGAATTATTTTTATTTGTAATATATTGTGTATATGTAATTAAGGATTTATAAAAGTAGTTAATGCAGTCATAATCATTATTTATCTTTTAAAATAATAAAGTTTGACCTGATTTGACTGGAAATTATGTAAATATATTTTCACAGCCACTGTGAAATTCTGCTATCTCCAGTATTTATTTTACTGAAATAAGATTGTAACAATAATAAACATTTTGTACATTTAAAAAAATTTCATTTCATAATGTCATATGGGATTATTTTTTGGAGTAATTCATCAAGCCAAGCTATAGTTTTCCGCGCACAAAAACGTGCAGTAAGAGTTATATGTGGTGTGAACTCAAGAACATCCTGCAGAAGCCTGTTTAGGGAACTAGGGATACTAACTACTGCTTCCTAATATATTTATCCTTTAATAAAATTTGTCATTAAAAATAAATCACTTTTTCAAACTAACAGCTCAATTCATGGAATCAGTACTAGAAATAAGAATAATCTTCACAAGGATTTAAAGTCGCTCAGTCTTGTACAAAAAGGTGTGCATTATTCAGGAACGTACATTTTCAATAACTTTCCAGCAGCCATAAAAAGCTTAACAACCAATGAAATTCAGTTTAATAGAAGCCTAAAGGATTTCTTGGTGGCCAACTCCTTTATTCCAATGATGAATTTCTCAGTAGAACCAACTGATTTGTGTATATTTAAGAACAATATAACTTCTGCACAATTTCAGTGCAGCAATGTGTTCATTGTAAATAAGTATGTGTGTGTGTGTGTGTGTGAAAGAGAGAGAGAGAGAGAGAGAGAGAGAGAGAGAGTGTAAGTACAATTTAACTTCTACACCATTTCAGTGCAGTAATGTGTTCATTGTAAATAAGTATTATAGTAGATGTATTACACATTTATTATCTTATAAATAAATTAAAAAACTTTTTTATTTTAAATTCAGTGCATTAGTATTTGTAAAATGATTCTTTCATATAGTGTTCATTAAAAAATGACGATCATTCAACTTAGGACCTGTGGAATGGTACATTAGCTTATTTGTTTGAGTTGTAAATATTTGTCATGTATTGTTGTTTTTCTGACATGTTCTACATCCTGTAGGACCTCCTCACTACGTATCAATTGGAATGAAAGTAAATCTAATCTGATCAAAATAGTGAAATTCAAGTGTGGGACTGATTTATGCTGATAAATTAACTTGTCTTCTCCTTGTCATCTGTCGTGGCCACAAATTCGTAGCTATCTTACGGTTGTGGCAGAGTTACGAAAACTGATTCTTCTGGCCGGTAGCGTGGTCACGACATTGAAGCATCTTAGACATTGTTTGGCTACCGTGTTGCTTGACAGTGATTTTCGGGCGTGGGACTGATTTATCCTGTCAAATTCGCTTGAAATTTTGTTGTCATCTCCATGAAATATTCTGAATAATTCACACTTAAGATAACACGTAGAGTTACTAAAGTAAATGTTTTTGATTCCAAGAACGTTGTTTCAGGCGTAAGCTACCCCTACTCGCATCTTTCACGTTGCAAGCTAGCTGCTTCAGCTTCGATTATGGCAATGAGATAGTGTTTAATGCAGCAGTGCTTTGTCCACCTAGTTGTAAAGTGCTCACTTTTCAAATGGTAGCTGCTTTCAAAGTCAGTTCCAAGGTTGCGGCAGAATTTGTGCTTATCACTTACTTTCACTACTATTTTAATTGAGCTGCTAACTGTCACAAGTAAGTGATGAATTTTAACCCTCCTTGTCATGTCCTCTGGCAACCTCTCAGGGGTAGCCATACACATCTGATTCGTGAATACGAAGCTACATCACTAATAATACAAGAGAAAGACTCTTAAGAGAGTCAAAGCAGCTATCAGTGACGGATCTGAATTTTATTCATCATCGCGATATCAGACAAGACGGGAGAAATGTATGGAAGCAATGAACAAGCTTATGGAGGTGAAAACCAAATGAACGTGAACAATTGCACGTTTGCCAATTTCTTGTGTTTTGTTTCTGTTTCAATAGCCTTACATTCAATTTTCTTCTTTTGAATCCTCGGTTTGATTTATTACTCAGTGTCATCGATGTGGTAGTCTATCATCCATAACATCTCCAGATATTGATGGTGTTCCTTATATTCAAGTTGTTTATGACACAAGACAGGACTAACATACAAGTCGTTTGAGGTCAACAGTGTGAATACCCTCAAAGTTTCGTGACATATTGGACAAGGAATTTTTGTACATATTTTTGTTTTATTAGAGAAAGCTTTCAGCCAAGCCCAAGAAGATAAGTGTGCAACTCATCTGTTTGCTGGAGCAGGTTGTGGACAGCGGTGAGGACGTTGTGAACTGCCCATGGAGTTCTTTGTATTGCTAATGCAGTTAAGATTTGGCAACGATGCTGACGATATGTGACACTTCGTGATCATTCATTCACTTTCGGGGTTGGTGCTGAATGATCATCCTTAATTCTCGTAATATTCTCTTTCCATAGTGATGAAGAAATGTGAATAGTTTTCGTACGAGATCGAGATCGTAAATTCTATTTTTGACCTTATGACTGTCATTTCACGCTCAAATTTCAACCAGTTTCGTATTTTATGTTGTGAAATATCTGCATTAATTAACACCAGAGCAATAGCGTACAACTAAATAAGCAGTGTCATGTTTTCTCCATGGCACCATGCTTGTCTCTTGATCTAAGGCAAGGGTAGACCTCGTTGGGCTACCGATGTGTAACGCTTCAATTTTTTCTTTGTAATCTGCAAATAGAACGTAAATTTGTAACAAAATGCTAAGAAAACCTCTGCATTATGCCAACTGAAAGATCAGCTTATTTCTGTTTATTTTTATTTTTAATTGGTCAGCCTTCTTCCATACTACAATAATTTCATTCATTATTAGTTTGTCATTGTTTCTATTATTTTTCTCATTCCTTCATTCACAAGAGATTTCCAATCACTATTTGGTACCGGTGTACACGGCCAGTATTAATTCTGCATGAGTGGAATGGTGGACGTTTTTCTACCCAGAGTATGCATATTTACCTTGGCGTCTCATTTTTAGGACAATAGGAAAAGCCCAATAAGAAAAGGCAACGTGAGGCCGGTGATGCAGTCAGAAGTCAACAACAGTTCCTGTTGATTTAAAACAGTGATGAACATGGAGGTTAAGAGGAGTTTTCATAACGTCACAGCCCTGAAACTCACATCTGCCCTGTTAGTAGCCCCAAACATAAGCTTCTGATGTAAGTGTTTTGATCAAAAATGCCAGTTGCAACACGTATGGGTGTACTAACCGTTGTCATTATAGTGTAAAGTGTAAAGGAATCACATTTCATTTGTATGTGTACCCCTTCAAGTGATATTTTCTTTTATATACATTAATCTTGGTTGCTCTGTTTACTTTTATTTTGTTTCCTTTGTGTCATTTGACCTCAGAGTTCCTGTCAATCCAACCCGAAAAGCTCACGCGGTGCAGTCTGTGAGATGAAGAGATTGGAAACCGACCAAACATAGCAATTTCAGGAAGATAACATAAGCCGAGAATTAGTTCTTCAGTCTGTATTTCAAGGAAACTTTCGATTACGAAAGCAGTTTTCTCACAACACGTACATCTGTTATTTGTTATTCGAAACGCATAGTTAGTTAGTTAGTTAGTCAATTGGTTGCATGTTCCACTGATCAATCGCACAGTATGACGTGGTACGTGTCAAGTGCACAAGCAATGCACATATGAAAGAAGATATATATATATATATATATATATATATATATATATATATATATATATATATATATATATTACAATACAGAGTTAAAGATTAATATTTCTATTATTTACCCAATTCAATTAAATGGCACAAAATGTATGCTTAGTATGCTCTACCCTATCTAATGACGTCTGTTGATGTGATATATTTATTGAAGGAACTGTACTTTTTGCACCAGAAAATTGGATGTACTGTGTTTTTTTAATGTACAGAGCAAGCCCATTTGCAGAAAACCAATAAATGACTTTTCCAAAGACCTTATTTGTATCATTTTCAAGTGGAGTTTCTTTTACTGGATTAATAATGATGTTTGTATCATCAGCAAACAGTGTCAGTTCAGCCTCCTGTTTCAGACAGGAAGGGAGGCCATTCACATGTATGAAGAACAGAAGGGGACCCATGTTTGAACCCTGTGGAACATAGTGTAATTTCACCTCAGTTAGATGACGTGGCAAACTTACTTAAATCACTTGACCCACATAAGGAAACTTTTTGCTTCCTGTTCTGTAGGTATGACTTAAACCACTCGTATGCTATTGCATTTATACCATAGAATTGTAATTTCAGTAACATAATATCATGGTTCACACAATAAAATGCTATAGTATAAACAAAGTTACATAAACGAGGTGGAACGAATAGTAATAGTGGATCAGACATACCTTTGAAGCCAGATAAATATCTGAAAATGCCTTCCTGCAACTATATTATTCAGGAAAGCACTGAAACATTTTCTGTTTAAGACAACACAAACTATACTAAGTTCGACAGTACAGCACTGCGGTGGATGATCCATTGACAGAATTGAACACGCAGCTCAAAATCCGTTGGCTCCAGCGCTTGCACACATTATTTACGACGGAGGTATATACCAGTTCCATCAGTACTCTCCATACTGAATCCTTCAAAGTATGCATTTTGTGGGCTACAATCCAAGCTGTCTGTCTCCTGCAAGGATCTTTGAGAGAGTACGACAGAACTTCATGTGCCATTGCCATGCATGCACTGAGACTGTCGGTCGTCACTTTGAAGGAACCATCAGAGATACGGATTTGGATTCTTTACATCATTTCGGGACCAAACAAGTGGGCAACAATACAAAGCCAGTGGAGAGGCTAGTTACTGTGCACGATAGTGGATGCTCTACCGATTAAACTGAAATAGGGAGCCAATGGTCAGAAATGCATGTCTATTGTGCTACAGACGTACACAGTATACACAGCATAACAGCAACATAGATCATAGTAGCTGTTTGACCGCCAGCGTCAATGTATGCATGGCAATGCCGCATGAAGTTCTGTCGCACTCTCCCAAAGATCCGTGGTGTCTGTTGTACCAGAAGACAGGCAGCTTGGGCCCTAGCAAGCAGGTCTTCTTTCGTTACTACGGCGATTTCACATAAGAAAACCTTGGCATAACCCCACAGGAAAATGTCCAGAGGCGTGAGATCCGGTAATCTCGCTGGCTACGAGACAGGACTTCCTCTACTTGTTGTTCAGGTGCTCGCTGACATTAACATAGGAGAGGGTTGGTGCACTATTGTGTTGAAACCACATCCTTTCGCAGACAACAAGGGGTACAGTGTCCAAGGACTGTGGCAGCACTTTACGTAGTAACAACAGGTAATATGGACCAATCAAAGAGGAGGCAGTAAATTAGGGTCTATTATGTGATCTTGGACAATGTCCTCCACACATTGACAGAAAAATTGTCTCTGGTGGCCACCGATGTGGATGACGTGGGGATTGTCTTCACTCCGGACACAGCTGGCGCGGCTGTTGAAACAACCATCATGGGTGAATGAGGCCTTATCCGTGGAAAATACATACTGCACGAAGTTCGGTACTACAGCACTGCGGTTGATAATCCATTGACAGAAACGAACGTGGGGCTCAAAATTCGTTGGTCCAAGTGCTTGCACACGTTATTTGCGATAGTGGTGTAGTACCAGATTGACCAGTATCCACTGTATCGTTGGAAGTGTGAGTTTCATGGGCTAGGGCCCAATATGACTGTCTGCTGGTACAATAGACACCAATGATCTTTGAGACAGTATGGCATAAATCCTTGCGCCATTGCCATGCAGGCAAGGAGATTGGCGGTGGTTACTTTCAGCAATAACTATGAGCTACGTTTTTGTTATGCGCTCTGCACTGTATATGCCCATAACACAATAAATATGTATTTCCGACCTTTGGTTCCCAATCTCTATGTAATCACTTGTGTACCCACTATTACCTGTTTCAATTTGACCCAAAAGGCTTGAGACACCTTGTCTGCATAGATCTCAATGTGAAAAACTCATGAAGATACAGAACTGCATATTGCCCACATCTGCATGCCGGATTCCTTGTTAATGAACATAATTTTCAGTTTCTTCTCCTCCGAATCCTCAAATGAATTGATTACTGTGTGGCATTGGATGATTAGTTAACTGTGTTTCTTAATGCTTCCATCCTCACCAACATACTTCTGCATTCTCGTGGTAGTAGTGAAATTCTAACTGTATGTGCCACAAGACTGCACGTAGTCAATTTGATTTCGATGTGCAAAGCGTTTAATCTCTTACTGTTTAGTGACGGGTGGGGCAAGTTGATTTCCAGTTACCTTTCATTCCATTGAAATGAAATTTCATTGCAAACTGTCAATGTTAGCCCTTTATATGTTAGTATTTTGAGCAAATCGAAATTGTCATGCAAGTTTGTATACCTCAGTATTTTATGTGCTATAATTTGCAAAGGCGGAAACTAATGTCACTAACTTTGCCATACCTGTGCTGAAATTCCGCAACACCGGCGTTAACAACCCCCTTCCATACCGGAAAGAATCACAGCAGCTTCTCGTTAGTTCAGTCGTTCTTCAAATGTACGGGGGCGGTGTGAGTTGTCAGTTCTAATCACAGTGCAGATCAATGCACTCGAAGTTCTTATTTCTCGTTTTATTTAAAAGAGCTGCTAGTTGCTAGAAAAAAATTCTTTAACAAAACCTTTACACATTAAGTCTTCTCTTATGCTCGTCTCAGTCGGCTCTACCAATGGCCATAGATGTCTGCTTTGCGAATACCAAACTGATCACTGTGCAGACGTTTCTCAAGAGGTTCAACTTCATTTTCAACGATACCAATTTTAGTTTTGTTCGACACGTAGATCCATGCGCCAGGGAAATATTTATGGAGTGAACATACAGATTAACATACTTGTTCTTCGTTAAATCTCTGTGATGGTAATTAGGCACCCTTATAGACTTTTGTCAACACTGGCGTTACAAACTTCCTTCACTCTAGGTAGCTTATAAAAGCAATTTTGATGGTTTAAATCTGAGTACCTTGAATATCACTTTAGATCCGCGTTGAGATTGCCATGAACGTGTGTGTTGATGTAGAGCACGCAGTGCAAGGAATTCACACAGTTCATCGCATATATTTATCGTCAGGAATCAAATAATGACAATAAAACAAATTACACCACAGTTACTCACTTCAACATCCTGACGAAAAATTTGCGTGGAGAATCACTTCTAAAAGAAAATGGAACGATGTACAAAGCATTACTCATCACACTAAACCACGTAGTGTGAGGTACTCTGATTGGATCACAAACTATATAATTAATTCTGAGTCACACTTATGTCTTCCATGTCAGCGTAATACGCGGAGGTGATAGCGACGTTCACATATACATATGGCAGTAGTATCATGTACGCAAGGTATAAAAGGGCAGTGCATTTCCTGAGATGTCATCTATACTCAGGTGATTCATGTGTAAAGGTTCCTGACGTGTTTGTGGCTGCACAACAGGAATTAACAGACTTCGAAAAAGGAATGGTAGTTGTAGCTAGATGCATGGGATGTTCCATTTCGGAAATCGTTAGGGAATTCAATATTCCGAGACACACAGTGTCAAGTGTGTGCCGAGAATAGGAGCAGCGGCGTTTACGTAGAGTTGTCAGTGTTAACAGACGAGCAACATTGCTTGAAATAACCACAGAAAGCAAAAGGGACGTACGGCGAACGTATCAGTTAGGGTAGCCCGGTGAAATTTGGCGTTAATGGGCTGCGGCAGCAGATAACTGACACAAGAGCCTTTGCTAACAGCACGACAGCACCTTCAGCGCCTCTCCTGGGCTCGTGACCGTATCGGTTGGACCCTAGACGACGGGAAAATCGTGGTCTGGTTGGATGAGTCCCGATTTCAGTTGGTAAAAGCTGATGGTAGGGTTAGAGTGTGGCGCAGACTCCACGGGGTCACTATGCAATCTGATGGTGGTTCCACAATGGTGTGGGCTGTGATTAATTGAATGGACAGGGTTCTCTGGTCCAGCTGAACCGATCATTGGCTCTAAATCGTTATGTTCGGCTATTGGGAGACCGATTGCCGTCATTCATGGACGTCATGTTCCCAAACAACGATGGAATTTGTATGGACGACGATGCGCCGTGTCACAGAGTCACAACTCTTCGCCATTGGTTTTAAAAACATTCTGGGCAATTCGAGCGAATGATTTCGCCGCCTAGATCGCCCGACATGAAACCCATCCGTGCCCGGGTTCCCGGGTTCGATTCCCGGCGGGGTCAGGGATTTTCTCTGCCTCGTGATGACTGGGTGTTGTGTGATGTCCTTAGGTTAGTTAGGTTTAAGTAGTTCTAAGTTCTAGGGTACTGGTGACCATAGCTGTTAAGTCCCACTGTAAAAAAAAAAAAAAAAACCATCGAACATTTATGGAATATAACCGAGATGTCAGATCATGCATAAAATCTTGCCCCGGCAACACTATCGCAATTATTGGCGGCTATAGAGACAGAGTGGCTCAGTATTTTAAATCCGTACCACGTCGAGTTGTTGCACTAGACCGGGAAAAAGGATTCCGACAAAAAAAAAAGTCATGTAACTAGGGCCTCCCGTAGGGAGGTGCAGGTCTTTCGATTTGACGCCACTTCGGCGACTTGCGCGTCGTTGGGGATGAAATGATGATGATTAGGACAAGACAACACCCAGTCTCTGAGCGGAGAAAATCTCCGACCCAGCCGGGAATCGAAACCGGCCCCTTAGGAGTAACATTTTGTCACGCTGACCACCCAGCTACCGGGGGCGGACAAAGGATTCCGATAAAATATTAGAAGGTATCGCATGACTTTTCCTAGATTTAGAGCCAGCTGCCATTCACCACAGCAACTACAAATTTAATCTAAGTCATCTTACATAATTCTACAGCCGATTAACGACGACATTAGCAAACAGCCATGAATTGCTGATCGCCACATCCGTCGGGTCATTTACTGATACAGAGAATAAAAGCACACCTATAATACATCCGTGGTGCTCTCCTGACGAAACCTTCGTCTCTAATGGAAACTCGCCGTCGAGGACCACTTACTGGGTTCTAACGTAAAAACGTCTTTTAACCACTCACATATCTGGGAAGCTGAAATGTATGCTCGGACCTTCATCAGCCATCTGCAGTTGGTCACAGTGTCAAATGACTTCCCGAAATCTAAGAATGTGAGAGTTCCCTCTTGCCCTTCATCCATTGTTTGAAGATAGGATGTCATGTCAGAAAAGAGCCAACTGAGTTTCGCACGAGCGATGCTCTCTAGCTTCTTGATGTTTTGTTGGCGGAAGCTTTTCCGTCTCAAGGAAATTTATTATATTCGAAATCAAAATGTGTTCAAGAATTCTGCAGCAAACCGATACTGAGGATATTGACTGTAACTACGTGTGACAGTTCTTTTACCCTTCTTATACAGGGTGGTCCATTGATAGTGACCGGCCAAATATCTCACGAAATAAGCATCAAACGAAAAAACTGCAAAGAACGAGACTCGTCTAGCTTGAAGGGGGAAACCAGATGGCGCTGTGGTTGGTGCGCTAGATGTCGCTGCCATAGGTCAAACGGATATCAACTGCGTTTTTTTTTAAATAGGAACCCCCATTTTTATTACATACTCGTGGAGTACGTAAAGAAATATGAATGTCTTAGTTGGACCACTTTTTTCGCTTTGTGATAGATAGCGCTGTAATAGTCACAAACATATGGCTCACAGTTTTAGACGAATAGTTGGTAACAGGTATGTGGAGCACGATGACAAATATCCTTCAAGTTTCCCCACAGAAGGAAATCCGGGGACGTCAGATCTGGTGAACGTGCGGGCCACGGTATGGTGCTTCGAAGACAAATCCACCTGCCATGAAATACGCTATTCAATACCGCTGCAACCGCACGCGAGCTATGTGCCGGACATTCATCATGTTGGAAGTACATCGCCATTCTCTCATGCAGTGAAACATCATGTTCCACTAGTAGCAGCCATTGTGGATTTTCCGTTGCCCAATAGTGCATATTTTGCCGGTTTACGTTACCGCTGTTGGTGAATGACGCTTCGTCGCTAAATAGAACGCGTGCAAAAAATCTGTCATCGCCCCGTAATTTCTCTTGTGCTCAGTGGCAGAACTGTACACGACGTTCAAAGTCGTCGCCATGGAATTCCTGGTGCATAGAAATATGGTACGGGTGCAATCGATGTTGATGTAGCATTCTCAACACCGACTTTATTTGAGATTCCCGATTCTCACGCAATTTGTCTGCTACTGATGTGCCGATTAGCAGCGACAGTAGCTAAAACATCTACTTGGGCATCATCATTTGTTGCAGGTCGTGGTTGACGTTTCACATGTGGCTGAATACTTCTTGTTTCCTTAAATAACGTAACCCTCTGGCGAACGGTCCGGACACTTGGATGATGTCGTCCAGGATACCGAGCAGCATACATAGCACACGCCCGTTGGGCATTTTGATCACAATAGCCATACATCAACACGATATCGACCTTTTCCGCAATTGGTAAACGGTCCATTTTAGCACGGGTAATGTATCACGAAACACCGTCCGCACTGGCGGAATGTTACGTGATACCATGTACTTATACGCTTGTGACTATTACAGCGCCATCTATCACAAAGCGAAAAAAGTGGTCCAACTAAAACAATCATATTCTTTTACGTACTACACGAATATGTAATAAAAAGTGGGGGTTCCTATTTAAAAAAAACGCAGTTGATATCCGTTTGACCTATGGCAGCGCCATCTAGCGCGCCGACCATAGCGCCATGTGGTTTCCCCCTTCAAGCTAGGCAAGTTTCTTTCTTTGTAGTTTTTTCGTTTGACGCTTATTTCGTGAGATATTTCGCCCGGTCACGATCAATGGACCACGCTGTATACAGGAGTCACGAGCGACGATTCGATTTGGACTTCTCTGTGCGCGAGAGATTCTCAATGAACGCGGGCTAAGTAAGGAGCCAGTGCTCTGTAAAACCAAACTTGGATTCCGTCTGGACCCGTTGACTTCTTTGTTTTCAACTCTTTCAGTTTGTTCTCTACGCCACGGATCTCAATTTTTATGTCCACTGTGCAGGAGTCTGTACGACAGAAATCAACGGTATGTTTGTACGATGGTTTTGCGCGAATGATTTCTTAAGCGGAAAACTTAAAACTGCAGCTTTCCTTTTGCTGTCTTTTGCCGCCGCCCCAGACTGGTCGACACACGCGCACAAGTAGTTTGGTAACTTAGCTGAACCAAGTTTGTTTCAGGGTTTATCAGTGCGCGGATCGTGTTCTTTAATTAAAGACTATCCACCACTAATACGAACATTTGTTTGTGTTGCTAAGAATAATAAGAGTATTTTAAGTAACGCCGAGAACAAAAATGTTGTTTATGTCCACTCCCCGGCAAGTGTTGACGTTGTCTCCACACGCAATTTTTTCGACACGCATACAATACATACCACAGTGACATTCAATTTATTTCTGAAGCAAGTATTTACAATTAACCTACATCAATTTCGTGAATATCTGATTACTCATATTACAAATGGATGACTAAACTCTCTATATGGGATCAGTTTAGATAAAGTCGCATTTCAGGGCACAAGAGAAGTGGATACACTAACGTAACGAAATAATAACGCTATCTCGGATGGAAGCGCGTAGAAAATTTGTTGGGGCCCTGTTGTGGCTGCTGTTGCAGTCTATAAGGGGCAGTCAAATGAAAACGAGACAGATGGAAAAAAAGTGCGTCAGCTGCTCATTACTTCAAAAGTAATCGCCACAACTGTTCATACATTTATCCCATTGCAACAAAAGTCGCTCAGTGTCATCACGGAAAAATGTTTGCAGAAGCCTACGGAACCATGATTGTACCGAGGCATACACCTCTTCTTCCGAAGTAAATCGATGGGCCCATGTATTGCCAAGGTTATTTCGAGTACGCTGAAAAATTTTCGTTGGGAAGCTCTTACAGTTCCCCCATACAGTCCCGATTTCTCCCCAAGCGATTTCCATATTTTTGGAGCCCTAAAGAAAGACATTCGGGGCCGTCGTTTTTCTTCGGACGTGCAGGTGCACGCCTGGGTACAATCATGCTTCCGTAGGTAACCGCATTTTTCCATGAAGGCATTCACTGTCAGATCTCACAGTGGGCTGAGTGTATTTACATTTATTGCGATTACCTTTGAAATAATAAACAGTTTACCTATTTTTTCCGTCTGTCTCCCTTTACATGTAGTCATAATTAATACTCGTGTACAAACACAATTGTGGGAGATAAAAAATGATGAAAAACTACATTTTTATCTATCGGTAATGCTTTATCACACCAATTTACTTTCTACAGATACCATGTGGCGGCTCTTGGAGAAAGGCTGCAACAGCTGTGCGGAAGACGAGCGGAAGGTGTACAGTTTCATGGCGTACCTGTCCAACAACAGGCCGAATGAGTGGCAGCAAGTCCTGAGTATGTACGACCCTCAGGGCGACTTCAAGAGGAAGAACGGCGATCAGTGGAAAGAATACGGCGTCCTTGTGTAAAGCTCTTGTATCCGGTAAAGAATTTATTCTTGTGTACGTCAATAAAAGCATTGCTTACTTTGACAATAACATTTCAATCAGGCAATTGATTTTTTTTTTTTTTTGAGTTATCAGTCTTGTGACTGGTTTGATGCGGCCCGCCACGAATTCCTCTCGTGCGCCAACCTTTTCATCTCAGAGCAGTGCTTGTAACATATGTCCTCAATTATCTATTGGAGGTATTCCAATCTCTGTCTTCCTCTTCAGGTTTGACTGCCTACAGCTCCGTCTAGCACCATAAAGGTTACTCCACGATGTCTTAATAGATGTCCTATCATCCTGTCCCTTCTGATTATCAGTGTTTCTCATGTATTTATTTCCTCGCCGATTCTGCGGAGAAGCTCGTCATTACTTACCATAAGAGTCAACCTAATTTTCAATATGAAACTTCGTGGCAGATTAAAACTGTGTGTCGAACCGAGACTCGAACTCGGGAACTTTGCCTTTTGCGGTCAAGTGCTCTACCAACTGAACTACCCAAGCACGACTCACGACCCCTTCTCACGGATTTTATTCCGCCAGTACCTCGTCTCCTACCTTCCAAACTTCACAGAAGCTCTTCTGCGAACCTTGAAGAATCTGAACTCCTGGAAGAAAGGATATTGCAGAGACATGGCTTAGCCTCAGCCTGGGGGATGTCTCCGCAATATCCTTTCTTGCAGGAGTGCTAGTTCTGCAAGGTTGGTAGAAGAGCTTCTGTGAAGTTTGGAAGGTAGGAGACGAATTACTGGCAGAATTCAAGCTGTGAGGGCGGGTCGTGAGTGGTGCTTGGGTAGCTCAGTTGGTAGAGCACTTTCCCCCAAAAGGCAAAGGTCGGAGTTCGAGTCTCAGTCCGGCACGCAGTTTTAATCTGCCAAGAAGTTTCATATCAGCGCACACTCCGCTGCAGAGTGAAAATCTCATTCTCGTTATTTTCAATATTCTTATGTAGCACTGCATCCCGAAAGCTTCGATTCTGCTCAGTTATGGTTTTCCCACACTCCGCGTTTCACTGCCATACGATGCTGTGCTCCAAACGTACATTCTTAGAAACTTCTTCCTCAAATTAGGACTTACGTATGATACTAGTAGACTACTCTTGGTCAGGAATGCTCTCTTTACCTGCACTAGCCTGCTTTTTATGTTCGCCTTTCTCCGCCCATCGCCGGTCATTTTGCTGCCTTGGTGGGAGAACTCCGTTACTTCGCCTACTTCGGGGTCCCCAATTCTTACGTTAAGTTTTTTGCTGTTCTCATTTCTGCTACTCCTCATTACTTTCGTCTTTCTTCGATTTACTCTCAATCCATATTCTGAACTCATTACACTGTTCATTCCATACAACAGATACTGTAAAAAAATGTTCAAATGTGTGTGAAATCTTATGGGACTTAACTGCTAAGGTCATCAGTCCCTAAGCTTACACACTACGTAACCTAAATTATCCTAAGGACAAACACACACACCCATGCACGAAGGAGGACTCGAACCTCCGCCAGGACCAGCCGCACAGTTCATGACTGCAGCGCCTGAGACCGCTCGGCTAATGCCGCGCGGCAACAGATACTGTAATTCTTCTTCAATTTCATTGAGAATAGCTATGTTATCAGCGATTCTTAGCATTTATATCCTTTTACCTTGCATTTTTATCCCACTCTTGAACCTTCCATTCATTTCCGTCATTAATTCTTCCATCTGTAGATTGAACAGTAGGTGTGGAATAGTACATCTCTGTTTTAAACACATTTTAATATGAGCACTTTGCTTTTGTCTTCTAGTCTTAATGTTCATTATTGGATATTATACATACTTTTCCTTTATTTTTCTAAGAATTTCGAGCATCTTGCACCATTTGACATTGTCGAACGATTTTCCCAGGTCCTCTCTTGATTTTTGTATAGTCTTGTAACCATCATCAACCAGCTTCAGAATTGCCTCTCTGGTGCCCTTATTTTTCCTAAAGCCAAACTGATCATCATCTAGCACATCCTCAGTTTGATTTTTCATTCTTATGTATATTATTCTTGACAGTGACTTGTATGAAAGAGCTATTCAGCTGATTGTGCTATAGTTCTGGCATCTTTGGGATTGCGCGGATAACGTTTTTCTAAAAGTTTGATGGTATATGGGTATATCGCCAGACACATACATTATACGCATCAACGCGAATAGTAGTTTTGTGGCCGCTCCCCGCACGATTTTAGAAATTCTGATGGAATTTTACCGATCCCTTATGCCTTATGTGATATTAATTGTCCAAAGGTCTTTTAAATTCTGTCTCTAATACGAGACCCCTATCTCTTCCTTGTCAACTCCTATTTCTTCTTGTATTACGTCATCAGGTAAGTTCTCCCCCTCGTAGAGGCGCTCACTTAACTCTTTCCGCATATCCGCTCTCTTCACCGCGTTTAACAGTGGAGTTCCCGTTACATTCTTAACGTTACGGGCGGTTGTATTGACTTTCCTAAGTATCTTAGCCTCAGAGAACTTAGAGAACTTCAAGCGTACCTCTTCAATCCTTAGTACTTCCGTATCCCACTTCTTTGCACACTGATTCTTCCCGACTAGTCTCTTAAACGTCAGCCTACTTGTGCTCTGAGTCTATACCTGCTCCTGAGTAAGCATTAAAATTCAATATGTGATTTTGAAATCTCTACCCGACCATGGTAGAATGTAACTGGAATCTTCCTCCATCTCTCCGCCTTTCCCAAGTATACTTGCTCTTGTTGTGATTTTGAACAGATTATTCGCTACTACTAGCTGAAATTTATGGCAGAACTCAGTTAGTCTTTCTCCTCTCTCACTTTTACTATCAAGTCCATAATTATTATCTCGTAACTCTTTCTTCTACTCCTTACCCTACACCGTATTCCAATCCCCCACGACTATTAGTTTTTTTTTATCAACATACTCAGCTACCCATTCAGTATCCTCGTATATTCCCTCTATCTCCTCCTCTTCTACTACCGACGTTCACATGTATACCTGAACTATTGCTGTCGGTGTTGGTTTGCTATCGATTCTGATGAGAACAACCTTATCACCGAAGCGTTCACAGTAACTCACTCTCTGCCCTGCCTTCCTATTCATAACGAATCCTACTCCTGCTACAGCATTTTCTGTTGCTGTTGATATTACCCTATACTCATCTGACCAGAAGTCTTTGTCGTCTTTGCATTCGCTTTACTGATCCCCACTACTATAGGTAGATATAATCTTACAATTTCCATTTTCATATTTTCTATCTTTCATATCACGTTCAAACTTCTGACATTCCTTGCCCCGACTCGTAGAACGTTACCCTGCCTTCGGTTATTCGATCTTATTCTCATGGTCATCGCTCCCATGGCAGTACCTCGCGGGAGACCCGAATGTGGGACCGCTCCAAAATATTTTGCCAATGAACAGATTATCATGACGCTTTGTTCAATTACAGGCCACATGTGCTGTGGATACACATTATGTGTCTTTAACGCAGTAGCTTTCGTTGCCTTCTGCATCCTCACACTGTTGATCACTGCTGATTCTTCCTCCTTTTAGGGACAGTTTCCCTCCCCAAGGGGAAGAGAATGCCCTGAACATCTGTCCCCTCCTCCGCAGTGCCGTTGGTAGTACGAGGTTATCTTCTTATGCTGGTCTTTGGCCGCCTTTGCTGATGAGTATTTATTCAAAATTTAAGCAGGGGCAGGGTTCGAAACCAGTACCCATATAATATAAATATATTGACCTTGAGGATCACGTGAACTTTCAACTCTTATTAATGTTACACAGAATCCACCTTTCAATTCAGATACGTGTTTTGCATTATTTGTGTAACATTCAGACGTCCATTGAAAGCTCATATCATCGTTGCGACATTCCATTCAGATGTTGGGGAAAAATAGACATGAACAATAGATGGTACATTTCACTCACTTTAGTCTGTAATCGGTGTCGATTGGACGCAATTAGCGGAAGCTGGTGCTTTGTGACTCTCATTAGCTTAATAAGAGATGAGCATTCATTTATAATAAATAATATTAAAATCAAAACTGTTTTAGTAGCTTCATCCGCGCGATCGATATTAGCCTAGAGTATATTACTATCGTTCATTTGCAAATGAACAAAGGCCAAAATTTCAGTCATCGTTTCTCATTAGCAGCAAAAACTTAGAAGAATTGATGCATATGTCGCTCATCGATCAAATACACACTGCGGACCCATCAGAAAGAAACCTTTTGGATTCAAAAACAAGGTTTCTGTCGATGTGCATGTGGCGCGAAGATTTATTTACAGTGCAGAATATTATATGTGATTTTCACTTGTAGAGGTATTTTCAAGGACAGCCGTACTCAAATTATCCCATCACAACGGAACAGATGACATCTCATCGATATAACTATAGATGCCGCATCTCACGCAGAGCTCACAGTTTAATGAATCGCTTCGATGTCAACGGAAATGTAAAGAAGTGTTCTCCAGGCCAGTAACTAAGGTAACGTATTTCGAGGTAGCCGTTTGAACGTTTTCCATTTGATCACCCTATATAAGTTACCTTTAATGTGAGATGAAGGCTTTGGAGAAATATACACTACTGGCCATTAAAATTGCTACACCAAGAAGAAATGCAGATGATAAACGGGTGTTCATTGGACAAATATATTATACTAGAACTGACATGTGATTATATTTTCACGCAGTTTGGGTTCATGGATCCTGAAAAATCAGTACCCACAACAACCACCTCTGGCCGTAATAACGGCCTTGATACGCCTGGGCATTGAGGCAAACAGAGTTTGGATGGCGTGTACAGATACAGCTGCCCATGCAGCTTCAACACGATACCACAGTTCATCAAGAGTAGTGACTGGCGTACTGTGACGAGACAGTTGCTCGGCCACCATTGATCAGACGTTTTCAATTGGTGAGAGATCTGGAGAATGTGCTGGCCAGGGCAGCAGTCGAACATTTTCTGTATCCAGAAAGGCCCGTACAGGACCTGAAATGCGGTTGTGCGTTATCCTGCTGAAATGTAGTGTTTCGCAGGGATCGAATGAAGGGTAGAGCTACGGGCCGTAACTCATGTGAAATGTAACGTCAACTGTTCAGAGTGCCGTCAATGCGAACAACCGAGCGAGGTGGCGCAGTGGTTAGCACACTGGACTCGCATTCGGGAGGCCGACGGTTCAATCCCGTCTCCAGCCATCCTGATTTAGGTTTTCCGTGATTTCCCTAAATCGCTTCAGGCAAATGCCGGGATGGTTCCTTTGAAAGGGCACGGCCGATTTCCTTCCCAATCCTTCCCTAACCCGAGCATGAGCTTCGTCTCTAATGACCTCGTTGTCGACGGGACGTTAAACACTAACCACCACCACCACCAATGCGAACAAGAGGTGACCGAGACGTGTAACCAATGGCACCCCATACCATCACGCCGGGTGATACGCCAGTATGGCGATGACGAATACACGCTTCCAATGTGCGTTCACCGCGATGTCGCTAAACACGGATGCGACCATCATGCTGTAAACAGAACCTGGATTCATCCGAAAAAATGACGTTTTGCCATTCATGCACCCAGGTTCGTCGTTGAGTACACCATCGCAGGCGCTCCTGTCTGTGATGCAGCGTCAAGGGTAACCGCAGCCATGGTCTCCGAGCTGATAGTCCATGCTGCTGCAAACGTCGTCGAACTGTTCGTGCAGATGGTTGTTGTCTTGCAAACGTCCCCATCTGTTGACCCAGGGATCGAGATGTGGCTGCACGATCCGTTACAGCTATGCGGATAAGATTCCTGTCATCTCGACAGCTAGTGATACGAGGCCGTTGGGATCCAGCACGGCGTTCCGTATTACCCTCCTGAACCCATCGATTGAATATTCTGCAAACAGTCATTGGATCTCAACCAACGCGAGCAGCAATGTCGCGATACGATAAACTGCAATCGCGATAGGCTATAATCCGACCATTGTCAAAGTCGAAAACGTGATGGTACGCATTTCTCCTCCTTACACGAGCCATCACAACGTTTCACCAGGCAATGCCGGTCACAAGCTGTTTGTGTATGAGAAATCGGCTGGAAACTTTCCTCATGTCATCACGTTGTAGGTGTCGCCACCGGCGCCAACCTTGTGTGAATGGTCTGAAAGGCTAATCATTTGCATATCACAGCATCTTCTTCCTGTCGGTTAAATTTCGCGTCTGTAGAACGTCATCTTCGTGGTGTAGCAATTTTAATGGCCAATAGCGTAGTACGCTAGATTGTTTCCCTTCTGAATATGTGTTCAGATAGTATTAATTTGAACATGGTGCCTTTTGTATCCATGAGTGCAATTTTTAATCTAGCTGTATCCAGAACGAATGTTATGGCTATTTTGGTTCTGGGTCACATTACACGTGAATAACATTGAAAAATACAAGTCCTAGATGGCTAAATATCAGAAGCAGCTGCATGAGATCACAAGCCACCTAACCATTATATATGACGTCATCATCATCGTCACGTAAGAGGACATGCTCCCTTATGTATGACGTCACTCGCAATGCTAGAAGCTACACCTTCTTTCTTGGAATGGTGGCAGCCACTAAACCGAACCAGTCACATCCTAGTAATTTACAGTATCAAACCCAAAGCACTGACTTTTTTTCATTAGGATACTGGAACATATACAATGTCGATCGTTATGAATTACCTCGATGGTAACTGTCTATTGAAACATAGTATAGATCCAGAAAATATAATTTTTGTGAAACATAAGTAGCTCTTTATTCGCACGAAGTAATGAGTGCTATCGACATGGGATCTCAAATTGATTGAATATTCCTAGGTATCCATAAGGCTTTTGACACCGTTCTTCACCTCGCAAGAGACTTCTAATCAAATTGAGTGTCTATGGAGTATGACTTGTGCGACTGGATTTGTGCTTTCCTATCAGAAAGGTCAAAGTATGTAGTAATCAACGGAGAAGCAGCGAGTAAAATAAAAGTGATAACCGGTGTTCTCAAATGACGCGTCATAAACCCTCTACTGTTATTAGTCGATACAAGGTCAATCACACAAAAACTTGCTCCTCAAATACGCAGAAATGGAAAGCGTTACTGGGACTTTGACATCTAATTGACTAGCAAGTTTCAGTCCTCTTAAGGGAAGCACAACCACACTTTAAGCAAACATAACAACATCGTACCTAGCATTTACGCATGCTGACTGGCTTAAAACAAGTGTCGTTCTGGAAACTTTTCAAAATACGATGTCTCGTAAACGACTCGCACAAGACTCCTGCAACAAACACCACTGACATTTTGATTTAATCCACTTTTAGTCAAAATGGTTCAAATGGCTCTGAGCACTATGGGACTTAACATCTGTGCTCATCAGTACCCTGGAACTTAGGACTAATTAAACATAACTAACCTAAGGACATCACACACATCCATGCCCGAGGCAGGATTCGAATCTGCGACCGTAGCGGTCCCGCGGTTCCAGACTGAAGCGCCTAGAACCGCACGGCCACACCGGCCGGCCTACTTTTAGTCTGTTAATGTCAATAGGCATTTTTCCATTTGAAAAAGTGTATGTTTGCAGAAAAATACACTTACATTTTGTTGATTGGCTAATAATACGAGCCACTGACTATCATTCCATTCTGTGCAAACCGCAAATCAATAGCACTTTTTATTTCCGAAATGTTGGAGGTGCAAGTTTCAGTTTAGGAAAGAATCTGAAGAGACTTCTTAAATTTTTTTACAGATGTAGCTGTCATTTAACGTTTAGTAAAGTCATCAGACGCATAAACCCAATTACAAAATGACTTTGACAAGACATCTGTGAATGGCAATTGTCTCTTGAATAAGAGCAAGTATGAAGTCATTCACATGAGTAAGGAAAGAAACTTAAATTACGGTTACACGATATATCACATATATTTAAAGGCTGTCAGTTCAACTACATATCTGGGAATAACAATTATGAACACCTTAAACTAGAAGTATCACACAGATAGCGTTGTGAGGGCGGCAAACCAAAGACTAAGGTTTATTGAGAGAATACCTAGAAAATGCAACAAATGCGCCAAAGAGACTGTTTACACTAGGCTTTTACATCCTATTATTGCTGTGTGGTTTGGGGCCCTTACCAGATAAGCTTGACAGATTAATTCCAAAGAAGGGCAGCACGTTTCGTATTTTCGCGAAATAGGGAAGAGTGCGTCGTTGATACGATAAGCGATTTGGCAAGGTAATCATTTAAAAAAGGCGTATTTCGTTGCAGCAGGGTCTTTTCACAAAATTTCAGTCACCAGCTTTCTCTTCTGAATGTGAAAATGTTTTATTGTTGCCAACGTACTTAGAGAGTAATGATCATCGCAGTAAAATAAAGGAAATCAGAGCTCGTAAAAAAAGATTTAAGTGTTCATTTTTGCCACACATTGTTAGAAAATGGAACGGTAGAGAAGTAGCTCAACCACACATTGTTAGAGAATGAGACGGTAGAGAAGTAGTCTAAAGGTGGTTCGAAGAACCCTCTGCCAGGCAATTAAGTGTGAATTGGAGAATAGTGATACAGATGTAGATATCTGAAGTTTAAGTTCTAAGTTCAAAAGTGTATGATTATATACAAAAATACGAAGTAACTTGGCGCTAATGATCTAATTTATATGACATCACTTGCGAACATCTATAGTTCGATCTGTGTACTACACTTAACACTAACTGGCCGACTTCGTACAAAAAACGGGTGAGTCAGTAACCCTGTTAACACGTTAAATCTTCTGCTTAAAATTTTTGGAAACTATTTGGCCAAATCACAAAACCTTAAAACTCTCACCACGTTCGTTTGGCCGTTACCTAAAATAGAGGATGTATAAACCGGCAAAAAATCTGCCACTACCCGCTGATCGAAAATGAAACACAGCCTTATAAAATGTGGAATGTGGCTAACAGTAATCTCCCCCCCCCCCCCTCAAGCACCATACATTGAAGGGTCCTCTCACCGTAGCAAGAAGCCTTGAGACATACAGCTATGCTATACGCTGTAACCTCCCCACAAAAATTATAAATAATAATAATGAATGTGATTCTAATTTAGTGTAACCTCTCTACAGAAATTCATTCACATTTAACCTCCACACAAAATTTAAAATTAAATAAATATTATTTTGGTTAATGATTCTAATTTTAGTGTGACCTCAGAACAAAACTGGTTCCCATTTATAATCTCCGTGCAGAAATGCATTCACATTTAATGTACCCACAAAATTCTTTTCACATTTAATGTAAGCTCGAAACAAAAAAATTCCTAAATCCCGAAATAAAAATAAAATTAAGTAACCTGGTAAAATTTGGACGACAGCAGTGCTGCGTCGTGGCCCTGTAAGATCATTCTGCATAAAAAGCAAAAATTCTTACCTCAATAAAAACGGCGAATATATCTGCTCTTACTTAACATTTTTCCGGCACAGCTCCGTGCAATGCTGGCCTATACATTTGTGATTTGTGAAAGGAAGCAACTGATTTTTTGAAATGAATGCTTTTTTAAAAAAAATTACTTTATATTACAAAAATCATTATTAGGACATTTTTTTAAAACATTTGGGTGACAGTTCAGATACATTACTAGATACGCGCGAGGCTGCTTTTTACCTGATACAACAATACCCAGGCTCCGGACTCCCGACCAGAGCAGACTGCAGACAGGCGCAGACATCCTCAGACTAGCGACTAGCAACAACCAACTGCTACAGTTACACAGTTCGTGCTGCAGTCAACACTGCTCTCTGGTCAGTGATTCTCATATCGCAGGCAGCGCATACCTCTTACATAACCCTCCACTGGGGGGGGGGGGGGGGGGGGGGGCAAAAATTTGGCAGCGATGGTGAGTCAATTGGACTTGCCATGAGCAACAAATTTTTCTTAATTAACTGAGTTTACAGTCACAGAATATATACATATATATAAGTGCAGAACATGAAATAAAATATAGTGCACTTGCACTGAGTACAGAACATATCAAGAAATCACAAAATGTAAACGCAATGAGTACAAATCATATTAACAAATGACATAAAGTGCACACACACTGTAGTACAGAACATATCAAGAACATAAACTGCATACGCACTGTAGTACAGAACATATCAGGTAATGACAAAATGTATACGCAATGAGTACAAATCATAATAGCAAATGACATAAAGTGCACACGCACTGTAGTACAGAACATATCAAGAAATCACAAAATGTATACGCAATGAGTACAAATCATATTAACAAATGACATAAAGTGCATACGCACTGTAGTATTTTTTACCATTTTACAAGAACTAGGATAGGAAAGGGAAGGATTTGCATCTTGGTTGTAGCACAGTAGGTTGCACGTAGCTGTACTGAAAGTCCAAATCTTTCTACAGAAGCACAACACCACGTGAGGCAATCTGAAGTTCTCTTCCCTGAAGTATTAATCAGTGTAGCCAAGACACTGAAATGTCGTATTAATATTCAATGTTATCGTTTTGGTAGTACATTAGGTACACCAAACAGTGGGACCATAATAACATCTCCATCGATCATGGTGGTGGACAGCATGTTGTGTCAACACCACGTTCTTGTAAGGTACACCAACGTAGAATTAGTGCAAAAACCAAATATGGTGCTCCATGATCATGAGGATAGACAGGACAAACAGATATTGCAGTAATTTCTGGTAATTAGGTCAGAAGGTGAAGGACATTAAGTCTTATGCCAGTCATCATTGAGAATTACACTAGTCTATCAACTGATTTGAGTAATTGGTGGCACTCATCGCCTAGTTACTGAACATTTCTGTACTATGTATGAAGTATTACAGAATAATGTTCATAAGTCATCTGATTATAGTGAACATTGGCACTCATTGGCCAGTTACAAACCATTTTTATGCATTATTCAAAAGTGATCATTCAAAACAAGAGTTAATTAATGGCATACTATTTACATAATTCAGCTAGTTATAGTAATCATTGGAACTCATTGGCCAGTTACAAACCATCAGAAGTCATCCTTCAAAACAGGAGCTAATGAGTGTAGCATCAAGCTACTAGTATTCATATATATAGCATGTAAGTGACATAATACAAATTTAAAATATAAGAAAAAGTGGCATTAATTGGCCAATTACTAAACACATAGCAAGTATTGAATATTACAAAACATTTTTCATCATTGAAGTGACATACAACATATTTAAAATAATTATTAGCACTCATTGGCCAGTTAGAAATCATCAGAAGTCATTATTCAAACGGGAGCTAATGAGTGTAGCATCAAGCTACTGGTATTCATATATAATAGCATGTAAGTGACATAATACAAATTGAAAATATAAGAAACAGTGGCATTCATTGGCCAGTTACTAAACATATAGCAAGTATTGAATATTACAAAACATTTTTCATCATTCAAGTGACATATGACATACTTAAAATAATTATTGGCACTCATTGATCAGTTACAGACCATCAGAAGTCATCAGTCAAAGTGAGAGTTAGTTATTTACATAGCATTTATAGAGTATAACAAAAATATTATTTACAGAAATTATTGGCATAGCATGTATGCATTATTACAAAATATCATTCATTATTACTCAGAACTCATCATTCAAGTGACATATGACATTTTAAAAATGTAACACTCTGTAACTATTACTCAAAGTCTGTGATTAGAAAACATCATTCAGTATTACTGAGAACTCTCTTAAACTGGTAGCATTATTTGGGACTGTTAATACATTTTTTTTGTGCTAGCAATGCATTGCGTTGGGATCGATAACTAATTGCTGGGGCATAACAATATTTGATTTTGACTTATTGCTGCGAATGAGGATAGGTAACGTCATTCATCATGAGTCAGCTGTAGCAAGGTTATGAAACAAGTAGAGTATATGTGATCACATTCATGAATGACACACACAAATGGGTAAAAAAAGCAAGTACTAGAACAGGTTTAATGATCAACTGCTTATAGCACATTAATTTCATGAATAGCTTCTCCTAGAAAAAAATACAAAATGGATTATTAAGCTGAAAGAAGAAACGCCTATTATGCTGAAAAGTAGTGAACTTCGAATTAACAGGTAATGAAATGTGTATTCAATATATATGTTCTCTAGCTGTCCTTTCCAAAACCTTCAGTCATTATACCATGCGACATAAGACATACTGTCAAAACGAAGTGCAACAAATACTTAAATAACTACATAGCATTTCTTAACTAACAGTAAATATATAAACTTCCTCAATATCCTCATCTGCAAAGAAAAACTTAAAAGTGGTGCGTTTAGTGGCCATATAAAATTTATCACTATCATCACCTGTAAACAAAAACTTCATTATTCATATCACCATAACTCCATTATTATCATCACCTGCAAAGAAAAACTTCATTATTCATATTACCATATTCTTCATCACTATTCATCACCATTCATTATCATCTGCAAAAAGACACTTCATTATTCATGTTACTATTTACTTCATACAACTATTCATAGTATAGAGTTCCTTATTTCTAGCATATTTCATCACTAATACTAAGATGTGTAGTTCTGTTTGACAGCCTGCATCAATCGCCTCGTATTCTGAAAGAAAAAATTAGTTAAGACCGCTATCATACGATGTGTATAGTATATTCTTGTTAATGCTTGTTAATTCTGATCCATTTACTCTTCGTGACGAGGTATTGCATCTTCTTTCTTTCATTCCGATGGTGAAATTCCCATTTCATAGTAATCCACTGTGGTTTGTTTAATTTATTTCTTTTATGCGTTATTGCTTTCTGAAAATGATGAACAATGATTAATGTCTTGCATTTAAATCATATACCCATTAAATAAAAACTGGTTTCTAGTGATATAATTGAGCATACAGCAAAGCATGACAGAAAACGTAGTAGGTCAAAAACATAGACAGTGTTCAGATGCAAAAATGTACACAGAATATCATAATGTAGTAGCAAAAAAAAAAAAAAAATGTAAAATAGTCACGACGTTGAGATATCATAAGGCAAAATGTCAAAGTCAACTGGTGTTTGTTACATCTTAAACATTTCATAGTGCATACAAACAAAACAGGAAAACAATCATACATACATGAAGAATGGAAAATGTGCACGATCTGATGTGTAACGACAAGAAATGCCTTTCTTTGTTCAGCTTGTATGTTGTGTAGTTGATAGCGGCGAGAGTTGAAGACTTTAATGGAGAAAGAATTTGATAAAATTAATATGTCACTAGATAGAATTGCATAATTGGTCATAAAATACGTAAGCTTATCTGGAAAAATGTGCACGGTCTGATGTGTAACGACAAGAAAAGCGAACTGCTAACCTTACCTTGCCGGGCACTCGCCAAGAAAAAATATGATAATCATCAGTAAGTGTTCATATAAATATAATTGCATAAGTGGTCATAAAATATGTAAGTTTATCTGGAAAAATGTGCACAGTCTGATGTGTAACGACAAGAAAAGCGACCTGCTAACCTTACCTTGCTGGGCACTTGCCAAGAAAAAATATCATAATCATCAGTAAGTAGTCACATAAATATAATTGCATCATTGGTCATATAAAAATCAGGAAATGGCATTACAGTGTGATAAATCATAAAGTATATTCATTTAATAAAGGGAGACATGGTGATTGCCTTTACTTTTTCTGGTTCTCATAGTTTCGACGTGTACTACATTGGGGTGAGGAATGCTGCGAATTCGATATGGACCTGCGTATAGAAGCTCAAATTTACTACATCTATTCTTTCCTCTGTTAGATAAATAGTGTGTACGTACTAATATCTTCTGTCCAATGTGAAAGTCACGGCGTGTACAAAACTGTTTTTGCTGTCTTCTCCGGCGCTCTGCGGCACGATTGATGTTGTTCAGCGCAATGTCAATTATTTCATGGTGTCGTAGTCGACGAGATGTAGGAAAGGTTACTAATTCTTTAATTTTGTTAGGTGGTTCAACATTTTTCAGTATAACAGTCGGAGATAGCATAGTAGATTCATTTGGTATGGAATTAATTACATCCTGGAATGAGAGTATGTGTGTGTCCCAATCAATATGTTTTTTATGGCAGTATATTCTACACAGTTTACCAATTTCTTTCATTAGTCGTTCACAAGGGTTCGAAGAAGCATGGTACCTGGATATATAGATCGGAGAAATGATTCTAGCTCGAAACATACGTGTCCATATAGCAGATCGAAACTGTGATCCATTGTCGGAAATTACTTTCAATACATGCCCTACATGGAATAGAAAATGTTTTACAAATGCTTTCGAAACAGTTTTAGCAGTAGCTTTGCGTAACGGAGTGAAGGAAACAAATTTCGAAGTGAGTTCAACAGCGACAAAGATGTAGCAAAAACCTCTAATAGTTATGGGAATCGGACCAAAAATGTCTACAGCAGCCATGTGTCTCAATTTAACAGGTACAATGGGATGTAACGGAGGAATATGTGAAGTCGTATCTGACTTAGCTTTCTGGCAGATTTTACATGACGCTAAAACTCGTCGAACACGTTTCTCCATGTTGGTAAAATAACAGTTCTGTCTCAGTATAAGAAAACATTTTCTGGCTCCATAATGTGCGTAACTTAAATGGGTATACCAAATTAATTTGTTAACAAGCTCGTCAGGAATACATAATAACCAGTTGTTGCTGTCAGGGTGAGAGCGGCGAAACAGATTATTATTCCGTACAGTGAAATGGTTTCTAATGGTAACATTATTCCTATCTTGCCAAAGGTGTTTAATTTCTTTCCATACGTTGTCTTTATTCTGCTCTTGTGCTATGTCTTGTAATGACGACGAAATGAAATTTTCAAATGCAACTTGTTGAATGTACATGACGCTGAAATTTGCTTTGCAGAAGTTGGTTGCGATGTCTTGCTGATTGTTGCTGAGAGAACGGGATAGTGCGTCTGCTACAATATTTTGTGTGCCGGGAATGTGAACAATTGTAAAATTAAATTCCTGTAAATAAAGTTTCCATCTGCTTAATCTGTCGTGTGTAAATTCAGCGGAAAGTAAAAACTGTATAGCTCTATGATCTGTGTAAACGGTAGTGTGTCTTCCATAAAGAAAATGCCTAAATCTCGTAAATGCCCATACAACACATAATGTTTCAAGTTCTGTAACAGAATAATTGCGTTCAGCAGGTGACAGAATGCGACTCGCAAAGGCGATGTTTTTAATTACTGTAGTACCATCTTCTTCAATTTCCTGAAAAATGTGTACGCCTAAAGCGGTGTTAGAACTGTCGGTGGCAATGGAAAAATTTCTAGTAAGATGATGTGATAAAAGTGGTGCATTCAACAAAGCTTGTTTCAGGATCACAAATTCAGAATGTGCTTGCCTATCCCAGGACCAAATAGTGTTTTTACCTGTCAATTGACATAATCTAGGCGTGTCTAAAGCAGAGTAATGAATAAATTAACGAAAAAAGATAATTAAACCTAAAAAGCTGAGTAGTTGTTTCTTCGTCGTAGGAACAGTAATGTCACGTAAAGCTTGAAGTTTTTCCGGGTCAGGCGCAATGCCTTCTGCTGAAATTACATGTCCAAGAAATTTTATAGAAGTTTTGCCAAAGTGCGATTTACTGAGATTAACTGTGAGTCCTTGTGCACGAAAAGTTCGTAACAGTTGTTCAAGAATCAGATTGTGTTCAGACCAGTTAGCTTCTGCAATAAGAATGTCGTCTACATACGTTGTGATTCTGTCGGGAGTATAGTATTCAAACCGCGAATAAATGCTGCTGAAGAGATAGTTAAACCGAACGGTAATTTACAAAATTGATAACAGTCACCAAAACAGAGAAAAGCCGTGTACTTTCTGCAGTACGGATGGAGTTGAATCTGCCAAAATCCCGATTTCAAATCTAATGTGGAATAAATAGCAGTACCATGTAATTTCTGTAGAAGTTCTTCTAGTGTCTGTGGGCGATCTGTTTCATTAATAATAATGTCGTTGATGTGACGCGAATTAAGTACGAGACGAAGTGAACCATCCTTTTTCTTAACAATATGGAGCGGGTTTATGTACGGACTAACTGCCGGTTCAATAATTCCTTGGTCAAGCATAGCTTGCAGTTCTTTCTTAACTTGTTCTCTGTGAATATACGGAATGGGATAATGTTTGGCTTTAAGTGTGTCGTGCTGTTTAACTTGAAATTCATACATAAAATCGGACATAGTACCAGGAACGTTGTCAAAAACTGGAGCTTGCTGTAAAAGAATTTTGCGTAGTTGCGTGCGTTCGTCGTCTGTATTTGCACTGCTCTGTTTAACTTTATCAGAAATCATCTGTATAACGTCATAGTCGGCTTCGTCTGGAGTATTATAGTTGTGTACGTACGTGTCTGTGAACAATGTGGAATGACAGTCTATGTCACGTGATGCGGAAATGACCTCTGTACGATTAATTGTTTGTTCTTCTGCAGATAAAGAGTGCTGAAATTCTAAAGCCAGTTGTACATTTTCATCCTTTAACAATAAATAGGAGTTTTGAAAGTCAACAATTACGTCGTGTTGTTTTGTTTGTTGTTGTTTTGTTGGGGGAAGGAGACCAGACAGCGAGGTCATCGGTCTCATCAGATTAGGGAAGGATGGGGAAGGAAGTCGGCCGTGCCCTTTGAAAGGAACCATCCTGGCATTTGCCTGGAGCGATTTAGGGAAATCACGGAAAACCTAAATCAGGATGGCCGGACGTGGGATTGAACCGTCGTCCTCCCGAATGCGAGTCCAGTGTCTAACCACTGCGCCACCTCGCTCGGTACGTCGTGTTGTACCAGAAAATTCGTACCTAAAATAACGTCTGTCGTCAGTAAGGGAACAATCCAAAAAATTGAGTGAAATGTATGACCTGCAATACAAAATGATAAATGTGTCTGTAATTTTACATCTACTCCTTTACCAGATACTGCTCCTTTTACTTTAGTTTTGCCTAATGGTAACGTAGGATAGGTATTATCTTTGTTACATTCGTTGAAAGTTTCCTCATTTATAACTGACATAGATGATCCAGAATCGATTACTGCTGAAAATTTGGATGATCCAATCTTTACTTCAATGACAGGATGTGGAATTGTTTTTTGAATAACTGGTCTTTCCTGCAAAAGAGTGTCTCGGATGTCGTCAAAAGTAATAACATTTTCGTGAACAAGATTCTGCGTGTCAAAAGCATTGCTTGCGTTACTGGAAGATGCAACCTGTACTGTATCTAGTCAAATTCTATCTGACGTGCTATTATTTTCGGGAGGATGCTGTGGCATTTCCACTATTTGTACTGTTCTGTTATTTCGTCCTGACGTATTACGTTCGGGATGATATCTACTGTCTGGTTCATTCATGATGATTTGTTGTTACGGATGATTTTGTTGTTGGTAAGACCGACTGTTATTAAACGTACGCTGAAAATTCTGCTCATTACTTTTACGTCTGTCATGATAGTCATTTCTATGCAGTGCATTGCGATAGGATTTGAAATGGTGTGTTTTCTGTACGTAGTTATTTCCTTGTTGCTGTGCGTTACTATTTGTTGGAGCTGATGCTATACGTGCACGCGGCGAAACATTAAATCTTGGTTGACCTTGTACATTACATTGTTGGTTAGGTGTGCTAACCGGCTGGCTTTGATGCTGTTGCGGTGAAAAGCGGCTATTGTTACCAAAATGTGGTTCCTGTTGCTGGTAATTTTGACGATACTGATAATTAAAATTTTCTGTTATTATAGTTCTGGTGGTTGTCGTTCCTGAAGCGTCTATTACCTTTGCTATTGAAATAGCGTGGCTGTTCGTAATTGCTGTATGCTTGTTGACCTTGGTTATTATATGAAAAACTTTTGTTTATGAAGGAATAATCCGATCGCTGCACTTCCAAAAGCTGTAACAGATCTCTGAATACCGAAATATTTTCTTTCTGCTGACCCGTTAAAAGTGACACTCTTAATGATCGTGGTAATTTAGAAATACATAATTGAATAAGTGCAGATTCACTGTATGGTTCACTTAAGTACTGGTTTTGTTGGACCATGTGTTCAAAAAATTGCGTGACAGTGGAAAAATTTGAGTTCTCATAATTCGGTAAACTAATTAATTGATCCTTGATTCCGCGCTGTGTCGTCTGCGACCAATACACTGACAGAAAAGCATTCTGAAATTCTTCTACCGAGTAGCATTGTCTTGCGTTCGGTCTCATACGAGTTGACGGTTCGCCTTCCAAAAAACTGCAAATAAATTCAAGTTTGTGTGTTACAGGCCAAGTCGGTGGAAAAGCAAAGCTAAATTGTTGTATCCAATCCAAGGGGTGAATCTGTGTTCTGTCATTTTTAAATACGTTAAATTTTCTCACGGATAGAAAGTGCTTGTAATCAAAATTATCGTCTCTGTACATCTGAAGAGGTTCAGGATTGTATGAGAATCTATTTGTCTGTGACTGTTCGGAATCTAACTCACGTACTCTCTGTAAATTACCTAAATTATACTGGCTGTGTGAGTCTGACAAATGTTCGCAAAGTGGTGTATGATGTGATGTGTTAAAGGCTGAAACATTTTTCATCTCTGTCACTTCTTGCTGTAAAGTTGACAATTTTCTACGTAATGTATTATTGGACGAATCTATCTCACTGATCGTCTGCTGTAAATTTTGGAATTCAGGTGTTTGATTAAACGAAACTGGTGAAGTATCGTCCGATTTGGTGTCATTATTACTTTCGATAACGTCAATACGACTGGCCAATTCATCATATTTTTCAGTCAGTGCTTTTACCTGATCATCGTTTTTAGTATCGCAAGCATTAATTTGTTCTTGTATTTTACGTGTGGTTTTGTTCAACTTTTTAACGTCTGCTTTGATGGCATCAGGATCCTGAATTAGTTCTAATTGTTCAAGTCTGTCGGTCACTGTCTGAAAGTCTACTGTGTGTGTGTCTGTTTTTGCTTTAAGATCGGAGATTTCATCATGCAATTCGGTGTTCAACTGTTTGATAGTTCTAATTTCGTCTGATACTGTAGCAATATTGTTGTCTATGTATGTTTTTGCTTTCGTAAACAATTTACGGTTATCTTCCTGTCTCTGAGCAGTAATTGTTTCCATGACTTGTCTCTTTACTTTATTCTGTTCCTGTATAAATTTACGGTAACGCGTTTCACTGTTTTGTAGGTGGTGATTAAAACGTTCATCAATTTGGCTTTTCTGTTGGTCAAATTTCACGTCTACTTTCGCATCCAGTGTACGTGAAAGTTCTGCTGACATTAATTTAAACTCGTCGCGTAACTGTGTTGCATTTTCAGAGCATTGTTTAGCGACTGCACTAATTTCATCTCTAAGTAATTTCGTTGTAGCTGCTTGAGTATTCCTTAATTCTTGTGCCACAGATCTAACTTCTTCACTACTGTTCCTAGCACAAGCCTTAATTTACTCACGTAATTGTTCTTTAGTATCATGACATTGCGCAGCAATGGCTGTAATCTGTTCACTAAGCTGTTTGGAATTGTTGTCTAGTTTTTCATTAAGTTGTTTGTGATTGTTCTCTTGTTCTTTCTTAGACTGTAGCAATACTGCCATAATTTGATCCAAGCCAAAATTAGCGACTCTTTTCTCTGAGCTATGTGGTGGTGTATCTGAATTTGTCACGTTTTGTATAACCATTTGGTCATTTTCTGATTCTTGAAAAGGTTCGCCAATTGGATGTGCACTGTTGGTCACTACCTTGGAATCAAATAGATCTGACGTATTTTGACTACATTGTTCATCTTCGTGGGAAACATTTATCTGTTCACAATTCAAATTTTGCAAACCGGGTGTGTCAAACTGAGCAGCGTTCATTAAAACGGAATGTACCGCGTCATCAATTGTTTCATTTACTCTAGACATAATTGCATTTGTTTGTTCATCATTAGGATCAAAATCAATATTAGTGGTCGGTACGCACTGATTGTCTGTAATTAGGGGATTATCACTATTACACTGAGTGTCACAAATATTATCGGTCAAGCTATACAAGTCGGTTATTTCACTCATTGCACATCGCGATGTACTGTTAACAGTTTTTCGTGGCATTTTTCACAAATCAAAATTAAGCACGAAAATGAAACAAAGACGACGCAAAAATGGAACAAACACAATTACAACAAAGAGCAATAAATTGTCGATGATCTATGAAAGAAAGAGTGACAAATTAGTAAATGTGTTGCGCCAGATGCAAACTACATTTAAGTAAATAAGAGCAGATATATGACTACTTCTCAGAGATTCACAAGGAAATACGATCCTGGCGGGGTCGCCAAGTGTAACCTCCCCACAAAAACTATAAATAATAATAAGAATAATAATGAATGTGATTCTAATTTAGTGTAACCTCTCTACAGAAATTCATTCTCATTTAAAGTCCTCACAAAATTTAAAATTAAATAAATATTATTTTGGTTAATGATTCTAATTTTAGTGTAACCTCAGAACAAAACTGGTTCCCACTTATAATCTCCATGCAGAAATGCATTCACATTTATTGTACCCACAAAATTCTTATCTCATTTAATGTAAGCTCGAAACAGAAAAATTCATGAACCCTGAAATTAAAAAAAAAATAAAGTAACCTGGTAAAATTTGGACGACAACAGTGCTGTGTCGTGGTCCTGTAAGATCATTCTGAATAAAAAGCAAAAATTCTTACCTCAATAAAAACGGCGAATATATCTACTCTTTCTTAACATATTTCCAGCACAGCTCCGTGCAATGCTGGCCTATACATTTGCGATTTGTGAAAGGAAGCAACTGATTTTTTGAAATGAATGCTTTTTTAAAAAAATTACTTTATATTACAAAAATCATTATTAGGACATTTTTTTAAAACATTTGGATGACAGTTCAGATACATTACTAGATATGCGCAAGGCTGCTTTTTACCTTATACAATAATACTCAGGCTCCGGACTCCCGACCAGAGCAGACTGCAGACAAGTGCAGACAACCTCAGACTAGCGACTAGCAACAACTAACTGCTACAGTTACACAATTCGTACTGCAGTCAACACTGCTCTCTGGTCAGTGATTCTCATATCGCAGGCAGCGCATACCTCTTACAACACACAGACAAGTAAGGAAAACCTCATTCTGTCTGCGTGGCTGGAAGGAGGTCCACCACTGCCGCGTTTTGGCCTTTACTGAACGGAGCTTATTGTCTGTTACTTCCAGCACATCTCAGTACCTCAAGAGACGATAGCATGCAGGGGGATGGTACACTGAACTTACCGAGGAACACAGCACCCCTCGTTGGCTGCTACATCTGCCCTTTCTTTCCCGAAAATACCCATGTGTCCTGGCAACCCAACGTTTGTAGCCAGCTGGACACAGGCATTGCAGAGACTGAAGGGCACTCAGGGATTCGGAACAGACGAGGAATTTAGCAGGCATGGCACGTCTCATTTGCTCAGAACCCTCAAGATCTGGATAGTTCGGCATCGAATACTGTGAACTTCAGAGGCAACTGAATCTTAAGGACAACAACAGACCAACCAATGGAGTCTCACTGTTGAGACCCATACGATAACATAGTCGGGGTGCTGATTTAAAATGTGGGATAATAGCGTATTAAAAACAGGTGCTGGAGTACAATCTCACCTGTACTGCATTAAGTAAAAAATTATTCTGGGCGTCTGCAGTAACCATGGTGGCAGTCGGTTTAAACCCCCGATTTGAGCCCATACATGCCCCACACCAAACGACTCCAACATACACTTCCCACATATCCCAAACGACCTCGTTGCTTGCGGACGTTTGGTAAAGAGGCATTCCATAGCTTGACGAGCAATGGTATGGTAAGCTGGGGAATAGGGTGTAGCGAGGAACTGACGCGCCTGATGCACCATGAGAAGCTGCCGCCGGATGGTGAGTAGCGATTCACCAGACTTAGCGCAAGCTCAGGGTATGGGGCTGGTCCATAGCCAGCCTGATCCCCTGATTGTGTATAGCATGACCTGCAGGTACGCAGGCCTCGCTGACTCATACACCATACGCCCATAATCCAGTCCTGTAAAACTGGAGCAGACGCACCCCACCTGTTTCCCAAGACCTGTGGCTAAAACAATTCAAAACGTTCAGTGCCTTCTGGGACCTTGTCTTCAGGTCCTTGAGGTGCAGTAACCAAGACAATTTGGAGTAAAAAGTGAGGTCCAGAAACTGCGCAGAATCGTTGAATGGGAGAATGTTTTCGACATACGCGATTCAGGTAAGTTAAAAATGCGACGAGAATAAACACACACTCATTTCTCTGCAGAAAATGTAAAACCAGGCTTGCGTCCCACTCCTCCAGCCTCTGTACTGTAAGATGCAAATGATGAGTTGCTGTTTCAATACTGGAGTAGGAACAGAAAATTGGAAAAACGTCCACAAATAAGGAACATTGTACAGCACTACTTACTGTAGATGTGATACCATTTAAGGTTAAGGCAAAGAGGGTAACACTTGAAACTCTGCCATGAGTACCACCAGTCTCCCGCTCAAAGCTATTCAACAGCATGTCTCCATCTCGGCACCGAAAAAACCACTTTGGTAAGAAGGACCAAATGAAGATGGGGAGATGGCCACGGAAGCCCAATTGGTGGAGATGTCCTAGAATACTTTGTCGCCAAGTCAAGTTGAACGGTTTACCGATAGCAAAAAAATATAGCTATAAAATGATGTTTGCATAGGAAAGCCTGCTGAATAGCTGCTTCTAGCATGGTTGGGTTGTCGAAGTGGATCGATATCTCCTGGATCCACAGTAGGAGTGACTTAGGAGCTGGCTGGTCTCTAACACCTAGAGCAGACGACGGTTAACCATTCGTGCCAAGGTATTTCCTATATAGCTCGTTAAGGAGACGGTCTGGTAACTGCTGGGGCATGTTCGGTTCCTTCCTGTTTTGTGAAGAGACATCAAAATTGCCCCCATAAACGAGTTCGGGAAGTTTACTGTCTGCCATATCAAATTAAAACATTGTAAGAGGACTGCCTTTGACGCTGGTTTCATGTTCCTCAGCATACTATGGACACGAGGTCTCGGGGTTACGTATGTGATTAGTAATCAAAACGTCGTCAGTCCCGGGTTCGAAACTCACACCACTTAAATTTTGATTAATAATCGACATTGGCGGCCCAAGACTTCCGGCATAATAAGTCACCCTCATTCTGCCAATGGCCTTGTCAAAAAGGGAGGAGAAGCGGACAGAGGTTCTGGGCACTCCCTTGTCTTTGGGATGGGATACTGCCCCTAAAGGCAGAAAAATCAGCAATGATCACCAGGCGAGGATGAAGAAAGCAACGGAAACTACTGCGTTGAAGACACATAACGTATATCGACAGGACAAGTGGCCTATACGTGAAAAAGTGTGGTGATCATCCCTCCATTGGCAAAGGACTCCAGAACAGTCCTCCATTCAGGTCTCTGGGAGGGGACTGTCAAAGGGGTGGTGACCACGAGAAAAAGATTGAATAACCGACGAAAGTATAACGTTCTACGAGCTGGGGTGTGGAATGTCAGAAGCTTGCATATGGTAGTTGTTGTTGTTATTGTTGTGGTCTTCAGTCCTGAGACTGGTTTGATGCAGCTCTCCATGCTACTCTATCCTGTGCAAGCTTCTTCATCTCACAGTACCTACTGCAACCTACATCCTTCTGAATCTGGTTGGTGTATTAATCTCTTGGTCTCCCTCTACGATTTTTACCCTCCACGCAGCCCTCCAATGCTAAATTGGTGATCCCTTGATGCCTCAGAACATGTCCTACCAATCGATCCCTTCTTCTAGTCAAGTTGTGCCACGCCACAAGCTTCTCCTCTCCCCAATCCTATTCAATACTTCCTCATTAGTTACGCGATCTACTCATCTAATCTTCAGCATTCTTCTGTAGCACTACATTTAGAAAGCTTATATTCTCTTCCTTTCCAAACTATTTATCGTCCATGTTTCACTTTCATACATGGCTACACTCCACACAAATACTTTCAGAAATGACTTCCTGACACTTAAATCAATACTCGATGTTAAAAAATTTCTCTCCTTCAAAAACGCTTTCCTTGCCATTGCCAGTCTACATTTTATATCCTCTCTACTTCGACCATCATCAGTTATTTTGATCCCCAAGTAGCAAAACTCCTTTACTACTTTAAGTGTCTCATTTCATAATCTAATACCCTCAGCATATCCCGACTTAATTCGATTACATTCCATTCTCCTCGTTTTGCTTTTGTTGATGTTCATCTTATACCCTCCTTTCAAGATACTATCCATTCCGTTTAACTGTTATTCCAAGTCCTTTGCTGTCTCTGATAGAATTACAATGTCATCGGCAAACCTCAAGGTTTTTATTTCTTCTCCATGGATTTTAATACCTACTCCGAACTTTTCTTTTGTTTCCTTCACTGCTTGCTCAATATACAGATTGAATAGCATCGGGGAGAGGCTACAACCCTGTCTCACTCCCTTCCCAACCACTGCTTCCCTTTCGTGCCCCTCAACTCTTATAACTGCAATTTGGTTTCTGTACAAATTGTAAATAGCCTTTCGCTCCCTGTATTTTACCCCTGCCATCTTTAGAATTTGAAAGAGAGTATTCCAGTCAACACTGTCAAAAGCTTTCTCTAAGTCTACAAATGCTAGAAACGTAGGTTTGCCTTTCCTTAATCTAGCTTCCAAGATAAGTCGTAGGGTCAGTATTGCCTCACGTGTTCCAATATTTTACCCCTGCCACCTACAGAATCTGAAAAAGAGTATTACAGTCAACATTGTCAAAAGCTTTCTCTAAGTCTACAAATGCTAGAAAAGTAGGTTTGCCTTTCCTTAATCTAGCTTCCAAGATAAGTCGTAGGGTCAGTATTGCCTCACGTGTTCCAATATTTCTTCGGAATCCAAACTGATCTTCCCTGAGGTCAGCTTCTACTAGTTTTTCCATTCGTCTGTAAAGAATTCGCGTTAGTATTTTGCAGCCGTGACTTATTAAACTGATAGTTCGGTAATTTTCACATCTGTCAACACCTGCTTTCTTTGGGATTGGGATTATTATATTCTTCTTGAAGTCTGAGGGTATTTCGCCTGTCTCATACATCCTGCTCACCAGATGGTAGAGTTTTGTCAGGACTGGCTCTCCCAAGGCTGTCAGTAGTTCTAATGGAATGTTGTCTACCGCCGGGGCCTTGTTTCGATTCAGGTCTTTCAGTGCCCTGTGAAACTCTTCACGCAGTATCATATCTCCCATTTCATTTTCATCTACATCCTCTTCCATTTCCATAATATTGTCCTCAAATACATCGCAATTGTATAGACCCTCTATATACTCCTTCCACCTTTCTGCTTTCCCTTCTTTGCTTAGAACTGGGTTTCCATCTGAGCTCTTGATATTCATACAAGTGGCTCTCTTTTCTCCAAAGGTCTCTTTAATTTTCCTGTAGGCAGTATCTATCTTACCACTAGCGAGATAAGCCTCTACATCCTTACATTTGTCCTCTAGCCATGCCTGCTTAGCCATTTTGCACTTCCTGTCGATCTCATTTTTGAGACGTTTGTATTCCTTTTTCCCTGCTTCATTTACTGTATTTTTATATTTTCTCCTTTCATCAATTAAATTCAATATTTCTTCTGTTACCCAAGGATTTCTACTAGCCCTCGTCTTTTTACCTACCTGATCCTCTGCTGCCTTCACTACTTCATCCCTCAAAGCTACCCATTCTTCTTCTACTGTATTTCTTTCCCCCATTCCTGTCAATTGTTCCCTTATGCTCTCCCTGAAACAACCTCTGGTTCTTTCAGTTTATCCAGGTCCCATCTTCTTAAATTCCCACCTTTTTGCAGTTTCTTCAGTTTTAATCTACAGGTCATAACCAATAGATTGTGGTCAGAGTCCACATCTGCCCCTGGAAATGTCTTACAATTTAAAACCTGGTTCCTAAATCTCTGTCTTACTATTATATAATCTATCTGATACCTTCTAGTATCTCAAGGATTCTTCCATGTATACAACCTTCTTTAGTGATTCTTGAACCAAGTGTTAGCTATGATTAAGTTGTGCTATGTGCAAAATTCTACCAGGCGGCTTCCTCTTTCATTTCTTAACCCCAATCCATATTCACCTACTACGTTTCCTTCTCTCCCTTTTCCTACTACCGAATTCCAGTCACCCATGACTATTAAATTTTCGTCTCCCTTCACTATCTGAATAATTTCTTTTATCTCATCATACATTTCTTCATTTCTTCGTCATCTGCAGAGCTAGTTGGCATATAAACTTGTACTACTGTGATACGCGTGGGCTTCTTGTCTATCTTGGCCACAATAATGCGTTCACTATGCTGTTTGTAGTAGCTTACCCGCATTCCTATTTTTTATTCATTATTAAATCTATTCCTACATTACCCCTATTTGACTTTGTATTTATAACCCTGTATTCTCCTAGGGAAGCTAGAAAATCTGAAAAGGGACATGCAAAGGCTCCATCTAGATATGCACCAATGTACAAAATTCAAGCAACAGTCTGCTATTTCCCCGTCCTGATTCTAATTCACTATATAATCATAAAAACTGTCAACAGATGTCGAAACGATCGTGTTCTGCACGGAAGATGGCATTCCGATCAACGGACAACCACGCCAGCAATGACGTCAGTGCACCTATCAAGCTGGGTAGCCTTTGCAGGGTGCTCCAACATCCACAGTCGCTGCGTATACAGTCTCGGACGGGGCAGTATGGCACGGAGAAGACGTGTACAGACTCTCTGAGGTGGAGGGCCAAAGGAAGAATGGAAGCAGGAGAGTCGCTAATAGATCTGGCCTGATGGCTTAATGTGAATCATTCTGTTGTTTCTCGGATAAGGCGATAGTTTATACAGGGTGTTACAAAAGGGTACGGCCAAACTTTCAGGATACATTCCTCACACACAAAGAAAGAAAATATGTTATGTGGACATGTGTTCGGAAACGCTTACTTTCCATGTTAGAGCTCATTTTATTACTTCTCTTCAAATCACATTAATCATGGAATGGAAACACACAGCAACAGAACGTACCAGCGTGACTTCAAACACTTTGTTACAGGAAATGTTCAAAATGTCATCCGTTAGCGAGGATACATGCATCCACCCTCCGTCGCATGGAATCCCTGATGCGCTGATGCAGCCCTGGAGAATGGCGTATTGTATCACAGCCGTCCACAATACGAGCACGAAGAGTCTCTACATTTGGTACCTGGGGTGCGTAGACAGGAGCTTTCAAATGCCCCTATAAATGAAAGTCAGGAGGGTTGAGGTCAGGAGAGCGTGGAGGCCATGGAATTGGTCCGCCTCTACCAATCCATCGGTCACCGAATCTGTTGTTGAGAAGCGTACGAACACTTCGACTGAAATGTGCAGGAGCTCTCCATCATGCATGAACCACATGTTGTGTCGTACTTGTAAAGGCACATGTTCTAGCAGTACAGGTAGAGTATCCCGTATGAAATCATGATAACGTGCTCCACTGAGCGTAGGTGGAACGAAACTAAAATGAGCTCTAACATGGAAATTAAGCGTTTCCGGACACATGTCCACATAACATCTTTTCTTTATTTGTGTGTGAGGCATGTTTTCTGAAAGTTTGGCCGTACCTTTTTGTAACACCCTGTAGAGACCGAAACTGTATCCTAGAGACCTGGACATCAGAAAAAGTGGACTTATATTTGGCTGTAAGGGAACGACGGTACCGGTACTGCACTGCAACTAGCATCTGACCTTACAGCATCCCCTTGACATGTTGCATCGAGGCAAAAGGCATGCAGAAGGCTACAGTAGAGTGGCCTTTATTGTTGGAGACCTGCTGTCTATTAACCTCTGGCGTGTCTTCACAGTAGGGAACATCTAGAGTGGAACCATCAACATACCATCTGGACGATAGAACGATAGGCCAATTCTATTTTCATAGATGGGTCCCGATTTGGTCTGGAGAGTGGTTCCCGACGGATTCGCATCTGTAGAGCACGTGGAACACAATTTTGGGACCCATACATTTTGGAAAGAGACGATATTGAGGAGGATTTCTAATGTTGTGGGAAGGGATTGTGTTGATCACTCGAACACCACTTCTGTGCGGGTGAATTAGGAAGATTTGATTGCCGTCGGGTACCGTGAAGAGATCTTGGGATCTCATTCGCGGTTGTTGAAGGTGCTGTAGGTCCAGACTTAATATTGATGGACGATAATGTTTGACCTTATAGAGCACAGATGGATGATGTTCCTTTGGAAACTGAAGATGCTGTTGGTATGGTGTGGCCTGCTAGCTCTTCTGATTTGAATCCCAAAGAGCGCGTTTGAAATGCATTAGAGAGACGGGTTGTAACACGTCAGTATCCACCAAACACTCTCCAATACTTGCGAGCAGCTCTGCATTAAGAATGGGCGTTATTGCCTCAACATGAGATTGTTGACATCATTAACAGTATTTCCTGTCGTTGGCAGGCCTGTATTTCTGCCAGAGGCGGTCACAACACATACTGAGCACATTAACCTGCTGTCAGAATGCGTGTGCAAATCAGTTAAGTTGAAAAAAAAAAAAAAAACGAAGGACAATTTTGTCTACCGTTACGCATGTTGCAGCTGATTATTTTCTGGATTTTTTACATTGTTTCTACTTTACCATCGCCTGTTTATAATGTTTTGTGTCAAAATAAATGCAACCTTGCGAAATTTCAATTTGTTGCTTTAATTTTTGATACAGTGTAGTAGGGGGTCAATGAAGTGAAAAGGAAAGAAGACAGGGATTTCTAGTCAGATGAATATAAAGTAATATCAACATCAGCAGAAAATGGTGTAAGGGAAGTAGCATTCATTATGAATAGGAAGGTAGGGCAGAGAGTGTGTTACTGTAAACAGTTCAGTGATAGGGTTGTTCTTATCAGAATCGACAGCACACCAGGACCGACAACGATAGATAGTTCACGTGCAGATGCCGACGTCGCAAGTTGAAGATAAAGAGATGGAGAAAGTATTTGAGAATATTGAAAGGGTGGTACACTACGTAAAGGAGGATGAAAATGTAATAGTCAGGTGGGAGTGGAATGCAGTTGTAGGGGAAGAAAAGATAACAGTAGAATATGGGCTTGGGACAAGGAATGAAAGAGGAGAAAGACTAATTGAATTCTGTAATAAATTTCAGCTAGTAATAGTGAATACTCCGATCAAGAATCACAAGAGGAGGAGGTACACTTAGAAAAGGCCAGGTGATACAAACAGATTTCAGTTACATTACATCATGGTCAGACGGAGATTGCGAGATCAGATACCGGATCGTAAGACGAACCCAAGGGCAGATATAGACTCAGATCGCACTATAGTAGTAATAAAGATCAGGCTGAAGTTTTAGAGATTAGTCAGGCAGAAACATTAGGCCAAAGAAATCGGATACGGAGGTATTAAGTAATAACGAGATAAGCTTGAAGATCTCTAAGGCTTTAGATACAGCAACAAGGAAAAGTTCAGTATGCAGTACAGTTCAAAAGGAATGGAAATCTTTAAAAAGGGCAATCACAGTAGTTGGAAAGAAAAACATACGCACAAAGAAGGTAACTTCGAAGAAACCATGGGTAACAGAAGAAATTCATCACTTTGTAACGTTCCCTGGCAGCACACACACTATTAACAAAATGAAATGACATTTAATTGTACTATGTATGCCACTATGAAGCAATTCGTATGTACTGTAATTGTTTAACAAAAAAAATATTATTTAATTTTGTATAAAGGACATTCGTTATTATTGTAATATTTTCTGTAATAATATTCTCGATGTATTTATGATTGTAATATTTCTATACTCATAATGTAATTACGAAATATGTTAATATCTGCGATAAAAAAATGTAAAATACAGCCACAGAGGAAAATAATGTTGTAAGATTACAAGGAGACATTAACAATCAGCAATAGTATAAACAGGGATACATAATGTGCATTCTTTGTCGTCTTCCTCGAGAGACTTCTTTTGTCTGTATCTATCTTTAGCCGCCATTAGAGGAGAAATTACAAAGTAATGTAAGTTTAATTATTGTTGTGGTCTAAATACATTATAATTTATCAAAATTGTGTATTACTAATGTAAATTAGCTTGCCCATGTCATCTATAATATTTCTTTAAAGAATTTTCAGCATTTTTTAGCGATTATCGTTGGTGTTGCTGGGCTGTGCCGCGACCGAACGATTTGCAGCGGCGGCACATTTAAATATTGTTCCGCTAAAAAATTAACCAAACCCGTAAATCGGGAGCAGATAAAATTAGCAGTGAATTACTAAATATTTTTCTTTCACAGCGATCCTGAGGCTGACAGAATTTATTACTGGTTTTACATTTGTGCATTCATAGGCGGATAATTAACGTTGAAGTTGTTAATCTGTTTGTTCCTTCAATTTCTAAAGCAAATAACTTAAACGTATAGTGAAGTGTGTTTTGTCAATGATAATTAAACGTTCAGGTCGGCTTGGCAATATTTAACCATTTTATGCTAACAGAGACAGTCTTGTGTTCCATAGCTAACGCCGGGAAGGATTTCAGTAAATATTTAAAAAATCACTGCATTTAGAAAATGTGTGCCAAGGCCGAAATACGTAAAAAATTTAATTTATATAATTTTCAACTAAATGTTCTTAATAAGTTAGTATGAATTTATCAGCATGAGAGGGTTGCTAAGGTTCACGTAATTTTAAATGTGCTTAATTCTGTCTAAATGAATTTTTATTACCACACGTAAATAAGGGGTTCTACAACAAAGTTCGTACTGAAAGAGCAAATAACAAAAATATTTAAAGCAACATTTCTTCTCTCCATTATCAAATCCATTTTCATTCATTTTCTTTTTTACATAATAAATATATATATATAAATATTTCTTTTTATTTCATTAAAAGTTAACCGATGAAAGGAGGAAATATAAAAACGTTCAGGGAAATTCAGGGATACAGGAATACAAGTCGCTTAAATGAAATAAAAAGGAAGTGCAAGCAATCTAAGACGAAATGGCAGCATTAAAAATGTGAAGAAATAGAAAATGAAATGATTGTTGAAAGGACTGATCCAGCATATAGGAAAGTCAAAATATCCTTCGGTGAAATTAAAAGCAAAGGTGGTAACTTTAAGAGTGCAACGGGAGTTCCACAGTTATAGGCAGAGGAGAGAGCGGATAGGTGGAAAGAGTACACTGAAGACATCTACGAGGCGGAGGATTTGTCTCATCTGATAGAAGAAGAAACAGGAGTCGATTTAGAAGACACAGGGGATCCAGTATTAGAATCAGAATTTAAGAGAGCTTTGAGAACCGAAGATCAAGTAAGGCATTCCAACAGGATTTCTAAAATCATTGAGCGAAGTGGCAAAAAACCACTGCTCACGTTAGTGTCTAGAATGTATGAGTCTGGCGACGTACCATCTGACTTTCGGAAAAATGTCATCCACACAATTTCGAAGACTGCAAGAGCTGACAGGTGCGAGAATTATCACACAATCAGCTAAATAGCTCATGCATCCAAGTTGCTGACAAAAATAATACACAGAAGAATGGAAAATAAAATTGAGGATGTGTTAGATGTTTAGCTTTAGGAAAGATAAAGGCACCAGAGAAGCAATTCTGGCGTTGCGGTTGATAATGGAAGCAAGACTAATGAAAATTCAACATACATTCATAGGATCTGTCGACTTGGAAAAGAGTTCGACAGTGGAAAATGGTGCAAGATGTTCGAAATTCTGAGAAAAGTAGGGATAAACCATAGGGAGGGACGGGTAATATACAATACGTACAATAATACGAGTGGACAACCATCAACAAAGTGCTCGAATTAGAAAGGGTATAAGACCGGGATGTAGTCTTTCGTCCCACCAGTTCAATCTGTACATCTAAGAACCAATGACAGAAATAAAAGAAAAGTTCAAGTGTGGAATTAAAATTCAAGGCGGAAGGATATCAATGATACTATTCGCTGATGACATTGCTATCCTGAGAGGAAGTGAGGAAGAATTACGTGATCTGCTGAATGGAATGAACAGTTTAATGAGCATAGAATATGAATTAAGAGTAAGTAGAAGGAAGACGAAAGTAATGAGAAGTAGCTGTAATGTGAAAAGGAGAAACATAACATCAGGGCTGATGACAACGAAGTAGATGAAGTTCTGTACCTAGGCAGCAAAATAACCAATAACACATGGAGCAAGGAGGTCATCAAAAGTAGACTAGCACTGGAAAAAGGGTATTCCTGTCCAAGAGAAGTCTACTAGTATCAAACGTAGGCCTTCATATGAGAAAGAAATTTCGGAGAAAGTACGTTTGGAGCACAGCATTGTATTGCATTGGAAGACAGACTGTGGGAAAACTGAAACAGAAGAGAATCGAAGCATTTGAGAAGTGGTGCTACAGACAAATGTTAAAAATTAGGTGGACTGATAAAATACGGTATGAGGAGGTTCTGCGCAGAATCTGAGAGGAAAGGAATATGTGGAAAACACTGGCAAGCATAAAGGACAGGATGATAAGACATCTGTTAAGACACCAGGGAATGACTTACGTGGTACTAGAGGGAGCTGCAGAGGGCAAAAGCTATAGAGGAAGACGGAGACACATCCAGCAAATAATTGAGGACTTAAGCTGCAAATGCTATCTTAGATTAAAATGCTGGCACAGGAGAGGAACTTTTGATTGACCACATCAAGCCAGTCAGAAGATTGATGAGCAAAAAAAAAAAAAAAAAAAAAAAAAAAAAAAAAAAAAAAAAAAAAAAAAAACCATACTGTATCGGAGTTGATTGTGACCGGAGGCAGTATCATGAGCTCCGAAATGGAGAATGGGAAGTTGTATGACTCCAAATTGTTAGACCTGAAGTCTGCTCACTCCTTTCGCTGCTGGCACAGTAATGCTGGAACGCTGGCTGGCAGTAGCAGTAATCAGCGCAGAATGCTCTGCCATTGCTTATGAAATGTCTCTAGGTGTTGTTTGGAGGCACCACTGAGTCAACAACGCTGCTGTAGGCAACCAACTGCCTTTACTGGAAAGCCTCCAGTTGACTTCCCACACTCTAGTAGAACTAGTGGAACTGTTGACAGAGCCCAGTAACAGATACCATAACCTTTTCTGTTCTTCTTAACGATGCATCGAGCCTTTGCCCTCGCTAATCGAAGAGCTGTAAGTTCTCCGCCGTTGGGAGGCTCTTAAACCGTCGCTGAGTTGCATGTCTGACCTAAATGACAGAACACACTCATATGATGGAACAACATTTATCAGTTCACCAAGGAACAGGTGGCCTCTTAATATGATGAGAGGATTTTGGGATGGAGAGGTCAGCGGCATAGTAGTGTGATATAATCCACACACTCATGTATGCTGTCGCTATTCTCAAACACAGCCAGCTGGCTGAACAGTGTCAAGTTGGCTGTGCTGATAAATCGTGGCTGCGTCCTTCCAGGGAGAGCTCCATCCAATAGGTGAATTTTGAGTGGGAAGTTGTCACTGGAATGAAGATTATCAATGAATTCCCATGGAACGGAGTCCACAAGGGCTAGAGAGAAGAAAGAGAGATCGATGGCTGAGAATGACTCAATAGGAACACAGAAATTAGTGGAAGTGCCTCTGTTGAGGATCCACAGCTCGTGAGATGTCGTGAGGCTCTCCAAAATCTGACTCTGTGGGTAAGTAGTGGTCAAGCCCCATAATACATTGTGGATAATGAGATCTCCCAGTACGAGAAATTATTGGTGGAGTTGTTCTATAGATTCATTACAGCCTCAGAGTCAGTAGCATGATTTACAGGTAAATATAGCGAGCAAACAGTGATTCTACCACAAACGTGCTCTTCAATTGCGACTGCTTCCTGGTCAGTACCTACTAGGGAAGAGCAGAGGAGTGGTGCTCGTTATCGACAAATAAAGCGACCCCTCTGTTGGTCCTTTCCCCAGTTGGGTCAGCATCACGATCCATAGGCATTAGACGCTTTAAAATGCGTTTCGTAAAACACAAGCACAGAGGGCATTCCTGTGTTAACAGTTTCAGTTCCTCCACATGTATTCTGAACTCATTAATTTTCCACTGTAATATGGGAGCTGAACATATCATGGGTGGCACTTTCGCTCTTTCTTTCCCCCATGAAGGTGAGACTGTAGTGGGTGGAGGCTCAGTATTGTGGCAAGACGTGTGCTTCAGGCTGACATCAAGGTCCGTCGGCTCTGTAAATGAGTCATGAGAGATTCATAGAGAGGAGTGCTGACTTGGTCATACTGCTTTCTTCCTGTCTCCATTGCCAGCGGTTTCTTTGCCCAGGGAGGTTTTGAAACAACAGCCGCAGAGGTTGTAGAGGCAGTGCAGGACAGATGACCAGTCTGAAACTTTGGACGAGCAATGTTGGCAACCATGGCCTTACCTGATGTTCTTGGAAGAGAGAGGGGCCTCGCAGCAATTGCAGCAGTACACATGCATTGACAAAGGCAGGAGCTAGTGCTAACACTAGCAACATCCGTTTATGTAGTAGCATTGGTCTTCTGAACTGGCTGTTTAAGAAGAGATAGAAACAAGATAGCAAATGTCGGGGGCTGCATGGTCTTATAGATCTTTTTGGTCCACCATAAGAGATACGCTTAGTTGTTTCGCTCTCCTGTCTCTTCCTTTCTTCAAGGAAGCTCCTATTTCAGACAGGATGATTCCCAGAGTATTTTACGCACTTCAGAGACGATGAACAGTGAACTCTTTCATGGGCGACCTAACCAGATTTACTGCAAATGGCTTATCCCTGAAAACCTAAGGTGGTGCGCCCGAAGTGCTGGCATGTAAAATAGTGCACAGGTTTAGGGGCATACGGCCTCACGCCGAGGCAAATGAAACCTGCCTTAACGCGCATTGGAAGTTGATGCTTGTGAAAGTCACTATAAACGAGACGGGTTTGATAAGATTGCCATCCACACTTTTCATGATATTATGCACCAACTACTCCTTCTTTGGACCACTCAACTTTCAGTTCTTGGGAATGTCCACCAGATCCCTGCATGTCACAACATCTTTGCTGTAATTCAACATGGTGGAGAGCTCAGTTTCAATGGAACATTCCACAAGGCATTTCGCTTTCTGCAGGTTTGCTGCTTGCTGGGAATTAGAGGTTTCGACCCATAATGCCCCACTGCATAACCGTTCGACTGATTTTAATGCCCCTGCGAAGCCCTCTAAACTCTTTTGAATGTAAGAAGGGGAGACTTTCTCGAAAATTCTCTCTCTTCTCTTAACTACCAAAACTACATTCTGACCTGCAGAATGTATTCTCACTAAATATTGAACAACTCTTAACAGTTCCAGAATCTGGTGGTGGTGGTGGGGGTGTGGGGGGGGGGGGGTCGTTAAACGAGACCTGTTGAGCGATTGGGTATTGATACCCACCAGCGGCCCTCCCATTCCGCTGAGAAGGGAGAAGAAGATTTCGAGGGGTCCATATCGATCCCACTAGCAGCGATGGAAATAAAGACCACCTAGACAGGGCCCCATGTGTCTAGATAAGTCTTACACAACTGAGGTATGGCAGATTTCCCCAGAGGTTGCCTGATAAGGACTGTTACACCTCAACATCCATGCATCTCTTCAGTGTGCAGCACAGATTGAGCGTGAGGTTTCTTTTTATAGAGCTTTTTACCGTCTTCGCGACCCAGGTGGTTAAGCTAAGATCCCAGTTTACTATGGCACACAATCTTACACTGCCACATCGTACACTGGTCACTAAGCATGGTCAGAGCTTATGGTGACATAGGACTGGTGGCGCTTACCAGTCCCCAACTCTGGTACTCTGGCATCACCAAACCCATACCTAGCAAATGAATGCTGAGCTCCTGAGGTGTCATTAGTAGTTATCAGTATTAAAACCATTTCATCTATGTCTACATAGAAACTCGGCAGTCCATTGTATGACACGTAGCAGAGGGCACCCTGTACCACTACTAATCATTTTGTTTCCTGTTCCACTCACAAATGGAGTGAAGGAAAAATGATTATCTGTATGTCCCTTTATGAGCCCTAATTTCTCGTATCTTATCTTCATGGTCCTTACAAGCTGGAGGCAGTAGAATCATTCTGCAGTCAGCTTCAAATGTCGATACTCCAAATTTTTTCAATAGTGTTCCTCGAAAAGAATGTCGCTTCCCCTCCAGAAATCCCCATCTGAATTCCCAAAGCACGTCCAGAGCACTTGTATGTTATTCAAACCTGCCAGTAACAAATCTAGCAGCCCATTTCTGAATTGCTTGAATGTCTTCCTTTAATCCGACCCGGTATGGATCTCAAACACTCGAGTAGTACCCAAGAACAGGTCGTACTAGCGTTCTATACGCGGTCTCCTTTACACATGAACCACAGTTTCCTAGAATTCTATCCAACTGACATGTAGTGACCACCATGCTAGGATATTTACTTCATTTTGCTGTAGAAAACGATTGTCATATTATGCTGATAATGCTAATTTATGCTGCCAAGCAGTGGAGGCTACATGACACTTCAACATTTTACAACAAAATTGTAGCACAATGCTCGATGTTACAGAAAAAATGTTCAAATTCCCTCATAAATTGTATTACAAATAAAGTGTTACAAACTGTATCATACATCGCTATGTTACAATGAAACTTTAATAAAGTCTCCATACATCTCTATGTTAGAACAAAGCTGTAACAGTTGCCCCATGGTACAGTAAATTGTAAAATAGTGCTCCATACAATGTAATGTTACAGCATAATTCCTTAGCCTATAAGTAGATCATGTATTTCATGTTAGTCAGTCACACCAGTCCTGTCGGTAACTTAGCGTATTTTTGATAAATAAACGAAACTTTTGAAAACGAGTCAAAAATTCAATTACTTTTTTACATGGTCAAGATGCTGGCCCTGGTGCTACTTTGGAATGGTTGTTTAGTTTTAAGAGCCTGTAAATTATTGGGATGTGGTAGGACGTTTAGTTTAATGGGTACCACCATCCCAAGAAATGAGATGTGGCTTCGTAGATTATGAATGACTTCATAGATAAAGAATATACATTTTTCTGCACAATGATGACGATGATGATGACATCATAATTCATGTTTGTGTGACTTGTGATGTCATTTTCCCCTAGTGAGCAACCAGCGCACTTGTACTTGCACTTTTCAACGTCACTTAATGTCAAAGTAGACCAGAACCAGCACAGCCATTCATTTTACATTCAGTTGGATACAGCAACAGAAACGAAAGAAACCATTTAGATTAAAAGTGCTACGGCTACAATGTGACATATCTGAGCATCAGCTTTTATTAATTATACACATTAGGCCATACCAAAGTAAACTTCAATTTATTGCTTCATTAACAGGACGTAACTGAAAATTAATTTTCGTTTTCCATTCACACATTAATTTAGAATTGCAGTGATATGTGTACTTACCATTTCGCTTGCTATATGTGTTCGGCACACGTATCAAACTATTTAGATATGTAATTACCATTGTGGTAATTAATTCGATGGTTTACAGTTATTCTTTAGGTGTCAAATATAAGTTATATGTTAACTGCATTCTTCCAGTAGCTTACATTAATTCAGACTATGTACTTGTTTGTGCACCAGCCTACTTATAATTGTGTTCTACCCAACATGTTTTTTCTGCAATTATAGGCTTGAAGATGTGAGTTTTTCTGCACGCTCTCGTTTTGGACTACAAATGAAATGTCAGTTACCTGCTTAGCTTGGCTTCTTCGGCCAACGTTCACCTAATGATTTTACTGACGTTTCGCCAGCACGACGCAGCGTATCATACGGAATACGAATCGATTAATCAAGGCGTCTTCTCTGCCTGCGGACGTACAGAGATACCTGCGCAACACAGAAGCCCTACCACCTTGGCTGTATGGATTGCCCAGGATCCATAAGAACAACGTTCCATTAAGAACGATTGTTAGCTCTCCTGCCTCACCGACGTATAATATAGCAAACCACTTTGGCCTTTCTGCTCCAGCCACACGGGGGGAAGACCGACACATACATAAAGGACTCAGGACATTTCATTGAGAAGCTGATGAAACTGAAACTTGCACCAAACGACATCCTGGTCAGCTTTGATGTTGTTTTTTTGTTTACGAACGAAAGCGCCTCTCAGTTACGCTCTGGAGCACATCGGTTCCATTGCCTCGCAAGACATCACAAAGCTCTTCCATGCATGTCTCGCTACGGGCTACTTCAAGTGGAATGGCGATTTCTACGAACAGCTGGAAGGCGTCGCCATGGGTAGTCCTCTTAGTCCAGTGGTGGCCAACTTCTTCATGGAACTATTCGAAGCACAGGCACTGGAATGGTGACTTGCAAACCTAAGGTGCGGTACAGATACGTCAATGATACGTGGAGCCATGGTGAAGAACAGCTCGGTGACTTCCTAAGACACCAGAACAGCCTCCATGCCAACATAAAATTTACCAAGGAAGTAGAAAGGACAAAAAAACTGCCATTTCTAAATGTGATGGTCACAAGGGATGGCGAAAACCTGGGACACATCGTGTATCGAAAATCGACACACACGGGCCGATACCTGCATAAACTATCAAACCACCACCCGAGTCAGAAAAGAGGCATGATTAACACGCTCGTAACGCGAGCAGTACGAATATGTGAGCCGCAGCACCTCAGACGAAAAATGCAACACCTGGAAAGTGTTCTGAGGAGCAATGGGTACTCCACAAATTATATCAGAAGTTTAACAGCCAAACACTCGGCGAAGTAAGGAACAGAAAAAGAAATGTCGGATACGGCCTTTGGGCTATGAGCACTATGGGACTTAACATCTATGGTCGTCAGTCCCCTAGAACTTAGCACTACTTAAACCCAACTAACCTAAGGACATCACACAACACCCAGTCATCACGAGACAGAGAAAGTCCCTGACCCCGCCGGGAATCGAACCTGGGAACCCGGGCACGGGAAGCGAGAACGCTACCGCACGACCACGAGCTGCGGACCGGTACGGCCTTCCTGCCATACATTCCCAGAGTGATGGACAGAATCGGCCGTATATTGCGCAAACCTGGCGTAAAGACGATCTTCACACCAACAAGGAAGAGCAGAGAGTGTCTTCGACCGGCAAAGGAGAAAAGGGACCCTCTTGCAATGTCGGGAATATACCGTATACCATGCACATGGCCGAGCGGTTCTAGGCGCTACAGTCTGGAACCGCGCGACCGCTACGGTCGCAGGTTCGAATCCTGTCTCGGGCATGGATGTGTGTGATGTTCTTAGGTTAGATATGTTTAAGTAGTTCTTTAAGTTCTAGGGGACTGATGACTTCAGAAGTTAAGTCCCATAGTTCTCAGAGCCATTTGAACCATGCACATGCGGAAAAGTTTATATCGGAATGACTGGACGAACAATCAACACCAGGATCAAAGCACATAAGCGACATTGCAGGTTGAGGCAGGTGGAGAAATCGGCCGTGACAGAGTACGTACTGAGTGAGACCGACCACGGTAAAATTCGCCGACACGGAAGTTCTGACTGTAGAGAAGCACTATGAAACGCGCTTGTTCAGAGAAGCTGTAGAAATACAAAAACACGCGAACAGCTTCAACAAGAAAGATAAACGTATCCTGGCTTCCCGCACTGCAGCGAACGACCGTCGCAGGTAGCAAGAGGAGAACCGCACCGCGGAGAAGCCCTCGGACGGTGGCGCGCCCGGTACATATACAGGGTGTTACAAAAAGGTACGGCCAAACTTTCAGGAAACATTCCTCAAACACGAATAAAGAAACGATGTTATGTGGACATGTGTCCGGAAACGCTTAATTTCCATGTTAGAGCTCATTTTAGTTTCGTCAGTATATACTGTACTTCCTCGATTCACCGCCAGTTGGCCCAATTGAAGGAAGGTAATGTTGACTTCGGTGCTTGTGTTGATATGCGACTCATTGCTCTACAGTACTAGCATCAAGCACATCAGTACGTAGCATCAACAGGTTAGTGTTCATCACGAACGTGGTTTTGCAGTCACTGCAATGTTTACAAATGCGGAGGTGGCAGATGCCCATTTGATGTATGGATTAGCACGGGGCAATAGCCGTGGCGCGGTACGTTTGTATCGAGACAGATTTCCAGAACGAAGGTGTCCCGACAGGAAGACGTTCGAAGCAACTGATCGGCGTCTTAGGGAGCACGGAACATTCCAGCCTATGACTCGCGACTGGGGAAGACCTAGAACGACGAGGACACCTGCAATGGACGAGGTAATTCTTCGTGCAGTTGACGATAACCCTAATGTCAGCGTCAGGGAAGTTGCTGGTGTACAAGGTAACGTTGACCACGTCACTGTATGGAGAGTGCTACAGGAGAACCAGTTGTTTCCGTACCATGTACAGCGTGTGCAGGCACTATCAGCAGCTGATTGGCCTCCACGGGTATACTTCTGCGAATGGTTCATCCAACAATGTGTCAATCCTCACTTCAGTGCAAATGTTCTGTTTACGGATGAGGCTTCATTCCAATGTGATCAAATTGTAAATTTTCACAATCAGCATGTGTGGGCTGACGAGAATCCGCACGCAATTGTGCAATCACGTCATCAACACAGATTTTCTGTGAACGTTTGGGCAGGCATTGTTGGTAATGTCTTGATTGGGCCCCATGTTCTTCCACCTACGCTCAATGGAGCACGCTATCATGATTTCACACGGGATACTCTACCTGTGCTGCTAGAACATGTGCTTTTACAAGTACGACACAACATGTGGTTCATGCACGATGGAGCTCCTGCATATTTCAGTCGAAGTGTTCGTACGCTTCTCAACAACAGATTCGGTGACCGATGGATTGGTAGAGGTGGACAAATTCCATTTCCTCCACGCTCTCCTGACCTCAACCCTCCTGACTTTCATTTATGGGGGCATTTGAAAGCTCTTGTCTACGCAACCCCGATACCAAATGTAGAGACTCTTCGTGCTCGTATTGTAGACGGCTTTGATACAATACGCCATTCTCCAGGGCTGCATCAGCGCATCAGGGATTCCATGCGACGGAGGGTAGATGCATGTATCCTCGCCAACGAAGCACATTTTGAACATTTCCTGTAACAAAGTGGAGTCACGCTGGTACGTTCTGTTGCTGTGTGTTTCCATTCCATGATTAATGTGATTTGAAGAGAAGTAATGCAATGAGCTCTATGGAAAGTAAGCGTTTCCGGACACATGTCCACATAACATATTTTCTTTCTTTGTGTGTGAGGAATGTTTCCTGAAAGTTTGGCCGTACCTTTTTGTAACACCCTGTAGTCTGCGGACGCGAGCTCGGCTTCAGTTCACCACCGGCAATGGAGGGCGAAGCTTTGACAATGCCAGCCACTCGTGCTGGCGAAACGTCAGTAAAATCATTAGATGAACGTCGGCCGAAGAGCCCGAGACAGAAGCCAATAGGCAGTTTGGTACCAAGAAATGTAGAAGTTTGGTTTGGAAGTTTGCCAGAGAACTCTGTGTGACCGTGTAAATCCTGAATCCAAGTCCCTGGCTGTCGTCAGTTAACTTGTGGGTACCACCTGGCGTTTAGTTGTTATTCCTCGTACGAGTAATGGTTGCTTATAAACTTGATGGTCCGGCAGTTCCACTGGGATATTACACTGAAGAGATAAAGAAACTGGTATATCTGACTAATATCGTGTAGGGCCCCCACCCCCTTAACATTGACTCGACTAATGTCTGAAGTAGTGCTGGAGGGAATTGACATAATGAATCCTGCAGGGCTGTCCATAAACACGTAGGAGTACGAGGGGGTGGAGATCTCTTGTGAACAAGCACATTGCGAGGCATCCCAGATATGCTCAGTAATGTTCGTGTCTGGGAAGTTTGGTGGACAGCGAAGGGTCTAAACTCAGAAGAGTGTTCCTGAAGCCACTCTAAGCAATTATAGAGTGGGGTGTCGCATTGTCATGTTGTAATTGCCCAAATCCGTCGGAATTCACAATGGACATGAATGGATGCAGGTGATCAGACAGGATGCTTACGTACGCGTCCCTTGTCCTAGTCGTATCTAGACGTATCAGGGGTCCCATATCACTCTAACTGCACACACCGCACACCAGATTGAACAGTCCCTTGCTGACATGCAGGGTAAATGGATTCATTATGTTGTCTCCATAACAGTAGACGTCCCTCCGCTCGATACAATTTGAAACGAGACTCGTCCGACCAGGCAACACGGTTCCAGTCACCAACAGTCTAATGTCGATGTTGACGGGCCCGGGCGAGACGTAAAGCTTTGCGTCGTGCAGGCATGAAGAGTAGACAAGTGGGCTTTCGGCTTCTAAAGCCCATATTGACGCTGTTTCGTTGAATGGTTCGCACGCTGACACTTGTTGATGGCCTAGCATTGAAATCTGCAGTAATTTGCGGAAGGGTTGCACTTGTGTAAAGTTGAACGATTCTCTTCAGTCGTCGTTGGTACCGCTCTTGTAGGATCTTTTTTCTGCCGCAGCGATGTCGGAGATTTGATGTTTTACCGGATTCCTGATATTTACGGTAAACTCGTGAGATGCTCAAACGGGAAAGTCCCCACTTCATCGCTACCTAGGAGATGCTGTGTCCCATCGCTCGTGCGCCGACTGTGACACCAAGTTCAAACTCATTTAAATACTGATAACCTGCCACTGCAGCAGCAGTCACCGATCCAACAACTACACCAGCCACTTGTTTTCTTATATAGGCGTTGCCGACTGCAGTGCCGTATTCTGTCTGTTTACATATCCCTGTATTTGAATACGCATGCCTATAACAGTTTCTTTGGCTCTTCAGTGTAAAAGTAGTATACCCATCTTCTCCTCAATGGTGTACATGTCTGCACACAACGAATTTTAAAGCAGGAATGTGCGGCCTGCAGGGCAGACAAGTAACAGGCAAATGTGTTGACATTTGACGCAGCGTAGCACGAGAGGTTTGCTTGGCGGTGTTAGCACCGGTAATGCAGATTTTAGGCACCGTGTTCGCAAATACTTGGACTTCTCTCGATTTTTTTTTTTTTACGACAGGCTTAAAAGTCAATATTCGTAAAGGCTATGTCAATGCTGTTGTCTTCTCAAGAGCTCTCGAATGGTTTTATAAAAAGTATACAGTTCCATTTAAAGAAACCTACTTCTTTCAGTATCTCCATTGATACCAGCGCTGAAAACATAAGAAATAGGAAAAGAAAAATTCGTGCCTTTCGACGCTCTAACATTTGCCGAAGCCGCGTTTCGATTTGCGTAACCGTTCACGAAATAAAAGGAGTGTTAGGTCTTCCGTGACTCACCCTTTATAAGGGACTCCTATTACGCATGTGGAAAACTATAATAATATATTTATATTTCCGACCAGAAACTTGACTACTATTATTGTCCTCTTATAAGAAATTTTCTCAGTAGTTTTTCAGGATCAGAATGGGCAAGTTGCTACAACTTAGGCCTATAAAAGAGGTGTGCGGTGTCTGTCAGCCTGTCATCCATACTGCAAGATGCCCAGAGGTTGTCCTGTATGCTGCTGTTTCATACACTGTGGTGGACGCCGATTTTCTGTTGGATGTCACATACGTAAACGTCCGTCATTGAATCCAACGCACAATCTTTTCTTCTCATTACAAACAGCTTGGAGATATTCATCTCCCCATTTGTTATTCTCACTCCGGGAACGGCAACACGGTTTTTTTTTTTTTTTTTTTTTTTTTTAAATTCCATGGTCCGTCCGTACTCTAGGTGCAACACAGGACACAACGAGCGCTGCGAGCACCGTGTTGTCACAATTTGTACTCGTTTGGTGCGGCCGTCCAGGTGTGAGTCATTGTGCCACTGCCTTTTGGTTGAAGCATTTTGTGAATAAGGGACGACAGGTTGTCTGGTGTTCCGACCAAGTAAGTATGGTATCAAAAGGAAAACAGTCATATTGAAATACCGCTTTTAGAAAGTAAATGATTTAGACGAAGATAGAATAGTTCTGAAACATTTCTTTTCTGTTGCTTGGTTCTTATACATCACTCGAAGGCATTCTTCTGTTTGTCGGACAGTCTGACTTCTTATCTCAGAGCAACGTAGCTTTACGTGGTTTAATAAATACCTGTGTCGACGAGTGACAGGAGGTACATGTGGCACTTTCACTGAACGCGTATTTGTCTTCCAAAAACATAATTATTTAAATACCTGACATTGTCAACTGAAGAGCGATTAGTTAAATCAATGAAAAGAAAGATTCTGATATGAAGTTTTTTATTGCCTCGATTTTCGACAGGACTAAGCTGCCATCTTTATCTGAAGTCATCCTGGGCAATAAATTACACGTTTGTTTTCGCACCATCGAAATGTGCTCATAATAAAGAGAGAGTAGAACATTAAAAACTCTAATAAACAGCTAGTTTTATTATGATTCATAAATGAACTCATACTAAAAAGAGAAGAGAACGTTAAAAATATGAAGACATGACTATTTTTTATTATGAGTCCGTTTCGATGGCACGGAAACCAACCTGTGGTTTATCGCACAGCGTGATTTCGTAACGGTACTCTGTGGATCTGAAGATGGCAGCTTACTCTTGTTGAAAGTAATTCAGTGTACATGGACGCCATCATGGCAGTAGAAAAGTTCATATCAGAATCTTTCTTTGCATTGAGACAGTTATGTCACATGTGGAAGGTTATATCATGCGTGCCTTTTTATTTATCTCCTGAGGAATTGAGCTGCGACGATGAAACATGACGGTGTTAGCCCTTCTGCACATATTAGCCTTTCAATGTGATACAGTTTCACCAGCGATGGATGGTTTGTCGGATACATTGGGTGTAGAATTTTGCGTGTTGGCAGTTCTGGAAACTTTCCATCTCGAAAATCACGTCTCTGTCATCCGGGAAATATTTACCACACAAAGGTTTCTTCATCTAAGGGAAGAATAAGAAAGCACTGTCAGCGGGATACGGGTAATCAGGCAAAATCTTATAGCCCACAGAAGCAGAATGTGTGACAGAGTCCCATGCAGATTGAGCTGGGGCGTTGCCGTAAGCAAAAACCCCCTCCTTGACAGCTCCCACCCCAGGCGTTTCGTCTTGACAATCAACCGTCACCTTGTCGGGAGATTCGAGTGTGCCCATACGAGCATAGTCTATTAGCTACATCCTATGGAAGTCTGTAAGTGCATTCAGCATCGCCTTATCCTTTGATGGTTCGGTTTTCGCCTTTTTCGGTGGTTGTGAATCAACATGTCTCCACTGTTTGCACTGCTTCTTTGTCTCAGGTTTATAGTGCTGCATCCAGCTCTGGTCCATGGTGATCATATTCCAGAATACATCATTTGGAATGACCTAAGACAGCTGCAAAATATGCGCGGCTGTCTCGATTCGGAGGGAGTTTAGTTTAATTTATATTTCGCGGAACCCAGCGAGCGCGGATCTTTGCCATGTTCAAATCTTCGTGCAATATGCTTAAAACTGATCCATGACTTTTTCCACCGTCCTGTTGATTATGATACGACGGTTTTCGAGGACCCGGTGGAGTATCGCCTTCTTGGACACTGCGGTGGCTAGTAATAATACGGTTAACTAAAACACTCTGAATGCCAACGGCCTTACCGCAGTGGTAACACCGGTTATCGTCGTATCAGCGCTGTCGGGCTGGGTTAGCACTTGGATGGGTGAGCATCCGGTCTGCCGAGCGCTGTTGGCAAGCGAGATGAACTCAGCCCTTGTGAGGCAAATTGAGGGGCTACTTTATAGAGAAGTAGCGGCTCCAGTCTCGTAAACTTCCATACATCCAGGAGAGCGGTGTGCTCGTTCATTACAAAATATAGGTTCAGCTCCACGTATAGGACTCGATACATCACATTACCAAAGATAAAAATGCGACTTATTTAAATGTAGAGAATAGAACTTAGAACGATGATGACTTTTGGACTGTCTGTTAGTACAATTAGTAGAATGTCTAATTGTCAGTTGTGGATATAGGAGTAACCTGAAGGCGCATGCTTGTGCTACTTGAAGGATTTAAGGAAAATTAGTTTCCAAGAACGGATAATCCATGCACAATATGAGTTACGCTCTTTGCAGAAAGCCGCAGGCGGATGCAATTTTATGATGCTTGTCCATTCTCCTTGTTATAGAGGAAAAATTACCAAACAACACCACTTCTTAATGCATTAAACATGGGGTCACTAGGTCTTCTCAGAAATTCCTTGCAGTACGTCATTCGTATTAGAAGTCGTTTCCCGTAGTATGTAAAGGAATATAAGTTCGCACAGCAGCAGTTAACGGTGAACATTTGCAAGTAGTGTCAGAATGCAGAACTTGGTCTTGCATGTGACATTTCTAGCCGTGGCCAATGGCTGCATCACCAAACTCAACGCCGATGTACACCAGGTGCAAGTCAATAAACGTGGGTTCAGGGAGGACCATGAGTGTCTCGTCTCAGACACCGACGTCGCTTGCACTGCCGAGGGCAAAGGCCTCAAAAGTAAGTGGACCCTCGATACGAGGGTAAAATAAAACGTTTGGTAACAAACAGATGATATAACACTTTTATGGGTAAAGAAGAAGTATTAAACAATGGAAAATCCAGGATGGAATAATCATGATAGATCACAAGCAGGCACAACAAAATACTACTAAACGCTTAAGTTTTCCGCCCGAAGACTTTCTTCTGAAATAGACAACATACACACATCCGCATTCACGCAAACGCAGCTCCCACACAGATGACCACTGTTCTAAACATTCTCCGTGGTGTCTGTTTGTTCTATATCGTGTCTCCCTACCACTTCCACGCAACGACGCTCTGAGCGTGTTTTTTTAGGGAATTGATTAGTTTGAACCGGGGACCTGTTGCTGGTAAGGAGACGTCAGACCACACATGACATGTATAATTCAGAAGAGTTCAGTGAGACTAGCGATGATATACCCAAATACTTAAAGATTTCAGCGTCAGCTCCACTGCACTCCCTGTAAAAGAATCTTAATACTAACTAAATTTAGTGGAAGGGGTTCAAGGCTTTCCTATTTTTAGTTAGCTGGTAAAATAACGTCGAAAAAGCAGTTAAGTTTACCATTAGAAATTTTATTCTACTCACAAAACATTGTTTATAAATTGCACTACTGATAAAAGGAAATGTTTTAATACAGGATGGTAAAAACCAACTGCGTTCAACAAAAATGTGAACGAATATTCCCTGAGTGGGTTTCCAAGTTCTACAATGGATCGAAGGATGACCTATGCCATATCACATCTATAATCTAGGTTTAAATTAAGTTTCACAAAAAAGCAAATTATCAGAATGGTCTACAGTGACCCTCAATTATCTTTAATTACTTATCTAACTTGTCGTAAATTACAGTGGCTGATGTGGCTTCTCAATAACTATATAACAGAAAAATCATTGCGTTTCAGATTTTTACTTCAAGTGGCAAATGTGAACACCATGAGCTTTAAATGACGATCAACACTAGTATTACGCAAAAAGGGGATGTAACAGATGAGACTTCCGCAGTTGTGAGTGAAACTTTATGCGCTGTTATGCGGCATCGCGTGCGTTCATTACCTTGTCGGTGTTCGTCGGGGGGCAGCGGGCAGCACAGCTCTGCTCACCTCGCAGTCTCGGAAGCAACTCTCTTTTCCTAACTTCTCCTTACTACAATTTACCGAAGCCAGCTCTTTCAGTGCTCTGTCAAACACTTCACGCAGTATCTTATCTCCCATTTCGTCTTCATCTACATCCTCTTCCATTTCCATAATATTGTCCTCAAGTATATCGCCCTTGTAAAAACCCTCTATACACTCCTTCCACCTTTCTGCCTTCTCTTCTTTGCTTAGAACTGGGTTGCCATCTGAGCTCTTGATATTCATACAAGTGGTTCTCTTCTCTCCAAAGGTCTCTTTAATTTTCCTGTAGGCAGTATCTATCTTACCCCTAGTGAGACAAGCCTCTACATCCTTACATTTGTCCTCTAGCCATCCCTGCTTAGCCATTTTGCACTTCCTGTCGATGTCATTTTTGAGAAGTTTGTATTCCTTTTTGCCTGCTTCATTTACTGCATTTTTATATTTTCTCCTTTCATCAATTAAATTCAATATTTCTTCTGTTACCCAAGGATTTCTATTAGCCCTCGTCTTTTTACCTACTTGATCGTCTGCTGCCTTCACTACTTCATCCCTCAGAGCTACCCATTCTTCTTCTACTGTATTTCTTTCCCCCATTCCTGTCAATTGTTCCCTTATGCTCTCCCTGAAACTCTCTACAACCTCTGGTTCTTTCAGTTTATCCAGGTCCCATCTCCTTAAATTCCCACCTTTTTGCAGTTTCTTCAGTTTCAATCTGCAGTTCATAACCAATAGATTGTGGTCAATATCCACATCTGCCCCAGGAAATGCCTTACAATTTAATACCTGGTTCCTAAATCTCTGTCTTACCATTATATAATCTATCTGATACCTTTTAGTATCTCCAGGATTCTTCCAGGTATACAACCTTCTTTTATGATTCTTGAACCAAGTGTTAGCTATGATTAAGTTATGCTCTGTGCAAAATTCTACAAGGCGGCTTCCTCTTTCATTCCTTACCCCCAATCCATATTCACCTACTATGTTTCCTTCTCTCCTTTTTCCTACTGACGAATTCCAGTCACCCATGACTATTAAATTTTCGTCTCCCTTCACTACCTGAATAATTTCTTTTATCTCGTCATACATTTCATCTATTTCTTCATCATCTGCAGAGCTAGTTGGCATATAAACTTGTACTACTGTAGTAGGCATGGGCTTTGTGTCTATCTTGGCCACAATAATGCGTTCACTATGCTGTTTGTAGTAGCTAACCCGCACTCCTATTTTTTTATTCATTATTAAACCTACTCCTGCATTACCCCTGTTTGATTTTGTGTTTATAACCCTGTAATCACCTGACCAAAAGTCTTGTTCCTCCTGCCACCGAACTTCACTAATTCCCACTATATCTAACTTTAACCTATCCATTTCCCTTTTTAAATTTTCTAACCTACCTGCCCGATTAAGGGATCTGACATTCCACGCTCCGATCCGTAGAACGCCAGTTTTCTTTCTCCTGTGATTGGAATCGCAAATGCGTAATATCTTCGTTAATTGCTTGTTTTTCCGGTGCTGTTACAGATACGGATGTGGTTGCAGACTCTGTGCTTGTTCGATCCTGTTCACTACGCTCTTCAATGGTTTGCAACAACTCTGTTCGCAATTTCTGAAATTGTCGCTTCGTTTGCGCTTCTATTTTGACTATGCGGTTATCTCATCTTTTCAGCGCTGCTTTTGTGATACGTTTCTGTAACACACTGTTTTCAACAACTTCACGCGCTGTACCTGCTGCTTGTCTAGTAATCTCGTTTATTTGTTTCTCTAGTTTCTTGATTTCTCCTTGGGTGTTGTTACGTAATGTTTTGATCTTGTCCTGAATGTCATTACGCAATGTTTGTACGTCCACTTGTACCTTGTCAATGTCTGTTCTCAATTGATTGTAACCTGTTATTAAGTTTCCTATCACTTCTCGAGATTCTTTTGCCTCGTCTTCAGTATGACTTAGGTGAAACTGAATTTTTTTGTTTTGTTCTTTAATCTCACGCATTTGTCTCGTGGTTTCTGCAATTTGTTTCGTCGTTTCTGCATTTTGTTTCGTCATTTCTGCATTCTGAATTTTAATTTGTTTCGCAATTTCTTTATTTTGTCTTGTCATGGTTTCCGTCATTAATTGTAATAATTCTGCCAGATTGGTGGGTCCTTTGCGTTTTCTTCCGACGTCCTACGCTCTGTGTTTTCGCCAAGTGTTGGTTCACAACCGATTGCATTGAACTGTGCTGTGACACGTTTCTGCTCGCATTCCTTGTACTCTGTGGTGAGGGAGCTCTGATTACTTGTACTATGGGTTCTACGTATTCAGAACGCAAATTAGAATCCTCATCGACTGTCTTTCAACTTTCCTGCTCCTCTGTCGTATGCTGACCTAGGTTTTCTGTGCCTTGACGTACATTATCCTCGTTATGGTGCGTTATATGTCCTATTTCTCGCGATACTGCATCGTCTGTTGTACTGTCCTCTATTCTCTGTCCATTTTCATGCTGGGTCTCTACCTCAATTCGGTCAAGGTCTCGATCTGCCATTGCTAATATTTCTGAATCCCTTATTTTCTGTTTTAAAAGCAATTCACGCGCCCTACTTCGCGTCAACATGCGCTCATACGATCTCACGCGTTTCATAAACGTTTTGTTCACACGACTTGACACCACCAAGACTGACAATCCATTCACTTACTTGTTGGCTCAGAACCAACTTGTCAACGATGTATCTGCCGCCTGTGCGCTTGCATTGGAGAGAAAACTTAATTCTAACAATATTAAAATTCATAACTTAATTATGCTATTGTCTCTGCCAGACTCACTTTTTCTTGAATACTTTTACTATCAATCGCCGCAGCTGCTGTTTTCGACTATGTACAACTTTAGGGGAAAAAAATGTTTTACAAAAATTTTTCAACAGGATATTCTTTTGACCTAGTTAGGCATGTGGTCGACCTTCAATCATTGTATTTCACCATCCTGGCAGGGTCGCCATTTTCTAAACATTCTGCGTGGTCTCTGTTTGTTCTATATTGTGTCTCCCTACCACTTTCGCGCAACGACGCTCTGAGCGTGTTTTTTTAGGGAATTGACTAGTCTGAACCGGGGACCTGTTGCTGGTAAGGAGATGTCAGACCACACATGACATGTATAATTCAGAAGAGTTCAGTGAGACTAGCGATGATATAACCAAATACTTAATGATTTCAGAGTCAGCTCCACTGCACTCCCTGTAAAAGAATCTTAATACTAACTAAATTTAGTGGAAGGGGTTCAAGGCTTTCCTATTTTTAATTAGCTGGTAAAATAACGTCGAAAAAGCAGTTAAGTTTACCACTGGAAATTTTATTCTACTCACAAAACATTGTTTATAAATTGCAGTACTGTTAAAAGGAAATGTTTTAATACAGGATGGTAAAAACCAACTGCGTTCAACAAAAATGTGAACAAATATTCCCTGAGTGGGTTTCCAAGTTCTACAATGGATCGAAGGATGACCTATGCCATATCACATCTATAATCTAGGTTTAAATTAAGTGTCACAAAAAAGCAAATTATCAGAATGGTCTACAGTGACCCTCAATTATCTTTAATTACTTATCTAACTTGTCGTAAATTACAGTGGCTGATGTGGCTTCTCAATAACTATATAACAGAGAAATCATCGCGTTTCAGATTTTTACTTCAAGTGGCAAATGTGAACACCATGAGCTTTAATTGACGATCGACACTAGTATTACTCAAAAAGGGGATGTAACAGATGAGACTTCTGCAGTTCTGAGTGAAGCTTTATGGGCTGTTATGCGGCATCGCGTGCGTTCATTACCTTGTCAGTGTTCGTCAGGGGGCGGCGGCCAGCACAGCTCTGCTCACCTCGCAGTCTCGGAAGCAACTCTCATTTCCTAACTTCTCCTTGCTACAATTTACCGAAGTTGGTTTGAAAAAAAAACTATCTGGCTCTGTTTTCATCTGACCAATCAGGGTCTCAACGTTAACCTTAAGCTCCGCCTACAAAAATTCTGTCTATCCAATGAGAAACGTTATACTTTTCGTGGTGGTGCAATGTTTTTAAAGTTTGCAACGTAACAGAGATGCGAAAAAGTCTCACGCTAAAACTTGCAGCTGGTGTGGTCCTTTTAGCGTTATCGTAAGATCTATACTGTTCCTCTGGAGGGCTCTATCTTTTAACATGGGCTGGGGGGTGGTCCTAACGTAACAGAGACGCGAAAAAGTCTCACGCTAAAACTTGCGGGTGGTTTGGTCCTAGCAGTTAGCTAGCGACGTGGGTGTCCGTCCGTCCCTTATCGTAGGGCCTTCCAGCTTAACACGGTTCTGTTCTCGGCTTTTGTTCTCGTTTCTCCCCTCGTAACTGCGTCTGTCTCACGGTGGGAAGGTATGACATGCATTTAGGCATTCTTGTGTTAGTCTGTGGTATTCCATTTGCTCACTCGTTACTCGTATTTATTCGGAGCTATGTGACATACTACTGGATTTGCTTATCATGTCAGGGTTTTCATGGAAGGTGTTGGATTTGACTGACACCTTACACTGTCTCTGGCTGCTGAGGCTAGCCTCTGAGGCCGAGTGGAGGGTCGGAGCAAAAGGATTCGTCGACTACGTAATGATCCTGGATGCAGATTTCTAGATTATCGTTATCGTGTGAGGATTTGTAGGACTCCTCATGATAGGACACGGGTACGCTACACAAAGGAAGCAGCTATTCGGTTTGCAGACTTGTTGTAGAGTGCACATGAGGATTTTTTATGCTAGACAGTAGTTTCAGGTGATCTGATGAATGGTCGCCAGTCAATAAGCACGAAGAAAGTCAGGCGGCGTTCTGAGTACAGACACTTCGACTATCAAAATTTTATCAGCAAACTGTCGAAGTATTCATAGTAAAGTTCCCGAATTTACTGCCCTCCAGGACAATTCTCATTCTCAAATTAATCTTGGGACCGAGAGGTGGTTGAAACCCAAAGCGGAAAGCTCTGAGATATTTAGCAAGCTGCTGAACGTATATCGGAAAGACAGATAAGAGGCTGTAGAAGGGAGAGAGTTTATTGCAGTTGACAAAATATTGTCACCATTGAGGTGGAAGCTGAGTGCGAGAGTAAAGTAGTCACGTATAGCAGGTGCAGGTGAAACCAAGTTATTTGTTGCATTTTTGTACTGGCCATCCGACTCCTCTATTACAGTTCTTGAGTCATTCAAAGAAAGTCTGCTGTCATTACCGCGGAAAGTATCGTCGTAACTGCCGTCCGCTTCACATCTGCTGTGCAGCAAGCCACGTAAATTTAAGTATTGACTGTGTTTTTCTTACTTGCCACTTTTTTTCCGTGTGATTTTGCTTTTAGGAAGCTTTAATTTTCGAGTACTAGTAATAGTGTTCCATGGATTTCGTGTTTGTTTTGAATACAATGCAGAGAAAGATAGTGCTTATTTTCATCGTTTCCAACAAGAAGTGTCTAGTAACCACAGATTAGTCAGCTTTCAGCCGCCTATAGTAAATTGGCAGTCTAGTTAAAAGTTGATTAACTCTCTACAGTAAATTGTTGATTTCTTAGGATGGATAGGATGTGTGACTGTTGTGTACGGACGCAGGAGGAGCTGGCCACTGTTCGCGAACAGCTGAACGTGCTGACGGCCGCGGTCAGCCGTCTTCAGGCCGCTGCCTAGGAGTGTAGGGGCAGTGGGGACTCTGGTGCGTCGCATGGTACACCCCAGGTGCTACATGCTTCACCCACAGTCCATGCTGTCAAGACATCTTCGCTGGTACAGGGCGCGGTTGGGCCACCCTCTCTCCTAGGGGAGTGGCGGGTTTAGCGGCGTTCGCGTCGCACGAGGCGGAGGGTCAATGTGGAGGCTGGCCGTGTGGCGTCGCCCGCTCTGCCTGTGAGTGGACATGTGGCCGCTCCTTCAGCAAGGTCCGAGCAGGCACACGGGTGGGGCGGGGGGGGGGGGGGGGGGGAGGGGCTTATTAATGATTGGGAGCTCCAGTGTTAAGTGGGTGATGGGAGCTCCTTAGGTAAATAGCGGAAACGTCGGGGAAGAAGGCCAGTGTTCACTCTGTCTGCTTGCTGGGGGGTCTCATCCGAGATGTGGAGGAGGCCCTGCCGGCGGCAATAGAGAGCACTGAGTGCACCCGACTGCAGATTGAGGCTCAGGTCGGCACCAATGAATCCTGCCGTCTGGGTTCAGAGGTCATCCTCAGTTCATACAGGAGGTTGGCGGAGTTTGTGAAGGCGGAAAGCCTCGCTCGCGCGGTGGACTCTGACCTAACTATCGTTCCCAGAACCGATCACGGTCCTCTTGTTTGGAGCCGAGTGGAAGGCTTAAACCAGAGGCTGAGACGATTCTGCGGAGATCTGGGGTGCAAATTTCTCGACCTCCGCTATCGGGTGGAGAAATGTAGGGTCCTCCTGAATAGGTGAGGCGTGCACTACACGCAGGAAGCGGCTACAAGGGTAGCGGAGTAAGTGTGGAGTGCTCATGTCGGTATTTTTAGGTTAGAGAATTCCCTCCATTGGACCGACAAGACGCCTCATGAGACGCGACAAAGTAGTAGAAGCTGTTTCACACAGGAAGACTGCACTGTAGTTCCTTCTCTAGATTTTCGCACAGATGACAAAATGGTAGATATCGAAATAGATGACAGAGGGATTGAAAAACAATTAAAATCGCTCAAAAGAGGAAAGGCCGCTGGACCTGATGGGATACCAATTCGATTTTACACAGATTACGCGAAGGAACTTCCCCCATTCTTGCAGCGGTGTACCGTAGGTCTCTAGAAGAGCATAGCGTTCCAAAAGATTGGGAAAGGGCACAATTCATCCCCGTTTCCAAGAAGGAACGTCGAACAGATGTGCAGAACTATAGACCTATATCTCTAACGTCGATCAGTTGTAGAAATTTGGAACACGTATTATGTTCGAGTATATAGACTTTTCTGGAGACTGGAAATCTACTCTGTAGGAATCAGCATGGGTTTCGAAAATGGAGATCGTGTGAAACCCAGCTTGCCCTATTCGTCCATGGGACAAACGGGTTCCCAGGTAGATGCAGTGTTTCTTGACTTCCGCAAGGCGTTTAATACAGTTCCCCACAGTCGTTTGATGAACAAAGTAAGAGCATATGGACTATCAGACCAATTGTGCGATTGGATTGAAGAGTTCTGTTGTGGCGTAACAAGACAGCTACGCCACACTGAAGTAGCCGAAAGGCACGCGTAATCTCACGTAGGCTAGATAGAGGTCTGAAACAGGATACGTAATGAATGGTAGCAAGAAAAATACGTAGCTGCTTTAATACTTAACTTTTAATCCTTCATGTGAATACAGCATTCCTTGGTGATACAAGTGAGCCTCTATCTTAAAATGGTTAATGGCGCCTTGCTAGGTCGTAGCCATGGACTTAGCTGAAGGCTATTCTAACTGTCTCTCGGCAAATGAGAGAAAGGCTTCGTCAGTGTAGTCGCTAGCAATGTCGTCCGTACAACTGGGGCGAGTGCTATCCCGTATCTCGAGACCTGCCTTGTGGTGGCGCTCGGTCTGCGATCACACAGTGGCGACACGCGGGTCCGACATGTACTAAATGGACCGCGGCCGATTTAAGCTACCACCTAGAGAGTGTGGTGTCTGGCGGTTACACCACAAGTTCCTAGATAACAGAACGCAGCATGTCATTCTCAATGGAGAGAAGTCTTACGAAGTAAGAGTGATTTCAGGTGTGCTGCAGGGGAGTGTCGTAGGACCGTTGCTATCCACAATATATATATAAATGACCTTGTGGATAACATTGGAAGTTCACTGAGGCTTTTTGCGGATGATGCTGTAGTATATCGAGAGGTTGTAACATTGGAAAATTGTACTGAAATGCAGGAGGATCTGCAACGAATTGATGCATGGTGCAGGGAATGGCAATTGAATCTCAGTGTAGACAAGTGTAATGTGCTGCGAATACGTAGAAAGAAAGATCCTTTATCATTCAGCTACAATATAAGCAGGCCAGCAACTGGAAGCAGTTAATTCCATAAATTATCTGGGAGTAGGCATTAGGAGTTATTTAAAATGGAATGACTATATAAAATTAATTGTCGGTAAAGCAGATGCCAGACTGAAATTCATTGGAAAAATCCTAAGGAAATGCAGTCCAAAAACATAGGAAGTAGGTTACAGTACACCTGTTCGCCCACTGCTTGAATACTGCTCACCGGTGTGGGATCCGTACCAAATGGGGTTGATGGAGGAGATAGAGAAGATCCAATGGAGAGCAGAGCACTTCGGTACAGGATCATTTAGTAATCACGAAAGCGTTGCGGAGATGATAGATAAACTCCAGTGGAAGACACTGCCAGAGGGACGCTCTATAGCTCGGTACGGGCTTTTGTTGAAGTTTCGAGAACATACCTTCACCGAGGAGTCAAGCAGTATATTGCTCCCTCCTATGTATATCTCGCTAAGAGACCATGAAGATAAAATCAGAGTGATTAGAGCCCACACAGGGGAATACCGACAGTCTTTCTTTCCACGAAGAATACGAGACTGGAATAGAAGGGAGAACCGATAGAGGTACCCAAGGTACCCTCCGCCACACCATGCCAGGTGGCTTGCGGTATATGGATGTAGATGTAGATGTAGAAATATCCACGTCGAGTAATACCAGTTGGAGGCGACTTTAACCTACCGAGTACAAAATGGGATGCCTAAGGATTCACTGCGTGAGCTACAGACAGACGGCCTTGCGAAATACTTTTGAGTACGTTACCTGTAAACTGTCTTGAGGAGCTAGCTCGGCACCCCACACGCAGACATGGTGGGCAGTTGACTGCTGATGGTACCGTGGTGTGCGGTAAGGCGTCGCTATAGGAGGATACAGGATGACTAAGCCAAAATTTCTAGTTGGTGTGATGAGTGGCAGCTAGTTATAAATGTAGAAAAATATAAGATAATGCGGATGAGTTGGCGAAACAAACCTATAATGTTCGGATACAGCTCTCGTAGTGTCCTGCTTGACACAGTCACATTGTTTAAATATCTGGGCGTAGCGTTGCAAAGCGATGTGAAATGGGACGAGCATGAGAGGATTGTGATAGGAAAGGCTAGTGGTCGATTTCGGTTTATTAGAAGAATTCTAGGAACGTGCGGTGCATCTGTACAGGAGACCGCTAGTAGGACGCCAGTGAAACCTGTTCTTGATTACTGCTAGAGTGCCTTGGATTCGTACCAGTTCGGATTAAAGGAATACGTCGAAGCAATTCAGAGGCGGGCAGCTAGTTTTGTTACTGGTAGGTTCGAGCAACACGGAGATGTTTCGGGAACTCAAATGGGAAGTAATGCAGGGAACGCGATTTTCGCTTTGAGGCACACTACTGAGAAAATTTAGAGAACCGGCATTTGAAGATGACTGCAGAACGATTCTGTTGTCTCCAACATACATTGTACGTAAGGACCACGAAAATAAGATACGAGAAACTAGGGCTCATACGGAGTAATGTAGACATTCGTTTTACCCTCGTTCTGTTTGCGAATGGAACAGAAAAAGAAATGACTAGTAGTGGCGAAGGGCACCGTCCACCGGGTACCGTACGGAAGCTTGCGAAGTTGGATTGATTGGGGGAGGAGACCAGACAGCGAGGTCATCGATCTCATAGATACTGCGAAAAGGAATAGTTCAGTAGGCAGCTCAATTGAAGAGGAATGGAAATCTCTAAAAAGAAGGTGGAAAGAAAAACATAGGTAAAAAGATAACTCCGAAGAAGCCATAGGTAACAGAAAAAATAGTTTAAATGATCGGTGAATGAAGGAAGTAGAAAAATCTTCAGGGAAACTCAGGAATACAGAAATCTAAGTCGCTTGGGAATGAAATAAATAGGAAGTGCAGGAAAACTAAGGCGAAATGGCTGCAAGAAAAACGCGAAGAAATCGAAAAAGAAATGATTATCTTAATTACTGACTCAGCACATATAATCTAATTTCGGTGAAATTATAAGCTGGCTTGGTAACGGTAAGAGTGAACTGGAAATTCCATTGTTAAATGCAGAGGAGAGAGCGAGTAGGTGGAAAGAGCATATTGAAAGCCTCTGTTAGGGGAGAGACTTGATGATGTTATAGAGGAAGTAACAGGAGTCGATAGAGGGGAAATAGGGGATACAGTATTATAATCGAAATTTAAAAAAGCTTTGGAAGACTTAAAATGAAATGAGGCAGATGGGATAGATATTATTCCATCAAAATTTCTGAAATCATTTGGTGAAGTGGCAACAAAACGACTGTTCACTTTGGTGTACAGGATGTATGAGTCTGACGATATACCACACCACTTTCGGAAAAATATCATCCACACTATTCCGAAGACTGCGAGATCTGACAATTGCGAGAATTATCCCGCTGTCAGCTTAGCACCTCATGCATCCAAGTTACTGACAAGAATAATATGCAGAAGAATTAAAAAGAAAATTGAAGATGTATCAGATGACGATCAGTTAGGCTTTAGGAAAAGTAAGTGCACGAGAGAGGCAGTTCTCACGTTGCGGTTGATAATGGATGCAAAATTAAAGAAAAATCAACACGCGTTCAGTGGATTTGCCTGGCTAGAAAAGGCGTTCGACAATCTCAAATGGTGCAGGATATTCCAAATTCTGAGGAAAATAGGGGTAGCTACAGGGAGAGACTGATGATGTACAACATGTACGAGAGCCAAGAGGGAATAACAACACTGAAAGTCCAAGAACGAAGTTCTCGGCTTAAAAAGGTCATGAGAAAGCAATTTAGTTTTTCATCCTTTTCATCGAAATAGCAGTGACGGAAAAAAAGTTCCAAGAGCGGAATTAAAATTCAGAGTGAAAGAATATCAATGATAAGACCCATTGATGACATTATTATCCTCAGTGACAGTGTAGAAGAATTACAGGACCTGATGAATGGAATGAACAGTCTAATGAGTACACTACATGGATTGAGAGTAAATCGACGAAAGATGAAAGTAATGAGAAGTATCAGAAATGAGAACTATGAGAAACTTAACATCAGAATTGGGAATCACGTAGTAGACGAAGTTAAGCAGGTCTGCTAACTACGCGTAAAATAACCCATCATGGACGGTGCAAGGAGGACATAAAAAGCTGACTAGCACTGACAAAAAGGGCATTCCTTGCCAAGAGAAGTCTACTTGTATTTCTGACAACGTACGTTTGGAGCACAGCGTTATATGGCAGTGAAACATGGACTGTGAAAAAACCGGAACAGAAGGGAATTGAAGTATTTGAGAAGTTGAAAATTAGGTGGACTGATAAAATCCGCTGCTCGTGGTCTCGCGGTAGCGTTCTCGCTTCTCGAGCACGGGGTCCCAGGTTCGATTCCCGGCGGGGTCAAGGATTTTTCCTGCCTCGAGATGACTGGGTGTTGTTGTGTCGTCCTCAACATCAACATCATCATCATTCATCCCCTAGTACGGCGGTGCGGGTCTCCCGCATCGTTCCCCTACGCTCCGTCACGGAGTATGGGACTTCATCATCATCATGATAAGGTAAAGACAGGATCGGAGAGGAAACGAATATATGGCAAACACTGACAAGAAGAAGGGACAGGATTAAAGGACATCTGTTAAGATGAAGCGGCAGAGGGTAAAGGTTCATGGCGTAAGTAAAAAAAGAACCATCAGTGATGCCTATTATTATGTTGTCCATTCCTCAATACCAATGTGCAAAGGCCAAAAGAAGGTATGTTTCACGATTCTCCAGTGTGAATGGTTTCTTAAACGTGAAATTTAAAATTCCGCTTCCTCTTTGTTATCTTGAACTGCCACCCCAGACTGGTCAGTGGGGCGCTGGATAGAAGCCTCCGACACTCTTAACAGTTTTACAACTGTAACAATCTCGGGTTCGGCAAGATCTTTTGGTAAGGTATGACGGTGGTAGTTATATTCTTCGTGCGTCGATCTTTTTACAGGCGCACGATTCTGTACTAACTTTGGCTGCCGTCATTTGGGTATTCTCTCTTGAACCGAATGTGCAAAAGGATTTGCTTCCCCAGTCGTTTCAGAATTTTGTTGGCAAACCACAGTGGGTCTTTTTCGTATTAATCCACTCATTGGACACATACTTCTCCAGAGCTCAATTTACAGGCCGCTCCTATTTTACCCAGAGTTCCTCTACATCCATCATACTGTAACGAAATGATACTTCATTGTTCAAGAGGGTGCTAACAACTGTTATCTGCTCTTATTGGCACAAGTATTTTGCTGGACTTCTTGGCTGAATTATTGACTTAAGTAACAACCGTCGCTATGATGACATCGTAATCACTATTCCCTGTCTCTGTACTTACACCATGGATAAGGTCAGGTCTGTTTATAATTACAAGGTGTAAAATATTTCCATTGCGTGTGGGTTGTCTAATTATCTGTGAGCTGTGGCGGCTTTAATTTTGGGTGGCATGGCATTTTGCTGGTGCCACTAACTTCCTGGGCTGTAGATATAAATCCTGATCATATGTCACAGGCTACGGTCTTTGGACGAGGAGGGTGCGGTTTTTTGTTTTTTGGCGGGCCCTGGGGCTGACAGTTAGCTGGAGGCCATACGGCTGGCAAGTTGCTGCTTTTGGAGGACTCCTGCTGTCCGGAACGGGCCTCGAGGAGCCGCGAGTGCTTAAATTGGTCGGAGGAAAGTTTTCCCGGCTGGATTAAGAATTCATAGCGGTGAGTTTCGGGAAGAGCAGCGGATGCCGCGTGCGATCTGGTCAGCAAGCTCCAGGCTAATTATGCAAGCTCAAATTTTACGGTAGCTGAAAGATCGCCTGTATGAATTGGAGGCAATAACACCCCTGCTTGGAGTCCAGGAAGACACGGCATCTGCGTACTTGAGTGGAGGCCATATTTTTTGCAAGTGTACGAGCATTCTCTGTTCTAAATTGAATTGATGAGATTGAAATTGCAACATAGTCTTTATTGAAGAACTGCTACGGTCGCAGGTTCGAATCCTGCCTCGGGCATGGATGTGTGTGATGTCCTTAGGTTGGTTCGGTTTAAGTAGTTCTAAGTTCTAGGGGACTGATGACCACAGATGTTAAGTCCCATAGTGCTCAGAACCAGCCTTTATCGAAGACCATAGTAATTTGATTTGTAGGTGCTGATATTTCACCTTGTTAGTTTTCTAATAATTTTAAGGACTGTTAAGCTTGTAATTCGTAATGTGTAGTCACTTCCGGAATAACTTAATATTGCCTGCATCCTAGACATTCTCGTCTGTACCCTTCTTCGGCCAGATCGCTTTTCCCTTCCGACATGAGTTGGCAGAGTTGGTCGGACAGCGGATGACGCAGTCATGTTTTCTGGGCCCGGAGCAGAAAAGTGTTTTCTTTCTGCTGCGACGACACTTTTTTCAGTCGTCGTCCGACACCTAGGTTAGCCCGCAATTAGACGCCTCTATCAGCTGCCTCGTACTGGCTCAAGCTACGTGAATTTGGTAGTTTGATACGTGTCACGGCGAAGTATCGCTAATTAATTCCGGAACTATTGATCTACGGAGAATTGTGAATTCACCAAAAATTTAAACTTTAAGGGGTATTCTGCAAATGCGAAATTCCTTCTGACTATATTTGCTCTTTAATTACTTGTTTTTACTTATGAGTATGAATGTTTTTTTTTTTTGTTTGCCTTTCATCCACAACCATTAGCTAACTCCATTCATTGTGAACTTAGCTGCGTCTTGCCTGTTTGATATAACAGCCACCGGTGTAAATTGTTAACTTTATTGTATTTTGGGGGATTCTGTATTTATTTAAGGGTCATTATTAATTTTTCTGCTGGTGTGTGTACCAGTACCATTATTTTGGGAGATTATGTATTGTATTCCTTAAGGGACTTTATTAAGGTTTATAAACCCTAAGTGCTTTTCTACAGCGTCAGTCAGTGGCCTGACTTGTATTATTTCTGTATTTCAGGTGGGCGTTGTCTATTTGTTTAAAATTTTATCTATGCTTGGGAATTGCTAGCACTTTCAGTGGCAGTCATTTTTAATTCATTTTACTGGCAAAACTTAGTTTGTTGAACCATCTTGCAGTCACAGCTAGTTGTTGTGACTTCTTACTTGCATCTGTGCATTCGTAGTTTTGATCCCTGTTCTTGATGGTATAAATTGTTAAAGTTTTTTCATTAATGAATTGTTCCAGTTCAAGATCTTTAAATTATTTTGAGCGCTGTTATTTATTTTTGACAATGCTATTTAATTTGTAATCGTAGTGATTGTTGTTAAGCAATAAAGTGTATTCCATGTAACAACAAATGACGAAATACGCGGGTTCACGTCCATGTGTTTTCTCTTAAAATTGTCCCAATCCGGTTTGTGAGGTATCAATCTCCTCAAGACAGTTTATGGAAAACGTGTTCAACAGTGCTTCACAAACGTGCAGTGAATCCATAGACATCCCAGGCTGTACTCGGGAGGCTCAATTCGCCTCCAACTAATGTTGTATGATTTACTGGGCATAGACTTTCTTTGAATGAACCTAAAACAGCCACGGCGGAATCGGGCGGCCGATAAAAACATGTTTTACCTGAACTTGTGTGCTTCCAGAGAGCATATTAGTCACACTCAAATTTGATCTCAATAGAAACAATAATTCTGTTGATAGCATTGAACGCTCCACTTCAGTGGCGTCTGATCTGTCTCTCCCATGCTAAACATTTCAGAGCTTTTGCTTCGTGTTTCAGCCAGCTCTAGGTCCCTCGAATAATTAGAATGCGACCAGTTACTTAGAGGGCGATGAATTCGGAAAAGAGTACTTCGATATTTTACTGTCAAAATTTGAAGACTCGAGGTGTCCTTACTATGAACGTGATCTGATTTCACTATCTGTGTGTCGGCTGGTGAGTGTTCATCGGAGTACTTGAAACAACCGCCAAGTCTAAAAAACCACTATGTGCATTCCACAAGTACTAGCTACCCTAGTAGCTGCTTCGTTTGTGTAGTGGACCAAGGAGAGTCATTCAAACCTCCAAATCAAGAAATCTGCAGCCAAGACTGTCACAGAGTCCTCTAAGCCTTTGATTTCGTACTCTTCACTCGACTCCAAGCCAAAGGATCCCTATCAGCACTGGGAAAGGTGAGGCAAATTGCGAGCTCAGCTTGCACCTTGTATACGAGGCCAGCAGACTTCAGTACTTTCGCCAGCCGCTTGTGTGAGGATGGTCTCAGAACCCAAGCTAAAGGCGTCGCTAGTGCCACCGTGAGCCACAACTTGCAGAAAACTGCAGCCTGCATGGTCGATGTGCGCTGGCACTGCCTCCATGTCTCGTATAAGGTCCCACGACAGACATACCGAGTGCACGTTCTCCTTCTTTCGAGGCCTCAACGCTATCTGCCTGCTGAAGGAGCAACCACCTGTGTACTCCCAGGACGAATGACCGAGGTGAGACTGCCAGCCTCCACGTTGACCCTCCGCCGCGATCGATGCGAACGCGTTATCATCCGCCACTCACCCTGCAGTAAGGGAAGATCCACCGCGTCGGGCACACTGTATGTAGAGCCCGTGGGCGAAACAAGTGATACCTGAGCGTTCCCACTCAACACGTCAGATTCTCAGAAAACGCTACAGTCCGAGGCAGTCACCTGAAGATAGGTGACAGAGCCAATCGAGGATTCAGATATTTGCGAACTGTGGCCAGTTCCTCCTGCAACCAGTCATGTAAAGACATTCCCAGAAACTTGTAGTTAGAGATGGGGGGGTGGGGGGGGGGCATTTTACTTGTGACGACAACTGTCAGTGCTCGTGTGTCCTGTCCTCCTTGAGCACGTCTCTCATTGGCTGTGTACGTCTCTGTACTTAGCCTTATGGTGAGACAAAGCACACACAATTGTCTTCACCATCAGTCATTCAGCACATACTTCATTCAGGACACCATTTTGAGATTGTGGCCGCGCGGGATTAGCCGAGCGGTCAGGGCGCTGCAGTCATGGACTGTGCGACTGGTTCCGGCGGAGGTTCGAGTCCTCCCTCGGGCATGGGTGTGTGTGTTTGTCCTTAGGATAATTTAGTTTAAGTAGTGTGTAAGCTTAGGGACTGATTACCTTAGCAGTTAAGTCCCATAAGATTTCACACACATTTGAACATTTTTTTTGAGATTGTGCTGGCGTCAGATGAAAATCTGTCATTTCGTCTACTATGAACAAAGTAAACAATAGAACGAAGTCATTCTTTTCATAGAGATTAACGGCAGACAGGATTTAGCCAACGATGTTAATCGGACGGAACATTTTGAGTAAGGGTTCATGTTTTTACGAGATTCCCTTTCCTTTTTTACCTCTCCGGTTGCCCTCATTCAGGTTTGTGGCGTTTTCTAATCTCGAGGTAAATAGACAATTGAATTATGAGTATTTATTGCGCCACAAAGACACATTATGGATGTCATACACAGACAATAATGAATTAAGCAAAACGTCAGCAGTCCATTCCACGTGTTTGCTCGCGGGGTTCTCCTTCGCTGGCACTGTTTTCCATGTATCAAGCAATAGATGAAACGTGTCGCCATATTTTTACATATATCATATAAATACAGTTCACATACACAATGTCAATATGCAACTTGCATGTTTTTGGGTGGTCACGGTGACTCATCTCGACATAAGCTTCTGCTGAATTGCCGATGGCGTCTCTTAAAAATCTATAGAGGGTGTTTCAAAAATACTTTTTCAAACCATTTACATCAAAAGAAGAACAAACAAATTTTCACAACAAACACATATTGGAGTATCGCAAGCAGTATAGGCTAGGCATCAGTATCATGTGTGGGCTGGAATTCTAGATGACTGCCTGGTACGTCCATACGTGCTCCCAGCACGTCTCACAGACCTGCCTACCGGGACTTTATTCAAAACAATCTCCAAGCCCCACTAGAGGATGTGCCCCTGCGTATAAGAAGAAACAAGAGGGTTATTCATGATTGAACTCAAGCGCACTTCAGTCTCAGTGGTCGAGATGCTCTTTCCGGTATTCACTGTGACAAATGGATAGGTAGAGGAGGACACGTTCCACGGATACGTGTTCCTCATTCAGTCCTTTGGATTACTATTCTCTGGAGGCACCTTAAACAAATGGTCCACGCAGCAGATCACCGGATGCCGAAATTCTTTTTCGACGTGTCACGGACGTTTTTGGTTAGACGATCGCATGCATCTTTAAAGCAAGAGAGAACATTTAGAGCATTTGGATGAAATTACGTGTTGATGAGCTGCAGTCACCTAAACTCTAAACTTTCATTAACAAATCGAAAACGAAGGATTTAAGACATATGTTTATATGGGCTTTTTTACCTGTTTTGATATAAGGAACGTGTCCCCAAAGTTCGAGAAAGTACCTTTTAAACTCCCTGTATAGAAGCATACCTCTCACCACTAGTTTAAGAGATGTTACTTCATAAAGACGAAGTATAAGTATGTATTTCACAGTGAGATTAAGGTGCCTAAATTCCAGCACTGTTTTAATTTGCTTTAATTTGTTTTTTGTATGTTTGTCTTTTGTATGTTAAATTAATTGTTATGTATGTGAATGTGCCAGCAACCATGTTCGAGTTACCTATTTCTCCCATAACTCGTTCTGCGCTGTAACAGAATAAAATGCACATTATTTTTAAGAAGTTTAAAACAACTTTAAAATGATGTGTAATATTATCATCTCAAAAGAAATTTCATACTAATTCTAAAATTGGTCATGGATTTTACTAGTCTCTAATATTTCATAAGGTACGGAACGTTTAACATAATAACAAGATTGTTTGTGTGGCCATCCTCCGCAGCAAGCATATAAATACTTGTTTTGTAAATAAAACTTTTTCCTGCTGCTAATTACTTTCGCCTTCTCCTGTTCTAAGACATCATCAGTGGTATCTGTAACGATACAGTTTTGTTACTTATAGATTATCAAACAGTTCACTTCGCGATTTTTTGAAAAAAAGTAATTACTTACGATTTGCTGATCTGCGTTTCCTCACATCTGTAACTAGTAGCAGGAAAGGCAGTTTTATTCACAAAACAAGTGTTTAACATAATGATTAATCACTTCTTAATATTAATTCCTTGATGCATTTTGGTAACAGATGTATGTGTAAAACACAATTTTTTGTTCACTAGTATCAATTGAATGAACGTTACATTTGAAAACTGCTTGCTAAGTTTAAGTTTGTGTTCACTGTCCTATAAAACATTGCACCAGCCACTATGCAGCCTCATTGTGAAAGCTGTTTTCGATCAAGCAATGAGTTAGTTGACGTTCGTAAGCATCTACAAATCGCCCTGACTACCATCAACCGATTAGCAGGGCTTCTGAGAGTCTTATACCAGACGTACCAAAGGTACCCCAAGTGCTCTCCTCTTCTGCGGACCCTGTCTCTTCTGCTGGAAGTGTGGCATTTGTCGGAACCAGGGAGGATTCATACCCATCCCCCTAACAAGCATGTTCGAGACGCTGTATTTTGGTTCAAATGACTCTGAGCATTATGGGGCTTAACATCTGAGGTCATCAGTCCCCTAAAACTCAGAACTACTTAAACCTAACTAACCTAAGGACATCACACGCATCCATGCCCGAGGCAGGATTCGAACCTGCAACTGTAGTGGTCGCGCAGTTCCCGACTGAAGCGCCTAGAACCGCTCGGCCACAAGGGTCGGCGGCGTTGTAGAAATTGAGACAGTGGGACACATTTCACCTGATGGGAGACCAGCTTTGTCCTGTATCGAGAAGAGACAAACGCAGAATCGTTGGCAGTATAGCGAATAGTGGTACCCCTTAAGAAAATGTCAGCAATGAACAGGAAAGAACACCATGTGCGCTCAGATGTGTTTGGTTCAGGGCTCAATCAACATGTTGAAGCAACTTCTCCAGCAGCCATTGAGGGAACAGTGTGCAACCAGCGCAGATTGTGGCACACGTTAGAACACATTATGCCTGTCGCCTGCGCTCCAAGATCGTACTGGGATCATTCCAGCAATTGACAGAGAAGGTTGAGAAGACCAGCCTTTTGCACAGAGTTTCAATGAAGCTCACTATTTGCAACACTGCTCCCAGAAAAGATGGCGGCCCCCTGTTTCTGAAGCGAGTGTACGGACTGAACCAGGGACTTCGAAAAAACTAGGTTGCGACCTGCTGGACTTGCGCCATAGGGTTGAGAACTGCAGGGTCCCCCCAAATGGGCCAGGTGGGCATTACACACCCATGTAGCTGATTGTGTGTGGGGCGCACAAATTAGTCGATCCAGTCCAGATAATGACAGCTGTAGGAGACATGGAAGTGTTAGTGTGAGATTCAATGAAATGCCCCCACAGGCGAGAATCCTAATTGTTAACTGTCGAAGCATTCACAACAAGCGCTAGAGTTTGAAGCGCCCCTGAAAAGCACTGAAACTCACATACTACTGGGTACAGAAAGCTGGTTAATTCCTGAAGCTGATAGCAGTGAGATTTTTGGGGAAAATTTGATTGTGTATCGAAATTACAGCCAACGGAGGATGGAGGATATGTATTAGTCGCTGTAGACAATTCATTCAAATTCACCCAGATACAAACGGAAACAACATGCGAGATTCTCTGGGCAAGACTCCATATCAGAAGTGGTCATAAAATTGTAATTGGATTCTCCTATTGATCATTAGGCTCGCCTCGTGAAGAAACTGAAAATTTTGGAGTAAACCTCAATACCATTGTACTTGAGGTCCCCAATCATATTATACTCATTGCAGGAGACTTCAATGACCAAAATATCAATTGGGAAAATTACAGTTCCGTTAGTGGTAGGCGTGACAAGACGTCCTGTGAAACATTGCTAAATGGTTCTTTGGAAACTACCTAGAACATATGGTTCGAAACCTTAATCAGGATGGAAATATGTTAGATCTAATGCCAACAAGCGGACCTGACCTATTCGTTGATGTCCATATCGAAACTGGTATCAGTGACCATTGTGGCAATAACGATTAACAAAGTACAAAGAGCAACTTAAACAATTAGGAATATTTGTATGTTTAGTAAACTAGACAAAAAGCAATGGTGTCATATCTCAACGAACTTAAAGCACAGGAGAGGAGCACGTAGTGAAGCTTTGGCTTGAGTTTAAAACAATAGTTGATCATGCACTGGATAGAGCTGCATCGAATAGAACTGTTCATAACGTGAGGAGGCCTCCGTGTTATACAGTCACTGTAAACAAACTTCTAAAGAAACAGAAGCAACTGAACAATACGTGTAAAAAAAAGCTTAGGGTATAGCTAGAGAGATGCTGAATGAAACTCGTTTGGCTGTTAAGATAGTAATCCATGAAGCCTTCAATGACTATCATAGCAGGAATTTGTCTAATGATATTTCACCAAACCCAAAGAAATTCTAGTCATATGTAAAGGCTATTAGTGTACAGTTACTCGGGGAAGAGACACGAAGTGAAACTGATACTATTAAAGCGAAAACAGAAATGCTTAACCCTGTTTTCAAACGTTTCTTTACAAAGGAAAACCCAGAAGAACTGCCCTAGTTTAATTCCCGTACCACTGAAAGATGAGTAAAATTGTTGAACAACAGTTGAAATCATTAAAATTCAACAAAGCTCCAGGGCTCGATGGAATCCCTATTGGATTTTATACTGAATTTTTGGCTGTTAGTCTCTCTTTTAACAGTAATCTCTCGTGGATCCTTCGAAAAAAGAAAATAGTACTCAGTAGTTGTAAGAAATCACAGGTCTTATCCGTTTGCAAAAAGGGTAGTAGAAATGATTCACAAAACTACCGTTCAGTATCCTTGATATTGTGTCTTCTTAGGCTTTCCAGGTTTTCCTCGGGTTTGATGTCGGATCCTAAGATCAACTCGATTCAATACTTCGGCGATCCACCATCATCAGGTGAACGCTGCTGCTGCTGTTGCTAAGAGCCGCTGAAAACTGTAAAATAAATCGTCGACGATTTGCAGCCTCGGTATCAGTTTCCAGCGGGGTGCAGCCAGCAGCAGTGTTCTTCTGAAGACGGCGGACAGTTGCATCGCCGAAATATTGAATAAAGTTGATTTTAGGATCCGGCAGCAAACCCCGGGATATGTTCAGTCCCTGATATCTGTTGTCGGTGACTATTAGAATATACTTTGAGCTCAAACATAATGAGATATCTTGAACTGAATGCATTTTCCATGCCAACCAGTACGGATTCCGAAAACATCGATCATGAGAAACTCATCTCGCACTTTTCTCACGACACATACTAAAGGCTTTGGATCAAAGCATTCGGGTAATGCAGTATTTCGTGATTTGCGAAAATCATTAGATTCAGTACCACGTCTACTCTTATTATCAAAAGTACGGGTATGTGGAATATGAAGCGAAATTTGTGACTGCAATGAAGCTTTTTTTGGCAGGTAGACGCAGCAAGTTATCTTGGATGGATGGTCATGGATAAATGTAGAAGTAACTTCGGTTGTGCTCCAGGAAAGTCTGTTGCGACACTGTCTGTATATATTGTCTAATAATGACATTGTAGACAATATTAATAGTAACCTCAGGCTTTTTTTCCAGATCATGCAGTCAATGAAGTAATGTCTGAAGGAATTTGCACAAACATTCAATCAGATCTTGATAAGATTTCAAAGTGAAGCAAATATTCGCAACTTTCTTTAAATGTTCGTAAATGTAAAACTTCGGTCTTCACAAAATCAAAAAAATGTAAATATCCAATGACTATAGCACCAGTGAGGCAACACACACAAATACCCGGGTTTAACACTTAGTAAGCACATGATATGGAAAGTTTACATAGGCTCAGTCGTGGGTAAAGCACCGTGGTAAACTTCGGTTTGCTGGCAGAAAACTCAGGAAATGCAATTAAGATGCAAAGGGAATTGCTTACAAATCACTCGTTCAATCCATCCTAAAATACTTCTCAATTTTGTGGGATTTGTACCAAATAAGACTAACAGGGGATTTTGATCGTATACAGAGGAGGGGTCACGAATGGTCACAGATTTGTTTTATCAGTGGGAGAGTGTCACAGAAACGCTGAAGAAACTGAGCTCCTAGTCTCGTAAAGACAGACGCAGTCTATCCTGAGAAAGCCAACTTACGAAGTTTTCAGAAATGGGTTTGAAATATACACACTGAGGTGACAAAAGTCATGACATACCTCCTGATATTTTAACGGACCATCTTTTGCCCGGCGTGGTACAGCAACTCGATGTGACATGGACTCAACAAGTCGTTCGAAGGCCCTTGCAGAAATATTGCGCCATGCTGCCTCTACAGGCGACCATAATTACGAATGTGTTGCCAGTGCAGGAGTTTGTGCGCGAACTGACCTCTCGATTATGTCCGATAAATGTTCTATGGGTGGCCAGATCATGCGCTCGAATTGTCCGGAATGTTCTTCAAATCAGTCGTGAACAATTATAGTCCGATGACATGACGCACTGCCTCTACAGGCGAGCATAATTACGAATGTGTTGCCAGTGCAGGAGTTTGTGCGCGAACTGACCTCTCGATTATGTCCGATAAATGTTCTATGGGTGGCCAGATCATGCGCTCGAATTGTCCGGAATGTTCTTCAAATCAGTCGTGAACAATTATAGTCCGATGACATGACGCACTGCCTCTACAGGCGAGCATAATTACGAATGTGTTGCCAGTGCAGGAGTTTGTGCGCGAACTGACCTCTCGATTATGTCCGATAAATGTTCTATGGGTGGCCAGATCATGCGCTCGAATTGTCCGGAATGTTCTTCAAATCAGTCGTGAACAATTATAGTCCGATGACATGACGCACTGCCTCTACAGGCGAGCATAATTACGAATGTGTTGCCAGTGCAGGAGTTTGTGCGCGAACTGACCTCTCGATTATGTCCGATAAATGTTCTATGGGTGGCCAGATCATGCGCTCGAATTGTCCGGAATGTTCTTCAAATCAGTCGTGAACAATTATAGTCCGATGACATGACGCACTGCCTCTACAGGCGAGCATAATTACGAATGTGTTGCCAGTGCAGGAGTTTGTGCGCGAACTGACCTCTCGATTATGTCCGATAAATGTTCTATGGGTGGCCAGATCATGCGCTCGAATTGTCCGGAATGTTCTTCAAATCAGTCGTGAACAATTATAGTCCGATGACATGATGCACTGCCTCTACAGGCGAGCATAATTACGAATGTGTTGCCAGTGCAGGAGTTTGTGCGCGAACTGTCCTCTAGATTATGTCCGATAAATGTTCTATGGGTGGCCAGATCATGCGCCCGAATTGTCCGGAATGTTCTTCAAATCAGTCGTGAACAATTATAGTCCGATGACATGACGCACTGTCATCCATAAAAATTCCATCTTTATTTGGGAACATGAAGTCGATGAATGGGTGCAAATGGTCTCCAAGCAGCCGACTATAGCCATTTCATGGCTGCAAATGGTCTGCAAGTAGCCGATCCAGTCAGTGATCGGTTCAGGTGGATCCTAGGGCCCAGTCCAAGCCATGAAAACGCAGCCTACACCATTATGGAGCCACAATTAGCTTACCCAATACCTTCTTGACAACTTGGGTCAGTGGCTTCGTGGGGTCTGTACCAAACTCGAACCCTTCCTATACCTCCTAACAACTGAAAACTGGACTTATCTGACCAGACAGCGATGTTCAAATCCTCTGGGGCCAACCGATATGGCCACGAGCCCAAGAGAAACGCTGCAATCGATGTTGTGCTGTTACGATAGGCACTCGCGTCGGTCGTCTGCTGTCGTAGCCTCTTGACGCCGCATTTCGCCGCACTGTCCTGAGGGATACGTTCGTCACTCATTCTGCGGATCAGGGATCCGACAGTTTGTTGGTAGGTTTGTGGATGTATGTGGTGTTAGATGTCCACGGATGTTTATGTACAGGTCATGTAATTCGCGTAAATAACGGGCCGTTGATTTGCGTACTCGGTGGTGGCGACCTATGCCGACCAAGGTGAGTTCTATAGGATTTACATCAGGCGAACTTGGTCGCCGAGATATTAACCTGAGTTTACTATAACGATCCTCAAACCTCTGTAGCACGGTTCTAATTCCAAGACATTGACAATTATACTACTGAAAGATGTCATCGCCATCGGGGAAGATATCAGTCATGAAGGGATGTAGGTGGCTCACCGCTGTCAGTGTGCCTTGGATGACTACCACAGGTCCCATGCAAACGCAGGACAAAGTCTCCCACAGCATAATACTGCTCCCACCAATCTGCATCCGTGGCGCGCTGTGCGTTCGTGCCGCCGTTCACCTCGATCACGGCGTTTGTGGAGACGACCATCGATCTAGTGTAGCAAAAGTGAGATTCACCCGAAGAGCCAACAGGTTTCCTTTGATCGACGCTCAAATCCCGATTGACGCCTGCCCGCTGCAGTCGTAACAGACGATGTCGTTGAGTCAACATATGAACACCTAGGGGTGGCCTGCTGCAGAGCTCCATGTTCAAAAATGTACGATGGAGAGTGTGCTCCGAAACACTTGTGCATGTACAAGCATTTTGCTCTTTTAGCAGAGATTCCACTTATCACCATCTATCTTACTTTACAGAGCAGATAAGCCTGCGAATCCTACGTTCTGTGAAGAGTCGTTAACGTCCAACGATTTAGCACCTAATGGTACTTTCACTGTCCATCTACCTCTTTCCATAGATGCTCACGACTCTAGCATGTGAACATTCGACCAGTTTCGCGGTTTTCCAGATACTCGTTCACAGACTCTGCGTAATAACTATCTGCCCTTTCTCAAAGTCGCTTATGTCAATGGAATCCCTCTCCCTTTTTTTTTTGATCAGACCAATACCAATGTACATACCTGTATTATTGGTGGGTTTCGGCTTCGTGTCCATCTACGATAGTGCATTCGCTGTTCTGCTGACTGAAGTTGAGCTGCATTCCTATTTTCTTTTTTATTTTAATACATATTCCAGCGTTAACTACATGTGATGTGTTGATACTACTATTCATCTGATTAGAAATCCTGTTCTTCCTACCATTACGTTACTAATCCCCTCTGTATCTAACTTCAACTGTCCGTATCCCTTTACAAGGTCTCTAACCTACCTACTCGAATAAGGCATCTAACATTACAAGGTCTCTAACCTTCCTACTCGAATAAGGCATCTAACATTCCTCACTCCGACCAGTACAACGCCAGATTTGTTCGTCCTGGCTACGACATCCTCATGAGTAACTCCTGCCCGCAGATCCGAAATGGAATCTACTGTACTTCACAAATATTTTTGCCCAAGCACATGCTGTGAGCATTAAAGCGTACAGTAGAGCTGCTCGTCCTCAGAAAAAAACATCGGCTGCAGCTTACGGTTCGTTTCAGCTGTTCGCACTAGAAGCTTTGCAAGACCATGTAGTTTAATGTTACAAGGTTAGACTAGTGGCCTAGTGAGAATGGCCGGAAATGGATTTGAACCGTCATTATCACGAATTTGAGTGCAGAGTGCTAACCACTGCGCTACCTCACTCGCTGTGTTTGTTTTAAAGTTCATTGTTCCCACGTTATTTGAACGTGATATTGGAAAGGCAGCTAGACCCCACCCCTTCCCCCCCCTCAGGAGCCATACGTCAGTCGGGGATCTTCACAGATATTTGTGTGTTTGTTTTGGTTGGTTGATTTGGGAAAGGGGACTAAACAGCGAGGTCATCGGTGCCATCGGATCAGAGAAGACTCTAAAAAATACGGGACTTAACATCTGAGGTCAGCAGTCTCCTAGACTTAGAACCGCTTAAACCTAACGAACCTAAGGACATCACACACATCCCTGCCCGAGGCAGGATTCGAACCTGAGACCGTAGCAGCAGCGTGGTTCCGGACTTAAGCACCTAGAACCGCTCGGCGACAGTGGCTGGCTGATTAGGGAAGAATGGGGAAGGAAGCCGGCCGTGCCCTTAAATATTTGCCTGAAGAGATTTAGGAAAATCACGGAAAACCTATGTGAGAATGGCCGGAAACGGATTTGAACCGTCGTTATCACGAATGCGAGGATGGACTGCTAACCACTGAGCTACCTCACTTGCTGTGTTTGTTTTAAAGTTCATTGTTCCGACGTTATTTGAACGTCAGTGATATTGAAGTTTCGGTAAGAGCACCGAGGGTTCATTTCGCGATTTGTACATTCTACAACAACACTAAAATTTTTCAATGGTAGATGAACGGAAAATTATAATTTCCTGCACAAACACATTATATTAGATCAACTTTTAGGGCAAGTCCGTGGCTGTGGGTGGATTACTTTCAAACTTTAGCTTGTTAATAACCTGATGGTCTGTGTTTCAAACGCTTGGATTCTGTGAAGCTAGGTTCGTATGGTACATGTTGAAAGACTGCTCGGAAGAACACGAGTTCGAGGCCAGCCTATGGATTTAATGAATTATTTTATAAAATTCTCAGTAATAAATGTACTCTTAATTATTAGTTATTCGTCTTATGTTTTGTTCTGTTAACGGTTTCCACATGATTCTTTTCTCATGAGTTCTTCCTAGAATGTTTTTATTTTATGCTTTATGTATCATGCAGTATTTTATTGATGCAGTTTTTTATCATCCTTCGGTGCAGCAATATATAAAATATTTCCAGTATTTTTTCCTACCATTTATCACGATCCTATCTAAGTTTCCACACAACGCCCTGCTTCAGACATCTGATTCAAAAACGTTTCCAAAAATTTACTCTCATCTGTAGCAGTAAAGCTCTCGCAAAACTCCTTCAGCTCCGTTATCTTGTATACTTATTCTTCATACTCTTTAATTTGTCTTAGATATTATACCAAGGCTCACTCTTCTTCAATAATTTTTTTAGTTAGACAGTTCCTACTCTCCGTCGGAGAACTATCGTCACTTAGAATAAGAGCCTTTTAGATGTACTTGCTAGTAGTCAGAGTTCCCTTTAAGAATCGTGAAATTAAGATGTTTTATAGCTGACATCCAACCTTCTAACCACTTGCTAAAAATTATCACTGACCTTCGACCCACTGTTGCGCCTGATCAAAGGTTAAATGGAACCATACTGTTCGCCTGCGTACACAACTCAACAAATTCACTGGTAAGTTGGGTGGTACTGTCCTGAATGCGTGTAGTTTTATACTGAGGTTTTAGTAAGAAGGTTTAGTGCGAAACGAATGGTTCCATTTACAGTTTATAGCACGCTTCTCTTCAGAATGATGTGGTATGTATGTAATTATGGACACCCATGTGCTACAAACACACACACACACACACACATACACACACACACACACACACACACACACACACTCCCCCCCCCCCCCCTCTCTCTCTCTCTCTCTCTCTCTATCTCTCTCTCTCTCTCTCTCTCTCTCTCTCTCTCACACACACACACACACACACACACACACACACACAGAAACAGAAATAGTTTAGTGTCTTCTTGTTCCTTTAACGTGTTACTTGGGCGTGGATCGCGATCTTTAACTAAAGAATATCCATTACCAACACGAACATCTGTGCTTGTGAGTACAATAGTGTATTTTAAATAAGTCTTACAAAAAAATTTATGCCTACTCCTCGGTCACTGTTGACGATCGTCGTCTCTACATGTACTTTTTTTTTAATACACTTTCCACAAACTTTACGATACTTTTCAGTTTCATTTTAAATTAAGTATTTCAAATTCAGTATTCACTACTGCTATGAAAAATCTAGTTACTCATTTTACAAATGAGTGACTAAACACACTTTATCCAAGAAATGTAGACTAAGTCACATTTTAATGCAGAAGGCATGTGGATGCAACAATGTAACACAATAGTGATGCTGTGTCTGGATGGAAGCGTATAGAAAACTGGTGTGAATGGGAACCTGATATGGCTGGTGTTGCAATCTATATAGTCATAGTTAATATTCATGTGCAACCATAGTTTTCGGAGACGACCTTCTACAAAACAAATGAAATGTAACTGTTTTATCTGTGCACAATGCTTTATGTAACCAATCTACTGTCGACAGATACCATGTGGCGGCTATTGGAGAAAGGGTGCAACAGCTGTACGGACGACGAGCTGAAGGTGTTGAGGTTCATGGTGTACCTGTCCAACAACAGACCGAATGAGTGGCGGAAGATCCTGAACCAGTACGACCCACAGGGCGAATTCAGGAGGAGGAACGGCGCACAGTTGAGACAATACGGCGTTGCTGTGTAATGCTCTTGTATACAGTACAAACTGTAGATCTGTGCACGACAATAAAAGCGTTGCTTACTTAAAAATCAATATTTCGATTAAACCATTGACGAGCCCCATGAAATAACAATAGTATGGTTGCCACGAGTTCGTACGGCTTTTATTAAGAAGAGGACCGTCAGTGGAGGCAGAAATGATCTACCTAGTATAGACTGGGATGTCTGTGGATTCATTACAGGTGGTGTGAATTACTTTTGAATACATTATCGGAAAACTGTCTTGAGCAGCTAAATCGACAGCCAACTCGTAATGTAAATATTTTAGATCTGGTAGCCACGAACAGACTCATCGAAGGTGTCAGTGTTGAGACAGGGATTAATGATCATGATGTTCTCATTACGACTATGGTTACGAAAGTTAAAAAGTCGGTCAGGAAGGCTAGGAGAGTATTCTTACTAGAAAGAGCAGATAAGCAGTTGTTAGCATCCCACTTAGTAAATGAATCGACTTCATTTACTTCCGGTACGATGGACGTGGAGGAATTATGGGCAAATTTTAAACACATTGTAAATCACGTTTTCGACAAGTATGTGCCGAAAGAGTGGGTTACGGACGGAAAAGACCCACCGTGGTTTAACAGTGCAATTCGGAGAATGCTCAGGAAGCAAAGGCAGTTGCACTCGCGGTACAAGAAAGAGCGGGAGAATGAGGACAGGCAAAAGTTAGTAGAGATTCGTGCTGCTGTAAAAACAGCGATGCGCGAAGCATTCAACCACTACCACCGTCATACATTAGCAAAAGATCTTGTTGAAAACCAAAGGAAATTCTGGTCTTACGTAAAATCGGTAAGCGGGTCGAAGGTTTACATCCAGTCACTCACTGATCAGTCTGGCCTGGCAACGGAAGACAGCAAAATGAAAGCTGATATTTTAAATTTAGCATTTGAGAAATCTTTCACGCAGGAGGATCGTACAAACATACCGCCGTTTGAGTCTCGTACAGATTCCCGTATGGAGGACATAGTGATAGACATCCCTGGGGTTGTGAAGCAGCTGAATGGGTTGAAAATAAATAAATCGCCAGGTCCTGATGGGATTTTACAGAGAGTACTCTACTGCATTGGCTCCTTACTTAGCTTGCATTTATCGCGAATCTCTTGCCCAGCGTAAAGTCCCGAGCGACTGGAAAAAAGCGCAGGTGACGCCTGTATATAAGAAGGGTAGAAGGACGGATCATCAAAATTACTGACAAATATCCTTAACATCGCGTTGTTGCAGGATTCTCGAACATATTCTCAGTTCGAATATAATGAATTTCCTTGAGACAGAGAAGATGTTGTCCATGTATCAGCACGACTTTAGAAAGCATCGCTCCTGCGAAACGCAACTCGCCCTTTTTGCACATGATATCTTGCGAACCATGGATGAAGGGTATTAGACGGATGCCATATTCCTTGACTTCCGGAAAGCGTTTGACTCGGTGCCCCACTGCAGACTCCTAACTAAGGTACGACCATATGGGATTGTTTCCCAAGTATGTGAGTGGCTCGAAGACTTCTTAAGTAATAGAACCCAGTACGTTGTCCTCGATGGTTAGTGTTCATCGGAGCTGAGGGTATCATCTGGAGTGCCCCAGGGAAGTGTGGTAGGTCCGCTGTTGTTTTCTATCTACATAAATGATCTGTTGGATAGGGTGGATAGTAATGTGCGGCTGTTTGATGATGATGCTGTGGTGTACGGGAAGGTGTCGTCGTTGAGTGACTGTACGAGGATACAAGATGACTTGGACAGGATTTGTGACTGGTGTAAAGAATGACAGCTAACTCTAAATATAGATAAATGTAAATTAATGCAGATGAATAGGAAAAAGAATCCCGCAATGTTTGAATACTCCACTAGTAGTGTAGAGCTTGACACAATCACGTCGATTAAATAATTGGGCGTAACACTGCAGAGCGATATGAAGTGGGAGAAGCAGTTGCGGGGAAGGCGGATAGTTGTCTTCGGTTCGTTGGTAGAATTTTGGGAAGATTTGGTTCATCTGTAAAGGAGACCGCTTATAAAACACTAATACGACCTATTCCTGAGTACTGCTCGAGCGCTTGGGATCCCTATCAGGTCGGATTGAGGGAGGACATAGAAGCAATTCAGAGGCGGGCTGCTAGATTTGTTACTGGTAGGTTTGATCATCACGCGAGTGTTACGGAAATGCTTCAGGAACTCGGATGGGAGTCTCTGGAGGAAAGGAGGCGTTCTTTTCGTGAATCGCTACCGACGAAATTTAGAGAACCAGCATTTGAAGCTGACTGCAGTACAATTTTCCTGCTGCCAACATACATTTCGCGGAAAGACCACAAAGATAAGATAAGAGAGATTAGGGTTCGTACAGAGGCATATAGGCAGTCATTTTTCCCTCGCTCTGTTTGGGAGTGGAACAGGGAGAGAAGATGCTAGTTGTAGTACGAGGTACCCTCCGCCACGTACCGTATGGTGAATTGCGGAGTATGTATGTAGATGTAGAAATATCTCCCCTTTTCTAAGTTTTTTTTATTTTTATTGTTTTATTTATTTTTATTCATACAAGAAATTGTCATGGTAATAGAATGAAAGACAATAGCTCAGAATACAAATATACACAGAATACGTAAGTACGCTCTATGAAGATTGAACAGGTGGTCGACCGTGGCCTTGCCGAACGAATCATCTCGGCATTTTTCCTGAAGTCATTTAGGAAAACTACAGGAAACCCAAATAAGGATGACCGCACAGAGCGAACTCCATACCCCCGAATATGAGCTCATTGTCTATACAGCTGCACTGTTCATTCAATTGTTTCCTATTATACAATGTTCTTTGATTTACACACAATTACATACAATATACAACGTGGTTATGCTCTTCATCACCGCACACATCAAGGACACCCGCTGTTGACTTTTGAGCCATGAAGATATTGCTACGCTCCTTGCACGAACTTCTGCCTGTTCGGAAACCTGACTCCACAGCCACAAACATTCAGCTGCGCTCTACGTTTATCTGAAAAACTGAGTCGACGTCCCCACATGACGAGTGAGTCGCTGAACTCAGGACATTGCGATTTTCTTGTAAAAGTTGTAGGTCGTGAGATCATGCATCGGAATTAACAGGGTGTTCCAGTTATCCCTCTTCATTATTAACCACTACTCCGAGTCCTCGAAGCAATCTTTGACTGTGTAGTATCCAGTACTTATGAAGAATATTTTACTGCCTTTTTATTCGGACATATTTTAGTAACTCCTCACATTTCCTTGCTAAATTTGTTAAAAAATCTTATTCTCTGTCAGAAAAAGTTGGTTTGAGCATTTGGTTTTGACATTATGAACAACTTCCCCTTTTCGTCCAAATACGCGTTTTACGTTCTTTGTATTTCATTCAGATTTCCATTAGGGAGCTTGTTTGAAGCTCTTGTCTCGATAGCGACATTCCATTCAGTTGTTGCGGAGAAAGAGACGTGGGCAACGGATATTACACTACACTAACTTTTTGCCCGCTTGTCGTTAGCGAAAGGTCGCGTTAAGAGATCGCGCTTGTTTTGTGACTCGCATTAGCAACGTAAAAAAGAATTAAGTATTCATTTAGAATAACCAGTATTAAAATTTTTAGTGTTTTAGTAGTTTCATCAGAATCTTGGACATCAGCAAACATGATACTCCTAGAAGATCAAAAAATACCTTAGAAGACAACATTATCGTGCATTAACAATGGCATGATTCAAACAAACTAAATAACTTTGTTTTATGAGATGTGTTAAAGCACTAAATTGTTGCTTTTGCGAAGGACCAAAGGCCCAGATTACAATCGTTGGTTTTAAATAAGGTTATAGTCAGAGGCGAAAATGATGTCATGTAAAAAGTTTTATGTGGATGAACTCCAGAGAAGAAAGGGTAACCAAATATTTAAGATGTAGGTGTATATTTAGGAAGGAGAAGACTACACTGTGATTTTCACTTTTAGGGGCATTTTGAAGGGCCAGGTGTATCAAACAATCTTATCTCAATGGAAGCGCTGCTGTTGGTAGTTGAAATAACTATAGGTGTCACACTACATGCAGAGCTCACAGTTTAATAAATCGTATAGACGTCAAGCAGGTATAATGGATAGCCAACCAGTTGCAATAAATGGCGGTTTTCAAATAAGATTTGCCGTGGTTTCGACGGGTTTTAAACCCGTCTTCCTCAGAAGGACATGTGGCTCCTATTTAAGATATTTGTTTTACTGATGTGACGAGCCCTTGATTCTAGGGGCCTTAATTTTTACATACGGACATACAGAACGTTGCCGTTACATATCATGTGGAAACAGCTTTTCTGGTTGATTGCTAATATGAAGTTTGTTTGCCCTTCTAAGGAAGACAGGTTTAAATCTGTCGAAACCATGATTGAGGTTATTTGAAAACCTCCATTTATTGCAACTGGTTGGCTGTGTGTTATACCTGCTGACCTGCAACCGTCGCTGTAGTCCAGTCATGTTCGAAGTATAGGCGTCAAGCTAAGTGTACAGAAGAGCTCTCCTCATCATTTAATATGGTAACGTATTTCGAAATAGGCGTATTAACATTTTCTGGGTAAGTTTCATTTGATCACTCTAATTGTATTATCCATTGTGTAAAAGAAATAAAGTAGACTAGAATTTTTTCCTACTCACTAATTACTCAAATGTTTACTAAGAGTTAAGAGTCACATAAGGGTTTCAAAGAAAGTAAAGGAGAAAAATACAGATAAATATGGCTCACGCACGATATGTTACTAAATAACATTCGCTGATGACATTGTTATCTTGAGTGAAAGGGAAGAAGAATTACGTGATCTGCTGAACGGATTGAACAGTCAATGAGTACAGAGTATGGATTGAGAGTAAATCGAAGAAAGACGAAGGTAATGAGAAGTAATAGAAATGAGAACAGCGAGAAACTTAACTTCAGACTGATGGTCACGAAGTAGATGAAGTTAAGGAATTCTGCTACCTAGGCCGTTAAATAACCAACGACGGACGGAGCAAGGAGTACATCAAAAGCAGACTATCAATGGGAAAAAGATCATTATTGGCCAAGAGAAGTCTACTAATATCAAATGCCGTCCTTAATTTGAGGAAGAAATTTCTGAGAATGTACGTCCGGAGTACAGTATTGTATGGTAGTGGGAAAACCGGAACAGAAGAGAATCGAAGCGTTTGAGTTGTGGTGCTACAGACGAATGTTGAAAATTTGGTGGCCTGATAAGGCAAGGAATGAGGAGAGGAAAAGAACATATGAAAACACTGTTAAATAGAAGGGACAGGATGATTGTTAAGACATAAGGGAATGACTTCCATGGTACTAGAGGGAGCTGTACAGGGCATAAACTGTAGAGGAAGACAGAGATTGGAATACATTCAGCAAATAATTGAGGACGTAGGCTGCAAGTCCTACTCTGAGATGAAGAGGTTAGCACAGGAGAGGAATTCGTGGCGGGCCGCATCAAAGCTGTCGGAAGACCGATGACAAAGAAAAAAGGGGAAAAAAAATCACCGTGATTGATATTGCGAGATCACAGTACATCAATAACAGGTGTAACTGCCAGAACGTTGAATGCAAGTAAGCAAACGTGCATGTAAAGTGTACTGTTATGTCAGATTGTGAATTTAATTCCATACCTGTTGCCCTCCGTCGGTCAATACAGGAGCGGTCAATGCTGCTTGTGGATGACGCTAGAGCTGCGTCCGATGCTGTCCCATATGTGCTAGATTGGAGACCGATCTGGCACCGAGGCAGAATTAGCTTTCATCAGAAAGCACATCAAAGCACACCTCCGCTCTGCTGTAATGATATCTCGTCTGACACCACTGAAGTCCCAAATGGCGGTGGTGTGGGGTCAGTGGAATGCACACTCCACGGCGTTGGGGCGGAATTGTCGCTGAAGTAACCAATTTGTAAGAGTCCGTTGTGTCATTGTGTTGCCACCTGCTACTCGAATTGCTGCTGCAGAAGCTATACGATGGTTTGCCCTCTCGAGCCAAGAGGTCATCTGGAGCCCGATCTTCTCGCAACTATACATTCCTGTGACCACCACTGCCAACAATCGTGAACAGTGGCTACACTCTTGCCAAGCCTTTCTGCAGAAAGAACATCCAGCTTCTCGTAGCCCTATTGCAAGACCTCATTGAAACTCAGAGAGATGTTGATAATGGTGTCTTTGTCGCATTAAAGACATTCTTCACTAACGTCAACTCACCACGTCCAATGTCAAAGATAACTAATGCACATGAGCGTTACAAGGTGTATTTAGACCATTATATGAATCTTCGTAGTGGCGCTACTATTGCCACTCTTTCGCGATTGGGGCGAAATTTTATAGACAGCATCTTTCAGGTGTAGAAACCGCCCTTACGAACTTTCGTTTATGTCGCACAGCGCCTTCTTCATGCTGCAGTTTTTTTCCGTCATTGTATCTTTGCACTTTTATGCAAAATACATATTCATATGTTGGATCTTAAATAAATAATATTAATATGACTTACTTCGAAAACTTAATTGTTTTATTCATATATTTGATTTATTTCAAAATTTCCTTGTACAATTTTATTTACGTGTAGAGATATCGATATTAAATTGTTAACTAAATTTAAAAAAAAAAAACATTAAATAAAAGGTAATCGATAAGTAAGTACTTGTTGTGCAACCTTATTTGATACACATATAATCTTTGTCCATCTTGCTCAGTGGTTGGTTGTCGTATATCGGGGAGCACTTGATGTCGTTGGCGCATCCTGCCATGTTGAAGTTTCATGATTTTATACTTAGAAATTAATTGAAATGATTGTATATGACGAAAGTCGCGATTGTAATAACGCACTGATGTATTTCTTTACTTACGTAACGCATTTTTTTCTGAAAAAAGTATAATTTGTTATTAGTGGGACCACTGTGCCTGATGACATTGAATTAGCTCTAAATTTGAAACATGGAAAAAACTATAGGTGGGATAGGGGAAATAAATCAACAGGTAAATGCGTTCTAACCATACGATGTTTTTATTTGAAAATAATAGCCTGGATCGAATTACCTACCTGGAAATTATTCTTCCAGCAAGCAACGTTTTCGCTGTGGAGCCGCAAGAAATAGATCTGTAATCAAGTTTTTATTGTGTGCCATTCTTTCTCATACATGTTAGCTGCACAACACTAGCGTTTGCCACTGCCAAAATAGTGTACCTGATTTAAACAACGCTTAAAGACTTTTCTCAAGTTAGAACATTTAAGTTCAAATCGCTCTGAGCACTATGGGACTTAACTTCTGAGGTCATCAGTCCCCTAGAAGTTAGAACCACTTAAACCTAACTAACCTGAGGACATCACACACATCCATGCCCGAGGCAGGATTCGAACCTGCGACCGTAGCGGTCACGCTGTTCGAGACTTTAGCGCCTAGAACCGCTCGGCCACCCCGGCCGGCGAACATTTAAGTATTTTACGCAATAATACACGGGAGGGTCGACGCAACACTTATGTTCAAAAATGTGTGTGAATTCCTAAGGGACCAAACTGCTGAGGTCATTGGTCTCTAGGCTTACACAGTACTTTAACTAATAAGTTTTTCATAATGTGGGGCCACAGTCATAATACATTTCTTTAAAGTCAGTACCGCTGTTGTTTAACTACAGTGTTACATTTGCACTTACACAATCATGATCACTTTGAAGCCGAAATCATGATTGTGTAAGTGTAAATGTAGCACAGTAAATAAACAACAGTCTAATGGCGGTACTGACTTTAAAGAAGTACTTTAACTAACTTATGCTGAGAACAACACAGACAGCCATGCTCGAGGGCGGACTCGAACCTCCGGCGAGAGTGGCCGCGCAATCCGTGACATGGCGCCTTGAACCGCGCGGCCACTTAGCGCGACGCAACACTTATGACACTGATGAATGCAGTTATTTTCCTCAGGGACTCAACAAATAGATACATACATTGTGATGGCGTACGCACAACTGGCTCGAATAAAAAGACGCCATGGTGGCACTCCTGTGCCAAGTGGTTCTATTGAGCGCTCCACTGCCACTACGCCTCTTTCTGATGCCACATCAAGTCAGCTGCAACAGTGGTCGACACGCTGACAGCAACCGTCGCACTCTCCATGTGGATATTTGTCTTATAGCAGCCAAGCACGAGATACGAGACGTTTTGCACAAACCTGGGTGGGAAATGTGCCTTTCCTCTCGGGCGCTTATCACGCCGTGCCTTGAGATTCTTCAGGCCGTTGAGGTATGCCCTTTTAAATCCATCGAGTTTACATTCCTGTGATAGTTGTAGGACTACGACCAAAGCGAGAAGTAATATTGCGGAATGATATACAGCAGTGTGGTTAACCCACGATCCTGCCACAGTCGAATTCTCCTTCTTACAGGTGGCGTAATACCATCTCACAAACAAATAAAGTTCATTTCCGATTTCTAAATGAAAATCCTGGATGGCGTTGCTGCTACATACACTGTGTGATTACACTGAAAAGCTAACCACTCTCATATCCAACGATGTAGTACGTTTAATGCCGTTTCCACGATTACTGCAAAACGCTTTTTTGACATTGCAATTTTAATGGTCACCAGTGTGGTCAGATTTGTAATCATAGTCCTTCAAAACATCCGAAACACCGAATCACACCAGCTGCTCAGTTGTATTCCATCTCACTGTAAACGTCTCTTACTCCTATAACCAAGCTCAACTTATCTTCGACCGTTTACCTGTCGTAGTTCAACCTACCCTCTTCCCGGTCTGTCCTCGTCCATAGACGATTAGTGTGCGCCATGGATGCCCCATGTCCACGTTACTGTACGCCATCGCACTGGAACTCATCATCGCCGGTTTTACGACTCGTCTACAAGGTTTTGACCTTGCGCGATCATACCTGTCGCAGCAGGGCTTATGCAGATGATCCCATAGCTCTCGTCCACTCCAGTAGATGATGATGCATATCGGGCGTGGCGCTGGATCCTCTTCCCGTTGGTACCACCCTTCGTTACTTAGAGATCGCATTCACAGGCTCCATGCACCGTGCCGAGGCTTTGGCTACGGAACCACGTACAGCACCATGTTCACTGCCATGTCCACTGTAGCTTGAACCAACTACAACGTGTGTCCTAAGTCAACACATATGTGGCCCCAAAACCGCCACATGTTGGCCGGATCCTCCTGATGCCATCGCTCCTTGGTCGCCATATTCAGTCGGCCTTCAGATACTTGCTGTCAGCAGACGCTCTTTTCAAGGTCCACTACAACACTCTAACTCTGCTCCCTCTAAACGCTGGTCGTCAACAAGCGAGCGCGATCTACCGCGTTCATTGTGCTGCTATGCTACGGCACAGGCATGGTTCCTGCCCGTTTCTAATACGCAGTCTCTCGGATATCTCCGGATCAACTTCTCTTCAGCCACCGTTCGACACAGCACATATCTTCCCGTTATTGTACCATATTGTAATTTATTCATCGTTTGCATCGTCAACCCCTCACAACACTACGGAGGTACAGCACCAGACGTTAAGTGACGGATGGTTTGGGGCTGCGTCCCCCGCCCCCACTGAAAGTGTCTGCACCATTGATTGTCATTGTCAACGGTAAATTCCCGACCACTCGTCGGCTTCATTACCTAGGACTGGCTTCTTAGTCACTTAGCTCTGACTATCAACTCGACGGCACTGACGAGCATCGTATTATATGTCCCCTGAAGCAGGACGTTTGGCTCCTCGTCCAACACATCGCAGACTGCTACCTCCCCGCATCTCGCCAGCGACAGTTACTCCAAAGTGTGTATTGTTGCCCCAGATTTCATATTATTGTGAAACACCACACACTCATCAGGTTTCTAGAACGGCCTTTGGAATATCTCTTTCATGACGCTCCTCATACGGTACTTGACTTCTGGAATCAAATTGTGTGCGTGCATAATACCCTCATCCGGTGACCCCATTACCAACGAAACTTCACAGGATATCTCTACAGCATCTTTCTTGACCTCACTGACCCCCCCCCCCCCGCCCCCGCCCCCTCACAGTTGTGATGTGCCCCGTCTATCCATTTCAAGACACATCCATGATCACCTTCCACGGGAATGTGCACTGGCATGTACAGGCCAACGAACGGATATAATAAGAAAAAAAGACAACGATTGCCCCTTTTATTTAACTTAGTTTCCTTATGTGAAGAGGGAGGTTTAGGTGCAGTTAGGATGGCGACGACTGCAGAGGGAACAATTTATTTTTGTTTTGGTAGCGTCAGAAGTGGCGGTGTTCCGTTGGGTTACTCCTGTTGTTTTTTGTTTTCTTTCGTTGGGTACCCTTAATGGAAGAAAAATCTAGGCGACCGGTAGCAATAAGCGGAAAAAAGTGGTCAACGTGACAGACCGTCATGTTCGATTCCTTGTACTTCGTTGGATGGAGGAATGCACTGTGGTAAACTTCACCTCGTGATACCAGTTGAGGAGGTACCTGATTGAAAGGTAGCGGCTTCAAGATCCGAACGTCGACAACATCCATAAGTGCAGTGTGCTGACCTCGCCCCTCCACAGAGCATCCAATGATACCTTACTGAGCATGACAAGGCGGTCGGTCGACTTTGCCTTGTTCTTCAGGGCCTGATCGCGGGATCTCCCTTTTCTTTTTTTCTTTTACTTTCCTGTTTACTTACTCAAAATGGCGGGAAACAGTGCAACTTTGAAACGTCCCCTTTGAACAATTATACACGACTGTCCTTAAACTGACACACAATATTTTGTTAGCGCAACGCAATCTGACTTTCAATAATCCCTACAAAAGAATGGGCCCTGACTAACAGTAAACTATACCTTTCACAAATCACTTACCTCACAAAAATCTTCGCTACTCAAGCTACTGCAATACAGCGAGCACCACTACTGCCAGCTAAATAAAAGATTCAAACTACTGAAGGCACTAACTACTGATAGGGATAGTTAGCAAATGAAAGATATTAATAGAGAACAAACAATGTATTTACCTTGATAGTCATAATATATAAATATAGCAGTTCATGACAAATTTCAAAACTCCGCCATCTCTCTCCCCACATCCACCACTGCTGGCGGCTCACCTCCAAGTGCGCAACGCTACGTGCTGTTCACATCCAGGTGCCTAACACTACAATGGCGAGTATTACAACAATGCAAAGCAGCCACAGACGGCACACAGCACAGCCAGTGATTTTCATACAGAGGTGGCGTTACCAATAAAAAAACCTAAACAGCCTACTTACATAGCCCCCATGCTCCCCACAAAAAAATTTTACAAATTGGTTTGTGCAGTGGCCAATACAGATTTGAAAAAATTTTTCATAATTACAATAACAAAGAAATCAAATGCACACACGTATTGATACAATGTTGGTCAAAACCTCAAATTTTCTCACAGTCCATAAAGACAGTCCTGATCGTTCATCATAATAGTAATTACAGGTTTTTTTTCACAAAGTCTCATTAGTAAAAGAAATTGCACACAGAAGTAGTGGATTTCCATGCAGTCTTGAAGAAGTAGTGTTGTCCTTCCAACGGAAAGACAGTGCTGACTCTTGACATGCTGACAGGTAATGGGCCACAACAGAGCAAACCCACCAGAGTCAGTCTAAGTTTTGAAGAATATTGGTAGGTAGTTCATCACAGAGTAGACCCACTGCAGTCCTGGTAGAGATTACAGTATTGGTGGGCCATCTGAGGTGCAGACCCACTGCAGTCCTTGTAGAGACGGCCAGCAGCCATCTGTTGTGACTGTGCAGGTGCACAATCACCATTGAAGAGTCTTGCGGATAATATAGCAAGTCCATGAACCACCACTTGTGCACTCACAAAATTTTTTTTTTGAAATGTCCTTAGAACCAGCAATGCTGTTATCCAGTCCCTTGCAGAATTATTAACACATGTGCAAACACTAACAGTCCCTACTTCTCACATATTGTCCATATACTATGACCAACAGAAACGTGTGCAGTGAAATGTAACTTAATTTGAAGAACTGGTGTCTATACGATTATAAATTTACAACATAAGAATACAATTACAAAGGTACAAAATACATCATTAAAGAACATAACAATACAGATAACATTTGTAGTAACACAGGCTTTACAAAAGAATAGAAATAAACGTATGCATCAGTTTTACAAAAATAATGACATAAGTACATACATAAAGATCAGAATAACTTTTGAAACATCACCTTCACATATGAGCATTAAAACAGAACAGATAAATAATGTCTCAAATCTTTACAAAGTAAATAACATAGTATTAGAAAAATTCTACAACATATCTCTCATCAGCTAAACACATAAAGACAGGAAAAAGACAAATACACAATGGTACATACATACATAGCAAAATAATACAAAAGGAAAGGACAGGGTTTGTTTTACTGCAGTATTTTGCAAACAAAACTTTCTTTACTTCTTGGAGATCTCCCTTCATTCATCATTATTCCCAAAAAGTCCTATCTATACCTGCTTTCTGTATTCTATTCATATTTATTTCAAAATAATTATTTCTCAGTGTACAATACTCATTTTGGCCCAAATATTTTTCATATAACTTCTCAGTGCATTTTTTCCCTATTGTCCATAGTCAGTTTCTTATGTAGTCTACCCCCTCTTAAGCTAACTTAAATCTACTGAGCTCAGATACTAAACTAAGGAACGAGGCAATGCAGCAGCACAAAACAATTAACACAAACAGCAATGATAAAAAATACAAAAGGCAAAGCAAGCAGCATAAATTACAACTAACATAAGGCAATGAGCAGCAAACAATAAAAATAAATCATTAGTAAAACTGGCTTAACAGAATAATACAAAGTCAAATTCAGTAACACTATGCCTGGCAAACAGCAGTAACTTATACCTAAACATGACATAGCTCAAGCAGAAAAAATATTACAGTAAAAACAACAATGCAGATAAGGGAAATGTATATTCACATCTTAATGTCTATGTAATTAAAGTGGTGCACCACAAATTATTCTACAAAAGAAATTACCAAGCACTTGAAAAGAAAATTATAGATGCAGTTACTGTTATTAGTCCCTTCTTATTGTTCTCTCCATTCCAAGAGCTCCTTTTTCGAAGAATGTGGATCAGAAAATAATTATTTAATAAATCTGTTGACAGAAAGTGTTCACATTAGCAGATGCATTTAAGTTTATTTCATAAAACCAATGCTGCAACACAGCTGGAAACCAGATATTAAACAAAATGAGCAATCTCTTAACTACAAAGACAATAGATGTAAAATGTTTCTAATCATTTCATTAAGCATTTTAGTAAATATCATAAATTACGAGCTCCACAGTATGCTTTCAACAAGGAAATGTCAATAGCGAGGACAATGGCCTCCCCTTTCTTTTTTTCTACCTGTGCTTCTGATGAGGCACTTACTAATGACTTGTTCTCCTGGCGTCTGACACAGCTGCATGCCCACGACGCATTACGTGCAGGTGGTCACTTAACTTTCTTACGGAAATATTTACGATAGCAGTTTCCGCTACTGTGACAGTCTCATATACAAAATTTCACGGGTCGAGAATTTGCGTTGCAAATGTGTAGAAACAAAACCCTATAAATATAACAGTGTCCAAAAAATTTTCGCCGGCATTGTGATATATTCACGCATTTACACACATTTCATAACTCTTAAAGTACGAATCTTGGTTTCCAACAACCTTTTTCACAAATCAGAGTCCCTAAACACTACTCATTATTCCTTACCTTATTCGTCGACACTTCTTCAATATTTCATCATAACAGCTACGTGGCTTAATCAAATAACTCATATAGCATCAGCCTATTAATCATAAACATATCTCAGCAGCATAATACACATCGTCGTCGTAATAATAACATCATAACACCTCAGTCGAATCTCAAAATCGTCGTAGCTTCCTCCAATAATTTCAAAACCTAAAAAGAATTCTCTGCTCATTTAAATAGTGTCACCTACCTCAAACGTACTTTAAAAATCATGATCTCATACCAAATACATCATTCAAAGCTCTCATAGTATCACAATGGGTCCGAAAAAATATGAACAGTTCACAAAGCACAGACAAAATACAATTTCATAAGTGTGAAGTAATCCAACTCTGTTATTGCGTAAACATCTGTCACTGACGTAGTAAAAAGAATGTTTGTTTCTCTGTCAAATAATCAGATAGCTGTGTAATTCTGTGTTAGAGAAATATGGTACCGAAGTGTAAAGCTGTATAAGCAAATACCATATTAGCTAGGGCTCCTTGTGCTTGCCAAACACATGGTACACAAAGTAAGTGTGTACCCCCCTGAGGATTAATGTAATTATACCCTCAGGTGTTACAGATTACAGCAATGGAATGAAATGTATCACGGAAAACCTTTGTATTATTGTACTCCAAATATCTTTAAAAATAAATATTTTAAGTACAAAATCAATCACTCAAATACGTGTCCTGTAGCGCTAAATGTGCGTCTTGTTGCAACATAATCTCTGTGGAAGTGTCGTAGTTATCGTCCTCCGAAAGCTAAGTTCTGCAGAAGTCAATGTACTTACCTCATGATAAACAAAAGTGAAATGCTTTGTGTATAGATATCGTAGTTATTACGCTTATTGTTGTGATCAAGAAAGTACTGTACTGTAACGTATTGTTGTGCTACGGAAAACCCTGTCTCATTGTAGCTATACTACAAAAGTTACTACTAAAACCTGTTTTACTTTCCAGAAGAATTCAGAAAAACTGTGCAGATATAAAACAGATACACCGCAAAAGCAACATTGTAAATTGTCACTCATTAGTAGCGTCGTGATAAAACCGTGTAGTTGTCACATAAACTAACCACTGTGTCGTCTGGTATCTCACAGAAAGTACTTTAAACCCAGAATGTATTTTCAAGTAAACCAAAATGTTGCATTAAAATCTCATTAGCAGTACCAGTATGTGTCCTAAGTATATAAGCCTGATAGTCGTTACGTAATCGTGCAACTAACAAGCAAGAATGTACAAATACAACACTGTGTCGTCTGTTCACTATAGCAATGCAGTGGTAATTACTGTCTAAAAATGTTCCCTAGGTTCTAGACTGGATAGTGAACTTCAAACATTCTTGCATGTTAACAGTTTCTTAAGTCTGACAAAGCATACTAGCAATGTAAAGTGAAAAGTTTTATGGCAAAGAAAAAGTTAAAAAGTAGATTATCTTTCAATAAACGGTTTTACATGTGAAATGTGGTGTAAACCTTTACTCTTCCTAGTACGCAGAGTTTCAACTTCAACGCAATTATCATGTGGTATACTTTGGATTCTATAAGGTCCATTGTAAACTAGAAAGAATTTGTGACTCAAGTGTTTCTTCTTATGTGACAATGAATGAGCTTTAATGAGAACTTTCTGACCAATATACAATTTCTTTGCATTTGCTTTACCGTGTAGTTTTCTCCTTTTGTCTGCTGCAGATTTTATATTTTTAAGAGCCAAATCAATTATGTCTTTGTGTCGAAGTTTATGTGTATTCGGGAAAGGTACAAGCTCTCTGATTCTGTTCGGTGGTTCTTCATTCTTTAGTACAAGAGTAGGTGGTAAAGCAGTGGAATCATGAGGCATTTCATTCAGCACATTTTGAAATAAGTGTAAATATCTGTCCCAATGCTGATGCTTTCTGTGACAATAAAGTCTGCAAAGCTTATTGATTTCTTTCATAATCCGTTCAGACGGGTTACAATGTGGTGAGTACAATGAAATAAAAACAGGTTTGATTTTATGGTTGCGAAGCATGCGTGACCAAACAGCAGATCTGAATTGCGGTCCGTTATCTGAAATGACTTTACTAACATGTCCAACTTCACGTAAGAAATTTTTAACAAAGGCGTTGGATACAGACCGTCCAGTGGCTTTACGTAACGGTGTGAAAGAAACAAATTTTGAAGTAAGTTCAACAGCGACTAGAACGTACGAAAATCCATTAGATGTTCTGACAAGCGTCCCAAGAGATCAACAGCAGCAAACTCTTTTAATTTAGAAGGAATGATAGGAAACAGCGGAGCACGATGGGAGATAGTAGATGGTTTCGCCTTTTGACAAAGGTTACAAATAGACAAGACTCTTCGAATTCTCTTTTCCATATTGTTAAAATAACAAGTCGTTCGAAGAATATGATAACATTTTCATGGGTCAAAATGTGCATAGCTGAAATGAATGTACCAAATGAGCTTATTAACAAAATCGTCAGGAATGCAAAGTACCCATAGCTTGTCATCAACAGTGCAGCGTTTGAACAGTATGTTGTTTCTAACCAGATAATAATGCCGAATCTGAGTGTGTGTCTTTTCATGCCATTTGCTCTTGATGTCTTTCCAAATCGGATCTTTATCTTGTTCATGAGCAATGTCCTTTAAAGATGTGGTGATGAAGTTTTCAAAGGCGACTTTCTGAATGTAAAGAACACTGAAATTTTTCTCGAGGTTGCCTTCTGTGGTACTTTTCTCAAGCCCAGCCGGTGCGCATGACAGTGCGTCCACAACAATGTTCTCCTTACCGGGAATGTAGACTATTGTGAAGCGGAATTCTTGCAGAAACAATGCCCAACGTTTTAACCTGTCATGATTTAATTTTGAAGACATAAGAAATTGTAATGCACGATGATCACTGTATACTTTTACGTGCTTACCAGAAAGAAAGAAACGGAATTTGTTAAATGCCCAAACGATAGCTAAAGCTTCTAATTCAGTAACGGAATAATTTTTTTCAGATTTGGTTAGCACTCGGCTAGCAAAAGCAATGGTTTTCTGAACAGTAATGTCATTTTCTATGGCTTCTTGAAATAAATGGGCACCAAGACCGACTTTAGAAGAATCCGTGCTAAGGCAGAAATCTTGTGACAGATCTGGATGAGCTAGTATTGGCGCGTTAAGTAGCGATTCTTTCAAAGAATTGAATTCCAACTGAGCTTGTTCGTCCCAGTTCCAATTAGTATTTTTTCCAGTGAGAGAACAAAGTTTTGGTGTAACAAGAATTTGCATGTTCAGAAAACGACGGTAAAAATTTACGAGACCTAGAAAACTGCGGACTTGTCTTTTTGTGGATGGAACTGGAATGGCTCTGATTGCTTCTAACTTTTCAGGATCCGGCTGAATGCCTTCAGAAGAAATAATATGTCCCAAAAACCTCACCTTTGACCTACCGAATTCAGACTTTTCCAAGTTAACTGTAATTCCAGATTCTGCAAAAATACGTAACAAACTGTTGAGGATGCGATTATGTAGTTCCCATGAAGCTTCTGCTATTAGAATATCGTCCACATATAAGGTGATGTGATGTTTTAAGAACTCAGGTAATATGGAATTTAGCCCGCGAATGAATTCTGCTGAAGAAATGTTCAAACCAAAGGGAAGTTTCCGAAACTGATAACAAACGCCGAAACAAAGGAAAGCTGTGTATTTTCTACATTCTGGATGAAGTTCGATCTGATAAAAGCTGGATCTGAGATCAATGGAAGACAACACTTTTACACCATTAAAATTTTGAAGAAGTTCTTCCAACGTTTGCGGCCTGTCTGTTTCAGGAATAATGATCGTATTGATTTGTCTCGAATCTAAGACAAGCCTGATCGATCCATTTTTCTTCTCAACAACATGTAATGGATTGTTGTATGAGCTTACAAAGGAAAGCTGTGTATTTTCTACATTCTGGATGAAGTTCGATCTGATAAAAGCTGGATCTGAGATCAATGGAAGACAACACTTTTACACTATTAAAATTTTGAAGAAGTTCTTCCAACGTTTGCGGCCTGTCTGTTTCAGGAATAATGATCGTATTGATTTGTCTCGAATCTAAGACAAACCTGATCGATCCTTTTTTCTTCTCAACAACATGTAATGGATTGTTGTATGAGCTTACTGCAGGCTCAATAATGCCCTCGTCGAGCATAGATTGTATTTCTGTTCTAACACGGTTCCTATAATGTGCTGGAATTGCATATGGTCTAACACAAAATTTAGTATGCTCACGAACACGAAATTGGTATTGAAATCCCTTGATTGTTCCTGTTTTATGAGTAAAAACTGTGGAATGTGCTTGTAAAATCTCAAAAAGGTCCTGCCTATCAGTGTCATTACAATTCTCAATTGTTTGAATTTTATTCTGAATTAACTTATTAGTGTCAAATGCGCCGTCGATATCATCCCTGTCAGTACTTTCAGAGTGATTGTTAGTGTCTAGTTCCGTAGAAAATTCCGAACTGTTGTCTAACAGAAGGTAAAGCCGATTAATTTCCTCGTCATGGTTTGAGAGCCAATCTTCAAATTTCAAAGCTTTTGACTTACCTTCTTTCTCTAAACTTATTTCAGCATCGTGAAAGTTTAAGATTACTTTGTATTCATTCAAAAAGTCTACTCCCAATATAATTTCCGTCGACAATAATGGAACAATGAGAAAGTTCATAGAGAAGCTGTGGCTTTGACAAAAGAATTCTAAATTGGTTTGTTGGCGTACATCTACACTTTTTCCAAAGATTGCACCTTGTAATTTAATCTTACGTAACGGAAGTGTGGGGCAATCGTTCGATTTGTTGCATTTGCTAAAGGCTGTTTCACTGATTACTGAAATGGGACTGCCAGAGTCAAGTACTGCCGTAAATTTTACGTCATTTACTGTAATGTGAATCACAGGATATGCAATGTTGTTATGTTTTACGTCATGTTCTTGGAGTAAGATGTCCCTAATGTCTTCCACTTTTACGTAATTACTAGCTACGGCAGCTGCGTCGTTACTGTCATAAGTACGTTTTGTGGCTGCCAGCGGTGTGAGTCATTGCCTATTGTCTCTTTGTTGGCGCGCGTCGTTATTGGGATTTGGAGACCTACAAATTCACAGTGACGAGAGGGCCCTGCCCTGTTTAAATCCCGCCAGTTCTGATGCAATTCAGGTCTGTCGTTACGTTCACATCGTCTGTCGTCATGTCGGTAGTTCCTGTAGTTTCTTTCTTGTCGGTTAAGTGGTGGAGAATTTCTCCCTGAATCGTAACAGCGCGCTGGACCGTTGCGTCTAAAGTTATTCTGTCTCCCTTGATAATAATTATTTTGGTTCCCAAATTGTCTGTTTCTCTGATTGTCTCTGTGATAGTCACTACCGCGGAGAGGTGATCTTTCCCTGTAATTATTACTACTCTGCCAACGCTTGTAATACGGGTGGTGTCTGTTTCGGTCACGATTTGTGTTGTGAGAATAGCCTTGTCGCGTCCAGTTATTATTTCTTTCATCGCGGAATTGCGACTGATGTGATCTGTAATTGTTGTGCTCCTGCGTTCCGCGATTGTCAGTGTCACTTTCCAGTTCTTGTAACAGTCCCTGAAAAGCTTCAATGTCGTCTTTGCAACGTCCTGCCAAAATAATATGTCGCAAATGTTCAGGTAATTTGATTAAGCAATTGCGAATGAGTTCTGAGGGGCTGTATGGGTTTGACAGGTACTGATTCTTGTGCAACATGTCTTCAAAATATTTCACAAGACTGGAGAATTCAGATTGTTCGAAATGTTTCATCATTATGATGCCATGTTTTACTCGATCTTGTGTAGCTTGAGACCGATTTGCTGAGAGGAAGGCATGGTAAAATTCACCTTCACTGTGACAATCGTGAATGAGCGATCGCATTCTTACAGCTGGTTCATTCTCTAAATAGCCACACATAAATTCTAACCTGTGCTCCAATGACCAGTTGGGAGGAAAACAATGAGAGAATTGATGGAGCCACGCTTGTGGATGAATGTCGTTGCCAGAATTCTTAAATGTTTTGAATTTACGTGTAGTAATGAATAGCTTATAGTCAAAATCATCATGTCGGCGAGTCGCATATCGGTCATTGTTACGTCGTTTCGGCGGTTCCATTTCAAAATTCGGTGCACCTTGCCAATTTCTTTCATAATTTCGGAAATGCGCTGTGTTATTATTTTGTGGCTGTTCCGTATTTCTATGTCCCTCTTCCCGTATTGGGGCGCGAGTGTCCTCTGAAATACGTAATTCTTGTACTGCTTGTGCCAACTGATCTTGCACTTCCCGGATTTCTCTTTTGTACTGTGTATTGATTTGATTTTGATTTTGTTTGAATTTTCTAATTTCTACATACTCTTCAGTGTCAGTGAAGGCTACAGGTGTTGTGTTATTCAGATCATCATCTACCTTTGTAGATAAGTTAGTGAACTGATCTGAAAGTTCGGCTACTTTATCCGATAGTGAAATTATTTCCTCTGTATGTTTTTCTGAACCAAGTTTCAGAGTATCTACTGTGTCCTTTAAGTTTTCCTGAGTTGTTGCAAGTTGCGTAACCGAATCGGTAGATGCAACTGAGTCAATTTTAGCTTGCAAGGTGTCGTGATTTTCATGAACAATGGTTTGCAGTTCTTTTATGGCTGCTTCGTGATTCTGTAATACATTTTCATGCCGCGAAAAAATGGGTTGAAAATGCTCACAAATTTGTGTTTTTACGTCATTACAGACTTTTTGACATTTCGATTCAATGTTATGTAACTCACTAGTTAAATCTTCACGTGTTTGTTCAAGTGTGGTGTCTAACTTTTGAAGATTTTGTCCCATTGCGTCTAACTGTTGCTGCGTTTGTCTCTGGTGTTGTTCCATTGTGTCTAACTTTTGAAGATTTTGTTCCACTGTGTCTAACTTTTGCTGTGTTTGTCTCTGATTTTGTTCCATTGTGTCTAACTTTTCAAGCTTTTGTCCCATTTGTTGCATTAATTGTAATAACAATGCACTGGTGTCTGAAACATGTTCCTCAGTGCTTTTCGGCAGTGAATTTGCACCGGCAACATTCACATTTTGACAAGCGGAAAATGTGTCTTGACGCATTTGAGAAAACGGTGAGGACGCAAAACCTGAATCTACAGTATTTGCAAAATTGTGTCCTGTCATTTCGGATTCCTGAGGCGAGCTGTTGCCGACCGATCGATCGATAATGCTTCCCTCTTCACTAATTATTTCACTGTCCACGCCATTGTTTGCCGCCCGCTCCATTTCCCTATGCACAATTACCAAATTACTACTTCGAACATCAGTTAATTCATTACTCGGTGGCGCTAAAACACTGCTTTCATTTTCACTGTCATTTCTCAGTTTACTTTGGAGCCTAGTATTACGTTTTTCACACGCCATTATTGTCACAGTATTTCACACGACAACACAGAAAAACACAATTTGAAGATCAAAAATAAGAGAACACATTAACATAGCACTGAAAATAATATCTAGTTAATTGCAGCTGCGAAATACTTGGTGCAAATCTACATGCATGCCACAACTGTTTTACTGTACAACAATGAAAGACTGCAACTACAAAGGAGATTTTCTCTACAATTACGCGCTAGCAATAAACAAAATCTACACTAATTACACAAACTACAACAAAAAATCAGAAGATTCCAGTGAGGTATCCTCGGCTAAGGGTCGACATATGAAACGTCCCCTTTTGAACAATTACTAATGACTGTGCTTAGACTGACACACAATATTTTGTTAGCGCAACGCAATCTGACTTTCAATAATCCATACAAAAGAATGGGCCCTGACTAACAGTAAACTATACCTTTCACAAATCACTTACGTCACAAAAATCTTCGCTGCTCAAGCTACTGCAATACAGCGAGCGCCACTATTGCCAGCTAAATAATAGATTCAAACTACTGAAGGCACTAACTACTGATAGGGATAGTTAGCAAATGAAAGATATTAATAGAGAACAAACAATGTATTTACCTTGATAGTCATAATATATAAATATAGCAGTTCATGACAAATTTCAAAACTCCGCCATCTCTCTCCCCACATACACCACTGCTGGCGGCTCACCTCCAACTGCGCAACGCTACGCGCTGTTCACATCCAGCTGCCTAACACTACAATGGCGAGTATTACAACAATGCAAAGCAGCCACAGACTGCACACTGCACAGCCAGCGATTTTCATACAGAGGTGGCGTTACCAATAAAAAAACCTAAACAGCCTACTTACAACTTGGCTTATCACCACAATTCCAATGTGCGCCAAATTTCATTTCTAAACACTGCAGGGAATTTCTGATGTGTTCTCCTTCCAGACCAAGAATACCCTTTATTCCAAACATTGTCTACCTAGACTAACCACCCTTTCTTTTACGAGCTCGCATCCCACATATCAGTTCATTTTCACATAGATGTCCCATATCCTTTTCAATATAACCTCCACTCTAATGCTCCACACATCCCAATCACCACCCATGATGCCAGTAACCCAAATTACATCATACAAAAAAAGAGAATGTGAATAACAACATCATCGTCAATTTTTCAACTTCTTAAATTACTTCATGTGGTTCTCGCGCTTGTCGATCACACTGAAGTCCAGACCGGACACAAATTTTTTAAGGAAAAGTTCCTGTATAATGGTTCAAATGGCTCTGAGCACTATGGGACTTAATATCTGTGGTCATCAGTCCCCTAGAACTTAGAACTACTTAAACCTAACTAACCTAAGGACATCACACACATCCACGCCCGAAGCAGGATTCGAACCTGCGACCGTAGCAGTCGCGCGGCTCCGGACTGAGCGCCTAGAACCGCTAGACCACCGCGGCCGGCCCTGTATAATAGGCTGAAGCACTCTGTATTTCGTTTAGTAAACTGTTGACTTTCATTGATAAACATCCTACCATAGTATTTTACTATATCTGATACACATGGCATGTATTCTAGTTGTGAATAAGGACAGCCATCGGCTGTGTAATGGAAGACGACAATGAAAACTTTTGCCAGAGGGGGACTCGAGCCCGGATTTCCCCACTTATTGAGGGCGGTCGCTTCATCATTTGGCTATACGAGAACGATTCACAGCCATCCTCAAACTTCAATATGCCGACAACCATGTGGCTATAATCTGTAATTCGGAATAACAAGGGGCTGCAATATCGTATAAATCTGATAAACGTCCTACAAGTTTAGAGATTTCCGATGACATTTGAACACTCTTCTCAGTAGGTCACCCGGTTAGCTTTTATTTGTTGGCAAGTTATTGACATTAAGTCGTGTATGGTCGTCTGCCTCTGGTACCGCAATGCTATTGTGCTCCTCACAGGATGTGTCAATCTGATAATATTTGTTAGGGCAACAAGAAAATGCAAAGCGTGTCTAAGGCTTCCATCCAGTCACTCGTTGTCCAGTCTGATGTGGCAGTTGAAGATAGCAAGACGAAATCCGAAGGTCTAAATTCTGCGTTTAAAAAACTGCTCACACAGGAGAATCGTACAAACATACCGTCGTTTGACCAGCACACAGAGTTTCGTGCCGATAACAAAATAATAAACATCCCTGGATGAGAGAAACAAACGAAAACGTTGGAAACGAATAAGTCGCCAGGTGAGGATGGAATGGCAATTCGGTTTCACAAAGAATCTCTACGATACATTGCTTGTATTTATCGCGAATATATTGCCTATCGCAAAATCCCAAGCGAATGGGAAAAGGCGCGAGTGATTCCTGGATATAAGAAAGGTAAAAGAACGGACCCGCAAAATTGCAGATTCTGAATTCGAGTATAGCAAATTTCCTAGAGACAGAAACGCTTATGTCACTTACAAGCGTGGTTTTAGAATGCATCGCTCGAGTGAAACTCTGCTTGCCCTTTTCTTACATGACATCTCACAAATCATAGATGAAGAGCGACAGGCAGATTCATCTTTCTAGATTTCCGAAAACTATTTGACACGGTACCCCACTACTAATAGTAACGAAGTAGAAGCATACAGAATAGGTTCCCAGGCGTATGTTCGTCAGAGACAAGGTTATCGTCAGCAGTGCCCCTGGGAAGTGTGATAGGCCGCTACTGGCCGGCCGAAGTGGCCGAGCGGTTCTAGGAGCTACAGTCTGGAACCGCGCGACCCCTACGGTCGCAGGTTCGAATCCTGCCTCGGGCATGGACGTGTATGATGTCCTTAGGTTAGTTAGGTTTAAGTAGTTCTAAGTCCTAGGGACTGATGACCTCAGAAGTCCCATAGTGCTCACAAGGGAACCTCCCCATCGCACCCCCCTCAGAATTAGTTATAAGTTGGCACAGTGGATAGGCCTTGAAAAACTGAACACAGATCAATCGAGAAAAAAGGAAGAAGTTGTATGGAACTATGAAAAAAATAAGCAAAATATACTAACTTAGTCGCCCAAGTGTAAGATGGCAACATCAAGAATAATTAGAGCATAGAGGCGCCGTGGTCCCGTGGTTAGCGTGAGCAGTTGCGGAACGAAAGGTCCTTGGTTCAAGTCTTCCCTCGAGTGAAAATTTTACTTTCTTTATTTCCGCAAAGTTATGATCTGTCCGTTGGTTCATTGACGTCTCTGTTCACTGTAATAAGTTTAGTGTCTGTGTTTCGCGATACCACCGCAAAGACGAGCGATTAGTAGACCAAAGGATGTGCCTCTCCAATGGGAACAGAAAACACGATCGCAAGGTCATAGATCAACCGATTTCTCCACAGGAAAACACGTCTGATATATTATATACGACACTGGTGACGGCATGTGCGTCACATGACAGGAATATGTCGTCGACCCACCTAACTTGTACACTTTGCGAATAGGTAAAAAGATTCTTCTACCTTGCCCGGTTTAGGTTTTCTTGTGGATGTGATAATCACTCCCAAAAAAGTGCTGAAAACATAAGAGTTTGTCACATAAACTGCAACACACGAATGCAACAGTTTCACAGTCGCACAGTTTTCCCTGTGCTCTGTCAAAACATACGTTTTTAACGTTTTCAAATTTTTCCGTGTGTAGACCGTCAAATCCTGCATATGTCCAAGCAAATCTGAATATGTCCTGGAATTTTGGAGACGGACGGACGGACAGATAATAATTGTCAAAAATATAAAAATTAAACTTTTCACTCGAAGGACGAATTGAACCAAGGCCCTCCCGTTCCGCAGCTGCTCACGCTAACCACGGGACCACGGCGCACCTGCGTTCAGACTGTCCTTGATGTTGCATCTGTTGCACATGGACTACTCACTTTGTATATTTTGCTATTTTTTTCATAGTTCCACACAGCTTCTTCCTGTTTTCTCGATTGATCTGTGTTCAGTTTTTCAAGGTCTATCCACTGTGCCAATATATATATATATATATATATATATATATATATATATATATATATATATATATATATATATATATATATATATATAACTAAATCTGAGGGGGGTGCGATGGGGAGGTTCCCTTGTCAGAGTCATTTGATAGGCCACTACTATTTTCTGTATACATAAATGAGCTGGTGTACAGGGTAGGCAGCCATCTGCGGCTGTTTCCTGATGACGCTGTGGTGTACGGAACAGTGACGGAAATGTGTGACCGTAGGATGATACAAGATGACTTATACAAAATTTGTAGTTGATGTGATGAGTGGCAGGTGGCTCTAAATGTAGAAAAGTGTAGGTTAACGTGAGTGAGTTGGGGAAAACTAATCCGTATTGTTCAGATACAGCGATAGTAATGTCCTGTTTGAAACAGTAACGTCGTTTTCATATCTGGGCGTAACGTTGCAAAGCGATATGAAATGGAACGAGCATGTGAGGGTCGTGGTAGGGAAGGCGAATGGTCGGCTTCGGTTGATTGGGAGAATTCTAGGAAAATGTCGTTCCCCTGTATAGGGGGCCACATATAGAACGCTGATGCTACCTACGCTTGAGTACTCCTCGACAGTTTGGAATCCGTTCAAGGTCCGACTGAAGGAAGATACGGAAGCAATTCAGAGACGGGCTGTTAGATTTGCTACCGGCAGTTTCCAACAACGCGCAGGTGTTACGGAGATACTTCGGAAACTCAAATGGGAACCCCCGGAGTAAATGTGACATTCTTTTCGAGAAACATTGCTGAGAAACTTTAGAGAAACTGACTGCAGAACCATCCTGCTGCCACCTACATACAATTCGCGTAAGGATCACGGAAATAAGATAGGAGAAATTAGGACACATATGGAAGCATACAGAGAGTCGTTTTTCTTAACTCTTAGCAACTAGTGAGGAGGTCAGTCTTTATATTACATAGAAGATAATTCACACAGGGTGATCAAATCAAAACTTACCCGGAAAAATTTGGTACGTCTATTTAGAAATGTATTACCATGTTTACTGAACAGGAGAATTCTTATTTACACTTAGCTTGACGTCGATATGATTTATTAAACCGTGAGGACTGAATGGTGTGTGACACTTACCGTTATTTCAATGACCAGCAGCAGCTGATGGATTGTGATAGGACTATTTGAGTACAACTGATCCTTCACAATGTCCTTACAAGTGAAAGCCACATTGCAGTGTTCTCCTTCCTAAATAAACACCTACACTTTAAATATGTGGTAATCTTTTGTTCGCTGAAGTTCAGTTAAGCGAGTTCCTGTCGGCTCTCGGAGCTGGGAGACTACACCTGCCCCCTAGATAGATGGGGGCACTTCCCTCCCTGTTGCTCCTGCGCCACTTACCTCGGGAGCACTGTCCCTCCCCCCCCCCCCCCCCCCCCCCATCGGGGACACCAGTCCCCACTGCTCAGCCAGAGAAGCGTAAGTCTTCTTCAGCTCCTCTCGCTAGGAAGGGGTCACTTTGGTCATTCCCTTCCTAGGTTTCTGCTAGTGGGAAAGATGACACCCGCCAGTGGCTGAAGTGCCAACAAGCAGCTGGTCACAGGGCTTCACGATCGTCCTCAGTCCCAGAGACTGAATCAGTGTAGCCCTCCCAGTCAAACCCAAGGATCAGCGAGAGGAATCCAGAAAGAAGACCCCCAAGATCAAGGGAATTGCGGTGGCACTCACACCACCACTGCCTACAAGCTCTGCGTCTGAGGATGACGTGAAGATTCTGGCATCCGCTGAGGATTTAGATCTCACCAGACCCTCAGACGCAATGGATATAGCCTGTTAAGGAAATAAGTCGGTGGCAGCAGGTGACCCTGAGGTGTAGACTGCCTCATTGAGTGCCTTCCCAGTCAACCTCCAGTGGAACTGCGGCAGTTTTTTTCCACCACCCGCCGGAGCTATAGCAACTTTTAAGCTTTACACTTACTTTCTGCATGGCCCTCCAGGAAACCTGGTTCCCGGCAATGTGAACCCCTGCCCTTCCTGGATACAGAGGATACTACAAGAAGTGCAGCGAACATAATCGAGTGTCAGGGGGAGTCTGCGTCTATGTCCTGAAGTCGGTATGTAGTGCGCCTGTGCTCCTTGAAACTCCTCTTGAAGCTGTGGCTGTCAGATACGCATGCAACGTACATCTCCCATCTCCAGATGGTGCGATACCCCTGAACGTATTGGCTGCACTGATTGATCAAATCCCTAAACCTTTCCTAATTTTAGGAGATTTTAACCCCCGTAACCCCTTGTGGGGTAGCGCCATGCTTATGGCCGTGGCAGAGATGTCCAAAATTTACTGTCCCAACTCGACCTCTGTTTCTTAAATACTGGGTCTGCCACACATTTCAGTGTGGCTCATGGTCGTTACTCGGCCATTTATTTATGTTTGCAGTCCAGGACTTCCCATCTATATACTGGAGAGCGCATGATGACCTCTGTGGTAGTTTCGTTTTATTTTTTTATATTTTTTTCACCTCAAGTTCCGTAGGACCAAACTGAGGAGCAAATCTCCAAGGTCATGGAATGTGTCAGTACATGAAATTACAACATAAAAGTAATAACAGATAATAAATGTTTATGAACCCGAAAAAGCCAGCCTATAAGTTTAAGTAAACGCACTCAACAATACCATAAGAATCAGCTTAATTTTTCAAGGAACTCCTCGACAGGATAGGAGTGACCCATGAGGAAACTCTTCAGTTCCGATTCGAAAGCGTGTGGATTACTGCAAAGATTTTTGAATTCGAGTGGTAGCTTATTGAAAATGGGTGTAGCAGTATACTGCGCACCATTTTGCACAAGAGTTAAGGAAGTCCGATCCAAATGCAGGTTTGATTTCTGCCGAGTATTAACCGAGTGAAAGCCGCTTATTCTTGGGAATAAGCTAATATTGTTAACAATAAATGACAGTAAGTCATATATATATATATACTGAAATAAGAACACCGTGAATTCATTGTCCCAGGAAGGGGAAACTTTATTGACACATTCCTGGGGTCAGATACATCACATGATCACACTGACAGAACCACAGGCACATAGACACAGGCAACAGAGCATGCACAATGTCGGCACTAGTACAGTGTATATCCACCTTTCGCAGCAATGCAGGCTGCTATTCTCCCATGGAGACGATCGTAGAGATGCTGGATGTAGTCCTGTGGAACGGCTTGCCATGCCATTTCCACCTGGCGCCTCAGTTGGACCAGCGTTCGTGCTGGACGTGCAGACCGCGTGAGACGACGCTTCATCCAGTCCCAAACATGCTCAATGGGGGACAGATCCGGAGATATTGCTGGCCAGGGTAGTTGACTTACACCTTCTAGAGCACGTTGGGTGGCACGGGATACATGCGGACGTGCATTGTCCTGTTGGAACAGCAAGTTCCCTTGCCGGTCTAGGAATGGTAGAACGATGGGTTCGATGACGGTTTGGATGTACCGTGCACTATTCAGTGTCCCCTCGACGCTCACCAGTGGTGTACGGCCAGTGTAGGAGATCGCTCCCCACACCATGATGCCAGGTGTTGGCCCTGTGTGCCTCTGTCGTATGCAGTCCTGATTGTGGCGCTCACCTGCACGGCGCCAAACACGCATACGACCATCATTGGCACCAAGGCAGAAGCGACTCTCATCGCTGAAGACGACACGTCTCCATTCGTCCCTCCATTCACGCCTATCGCGACACCACTGGAGGCGGGCTGCACGATGTTGGGGCGTGAGCGGAAGACGGCCTAACGGTGTGCGGGACCGTAGCCCAGCTTCATGGAGACGGTTGCGAATGGTCCTCGCCGATACCCCAGGAGCAACAGCGTCCCTAATTTGCTGGGAAGTGGCGGTGCGGTCGCCTACGGCACTGCGTAGGATCCTACAGTCTTGGCGTGCATCCGTGCGTCGCTGCGGTCCGGTCCCAGGTCGACGGGCATGTGCACCTTCCGCCGACCACTGGCGACAACATCGATGTACTGTGGAGACCTCACGCCCCACGTGTTGAGCAATTCGGCGGTATGTCCACCCAGCCTCCCGCATGCCCACTATACGCCCTCGCTCAAAGTCCGTCAACTGCACATACGGTTCACGTCCACGCTGTCGCGGCATGCTACCAGTGTTAAAGACTGCGATGGAGCTCCGTATGCCACGACAAACTGGCTGACACTGACGGCGGCGGTGCACAAATGCTGCGCAGCTAGCGCCATTCGACGGCCAACACCGCGGTTCCTGGTGTGTCCGCTGTGCTGTGCGTGTGATCATTGCTTGTACAGCCCTCTCGCAGTGTCCGGAGCAAGTATGGTGGGTCTGACACACCGGTGTCAATGTGTTCTTTTTTCCATTTCCAGGAGTGTATATATATATATATATATATATATATATATATATATATATATATATATATATATATTGAGAGGCCAATGTCAAAATACCCAGACTCGTGAACATGGGTCGACAAGAGGTTCGTGAACTTACACCATTTATAGCCCGAACCGTTCGTTTCTGAGCCAAATATATCCTTTTAGAATGGGTATAGTTACCCCAAAATGCAATGCCATACGATATAAGCGAATAAAAGTAAGCAAAGTAGTCTAATTTTCGTGTCAAACGATCGCTCACTTCTGATACCGTTCGAATAGTAAAAATGGCAGTATTGAGTCTTTGAACAAGATCCTGAACGTGGGCTTTCCACAACAGCTTACTATCTATCTGAACACCTAGAAATTTGAACTGTTCAGTTGCACTAATCATATGCCTGTTCTGTGAAATGAAAACTTCAGGTTTTCTTGAATTCTGTGACAGAAACTGTAAAAACTGAGTGTTACTGTGATTTAGCGTTAGTTTATTTTCCACAAGCCATGAACTTAGGTAATGTACTGCACTATTTGAAACCAAGTCAATATTGCACACAACATCCTTTACTACCAAGCTAGTGTCATCAGCAAACAGATATATTTTAGAGTTACCTGTAATACTAGAGGGCATATCATTTATATAAATGAGGAACAGAAGTGGCCCCAACACTGATCCTTGGGGCACCCTCCACTTGACACTACCCCACTCAGACCCCACATCACAGCCATTATCAACATTGTGAATAATGACCTTTCGCTGCCTGTTGGTAAAGTACGAGGTGAATCAATTGAGAGCTACTCCCCGTATTCTGTAATGGTCCAACTTCTGGAGCAATATTCTGCGATAAACACAATCAAATGCCTTAGGTAAATCAAAAAATATGCCAAGCGTTCGAAACTTTTTGTTTAGCCCGTCCAGCACCTCACAGAGAAAAGAGAATATAGCATTTTCAGTTGTTAAACGACTTCTAAAGCCGAAGTGTACATCTGATAGCAAATCGTGTGATATGAAATGATCAATTATCCTTCAATAACTTTTCTAAAGACTGATGGTATAGAAATAGATCTAAAATTATCTACATTATCCCCTTCTCTCTTTTTATAAGGCGCCTTTACTACTGAGTACTTTAATCACTCGAGAAACTGTCCATTCCTAAAGGAAAAATTTAAAAATATGGCTAAATACGGGGTTAACATGTACAGCACAGTACTTTAATATTCTGCTAGACACTCCATCATAACCATAATAGTCCTTAGTCTTCAGTGATCTAATTACTGACTCAATCTCCCTCTTATCTGTATCACAAAGGAGCATTTCAGGCATCAATCTCGGAAAGGCGTTTGCCAAGAAAGTTATATGACTTCGTATAGAAAATAAATTTTTATTTAATTCACCAGCAATGCTCAGAAAATGATTGTTAAATACTGGACATATATCTGATTTATCAGTAACAGAAATATTTTCACTTCGAACTGCTTTTCTATCTTCAACCTTGTGCTGCTGACCAGACACTTCCTTCACAACTGTCCATATGGTTTTAACTTTATCCTGTGAATTAGCTATTCTATTTGCATACCACATACTCATTGCCTCCCTAATAACATTTTTAAGCACCTTACAATACTATTTGTAAGGGGCTCCTGTAGCTTGATTGTGACTACTTCTAACATTTTGATATAATTCCCATTTTGTTCTACAAGATAGCCTTATCCCCCTAGTCATCCACTCAGGCTGTTTACTATTGATAGTACCCCGTTTAGAACGTTCTAACGGAAAGCAACTCTCAAAGAGCATGAGAAATGTGTTAAGGAAAGTATTATATTTGTCATCTATGTTATCGGCACTATAAACATCCTACCACTCTTGTTCCTTGACAAGGTTTAAAAACCTCTCTATTTCTGTTGGATTAACTTTCCTACATAATTTGTAATTAAATAAGACACTGGTTTGAGTATAAAAGCCTTTTAGTGTTAAAATTTGTGTATCATGGTCTGAAAGGCCATTCACACTTTTACTATTAGAATGTCCATATAGTAATGAAGAATGAATAAAAATATTGTCTATGACTGTGCTGCCGCTCCCCTGCACCCTAGTTGGAAAAAACACAGTCTGCATCAGATCTTATGAATTTAGGAGATCTACCAACATCCTTTTTCTTGCACCATCATATACAAAGTTAATATTGAAGTCACCACATGTAACTAATTTCTGGTACTTCCTACAAAGTGAATCGAGAACCTTCTCTAGCTTGAGCAGAAGTGCTCTGAAGTCGGAGTTAGGGGACCTATAAAGAACGACAATTAGAAGTTTTGTTCCACTAAATTCAACTGCCCCTGCACAACACTGAAATATCTGTTCAGTGCAGTTTCGTGATACGTCTATGGACTCAAATGGAATACTGGTTTTTAAGTACATAGCCACTCCCACACCCTGAAAGGAACTCCTTGAGAAGCAGCCAGCTAATCTGTATCCTGGTAAAGGAAGCCTCTGAATTGTCAAATTATTTAAATGGTTCTCTGATATACCAATAATATCAGTGTCAACATCTATAAGCAGTTCACTAACTTTATCTCTAATACCTCTTATATTTAGATGAAATATGCTAATTCCTTCTCTACTTGGAAGCATTACATCCTCATAAGGTGAGCCCTTAGTTAGAGGGACTTCATTTAAGCAGGCATCATATCAGCTGACTTCAACCTGCCTGAACAGGGTGCAGCTCTAACACCAACGACTACGGGAATTTTTCCATGAGTGACCCCACCACCACCACCCACTACACTCACTACTACGTCACCTATAATCTTAGCCAGCCTCCCCTTCCCGTACCTATTGAGGTGCAGGCCATGCCTAGTGAAACCCAATCTACTGATAGACCCAACTGGCACCATTGAGATATGACCCATGCCCTCTGCCATCAGCGCCCTCCCCAGCCACATGTTACCGAGCCCAACAGCCGCATTAAGGTGAGGCCAATCATGATGCTTAAGCAGTTGCACGAAATACACATTAGTTCCACCAGTTTGAGTAGCTATCTTTACCAGGTCACCACCTACATCATATTCCCCGTCCCTATCTAGGCTGTTGCCAGCTCCACCTACTATCACTACCTGATCCTCCTCCATAAAATTCCTACATAGCTCCCCTATGCTGTCAGTCACTTGAGCCAGCCCTGCACTAGGCTTCACAATGCTGGTCATCTGGTACTCACTCCCCAACATTTCCTGCAACTGCTGGCCCACAACTCTACCGTGAGAACTACCGAGCAGCAGAACCTTCTTCTTTCTGCTAGATTTTGCAACTAACCTAGGCCTCCTAATTACTGAGGACTTCTGCATGTTCCCCTACATCTAGAGCTACACAAGACTCCTCTCCACTCAACTCTGACAGTTGGTCAAATCTAGTGCATATACGCAAAGTATAACTGTCTGAATACCTCCTCTTCCTAGCTGTCTTCTTCCCAAATGCCAGACCACTTCCCCATCTTCTTGTCATTTCCCTGGCGTCATGGCCATGGACACCTACCCAGATGGGCTTTAAACAAGGCAGACTGTGTAGCCTTTCAACTCTGCTGTCACCGTTGACTCTCCCCACATGATGCCATCGATGTAGTGACTGAGCAGGTCACTACAACGATCCTTCTTGTCCGGAAAACGCGATCCCTTGTTCTGGCTCTGAGCACTATTCGACTTAACTTCTGAGATCATCAGTCGCCTAGAACTTAGAACTAATTAATCCTAACTAACCTAAGGACATCGCACACATCCATGCCCTAGGCAGGATTCGAATCTGCGACCGTAGCGGTCGCTCGGCTCCCAACTGTAGCGCCTAGAACCGCACGGCCACTCCGGTCGGCGACCCCTCGTTCTCTAGCGTGTCCCTGGCGAAAGGCAGTCCCTTGGTGGTCACCGGAAGTCGCTGAGGCAATTTAAGGCCGTCGGCTAGCTCTACAGCGACATAAGCGGCACCCTTTCCGAGAGCACCTAATAGCCTTTAAGAGTCTCCGTGCCCGCGTTCGTCTGCTTATAAAACGACGGAAACAGGAGTGTTGGGAGAGGTATGTGACGACCATTGGGGGCCATACGTTACCTTCCCAAGTCTGGACGAAGATCAGACGTCTTTTTGAGTACCAGACCCCAAAAAGTGGTCCTGGCGTTAACATCAATGGCGTGCTCTCTACCGACGCAAAAACGATTGCCGAGCACTTTTCTGAGCACTGTGCTCGAGTCTCTGCGTCGGAGAATTATACCCCCCCCCCTCTCCTCCCCCCCCCCCCAGCCTTTCGCACCCTGAAACGGCGGATGGAAAGGAAAGTCCTCTCGTTCACCATATGCCACAGTGAACCCTATAACGCCCCATTTACAGAGTGGGAGCTCCTCAGCGCCCTTGCACACTTCCCCGACACAGCTCCTGGGCCGGATCGATCCACAGTCAGATGATTAAACGATCTCTCGTCTGACTACAAGCGATATCTCCTCGTCCTCCAACCGGATCTGGTGCGATGGCGTCTTTCTGTTGCAATGGCGGGAGAGCATCATCATTTCGGTGCCAAAACCAGGTAAAAACCCGCTTGATGTGGATAGCTATCAGCCCATCAGCCTCATCAACGTTCTCTGTAAGCTGTTGGAACGTATGGTGCGTCTGCCGTTAGGTTGGGTCCTGGAGTCATGTGGCCTGTTGGCTCCATGTCAGGGCGGCTTCCGCTAGGGTCGATCTACCACTGATAATTTTGTGTCCCTCGAATCTGCCATCTGAACAGCCTTATACAGACGACAACACCTGGTTGCCGTTTTTTTTTACTTAAGTAAAGCATACGACACGACCTCGCGACATCATATCCTTGCCACATTGTATGAATGGGGTCTCCGGGGCCCGCTCCCGATTTTTATCCAAAACTTCCTGTCGCTCCGTACATTCCGTGTCCAAGTTGGTGCCTCCCATATTTCCCCTTGTATTCAGGAGAATCGCGTTCCGCAGGACTCCGTATTGGGTGTATATTTTTAATGTCCATTAACTGCCTAGCAGCAGCTGTAGGGCCGTCGGTTTCCCCTTCTCTGTATGCGGATGACTTCTGCATTTCGTATTGCTCCTCCAGTACTGGTGTTGCTGAGCGGCGCCTACAGGAAGCCATTCACAAGGCTGCAGTCATGGACTGTAGCCCACAGCTTCCAGTTTTCAGCCGTGAAGTCGTGTGTCATGCACTTCTGTCGGTGTCGTATCGTTCATCTAGAACCAGAACTTTAATGACGATTCACTCACTGTAGTGGAGACATATGGATTCTTAGGACTGGTTTAAGACTCCCGATTGACTTGGCTACCTCACCTTCGTCAGCTTAAGCGGAAGTGCTGGCATTACCTCAATGACTTCCGCTGCCTGGGCAACACCAACTGGCGTGTAGATCGCTCTACGCTGCTGCAGCTCTACAGAGCCCGTGTTCTGACTATGGGAGTCTGGTTTACGGTTCTGCGGCGCCCTCATCGTTGCGCTTACTCGACTCAGGGCACCACTGTGGCGTTCGCTTAGCGACGGAAGCTTTTATAACGAGTCCGGTGACCAGTGCCCTTGTTGAAGCCACAGTCCCTGCATTGCCGATCCGACGTGCACAACTACTCGCCAGTTATGTTCCACACATTCGCAGTTCTCCTAAGCATCTTTTACCACCTCTACTCGAGGTCCATTCTCGTACACGTCCATGGTGTACACCTCCGCCGAAGCTTCGTCTGGACCTTTTGCATGGCCCTAAGGACTTCGTTAATCCCTCCACTCTCCGCTGTCACTTCCTCTCGATTCTTGGCGTGTTCTGGGGTTCTGAAGTTGTTTACACCGACGGCTCGATGGCTGATGGTAATGTTGGCTTCGCCTATGTCCACAGAGGCCATATTAAACAGCATTCCTTGCCCGCTGGCTGTAGTGTATTCACTGCAGAGCTTGTGGCCATATCTCGGGCACTTCAGTACATCCGTTCCTCTTCTGGTGAGTCGTTTCTCCTCTGTTCTGAATCCCTGAGGAGCTTACAAGCTATCTACCAGTGATACCCTCGCCATCCTTTGGTAGCGAACATTTAGGAGTCCATCTCTGCCCTGGAATTGTCCAGTCGTTCAGTGGTGTTTGTGAGGACCCCAGGACACGTTGGAATCCCAGGCAACGAACTAGCTGACAGGCTGGCCAAACAGGCTACGCGGAAACCGCTCCTGGAGATGGACATCTCTGAAACTAACCTGCGTTCTGTCTTACGCCACAAGGTTTTTCGGCTTTGGGAAACGGAGTGGCATAACAGTACGCACAGTAAACTGCTTGTCGTTAAGAAGACTACGAATGTGTGGAAGTCTTCCCTGTGGGCTTCTAGCACGGAATCAGTTGTCCTTTGTGGGCACCGCATTGGCCATATGTGGCTCACACATGGTTACCTCCTCTGTCGCGAGGACCCACCTCAGTGTCGCTGCGGCTCCCAAATAACAGTCGTCCTACTCTTGCTGGACTGCCCACTTTTAGCCGCTCTGAGCCGAACTTTTAACTTTCCCAGCACCCTACCTCCGGTGTTGGGCGACAATGGCTCAACAGCAGCTTTAGTTTTAGTTTTAGTCGTGAGGGTGGGTTTTATCATTTGATCTGGGTTTTAGCGCATGTCCTTTGTCCCTCTGTGCCCTCCACCCTAGGACTTTTAGGGTGGAAGTTTTAATGTGTTGCAGAGTGGCTGGCTTCTCCTTTTTTATTCTCATGGTCAGCCAGCCATGGTAATCTGCTTTCTTGTTTTTAATCTCTGTTTCCTGTTTCTTGCGTCTCTATGTGGTTTTCTTGCCCTGTTTTGTCCATTGCAGTGTTTGTTGTCCTTCTGTCGTTCTTCTGGAAAACACTGTCACATTCCAAAACATGAGCTCACGACCTACTGCTTTTACAAGAAAATCATGTGTCTCAAGTGCATGATAGTAGTGTCTTGTAACTCTCCTGAGTTCAGCGACTCATTCATCATGTGGAGACAACGACTCAGTTTTTCAGATGGACGGAGGAAAGGGCAGGCAGACAAACGTAGAGCGTAGCTGAATGTTTGTGGCCATGGATTCAACTTTCCGTCCAAGACCGTAGCAACATTTTCATCACCTAAATGTCATCAGCGGGTGTCCTTGATATGTGCGACGATGAGGAGCAAAATCATGTTTTACATTATGTGTTACCAGAAGCTAATGGTATATGAATCAAAGAACATTGTACAATAGGGATCAAGCGAATGAGACAGTGCAGCTGTTTAGATAGTGACCTCGTATTCGGTGGAGTTCGCTCTGTACGGTCATCCTTATTTGAGTTTTCTAAAGTTTTCCTAAATGACTTCAAGGAAAAAGGCCGAGATGATTCGATCGGCAAGGCCACGGCTGACCTTCTGTCCCATCCTCATAGAACGTACTTAGACATTCTGTGTATATTTACGTTCTGAGTTATTGTGTTTGATTCTATCAGCATGACAATTCCAATCTTGTTGCGAGATGATGCTTCGATGAATAAAAATAAAAAAACATAAAAAGGGTACCTATTATTGCCTATGCTTATGGTGCGCTTCTTAATAGGCGTAACACGAAATCGTGGGAAGCATGCGATTGGTATTTCATGGGGCTCGTCAATGGTTTAATTGAAATATTGATTTTTAAGTAAGCAACGCTTTTATTGTCGTGCACAGATCTACAGTTTGAACTGTATACAAGAGCATTACACAGCAACACCATATTGTTTCCACTGTGCGCCGTTCCTCCTCCTGAATTCGCCCTGTGGGTCGTACTGGTTCAGGACCTTCTGCCACTCATTCGGTCTGTTGTTGGACAGGTACGCCATGAACCTGAACACCTTCAGCTCGTCGTCCGTACAGCTGTTGCACCCTTTCTCCAATAGTCGCCACATGGTATCTGTCGACAGTAGATTGGTTACATAAAGCATTGTGCACAGATAAAACAGTTACATTTCATTTGTTTTGTAGAAGGTCGTGTCCGAAAACTACGGTTGCACATGAATATTAACTATGACTCCGTTGATTGCTACACCAGCCATATCAGACTCATTGTGTCACACTATTACATCCACTTGCCTTGTGCCTTGAAATGCAACTTAGTCTACATTTTTTGGATAAAATTTGTTTAGTCAAAAATGAGTAACTGGATTTTCATAGCAATAGTGAATACTGAATTTTAAATGCTTAATTTAAAATGAAACTGAAAGACATTGCAAAGAACATGTAAAGTGTACTGAAAAAAGTACATGTAGAGACGACGATCGTCAACAGTGACCGATGAGTGGACATAAACTACATTATTCTTCTAAGAGTTATTTAAAATACACTACTGTTCTCAGAACCACAAAGAAATGTTCGTATTAGTAACGAGTAGCCGTCAAATAAAGATCATGATCCACATACAAATAAAACCTGGAAACGAACTAGAAGATTCAAGTGAAGTTACTTAAGTAATTGTGTATGTGTGTGTGTGTGTGTGTGTGTGTGTGTGTGTGTGTGTGTGTGTGTGTGTGCGTGCGTAGAAAGAGGAGTTCATAAGAGAAGCGTGATATAAGATGTAAATGGAACCATTTGTTTCGCACAAAACCTTCTTATAAAAACTTCAATATAAACCCATTCAGGACAATACCACCCAACTCACCAGTGAATTAGTTGTACTGTGTACGCAGGTGAACAATAACGTCCCCGTTAACTTTTGATCAGGCGTTACAATTATCGTACAGCAACGATAATCTTTTTGCAAATGGTTAGAAGGCTGGGAGTAACCTATAAATTATCCTAATTTCAGGGTCTTAAAGGGAACTCTGAGTACTAGCAGTTACATCTTAACGAATCTTATTCTAAATGACGGTAGTTCGTCAACGGAAAGTATAAGCTTCCTAACTAAAAAGTTATTGAAGAAGTGTGAGAATTTTGGTATAATATCTAAGACGGATTGAAGAATTTGAAGAATAAGTACACAAGATAACGGAGCTAAAGGAGCTCATGCAAGAGTTTTTCTGGTACCTATAAGAGTAATATTTGGAAGTCAGCTGTCTGAAACAGAGCATTTTGTAGATCGTGAGAAATGGTAGGGAAAAAGAACTAGAAATATTTTATACACTGCCCCATGCAAGGCTGATAAAAAACTGCATGATACGTAAAGTACAAAATAAAAATATTCTAGAAAAAATTCGTGAGAAAAGAATCGTGCGGAAACTGTTACCAGAACAAAGCATAAGACAAGTCGAATAACTAATAACTAAGAGCACAAACTCGTAAGATAATTCGTTAAATCCATAGGCCGGCTTCACACTCTCGTTCTTTCGAGAAGTCTCTTAACATATGCCATACGAGCTTAGCTTTATAGAACTCAAGAACGCTTGAAATACAGATCATCAGGTTATTAACAAGATGAAGTTCGAAAGTAATCCACCCACAGACACGGACTTGCCCTAGCAGTTTGGCTAATATAATGGGTGTGAGCAGGAAATTATAATTTTCCATTCTTCCATCATTGAAAATATTTAGTGTTATTGTAGAATGTGCAAAGCACCAAATGAAACCACAATGCTCGTATCGAAACCCAAGATCATAGACGTTCAAATAACGTGGGAACAATGACTTTTGAAACAAACACTCCGAGCGAGGTGGCGAAGTGGTTAGCACACTGGTCTCGCTTCGGGGGAACAACGGTTTAAATGCCCGTCCGGCCATCATGATTTAGGACTGCCGAAAGAGGACAATACTGGTGCACGTACAAGTGTGTTTCGGAGCACATCGTTCGTCGTACATTGCTGAACAACGAGCTCCGCAACAGATCACCCCTACATGTTCACATATTGACCCGACGACGTCAATTACGATTGCAGTGGGCACGGTACCATCGGGATTCCACAGTCGATCAACGGAAACATGTGAGCTCTTCGAGTGAATAGCATTTTTGCAACAGTAGGTCGACGGACGCCTCTGCAAACGCCGTCATCGAGGTGAACGGCATCTCGAAACGTGTAGTGTGCCACGGACGCAGGCTGGTGGAACAGGTGTTATGCTATGCGAGATATTCTGCTGCTCTTTCATGGAACGCCGGCCGAAGTGGCCGTGCGGCTCTAGGCGTTACAGTCTGGAACCGAGCGACCGCTACGGTCGCAGGTTCGAATCCTGCCTCGGGCATGGATGTGTGTGATGTCCTTAGGTTAGTTAGGTTTAATTAGTTCTAAGTTCTAGGCGCCTGATGACCTCAGAAGTTAAGCTGCATAGTGCTCAGAGCCATTTTTTCATGGAACCTTTGGCGGTAATCGAAGACATGCTGACAGCTGCGAACCACCTGCATCCCTTCAGGCTTGATGCCTTTTCCGATGGCGATGCCACCTTTCAGCAGTATAACTGCCCGTGTCTCGGAGCCACAACCTTGTTACAGTGTTCTGAGGAGCATTATAGCGAATTCTCGATATCTCTGCGACCAAATAATCCTGATGTAATTCCTAGGGGAAATCTCACCAATGCATTGCTCAAAAATAGTTATTCGTTCGCTGAGATGATAAAAGCGTTAACGCTACCGCGTAGAAATCACAGGGATGCTCAAGCACGAGTGAAATCGATAATTTTCCTGTCCTTCATTAAGGACGCTACTGAACGCATAGGAAAAATCTTGGAAAAGCGGAATATCGTGGTAATATACAAGCCGACCCGGAAGATACAAAATGGCCTAAAATCGGCTAAAGATACTAGCCAACCGCTGGAATAACCAGGAATTTATAGGATTTCGTGTAGTTATGGGGAAGTGTACATGGGTATTACAAAAAGAATGATCAAAAAACGATTAGAAGAGCACAAAACAGTTGTAGAAGAGGGTAGAGTGACAGATCAGCTTTTGCGGGACATGCTTTGCAACCAGTAGAAAACCACATTCATTTTGATAGAACCCAAGCACTGGCACGCACAAACAGGTACTCCGTAAGGTTTTACGGAGAGGCCAAAGAGATTGTAAAGCACCCGGAATTTTAATAGGAAGGAAGAGGGCATGAAACTGAATGACACCTGGATTTCTGTGCTGAAGATGATGAGTACCAGTCTTCCACCATGGTGTGGCAGCAACAGCGGACGACGGCTGCTGACAACAGCCAATTGCACTCGAGCTTTCGGAACATGTGACGTCACGCCACTGCGCGGAAGCGCGCCGAAGCGGAATTTCGCTGTTGTCAGTAGCGCGCCATGATGCGAATCTGACATTCAAAGTAGCTATGATCCCCCTTGAAAATTTTCTCCGCAGGTAGGGACGAAACGTTGGGTTTTAACATGAAATCCATTCGACCACGCTATAATAACCCAGAACATATTATTAATTGTGAATCCTATGGAACCTGTCTGGGTCGCTATAGTGCGCCACCACCGCGTACGAAAATCAGCGGACCGTTAATTATGGGAATTACATGACTTGTGCGTAAACATCTAATACCGCATACATCCACAAACCTACCAACAAACTGTAGTATCCCTGGTAAGCAGAATCAGTGATGTATTTCGTTCCAAAGACGGACGAACAAGCTACTAAGCAGGTGTTTCAGTTCATCTGTGTATGATTCCTACTACCTGAACAGCGACGAAGAGATTGAAATAATGTATGAAGAGATAGAAGAAATCACACAGATCATTAAAGAAAACGAAAAGTTGTCTAGAAGGAATTGAGACCGGATTGTAGCTTATCCCTCATATTCTTCAATCTATATTTTGCACTAGTTTTGAAGAAGATCAAAGATAAATCTGGAAGGGATAATAAAGTTCAGTGAGAAGAAATATAAACCTTAGGGTTTACTGGCGACATTGTGATTCTATAGTGGACTTATATCAGTTGAACGGAATGAACAGTGTGTTGAAGAAGAAGTTATAAGACGAACGTCCACGAATGTAAAACAAGGATAATGGAGTTTAGACGAATTAAAGCAGGCGATGCTGAGGGAATTAGATTAGCAAGTAGTGGATGAGTTTTGATGTTTTGGGCTGTAAAATAACTGAAGACGGCAATACAGTGAATATATGAAAAATAGACTGACAGTAGCAGAAAGGCTTCAAAATGGCTCTGAGCTCTATGGGACTCAACTGCTTAGGTCATTAGTCCCCTAGAACTTAGAACTAGTTAAACCTAACTAACCTAAGGACATCACACACATCCATGCCCGAGGCAGGATTCGAACCTGCGACCGTAGCGGTCTCGCGGTTCCGGACTGCAGCGCCCAGAACCGCACAGCAGAAAGGCGTTTGTATGTTAATATATAGTATCAGGTTAAGCGTTAGAAAGTATTTTCACAAAGTATTTGTCTCAAGGGTAGCTTTGACTGTGAGTGAAACGTGAACGACAAACACTGCAGGTAAGAAGAGAATAAAAGTTTTTCAAATGTGGTACTGCAGAGGAATTCTTAGTATTAGATCGGTAGATTGGATAACTAATGGCAGGTACGGAATCGAATTGGAGAAAAAAAGACATTAATGGCACATATTGACTAAATGAAGGGATCTATTGATACATCATATCCTAAACGCATGCAGGAATTTGGTTTTGGACGGAGGTGTGGGAAGTAATATTTGTGGAAGTTCCGAATATAGTAAGAGGGTTGAAATAAATGTAGGTTACAGTAGCTACATTGAGATAAAGAAATTTGCACAGTATAGACCATGGTGAAGACCTGCACCAGTTTTCGAACTGAGGTCCACAATAGATCAATATACAGGATGAAAAGTATTTAAACCGACAAACTCAGGGAGGTTGTAGGGGACATCAAAACAAATATTTTCCCCTAATGTCACTTTTTCCTATGAGGAGTATTTAAACCGGTAGAGGAAGATCTCTCTGGTCGAAAATTAATTAAACCAACAAACACTTTTACATTTTTTTATGACCAAGAGGCCAAACAATAACACAACCCAATTTCAGTTCCTCTTCTGATGCAACAGGAGTTGCGTAAACAGGGTTGCGCATCTAGCCCCAGACAAAAAAGTTCAGAGGGGACATATCTGGGGATCGAGCAGGCCATGGTACAGGACCACCTCTGCCAATCCACATTTATGGAAACTGTCGGTCCAGGAATCGACGCACACGACGACCGAAATGTGCCGACGCCCCGTCATGTTGGTACCACTTCCGTTGTCTTGTAGGGAGCGGGACGTCTTCCAGTAGTTCTGGCAATGCTCTGGCGAGAAAATTGTAATAGTGTCTGCCATTTAATGGGCTAGGTAGCAGATACGGCCCAATTAAACAGTCCCCAACAACACGGACCCACACATTAACGAAGAACCGCACTGATTGAAGGATCCCGCTCCACATGCTGCAAGACAGCTTCCTCGAATTGCAGCGTTCTTACCGTGCGACGGCGTCCCTGTCCAGGTAATCTGCTAAATGACCCGGTCTCACGCAGACGTTGGTACACAGCAGCAAAGATCGTATGATGCAGGATACGGCGATTAGGATATTGTTGTTGATAAACCCGTTGTGCAGCTCGTCCGTTGTGGTGCGCTACATAGTACGCACCAACCATATCAGTGTACTCACTCCAGGTGTATCGCTCCATTAGTAAACAGAGACAATGCACTACTACACTGGTGGACAGCAGTTGCCTTCAACTGAAGAGCGTAATACGCCCTCTAACAACTGAAGATCGTATTATGGCGTCTAACAACTGACGAGCGTAATACAGCCTCCACCGGTTTAAATAATCCTCATAGGAAAAAATGACATTAGGGAAAAATTTTTGTTTTGATGTCCCCTACAACCTCCCAGAGTTTGTCGTTTTAAGTACTTTTCACCCTGTATAAGGCAGTTGCAGAATAAAAGAAAATTCACATTTAATGGCGACTGTGTTGGAGCCGCAGACTTGGTAGTCATCACTGCCAAAGATGCAGCGCATGGTGTCCTGGAAGGCGGCCTCGTCCCGCATCGGAGAGTCGACGTCGAGCACCGCCGGGGCGGCGAAACTGGCAGAGACCATCTCCGCGCAGACGGCGAGCAGGGCGCCTGCGAAGGCCAGGGCGATGTGAAGACGCGCCATCGTGACCGCTGTCTGAGCGGGCCAGGGGTCCGCGTCTTATAGTGGGCACCAGACGTCCTTGAGGCGCGGTCTCAGGCTGACGTAGTAAGCAGCGCGAGAGGAGGCGGAACGAATGCAGCACCCCGACTTCCTGTCGCGGAGGTCGTTACTTGCCGTGCTTCGTCTTACGTCAAAGCAACGTTGCATACGTGTTATGTTAATCACAGTCCGTTGCTACCTCGGACCGCTCCGGAAAGCATGCGCTGTTATCTGCGTTGCAAACGGACGAGACTGCGGTAGAACCTATCGTAAGTGATGTGGTAAATTCACCTCGTAAGAATTGGAGACCGATAAAGCAGCGTTCAGACTAGAAAGAGTATAAGGCAGGGATGTAGACTTTCGCTCGTATTGGAAGAACCAACGTTGGAAAGAAAAGAAAGAGTCATGCGAAGGATAAAAATTTTGAGCGGAATAACGATAATACCACATAAAATCGTGGTGGCTTATGCCCCAGAGAGGAAAACAATTACTTCTGCCACGAATTGACAGCATGCAAAAAGTTCTTTTTCTTTTAGGACTGCTCCTCCTGTCGTATTTTTCTTTTTTAATTTGGTGGCAGTATTGAACACACAACAGACATATACTCAAAGTCACAAAAATACGTAACTATACTAGTATACAGGGTGGTCCCTCGATCGTGACCGGGCCAAATATCTCACGAGATAAGCGTCAGACGAATAAACTACAAAGTAAGAAACTTGTCTAGCTTGAAGGGGGAAAGTAGATGGCGCTATGGTTGGACCGCTAGATGGCGCTGCCATAGGTCAAACGGATATCAATTGCGTTATTTAAAACAGGAACCCACATTTTTTATTACATATTCGTGTAGTGGTAAAGAAATATGAAAGTTTTAGTTGGACCACTTTTTACGCTCTGTGATAGACAGCGCTGTAATAGTCACAAACATATGGCTCACGATTTGACGAACAGTTGGTAAAAGGTGGATTTTTTAAACCAAAATACAGAACGTAGGTACGTTTGAACATTTTATTTCGGTTGTTCCAACGTGATACATGTACCTTTGTGAACTTATCATTTCTGTCAACGCATGATGTTACGGGGTGATTATCTGTAAATACCACATTAATGCAGTAAATGATACCCGTCAACCGCAATGCATTTGGCAATACGTGTAACGACATTCCTCTCAACAGCTAGTAATTCCTTGATGTTCGCACATGCATTGACAATGCGCTGACGCATGTTGTGAGGCGTTGTCAGTGGATCACTGTACCAAATATCCTTCAGCTTTTCCCACAGAAAGAAATCCGGGGACGTCAGATCCGGTGAAAGTGCGGGCCATGGTATGGTGCTTCGACGACCAATCCACATGTCATGAAATATGCTATTCAATACCGCTTCAGCCGGCCGGTGTGGCCGAGCGTTCTAGGAGCTTCAGTCTGATGTCCTTAGGTTACTTAGGTTTAAGTAGTTCTAAGTTCTAGGGGACTTACAACCTCAGATGTTAAGTCCCATAGTGCTCAGAGCCAATACCGCTTCAACCGCGCGCGAGCTATGTGCCAGACATCCATCACGTAGGAAGTACATCGCCATTCTGTCATGCAATGAAACATCTTGTAGTAGCATCGGTAGAACATTACGTAGGGAATCAGCATACATTGCACCATTTAGATTGCCATCGATAAAATAGGGGCCAATTATCCTTCCTCCCATAATGCCGCATCATATGGTACGGGTGCAATCGTGTTGATGTAGCATTCTCAACACCGACGTTTTTGAGATTCCCGATTCTCGCGCAATTTGTCTACTACTGATGTGCGGATTATCCGCGACAGCAGCTAAAACACCTACTTGGGCATCATCATTTGTCGCAGGTCGTGCTTGACGTCTAACATGTAGCTGAACAGTTCCCGTTTCCTCAAATAACGTAACTATCCGGCGAACGGTCCGGACACTTGGATGATGTTGCCCAGGATACCGAGCAGCATACATAGCACACACCCGTTTGGCATTTTGATCACAATAGCCGTACATCAACACGATATCGACTCTTTCTGCAATTGGTAAAGGGTCCATTTTAACACGGGTGATCTATCACGAAGCAAATACCATCCGCACTGGCGGAATGTTACGTGATACCACGTACTTATACTACGTTTGTGACTATTACAGCGCTATCCATCACAAAGCGAAATAGTGGTCCCACTAAAACATTCGTATTTCTTTACCTACTACACGAATATGTAATAATAAATGGGGGTCCTGTTTTTAAAAAAACGCAGTTGACATCCGTTTGACCTATGGCAGCCCCATACAGCGGGCCAACCAAAGCGCCATCTGGTTTCCCCCTTCAAGCTAGACGAGTTTCTTTCTTTTTCGTTTGACACTTATTTCGTGAGATATTTGGCCCGGTCACTATCAGTGGACCACCCTGTATACTCCTAGGATCGTACCGGAACTCCTTTTGCCCGGCGTAGGACAGCAACTCGACGTAATACAAGTCGTTGGAAGTCCCCTGCAGAAATACAGAGCCATACTGCCTCTACAACCGTCCGTAATTGCGAAAGTGTTGCCCGTGCAAGATTTTGTGCGCGAACTGACCACTCGATTATGTCCTACAAATGTTCGACGCGATTCACATCGGGCGATCTGGGTGGCCAAATCATCCACTCGAACTGTCCAGAATATTCTTCAAACCTGTTTGATGGCGCATTGTCGTCGATAAAAAAATCGATCATTTGGTGGGAACATGAAGTCTACGAGTGGCTGTAAATGTTCTCCAAGCAGCCGAACAGAATCATTTCCACCAGCTAAACACAGCCCACATCACTAGGGAACCATCACGAGCTTGCACAGTACCGTGTTAAAATTTTGGTCCATGGCTTCATGGCGTCTGCGCCACACTCTAACCCTACCATCAGCTTTTAACAACTGAAATCGGGACTCATGTGGCCAGGCCACGGTGCCTCAGTCGCCTAGGGTCCATTAGATTTGGTCACGAGCCGAGGAGAGGCCCTGTAGCGATGTCGTGCTGTTAGCAGAGGCACTCGCGTTGGTCACCTGCTGCCATAGCACATTAACGCCAAATCTTGCCGCAATGTCCTAACGGATACGTTAGACGTATGTCCCACATTAATTTCTGCTGTTATTTGACGCAATGTTGCTTGTCTTTAATACAGAATAGGCAAACGCCGCTCCATTGCGCTGCCCATGGTGAGAGGTAATGCCTAGAATTTGGCGTTCTCGGCACACTCCTGACACTGTGTATCTCGGAATATTGAATTCCCTAACGATTCCCGAAACTGAGTGTCCCATACGTCTAGCTCCGACTACCATTCCGCATTCAAAGTCTGTTAATTCCCATCGTGCCACCATACTCTCGTTGAACACGTTTTCGTGTCAAAAAGTCTCACGCTAAAACTTACAGCTGGTGTGGCCCTTTTAGTGTTATCGTAAGATCTATACTGTTCTTCTGGAGAGCTCTAGCTTTTAACATGGGCTGGGGGGTGGTCCTAGCGGTTAGCTGGAGACGTGGGTGTCCGTACCTTATCGTAAGGCCTTCCAGCTTAACACGGTTCTGCTCTCGGCTTCTGTTCTCGTTTCTCCCCTCGGAACTGCGTCTGTCTCATGGTGGGAAGGTATGACATGCATTTAGGCATTCTTGTGTTAGTCTGTGGTATTCCATTTGCTCACTCGTTACTCGTATTACTTGGGTTAATTTAATGTCACGATTTATTCGGAGCTATGTGACATACTACTGGATTTGCTTATCATGTCAGGGTTTTCATGGAAGGTGTTGGATTTGCCTGACACCTTACAATCGCATTGGAAAAATTTTAAGCAAGTACGATGTGGCAACTGTTTTCACACCCACTACGAAAATAATAGAATGTTTAAGATCCGCAAAAGATGAACGACATCATCTAGCTACACCAGGCGTCTATAAAATTCCGTGCTGTTGTGGAAAGGTCTATATAGGCACAACGAAAAGAAGCGTCAACAACCGTCTGGGTGAACATAAAAGGGACTGCGCCTCGGACATATTGATAAATCGGCTTTAGCGGAACATGAGTTTCAGGAAGGTGATCATGAAATAAAGTTTAGTGAGACGACCGTCATAGCAAAGACGTCGTATTATTATGCGCGAATGTACAGAGAGGCCATTGAGACTGCCAAGCACTGCAATAATTTTAACAGAAAAGATGAAGGCATTAAGCTGGATAAGATATGGATGTCAACACTGCAGCAACAGCGAACAATCGCTTAATTTCAATTGAAAAAGTTGGCAGTATTAGAGATCATAGCACAGCCGACGTCACGTGATTGACAGCGGCGCCCTCTGGATGGCTTATATGTACGGCGCCACTCGTGCTCTCGTTGCAGTTTGCCGATTGTCCTCGGAGGGTGCCTTCCGCAGTCGAAGGCGAAACGTCAGGGGAGAGTCTTATGTATGGACCACGGCATCTCAGCCCGGAAATGTTAAGTGATGACAACACCTGCCGTGAAAGACTTCATTCTATGATCAAACGCCTCTACGAGGAGGATATGTCAGCAACGGTTCGACGGTTTGAGAGCATGCGCAAAAAGAAGTCACAACAAATGTGTTCGCACACCTTCTTGTTGCGCTGCAGGAACACATCAACTGTTCCGAAATTTCTGAAAGTGAAGAGGATGTTCCGCTCGGCACAAGCTCATCGAATTTACAGCCGTATGGAATCAGTAATGTTACGAGAGAGGACTCACCAGACGTGGCGAGCACTGGCGGAAACCAACAGTAAGCTATTTCAACTTCATATTCTCATTAGTAATACCATGCAGTATGACGATTGGAATAAGATAGACAACCTTACATTTAGAACTATGGAAGTAAGTGCAGAAATATCAGTGGTTAGACAAAAGAGGAAGTTCGATAGCTTACAGAAGATCACGTCGGGAGGCACAAGACAGTTATTAACCTGTCAGACAAAGTCTTGACAGTAGATGAAGTTTCGGTACTTGCTAAGGATAGAAATTTTGCAGTGACGCCCCGAATGGTTGTGGCTAATGTTGAGGCAGGTATCCGTCAGCGGTCACAGCAGTCCGCTGATGTTATAAGAATGGAAATAGCTAGAATCTTGCGCACATGTAAGACACCTAATAGTAATCTATCACAGGCACAAAGGAAGACACTGAGGGACATCGACACAGATGAAAACATCATCGTGCTTTCTGCAGATAAAGGCAACGCTACTGTCGTAATGAAAAGATTATCATGAAAAAATCATGGACATTTTGGATCCCAACAATTACAAACAACTTCAGAAGGAGCCGACATCGAGGATTTTAAAAATGATCAGTCAATTGGTGAAAACGTCTTTCCTCTCTTCAGTTGACAATAAGCATCTCTTTAAATCAGAAGCTTACTCGCCAAGACTCTTTGGGTTACCCAAAGTACATAAACCGCTGGAACCTTTGAAACCTATAGTCAGCGCAATAGAGTCTCCCACCCATGAATTAGCTGGATACCTTGCCTCGCTGCTTAAACCTGCTGTTGGTGGAACTGACAGTCATGTTAAAAATTCATATCACTTCATCGATATTATTAAGGATATTAGTGTGGGCCCTAATGATATCATGGTCAGTTTTGATGTGGTGTCGTTGTTTACCAAGATTCCGGTGAATGACGCTATCACACGTATAGCGGACATTCTTCCTAGTGATATTTTGCCATTATCCAGACATTGCCTTACAACAAATTATTTTCGATATAATAATGTTTTTATGAACAGATTGACGGGGTGGCTATGGGAAGTCCTCTTAGTCCAGCTGTGGCTAACTTGTTCATGGAGAACTTTGAACAATGGGCGCTGCAAACAGCTAGAAAAAGACCAGTCAGATGGTATCGTCATGTAGACGATACATTTGTTATATGGACCCATGGGGAAGAGGAACTGGATGCCTTCCTGTAACATCTGAATAGTATTAATCCAAGAATTCAATTCACTATGGAAAAGGAAATCGATGGCCACTTGACCTTCCTAGATGTGACTGTAATCAAACGTGTGGACGGATCATTGGGTCATAAGGTTTTCAGAAAAGACAGACACAGTGATCGTTATCTGCAGAAAGGTTCTAACCATCACCCAAGACATAAAAGAGGGGTGATTAAAACATTAATATACAGGGCGCAGAAAATATGTGAACCAGCTCACTTAGATGATGAGATTGAACACCTTAGACCGACCTTCAAGAAGAATGGGGATTCCAACAGAGAGATAGATCGTCCACTGTGCCCTAGACTGACAACCAGGACGGACGAGGATCGACACCAACCCAACGGGAAAGTGTTCTTACCATTCATCAGTAAGGCAACTGATCGTCTAACATTCAGCGTGGTGTCTGTTTGTTCTATATCGTGTCTCCCTACCACTTTCGCGCAACGACGCTCTGAGCGTGTTTTTTAGGGAATTGACTAGTTTGAACCTGGGACCTGTTGCTGGTAAGGAGACGCCAGACCACACATGACATGTAGAGTTCAGAAGAGTTCAGTGAGACTAGCAATGATATAACTAAATACTTAATGATTTCAGCGTCAGCTCCACTGCACTCCCTATAAAAGAATCTTAATACTAACTAAATTTAGTGAGGGGGGGAGGGGGGTTCAAGGCTTTCCTATTTTTAGTTAGCTGGTAAAATAACGTCGAAAAAGCAGTTAAGTTTACCATTGGAAATTTTATTCTACTCACAAAACATTGTTTATAAATTGCACTATTGATAAAAGGAAATATTTTAATACAGGATGGTAAAAACCAACTGCGTTCAACAAAAATGTGAACGAATATTCCCTGAATGGGTTTCCAAGTTCTACAATGGATCGAAGGATGACCTACGCCACATCTCATCTATAATCTAGGTTTAAATTAAGTTTCACAAGAGAGAAAACTATCAAAATGGTCTACAATGACCCTTAATTATCTTTAATTGCTTATCTAACTTGTCGTAAATTACAGTGGCTCATATGGCTTCTCAATAACTCTATAAGAGAAAAATCATCGCGTTTCAGATTTTTACTTCAAGTGGCAAATGTGAACACCATGAGCTTTAATTGACGATCGACACTAGTATTACGCAAAAAGGGGGTGTAACAGATGTGGCTTCTGCAGTTCTGAGTGAAGCTTTATTCGCTGTTATGCGGCATCGCGTGCGTTCATTACCTTGTCGGTGTTCGTCAGGGGGCGGCGGACAGCACAGCTCCGCTCACCTCGCCGTCTCGGAAGCAACTCCCTCCTAACTTCTCCTTACTACAATTTACCGAAGTTGGTTTAAAAAAAAACATCTGGCTGTGTTTTCATCTGACCAATCAGGGTCTCAATGTTAGCCTTAAGCTCCGCCTACAAAAATTCTGCATTCCAATGAGAAACGTTATACTTTTCGTGGTGGGGCAATGTATTTAAAGTTTGCAACGTAACAGAGACGCGAAAAAGTCTCACGCTAAAACTTGCAGCTGGTGTGGTCCTTTTAGTGTTATCGTAAGATCTATACTGTTCTTCTGGAGGGCTCTATCTTTTAACATGGGCTGGGGGGTGGTCCTGACGTAACAGAGGCGCGAAAAATTCTCACGCTAAAACTTGCGGCTGGTATGGCCCTTTTTGTGTTATCGTAAGATCTATACTGTTCTTCTGGAGGGCTCTAGCTTTTAACATGGGCTGGGGGGGTGGTCCTAGCGGTTAGCTGGCGACGTGGGTGTCCGTACCTTATCGTAGGGCCTTCCAGGTTAACACGGTTCTACTCTCGGCTTCTTTTCTCGTTTCTCCCCTCGGAACTGCGTCTGTCTCACGGTGGGAAGGTATGACATGCATTTAGGCATTCTTGTGTTAGTCTGTGGTATTAAAAAAAAATGGTTCAAATGGCTCTGAGCAGTATGGGACTCAACTGCTGAGGTCATTAGTTCCCTAGTACTTAGAACTAGTTAAACCTAACTAACCTAAGGACATCACAAACGTCCATGCCCGAGGCAGGATTCGGACCTGCGACCGTCTGTGGTATTCCATTTGCTCACTCGTTACTCGTATTACTTGGGTTAATTTAATGTCACGATTTATTCGGAGCTATGTGACATACTACTGGATTTGCTTATCATGTCAGGGTTTTCATGGAAGGTGTTGGATTTGCCTGACACCTTACAATCGCATTGGAAAAATTTTAAGCAAGTACGATGTGGCAACTGTTTTCACACCCACTACGAAAATAAAAGAATGTTTAAGATCCGCAAAAGATGAACGACATCATCTATCTACACCAGGTGTCTATAAAATTCCGTGCTGTTGTGGAAAGGTCTATATAGGCACAACGAAAAGAAGCGTCAATAACCGTCTGGGTGAACATAAAAGGGACTGCCGCCTCGGACATATTGATAAATCGGCTTTAGCAGAACATGAGTTTCAGGAAGGTGATCATGAAATAAAGTTTAGTGAGACGACCGTCATAGCAAAGACGTCGCATTATTATGCGCGTATGTACAGAGAGGCCATTGAGACTGCCAAGCACTGCAATAATTATAATAGAAAAGATGAAGGCATTAAGCTGGATAAGATATGGATGTCAACACTGCAGCAACAGCGAACAATCGATTAATTTCAATTGAAAAAGTTGGCAGTATTAGAGATCATAGCACAGCCGACGTCACGTGATTGACAGCGGCGCCCTCTGGATGGCTTATATGTACGGCGCCACTCGTGCTCTCGTTGCAGTTTGCCGATTGTCCTCGGAGGGTGCCTTCCGCAGTCGAAGGCGAAACGTCAGGGGAGAGTCTTATGTAGGGACCACGGCATCTCAGCCCAGAAATGTTAAGTGATGTCCAGTACCTTCTGATGCGAGATTAGTTTACCTGCACAAACATACAAAATGTATATAGCTATTGCTCTTAGTTTAGGCTCAATAGAACGTTCTTCATCATAGTCAAAGACAAGAGTTTCATGTCATTAACTATAAATGCGGAAGTTGTCTACGAATTACAGAAACACGTTTTATATAACTTCGACGAAATATTGAAGCGATGTTTGACATATTTTTGTTTCGCGTTTTTTTTTTTTTTTTTTTTTTTTTTTTTTTTTTTTTTTTTTTTTTTTGTATAACAAATGGCTCTGAGCACTATGGGACTTAATTTTGTATAACATCGACGAAAATTATTGAAGGAATGGGAATGTTTGATATGATATTCAGGTATTTTTGTCTTGCCTTTTCAATTTATCTTTTTTTTTTTTTTTTAAACTGCATTTTCTCGCGTTATAGATCTGTATTGTTTTCTTTATTTTCACTATTACATCTCTTTGTTTCACGTTACAAGTTACAAATCAACAGTATTCGAATTAAACCTAAATTAAACAATGACAGTTTCAATTTTTATATAAATACTGCTTATTTTTAAGCAACAGACAGGAGGATAACTTCGTAGAAAAAAAATGTTTCGTATGTTATATGGCTGTTTGTACATCCTCGCTCAGTTTCTAGGGGATTCTAGTAAAATACTGATCGCATACGCAAAGAAAGCGCTCGTTTGCAACACGCCTGTTGCTAAGGTAATGCATGTGCATCCTTAACTGATCAAATATACCAGGAAAATACATAGTACGCTTACTTACGATGGTCTACGGTAGTCTTACAACTCTACAGCTGACGCTACAAATTCTGTTTTTGTTGTAGCTGTATCCAGAATGACCACTCCTTTTTTTGCAGAATCACTACGGATCGATGCTGTACAGTAGTTCTTAAAAATCATATACACGTACACCAGAACAGTTACGTATATAGGGTTTCCCAAAGAACACGGTCAAACCTTAGGAACGAGTTCCATTTACAGAAATAAGTTAAATTGTGTTGTACATATGGGCACTAAAATGTTTACCTTAAGAGATATAAGTACTTTCTCGTCTTCGGTACTATGAAACACACATACATCCTTTTGCAAGATCTTAGCTATCCATATTTTCGGGAGGAGGAATTATTGACAAAAAAAAAAAAAAAAAGGAAAAGGGTTAGTACACAAGGAGTCTAAAGTGTATATCCTAAGAGGTGTGAGCACTTGCCCACCTTCGCCAGTGTGAAACACATCTCTTCTACTCAACAAATCGCCATATCTCTTAAGATACACATTTTAGAGCCCATGCTGGCCGCTGTGACCGAGCGATTCTAGGCGCTTCAGTCCGGAACCGCCTGCTGCTACGGTCGCAGGTTCGAATCCTGCCTCGAGCATGGATGTGTGTGATATACCTAGGTGAGTTAGGTTTAAGTATTTCTAAATCTAGAGGACTGATGACCTCAGATATTAAGTCCCATAGTGCTTAGAGCCATTTGAACCATTTATTGCCCATGTTTACTGAGCTGGTGCGTTTCTGGCGCCAGTTTCCATAGATTATCATTTTGATCTTTGAGTCGACTTCGATGCTTATTTGTCTTCTTCACATCTTTGGCGGTGGGATTTAACGGCAGCGCGTGCGCTCTTCCAGAGGCGGGTGTGGGTATCCGCCGTCTGAGATGGAGAGACGCCAGACTATGTACAGTATGTATGTGGCACGCCGAGAGGCCGAGTCGGCATCACGAAGGAGCGTGGCCAGCCACTACGACGTGTTTAATCATGTAAGGCAGATCCATTGCACATGGTGATGGGGTTTTCCTAGAGGTTGGAAGGACAAGTTCCTTCGAGTCTATTACAAGCTATACAGGCCGAATGAATTGGAGTCGTCGAGTTGCTTCGGTGGGTTTTGCGCATATTAACTGAATATTCCAGTGTACTAAAACCATTTGGGACTGTTCTACTTGTTTATCACTCAATTCGGTGTCGTGACTTGATACCTAGACGGCAGTTAAGGAAGCGTAGCTACGCCCAACCAACACACACGAAGAATGGCTACATACGTTGCTAGAAGTGCAACAAGTAGTGCGTAAGTCGATGTCTGGCGTTCCAAGCCACGCCGGGGTATTTCTCCCATTCTAACTTGTAGTTCATTATTGTAGTCTGGCGTTTAAATGTGCGTCAAGATAATAGTGTGTCTTTTTAACTTCTAGGTCATTATTTTATGGGTGCTTTTAAGCAATTGGATCATTAAATTTTAAGTCCTGTGACTGGCCAAGAAACTCACGGAGGTTAATTGTGCTTGCATTTAGTTGTGACGTATATCATTGAAAGTTACTGATAACCTGTTCTCTAGATAAGATTGTGTATCTCATGCCTCAGAATATTGTCTGCCGCTGATGTATTTTATGTTGCAGATCATTGGCAGTGGCCGACGCGAGAAAACCAGGAGCCGAGTACCACGGTGGCAGAGTGATAGTTAAGGACATGACTTCCCCCCCTCTTGCATATCGGGTTATGTTACTGTTTTGTGGCTCCATCCTTGGATTGAAGAGCTATGGTTTCTGAAGTTTAAATTACGGTGGAAAGTTGAGTACATTTCATTTTCTCTCCCGTGGATCTCTTGTATTGGTTAAAATCCTTTGGTGTGCTCGCGTCTGATTCATACGCAGAATTGAAGCGGCCTCATTTTAGGAGCTATTTGTCATATTGTTATGTTCTAGTAGCAATGGTATTATGAATATTTTTCATTAATCAACTAGGTTAACACAACTTTAACTCCCTAGTTGCAAGATCAGTGTTTTGGAATTAATGTATTTTCTTTGCGGTTGGAAGTAATTAGAGTTCTGATAGGAATCGTGTGGACATTAGTTTCATCTAAGTAATGAAATTTATCTGAGTTTGTTCTCATAGTCACATTCAATTTTTCAGGTTTTATGGGCATGGTTCTAATTAAAGAAATTTGTTTATGTCATTTGTTAAAGTTATGTGGCTTTATAAGGGAATCGCCTTTGTATTATTGTTATTATTGGTATTTGATAAAAGCTTTATAAATGTAATAAAGAAATATGTGGCAACTATAACGGATTACTCTTGCGATTTCGGTGTGTCCTTGAGGTCCTTTTTTGTTGTTTTGGTCCGTACCACCTACTCCCAAAACATGGTACTGTTACCGACGACTGTGCCGCTAAAGTGGAGTTATTGAACGCAGATTTCCGAAATTACTTCACCAGGGAAGACGAATGGAACATTCCAGAATTTGAAACACGAACAGCTGCTAGCATGAGTTTCTTAGAAGTAGATACCTTAGGGGTTGCGAAACAACTCAAATCGCTTGATACGGGCAAGTCTTCAGGTCCAGATTGTATACGGATTAGGTTCCTTTCAGATTAGGCTTATACAATAGCTCCCGACTGAGCAATCGTATACAACCGCTCGCTCACCGATAGATCTGTACCTACAGATTGGAAAATTGCGCAGGTCGCACCAGTGTTTAAGAAGGGTAGTAGGAGTAATCCATCGAACTACGGACCTATATCATTGACGTCGGTTTGCAGTAGGGTTTTGGAGCATATACTGTATTCAAACATTATGAATCACCTTGGAGCGATCTATTGATACGTAATCAGCATGGTTTCAGAAAACATCGTTCTTGTGCAACGCAGCTAGCTCTTTATTCGCACGAAGTAATGGCCGCTATCGACAGGGGATCTCAAGTTGATTCCGTATTTCTAGATTTCCGGAAAGCTTTTGACACCGTTCTTCACAAGCGACTTCTAATCAAGCTGCGGGCCTATGGGGTATCGTCTCAGTTGTGCGACTGGATTCGTGATTTCCTATCAGGAAGGTCGCAGTTCGTAGTAATAGACGGCAAATCATCGAGTAAAACTGAAGTGATATCGGGTGTTCCCCAGGGAAGCGTCCTGGGACCTCTGCTGTTCCTGAGCTATATAAATGACCTGGTTGACAATCTGAGCAGTTCTCTTAGGTTATTCACAGATGATGCTGTAATTTACCGTCTAGTAAGGCCATCCGAAGACCAGTATCAGTTGCAAAGAGATTTAGAAAAGATTGGTGTATGGTGTGGCAGGTGGCAGTTGACGCTAAATAACGAAAAGTGTGAGGTGATCCACACGAGTTCCAAAAGAAATCCGTTGGAATTTGATTACTCGATAAATAGTACAATTCTCAAGGCTGTCAATTCAACTAAGTACCTTGGTGTTAAAATCACGAACAACTTCAGTTGGAAAGACCACATAGATAATATTGTGGGGAAGGCGAGCCAAAGGTTGCGTTTCATTGGCAGGACACTTAGAAGATGCAACAAGTCCACTAAAGAGACGGCTTACACTACACTCGTTCGTCCTCTGTTAGAATATTGCTGCGCGGTGTGGGATCCTTACCAGGTGGGATTGACGGAGGACATCGAAAGGGTGCAAAAAAGGGCAGCTCGTTTTGTATTATCACGTAATAGGGGAGAGAGTGTGACAGATATGATACGTGAGTTGGGATGGAAGTCATTAAAGCAAAGACGTTTTTCGTCGCGGCGAGATCTATTTACGAAATTTCAGTCACCAGCTTTCTCTTCCAAATGCGAAAATATTCCTACCTACATAGGTAGGAATGATCATCAAAATAAAATAAGAGAAATCAGAGCTCGAACAGAAAGGTTTAGGTGTTCGTTTTTCCCGCGCGCTGTTCGGGAGTGGAATGGTAGAGAGATAGTATGATTGCGGTTCTATGAACCCTCTGCCAAACACTTAAATGTGAATTACAGAGTAATCATGTAGATGTAGATGTAGATGTAAAGCAAAGAGCTCGCAGAACAAGTGTTCATATCTCTTAAGGGATGAGCTTTAGTGCCCTTGTTTACTGGACATATTTTCTCATTTTCGTTTAAGGAATATGTTCAGGGCTGTAAGACCGTGAAACGTTTCTTCTCTTCCATGTATCGGAGGAACCGCTGCCAGACGACCAGTTCTCGGGCTCAGCCAGAATCCACACACACTTTGCCATAAGTGGCGTGCAGGACAAACTGCGTGACGTATTGCTCCGCAGTTTTTCTCGGAACCTTTATGTATGTGGTCGACCCGGATAAATTCAGTGACGCAAGTATACACTCTGTATACCAGCCAAACAGGGTTAAAATTGCCACGACTCCTATACCATTAATCAGTGCCCTTATTTCAGTTCAACTGCTTTCAAAATAAGAGGCTGAGAAACCAGCCAATCAGTTGCAAAGAAAGCTTTGTTTGCCCTTGACCTAGGTTTCAGAAAGAGTGGACCTTGTCACATCACTCGGTAGTAGATTAGAGTAGATGAAGCCGGGAGGCTTGACAAAACAAGAATCATCCCAAGCCATGGCTTTAGACTGCAGCCAGATTTTGTATATCGTACTTCGGAATGAATGCCTACTAGTAAATGCCTACAGGTAGAGGCCCTTCTCAACGTAAAATTGTAATGGGAGTCACAGGATAAAGTATTTGCGTAAGTTACATGTATATCTTGCCAGAGACTAAGGCATGATGTACACGTAAAAGTGCACGACTCGTGACCGCTCCCGATATCCAATGCTGCTGACTTGTTGATGTTCAGAAGACTGCCCGCAGCCCGTCGGTATCGCTCTATCCAGTTTTGTTGTCGTTGTACGTTCTATAATGAAAAGTGACGTCCCGCACTGTGATTTCAGATAGCGTGTGACTGAGATACCTCAGAAGTCGCTCGAGCGCGAGTGCGTAGAGGTAGGTAGAAAGGGGGTAGCCTTGTCGTAGAGGCCTCCTAATGGTCACACTTTATTAGTAATTGTAGTACAACGTAATGTCTCACGTTACTGTTACATTCTCAGCAAGTACGCCAGGTCCTTTCATCAATACATGTATTTTTCATTATTACTAACTTTTCTACAGGAACGAGTATACAATGTAAAAGGCATATTACTATGCACATAACTAGGTATACTTTGAGTCTTAGGGTCAATTCCAATATGCCACGTCTTGTAAGCGATAACATCTCGATCGGCGAAGGACTCCAGTCCAGGAAGGGAGGGGTTTTCACAACGAACGATAGCTAGGGTAAACCAACTACACTCCTGGAAATTGAAATAAGAACACCGTGAATTCATTGTCCCTGGAAGGGGAAACTTTATTGACACATTCCTGGGGTCAGATACATCACATGATCACACTGACAGAACCACAGGCACATAGACACAGGCAACAGAGCATGCACAATGTCGGCACTAGTACAGTGTATATCCACCTTTCGCAGCAATGCAGGCTGCTATTCTCCCATGGAGACGATCGTAGAGATGCTGGATGTAGTCCTGTGGAACGGCTTGCCATGCCATTTCCACCTGGCGCCTCAGTTGGACCGGCGTTCGTGCTGGACGTGCAGACCGCGTGAGACGACGCTTCATCCAGTCCCAAACATGCTCAATGGGGGACAGATCCGGAGATCTTGCTGGCCAGGGTAGTTGACTTACACCTTATAGAGCACGTTGGGTGGCACGGGATACAAGCGGACGTGCATTGTCCTGTTGGAACAGCAAGTTCCCTTGCCGGTCTAGGAATGGTAGAACGATGGGTTCGATGACGGTTTGGATGTACCGTGCACTATTCAGTGTCCCCTCGACGATCACCAGTGGTGTACGGCCAGTGTAGGAGATCGCTCCCCACACCATGATGCCGGGTGTTGGCCCTGTGTGCCTCGGTCGTATGCAGTCCTGATTGTGGCGCTCACCTGCACGGCGCCAAACACGCATACGACCATCATTGGCACCAAGGCAGAAGCGACTCTCATCGCTGAAGACGACACGTCTCCATTCGTCCCTCCATTCACGCCTGTCGCGACACCACTGGAGGCGGGCTGCACGATGTTGGGGCGTGAGCGGAAGACGGCCTAACGGTGTGCGGGACCGTAGCCCAGCTTCATGGAGACGGTTGCGAATGGTCCTCGCCAATACCCCAGGAGCAACAGTGTCCCTAATTTGCTGGGAAGTGGCGGTGCGGTCCCCAACGACACTGCGTAGGATCCTACGGTCTTGGCGTGCATCCGTGCGTCGCTGCGGTCCGGTCCCATCGAAATAAGTGTCCAAGGAATAGAAAAGCAACTGGAATCACTCAATAGAGGAAAGTCCACTGGACCTGACGGGATACCAATTCGATTCTACACAGAGTACGCGAAAGAACTTGCCCCCCTTCTAACAGCCGTGTACCGCATGTCTGTAGAGGAACGGAGGGTTCCAAATGATTGGAAAAGAGCACAGATAGTCCCAGTCTTCAAGAAGGGTCGTCGAGCAGATGCGCAAAACTATAGACCTATATCTCTTACGTCGATCTCTTGTAGAATTTTAGAACATGTTTTTTGCTCGCGTATCATGTCATTTCTGGAAACCCAGAATCTACTATGTAGGAATCAACATGGATTCCGGAAACAGCGATCGTGTGAGACCCAACTCGCCTTATTTGTTCATGAGACTCAGAAAATATTAGATACAGGCTCCCAGGTAGATGCTATTTTTCTTGACTTCCGGAAGGCGTTCGATACAGTTCCGCACTGTCGCCTGATAAACAAAGTATGAGCCTACGGAATATCAGACCAGCTGTGTGGCTGGATCGAAGAGCTTTTAGCAAACAGAACACAGCATGTTGTTATCAATGGAGAGACGTCTACAGACGTTAAAGTAACCTCTGGCGTGCCACAGGGGAGTGTTATGGGACCATTGCTTTTCACAATATATATAAATGATTTAGTAGATAGTGTCGGAAGTTCCATGCGGCTTTTCGCGGATGATGCTGTAGTATACAGAGAAGTTGCTGCATTAGAAAATTGTAGCGAAATACAGGAAGATCTGCAGCGGATAGGCACTTGGTGCAGGGAGTGGCAACTGACCCTTAACATAGACAAATGTAATGTATTGCGAATACATAGAAAGAAGGATCCTTTATTGTATGATTATATGATAGCGGAACAAACACTGGTAGCAGTTACTTCTGTAAAATATCTGGGAGTATGCGTACGGAACGATTTGAAGTGGAATGATCATATAAAACTAATTGTTGGTAAGGCGGGTACCAGGTTGAGATTCATTGGGAGAGTGCTTAGAAAATGTAGTCCATCAACAAAGGAGGTGGCTTACAAAACACTCGTTCGACCTATACTTGAGTATTGCTCATCAGTGTGGGATCCGTACCAGGTCGGGTTGACGGAGGAGATAGAGAAGATCCAAAGAAGAGCGGCGCGTTTCGTCACTGGGTTATTTGGTAACCGTGATAGCGTTACGGAGATGTTTAATAAGCTCAAGTGGCAGACTCTGCAAGAGAGGCGCTCTGCATCGCGGTGTAGCTTGCTCGCCAGGTTTCGAGAGGGTGCGTTTCTGGATGAGGTATCGAATATATTGCTTCCCCCTACTTATACTTCCCGAGGAGATCACGAATGTAAAATTAGAGAGATTAGAGCGCGCACGGAGGCTTTCAGGCAGTCGTTCTTCCCGCGAACCATACGCAACTGGAACAGGAAAGGGAGGTAATGACAGTGGCACGTAAAGTGCCCTCCGCCACACACCGTTGGGTGGCTTGCGGAGTATCAATGTAGATGTAGATGTAGACGGGCACGTGCACCTTCCGCCGACCACTGGCGACAACATCGATGTACTGTGGAGACCTCACGCCCCACGTGTTGAGCAATTCGGCGGTACGTCCACCCGGCCTCCCGCATGCCCACTATACGCCCTCGCTCAAACTCCGTCAACCGCACATACGGTTCACGTCCACGCTGTCGCGGCATGCTAGCAGTGTTAAAGACTGCGATGGAGCTCCGTATGCCATGGCAAACTGGCTGACACTGACGGCGGCGGTGCACAAATGCTGCGCAGCTATCGCCATTCGACGGCCAACACCGCGGTTCCTGGTGTGTCCGCTGTGCCGTGCATGTGATCATCGCTTGTACAGCCCTCTCGCAGTGTCCGGAGCAAGTATGGTGGGTCTGACACACCGGTGTCAATGTGCTCTTTTTTCCATTTCCAGGAGTGTATTTTAGAATTTCCAGTAGCGACATCCACAGTAAAACTAACCCTGCAGCGACAGAAGAATATAGGTCCATTTAATATAACTCCTTGGGCTGTTCCATTTCCTCCAAGTTTATTCTCCAGGCTAATAATACACTCCTGGAAATTGAAATAAGAACACCGTGAATACATTGTCCCAGGAAGGGGAAACTTTATTGACACATTCCTGGGGTCAGATACATCACATGATCACACTGACAGAACCACAGGCACATAGACACAGGCAACAGAGCATGCACAATGTCGGCACTAGTACAGTGTATATCCACCTTTCGCAGCAATGCAGGCTGCTATTCTCCCATGGAGACGATCGTAGAGATGCTGGATGTAGTCCTGTGGAACGGCTTGCCATGCCATTTCCACCTGGCGCCTCAGTTGGACCGGCGTTCGTGCTGGACGTGCAGACCGCGTGAGACGACGCTTCATCCAGTCCCAAACATGCTCAATGGGGGACAGATCCGGAGATCTTGCTGGCCAGGGTAGTTGACTTACACCTTATAGAGCACGTTGGGTGGCACGGGATACAAGCGGACGTGCATTGTCCTGTTGGAACAGCAAGTTCCCTTGCCGGTCTAGGAATGGTAGAACGATGGGTTCGATGACGGTTTGGATGTACCGTGCACTATTCAGTGTCCCCTCGACGATCACCAGTGGTGTACGGCCAGTGTAGGAGATCGCTCCCCACACCATGATGCCGGGTGTTGGCCCTGTGTGCCTCGGTCGTATGCAGTCCTGATTGTGGCGCTCACCTGCACGGCGCCAAACACGCATACGACCATCATTGGCACCAAGGCAGAAGCGACTCTCATCGCTGAAGACGACACGTCTCCATTCGTCCCTCCATTCACGCCTGTCGCGACACCACTGGAGGCGGGCTGCACGATGTTGGGGCGTGAGCGGAAGACGGCCTAACGGTGTGCGGGACCGTAGCCCAGCTTCATGGAGACGGTTGCGAATGGTCCTCGCCGATACCCCAGGAGCAACAGTGTCCCTAATTTGCTGGGAAGTAGCGGTGCGGTCCCCTACGGCACTGCGTAGGATCCTACGGTCTTGGCGTGCAACCGTGCGTCGCTGCGGTCCGGTCCCAGGTCGACGGGCACGTGCACCTTCCGCCGGCCACTGGCGACAACATCGATGTACTGTGGAGACCTCACGCCCCACGTGTTGAGCAATTCGGCGGTACGTCCACCCGGCCTCCCGCATGCCCACTATACGCCCTCGCTCAAAGTCCGTCAACTGCACATACGGTTCACGTCCACGCTGTCGCGGCATGCTACCAGTGTTAAAGACTGCGATGGAGCTCCGTATGCCACGGCAAACTGGCTGACACTGACGGCGGCGGTGCACAAATGCTGCGCAGCTAGCGCCATTTGACGGCCAACACCGCGGTTCCTGGTGTGTCCGCTGTGCCGTGCGTGTGGTCATTGCTTGTACAGCCCTCTCGCAGTGTCCGGAGCAAGTATGGTGGGTCTGACACACCGGTGTCAATGTGTTCTTTTTTCCATTTCCAGGAGTGTATGTTTGTAGACAGGCATGCGGTGGCAGCGTTGACGATACACACGTCGACGAGGCATAGTGCTTCAATGCTGTTGCAGATAGAGCTCACAGCGGAATGGTTCCGCTGGCGTGCACTGCCCGCTTATATAAGAGCATCTGTCCGTTGACCTGGATCTGAGACATGGCTGCTAGCAAACGGTGCCACAGGTTGTCGATGAGGCTCAGGGGAAGTCTATCACCTGCAGCGGTAGTTATGGGCAGCCTGTCGAATGCCCGATTAAAATCGATGGAGACGATCGCTGCTTTCAGGCGGCACACCGTGATGATCACACTATTAACTCTCACTATGTTTACTTTGGTTGTATAGCTGCATCGAGCCGTAGCCAGTAGTCCACCTTGGCACAGTGGCCTTGCACTTCTGCACGGACTACTCTTCTCAGCCCAAATTCCATTCGTGGCTCAGCTCACTTGGTACTCTCCCTAAACAGGAACAGCACTTCTGACGCTCTCCAACTGTATTGGAGTGGTCCCTCATTATCAAACAGATCCTGCCTGAAAGCCAGCCATAGCAGCTTTAACAAAATGGAACTATATGATTCCAGAGACATTTTTCAAGTCTCAAACATCTGTGATGTGTAGACTGAAGTGACGAACGAAGATTTGTCTCAAGGTCAGGACTCGAACCCATTTGATTGAAGCACCTATGTCTGGGCTTCAGGCAGGATCCCGGGTTTCTCTCGATTCTGAAGTGCTACTTCAATACAGCTCGAGATCCTCTGCAAGGCTGTTCGATTTTAGAGGAAATACCAAGTGGGCTGATGCATAAATGGGAATTTGGATTGACGAGGGAGGCGTACCAATGTAGTCCATGCGGTTGTAAAAAGCCACTGTGCCAGGGTGCCGTAGTGATTAGTTCATCTGCATAGTAAAAAGGAGATCCAGGTTTGAATCTAGGTCTTGGTACAAATTTTGATTCGTGGCTTCAGTCTGCATATATACGTCATGGATGTCTCTGGAACCATTTACATCTACATTTATAATCCGCAAGCCACCCAACGGTGTGTGGCGGAGGGCACTTTACGTGCCATTGTCATTACCTCCATTTCGTGTTCCATTCGCTTATGGTTCGCGGGAAGAACGACTGCCGGAAAGCCTCCGTGCTCGCTCGAATCTCTCTAATTTTACATTCGTGATCTCCCCGGGAGGTATAAGTAGGGGGAAGCAATATATTCGATACCTCATCCAGAAACGCACCCTCTCGAAGCCTGGACAGCAAGCTACACCGCGATGCAGAGCGCCTCTCTTGCAGAGTCTGCCACTTGAGTTTGCTAAACATCTCCGTAACGCTATCACGCTTACCAAATAACCCTGTGATGAAACGCGCCGCACTTCTTTGGATCTTCTCTATCTCCTCTGTCAACCTGACCTGGCTCGGGTCCCACACTGATGAGCAATACTCAAGTATAGGTCGAACGAGTGTTTTGTAAGCGACCTCCTTTGTTGAAGGACTTCATTTTGTAAGGACTCTCCCAATGAATCTCAACCTGGCACGCACCATAGTTTCATTTATTACAGAAGAATCTTCCCAGGTTGAAAATTACAAATATTATATCACATCTTGATTTTGAGTTATTAACGCTGGGACGTTAGACTATTACAAAATGGCTACTGGCAGGACATGAAAGGTTACCTTATCAGAATCAGCCTGGGAAACAGAAGAAAAAAAATGAGTAAAAGTTTAGCTTCCTTCTCTACAATAAAAATGATGGCTTGTGCCTTATAAACCAATACATGACAAACTGAAAATAGATTCAATTTTTTCTTTCAACATGAATTTAAGCGGCAGTAAATCAACCTCATGGCAGCTCTAGGAAACGGATTATTTAACCTGGTGGTTGGTACGTGTCTCTCGCGTTACATATAAAATCGGCAACGCAGGAGTTTTTGTGATATGAATATGGACCTTGTATTCGTTGACCTCTATTCACCAGCACTTGAAACAACAAAGACATTACGGTGCAATAAATCACGGCAAATGAATTAGCACAAATGGTAACGGAAAACGTTAAAAACGTTCCAAACTACTTTAAAAAGTACATATTCTCCTGATATCAGAGAGGTTTGCTACATAGCAATCCCTTGCTGATGAGGTACATTTGAATATATTAGAAATACAGCTATTGGTTGATGTATACAGTGTGTGCCAAAACGAGTGATCTGATTTCAAAGCTCCATATTTATTGATAAAAATTACTACAAAAATAGGATTGATTGCAGAATACAAAATCTTAAAGTTTTAGCTATGCTATTGCAAATGCTCCATTGTGACCACCAGCAGCAGCAGCACGAACAATATCTAGACGATAGCTAATTTCATCATAAACTTTACACAATGTATCTGTTTTTATACATGTTATGGTGGCTGTTCTGTTCATCACTTCTTCTGTGTCACTTTCTTTCACATATGCCCACAAGAAAAAATCACAAAGTGTCATGTGTGGCGGTTTTGGAGGGTAGGAATGCAGGGCAGTATCTTAGCGTACCATGCGCTCTATCAGCGTTGAGGCAGAGTGCCATTGAGAAACTGACGTACGTTATTGAGACATTGTGATGGTGGTGGTCATCGGAGTGCTCTTGAAGTTGTGGAAAAGGCCAGTTCTGCAACCTTTGAAGATATCTCAAGTCAGTTGCTGTGTTTTCCTCAAAAAACGAAGGGACCGTACACTTTTTCAAGAGAAATGGCACAAAAAACTTCCAGTTTAGTTGAGTCTCGTTCACACTCAGTAATGCTATGAGGGTTCTGGAGTCCCCATACGCGCACCTTACGTCGGTTTACTTTACCGCTAACATGAAATGTTGCTTCATCACTGAAAATTTGTCGTGGTAAAAATGTATTGTCTTCCGTGTTCCCTATCAGAGCGTTGCTGAAGTCAGCGCGATTTTCTTATCACCAATTCGAAGAGCTTGCACGGTTTATACAGCAAACGTCGCATTAACACTCGCCAGACAGTTGTATGAGGCACTGTCATTTTTCTGTTTGCGCGGCGCGCAGACCTTCTTGGATTTTGTTTTTTTTCTTCGTCGAGTTCCGATTCTCCCCGAAGGGGGCGGGCTGGCAGCAGCTTAGTACGCCGCTCTTCTGCCTACAGACTTTGTTTAAAAAAGATGAAGATAATAATAAAAGCAGGCGATAAAATCGGTGACCAAATGGTAAAACGGTGGAAAATCGTGGAACTTAAAACATAAAACAAATGGTTGATGATGCTAATAAAATACATATGAAGCAGACAGGTAAAAGAATAGACATACAATTAAAAGAAAACGGCGACAGTCTGGTTTCTGTTCGCAAGAGATAAAATTTACAGCCAGCGACAGCATGTTTTCTGTTCGCAACATTTTGGAAAGACAAACAACACTGAACATTCACTTGAACACTGCACTAAAAAATCGGCACAAATATGATATACCACAGCCGAGGGCAGATGGGGGGAACCTGGACAGATGACAGGAAAGGAAAGGGGGGGGGGGGGGAAGAAGAGGAAAAAAACGAGGTGGGGGGAGGGGCCGGTCGAAGTGGCCGTGCGGTTCTAGGCGCTGCAGTCTGGAACCGCGAGACCACTACAGTCGCAGGATCGAATCCTGCCTCGGGCATGGATGTGTGTGATGTCCTTAGGTTAGTTAGGTTTAACTAGTTCTAAATTCTAGGGGACTAATGACCTCAGAAGTTGAGTCCCATAGTGCTCAGAGCCATTTGAACCATTTTTTGGGGGGGAGGGGGGAAAGGAGCCGATGGAGGACGAGGGCCCATAAGATGGGGACATGTGCTGGGCAGACACGACAGGGAGTGGGGAAAGGCAGAGGAGTGGCATACAAAAGGACTCGGGGGTTGGGGGAGGGGAAGCAGGTTGAGGTTAGGTGGGGAGAAAACATGATGGATGGGGGGAGGGAACAGGGACCCTGGGGAAAGGAGAAGAAAGCAGGGGGGGGGGTGAGGATCAGAGTTGATAGGAGGGATAAATGGAAGGAGAGAGGGCATCATCAGGGAGGGGGAGTTGTCGGAAGCCACCTTGGGAAAGGAGATGAAGGGTGTAGAGATGGAGGGTAGGGGGGACACAACAGTCAAGGCGTGACAGAGGGTGGGTGTTGGAGAGGAGAGGAACAGCCAGGGTGTGAGGGGGATCAAGGGGGTGGGAGGTGTGGAGTATGCGGATATGTTAGAGGAATAGGAGCAGATGGGGACCTTCTTGGACTCCGCTAAAGCATTTGTCAGATTCTTTCCACCAAGTCATAACGAGTGCAGGATGGACCTGGACTTTTACTTTTGCACAAGCATCCACTCTCTTCATATTGGCGAGACCAACGACTATTGTTTTTGGATGCAGATGGATAGGTGCCAAAACGCCTACGAAAAGTACGCTGGACCGACATTACGGAACCACTCTTTTCAAACTGCAGCACACAGAGCGCCTTCTGTTGAGCGGACATCTAACGACGATTTCCTGAAACTCTAGGCTACGACCATTCGTACAACCACATTTCTTCGCCGGCTTGTCCCATGTTTTTCATAATTATTACCGTCCAAAGCCAGGTCATTCCTTTTGAAACACCATGTACTTTGAAGTGCCAGATTGCGACTGAACTATTACGGCAATTGTCGAAACGCCACGAGTAATGAGGGTAATGGGCAGACGCACTACGTCAGTAGTGTTTGGATGAGTTGAGAATTTGATTCTAAGGGAGACGTGGTAGGGTGGTCCGTGCAGCTGCGATGGCCACTGTGTCCGGATGGCTCAGTTGCCAGAGCACCTGCCCAGACAGCAGGAGACTTCGGGAAAATTTTTCAACTTTCCCCATTGATGTAAATCAATGCTCACTAGCAGCTAAATTAACAGCATTAATTGCTTTGTGACTTGATTATAACGGCTGCCGTATCAGAAATGGTGTCTGTTCTTTCAGACATGTCTGAAACAACAGAGGCCACATACATAACGTAGTTTCTGCCACATTTTAACAGAAAGAAACAGTTTGCAGCGCCTCCGCCATTACGAGGGCAGCATCTGGGAGGTGGTGCTGGCTGGTAGGCACAGCTTTTCATCATTGGGGGTAAGGCGACAACGATGTCGATTTATTGCAAGACGCACTGTTCAGAGTAATCTCTGTTATGTGGGTTTGGTGGAACGGCTTTGTCAATCTGGAGCCCCGATCTTCCACAGTCTACAACTGCTCGAGACGCCTGCAAGATTCCCATTCCGGAATAACATTATGACTACATTCTGCAAAAACGACAAATTCAAAAGGCTGTGTTCTGCCATTAATAGTTATTCTTGCAATACATAGTCGTGTCGGCTGGAAGTATCTTCCATTTGCGATTTCACGCAAAGCTACTATCGTATCATGGAATATAGTGTTTTTTAGCTGACGGCATTACAGCAAAAGAAGCCCTGGGTCGACTAACGCCCGAACAGGCTGGCTGTCAGTGATGAGTTCAATGAGAATTTCTGACATCTTGGTGACTGTCAGCCACGAAGATTTTCATCTGTGGCGGCCTCACTCGCAGAGATGATCGTGTTGCTTAGTTTTCCTGAATTTGACGGCTAGGAGAGCAGCCGGTACCTCTGTACAGCGATGTGGAATGGCTTCGGAGTGTTGGAAAGCGACCTGTTCAGAGTAAAGCTATGGGCTTCGCCCCACAGATCGACCGTAATCGTGTGCAGTTGACTTACATGAATAGGACGGTCGTGATGGGTGGCCCTCTGTGGCGTGATAGTCGTTGTTGAACACTCGTGGTGGGCTCCACAACTGCCATTGGGACCACATTTTGGCAATCGGCCATATTTCTCTCGTCCAGCTCGCTTCCTCCCCCACTCTTTCTCTCTCTCTCTCTCTCTCTCGTTCTCTTTCTCTCTCTCTCTCTCTCTCTCGTTCTCTTTCTCTCTCTCTCTCTCTCTCTCTCTCTCTTTTTCTTGATTCTGTGGCACCACTTGATGAATTCGTCTGTCTTTGTGACATCCTTTACCAGAAGAGCTTGGAACGTATCGTCTTTGATTCCTTACATCAAGGGTGAGATTTTGCCGTCTTCCGTCGTATTGGGATTCACTGTATCGTTTACCCATGACTTTGGGCCCTGTTATTCAATTGTTCTTCTACCAAGTGGACTTGATTATCGCCAAATATTTTCTTCAATTTTGCATGAAATTTGTCCCAGATATTTCTTTCACCGTTCATTAACCGTTCCTGGGCTGTGTCATCCAGGTGAAAGTACATATTTGCCAAATACATAATGTATCCCAGATTTTGTCTTTGGCAACTTGGTCGAATCCTTGCAACCATTTCGTCGAGTCCTCCCCAGATTTTCTGGAAACCTCTGTGGTATGCCTGAGGTGCAGCAGACCCACTGCTGTTTTGAAATCTATCTGTCTTCTGAATATACGGATTTTAGGAAAGATTTACTGTATGTATTCTGCTTCCTATCCGTGTAGTCGATAGGTTTTATGTTGCATTATAGGACTCATGCCGATTTAGATGTATTGTACTCCACCAAACAGTGTTATGTTGAAACTACAAGCAAGACTAAATCCAAAGGTAGGATCACTAGTGAAATACGACACTTAGGGACTTGAAAAACGATTATTATAGCAGCCAGAACAGAACTGATCTCCTGCACACAGAGTCTTTGTCAAATATTTGTTGAAATTTCTCAAAACCATCTTTATTATGGTTACTGAATATGTCAATTATGGCTCTCACCATGCAGTTCCTCAGTGATTATAACGTCCTGCTGTGAGTACATATCGTTCTCAAAGCTAAAGTAGTTATACAAAAGAGTAAGCTTCTACAGATTTCATCTGGACATAGTTTCTTGTACTTAATTCAGTTATTTTGAATTATACCTATTATTTTAATGGAAATATTTGTGTAAAGATTGAAAGATATCAGTTTACTTTTGTAAGGAATACTGGAATTTTGACTTGGTCCATTAGTTTTTGTGTGTTGTTTACTTTGGATTTATTTTCGTATGTGTGTCGTTCGTAGCTTAAATAAGTGAGTTGGTTTGCATAAAATATGTGAAGGGATGTCAATACTGTTAAAATGCGGTCAGATAGGTACATATTTTCTTGGAATTTTTGGTTGCACATGGAATATTGGTGTTCCACGGTTCGCAATCGTGCATTGCCTATTACCTTTGCCTGTGAAAATGCAAATGCTTTTCTAAGGGCTTTCCTGAACTGTGCATAAAATTAATTCTTAGGATCATGTTGTAACTTAATTGTAATGTTATTTCCAAAAAATTTGTAATTTTTATTTTCATTATCATCACTTTGTGTAATAAACTAACATGTAACCTCTGCCAACTTTTATACTTATTGCACCATGTAGTTTTAACTCCTTATTAATACACCACAGTGTACATTTGTCAGTTTTTACTTTGTAATAGTATTTGTTGTCACTTTTATTGGCTCTGAAATGATTGTGGGTATTTTAGAAACAGTTTTGCTTCGATCCACAATGGAGAGTTGCTCCAGTCTAAGATTACTTTTGTGTTAACTGTAAGCTTATTGATACCACTGCTCTGAAGGTTGAGACAAATTAAATTTTAATCCTTATTGAAAATTTGTAGTTATTGTTTTGTACTATTTCATCTTTATGAGTTCTTTTCGTTCGATTGTGAACTGTAAGATTAATTATTGTCTTTATATGCTTCTCCCCAACTTCCTTACTCACAACATGTGCAACATTATCGTGTTATATTGCAGATGAGACATAGGTTAGCTAGGTGTCGGTGTGACGGGTACAACTGACAGCTGAGCCATATTTTATGTTTAACACCTTATTCTAATTTCATACTTCATCCACATAATTGCACTTGCTTATAAACTGGCATTACCGGCTTTAATATTCACATAAAATTTTTTTCTCCTTCATTTGTAGCTTGAGACACTGTTTATTGCACCTAATATATTCCGTGAATCTTGACAGTTTAATCTTTGTGTGCTTATTACTGTCAGATTTATCCTTGTCTTCGTATAATAGCGTGCCATAGATCCTCTTTATTCAAAGTACCACGGCCATATACTTATTGAATGAATGTGACATTTTTCCCACTCAGCCTGTCACTTATTTAAACTTTTCTTTGGTTTGAAACCGGTTTCAGATTTTTAAGCCATTGTCCAGTGATTATCTGTGTAGAAACGCACACTATATTACCTCTACGAAATTGGGACACAATGGTGTGAAAACAAATTAGCAGAAAGATAATTACATAGAGAAGTGGCCACATGCTTAAAAACTGGCTAGTTGCCAGTAGGGCTCGCGCACTGCGGGTTCCGTATAAACTTAATTGAGTTTATAGAGATCGAGGATACCGATGATTTTTGTCTTTTATCGAGAATGATACCGACAAGGTATCTGTTTCAAGGATTCCAAGACTTTCGCGTATGTTTTAATTTCAAGTTCGACTCGTATAACAAATGACAAAAATACTTTCTTTCGTCAGATATATTTGAAAATTAACAATTTTCTGATTCTTTTTGCTTATTCGTACTGTGAAAACTTTCTTCTTGCCAAATTACACGATTCTAGTCCAACAAGAAGTACCCTATAAGTTTTGATTAAAGTTTGCGAGTACCGAAATGTGTGACATAAATAGTCTTATCTTTATTTTGCAATGACTTAAAAGATTAAATTTATTTCACCGCCAAGTGACTATGGACCTTAGTATGTGACATACATTTCAACGTGGTATGTCCACCCGTACCTGAGGAAAAGGAGGGTGAACAGGCGGATGGACAGACAGACAAGTCTGATAACAAATGACAAACATTTTTTCTCATGTGATGTAATTACAAATTCTCAATTTTCTGGTTTTTCCCTTTACTTGCACAGTAAAAACTTGTTTACTGACAAATTTCATGACCCTACGTCAAGGCGTAGTACCCTATAGGTTTTGATGAGTGAGTTTGCGAGTACCAAAGTGTGTGACATAAATAGCCGTACCTTTTGAATGCGTTGACTTAACAGCTCATAATTTTTATCCCGTTAAAGGACTACAGAAGTCAGCATCTGCGTTACGGTTATACAGCCACTCTAGCCAGCATTTCAACTTTGCGTTGTGCTCCGTATTGATCTGATCGCTGTCTCTGCTGCACTAGTGATTCGAAAAATTTTCTCAGAGGGTTACATCGTTTTCCTGGCTTATTTGTAGGTCTGTAGTCTATATAACCCCTTTTTTTGGACGTTGCAGTGTTGGAAAGACCGCGGATTCGTGTGTGGCGTATCCATTAGATGGACCGTCGTAGGTTTTGTAACGGAGGATTTGGGATCTTGGACAATTATTCCTTTATACACTGAAGCGCCTAAGAAACTGGTATGGGAATGCGTATTCAAACACAGAGATATGTTACAGCTGCTACAATGGCACGTTATCAAGATTTAAGTGAGTTTGAACGCGCTGTTATAATCCACGAACGAACGATGAGACACAGCATCTCCGAGGTAGCGATGAAGTGGGAATTTTCCCGTACGACCGTTTCACGACTATACCGTGAATATCAGGGATTCTGTGAAACACCAAATTTCCGACATCGCTGCGGCCGGAAAAAGCTCCTGCAAGAACAGGGCCAGTGACGACTGAAGAGAATCGTTCAGCGTGACAGAAGTACAACCCTTTCGCAAAGTGCTGCAGATTTCAATGTTAGGTCACCAACAAGTGTCAGCGTGCGAACCATTTAAGGAAAGGTCATTGATATGGGCTTTCGGAGCCGAAGGCCCACTCGTGTACTCTTGATGACTGCACGACACCAGGCTTTACGCCTCGCCTGGGCTCGTCAACATCGACATCGACACTGAACTGTTGATGACCGGAAACATATTGTCTGGTCGGACGAGTCTCGTTTGAAATTGTATCGAGCGGATGGACGTTTACGGGTATGGAGACAACCTCATCAATCCATGGACGCTGCATGTCACCAGGGGACTTTCAAGCTGGTGGAGGCTCTGTTGTGATGTGGGGCGTGTGCAGTTGGAGTGATATGGGACCTCTGATAGATCTAGATACGACTCTAACAGGTGACACGTACATAAGCATCCTGTCTGATCATCTGCATCCATTCATGTCCATTGTGCATTCCGACAGAGGAGTTAGGCAATTCTAGCAGGACAATGCGACACTCCACATGTCCAGAATTGCTACAGAGTGACTCCAGTTTAAAAACTTTAGCTGGCCACCAAACTCCCCAGACATGAGCATTATTGAGCATATCTGGAACTCGTTGCAGCGTGCCGTTCGGAAGAGATCTCCACCCCCTCGTACTCTTACAGATTTATGGGCAGCTCTGCAGGATTCATGGTGTCAATTCCCTCCAGCACTACTTCAAACATTAATCGAGTCCATACCAAGTCGTGCTGCTGCACGTCTGCGTGCCCGCGGGGGCCCTACACGATATAAAGGAGGTGTACAGGTTCCTTAGTTTATATCTTGTTCCATTTAGAGGTGGTTTCCGCTCCACTAATTGGGGACCACTATCTTTTATGTAGGTCCTCCTCTGTGAGAGGCTTTCTAGCAGAACTAGAATTGCAGAGGATATTCTCTCGCATGCCATGTACCATGGTTGCACTATTTTAACATAAGTTATGCATGCTTTGTGGACTCACATTTTAATGTACGTAGAAGGTCTTTTTTTGAAAGAATTCCTGTTGGTTCTGTTTAGCTTTGATAATGTTAACCATATGGGTAGGTATGGTCATCCTTTTAAAATTTTGCAGATACTCCTGAAGGTGGGGCATATGTCCTGAAATCGGGTAGCGTTATCCTGTTTAGAAAGAAATAGTTTTTTCAACTGTAGTGGATTTTATCATTGACGATCATTAGTGTAGGTTTGGCAATTTGACTACATTACCATAATAGATGTAGCTGTGGTGTAAAGAATAAAGTCGTATGGCGTGGTTGGCTGTAACACCCGCTGCGGGAGGTTCAGCCATCTCATTCGGAAGGTTTTTCCTATCCTACGTGCACGCTGGCTCCTTTCCTTTGCGAAGTGTGAGAGTCGTGTGTTAAGTGTATCTGATACGTGTATGTTACTGTGATGTATATATGTATGTGCGTTATCCTGTTTAGAAATAAATAGTTTTTTCAACTGTAGTGGATTTTATCATTGACGATCATTAGGTAATTTGGTAATTTGACTACATTACCATAATAGATGTAGCTGTGGTGTAAAGAATAAAGCCGTATGGCGTGGTTGGCTGTAAGACCCGCTGCGGGAGGTTCAGCCATCTCATTCGGAAGGTTTTTCCTATCCTACGTGCACACTGGCTCCTTTCCTTTGCGAAGTGTGAGAGTCGTGTGTTAAGTGTATCTGATACGTGTATGTTACTGTGACGTATGTATGTATGTGCGTGCGTGTGTGTGTGTGTGTGTGTGTGTGTGTGTGTGTGTGTGTGTGTGTGTGTGTATTGTGGTGTCATGTTTGCCTTGTATGATGATTAGAGAAGGGAGAGAGTGAAACCTCATGCCGACACACAGACTACTCTTCACGAATAGCATCAAGAGGCCCTCGGCAGTTAACGTCTCCACACGCCAGTCGGATCACCATCAGCTGTGTCACATGTCCTCACTGCATGAGACACTCTGGAGAGGACACTGTCGCAAAGTCTGCTGATCAGGAACCTTACGCCACCACCGCTCCTCCCCTTTGCCGAAAGGCATAGAGAAAACAGCCAACGGCGAGTGGCATAACCGGGTGTTTACCGATCCACGTACTGGCCACGGCAAGCGTTGCTCAACTTTGGTGGTCTGACGAGAGCAGGTGTATTCAACGAGGCAAGGCCGTTGCAAAATACACTAACACTCTAACATAGCATAGATGAAAGGAATTCTTACCTTGTTGAGCTCAGAATCATTGTAACATCAGTTAAAATGTAACTCGTGTAATGAGTTAGCTGCAACTCCAGACCAGCGAAGCCACGAGATTTGTGGCCTGGAAAGTGATTCGACTTCTTTATCCAGGACAGCTGTTGGGTTGCTGGACGTCATTGGGCTTTTCAGACAATGGTTCTGGCATTGGTGTGTAGCACGAGTTCTATTGTTGATGAATATTGTCTCCTGAAATTTTCTCTACAGGCATGAAAGCAAGATGATATTCAACTGGTCACACTCTAACCTGTAAGACATCAACCACACGTCATGCTGTCCATTTGTGTTCACTGCACCATCCTCCTTAACTGTGACTTAAATTGTTTCTCATTTGCCTTCTGACTGATGTCCGCCATGACTTCTTCAACCTCGTCATCTCGGAGTAGCACTTACACAAAACATTCTCAGTTGTTTCTACATCTGTATCCACATCTATACTCCGCAAACCACTGCGAGGAGGATGGCAGAGAGGACATCATATTCTACCAGTTATTAGGATTTCTTCCGTTTTCATTCGCTGGAAGTATGATCATTTTAATGCCTCTGTGCGTGCAGTAGTTATTCTTTTGTTTGTTGGCCATATTTCAGTCTCTAGCCCCCCTTCTATTCTTGCCCTCTATGGATCCCGAAATAGACACTGCAATTCAACATCTAGTGTGAAGATCAAAAAATGGAGCAGAAAGGGGTTAATATGCTGCACTAAATGTGTACAAGAACATGGGAAACTCCGGAGTGGCCAGAAGACTGGTCGAAGTCTCTCTTCAGTCCCCTACCCAAGAAAGGGTCAATCAGGAAATGCGCCGACTACCAGATTATTGCTCTCATATCTCATGCAAACAACATTTCGCTCTATATCTTCAACCAACGTTTGAAGTCATGCATTCAGCCTCAAATCCACAGAACAGACAGGCTTTTTGAAGGAAAAGAAACTCATGAACAGATTCTCAACGGACTCAAATAATAGAGAACTTGGGAGAATTCTGTGTTCTTGTCTTCATCTGCTCCCTTGACTGCAGGAAAGCCTTTGATTGTGTTGTCTGGGAAAATCTGTGGCGGATGCTTGCAGAGGTCGGTGTTCCACCACATCTGAGAGCACTGATCAGAAGTCCATACAGGTGTTAGACACGGTTATCTTCTATCCCACAACTTTACAACATTCATGCAGAACACGTAATTAAGAATACTCTCGATGGCTGGACTAAAGGCATCTCAACTGCTCATGATGTTGGGTTTCTGCGGCGCTCAATTGGGCGGTCATCAGAGCCCGGACAAATTCCCAATATGTACACACTCCAAGCTAGCCACTTTTAGGAATGAAGATGGAATGATGGGGACAGCACAACCCCCTCCCCACCCCCCCACCCCCACCCGGCCATGGGCAGAGAAAATCCCCAACTGGGAATGGAACCTGGGTCCCAGTGATCCAGAGGTAGCAACTCTAGCTACTAGCACGAGCTGCGGATATCTCAATTGCTGGCAAAACTATTAAAAAGTTTCAATTTGCTGATGACACCGTACTTTTAGCCAGCAGCGAAGATGAACTTGCTGAGCTACCAACAAAAGTAATGACATTCATCTATTATGTGGCTTAGATACCAGTCTCGGCAAATCCAGATTCATAATAACTGATCGAAGATCACAGATCCAACTCACTGATTGATTAAAACAACTGAAAGTCATGCATTCCGCCGCCTATTTTGGAAAAATTTGGGAATTTGTGGTAAGGCCAGATGAGACCAAACTGCTGAGGTCATCGGTCCCAAAGCTTACACGCTCGGCTACCCCGCGAGGGTGCCTATCTTGAATCAACGATCTGCAACACGGAATGCTGTGAAGATAAGCAGATGGATCACACTATGGCGTGTGGCAATGAAGAAGCTCACCAAGATCTGGCAGAACAGAGCAATTACGAACACCTCAAAGATCGGGCTTATTGAAACAGTCGTGTTATCCATCTATTTTTATGGTTGTCATACACGGACACTCAGGGCCAGAGACCAACCGTATACTGGTGCTTTTGAGCTTTGCTGCTGCTGCAGGGTGCCGCGCGTAAAATGGAATGAAAGTAGAACAAACGCGTCCATTACTGAGCAACTCAGTATCTTCAGGTGCCTTTCGTCTTGTGTCAATCAAAAAATTCTACAGTTCTTCGGCCATATTATGAGAGTAGGTGGAGAAAACCTGGAGAAAATATTCATGGAAGGGAAGATCGAGGGCAAGAGGCCGAGGGGAAGATCAGTGAGCAGGTGGACAGATCAGATCAAAAAGATTTCTGGTCTGCCTCTTCAGCAGGCTCTAAGAGAAGATAGCAACCGTCCAGGACGGGAACCTTGGGTTCACAGTGTCACAAGCTCAGCAGTGAGCACAATGACTTGCGATGATGGATCCCTCTAGTACCATCCCTGATCTCGTGACACATCTATCATCGTATCCCATTTTCTAGTCAGTGCTTTCCACAAAATCCTCGATGATCCTGAGAAGAACATCCTCATTTCATATCATCCCACCTACTTTTCAACATCCTTTTATGGGACCGCATCTCAAATACTTCGGCTGTCTTCTTTTTCCTTTTTCCCACACACCATGATTCACAACCATAAAGTGCTGTGTTCCATAAATACATTCCTGCGAATTTCTTCCTGAGATTAAAGCCTATGTTTGATACTAGTGGACTCCTATTTAGCAACTAATGTCTTCTTTCCCTGTGATAGTCTCCTTCTAATATCTTCCTTGTAGGCTACGGGCCAGTATAGGGGTTCACCCTCTCCCACCTCTTATCATCTCCAACACGAACATGACACTACACTCCACAAACACACGTTACCGAGGCTTAGATTTAACATATTATACACTTACCCACACAAGTCTCACTCTTCACGAAAGAAAGGCGCCTGTGGACGCGAAGGATAGGGAAAACCTTTCTGCTTAGTTAGCTTCGGGGTCTCCAAGCCATTCATGCCATACGACTTTTCTTGCTTTATATCTTTCATGACTCATACGCCATGCATAACTGTGCGTCCATGGTAGCATTTTTACTTCATTACTTTTTACTTGTTCGAGGTCATCAATTTTGATTTTACGTTTATTGCTAATCTAATTTTTGTTACTCCCCATTAGTTAGGTCTTTTTCTGGTCGCACAATTTTGATGCTGAGCTTTTCGAAGGTTATTTCATTGTCGTTGGTGCATGTGTGTTACACATTACATCTACATATATATTCCACAAGCCCCTATACGGTGCATGGTGTAGGTACTATGTACCTCTACTAGTCAGTTCCTTTGCTGCTCCATTCTCAAATAAAGCGAGGGAAAAACGACTTTCTATATGTTTCCGTATGAATCCTAATTTCTTGTATCTTACCTTCGTTATCCTTAAGCGGAACGTTCGTTGACGCCATTAGAATTGATCTACAGTCGGTCTCAAATGCCGGTTCTCTATACTTCTGCAATAGTGCCTCGCAAAAAGAGCGTTGTCTTCCCTCTTAGGGTTCCCACTTGAGTTCAGGAAACACCTCCGTAATGATTACGTACTGATCGAGCCTACTGGTAACAAATCTTACAGCACACCTCTGAAATGTTTCGCTATTCCCTTAATCCGACATGGTGGGGATTCCAAACGTTGGATCAGTACTCAAGAATGGGTCGCACTAGCTTTCTATACGCCGTCTCCTTTATAGAAGAGCTACACTTAACCAAAACTCTCCCAATAAAACGAAATTGATCGTTCGCCTTCCCTACTACCACCCGGCGTGCTCGTTCCATTTCATACAAGTTTGCAACATTACATATTTCGATTACATTTTTGATTTTTGTGGTAAGGTCTTTTGGGACCAAACTGCTGAGGTCATCGGTCCCTAATCTTATGCATTACTTAATCTAACTTAAACTAACTTACGCTAAGGACAACATACTCACTCATGCCCGAGGGAGGACTCGAACCTTCAACGGGGGAAATTAGATATTTAGTCGACGTGACTGTGTCAAGCAACATACTACTAATGCAGTAAGAACATTACGGGATTGTTTTTCCTACTCATCTGCATTAACCTACGTTTTATACATTGAGAGCTAGTTGTCATTTATTGCACCAATCAGAAATTCTGTCTAAGTCAGCGGATCCTACAGTCACTCAACGACGATAGCTTCCCCTACGCCACAGTCTCATCAGCAAACAGACGCAGATCGCCGCCCACCCAGTCTTCAAGATCATTTATGTATATAGAGGATAATAGTGTCCCTATTACACATTCCTGTTGCTCTACTGATGTGCCCTTGTCTCTGTAGAACATTCGCCATCGAGTATAACGTGCTGGGTTCTGTTACCTGATAAGTTGTTGAGCCACTAACATACCTGGGAAGCTAATCTGTATAATCATACTTTCGTCAACAGTCAGCAATGGAACACTGTGTCACACGCTTTCCGAAAATCTAGGAATATGGACTCCTCCTGTTGCGTTCTATCCATGGTCCGTAGGATATCGCTAATCTGCTGAATTTTATCCACTTGACATCTTGTGTGTGAGATTCAGCGTAAAATTTTAAGGCATGAAGATTACAGCAAAATCTGTTGAAACCTGTTGTCTGAAATAAAAGCTGTTGAATCGTTATTAACGATTAAAATAAATCGCCCTTCAGTACACTCAAACTGGAAAGATTCAAACAATTTGTGTAAGAAAAGAAAGAGAGGCGTAAGAAGAGTAGAGTCATACAGGGTGTTACAAAAAGGTAAGGCCAAACTTTCAGGAAACATTCCTCACACACAAATAAAGAAAAGATGTCATGTGGACATGTGTCCGGAAACGCTTAATTTCCATGTTAGAGGTCATTTTAGTTTCGTCAGTACGTACTGTACTTCCTCGATTCACCGCCAGTTGGCCCAATTGAGGGAAGGTAATGTTGACTTCGGTGCTTGTGTTGACATGCGACTCATTGCTCTACAGTACTAGCATCAAGCACATCAGTACGTAGCATCAACAGGTTAGTGTTCATCACGAACGTGGTTTTGCAGTCAGTGCAATGTTTACAAATGCGTAGTTGGCAGATGCCCATTTGATGTATGGATTAGCACGGGGCAATAGCCGTGGCGCGGTACGTTTGTATCGAGACAGATTTCCAGAACCAAGGTGTCCCGACAGGAAGACGTTCGATGCAATTGATCGGCGTCTTAGGGAGCACGGAACATTCCAGCCTATGACTCACGACTGGGGAAAACCTGCAATGGACGAGGCAATTCTTCGTGCAGTTGACGATAACCCTAATGTCAGCGTCAGAGAAGTTGCTGCTGTACAAGGTAACGTTAACCACGTCACTGTATGGAGAGTACTACGGGAGAACCAGTTGTTTCCGTACCATGTACAGCGTGTGCAGGCACTATCAGCAGCTGACTGGCCTCCACGGGTACACTTTTGCGAATGGTTCATCCAACAATGTGTCAATCCTCATTTCAGTGCAAATGTTCTCTTTACGGATGAGGCTTCTCAACAACAGATTCGGTGACCGATGGATTGGTAGAGGCAGACTACTTCCATGGCCTCCACGCTCTCCTGACCTCAACTCTCTTGAGTTTCATTTATGGGGGCGTTTGAAAGCTCTTGTCTACGAAACCCCGGTACCAAATGTAGAGACTCTTTGTGCTCGTATTGTGGACGGCTGTGATACAATAAGCCATTCTCCAGGGCTGCATCAGCGCATCAGGGATTCCATGCGACGGAGGTGGACGCATGTATCCTCGCTAACGGAGGAAATTTTGAACATTTGCTGTAACAAAGTGTTTGAAGTCACGCTGGTACGTTCTGTTGCTGTGTGTTTCCATTCCATGATTAATGTTATTTGAAGAGAAGTAATAAAATGAGCTCTAACATGGAAAGTAAGCGTTTCCGGACACATGTCCACATAACATATTTTCTTTCTTTGTGTGTGAGGAATATTTCCTGAAAGTTTGGCCGTACCTTTTTGTAACACCCTGTATAAACTCTTTAGAATTAAGAGGTAAAAGCTTCAAAACGAATCATACGTCTTCTCACAGGTAAAAGAGTTAGTGCTAGAAGTTCAAATTGCCATTGCCGATGACGCGGTAAATACTATTAAATATTTAATGAAGAAGTTGGTACACCAATTCTCACTCTAATCAACAATTTTGCAAGTCACGATCATGAAAATGTTAATCTCCAAGGTTTGATTCAACAAGTAACAGTGAAAACACGCAGGCCAAGCAAAGGAGAAGAATCAATATCTAGAACATACACAGTGATTCATTGTACTGAGATAGTACAAAAGTTCAAGTGTCTAAAAAAGCTTTCCTTAGCATTCGTGATGCAACATGAAAACGAACGCGAAGACTAATATCTCTACTAAAACCTGGAATGTCACGTAATGATGCAAGAAAAAAATATGAACAGAGGAACTACGGTTAAGTTTCCAGAAATACGTGAACAGGTTGCTCAGCGTGTACAACTGTTTGATGTTAAGGTAGCACAGTATTCAACTGAGCGAGTCAAGTACCTGAATGCTGGCCTAAATGTAAAAATTATGCATAGTCTTTTCAAACAAATTCAAATGTATCATATTGGTTCTATTGCAACTATTTAAAAAAAACTATTCCTTGAGATTTGGAAGACCGCAACTAGATGTCAGCAGCAAGTGCAAAGAGCTGAAAATAAAACCGAAAAGTGATACCTTTAATGGCAATGCAAAGAAAGCAGCAGCTTCAGAACTGATAGTGCACACCAGAAAGTGCATGAAGTTTTACAACAATCTTAGTGTGATAAGGCAGAAATGTGTGAATGAAGAGAATGTAACGGGAATTTCAATAGACTCTATGCAAAATGTTCCATTACCTCACATACCAAAAGAGGTATTCTATTATAGACAGCTATGGGTTTCCCTTTTTGATATTCATGATCTGAAAACTGGATCTGCTGATTTTCACTTGTGCCTTGAAGGCAGAGGGCGGAAGGGCCCAGATTGCATGTGTTCTTTAAAGAATGTGTATATAAGAGACAGTGTTCCAGAAAATTTCAAAGAATTTCAACTTATGGAGGATTTCGAGAAGAGAGCGTCTGAATCAGCTGCTCTTAAACCAAGTATATTTTGGAGGCATGTTGACGATACTTTTATAGTGTGACCGCTTGGAGAAGATAAATTGAAGGAGTTTCTTCACCACCTCAACTTCATTCATAATAACATTCAGTTCACTGTGGAATTTTTCGATATCTTGGTTAGACGAAAGAATGATGGTTCTCTGGGGCATTCAGTTTATCGTAAACCCACTCTTATTTATTTGTATTTTCAAGCGTGAACTTGTCATCACCCGTCGCAAACAATGAGTTTGTTTAAAACACTCTTTCCCACAGCTCTCAGATCTAGATGGTTTGTCTGCAGAAGTCGCCCACTTAAAGACAGTGTTTAAAAAGAATGGATATTGCACCCAGCAGATTAACAGTCAGTTAAAACCAAGAATCATGTCAATTAAAACCAGGAATCGTGAAATGGATAAAGGGGACATCTGTTTGATTTTTCTCCCTTTTGTGGGCAAAATTTCGATTAAAATAGCAAAAATCCTCCTCGAACTTCAGGTGAAAGCATTTTTCCTTTCACCATTTAAGACTGCACACTTTTTGGGATCAATGAAAGACTACTCGTCACTGCGGAAGGCCGGAATTTTCAAAATACCTTGTCAATGTAGTATGGCTTACATAGGACAGACCACGCGACCTATGAATGAATGCTGCACTGAACACCAGCGTTGCTCTCGCCTTTTGCCGAGCACTGTATTTCCAACGGAAATTCAATGGTGTATGGTAGAACTTAGATCATGACCACAGCTACATATTTTTGGAACTTCATCATTAAAGAAACTGTGGAAATATGCCTGGTGGAAAATCTGATCAACCGTGATAGCGCCTACTAGTTGGACAGTGTATGGAACCCCATCATCTCACCGATTTGTTGTAAGCGATAGACAGAGCGCGTCAACGACCGCGGCGAGCGGTAACACAGGGGAGAACTCCGTACTGCGACTCCATCAGCGAGGGCACTGCCGCCCTGAATTGTGGTCCGTCTTTGAACATGAATTTTGACGCATGTGCAGAATACTCGCTGCGCTCTGTAGAGGTCGGAACGGAACAAGTCTTCGTCAGTCTTCGATGGCTCGCCTGAAGATGACTGGCAGGTGCCTAATCAAAATATCGAGCAATGAGTTAAACGACGACTGGCTGCAAGCCCGAAATTTTTTTTGAACAAACTTCATATATTCTCTGATGGCTGTGCAGGCCAAAACAGAAATCATACAGGAATGCTTTTTGTACTGGCCCTGGCTCGACTGAAGAGCTTTGAGAAAATATGCCATTACTTTAGTAGCAGAGGTCACTGGTACTACCAACCGACCGAGGATTTGGCGTTGTGGGAAGAAAATTTCGTCGTCATGATAGACTTTACAGTCCCTTACAGTGAACTGGTTACTAGTGTCAGTTCACTCTGAAAATTTACTTCAACTCTGCACTTTGCCATCTACAAAAAGTGGTGGTTTAAGTTGTATAAAAAATACGCTCTCTACAGAAACATACGGAAAAAAAGTTCCAAAACATTGGAAGGTCTCATTTCAAATCTCCAACTATTGTATATTTGACTATGACAGCTCAGCTCCTGGTGGTATAAAAATTCGGGGCTACACAGAAGGAATAGCAGGAAATAGTTTTACACTTACCGCCTTAGCAGGAAGTGTACCATCATTTCCACGTGATAAGTTCTACAATGATTAACACCAGTGCCCATTATTGCAAAGAAGATACACGAGATCAGCAAGCCTATGTAATATGTTCCTGATGAACAAATGAATTTCTGTAGAGACATTTATCAGTGAAAAACTGTCGAAACATCGGAAGAGCTCGATGAAAATGAACCATACTAATATTGTTAAACAGAAAGTGTGTTAGCACTATCCATCCTCGTCATCATCATCGTCATCATCACCTCTGGTCCAGTCCTTGCCTCTTTTTCCAACGCACTCCTCCACATCTTTAAGCCATCTGTCCCTTGATCACTCTCTTGGTCGTTTCCATCGCTTCTCGATGTCATATATCTCCTACAGAACCCTCTTATTTTCTGTTCTCTTTAAGTGCCCATGCCATCTTAGACTTTATGCTTCTATTCGCGCTCTGCAAGGGCTCTTCTTTCACTATTTCCATTACCCTTTCATTCCTCCTGCTATCTCTCCTTTTTGCTCACATCCTACTTCTGAGGAACTTCATTTCACATGCCTTTTATCTTCTTGCATCTCTGTTCCAAACTAGGCTCCTAAAACTTAGTACGAATGCTTCTGGCTGTCTGCCACGTTCACTGATCTCTTTCTCGTATCTTCCATTTTCCTCTATTACACATCCCAAGTACGTGACACTCTTCACCTACTTCCATTGTTCACTTCCAATCCTTATTCCGGTAGCTGGTCAATCTTTATTCCTAGTTGTAACGAGGATCTCACATTTGTTTACATTAAATTTCATTCCATACTGTCTCATAGTTTCTTCCCAAGCATCCAGCTGTTCCTGAATCATATCATCCCTGTTTTCCCAGATCATTATCTCATCCAAGATCCCAAAGAGGAGGAAAGGTGACAATGCCCTGTTTCTCACCATCTGTTTATAGGAACCAGTCTGTCCTTTCATTTCCCACAGCTCAGATTTCATCAGTACATCTTCTCCACTCTGGTTGTTGTCTTTTTTTTCCACACACTCAGTTTGTTCTCAAGCTTCTCGGGTTCTGCTTTCTAGGACCTTTTCATATACATTGGCACAGTGTGGTATTGTTTGACTTCCCTGTATTTTCTAGAATCATTCTTACTCACTTTCTTCAATACACGGACTCTTAGTCCCCTCTTCCACTCTTCTGGAGTCTTCTCCTCATTCGACATCAACTTTATCGCTCTATACGGCCACTGTTTCCAAACCTCCCATACTGCCTTCACCATTTCGACACTTACTTTGTCCATAGTAGGTGTCTTTTCTCCTTTTATGTCATCTAATACCATTTCCATTTCTTTCCATGTCATTTCCTTTCCCCCTCAGGGTTTATTTTTAATTTATTTAGTCTATTATGATCATCTCAAGACCATTCGGATTTAGTAAGTGTTTAAAGTACTCCTTCCGCACTATCTTCAACGTCTCTTTGTATTAATTTTCCCCCTTACTATTCCTCATTGTTGCATCCTCTATAAAACCTCTCCTCTTAATTTTGAACGTTCCATGTAGTACTTTTCCTCCATCATCTTTGTCCATTCTTCCAGTTACATTCTTCTTTACTCAGCCACTGTCTTATTTACTCTTTCTTATTCTTCTTCATCTACTCGTCTTTTGCTAGCTCGGTCCTTTCTTGGAACCACAGTCCGAAGGTCTTGTTCTTTCTCCCACTATTTCCTCGGCTTGCTCATTCCACTGTGTATTTCCTGTCACCTTCTGCGTACACTACTGCAGCCTGTACCATAGCACTATTAAACCGTCTCCATTCCTCCTCTCCTGTTTTCGATTCATTCTTTGGTAACCTTTCTCTTATAGTCTCCTGGTACTCTTCCCTGACTTCCTTTTCTTTCAGTTTCCATACTCTAATTCTTCTTTCTTCTCATATTGGTTCAAAATTCTCATGCTCATAACCAGTAACCGGTTGTCCCATAGTGCTTAGAACCGTTTGAACAACCGATACAAAAGAGTTACATGCTTGAACCTGTTACTGTCCTTCAAAGTAGTCACCAGCGTTGTGCAGAACCCGTTGGCAGCGATGTGGCAGGCGTAGTATACCGTTAGCAGAGCCCGTTCTGTTGATGGTGCTAATGGAGCGGTTTACTGCCTGTCGAATCTCTGGAACAGTTCTGAAGCGAATGCCACGAAGCCGAAACTAAAACGCCAATCCAACGAATGGCGTCATTATGGGTCGCCGCGAAAGCCGAAAGTGCGTCAGAGCCCCAGTATGGTGAAAGTTATGGTGATTCTCGTGTACGCCTGTGATGGTGTTATCCTAACGCATTACGTTTCTCCACGGCAGACCGTCAGTGCACAGTATTACTAATCGTTTTTGGAGCATCACCTGCGACCAGCTTTGCGAAAGAAGCGGCGACACTTTCTGCGTAACCCACCCATCATTTTTCACGACAATGCGCGGGCGCATATAACGCAAGCTGTGGCTGCTCTGTTCGGTCGATGGGGCTGGGAAATACTGTACCATCCACCATACTCGCCGGACTTAAGTCCTTGTGACTTTGATTTGATTCCGAAGATGAAGGAACCACTTCGTGGCATTCGCTTCAGATCTGTTCCAGAGATTCGACGGGCAGTAGACCGCTCCATTCGCACCATCAACAGAACAGGATCTGCTAACGGTATACTACGCCTTCCACATCGCTGGAAATGGTTTCTACACAACGCTGGTGACTACTTTGAAGGACAGTAACAGGTGCAAACATGTAACTCTTTTGTATCGGTTGTGAATAAATAGTTGCCACTATTTAAATTCCAACCCTCGTAGAGTAGTAGCTATTTGTTGTCATAGCGAGATAATTACTGTTTACTTTGAGGCAGTGAATGAGTCACATTTTTATTTCTAGAATGCGTCTACGTCTGTTGCATAAACTTATAAATTTAAGCTGTTTAAAAGTAATTGATCCAGAATACTACTAGAGATGTGTTAATCAATTGCCCACAGTATTTTTGCATCACAGCTTACAGTACGTACTCGTTAATGTTTGTCTTAAGCAGTTTTTTACAGTTCCTGACAAATGTTCATTTTGATACTTAACTCGCTTTTCAGCATAACCAATTAAATTTTTGTTTCTCATCATTACTTCCGTCTTTTCTGGTTGCACAATTTTAATGTAAAGTTTATTGCTGATCTCACTTTTGCTACTTCTACCTGTTTTCACATTTCTTTGGTTTACTGTCCGTGTACGTTCTTTATTCACGAGACTATTGACTCAATTCAATCAATCAGGAAAAGAATGCCATCAGCGCATCTTATTACTGGTTGCTGATATTCTTTCGACCTGAGTTTTAATCACACTCCTAAACCATTCTACCGTGATTGCTCTTCGCTTTATAGACTCAACAGTAGAGGCGATAGACTGAACGCGGTGTCGTACACCACGGCTTCTCGACCTTGCAGTATTTCCCCCTGTTGGTTCTTTTAGATATTCTATATTACCCGTCTTTTCCTACGGCTTGCACCTATTTTCGTGTAAAGATCGAATATCTCTCAGCCTTTTCGTTATGGAACACTCTAAGTCGAGAAATCTCGTGAAAGTTTCTTCATTTTTATCCACCAACTCCTACCGTAGAAGGTGCACATGCCGGTGTTGTGCAAAGCCCTGTATGTCCGGTGTTTTTGTGTCGTTTTTCTGTATGTCCCCGATTCTTTAATTCACGGACCTTAGTTATTATTCTAATATGACCCACCGTATTATACAAGTCTGCTTCGTTACTTGCATCTTTATACGTACGGGGCATAGGTTGAGAGTCGCAAGATTAGCCGCCCCGTAAACACAAGGGTGAGTGTCTCACCGTCAGTTTCCGTCCATGACCGAAAGGACTGGGCACATTTCACTCAGGGCCACCGTCTGTGAGCGCTGACCTTCACCGGCTTGTTAAGTCAGCAGCCTCGAGTCCTTGAACCTCTGCTGCTGGTTGACGCATCGGGCAGAGAGGACTGAAACAACCTGAGCGAGGGAACCCCTTCTTGGAACTTCCTTTCTCTAAGAACTCGACTGTCTGTTTTACGTCAACTTCAGACGTATCAGCTTCGACTTCCGGTAGACGCAGATTGTGTAAGGATGTTGAGAACGAGTTTTTCTATAAGATACTCGTTTAACTTTCGCTATAATGTTTCCAGCTTACGGTGACGCTCAACACGACAAGAAATAGCTGTGCTCGCTCTGAGAGTCTTTAAATCTACGACTGTAGTCTGCAGCCGACTGTGAAGTGCGTGACATAGGGTGTTTCCCATTATAGCATTTCCTAGAGATTCATCCTGTTCCATTCCCGTATGGCGCACGGAAAGAATGACAGCTCAGACGAATCTGTGCCCGCTTTAATTAGTCTAATCTTGTCTTCGAAATCCTTACGGGAGCGATATGTAAGAGATTTCTAATATATTGCTGGATTCCCCATTTAACAATGGTTCATGAAACTTTGTAAGAGGACTTTGTGGAAGAGTTTATTTATTTATTGATTTATTTATCCTGGCAAGATTAGGACCTTCAGACGTTCTCTTACACCTATATAATTTACGAGAGGCGTCCAGTAAGTTATGGGACACATTTTGTTTCTCGGCCGTGAGGAATTTGTTTTGAGACATCGTGGAATATTCTGTGTCAGCCACTGTAGTTTCATGAAGTTCCGATCTGTGGCGCCGCTATAGGCAGCGTTCAAAGTGGCATGTGAAACGGAGGTGTGTTCGAAGCATATAACTGAGTTTCTTTTGGCGGAAACGCAGAAAGCTACAGGTATTCACAGGCGCTTGCAGAAAGAGACCTTGCAGTGAACAAAAGCACGATGAATCGTAGGGCAAGGAATCTCTCACATCGTAACAAGGTCTCGCAAACCTGTCCGACATCCCGCATGCAAATTAACTCCAAGAAACTACACTATTGGAAAATGAAAAAAAGATACATCTTGACAGAAACTAAGGAATGTCATACTTGCACAGAACTCTACGACAGGCCAGCTAATGCGATGATCAAATGCGCAGCGCTGTTGACAAACCTGGAGTCGCGTTATCAGCAATGGCATATTTTAAGTTCCACAGCCAGTAGCAACCAGTATTCCGTGGCATATGGAGCTCCGTCTGTGACTGCAACATTGTTAGCATCCTGCGACAGTGTGGACTTGAACCGCTTGTGCATTTGACGGTGTTTGAGCGAGTGCATATAGTGGGTCTGCGGGATGCTAGGTGGTAAGTGGTCATACCTCGGAATTACGCTGCGAGGGGGGTGGGGGAGGGAGGGGGTGAGACGTCTCCACGAGGCTTAGATGGTGGTCGCCAGTGGTCAGCAGAAGATGCACATTCCCGTCATTCTGTATCTGGACGCTGCGATGCACAGGTGCACGCGAGACTGTCGTATCGGACCGCACCGCGACTTCACAACAAATTAGGGACATTGTTGCTCCAGGTGTAACAGCGACGACCATTCACAACCATCTCCGTGAAGAGGGCCACGATCCTGAATGCCGTTAGAGCCTCTTCTGCTCACATCCCAAGGTCGTTCAGCCCGTCTCCAGTTGTCTCGCTATAGGCGGTTATGAAAGAGCGAGTAAAGTTAGTGATGAGAGTCGCTTGTGCCTTGGTGCCAATGATGGTTTTACGCGTGTGTGGCGTCATGGAGGGAGCTGCAACTTCTGCAATGTATACGAGAGAGGTGCACAGATCAACACATGGCCGTTCTCCTGTGGTAATCGTAGAAGGAACACTGATCAGTGCACGATACATCAATAACACCATTCAACCCCTTTGCTGCCGTTCGTGCACCAACAAGATGATGTGCTTTTCTTTTCCTACATGACAGTCCACAGCCACGTATATTATAAGCCACCCAACTTGCTCCCCAAGTGTAGGTCGAGTACCCTAGCCAGCACGATCCCCATATCTGTCCCCCGTAGAGCATGTTTGGAAGCGGATGACACGTCATCTCGCACGGTCTGCAACACCGTCGGGAGATCTGGCCCAATTGAGGTACAAGATGGAAACTGTAGTGCAGGTCATTCCTCAAGACTACATTCGTCACGTCTACTATCGTCTGCATGGGAGAACTGCAGCTTGCATTTTGCGAAATGCGAATATACAGGCTAGAAGCGCTGATATTTTACACGGCCTGTCGAATGCAATCAGACATGTATGGCTCTGTTGATGTGACTGTTTGTAGTGCACGTCATCAATAAGTATGTCAACAAAATTTCCATCTGCTGGGTCAACGAATTCATGGTGTTCTTCTTTCATCTTCCTGTAGTGTATATGATGCCTCTTCGCCGGGACACAGTATCATTTAATGCCGGATAAATGAATTTGAAGCTTGAGACATTATAGACGCATGAATCTATCCTCTGACAAAATTGTGCATAAAATTCGTAGTATGATGAGAGATGGTCATATTAATGCTCAAAACATTGTAAACGTAGTAGAATTCTCATAGAAACGGTTGTATGGATATAAACCATGAAAACTATGTAAGGAAGTTAATCCCAAATAATGGATGGAGAAATAGAAGGATAGTCCAGAACGCTTCTGTAGTCAGTATGTGGAAGAGAGATAAAATAGCGGTTGACTCTCTTTCATATAACTTTAATGAGTTGTCGCAGGTGTGATAATACGTGTGATGCAAAAATGTGACTTTGGACCGAAAAAAGCACCTGTTAACATAGACAGTGCCCGAGTGGATCTTTTAAATATTTTCGCGTCCTACCTAATAAGCACATCTGGTCTCGTAATTCTGTTTTCTAAGATTGCGTTACTGGTATGGAAGAGGATACATGTATATGTTGTGTTGAATGAACAAACTGTCTGTGCCGTAAAATTTGGCTGAAAAAGAAATGCGTGTATAGATGACTATTGAATATTTGTTGAAACAGTCCTGATCTGCATGTATGGCAAAACGAAGGAAGTTAAAGTTAAATTTTGCTGCCCAGTGGCAGCCGAGCAGCTCAGCTCGTCAGGTTAGTTGCCTTTGGCCGCTATGTGTACTGCTGCACCTGAGAGGGCAGCCTGGCGAAAGCTGTCGGCTCTCAGGCCCGTGGTACACTGTAAAAGAACTTTCCTTAAAGGACGTTTGTAAAATACACTGAGAAGGAGTTGGTAAGCGTGTTTCTACATCTGAAAGATATTGTCTATGCCAATTTCGCGTCATTAGATCCACTATGATGATGCAAATCAGGTTTGTTTTAAACACACGTTGTAACGGCCGTGAACGTTAGTTACCTTTGAGATTGGACGTGGTGAGTTGATGCTAGTCAAGAATGCCTTCAAGAACGCAAAGATGCCATTATGAACACCTCACTGTGTTTGAACCAGGCACTTATGAGAAGCTCGATATTCCTTCCGCAATAATGCAACGTGAGTTGGCAGGAATGTAGCTACTGTACGTGACTGCTGGCACTGGTGCTCACCAGAATGTAAAGTCGCAAGAAAACCAGGCTCCGGACGGCCACGTGATATTACCGAGAGGTAAGACCATCTTTTTCGGCGTACGGCTCTGGCGCAGCGTACTGCATTTGCAACAGCAATTTGAGCAGCAGTTGGCACCAAACTGACAAAACGAACCGTTTTATATCGCTTACCCCAAGGACATCTCTGAGGCAGACACCCTGTAGCGTGCGTTCCACTGAGTCCAAACCATCGCCATGTGCGACTTCAATGGGTCAAGCGAGAGCTCATTGGAGGGTAGAGTGGAGGTCTTTTGTGATTCCTGGGGAAAACTGGTTCTGACTCCGTGCCATCGACGGCCGAGTGGTGGTTAGAAGAAGCCAGTTGAGGGTCTGCAACCAAACTTTGTGCATGCTAGACCCACTGGACCTACAACCTGAGTTATGGTTTGGGGTCCGATTTCGAAACTCTGCGTCAATCTGGTGATTTGACCTGTCCTGCTTCCAGTCATGAACAGCAGTCCATGGGATGTTTTAGAACACGACAATGCTCGCCCATATACCGCCGTTGTAACCCAACATACTCTACTGTGTGTCGACATGTTGCCTTGGCTTGCTTGGTCCCCAGATCTGTCTCCAAAAGAACACATATCGGACATCATCGTACGACAACTCTAGCATCATCCACAATCAGCAGTGACCGACACTGTATCCACCGAACAAGTGCAACAGGCGTGGAATTCCATCACACACACTGACATCCGACACGTGTTGAACAAAATGTATGCATATATGAGGACAGTAACTGTTCTCGAAAGAACAGATACCATTGATGACCGTGCAGCTTCTCTAGAATAAATGATAATTAACTGAAACCCCCAGCTGCCGACAGGTGCTGTTGATTTACCTCAATGGGGACAGCTGAAGATGTGTGCCCCGACCGGGACTCGAACCCGGGATCTCCTGCTTGAGGTATATCAACAACACCTGTCGGCAGCTGAGGGTTTCAAAAAATGGTTCAAATGGCTCTGAGCACTATGGGACTTAACATCTTTGGTCATCAGTCCCCTAGAACTTAGAACTACTTAAACCTAACTAACCTAAGGACATCACACACATCCATTACCCAGGCAGGATTCGAACCTGGGACCGTAGCGGTCTCGCGGTTCCAGACTGAAGCGCCTAGAACCGCATGGCCACCCATGAGGGTTTCAATTAATTATCATATATTCTAGAGAAGCTGCACGGTCATCAATGGTATCTGTTCTTTCGAGAACAGTTACTATCTTCATATATAGTTAAAGGCTACCCGGCCATTGACCTCTGTCTGTGCGAATGCGCACAGCTTGTCCGAACTCTTACGGGAATCGTCACCTTAGTTAGCGCGAGTAATGAGTGGATGGGCAAATATTAGGAACATAACGAATGTAGATTGTGAACAGTTGGGAATGTGGGTTCAAATGGCTCTGAGTACTATGGGACTTAACATCTGAGGTCATCAGTCCCCTAGAACTTAGAACTACTGAAACCTAACTAACCTAAGGAAATCACACGCATCCATGCCCGAGCCAGGATTTGAACCTGCGACCGTAGCAGTCACGCGGTTCCGGACTGAAGCGCCTAGAACCGCTCGGCCACCATGGCAGGCGGAATGTGGGTCTCACGGGAAGCGTGCTACGTCACTGCAGTCGCGCTAATCATCCGTGTCCTTGGTGGCTCAGATGGATAGAGCGTCTGCCATGTAAGCAGGAGATCCTGGGTTCTAGTCCCGGGCAGGGTACACATTTTCAGCTCTTCCCAGTGAGGTATATCAACAACAGCTGTCGGCAGCTGAGGGCTTCAATTCATTATCAAAATGTTTGCACTTTTGCTTTCTTGCATTCAAAATTCTGGGGGATACACCGGTGGTGAACATACCTCAGTTTCACATTTGCAGCGGCTTATCTCACATATTAAACAGTGATCTTGCGATGTTAATCACTTAAATATGTTATATAGAGAAATGTATTATTCTTTGGTATTGGAGTTTTTTTTCCAATCATTTTATTTGACATTGAGCAGGGGTACTTTTGTAGCTTTTTTAAAAGATTTGTTGAAGATATTTGACAGTTCATCCGGTTACTACCGGGAACCAAGAGGACGGAAAACTTTATCAGCTGTAACTGAATTGGTTTGCTATCTGATATTAGCCACTAGGAATTAAAATAAAAGTTGTTGTCTGGACGTCGCCTCCGTTGCTCAGTGGTCAGCGTGTCTGGCTCCTATGTGGAGGACCCAGGTTTCGATTCCCGGTACTGATAGGGAACTGTACTTGGTGAGAGGACTGGAACGAGGTGCTCACCGCCTCGTGACGCCAACTGAGGTGCAACTTGAGTGAGAAGTAACGGCTCCGAGACCAAGAAAGCCAGCAATGACCAGGAGATCGGTGTGCTGACTTCACGCCCCTCCATACCGCATCCCGTGACACGGCGGTCGGTCGGTCTTGATTGGCCCATCACGTTCATAACCTGAAGGTTTGCTTTGCTTTGTTTCCTACCCATTCCTGTGACCCAATCAAAATAGAACTGAAAAGATGCTCCTGACAAACTGACTGTACAAACTGTATTAAATTGCATTACACCACCATGCTGGTGTCGGTTTAACTGTGGTTGTTTCTTCGCGTTCCCATCTCACAGTCGCATCACCAAAAATCGATTTGGGTAGCTTGAGAAGGGTTGAAATGCCCCTGATGGATTTATAGCTCATGTGATGTCGAGTGACTAGTCCACGTTCGAAGTCACTGAGAACTCTTGACCGAAAAATTCTGCTGTTACTGCTTCTCCACTGACAATGTAATACTCCCTGTTTCTTTTTATAATAGTGTGTCCGCCTCTCGTAAGATACTGTGGTCAATTTCGCATTACATAGGGTGCTACGATAGTTTTGATCAAATGTTAAGCCTCTATTCAAGAAAGTGGATAAAGAGATACCATCAAACTACAGACCGATTTCACTTTTGCCAGGATTCTCAAAAATTTTAGAAAAAGTAATGTACAGGCAACTTCTTAACCATCTGACCACAAATAACATATTATCGAGAACACAGTTTGGATTTCTGAAGGGTTCTGATATCGAGAAGGCTATTTAGACCTACAGTGAAAATGTACTTAATTCATTAAATAACTAATTACAAGCAGCAGGTATTTTCTGTGATATGTCAAAGGCATTTGATTGTGTAAACCACAACATCCTTTTAAATAAATTAGAATTCTATGGTGTCACGGACAGTGCTGCAAAATGGTTCAAGTCATACTTCGTTAACAGGAAACAAAGGGTGTCAGTGTAAGGGTTTAGTGACTTAAGTCATCAGTCATCATCAGAATGGGAAGAAATTACATGTGCTGTCCCACAAAGATCCATCTTAGGGCCATTGCTTTTTCTTGTGTACATTAATGATCTCTCATCAGTTACACTGCCAGGAGCAGAGTTCGTTTTCTTTGCAGATGACACAAGTATTGCAATAAATAGTATGTCGAGTGTAGTTCTAGAAAGATCTGCTAATGATATTTTCATGGATATTAGTAAATGGTTTAAAGCCAACTTACTGACATTAAACTTCGAAAAGACTCACTATATGCAATTCAGAACTTGTAAGAGGTTTCCACCCAGCATATGCATAAAGTATGAAGAAGAGCAGATAGAGGAGGTTGACAGTCTTAAATTCCTGGGATTACAACTTGATAATAAATTCAGTTGGGAGGAGCACACCACAGAACTGCAGAAACGTCTTAACAAATCTGTGTTTGCGATTCGAGTGTTAGCAGACATAGGTGACATAAAAATGAAAAAGCTTGCATACTTTGCCTACTTTCATTCCCTAATGCCATATGGTATAATATTTTGGGGTAACTCTTCAAGTCAAACAAAAATTTTCAGAGTCCACAAGCGTGTAATACGTATTATTTGTGGAGTAAATTCACGGACGTCCTGTAGAAACCTCTTCAAAGAACTGGGTATACTAACTACTGCCTCTCAGTATATTTACTCCTTAATGAAATTTGTCCTAAATAATATATCTCTTTTTCCAACAAACAGCTCAGTTCATTCATACAATACTAGGAACAAAAATGATCTACACAAGGACTTAAAAGGACTTACTTTAGTTCAAAAAGGGGTCCACTACTCATGAACACTCATCTTCAATAATTTGGCAGCAAACATAAAAAATTTAGTTACAAATAAAGATCAGTTTAAAAGGAGCCTGAAAGACTTACTAGTGGCCAACTCCTTCTACTCCATTGACGAATTTTTTAATAGAAACAAATGATGTATTGTATATGCTCATACTATTAGTATTGTTATTTCAGCTTAAAAAAAGTGACATGTTCCACATCCAAGAGGATCTCCTCAGCACGGATCTATGGGACGAAAAACTAATGTAATCTAAATAGTGCACATGAGACCTAAGCTCTGCACATGCACATTAGCAAATACATCTTTCTCATGAAGACCATTTGCAACTGTGGTCGAAACACTGGTTTTATAAACAACGTAACCACGTGGTCACATACCTGCAAACATATTATTGAAATTTTCAGGACCTATTGAATGGAGTGAACAGTGTAACTAGCGTAGAGAATAGGCAGGGAGTAAAAAACAACTTAGCATCAAAATTGGGATTCACGTAGAAGAAAATCTACAAGAATTCTGCTCAAACACAGAGAACCGAGGACTGTGTGAAACATGGAAAAGATGAGAATCGAATCGCCTCTGATGTAGTGAAAATTAAGTGAGCTAGTAAGAAACGCAATGAAAAGATTCTCCACAGAATCTGCGAGAATAGGTGTGTGGAAAACTCCGACTAGAAGAAGGGACAGAACAATAGTACGTGTCGACAAGTCAAGGAATAAATTCCATAGGACTTCAGGGAGCTATGGAGGGTAAAACTTATAGGGGTAGCCGGGGATAGAACATATTCGACAAATAACTGAAGCGTTGGATGCAAACGCTGCTCTGACATGAAGACGCTGACGGAGGAGAGGAAGTCGTGGCGAACCACATCGAACCTGTCGGAAGAGTGACGTTCCCGTCTTTCCCCCCCCCCCCCCCCCCCCCACCCCCCCTACAGGTAGCTGACATTTCCTCCAAGTCGATGTGAAGCGTTTGGGTGTTTCTGAGAATCGTGCTGGGAGTAGTAACTGATGACGCGCGGATCCGCTATAATGGTGGTGAGGGACTGGCGTCATTGACAGAGGTCGTGACCTTCTTAGCGAAGGCCGGCAAGGTCCATCTCTCAATTTTTATGAAAGATGAACAACAGACAAAAACATCAACCATGCAAGAATTTCACAGCTTTTGTTACACACAACTAGACGTTGAGGTTAGCAAGGAAACTGTGAGAAACTCTGTTCCAAGATTTAGTTTTAACGGGTGTGAGAGGACTTAGTTTCAAATTAGGCTAAGTACATTACCTTTTTGTGAGAAGATGAAGCATCAGAATTAAAGTGGCCTGTGGTTTATTCAAGCATATTACACTAAATGTTGTCGCTGTGATACTGTGTGAGTAGTATCGTAAGACGAAAGTGCTGGTCAGTGTTTAATTGCTGTGCTACGCAGGGTGATGGCAGATAGATGTATAGCACATGCAGCGCTACCACTGCAGTAATACTGGGGCCGCGATGCTAACCCTCCCACCCCTCGCGCCTCGCTGTTTTTAGGGTGTAAACAGAAGGTTGCTACCGCCCTGTCCGGATCTTCATTTCACTTTCTCTGGGTAGTAGTTACCTTTCGTTTTCGCTTCTCCTTATTTGTATTACACTTCTATGAAAATACCAATGAAAGGATCAGACAGTTCTCACCTACACATTTATGTAATTGATTAAGTGACAAGATCTGTAAATAACGACCTTCCCGTTTCTTTATTAAAGCTAAATTACAGTGTAGTTCCTTTAAAACTACTATAACTTCTGTCTAACAACAAGAAGGGCGCCTCCTTTGCAGAACCGTTATTAGTCTTTTGGTATTTCTTATGCAGTTACTACGAAAACATTGTTGACTTCGTAGAATTCTGATAGACGCTGGTACGTTTTTGTCAAAGTGTAGCAGAACTGGCGATGTCAGTGAAACTGACTTCAGTGCACTTATTTATTTCGTCTTTCTCGTTACATCTATATCATTTTAAAGTGTTCGTGTTCGCGTTGTTACCAATCAACGATAATATGACTTGGGGAGCATTTTTGGCAAATGTATATCAGTCTACTGTTACCATTCAAAGTGCAGTTCTTATTTATAGCGACAGAATAAGGAGACAGAATATTCTGCACTATCCACTCACATTAATGTGACGATCTGTCATAAGCCCGAAAAACCATCTTTTGCAGGACATGCCGGCTCGAGACGCGGAGGAAGAGCATCAGTGAGGTTCTGGAAAGTACCGAAAGTGATGTGGACGCATGGCGGCTCCAGTGCAGTGGACAGCTGCGACAGGCTTCTCCCCCAATGGTCCATGACGCGAACATCCCGATCGGAGACGATTCGAACTTGGGCCGGGAAGAAAAAACTATTCAACTGTGGGTGTCAAACTTTAGAAAGACAGGTTCAGAACTTAAAAGGAAACCTACTGCCCGACCTTGGACTGCAACAATGTCGGATCGTGTGAGAGTGTCTGAGCAACAATCACCAACGCTTTCTGCACTTAGACATGCAGCTGCCCTGAGACTATCAGATAGGAGTGTAAAAATAATTCTTCATAGGGAACTTCATATGCACCCCTTCAAAATGATGGTTACCCAGGAATTAAGTGAAAGAGATTTTGAAACTCGCAGAGCTGCGTGTGAGGAAATTCTTCAAAATATTCCACCTGGCGCTTTTTTAATTTCTTCGTATGAGGTCCATTTCCACTTATCAGAAACTGTATACAAACATAATTTCCGCTACTGGGCCGCAGAAAACCCTCTTGAAATCAGCAGCGACCACTACACAGCCCTCATGTGACAGTTCGGTGTGCCGCTACTGAGAGTTTTGAGTGGGGACCGTATTTTTTCGTGAAAGGTGACCACACAGTAATGGTTAATTCTGTGGTGTGTGTACTGTAAGACCTTCAGTACACACACCATCAGATTATTTGACTTGTCGCTCTAACAAAGTAGGCGAGTGTCCGCAATATGTCTCGTGGTCTTATTGTGACGTGTTCGCCTTCTGCCGTTAGGTCAGACGATAGAAATGCCACTTGCACACTTAGAGTAGCAGATTGACAGTGACCAACTTTAAATAGAACTTGATTAATTTTCACACCTATTTATTAAAATAATAACAAGCATAAAAACTACTTAACTTGGTTCTGGATGCTATTTACAACTGACAATTTGAAGTTCCTTTGGTATTGGTGTGTTAATATTATTCTCACACATATCTCTGATACTTGACAAAAGTGTCTATACATTTATCTTCATGGCTACGTACAGGAATATGGTAATCTTATTAGGTGCAGACGGAAACTTGACCATAGACTGGTGCAGACAAATGCAGACTGACTAATCGGCGGTCTGTACACTCGTTATAATACATCACGCATTCATGTATCACTGTGCGAGTGTGATCTGCGAGGAGAAAAGGTTCTACGTTAGCAGCAATCTCATTGGCTGAGTTACGTATTAATACGTGGATCAGCGAAAGCAGAATTTGGTCCGTCTCTATGGCAGCGCCATCTTGTAGTGCGGAGACGAACGAGCACTGCGCCTGCGCTGTTGTGCTTAGTGGGGCGCGCTCTAGTGGGAAAGTTGTGTACGCGCTGACTACGCGGAACTATGTACACAACAAATTCAAACCGTTATTGTCACATGCTAGAGACCTTCCTCCAACCTAAGCGAAACCAGCTGATTGCAGATCATGAAGATCAAGAAGTGTGGTTACAGCAAGATGGAGCAACATCCTACGCCTTTCGACGCTCTGTGGAAATGTTGCTCGAGTTGATTCTTGGACATCGTGTCTCTTTGCAAGGAGGCATCGCGTGGCCCTAAAGGTAGCCTGATTTATCGCCTTGTGATTTTTTTCTTTGGGGACACTTACGTGTACAAACATCGTCCCTCAACACTACAAACACTTAAAGAGGCCATTACCCAAGAAGTGGTAGCCATTCCAAGAGAAATGACACGAAGATTTATGGAGAACTTTCGGGATACACATCGTCAATGTTTCAACAATGGAGGACGTCATTTAGCAGACATAATTTTTAAAACAGAATAATCCAAAATGGTAAAGCATGTATTTTTCGTAAAGAAAAACTATTTTTCTGTGTCAGCCTATTAAAATTAAGGAGCTTTTATTGCCAGACCCTGTATAGCCAAGGCCATAAAGATCCCTCCACCGGTCTGGACCCTACGAACGATTAATGCCAGGTGTTTGCTTTCAGACTTTTCACTCCGTACACATCAACGGTCATCTGTCTGATGGAACATAAAGCGTAATTTGTCTGAAATTGTCACCTGTCACCACTCAGTGGACATCCAGTTGCGGCACTGGCGTTCAAAGTCCAGCCTCTGTCCCCAATGAATAGCAGTCAACAAGGGTGCATCAAACAGGTGCCTCCTTTAGAGGCCCATATGCAGCAACGTTCGCTGAAAGGTCGTTGAGTAGACGCTGTTGTTATCCCCGTGGTTCATCAGGGTAGTCAGTTGCTCAATAGTTGCACGTCTGTTCGCCCCTACATATCTCCACAGTTGTCTTTCATCCCTGTCATCTCTGGACCTTGGTGCCCCACAGTTGTCTCGTCGCCAGTTTTGGATAGCGCCATTTTTCCATACACGGTACACTTCAACAGTTTTTAAGGTTAGACGCTTCGGAAATGCTTCCACCCTTGGCCCCCAAAAAAAGATCATTCACTTTTGGACGTCAAATACATCGCTCTGATTCCCCTTACGACAACGACTGACTGCACTGTTTTCCGGTCCAGCCGACATGCTTTGTATACCCTCCACTGCTAGTGCTGCCACCTGCTTTCTGTGAGTGGTTACTACACGATGACGACCATAATCGGTGGTCACATCACATGACTGGACCGTGTAGAATGAGTGCAGAGACCAGGTCTAAGCTTCTGAATATTTGATTCTTTACTTATTGTTTTCTAGAATTTCACAGTTCATTTAATTTTGTTTCATATACAGGTTGATTGTTGCCAGCATCATATTTAAAGTACCAGGGAAGCAGGTTGCTAGCCTTACTTGCCCCGAGTCCCATTGGGTTTTACGCCTAACGGCTGAGGGACTAACAGGTGGATTTGGTAGTCTTTGCCGTATGAGCACAAAGGTGACCACGACTCAGAATATGTCCGAGATGCCCAGCCTTATTCCAAAGTAACTGGTATCCCGACTGTCGGGACCACTTACTTGGCCACTGGAAGCGAGGTGTAGCAAAGCTAATGCAGTGAGCGCTCAGCTACGATCTACTCTCTTCTGCAAGAAGGAAGTCAGTATGAAGACTAAGTTATCTGTGCACCGTTCAATCTTTCGACCAACTTCGTTGTATGGGAGCGAAAGCTGGGTGGAATCAGGTTACCTTATCAACAAGGTTGAGGTTACGGATATGAAAGTAGCTAGGATGATTGCAGGTACTAGTAGATGGGAACAATGGCAGGAGGGTGTCCACAATGAGGAAATCAAAGAAAAACTGGGAATGAACTCTATAGATGTAGCAGTCAGGGCGAACAGGCTTAGATGGTGGGGTCATGTTACACGCATGGGAGAAGCAAGGTTACCCAAGAGACTCATGGATTCAGCAGTAGAGGGTAGGAGGAGCCGGGGCAGACCGAGGAGAAGGTACCTGGATTCGGTTAAGAATGATTTTGAAGTAATAGGTTTAACATCAGAAGAGGCACCAATGTTAGCACTGAATAGGGGATCATGGAGGAACTGTATAAGGGGGGCTATGCTCCAGACTGAACGCTGAAAGGCATAATCAGTCTTAAATGATGATGATGATGATGATGATGATGATCATATACAGGTCACAGATTCATAAAGATCGCCAATGAAAATATATTCCACTGTTAACACTGTTTTCTTTTTCTGTTAACCAGATATCATGTGGACATTTATTGTCGATGGATGCAGCGTTCGTGATGACGAGAACAAGTTGGTGTACAAATTCGCCGGAAGCATTGCGACTAATTATAGAAAAGTTTAATCCATCTGGAAGATGAGATGTTCGAGTGTTTGGTGGGATGGAGGGGGGGGGGGGCGATGGAGCAACAAGGAACGCAACAATCGGTAGAAAACGTATGGTATTAATGCGTAACAACAATTAGGATTCTTTAACAACACATTAGATAAGCAAATAAATGTTCATTACTCTGCCAGCTCTTTTATTTCCAGTAATGTAAGTAAACGTTATTCTCAGTAAACACGAGAAAACAAAACACGGTACAGACCACATTGCTGAGATATAGCTATAGCTCAGAATGATATCTTTCACCAGGGAAAACAGACTTACACCTATAGAAGTTGCACGTATAAATTGCATCTAATGACGGGGCCAGATATGTAACATGTTTTGCATCTTCGAAATGTGTGTCTCGATATTTGATATTGCGTTAAAAAAAGTATAGTCGAGATCGCTAATACACCACTGTTCTCAACATGTACACCGTCAGTCCGAATCCTTGTGGTAGGATAGGTCTTTGTGAAGTGTTCTCAACGACAAATGTCTACATCTGCGTCTACTACCATCTCTGCGAGCCACTGTGAAGCGCATGTAAAGAGGGTGCGTTGCATTGTTCCTTGTAGCCTATTAGGATTTCTTCCAGTTCCGTTCATTTACAGAGAGCAGAAAGAGTAGCTGCTCAGAAGTGTCTGTGTCGCTGTAATTAGTGTAACCTTATCTTAGGTGGTCCCTATGGCTATGCTATCTAAGGGTCTGTAGTATATTCCTAGATTCCTCGCCTAATATTAGTTCTAGAATATAAGCAGAATTTCGCAGAACAATTGGTGTATGTCTCCAAGCGTCTGCCAATTCAGATTTTACTGTGTCTTAGCAATGCTCTCTCATGGATTAAACAAACCTGTGACCATCCATACTGCCTTTCAGTGTATGTGTTCATTATCGTCTGTTAACCGTCTATGGCATGGTTCCATGTATTTGAGCAACATTCCACAACGATTAATGAAAAGCCGCTCCATTTGATTTTTTGAACTTTATTTTCATACGACCTGTAGATTAGAGATTAGATTAGATTAATTTTTCGTTCCATAGATCCGTGCTGAGGAGATCCTTGTGGATGTGGAACATGTCAGTTTTTTTAAGCTGAAATAACAATACTAATAGTATGAATAAATACATCATTTGTTTCTATTAAAAAAATTCGTCAGTGGAGTAGAAGGAGTTGGACACTAGTAAGTCTTTCAGGCTCCTTTTAAACTGATCTTTATTTGTAACTAAATTTTTTATGTTTGCTGCCAAATTATTGAAGATGAGTGTTCATGAGTAATGGACCCCTTTTTGGACTAAAGTAAGTCCTTTTAAGTCCTTGTGTAGATCATTTTTGTTCCTGGTATTGTATGAATGAACTGAGCTGTTTGTTGGAAAAAGAGATATATTATTTAGGACAAATTTCATTAAGGAGTAAATATACTGAGAGGCAGTAGTTAGTATACCCAGTTCTTTGAAGAGGTTTCTACAGGACGTCCGTGAATTTACTCCACAAATAATACGTATTACACGCTTGTGGACTCTGAAAATTTTTGTTTGACTTGAAGAGTTACCCCAAAATATTATACCATATGACATTATGGAATGAAAGTAGGCAAAGTATGCAAGCTTTTTCATTTTTATATCGCCTATGTCTGCTAACACTCGAATTGCAAATACAGATTTGTTAAGGCGTTTCTGCAGTTCTGTGGTGTGCTCCTCCCAACTGAATTTATTATCAAGTTGTAATCCCAGGAATTTAAGACTGTCGACCTCCTCTATCTGCTCTTCTTAATACTTAATGCATATATTGGGTGGAAACTTCTTACAGGTTCTGAATTGCATATAGTGAGTCTTTTCGAAGTTTAATGTCTGTAAGTTGACTTGAAACTATTTATTAATATCCATGAAAATATCATTAGCAGATCTTTCTAGAACTACACTCAACATACTATTTACTGCAATACTTGTGTCATCTGCAAACAAAACGACCTCTGCTTCTGGCAGAGTAACTGATGAGAGATCATTAATGTACACAAGAAAAAGCAATGGCCCTAAGATGGATCTTTGTGGGACAGCACATGTAATTTCTTCCCATTCTGATGATGACTGTTGACTTAATTCACTAGTCCTAGACTTTATATTAGGCCATTAGAGTGTATCTGAGACTGCCATACGTTAATACGTAATATGATGGGCATATAGATGTTTTTATTTTTATAATAAGAGATGAGAGACAACCTTACATATGCACAGTACATGTGTAGAAATAATATACATCTTACACTATGCTGTAGAGAAGCGAACTCAAATGATAGAAACGGTACAAGTGAAGCGAATTTGAAAGAGCTTCGTGCCCAATGTTGCCTTGAGAAAAATGGCCATGCCGTAATTACAAAAACTGTGCACTCTGTTACTTTATATGTTTTAAAATGGTTCAGCTTAAATAGAGCCGTCTGATTTCTTTCAAAATTACATTGCATGTTTTTCAGGTAACATACTAATAGCAAACGATAAAACAGGAAACGTCAAATAGATTACTCTTTTTTCATTTGAAGTTGCTTCTCTGCAGCTTAACGTAAGTCACTAACGTGAGTCACTAACTATTGCCACCAAGAATAACTCCGAAATTATGATAGGAGCAGAAAAGTCGCTTCAGCTATATGAAGGTCAACTTTGTTTCTTTTTTTAAATGGGATGCTATAATTTGATATCTATTTTCTGATAGCGGCTATCGAGACGAATTCAATGATGTGTAACAGTAAGGTCTTTGAAGGTGGCATGAACATCCATTTACAGAAGGTGTTCGAATTGATGACTATTGCTATCATTGCAGTGATGCAATCTTCTTATCATGGATTGAGCAGTATTTATTATCACATCGACGCTTATCACAGCACATGCTTTGACAATTCTTTCTCGCATATCTTCAGGTGTAGTGAGAACGTCTTTATAAATAATCCTCACAAGAAAAGATCTAGAGGCGTCAAGTCTGGCGAACGAGCCAGCCGCGACACATCCCCTCCGCGTCCAATCCAACCATTTGGAATTGTCTGAACAGCTCATTTCTAGCCACCAGCGAAAAATGTGCCGGACACCCATCGTGTTGATACCACATTCTGTTCCTTGTTCCTAAAGGTATTTCTTCCATTAACAGACCTAATGTTTCTTGTTGGAATGTGGTGTAGTTCCTACCATTAAGATTTCCTCCGATGACATATGGGCCTATAACATTCACCGACCACGGATTTTGGTGTGCAACTTGCGCAGCCAACATGGATTTTCAGTTGTCCAATAATGCATGTTATGCAGATTAACATTTCCATGATTCGTGAATGTAGCCCCGTCAGTAAATAAAATCAAATTAACAAATGTGTCATCCCTCTTAATCTGAAGACGACTCAGCTGTTAGGTCCCATAAGACCTTACCACTACCATTCTGAAGTTGAGCCCGTCGGCAGAATTCAATGCGACGCATACAATACGTACCAGTTAATTCTTGGTGGAGACTGATATGGTAAGGATGATATTTATGGCCATGCAGAACACAAACAACACTACTCTGCCTCATGCCAGATTCCCTTGCGATTTGACTCTAACTAACACAAGGGTATCGAACCATAGTCCTGCCTCGTGATGACTGGGTGTTGTGTGATGTCCCTAGGTTAGTTAGGTTTAAGTAGTTCAAGTTCTAGGGGATTGATGACCATAGATGTTAAGTCCCATAGTGCTCAGAGCCATTTGAACCATTTGAACCACAGTGGCAAGAGTACCAATTTCCGTTTCCCCGTTAGTAACTTTCCTTTCCCGGATATGTTTCCGATGCGTTAAAGGTCCAGTTGTTCTCAATTTATCATACACATATTTAAATGTACGACGTATAGGGTGAGTAAGTTGAGAATATCTTTCAGCTTATAAGTATCTAGCTCTCACTGAAATTCGTTGGCATTCTCCGTAAATGAGAAGCATATCGATCTGTTCTTCGAAGGAGTACATCATTGACATTCGATTGTTTCGATAATACTAGACTTACCGTTTCTAGTAGTGTTGTATTGCGAAACCGTCGAATGGTGTTTACATGTCAACGGCACGTTAGATGGCTACGCCGTATTCGGCGAATATTTACTATTTGCACGACATACGAGAGAGAACTGTCAGGGCATGTGCTTCGGCAAGTGCCGAACTGATAAGGAATACCACTCAATCTATGATAAGAAGATTGCAGCACTACATTGATACCAATGGTCATCACATCGAACACCTTCTGTAAATGGACGTTCATACCAACTTTTTGATCTTCGTTGACCTTCAAAGACCTTACTGTTACACATCATTGGATTCGCCTCGATATCCGCTATCAGAAAATAAGTATCAAACTATAGCATCCTATTTAAAAAACAAAGTTGATCTTCATATCTCTGACGCGACCCCACCTAGCAACAGAAAACCAACGTCATATTATGGCCCCCGTTGTCCCATGCAACATTCGTCCCACAAACTTTTCAGCTACTATCATACTTTCGGGGTTATTCTAAGTGGCAATAGTTAATGACTCACCATGTATATCATTACTGCACTTGTGCTGTGCATGTATAAACATTGTCTCTCATCTCCTATTGTAAAATCCAAAAACGTCTCTACGCCCATCATATTGTATATTAATATTTGGCAGTTTCAGATAACTTGATAATGGCATAGTATGAAGGCGGAAACCAATGATGTCAAATTTACAACGTCCTAAAAAAGCAACTGTAACGACTTTTCATTATTTGAACAACACTTGCGGAATCAACAACATCCGGACACGGAGAAACTATTAATTCTAGGATGAGTTGCACGAGTCTTTCTTAAGCAAGTCTCCTTTCATAAAGTGACTGTTTTTTCCTTGTATTACACGAATGAACCGAATATTGCCACTTGATTTATGTATGACTGAGCATAGATGACGACTCTCTTTTGCATCTGCAAAAATTGTTACATCGAGGTATTTGCGCGAGTTGACTAATATCAAATCAGCCTCTTTAACACCACAATAATTTGCGATACCAGAACATCTGATGCTCTTTATCGTTCCCCGTGCATCATATGGGGACAATTATCTTGATGGGTCCTGTGGTGCTATTGGGGAGGAGTAGGTAGTAGACTCTCTTTCCTGTTCCAAACTCAGCAATAACAGAAAGAATAGAGCGCTACACTGGATCTACATGTGCAGCGTGGCCGACCTATTACAGCCTCGCTACTAACGTAACTCTGAGAACGCAGACACCACTGGATGGTTTTGCCTTAGCTGTATCCATAGGACGAGGCGCCGACATCTACACATGACCCCGTCATTGCATGTAGAAGATAAATAAGTGAGTAGTAAAGGTTGAAAACTAACTAGCTGTAAATGCACGTCTTGCATTACCCTGAGCTCCGACTATGCAACAAATGACGAATGTATAATATTGTAGTAGTAACACGTTTGTACTCTGATGATCGAGTAGGTTTATTTTTCAGTTTTCTATTGATATAAAATGCTCAGAGTCTCTCGTTGGATTATATCCCAAATGTATTTAAAGTGATATTACATTTCTTTCCTGTTTTCCTTCCGCAGTTTTCTAACAAGACCACTAGTGCACATTGGCAACACTTTAGCTTACAAAAACTGTTGTTTGGCTATTATAATACGCAATAGCAACCTGAGGAATTACGTGTGTGTGAACATGCACCAGGTATGCTCTCACTATTTAAAAGCTGCAGCTAATATGAGATCGACCTGTGTTTTTTTTATTATTTACTGCCTAATTGCACTTAAATAGTCTTTACTACAGATAGACCTACTTCATGTAGAAGCTTCATTGCAGAAATAATGACCGACAGTTACTTTGAGTTCCAGAAACAGAATATTCTGCAACGTGATGGATTCCTTGTGAGTTTGAATAACTACGTAAAATCGCCTTGAAAACCTGGGAACATAGTTACAAGAAACGAAAACATTTCTTGCTGCCTGAAGGTGCGTACAACGCGCAAAGTGACAATTTGTTTGCTTCGATAGATTATTTGATAAAACACACACACACACACACACACACACACCTTCATTTGGCGTGATTCAGGGTGACAGTATTTTTAACTCTCCTTGAATGAAAACATCTCATTGTATACTAATTTCGCGTGAACCAATGCCTGAGTGCAAGTGGTCACTCGGTGACTTGCGTGTTCCTGAAATGGAAATGCCGTGTGGCTAGGGCCTCCCCTCGGGGAGACCGTTCGCCTGGTGCAAGTCTTTCAAGTTGACGCCACTGCGGCGACTTGCATGTCGATGAGGATGAAGTGATGATGAAAGACACACAACACCCAGTCATCACGAGGCAGAGAAAATCCCTGGCCCCGCCGGGAATCGAACCCGGGACCCCGTGCGCGGGAAGCGAGAACGCTACCGCAAGACCACGAGCTGCAGACTTGCGTGTTCCTAATCTGCCTCACGTACCTATTCGGGGAAGGGGGATCAATAGCGCCTGGCGCCTCATCACATCATTAAGACTTGGAGCCAATATTAAAGGCAAACTGAAAATTTCCTTTGGCCCGGCCGGGATTCGATCTGTGTTCTCTCAATTTCCAAGCACGCGCTTTACCGCTAGATCACCATGCCCGACTAACTTCTCATTTAGAAGAATACACTCTTGTCTTTCGTACAAAGGCGATTCCGTAGCTACTCAGATAGATGTAAGACTTAAAAATGTAATCGGTTAGCCGCGCGGGATTAGCCGAGCGGTGCTGTAGTCATGGACTGTGCGGCTGGTCCCGGCGGAGGTTCGAGTCCTCCCTCGGGCATGGGTGTGTGTGTTTGTCCTTAGGATAATTTAGGTTAAGTAGTCTGTAAGCTTAGGGACTGATGACCTTAGCAGTTAAGTCCCATAAGATTTCAAGCTGCACTGTGTAAGTCAGGTTAAATGACGGAGGAAGGAGAGGTCATACCTCTTTCTGTAGGAACATACTTAGTTAAGCACTGTGGTGTCATCTGTTTGACAACAGCTTTTCTTTATGCCACATTGCGATGTGATCCCACACATTTCATATAAATACTATTATGATTTCTGTAGTATCTAAAAAATATCTTACATACTGTTTTGTGAAATAAAAGAAGATCCTTTCAGAAACATCAGAGAGAACCGAGTTGAGCTGAAATGGAGAAAATCCAATAAATCAATAATGTAGTTCAGAATTACGTATTTTTCAGCTATAGCCGGCAACTGCTTTTGAGAAGTGCAGGACACAGATGTCGCGCAAGTATGGTTGCTCTCCAGTGCAATAAAACTGTAATCTCGATCTTGCTGGAGAGTCTTTGGAGATATCTTATATGCTTAACTGTTTACGTAAATGCCATGTGATATTTAATTTCTGCATATATGATGTGGAGGCTAGTGCATGGGGGCCGCAACAGCTGCACAGACGAAGAGGGGAAAGTGTGCAGTTTCGTGGCGTACCTAATGAGTGGTAGCAAGTCCTGAACATGTACAGCCCACAGGGCGAATTCAAGAAGAAGGACGGCGCCCAATGGAAACAATATGGCATCGCTGTGTAGCCACACGACAGTGCAGAACTTCCGTAAACGAGAGCTTTATTCTTGTGATCTACAATAAAAACCTGTTTATTTTGTGAACTTTATTAATGCTGGTCTTGATAAGTCACACTCCAGTCAGGTTACCCATATTCGTAGTATTTTGAGTCTTGGCTTGTCCCAACAAATTTCCATCACATAGCAGCAGTGTGTGAAAGCAAAACGTGGATGAAACCAAAACGGGAGACACTAAGAGTCCAGAGTGCGGAAATGTGATTTATCAGGCATGTAGCAGGATGCAGAAGACCAGCTAGAAAGTGAAATATAGAAATAAGAACATTATTAGGATTAACATCAATAATATTGGTATTGGCTTCGTGTGACACTTTGTTCACATTTATGACGTAATATGATCTAGGACATCGATCTACTGCTTTCATTCTTATCAGTGACGTCATCTTTGGCGTAAGTACTGCTGTCAGTGATATCATCATCCTTGTCTGTGTGAAGCCACGCCCTCCTCTCCCCTCTCCTACCCTCCTTATCTCCAGTCAATCACAATGATGTATTAAAAAATTCAAGGTGGCGGAAATAACCCAATTGATTAGTGGAAAATTAAAACCATGTCCTCCTTTCCCTGTCTCCAACCAATCACAGTGCAGTACTCCGTATCCCCAGCTAATCATAGCACAGTATTTAAAAACTCCAAGATGGCAGAAACAATCCCATTGTGTTAATGGGAAATTTAAAACGCTCCTCTCCTTATATGGAAAAAGATCAGTTGTGTTCTTTCTACGATATGCCCTCTCCTCTATAAAACCAATCAGAGTGTAATATTTAGACTGTGTCAAATTGCATCATTTCCAACGTACATTTCCCTGTCCCCAACCAGTCAGATTCTAATATTAAAAACAGTGCAGAGTAAGCAGTAAAATATTGCTTAACTCTCAGATTAAAGTCAAAGATATTCATATGTCTTGAAAGACAATTATCTCTGGTGTAGAAATTGAGTCTATTTACCGACGACCTATATAAACAACATAGACTGGCTATGGCATCGCCATCTTTGAAGCAACTTGAAAACTGAGTCGCCATGTCTTGTAACGTCAAGGTGCAGCCTACACGTCGTCTGCTAATACTGAATGTTGTTATTGTTTACTACGCATGGCGTAAAAAAAAGCCAATCTGCACTGACAATATGATTTCTCTACTGTAAAACATGTAGTAATGAAGGCTAAAAGAAATGAAACACACTTCTGACATCGATTAATTGAAAAGTTTATTACGAAATGTTGCAGTTCATTTCGCTGCAGGCCATATAGATTAGGTCAAAAACAATTTTAAATAATTCAGTAGGTCCAAAAACGATCAATTGACAGCGCAGGACCTTTCATTGTCCCTTAAACAATATAAGTTTGTGTATTGGCCTGGTTTTTACACAAATGGTGTAACCCACAATTAAAATACCATTTTAACAGCACCCTGACTACAAAAGAGTAATGTTACTCTTCTCCAAATTCAGCTGGCACCATTAGATGGTCAAAATCTAGTAAATAAATTCGGCCTGTCACCCAACATTCTGAACAATTCCACACACAACTACAGAAGGAAGTTGTTCTACCATATTAAGGTTTGACATTCCCTGAAAATCCTTTCTGTCACTGTTAACAATTTGAATACACCCTTTGGAGCAGCATAAAAACTATTTTTGATACATTTTATCGCAATGAAAACTGTTTTCCATCAGTTTCCTCCAATTTACGGAGGTACTGCTGCAGTAAATTAAGTTTCACAATTGCTGTTAAACCATTAAGAAAACAATAGCCAACAGGAATTTTCCAACTCTTATTAATCCCAGTGACCATAAACACTAGTGCCTCTTTTGATATTTGGCTATCATCACTTTCCTCACATCCTTGCCCTAAGTCAACATAGCCCCAGACTTTATTACTATACCATATTAAGCCTTTTTTAAGAGCCACTTCATCGATCATAAGTGCAGCTAAAATAGGTCCTGAACTACGTTCAATTTCATGTGCTAATTTTTTTAAGCTTTCTTCTGTAAATCCAGGACTGCCTTTTACTGTAGTTGCCCACCTGTGGAGTGTTCGAGGATGGGGTAATTTAACAGACTTCCTCAAATAATATAATAAGCTTTGAAGGAGTAAAAATTGAGTGTAAGGGCAAACTGTCTTATTTCTTTAGGATATTCAGGAATTGAACATTTGTTTTGCATTGCAAAAAGTGCTTCAGAATATCACTATTTTTGTCACATCATATCACTTCAGAAGCACAGTCTTGAAGTCGCTTATTTAGGCCTACAACCACTGTTTTATATGTCACAATTTGTTTCTTCTTTCTTGAAACACATTGCCTTGCATGTTTCGCTTGCTTCCTCAGCTTCTCGGTCCTTTTCTGTAGTGCCTCATAATTCTGTTTCAATTTTTTGGGGCTAGGCAAACAATAAGAATGACCTGTATGATCATTCTGATTCACTCTTTCACCTACAAAAATGAAGTATTATCATTAAGCTTTATTTTTCTTTAAACATACATTGATTAATATTAAAATTCACACATAACCCATATAGCAAATAAATCATAGGAAAACTATTTCACCTGGTTCATTTGATAAGGAAACTGATTCTTCGCTGACAGGCCGTTTCCTTGGTTGTCTCTATACTACAGTTGTTTTCTGCAGATGGTCAGGAAACGTAAATATTACCGGTACTGCGTTTGCCAGAAGTCGCCTTTTCTCGTTTCTACTATACATGTATCTATCTTCAAAGTGAAACGAGCATATGTAGCTATATTGAGTTGGCTGCCACTTATCTCGCCTCATATTGGCTACCCACCGACTTAACAGCTCTTTCTTTTTCAGAGGAAATCTAAAAATAAAGAGACGTGTATACAGTAGCTTATTTACATTTTGTATACAGCTTAAACACGAAAATGATGCACAAGACGCTAAGTACAACATGCATTTAGATACTCACCTGAAATATGATACTCCAGTTGTTTTATCACTTCTATTAGCGCAATTGTACGCTGCACACACACTGGGCATGATTTGCGATCGGTCAATAAGACTTTCAAAACAAATTACAACCGGAAAACAGTGATTTTCTAACGCCAGTACTATACACCAAATGTAAATATACTGACATGTAGACGTTTCAAAAAATGGCGGCCGGTGTTGCTTTTTGCTGCCGCTGGGAGCGCTGTTACCTCACAGATAGCCACTCTATGAAGTTTATATACCTCCTTGCTATTTACATTATTTACGAACACACACATATCTGTAGTGTAATGTTAAGTGGCCTGCAAGGCATAGTATTCCACCTGCCTCTCCTCTCTTCTAGTCAGAGCGTAGTATTGAAATCCAACAACCTATTACAATGTAACACCATATGAGCTGTGGAGTCAAAAGAAACGGATCGATCTGAATTACTTATATAAAAATATACTTCATACATCTGTCTCTTCCCTCCTCCAGACTGACCCTGGTATTACTATTGCAACCCTATCTGGGCTGCGCTAAAAAGTATCCAAAATTTAATTTATCAACAGTACCTCAAAGTGTTTGAATTGGTTGAAACGCTGGTAATGTTGTCAACTATTCTTACATTACTGGCTTCCAAAAGATCATTTATGAAGTGGCTCACCTGTCACATAAGAAAATTTCATGTGGAGCTACATTAGAACGACCACATAGAACATTCTCCATAAATAATTAAAACCAACATTTGTTTGTAAAATATAAATAACAAATTAGGAATACACAGCTGTCAGATAGGAGTTTAACCCTCATTACTGCCACATAAATCCTGAATACGCAAAGTAGAATCTACTCCTGTTTCACATCCCAGTTACTTACTGTACCGAACAGATGGCTCCACAGAAGTTCGATCTCTATAAAACGAGTTGTTCTCACTGTCACCAACAGGTGTCTGCACTAGCAAAGACGTTCCATGTTCAATTTAACTTGATTTAAGACACAATAGAGCTTTAAATTAATTATTTTACGTACCTTTGATGTCACAATATTCTAGAATGTCTGCAAAATTCATAGAAAACACAAAAAGTATGATATTTATATCGACTGTTTGGACCCAGTTGAGAAAAGCTCTGTAAACCCTAGTTTACACGATGACACCAAGTTGCAGGCAACTGCACTACCGGCCACTGCGCATGCGCGCCGCGTGTTTGGGCAACTCGTTGGTGAAACTAAACACTTTCGGAGTGTTCCAACTTTGGCGACACTAGTTGCATGAGTTTTGAGGTTATGTGTGTTTCTAGAGTGTAGACAAACTGAAATATGAAGTGGGGAACTGAGAATAACGTTTGCTTTTTGGACATATATACTTTGCATAGGTGTTTGTGGGATTTCAGTAATGCTGACGGCAAAAATAAGCAACATATTGCTGCCGCAGAGGCCGTCATGTGCGATCATAACATAGATGGTTTGACAATATCAGAATTGCATGCCAAAATTTGTTGAGTTAGGAGCACATGTACAACTGAATTAAGAAAAATACAAGCAAGTGTAATTCTAGCTGTGGCAATGCTCTCGTCTACAAGACTAAAATCCCATAGTTTTGAGTTGGCCAACTCTTTGTTAAGGAATGTTGTTGACGGGAGGGAAGGCTATACAAATTCAAGAAGCTGCATTCTTTATTCAATATTCGTCTGTTTAAAATGTCGCTGCAGTGCTCCTCATTCACATATGTTAGAATTTTGAAATATTGCCACTGTACAAATCTATCTTCAAGAGAGTAGTTATCAAACTATTCTCTTCTTAATGCTGTCTGCTTCGAATAATTATTGTTCCCAATGTTAATAATTACTACTGTTAATGTTAATTATTATTGGTGTTAACGAAATAGCGTCATCACAAACTAAAACCGTATCTTATAGCATGCTGAGTGTTCTCGATTGTAATGCACAAAATATGATATGTAATTTCAATTCTGGCGACAGTACTTCATGCATTACAGTACCTTTATTCCTTCCTGCATAATTAACTCTATTTAGAACAAGCGTGAACAGTTCTTTTGACATTCTAAGATAATTAAAAGGATCTTTCGTTATAAATTATTTCATCAAGGATGCTGAGCAACTGAGCTGACGTCTTTTCTCCATCAGTAACGAATCGAAACACGTTTCTTTTTTTTATGCAGCGATTCCACGCAACAAGCTTTAACTCCATAACAACACGTGCGACGTGCAGCTGCCAAAACTTTCATTTCAGACACGACACAGGTACCCACAAAACGAGGAAATTGAAGTGTATACTGGTGTCACCGTGTCTACAGTCATATTTGAAACCACTTGCGTGCAACTCATTCCACACAACGAGTGGCGCAACCCAATGTCGTCGTGCAAATTAGGCTTAAGGTTCAAATTAATTACTTTACCTCGTCTGTAATGTTACAATATTCTAAAACGCATCAGAAATTGTAATGCTTACATTGCAGCAGTATTTAAATGCGTAAACCGTATTCGGGCTGTGCAAAAAATGCGATGTTTTATGTGTGGATTATCGTACCGTTTCCATCAAGTTATCTTTCACACAACTATCCTGTCATTGTTGTGTCAAGGGGGAGGATAATGAATCATTAGAAAAACGTTATCGATAGCACTTATTGCAAAAATGATTGGGAATTAGTTGAGGTTAAGTACAACAAAAACGTTCAAGGGCCCAATAATTACTTTAAATCAGTTATGATGATACAATATTCTAAAATTTTTTCTGAAAATGAAACACTAATTTTGAATTGAAAAGTAAAAACATTTTATTCGAAGTACTGACCATTGCTTTCTATACATTTTCACCACCTTTCTGGCAATTTGTGGACACCACGCCAATAGAAAGGTTCGTCTTTTTTAGCAAACCAATCAGACCCCCCAATTTTCGACTTCTTCGTAGGAATCGAAGTGTTCCTCAGCCAATGCGTGTCCCATTGATGAAAACAAATGGTAGTCGGAAGGGGCCAAGTCTGGTGAATACGGCGGGTGGGGTAGCAACTCCCAGCCAAGTGTATTGATTGTATCCTGAACCAGTTTTGCTTTGTGTGCAGGTGCATTGTCGAGTAAAAAAATTACTTTGCCATGTCTTCTGGCCCATTCTGGTCTTTTTTCGATCAATGCATAGTTCAAATTGATCATTTGTTATCTGTAGCGATTAGTATTCACAGAGTTTTAGAAGCTCATGACCCACCACACCTTTCTGATCCCACCAAACACAGAGCATTGTCTTCCTGCCGAATCGATCTAGTTTTGCCCGGATTAACCCATGATTTTTCCCGTTTAGGATTCTTAAAATAAATCCATTTTTCATCCCCAGTAGCAATTCGATGCAAAATTGATTTTCTTTCATGTCTTTGAAGCAAAATTTGACAAATGGTTTTTCGGTTTCCAATCTGTCTTTCATTCAATTCATGTGGCACCCATTTTCCATACTTTTGGATCTTTTCCATAGCTTTCAAACGGTCAGAAATTGTTTCTTGTGCTGCATTTAGCATTCCTGCCATTTGCTTCTGACTCAAAGTATCATCTTCATCCAATATTCCTTGCAATTCGGCGTCTTTGAACATTTTTGGTGGTCTTCCACGTTCTTGATTTCTTACATCAAAATCATTATTTCTGAACCGTTGAAAACATCTTTTGCATGTTGCTTTTGATAGAGCATGGTCACCATATGCCTCTACAAGCATTCGATGCGACTCTGCAGCACTATTTTTCAAATAAAAACAGAATATTAATGCTTTCCGCAAATCATCACTTTCTGGTACAACATTCGACATCGTTAACACTATGAAAACATATGACGTTGTTTGTTCAAATGGTTCAAATGGCTCTGAGCACTACGGGACTTAACGTCTGAGGTCACCAGTCCCCTAGAACTTAGAACTACTTAAACCTAACTAACCTAAGGACATCACGTTGTTTGTTCCATGACTTGATGTATACTAAATATCTTTGACAGATGTCATACCAACCAAACAAAAAAAAAATTAAGGCTCATTCACAACAAATGTTCCCTATCGACACATCTGTATCTTAACGCTCATTTCATACCGGTATACCTGGTAGTCTAAAAGTTCCTATCAGTAGTGCCAATATGCAAGCGAGTATTTTAATAAGCAGTACAGACATTTTAGATGTGACAGTGTTTAATTTGAAACTTCAGTGTGCTTAAAGTGAATGAGAAAGCTTACATATAATGCAGTTTTATTTTGCTCGAACATAGAGATCTTGCATATATTACGTAATATGCAATCTGTGTGCAATTCAATAAGTAATAGAGACAATTCAGATGCTGAAATATTTAACTTTTGAAGCAACATTGTGCTTGAAATATTAAATAATTTTGTTTACTTTGTAGATATCGGCTCTGACACAGTTGTTGGAAATTTCACACCATCCACTGTCACCATCTTTTGTCGTCTCTCTCATGAGTCTCTGTTTCTAATCAGTCGATGTTGTTCCACAGTCTAAGTGACATATCTGAGCGTTGATTCCGTTTGTTCTTTGGCATTTTGTCACAATCGAGTGGTATCTTATTTCTCCTTGAGTTACTACCATAATGAGTTGCTGACTTGCCTCTGTCAGAGGCAGAAGCAGCGCTTATCGATACTAGCACTGCTCATGGGAGGAGCTCCGTGCTACTGTTATAGCGATTTCTGTGTTGCCGCTTGCGAACGATGTACATCGTGAAGTTAAGGGTCAGGCCACGTGTTGTCAAGGGAAATTCCGAATTGCCTACATTGGCTGACTCTGTTAAAAGAGAACTCCAGCATTGCTTCAGGTGCGGTAACACGGTTCATTTGGTGCGCTCTTGCGTTCAATCTCGCGCTCCCAGAGCCAATAAATGACGCCGGGCTGGGCAGAAACCTGGGGATTGAGCCTTTAAACTTTGGTGTACCTGTGTTGTCGCTCCCTCATCACTGCCCTTGCCTTATATTTGTTCTCGAGTAGGTGGTGAACTGATTTGCGCTCTTTTGGATTGTGGTAGCTACCTTTCACTATTGAGCTTCGAATGGTTTCTTGAATGTGGTCATCTTACATAACTTCGGTTGGTCCCTTCTCTGGTTCAGAGATGTCAGGTGTCCAATGGACAGGTGTTGCCTCTGCATGGTTGGATCCGAGGGAGTGTATCGTTTGGTGATTCCTCCCGGCCATTAGTCTTGGTTAAGAAGCTGCCAGTCGATTTAATTTTGGGCTGTGTGTTCATCAATAAAACTGGGTTAGTCTTGGATTATTCTGGGCACACCTTCTTCTTTAAGTTCGCTCCTGCAGAGAAGTTTGATTTCTTTGAATGTGCTAAACATACTATGCATCGAGATGCCGGCATCCTGGCTGTTGAAGCTGTGTCTAATGCGTTCGATCTCGCCCATCTCTCCCCACATCAGGCTTCTCAGTTACAGGATTTGCTATAGAGGTTCACTGAGCTTATTTGTGATAGCTTGAGCGTTACTAATGTTCGTAATTACCATATCCGTCTATCTGACGATATTCCTGTTAGGCGGTCCCCACATCGCCTCTCAACCCCTAAATTGAAGGTACTGAGAGCTAAAATATCCAAAATGCTTGAGCAAGGGGTCATTAGGCCTTCAACATCTGCCTATGCTTCCCCTATATTCCTTGTCCTTAAGGATCAGGGGTGGGATTTTAGGCCTATTGTTGACATACTGGCTCCTGAACCCTAAGGTTGTCCTCTAGTCCCTTTGCCTGGTCTTCATAGCTCCTTTACTTGGTTTGCCGATACTAACTGGTTTACTGTCCTTGATCTGAACCAAGCCTATTATCAGATTCCCTTAGGTGAAGAATGTAAACAGGTTACTGCATTTTGTACTGATTGGAATCTTTTTGAGTTTAACAGGTTTCCCTTAGGTTTGGCTACTGGTGCAGCCGTTCTTACTTGTTTGCTGGATAATATCCTTGGGGACTTGAAATTAGTCTGTGTGTGTAATTATTAGGACGACTTAGTCATTTATAGTCGCTCGTTTCAGGACAATTTGGATCATATCCAGCAAGTTTTTTGAGGTTGCAGGGAGCTGGGTTAACTGCTAAACCCAGTAAATTGACGTTACCCAAGCTGCAGGTGTCCTTCTTAGGGCAACCTGCATGACGTCAGAGTATTTGCATCTACCAGGAACGGACTAAGGCATTAAGAGCTCTGCCTCAACCTATTGATAAACGTGGAATTGCTAAGTTCATAGGGATGTCGAATTATTTTAGGCGTTTTGTCCCTAATTTTGCTCATTTGGCGGCTCCCTTGAATGAACTGGGCCAGAAAGGAGTTTTGAATGGGGACCTTCACAAGAGGCCACATTTGAGCACATTAAGGCTGCTATAGCCTCTATATGTGTGAGGCGTTGGCCATTTTGTTCGCGTTGGTGAAGTACCGCTTTTACCTTGAGCATCGGGTATTTCAGCTAGAAACCGACAGTCAGGCATTGAGTTGGGTGTTAGCCTGGCAACGTAAAACTGGCCATATCGCCAGGTGGGCAGTACGCATTTCTGCATTTCAATTTGAAGTTAAAACAAGTAAAAGGCACAGAAAAGGTCCTTGCGGGTGTCCTCAGCTGGATGATCACTGAATCTACACCTAGTGAGGGCACCCGGGAAACAGAGGGAGGCAGTCTTAGTTGTCTCATGTTAGGGTGATATTCCTCTTTTATTTGATGATGTTGCTCAGCGTCAGGATCAGGACCCTACAGGGGCACCTGTTAAGCAACGCCTGCTAGCTGGGGAACTATTGGATGAGTACGTTATTAAGAAGGGCATTTTGTGTAATAGGGTGGGACGCGCTAACCAATTCAACTTCTGTTTGCCAGTAGCTCTGGTGCGCCCAGTTTTTCATTATTTTCATGATTCGTTGGTTGGTGGGCACTTAGGAACTTAAAAGACCTTGCAAAAAATTAAGGGGCATTTGACTTCACCCTCCATGGACCGTGACGTGAGAGAGATGGTTTCTCGATGTTGTGTAATGTAGCCAAACCCAAGAATGCTGTTCAACAGGGTCTGTTGAGTTCTGAGTGCAAATCGTGTCCTACGCAAAAAACTCTACATCGATTATCTAGGGTCCTTACGTCGTACTAAAAGAGGTCATCGGTACATATTGGTTATTATTGTTGCATTTTCGAGATTTACCTGGCTCCTTCCAAGCCGTAACGTGACTGCTACCACCACTATTTCGCATTTAACTAATGTTTTCAGTGGTTTTGGACTCCCCAAACAAATCATTGGTGATAATGCGCTCACCTTCAAGGCCTTCTGTTTTCAGAACTGTGTCAAGCCTGTCACTACTACTATCCGCAGGGTTCTTTTGCGGAGAGGGTCAATCGAAATCTTAAATCAGCATTGGTTATTTACCATCAGAGGACGCCTAGTAAGTGGGGTTCTGGTTTTCCTTGGCTTAGTTTTGCTTTCAATGCCGCCAATCATGAGGCCTTGAAAGTTACTCTGGCCTCCTTGATCCCTGCCTATCCAGTTAATCCCCCCCCCCCCCCCCCTTCGAGCATTTGGGGAATTCAAGATCTATTTCCGGCGTAGATTATCCCTCAAGTCGTCAAGGAGAGCTGGAACCGTGCCAGACGTAATATTCTCAGGGCCCATAACAAGCAAGCTGAGCGTTACAATCGTAATCGGCGAACTTTGAGGGGAAGGCCAGGAGATCAGGTATATGTCTATAATTTTCCCTGGAGGTAGGTGTGGGTCGGAAATCTTAGTAAATTCACTCCCCGTTTTTGGACCCTTGCACCATTGTGGGTAATCTACTGGTTAAGGGTAACTGCAGCGGTAAGCAGTACTGTGTCCACCTTTTTTTTTTTTTTTTTTTTGTCATTAGTCTACTGACTGGTTTGATGCGGCCCGCCACGAATTCCTTTCCTGTGCTAACCTCTTCATCTCAGAGTAGCACTTGCAACCTACGTCCTCAATTATTTGCTTGACGTATTCCAATCTCTGTCCTCCTCTACAGTTTTTGCCCTCTACAGCTCCCTCTAGTACCATGGAAGTCATTCCCCCATGTCTTAGCAGATGTCCTATCATCCTGTCGCTTCTCCTCATCAGTGTTTTCCACATATTTCTTTCCTCTCCGATTCTGCGTAGAACCTCCTCATTCCTTACCTTATCAGTCCACCTAATTTTCAACATTCGTCTATAGCACCATATCTCAAATGCTTCGATTCTCTTCTTTTCCGGTTTTCCCACAGTCCATGTTTCACTACCATACAATGCTGTACTCCAGACGTACATCCTCAGAAATTTCTTCCTCAAATTAAGGCCGGTATTTGATATTAGTAGACTTCTCTTGGCTAGAAATGCCTTTTTTGCCATAACGAGTCTGCTTTTGATGTCCTCCTTGCTCCGTCCGTCATTAGTTATTTTACTGCCTAGGTAGCAGAATTCCTTAACTTCATTGACTTCGTGACCATCAATCCTGTTGTTAAGTTTCTCGCTGTTCTCGTTTCTACTACTTCTCAATATCTTCGTCTTTCTCCGATTTACTCTCAAACCATACTGTGAACTCATTACACTCTTCATTCCGTTCAGCAGATCATTTAATTCTTCTTCACTTTCACTCAGAATAGCAATGTCATCAGTGAATCGTATCATTGATATCCTTTCACCTTGTATTTTAATTCCACCCCTGAACCTTTCTTTTATTTCCATCATTGCTTCCTCGATGTACAGATTGAAGAGTAGGGACGAAAGACTACAGCCTTGTCTTACACCCTTCTTAATAAAAGCACTTCGTTCTTGATCGTCCACTCTTATTATTCCCTCTTGGTTGTTGTACATATTGTATATGACCCGTCTCTCCCTATAGCTTACCCCTACTTTTTTCAGAATCTCGAACAGCTTGCACCATTTTATATTGTCGAACGCTTTTTCCAGGCCGACAAATCCTATGAAAGTGTCTTGATTTTTCTTTAGCCTTGCTTCCATTATTAGCCGTAACGTCAGAATTGCCTCTCTCGTACCTTTACTTTTCCTAAAGCCAAACTGATCGTCACCTAGAGCATTCTCAATTTTCTTTTCCATTCTTCTGTATATTATTCTTGTAAGCAGCTTCGATGCATGAGCTGTTAAGCTGATCGTGCGATAATTCTCGCACTTGTCAGCTCTTGCTGTTTTTGGAATTGTGTGGATGATGCTTTTCCGAAAGTCAGATGGTACGTCGCCAGACTCATATATTCTACACACAAACGTGAATAGTCGTTTTGTTGCCACTTCCCCCAATGATTTTAGAAATTCTGATGGAATGTTATCTATCTCTTCTGCCTTATTTGACCGTAAGTCCTCTAAAGCTCTTTTAAATTCCAATTCTAATACTGGATCCCCTATCTCTTCTAAATCGACTCCTGTTTCTTCTTCTATCGCATCAGACAAATCTTCACCCTCATAGAGGCTTTCAAAGTATTCTTTCCATCTATCTGCTCTCTCCTCTGCATTTAACAGTAGAATTCCCGTTGCACTCTTAATGTTACCACCGTTGCTTTTAAGGGGAGCCGGAGGTGCCTATGCTGCCCATGTTAAAATCACTAAGTTTGAGGAACATTTATGAATAAACTACCAAATAGAAAAATTTGAATTTTTTTTACGTATAGAGTGATTTAGTATTGCAGTTATGACAGAGGGATTTTGGAGTATCTTTTCTAGTTTCCTTCCAATTATTTTTTTTTATTAATGACCCAAATTTTTTTGCAAATACTTGCTTTATAATTAAACTGAAATGAAACTACTGAACATATTGCCAAATGGCTTTGTTACAATGTAAGTTTGACCACTAGGGGTGCTGTATAAAAATTTCATCCCTCTAGCTTGAGTGGATTTTGAGAAAATGTTCCTTATATTCGAAAAATTCTAATTTACGGGAAATGGCTATCAAAGTTTCTCAATACATTCCTGCACTATAGGATGGATTATCAGGGTCTTCTCCTTCATCCTCCAAAAGCTTCCTCTTCTGTCTTCTTTTCTGGCCTGTTGTTCCATCATACTTCATATGCCTTTCTCTTCTTTCTGCTCCTCTTATCCTTTCTCTGTCAATATTTCTTAGTGCTCGTACAGTGATCATCCCAGCTGTAAATCCTAATGCCTTCAGAACTTCACACTTCACACTATTCCCTTGGTTGTAGGTTGTTATTGCATCACAAATGCCAAAGTGTAGTGTTTTTATGCTTACAAGCACCCTTTTAGGAATCACTTTCCAAATCAAATTGTTTACGCTCTCATTAGGATTCTGCGTCTTTCCGTGTAGACATTTGTGTAACAATTCTGGCTGTGCTAAGTCATGAAAAATTGGTTTATTGTTCCCTCCTGATTCTTGCACATACTGCATATTACCCGCTTTACACAAGAAGTATAATACTACCAACAACAGGCGCAACACTGACCTAATTCGAAACGGTAAACAGCAAAGAGACGATGTTCCGAGCTCTTATTCATTGTAGTATCGCAACATGGTATTAGTGTTAATTTTCTTTTCCCTACGTTCTTCCTCTTCTTATATACACGGTTACTAACACGTGGCATCGTAACCAGAACAAAAGTGTACGACAATATTAAATGGAGCAAGATGTTCGAAATTCTGAGGAAAATAGGAGTAAGCTGTAAGGAAATACGGGTAATATTTGTCACAAAAAACAATGTAGCCAACACTTGCACACTCGCTGTATCTACATCTACATTGATACTCCGCAAGCCACCCAACGGTGTGTGGCGGAGGCACTTTACGTGCCACTGTCATTACCTCCCTTTCCTGTTCCAGTCGCGTATGGTTCACGGAAAGAACGACTGTCTGAAAGCCTCCGTGCGCGCTCTAATCTCTCTAATTTTACATTCGTGATCTCCTCGGGAGGTATAAGTGGGGGGAAGCAATATATTCGATACCTCATCCAGAAACGCACCCTCTCGAAACCTGGCGAGCAAGCTACACCGCGATGCAGAGCGCCTCTCTTGCAGAGTCTGCCACTTGAGTTTATTAAACATCTCCGTAACGCTATCACGGTTACCAAATAACCCTGTGACGAAACGCGCCGCTCTTCTTTGGATCTTCTCTATCTCCTCCGTCAGACCGATCTGGTACGGATCCCACACTGATGAGCAATACTCAAGTATAGGTCGAACGAGTGTTTTGTAAGCCACCTCCTTTGTTGATGGACTACATTTTCTAAGCACTCTCCCAATGAATCTCAACCTGGTACCCGCCTTACCAACAATTAATTTTATATGATCATTCCACTTCAAATCGTTCCGCACGCATACTCCCAGATATTTTACAGAAGTAACTGCTACCAGTGTTTTTTCCGCTATCATATAATCATACAATAAAGGATCCTTCTTTCTATGTATTCGCAATACATTACATTTGTCTATGTTAAGGGTCAGTTGCCACTCCCTGCACCAAGTGCCTATCCGCTGCAGATCTTTCTGCATTTCGCTACAATTTTCTAATGCTGCAACTTCTCTGTATATTACAGCATCATCCGCGAAAAGCCGCATGGATCTTCCGACACTATCTACTAGGTCATTTATATATATTGTGAAAAGCAATGGTCCCATAACACTCCCCTGTGGCACGCCAGAGGTTACTTTAACGTCTGTAGACGTCTCTCCATTGATAACAACACGCTGTGTTCTGTTTGCTAAAAACTCTTCAATCCAGCCACACAGCTGGTCTGATATTCCGTAGGCTCTTACTTTGTTTATCAGGCGACAGTGCGGAACTGTATCGAACGCCTTCCGGAAGTCAAGAAAAATAGCATCTACCTGGGAGCCTGTATCTAATATTTTCTGGGTCTCATGAACAAATAAAGTGAGTTGGGTCTCACACGATCGCTGTTTCCGGAATCCATGTTGATTCCTACATAGTAGATTCTGGGTTTCCGGAAATGACATGATACGCGAGCAAAAAACATGTTCTAAAATTCTACAAGAGATCGACGTCAGAGACATAGGTCTATAGTTTTGCGCATCTGCTCGACGACCCTTCTTGAAGACTGGGACTACCTGTGCTCTTTTCCAATCATTTGGGACCCTCCGTTCCTCTAGAGACTTGCGGTATACGGCTGTTAGAAGGGGGGCAAGTTCTTTCGCGTACTCTGTGTAGAATCGAATTGGTATCCCATCAGGTCCAGTGGACTTTCCTCTATTGAGTGATTCCAGTTGCTTTTCTATTCCTTGGACACTTATTTCGATGTCAGCCATTTTTTCGTTTGTGCGAGGATTTAGAGAAGGAACTGCAGTGCGGTCTTCCTCTGTGAAACAGCTTTGGAAAAAGGTGTTTAGTATTTCAGCTTTACGCGTGTCATCCTCTGTTTCAGTGCCATCATCATCCCGTAGTGTCTGGATATGCTGTTTCGAGCCACTTACTGATTTAACGTAAGACCAGAACTTCCTAGGATTTTCTGTCAAGTCGGTACATAGAATTTTACTTTCGAATTCAATGAACGCTTCACGCATAGCCCTCCTTACGCTAACTTTGACATCGCTTAGCTTCTGTTTGTCTGAGAGGTTTTGGCTGCGTTTAAACTTGGAGTGGAGCTCTCTTTGCTTTCGCAGTAGTTTCCTAACTTTGTTGTTGTACCACGGTGGGTTTTTCCCGTCCCTCACAGTTTTACTCGGCACGTACCTGTCTAAAACGCATTTTACGATTGCCTTGAACTTTTTCCATAAACACTCAACATTGTCAGTGTCGGAACAGAAATTTTCGTTTTGATCTGTTAGGTAGTCTGAAATCTGCCTTCTATTACTCTTGCTAAACAGATAAACCTTCCTCCCTTTTTTTATATTCCTATTAACTTCCATATTCAGGGATGCTGCAACGGCCTTATGATCACTGTTTCCCTGTTCTGTACATACAGAGTCGAAAAGTTCGGGTCTGTTTGTTATCAGTAGGTCCAAGATGTTATTGTTGTGTCGGTATCTGGGCCGACACCGTGAAGTTGAGATGGCTGAAAATGCACGCTAGACTAACGCAGACGGGCGTGAAGTACTGGAACAGGCTACGTAATTAATGCTAAGAAGAAAAGTACGTAGCTTGATTAATACTTATCTTTAATATCATTGTGGTACATCGATCTTGACTATACACAGGAGACTTTAAGTACAATCACTGTATGGCTAATGGCGCCTTGCTAGTTCGTAGCCATTAACTTAGCTGATGGCTATTCTGTCTCTCGGCTAATGAGAGAGAAAGGCTTCGTACATCTGGTCGGTAGCTAGGTTCTCGTACAACTGGGGCGAGTGCTCTCTCGTATCATGAGACCTGCCTTGGTGGTGGCGCTAGGTCTGCGATTACACAGTGGCGACACGCGGGTCCGACATGTACTAAATGGACCGCGGCCGATTTAAGCTACCACCTAGCAAGTGTGGTGTCTGGCGGTGACACCACAGTTATCTCCACGAGTCGGTTCTCTGTTTAATTGCTCGAGGTAATTTTCGGATAGTGCACTCAGTATAATGTCATTCGATGCTCTGTCCCTACCACCCGTCCTAAACATCTGAGTGTCCCAGTCTATATCTGGTAAATTGAAATCTCCACCTAAGACTATAACATGCTGAGAAAATTTATGTGAAATGTACTCCAAATTTTCTCTCAGTTGTTCTGCCACTAATGCTGCTGAGTCGGGAGGTCGGTAAAAGGAGCCAATTATTAACCTAGTAGTATGCGTAATATAAGGGGCTGTATGCGTAACAGGCCGAGAAAATCCCAAGCAGTTCGCCAGGAAGTCACGAGAGGGTGTTAGATGCATTCAGCGGCCGCCCGTTTCCTCTGCAGGCGTGGGGGAAAATGGTAATAACTCCACTTCTAGGGCGAGTAGAACAATAATTCAAAGTTTACATTAAAGAGGAATGTTCCAATTAATTTTCGGTAGCAAAAAAAATCGTAATTTTTTGGATTTGACCACCTCCGGCTCCCCTTAATGTCACCAAAGGCTGTTTTGACTTTCCTGTATGCTGAGTCTGTCCTTCCGACAATCATATCTTTTTCGATGTCTTCACATTTTTCCTGCAGCCATTTCGTCTTAGCTTCCCCGCACTTCCTATTTATTTCATTCCTCAGCGAATTGTATTTCTGTATTCCTGATTTTCCCGGAACATGTTTGTACTTCCTCCTTTCATCAATCAACTGAAGTATTTCTTCTGTTACCCATGGTTTCTTCTTTGTACCTATGTTTTCCTTCCCAACTTCTGTGATGGCCATTTTTAGAGATGTCCATTCCTCTTCAACTGTACTGCCTAATGCGCTATTCCTTATTGCTGTACCTATAGCGTTAGAGAACTTCAAACGGATCTTGTCATTCCTTAGTACTTCCGTATCCCACTTCTTTACATATTGATTCTTCCTGACTAATGTCTTGAACTTCAGCCTACTCTTCATCACTACTATATTATGATCTGAGTCTATATCTGCTCCTGGGTACGCCTTACAATCCAGTATCTGATTTCGGAATCTCTGTCTGACCATGATGTAATCTAATTGAAATCTTCTCGTATCTCCCGGCCTTTTCCAAGTATACCTCCTCCTCTTGTGAATCTTGAACAGGGTATTCGCTATTACTAGCTGAAACTTGTTACAGAACTAAATTAGTCTTTCTCCTCTTTCATTCCTTGTCCCAAGCCCATATTCTCCTGTAACCTATTCTTCTACTCCTTCCCCTACAACTGCATTCCAGTCGCCCACGACTATTAGATTTTCGTCCCCCTTTACATACTGCATTACCCTTTCAATATCCTCATACACTTTCTCTATCTGTTCATCTTCAGCTTCCGACGTCGGCATGTATACCTGAACTATCGTTGTTGGTGTTGGTCTGCTGTCGATTCTGATTAGAACAACCTGGTCACTGAACTGTTCACAGTAACACACCCTCTGCCCTACCTTCCTATTCATAACGAATCCTACACCTGTTATACCGTTTTCTTCTGCTGTTGATATTACCCGATACTCATCTGACCAGAAATCCTTGTCTTCCTTCCACTTCCCTTCACTGACCCCTACTTATCTAGATTGAGCCTTTGCATTTCCCTTTTCAGATTTTCTAGTTTCCCTACCACGTTCAAGCTTCTGACATTCCACGCCCCGACTCGTAGAACGTTATCCTTTCGTTGATTATTCAAACTTTTTCTCATGGTAACCTCCCCCTTAGCAGTCCCCTCCCGGAGATCCGAATGGGGGACTATTCCGGAATCTTTTGTCAATGGAGAGATCATCATTACACTTCTTCAATTACAGGCCACATGTCCTGTGGATACACGTTACGTGTCTTTAATGCAGTGGTTTCCATTGCCTTCTGCATCCTCATGTCGTTGATCATTGCTGATTCTTCCGCCTTTAGGGGCAATTTCCCAGCCCTAGGACAAGAGAGTGCCCTGAACATCTATCCGCTCCTCCGCCCTCTTTGACAAGGTCGTTGGCAGAATGAGGCTGACTTCTTATGCCGGAAGTCTTCGGCCGCCAATGCTGATTATTTATCAAAATTTAGGTAGTGGCGGGGATCGAACTCAGGACCGAAGACGTTTTGATTATAAATCAAAGACGCTACCCCTAGACCACGGGTACTATGTCCACCTGAGTCAAGTTAAATTTGGTTAGCCCAATTCTTGAGTCACCCCTCCTGGGTTGGTGTTTGAGGGGGGGTGGATGAGCCATGGCTAGCTCATGTTCTTTGACGTTTTGTCACAATCGAGTGGCGTCTTATTTCTCCATGAGTTACTACCATAACGAGTTGCTGACTTGCCTCCATCACTGGCAGCAGGGGCACTTATCGATACTAGTACTGCTGTACCATCTTTGGTGTGACTGCTATATTTCCGTGTGGTGGTGTGTGTTTCAGTCGGTCGGTCGGGACATAGCAGCGAGAAAGGCTCCGCGGCGTGAGGTCAGGCTGGGACGACTGGTGACATGCACGTGTGGTGAGATTGTGAGGCACTAGCTGTGAGGGCTACAAAGTTCGTTGCCCACCTATCCTGGACTCTGAAGTTGAGTGATCAGTTAACCTGTTTTGAAACCTCAACTGCTGTGACATCTCTTTGTTCATTTCCAGTTGTTGCTTCCTGGGCCATTCCCCCTAGCAGCTATGTATGGTGTGTTGGAGTCAGCGATTTTGCAGCTGTCTTCCTGTATGGTCTTTAACTATTAAATTGGTTGTTACTTATCAGTGAAGTGCACCAGCGGTATTTCCTGCCTTGTGGCTGTTAACGCCCCAGTTACCTGCCCTGGTCATTAGCATAGTTTCCGGCAGTGTGTTTTTCCTCGCTGTGTTGATGATGTCCAACACGGCATGTAGATGGACAACCTTTTAGTTGTTTGTTAATATTTTTTTCTTAGAGTGATTATTGTGCCTTGGCTGCTTTTAGACGCCAATTTTGAAGCTGTAGTGCTGCTGGTATCTTCGTCCTCGGCTGATACTTTCTGTTCTCGTGCCATTGGTCGGGCGGAAGGGAATTGATTAGGTTGTTGGTTGGTCCTTCAGCTGCCCCTGGGTCGGGTTGCCATCCGATTATTTAACCTTACTCTTGGCTACCTGTCTCACCTCACCTTACATTAGAACTACGTCCTCAGGCCAATCCTTGGAACACTTCCGAGCACCACTGTTCTGTTAGTTTGAGATTGTGATTTTTATTTTAGTCTGAAGTACCGTGCGAGGCCTTCAGCTGTCTATTAATTTAGTTTCCTATAGTTTTAAAATAACGCCTTCAGCTGACTTAAATTAAAATTTGAAGACTGATTTGTTTAAAAACTAACATTTGAAAGTTTGTTCTAATCTGAAATTCTTGTTATCCAGACCTTAAGCCCTGAGTTGTTCAATGTCTTGTGTGTGGCCTTCAGCCGAGTAATTACGTGAAATATTTTTGAAGTAGGGCCTTCAGCTGCGTGTATTCTTTAAAGCAATTTTTTATAACTTCTGTTCAGGCCTTCAGCCGTTCTGATTTTTGGTGGTATTTTGGGCCTTCAGCCCAGGGGGTATCTCAAGTTTTTTTAACTAGGCCTTCAGCCATATTGTTTCATTTCGATCCTTTTAAAGCTATGTGTAATTAAGGGGTTCTTACGAAAATAAAAGTTTGTGTGTTTTGTGCAACTGACAGTAACTGTTTACGGCCCCCTCTAAAAGCATAACCTGGTCCGCTCTATCTTTCTAAACCAGATTTCAATATCATGATAAAGTGGCTTATTTCTTCCAAAAATCGAATACCTTATTTCGCCTTTTATTAAAAGAAGAATCGTGTTGTGCATCTGTGTTGTTTTATTAGATGTTGCTATACTTGATTACAGGTTTTATTTTAGCGAGCCATATTTTCCTAAATAACAACAGCTTTTTGTCTGTACATAGATTTGTTTTGTTATTCTGATGCATTATGATCTCTCTCCCCTCTCCTAAACTGGTGAGGAAAGAAACAATGTCAGGTGATGACCGTGCAAACACGCTATCACACTGAATATACTTTATGTATTTCGTTGCGTTGCAAGACAAACCTTACATTTTCTGACGCATTTTAGTGGTGACATTAAGCAACTGGGATACGAAACAGCAAGTGATGTTTATCTCATGTATTCAGGGTTTATAGAATAGTGCTTCAACTGCTGCATATTACTATTTCGTTATTTATATTTTACAAGCAAATGTTGGTGTCCAATTATTTACAAGAACTGTGTTATACAGGGTGTTACAAAGAGGTACGGCCAAACTTTCAGGAAACATTCCTCACACGCCGTTGGGATCCAGCACGGCGTTCCGTATTACCCTCCTGAAACCACCGATTCCATATTCTGCTAACAGTCATTGGATCTCGACCAACGCGAGCAGCAATGTCGCGATACGATGAACCGCAATCGCGATAAGTTACAATCCGACCTTTATCAAAGCCGGAAACGAGATGGTACGCATTTCTCCTCCTTACACGAGGCATCACAACAACGTTTCATCAGGCTAAATTTTGTGTCTGTAGCACGTCATCTTCATAGTGTAGCAATTTTAATGGTCAGTAGTGTATATAGATAGGGTGAACGTTAGGAAAACCGTCAAACTACGGAGACGGATCCCTGACTGGAAATGGAGGAAAAAATTCTATAAACAAGTGCCCGGAAATCAATAGTTTTCACCGTAAGTGGCGCTGATGAATGAAAGTTCCTCTGACCACGTGCCGTGTGTTTCTTGTGTGTTGCAGGTTGTGTGATTGACGCAGAGTACTGTAAGCAGCAGAATGGGCCGGTATTCATGTTGTGAACAAGCCGTGGTGGTGTTTGTGTATGACCAAGCAGGTCGAGAGGCAGCACGGCTGTACAAAGACAAGTACCCTCACAGACACCAACCACATAATACAACAATTCAAACCCTTTGTTGGCTTTTATGTGATCATGGTTCTTTTCAGACAAAAGGACGCTCAGGGAGGCGGCGGACTAGATTTCGAGGACCGGGCTCCACAGGGTATTGTAGAACCCAGTCCTCCAAACCTGGTGTACGCGCAGTCCGCGACCTCCCTGCACATTGATCCCTCTGAAAGGACCCGTGATCACACAAACGGCAAATAAGGGCTCGAGATGTTTTGTGATGTGGTTGGTGTCTCTGAAGGTACTTGTTACTTGTTTCGGTAAAGCCATGCTACCCCTCTTGACCATTTCCGTCTGCTTGGCCTTACACGAACACCATCTTGGCTTGTCCCAGACCTGAATACCGGACCACTCTGCTGCTTACCGTACGCATCAATCAAACAGCCCGCACCACACAAGTAACACACCGCAGGTGGTCAAAGTAATTTTCATTCATCAGCACCATGTACCGTGGCAACTATGCATTTCCGGACACATGTTCATAGGACCTTCTTTCCTCAATTTCCAATCAGAAATCCGTCGCTGCAGTTTGTCTGTTTTATTAATGTTCACCGTTCAGTTCTTCGACTGCCAAGCTTCGACTCTCTTTTTGCTATGTTCGTGTATTGTGATAATAGAAAAATATAACTGTTTTAAAGGAAAAGTTAATTTCTACACTGATTTACCAAAAATTACCTATTGGGAAAATACTTTCAGAAAAAGCTGTTTGGTGTATGAACAAGTTAACTGCGTCTGCTAGCAGCAATTAATATCTCTGGTTGCATTTACGAGTTACTCAACATTTTTCATTTTAAATGAAATTCCATTTAACTTGTGGGAAACTAATATGTTCACAATTACGAAACGGTGTTTTACTCGTAATTTGAAAGACTCAAAAACGTTAAGAAAACTTTTTGAAAACTAATTCTGTTTTAGGTATAGCTTCTTCTGTAGAACTTTTTACGCGTGTTTCATAGCGAGTACATGTATTCTACGGAACTTTACGTTACACTGACAATTCCAATTAAAGAGCTAAATAACAGAACACTGTTCTGTTCTTGTGATCTTCTCCTTATCACATACCAGAGAAATGCTCGCCAAAGAAATAACCGGCGTGATTACAGTAATCCACAAACACGTGCACCAACGAAGGAGACGGCACATTGTCCTAATGCTTTTATTTGCTTAGCCTCTGGAGGTAAACCGGTATCATTAACAGGCTGTAAGTTCTAAAGTATCTGCTACATCTTGTGCAGCGCAGCATGGTCATCATTGAGAGCATTTTCTTCGGTGTGTTCTCCATCTGTTATTTCATCTGCAGTGGGTGGAATAATCACCAATTCTAAGTCATCAGCTCCATCTTCACTCATTTCGTAGCTCTCCAGTTCTGCTACAACTTGTTTAACTGCAAGTACGCGCGACATGTTTACATCTTACTGTAATCAGAAAATGTGAAAGAGATTATTGCACTCTACTATTTATCCCTGGAGAAAACATCATACAATGTTAAGACAGCTCATTTCAACAATAAATAGTAATTTTTGCATATAAGACGTGTGTGGACAGTAATATGCCACATAAAAAGAGGAGTGGTTATGTGACATGCCATTGTACCATTTTTAAGACGCATAAAATAAATTCATATGGCACGTACTTCCGAAATTCTGAAATGTACCAAATATTACATGGACATCCGTATGTTCATAACGAATACACCCAGATAACTAAGTGACATTTCACTGTTGTACAGAAACTACTAGCAGCCAAGTGCGAAGATAGAAAATAGACAAATTGTTTCCTTTCTTTAATTAGCGTAATTAAAGAAAAATTATTTCTTCTCAATTTGAAGCCATTATAGCAGTCGTTTCAACCCTTAAATATAACAATTAAAGCTAAGCGTTTCATTGCTTATGTAGAACTAAATTAAATATTTGTGTCCAAAAAGAGGGACAATGGTAAATAATCAGTCTCCTTGGACCCATCATGGACTCGAGACAGCCATCGAGCGAACAGTATGTAGAACAACAACTAGCCAACAGCCGTATTCTTACCTATTTTTATTTGAGGTACCAGTTTCGATACTTCACTCGTGCCCTATTCAGGTCCCTACGCACAGTGTGAACGAATGAACCACAGAATTTGGTGCACTATAACAGGAGCCATTAAATAAATCTGGATTCCATGAATATTTTTTCAGAAGTGGGTTCAAATGGTTCAAATGGCTCTGAGCACTATGGGACTTAACATCTGTGGTCATCAGTCCACTAGAACTTAGAACTACTTAAACCTAACTAACCTAAGGACATCACACACATTCATGCCCGAGGCAGGATTCGAACCTGCGACCGTAGCAGTCGCGCGGTTCCGGACTGCGCTAAAAAGTGGGTCCCCCAAATTAATATGGCACCGGAGAAGCGCCGGAAATGGTAGCGTAAAGAGAAATAAATAACTCTAATTTTCAATGCAATAGCGTCTGCAGCTGCGATGAATTTTTTTTAAGATTTCATGATGCATTCAGCTGCCATTCTCTTTATTTCATGTACGATTGAAAAAGTTCGGCCGTAGGCCATTTTCAAGTATTTTATGGATGATTTTTTAGTAGTAAATTATGTCATGCATGTCGTTGCTCCTATAACTCCACGTTATGCTCATAAAATAAAACCGAAATGTTTTATTCTAATTTAGGAGCACATTACTTTCGAGCAGTTGTTGCAAAACATGAAATAAAGCTTTGCAACAACTGCTCGACAGTAACGCGCTCCTAAAATAACGTAAAACATCTCGGATCTATTTTACGAGCATAACATGTTGTAAGAGGTCCGAGCAGATGTAATTTTATGCAAGAGGTCCGAGCAGATGTAATACAGATGTAATTATATGTAAGAGGTCCGAGCAGATGTAATTTCGATGTATTGCTCATGCGCTGCCTGCGATATGCAAGGTATAAGAGAATCGCTAACCAGAGAGCAGTGTTGACTCAGTAGGAACTGTGTAGCTGTAGCAGTAAGTTGTCGCTAGTCTGCGCTAGTCTGTGTCTGGTCTGGAGTCTGCTCTGGTCTGGTATAGTGTATCATGTTGGCTGGGCCGGTCGCGGTGCAACGATGCCGGAGCCTGAGTATTACTGTATAAGGTAAAAAGCAGCCTCGCGCATATCTAGTAATGTTACGTTAACTCCGATGTAAATGTTTTAAAAATGTCCTAATAATAATCTTTGTGATATAAAGTAATTTTTTTTACAAGCATTTATTTCAATTTAAAGAATTTACTAATTTCTCCAATCCATGATCATTCCGATTGTTGCAAAAGAAAAATTAGTTGCTTCCTTTCATAAATGACAAATCTATCGGCCAGCATTGCACAGAGCTGTGCCGGAAAAAGTTATTGTAAGAGCAGATAGTTGGCGACTTTATTGAGGTAAGAATTTTTGCTTTTTTATTCAGAATGATCTTACAGGGCCATGACGCAGCACTGCTGTCGTCCAAAATTTACCAGGTTACTGAATTTATTTTTTATTACGAGGTTTAGGAATTTTTCTGTTTCGAGCTTACATTAAATGAGAAAAGAATTTTGTGGGTACATTAAATGGGAAACAAATTTTGTGTGGAGGTTAAATGTGAATGAATTTCTGTAGGGAGGTTATAAATGGGAACCAATTTTGTTCTGAGGTTACACTGAAATTAGAATCATATTGTTATTATTATTTATTTTTATTATTATTTTTTGTGGGGAGGTTACACTTGGCGACAACCGGCCAGGTTCGTATTCTTTGTGAATCTCTGAGAAGTAGTCATATATCTGTTCTTATTTACTTAAATGTAGTTTGCATCTGGTGCAACGCATTTACTAATTTGTCACTTTTTCTTTCACAGACCATCAGCAATTTATTGCTCTTTGTTGTAATTGTGTTTGTTCCATTTTTTTTGCTTTGTCATTGTTTCATTTTTGTGCTTATTTTTGATTTGTGAAAAATACCGCGAAAAACTGTTAACAGTACCTGCGTTGTGCAATGAGTGAAAAAGCCGACTCGAATAATTTGACCAATAATACTTGCGATACTCAGTGTCTTAATGATAGTCCTCCATTTACAGATAATCAGTGCGTGCCGATCACTAGTAATGATTTTAATTCTAATGATGAGCAAACAAATTCAACTATGTCCACTGTAAATGTAACAATTGATGATGCAGCACGTTCCGTTACAATGAACGCTGCTCAGTTTGTCACACCCGGTTTGCAAAATTTGAATTGTGAGCAAATAATTTTCTAACGAAGGTGAACAATGTACTCAAAGTACGTCAAATTTATTTGATTCCGATTTAGCGACCAATAGTGCACATCTGATTAGCAAACCTTTCCACAAAACGTGACACATGTAGATACACCATTACACAGCATAGAAAATAGAATCGCTAATTTTGGCTTGGATCAAATTATGGCAACATTGCTACAGTCTAAGAAAGAACAAGACGACAATTTCAAACAACTTAATGAAAATTTCAAACAGTCGAAGAAAGAACAAGACAACAATCACAAACAACTTAATGAAAATCTCAAACAACAAATTAATGAAATTAATGAAAAACTAGATAACAATTCCAAACAACTTAATGAACAGAACAAACAACTTAGTGAACAAATTACAGCCGTTGCCGCGCAATGTCATGATTCTAAAGAACAATTACGTGAGGAAATTAAGGCTTGTGCTAGGAACAGTATTGAAGAAATTAGATCTGTTGCTCAAAAATTAAGTAGTACACATGCAGCCACAACTAAATTACTTAGAGGTGAAATTAGTGCAGTCGCTAAACAATGCTCTGAAAACGCAACACAGTTACGCGACGAGTTTAAATTAATGTCAGCAGAACTTTCACGCACGCTGGATGCAAAAGTAGACGCGAAATTTGACCAACAGAACAGCCAAATTGACGAACGGTTTAATCACCACCTACAAAACAGTGAAACGCGTTACCAAAAATTTATACAGGAACAGAATAAAGTAAAGCAACAAGTCATGGGAACAATTACTGCACAGAGACAGGAAGATAAGCGTAAATTGTTTACGAAAGCAAAAACATACGTAGACAACAATATTGCTACAGTATCAGACGAAATTAATACTATCAAACAGTTGAACATCGAATTACATGATGAAGTCTCTGATCTTAAAACAAAAACAGACACACACAGTAGACTCTCAGACAGTTACCGACAGACTTGAACAATTAGAACTAATACAGGATCCCGATGTCATCAAAGCAGACGTTAAAAAATTGAACAAAACCACACGTAAAATACAAAAACAAATTAATGCTTGTGATAATAAAAACGATGATCAGGTAAAAGCACTGACTGAAAAATATGATGAATTGGCCAGTCGTATTGACGTTATCGAAAGTAATAATGACACCAAATCAGACGATACGTCACCAGTTTCGTTTAATCAAACACCCGAATTCCAAAATTTACAACAGACGATCAGTGAGATAGGTTCGTCCAATGATACATTATGTAGAAAATTGTCATCTTTACAGCAAGAGGTGACGGAGATGAAAAATATTTCAGCCTTTAACACATCACAGCATACGCCACTTTGCGAACATTTGTCAGACTCACACAGCCAGTATAATTTAGGTAATTTACAGAGAGTACATGACTTAGATTCCGAACAGTCACAGACAAACAGATTAGCATTCAATCCTGAACCTGCTAAGACATACAGAGACGATAATTTTGATTACAAGCACTTTTTATCCGTGAGAAAATTTAAGGTATTTAAAAATGACAGAACACAGATTCACCCATTGGATTGGATACAACAATTTAGCTTTGCTTTTCCACCGACTTGGCCCGTAACACACAAACTTGAATTTATTTGCAGTTTTTTGGAAGGCGAACCGGCAACTCGTATGAGACCGATCACGAGACAATGCTATTCGGTAGAAGAATTTCAAAATGCTTTTCTGTCAGCGTATTGGTCGAAGACGACACAGCGCGGAATCAAGAATCAATTAATTAGTTTACCGAATTATGAGAACTCAAATTTTTCCACTGTCACGCAATTTTTTGAACACATGGTCCAACAAAACCAGTACTTAAGTGAGCCATACAGTGAATCTGCACTTATCGAATTATGTATTTCTAAATTACCTCGATCATTAAGAGTATCACTTTTAACAGGTCAACAGAAAGAAAATATTTCGGCATTCAGAGATCTATTACAGCTTTTGGAAGTTCATCAATCAGATCATTCCTTCATAAACAAAAATTTTTCATGTGATAACCAAGGTCAACAAGCATACAGCAATTACGATCAGCCACGCTTTTTCAATAGCAAAGGTAATAGACGCTTCAGGAATGACGACCACCAGAACTTTAATAATAGACAAAATTTTAATTATCAGTGTCGTCAAAATTATCAGCAACAGGAACCACATTTTGGTAACAATAGAAGTTTTTCCCAACAACAGCAACAAAACCAACCGGTTAGCATACCTAACCAACAATGTAATGTGCAAGGTCAACCAAGCTTTAATGTCTCGCCGCCTACACGTATAGCGTCGGCCACATCAAATAGTAACGCACAGCAGCAAGGAAATCACTACGTACAGAAAACACACCATTTCAACTCATATGGCAATGCACCGTATAGAAATGACTATCATGACAGACGTAAAAGTAATGAGCACAGTTTTCAGCGTACGTTTAATAACAGTCGGTCTTACCAGCAGCAAAATCATCCGCAACAACAGATTATCGTGAGTGAACCAGACAGTCGGTATCATCCTGAACCTAATGCATCAGTACGAAATAACAGAACAGTACAAATAGTCGAAATGCCACAGCATCCTCCGGCAAATAATAGTACGTCAGATAGAATTTGACTAGATACAGTACAGGTTGCATCTTCCAGCAACGCAAGCAATACTTTTGACACGCAGAATCTTGTTCACGAAAATGTTATTACTTTGAGGACATCCGAGACACTCTTTTGCAGGAAAGATCAGTTATTCAAAAAACCATTTCACACCCTGTCATTGAAGTAAAGATTGGATCATCCAAATTTTCAGCAGTAATAGATTCTCGATCACCTATGTCAGTTATAAATGAGGAAACTTTCAACGAATGTAACAAAGAGAATACTTATCCTACGTTACCCTTAGCAAAACTAAAGTAAAAGGAGCAGTATCTGGTAAAGGAGTAGATTGTAAATTACAGACACATTTATTATTTTGTATTGCAGGTCATACATTTCACTCAAATTTTTGGATTGTTCCCTTATTGACAACAGACGTTATTTTAGGCACGAATTTTCTGGTACAACACGACGCAATTATTGACTTTCAAAACTCCTATTTAATGTTAAAGGATGAAAATGTACAACTGGCTTTAGAATTTCAGCACTCTTTATCTGCAGAAGAACAAACAATTAATCGTACAGAGGTCATTTCCGCATCACGTAACATAGACTGTCATTCCACATAGTTCACAGATACGTACGTACACAACTATAATACTCCAGTCGATGCCGACTATGACGTTATACAAATGATTTCTGATAAAGGTAAACAGAGCAGTGCAAATACAGACGACGAACGTACGCAACTACGCAAAATTCTTTTACAGCAAGCTCCAGTTTTTGACAACGTCCCTGGTACTATGTACGGTTTTATATATGAATTTCAAGTTAAACAGCACGACACATTTAAAGCCAAACATTATCTCATTCCGTATATTCAAAGAGAACAAGTTAAGAAAGAATTGCAAGCTATGCTTGACCAAGGTATTATTGAACCGGCAGTTAGTCTGTACATAAACCCGCTCCATATTGTTAAGAAAAAGGATAGTTCACTTCGTCTCGTACTTGATTCGCGTCACATCAACGACATTATTATTAATGAAACAGATCGCCCACAGACACTAGAAGAACTTCTACAGAAATTTCATGGTACTGCTATTTATTCTACATTAGATTTGAAATCGGGATTTTGGCAAATTCAGCTCCATCCGAACTGCAGAAAGTACACAGCTTTTCTCTGTTTTGGTGACTGTTATCAATTTTGTCAATTACCGTTCGGTTTAACTATTTCTTCAGCAGCATTTATTCGCTGTTTGAATACTATACTCCCGACAGAACTTAAAGACAGAATCACAACGTATGTAGACTACATTCTTATTGCAGAAGCTAACTGGTCTGAACACAATCTGATTCTTGAACAACTGTTGCTAACTTTTCGTGCACAAGGCCTCACAGTTAATCTTAGCAAATCACACTTTGGCAAAACTTCTATAAAATTTCTTGGACACGTAATTTCAGCAGAAGGCATTGCGCCTGACCCGGAAAAACTTCAAGCTTTACGTGACATTACTGTTCCTACGACGAAGAAACAACTACGCAGCTTTTTGGGTTTAATTAACTTTTTTCGTAAATTTATTCATTAATCTGCTTTAGACACTCCTAGATTATGTCAATTGACGGGTAAAAACACTATTTGGTCCTGGGATAGCCAAGCACATTCTGAATTTGTCAATCTAAAACAAGCTTTGTTGAATGCACCACTTTTATCACATCCAGATCTTACTAGAAATTTTTCCATTGCCACCCACAGTTCTAACACCGCTTTAGGCGTACACATTTTTCAGGAAATTGAAGAAGATGGTTGTACAGTAATTAAAAACATCGCCTTTGCGAGTCGCATTCTGTCACCTGCTGAACGCAATTATTCTGTTACAGAACTTGAAACATTATGTGTTGTATGGGCATTTACGAGATTTAGGCATTTTCTTTATGGTAGACACACTACCGTTTACACAGATCATAGAGCTATACAGGTTTTACTTTCCGCAAAATTTACACACGACAGGTTAAGCAAATGGAAACTTTATTTACAGGAATTTAATTTTACAATTCTTCACATTCCCGGTACACAAAATATTGTAGCAGACGCAGTATCCCGTTCTCTCAGCAACAATCAGCAAGACATCGCAACCAACTTCTGCAAAGCAAATTTCAGCGTCATGTATATTCAACAAGTTGCATTCGAAAATTTCATTTCGTCGTCATTACGAGACATAGCACAAGAGCAGAGTAAAGACAACGTATGGAAAGAAATTAAACACCTTTGGCAAGATAAGAATAATGTTACCATCAGAAACCATTACACTGTACGCAATAACATTCTGTTTCGCCGCTCTCACCCTGACAGCAACAACTGGTTACTATGCATTCCTGACGAGCTTGTTAACAAATTAATTTGGTATAATCATTTAAGTTACGCACATTATGGAACCAGAAAATGTTTTCTTATACTGAAACAGAACTGTTATTTTGCCAATGTGGTGAAACGTAATCGAGGAGTTTTAGCGTCATGTAAAATCTGCCAGAAAGCTAAGTCAGATACGACTTCACATATTCATCCGTTACATCCCATTGTACCTGTTAAATTAAGACACATGGCCGCTGTAGACATTTTTGGTCCAATTCCCAGATCTAATAGACGTTTTTGTTACATCTTTGTCGCAGTTGAACTCACTTCGAAATTTGTTACCTTTACTCCGTTATGCAAAGCTACTGCTAAATCTGTTTCGAAAGCATTTATAAAACATTTTCTATTTCATGTAGGACATGTATTGAAAGTAATTTCCGACAATGGATCACAGTTTCGATCTGCTATATGGACACGTTTGTTACGAGCTAGAAACATTTCTCCGATCTATATATCCAGGTACCATGCTTCTTCGAACCCTTGTGAACGACTAATGAAAGAAATTGGTAAACTGTGTAGAATATACTGCCATAAAAGACATATTGATTGGGACACACACATACTCTCATTCCAGGATGTAATTAATTCCATACCAAATGAATCTACTATGTTATCTCCAACTGTTATACTGAAAAATGTCGAACCACCTAACAAAATTAAAGAATTAGTATCCTTTCCTACATCTCATCGACTTCGACACCATGAAATGATTGACATTGCGCTGAACAACATCAAACGTGCCACAGAGCGCCGGAGAAGACAGCAAAACAGGTTTGTACACGCCGTGACTTTCACATTGGACAGAAGATATTAGTACGCACACATTATTTATCCAACAGAGGAAAGAGTAGATGTAGTAAATTTGAGCTTCTATACGCAGGTAAATATCGAATTCGCAAAATTCCTCACCCCAATGTAGTACACGTCGAAACTCTGAGAACCAGAAAAAGTAAAGGCAATCACCATGTCTCCAATATTAAACCCTTTATTGAATGAAAATACTTTTTGATTTATCACACTGTAATGCCATTTCCTGATTTTTATATGACCACTCATGCAATTATATTTATATGAATACTTACTGATGATTATCGTATTTTTTCTTGGCAATTGCCCGGCAAGGTAAGGTTAGCAGGTCGCTTTTCTTGTCGTTACACATCAGACCGTGCACATTTTTCCAGATGAACTTACATATTTTATGACCAATTATGCAATTCTATCTAGTGACATATTAATTTTATCAAATTCCTTCTCCATTAAAATCTTCATCTCTCGCCTCTATCAACTACACAACATACAAGCTGAACACAAAGAAAGTCATTTCTTGTTATATATCAGACCATGCACATTTTCCATTTTTCGTGTATGTATGATTGTTTTCCTGTTTTGTTTGTATGCACTACGAAATCTTTAAGATATAACAAACACCAGTTGACTTTGACATTTTGCCTTATGATATCTCAACATCGTGACTAGTGACGATTTTAAATTTTTTTTGCTACTACATTATGATACTCTGTGTACATTTTTGCACTTGAAAACTGTCTATGTTTTGACATAATACGTTTTCTGTCATGCTATGCTGTATGCTTAATTATATCATTAGAAACAAGTTTTTATTTAATGGGTATATGATTTAAATGCAAGATATTAATCCCTATTCATCATTTCCAGAAACCAATAATGTGTAAAAGAAATAAATTAAACAAACCACAATGGATTACTATGAAATGGGAATTTGACCTTCGGAATGAACGAAAGAAAATAGAATACCTAGTGGTGAAGAGTAAATGGATCAGAATTAACAAGCATTAACAAGAATATACTATACACATCGTATGATAGCAGTCTTAACTAATTATTTTTCTTTCAGAATACGAGGCGATTGATGCAGGCTGTCAGACAGAACTACACATCTTAGTTTTAGTGATGAAATATGCTAGAAATAAGAAACTCTATACTATGAATAGCTGTATGAAGTAAATGGTGATATGAATAATGAAGTGTCTTTTTTGCAGATGATAATGAATGGTGATGAATAGTTATATGAAGAATATGCTAATATGAATAATAAAGTTTTTCTTTGCAGGTGATGATGGTAATGAAGTTATGCTAATATGAATAATGAAGTTTTTCTTTGCAGGTGATGATAATAATGAAGTTATGGTAATATGAATAATGAAGCTTTTCCTTGTAGATAGAATAATGATGAAGTTTATATCTTTACTATTAGTTAAGAGATGCTATGTAGTTATTTAAGCATTTGTTGCAGTTCGTTTTGACAGTATGTCTTATGTCACATGGTATAATGACTGAATGTTTTGGAAAGGACAGATAGAATACATACATATTGAGTACACGTTTCATTACCTGTTAATTCGAAGTTCACCACTTTTCGGCATAATATGCATTTCTTCTTTCAGCTTAATAATCCATTTCGTATTTTTTCTAGGAGAAGCTATTCATGAAATTAATGTGCTATAAGCAGTTAGTCATTAAACCTGTTCTAGTACTTGCATTTTTTTACCCATTTGTGTGTGTCATTCGTGAATGTGATCACATATACTCCACTTGTTTCATAACCTTGCTACAGCTGACTCATGACGAATGACGTTACTAATCATTTGCAGCAATAAGTCAAAAGCAAATATTTCCATGCCCCAGCAATTAATTATCGATCCCAACGTAATGCATTGCTAGCAAAAAAAATATATATATTACCAGTCCCAAATAATGCTACCAGTTTAAGAGAGTTCTGAGTAATACTGAATGATGCTTTCTAATCACAGACCTTGAGTAATAGTTACAGTGTGTTACATTTTCAATATGTCCTATGTCATTTGAATGATGAGTTCTGAGTAATGTTTTCTAACCACAGACCTTGAGTAATAGTTACAGTGTGTTACATTTAAAATATGTCCTATGTCACTTGAATGATGAGTTCTGAGTAATACTGAATGATGTTTTGTAGCAATGTATAAATGCTATGCCAATAATTTCTGTAAATAATATTTTGGTTATACTCTATAAATGCTATGCCAATAATTAACTCTCATTTTGAATGATGACTTCTGAATAATACTGAATAATTTTTATAAAAATATAAGAATACTTTGTAACTGGCCAATGAGTGCCAATAATTACCGCAATCAGATGAGTGATGAAAAATGTTTTGTAATATTCAATACTTGTTACATGTTTAGTAATTGGCCAATGAGTGCCAATGATTACTATAATTAGATGAATTATGTAAATACTATGCCATTAATTAACTCCTGTTTTGAATGATGACTTCTGAATTATGCATAAAAATGGTTTGTAACTGGCCAATGAGTGCCAATGATTACTCTAATTGGATGAATTATGTAAATACTATGCCATTAATTAACTCCTGTTTTGAATGATGACTTCTGAATTATGCATAAAAATGGTTTGTAACTGGCCAATGAGTGCCAATGATTACTATAATTAGATGAATTATGTAAATGGTATGTCATTAATTAACTCTTGCTTTGAATGATGACTTCTGAACAATGCATAAATATGAATACTGTTCTGTAATACTCCATACATAGTACAGAAATTTTTAGTAACTAGGCAATGAGTGCCAACATTTACTCAAATCAGTTGATAGACTAGTGTAATTCTCAATGATGACTAGCATAAGACTTAATGTCCTTCACCTTCTGACCTAATTACCAGTAATCACTGCAATATCCGTTTGTCCTGTCCAGCCTTATGATCATGGACCACTATATTTGGTTTTTGCACTAATTCTATGTTGGTGAAAGAGTGTGGTGTGGACACATCATGCTGTCCACCACCTTGAACAATGGAAATGTTATTATGATCCCACTGTTTGGTGTACCTAATGTACTACCAAAATGATAACATTGAATATTAATACGACATTTCAGTGTCTTGGGTACACTGATTAATACTTCAGGGAAGAGAACTTCAGATTGTCTCACTTGGTGATGTGCTTCTGTAGAAAGATATGGACTTTCAGTGCAGCTACATGCAACCTACTGTGCTACAACCATGATGCAATCCTTCCCTTTCCTATCCTAGTTCTTGTAAAATGGTAAAAAAATACTACAGTGCGTGTGCACTTTATGTCATTTGTTAACATGTTTTGTACTCATTGCGTATACTAGTTCTTGTAAAATGGTAGAAATATATACAGTGCATGTGCACTTTATGTCATTTGTTAATATGATTTGTACTCATTGTGTATACATTTTGTCATTGCTTGATATGTTCTGTACTACAGTGTGTATGCACTTTATGCCATTTGTTAATATGATTTGTACTCATTGTGTATCCTAGTTCTTGTGAAATGGTGAAAAGGTATACAGTGCATGTGCACTTTATGTCATTTGTTAATATGTTTTGTACTCATTGCATATACATTTTGTGATTTCTTGATATGTTCTGTACTCAGTGCATGTGCACTCTATTTCATTTCATGTTCTGCACTTACATGTATATGTATATGTATATACTCTGTGACTGTAAACTTAGTTAATTAAGAAAAATTTGTTGCTCATGGCAAGTCCAATTGACTCACCATTGCTGCCAAATTTTTGCCCCTGCAGTGGAGGGTTATGTAAGAGGTTTGAGCAGATGTAATTTTATGTAAGAGATCCGAGCAGATGTAATACAGATGTAATTTTATGTAAGAGGTCCGAGAAGATGTAATTTCGATGTATTGCTCATGTGCTGCCTGCGATATGCAAGGTATAAGAGAATCGCTGACCAGAGAACAGTGTTGACTCAGTAGGAACTGTGTAGCTTTAGCAGTAAGTTGTCGCTAGTCTGCGCTAGTCTGTGCCTGGTCTGGAGTCTGCTCTGGTCTGGTATAGTGTATCATGTTGGCTGGGCCGGTCGCGGTGCAGCGATGCCGGAGCCTGAGTATTATTGTATAAGGTAAAAAGCAGCCTCCCGCATATCTAGTAATGTTATGTGAACTCCGATGTAAATGTTTTAAAAATGTCCTAATAATAATCTTTGTGATATAAAGTAATTTTTTTTACAAGCATTTATTTGAATTTAAAGAATTTACTAATTTCTCCAATCCATGATCATTCTGATTGTTGCAAAAGAAAAATTAGTTGCTTCCTTTCATAAATGACAAATCTATCGGCCAGCATTGCACAGAGCTGTGCCGGAAAAAGTTATTGTAAGAGCAGATAGTTGGCGACTTTATTGAGGTAAGAATTTTTGCTTTTTATTCAGAATGATCTTACAGGGCCATGACGCAGCACTTCTGTTGTCCAAAATTTACCAGGTTACTGAATTTATTTTTTATTACGAGGTTTAGGAATTTTTCTGTTTCGAGCTTACATTAAATGAGAAAAGAATTTTGTGGGTACATTAAATGGGAAACAAATTTTGTGTGGAGGTTAAATGTGAATGAATTTCTGTAGGGAGGTTATAAATGGGAACCAATTTTGTTCTGAGGTTATACTGAAATTAGAATCATAATCATATTATTATATATACAATTTTGTGTGTGGAGGTTACACTAAAATTAGAATCATATTATTATTATTATTATTATTTATTTTTATTATTTTTTTGTGGGGAGGTTACAATGTAATCATAGGAACAACGACATACGTGGCATAATTTACGCCTAAAAATCATCTGTAAAATACGTGAAAAATGCCATAAGCCGAAATTGTACAATCTTACATGAAATAAAGAGAATGGCAGCAGAAGGCATGACGAAATCTTTCAAAAAATAAATATCTGATTGAAAAACGGCTGTTTGGCTTTGTTCTACGTAATGGTAAATAATGGATTAATGGACAGCACTGTAAACTGAGCTTTTGAAGTAGGAAAAAAAAAGTCTAGGTTGCAAGGACAGTAGAAACTTTATTGACACGTTTAGCCTCTTTGAAGGATCTTGAGATTTTATACATGGCGAAAGTACATAAAATAGGGGTAAGATTTTATCTAGCATAAGAAGGTCGCAAAAACCTTTTTAAAATACTACAAAAAATTCAAGCTGAAGAGCAACTTAGGTTCAGGAACTGCTGGTAACTCATTAGTCATAAGTAGCCAAAACTTTTGGTGTGCACCAGAAAGGGGAAATATGAAAGTTTTTTCAACTGTAGAAGTTCTGAAGATGCTCCAAAAAAGGCGAAACGCCTCAGTAAAGCTTCTGCTGTCTCTGAAACCTACAATGTTTTTTCCTACTGAAAATATACCACTATTGCCGCACCATGGTCATAGAGTGGGAGGATTTATATGAGCATTTGAAGTTTCATCGTGTAATTTTAGTGCAGACCGCGGACACTGGCGGTGCTTGCCAGTTACGTTGCGAATTCTAAATGCTCTCTTCCCGGACCGCCGCGCTGTCTGTGGCTGCTGACCCTGGAGTGCTGTTACGTCAGCGGCATCATGGTCTCGAAAGCATGCAGTTGGCTGACGCACAGAACTCTGGCAGAGAGGAAAGAAATAATCTGTGTGATGGACTAACCCCTCCCCCCCCCCCTTCCGCCACAAATCTCATTACTCATTACTCGGTTTTACGTCGTACTCGTTTCTGGAAGACGTCATTTCCGCAGAAATTCTGTAGACGACCTGCAATTACATGACGTTCGTCACTTCGTGCTAAAAGTTACGCTGCCTTCAGGCAGTGTACTTACTATATTTATACAGTACTTAATTTTCAGCATACTTCGGAAAAAACTACGGCTGTTCTTAACACAGATATCGTTTGCCTTTAACGCGCTTGAGAGGCTTGTCGGTTGTGTGAAGGTATATTTTCTATTAAATCATGTAACAGGTTATATGGTTTCAAATGAGCACCTTGTATTAAATTCGAATATCAAAGACAGTTCTTTGTATGTAAAACATTAAAAAAAAAGCTATTCGCTTGCTGTTGAAGTTGTTTTACTCGATTTAAAAAGTTCAGATTTTGTATCTGTATGTCAATGACAGAAACGTTGATGTTAGAAGCGTCGAAACCAATGTACATGATTTGCCAAAGAGGGCAAGGGTAACACCAGTTTTCCTCTTAACGGAGAACAAATCATCTACATCTACATCTATATCTACATTTATACTCCGCAAGCCACCCAACGGTGTGTGGCGAAGGGCACTTCACGTGCCACTGTCATTACCTCCCGTTCCTGTTCCAGTCGCGTATGGTTCGCGGGAAGAACGACTGTCTGAAAGCCTCCGTGCGCGCTCTAATCTCTCTAATTTTACATTCGTGATCTCCTCGGGAGGTATAAGTAGGGGGAAGCAATATATTCGATACCTCATCCAAAAACGGACCCTCTCGAAACCTGGCGAGCAAGCTACACCGCGATGCAGAGCGCCTCTCTTGCAGAGTCTGCCACTTGAGTATATTAAACATCTCCGTAACGCTATCACGGTTACCAAATAACCCTGTGACGAAACGCGCCGCTGTTCTTTGGATCTTCTCTATCTCCTCCGTCAGACCGATCTGGTACGGATCCCACACTGATGAGCAATACTCAAGTATAGGTCGAACGAGTGTGAAGAGCCAAAGAAATTGGTACATCTGCCTAATTTCAATTTCATGTAGGGCCCCCGCGAGCACGCAGAAATGCCGTAACACGACATGGCATGGAGTCGACTAATGTCTGAAGTAGTGCTGGACGGAACCGACACCATGAATCCTGCAGGGCTGTCCGTAAATTCGTACGAGTACTAGGGAGTGGAGATCTCTTCTGAACAGCACGTTGCAAGGCATCCCAAATATACTCAATAATGTTTATGTCTGGGGAGTTTGGTAGCCAACGGAAGTGTTTAAACTCAGAAGAGTTTTCCTAGAGCCGCTCTGTAGCAATTATGGACATGTGCGGTGCCGCATTGTCCTGCTGGAATTTCCCAAGTCAGTCGGAATGCACAATGGACACAAATGGATGCAGGTGATCAGATAGGATGCTTCCGTACGTGTCACCTGTCAGAGTCGTATCTAGACGTATCAGGAGTCTCATATCACTCCAAATGCACATGCCCGAACCATTACATAGCCTTCATCAGCTAGAACAGCCCCTGCTGACATGCAACATCCATGAATTCATGAGTTTGTCTCCATCCCCGTACACGTCCATCCGCTCGATACAATTTGAAACGAGACTCGCCTGACCAGGCAAAACGTTTCATCATCAACAGTCCAATGTCGGTGTTGACGGGGCCATGCGAGGCGTAAAGCTTTTTTTTTTGGTGCAGTCATCAAGGGTGCACGAGTGCGCCTTCGGCCTCGAAAGCCCATGTCGATGATGTTTCTTTGAATGGCTCGCACGCCGACACTTGTTGATGGCCCAGCATTGAAATCTGCAGCAATTTGCGGAAGAGTTGCACTTCTGTCACGTTGAACGATTCTCTTCAGTCGTCGTTGGTCGCGTTCGTGCAGAATCTTTTTCCGTCCGCATCGATGTCGGCGATTTGATGTTTTACCGGACTCCTGATATTCACGGTATACTCGTGAAATGGTCGAGTGGGAATATCCCCGCTTCATCGCTACCTCGGAGATGCTGCGTCCCATCGCTCGTACGCCAACTGTAGTCCCACGTTCAAACATTCTTATATCTTGATAACCTGCCATTCTAGCAGCAGTAATCAATCTAACAACTGCGCCAGACACTTGTTGTGTTATATAGGCGTTGCCGACAGCAGTGCCGTATTCTGCCTGTTTACATATCTCTGTATTTTAACACTCTTGCCTACACCAGTTTCTTTGGCGCTTCAGTGTACAACTCCCGTAAAATTATTGTAATACAGTGAAGGAAACGGTCGAGTTGTCCGTTTTACACTCTATTACATGTCCGTAGATAGATGGGAAGATTTCTTAAAAGTATCACATTCCTTATCCTGTGCTGAAAATCATACTAGTTCGAATGTTGTGTGATTTGAGTACTTCAAATTTATTAGTCTAGTATCATACTTTGGGGTCACAAATTTACAAATGATAACCATGGTCCAGGAAACGGCAGTCAGAACGAACTGCAATGTTACTTCACAAATTTCGAAGAGACAGTATCTCAGAATTGTAGCCTTATAATCTCTGTATATGATATATTTGGTCAAAAAATAAATTTATTTAAACAAAAATCTATAATTCTACAGAAAGCCATTGACTGAGTGGCAAGTTCTTCATGTATAAGCATTCCGTAAGGCATAGTGGTTCTGTAGCACAATTTAAAGAATGTGAATGGTTTCGAAATTTTAGGTAAGTATTGTTTTGGACACATCGTCTTTGTCATGTAGGGCTTTTGCTGTATTTTGTTACTGATGAGTATATACAATTGTTGTTTGCCTGATGTCAACTACAAATATACACAAACCCTGAGAAAACATGATGTGTGATAAAAACCTAACAGATTTTTACTTCTAACTCATATTGACGCATATCGATTTGATACATTATATATTATACATATTATCATATTGATTCAGTTATAAGATTATTCCACAGCACAAAGTGCATATATTCATACTTCAATTTTCATTCGAATTGTAAATATGGGGGCTTTTTTCTACCGACTGATCGCGAAATTGAAACCACAGTGAAAATAAAAATTGGTTTATTTGCTACATTTAGTTATACTGTAAAGCTACTTCTCAACATAGTTGTCGCTCCGACTTGACATTTCTCGCAGCGTGGTACCAACATTCAATACCCTCGGCATAGATTTCCATCAATTCTCTATGCTGGTCTCAGCCGATTGTCTGTGGCAGTATGGTGCCCTCATAGTCAATGCCGTTCATGTGCGTGAAGGCATTAAAATCATGGGGAGCCAAATCCAACCTGAATGGCGGGTGATCAAATGCTTCCATCGAAAACGATTCAGAAGCATCTTTCTTCCACCTGCACTGTGCAGCCAAGAATTGTGATGAAGAAGAAATGCATGACAGTTACGGTGTGTGGGCTGTAAGAAACCAGGAGAAACCCCTCAGTGGCACTCCACACTTGGCGGGAAAATTTATTGTTCTAGCCATCTCTGTGTGCTCACTGAGTGCTCAGAATCGAAAACTGCGACGTGATGCGATAGACGGGCATACTAGAGACATTGTACAACACATCTGTGCAAAGCGTCACATGATTTTCACTGCGGTCTTAATTTAGAGACGGATAGCAGGTGGAAAAAAATAGTGCTACTATCATGAACAGTTGGATCTGTATACGTAGATATAAATGTCATGTTTGAGTTAATTGCATTTGGAAAGTAAAGCACCTGATGTAACTGCAAGAGTAACATGATCTTTGTGGATATAAAATTTTGGGGATAAAATTTCATATTAACCGTGAAACATGTAGTATTACATTGTAATGGGGCATGTTTAATAAGTAATGCTAGTGTAACCTGTGTAAGCCTCTTAATTCTGAATAACGGCTACAAACCCAAGTCCATTTGCACTTGCTTACTACAGTCAAGACTTGGCCTCCCTTTACAGTTTCTACCCTCACATTTTCTTTCACTATTAAACTGACAATTTCTTGATGGCTATTAAGCGATCCCATATTTTGACCAAGTTGTCATAAATTTCTTTTTTCCCCAAATTTGATTCAGTACTTTCCCATTTATTATTTGGTATATCCATTTAGCCTTCAGCATTATTGTATGGCACAAAATTTGAAAAGCTTCTGTTCTCTTCTTGAATGAACTACTTATCGTACATGCTTCAGTGACACACAAGACTACACTTCAGACAAATGTCTTCAGAAAAGATTTTATAGCAGTGTGATATTAGATGTCAACGTGGATATCTCCTAATATCGTGTCGAGCTCATTTTGGCCCGGCGGAGTGCAGAAAATCTATGTGACATGTACTGGGTGTGCATCAAAACGAAAAATGAACCTAGTAAACATGGGCAGCAAAATGCATACTTTAAGAGCTATGAGCACTTGTTCAGTAGAGGAGATGGGTTTCACTCTAGCGAAGATGAACAAGTGGTCACAGCTGTTAAAATATGCATTTTATACCCCACGTTGACTGGATATTTGTTTTCTTTGGTCCATACTACCTCCTCCCAAAATATGGAAACCAAAGTTATTGCAGTATCGAAGATGCAAATGTGCTCACAGCTCTTAAGGTAGGCATTTTAGAGCCTATCTTTACTAGACATTTCTTTCTTCTTTTAGTGTAAGGAACCTGTCCCTCAAGAATGTCAGTGGTTTTCTGGGACACTCTGCCTATCTTTTGTCGGTGTGTTTAACATTATTATCATGTATGTACCCATGCGGAGCACACAAACCTGTTGATGCTTACCTTATGTCATGTAGTCAGTCATTCTGTAAAATGAAGTCAAAAATTCAAAAATTAACCATTTTCTGGAGCTTAAATTTAAAACTTTTACAAACTTTACGTGGCATAAGACGTCATGCAGGGTGATTCCAGAGATGACGGTGAAGGATAAGTATACCAGTTTCAGGTACAGAACACTGGGCCGGAAGTGACCGAGTCAAAAGTAGTAAGCAAAAATCGTTCCGATACCTCTGACAGCGGATCTCTTCTACTGCAAGTTTCTTGTTATGCGCATTGTGAGAGGAAATACTGTGGATGAAGACAAGAAAAATAAGTGCAGCAAACATGGGCTCTAAACATAAAACTTCCGGGCTGATAGGCCATGGTCGATGTATAAAACTCTCCCCTGACGTTTCGTCTCCGACTTCGGGAGACATCCTCAGGGGAGAGTTTTACTCATCGAGCATGGCCTATCAGCCCGGAAGATTTAAGTGAAGACAATATCGGCCGTGAAAGCCAACACTATATGATCATGGGCTGTAAAGTCGCATACCTTAGGAGCTAAGTGAACTTATTAATCTATCTTACTGTGAAGCACATCTCTTCTGCTAAACAAGTAGTGCTCGTAGTCCATAGCTCTGAACTTTTGGTGGTCTCATTTCCTACTGTAAATTCGGTTCGTCATGTAGGCTGTTAAGATGAGAATGCGTCGTGGTAACATGCCAATGATGAATAAATGGCTCTGAGCACTATGGGACTTAACATCTGTGGTCATCAGTCCCCTAGAACTTAGAACTACTTAAACCTAACTAACCTAAGGACATCTCACACATCCATTCCCGAGGCAGGATTCGAACCTCCGACCGTAGCAGTCGCGCGGTTCTGGACTGAGCGCCTTGAACCTCTAGATCACCGCGGCCGGCCAATGCTGAATAGGTCGCTAGAATAACTGATCACTTGTTGTTTAAAAATTCTTATTCTTATATCAGTACTGACACCGACAAATGACACATGTGACCCCATACATTGTACGATTAGTTTTCTTTTTGACGTTCTGATGGTGGACTGTGTTTCAGAAGATTCAATAAACAAGAATTTTTGAATAGCAGGTGACCAGTTATTTTAGCGACCTATTCAGCAGTGGCATAAGTCTTCTCAAGTTTACATCATCGTTGCATGCCACCTGCGATACTTCATGTCACACCTTAAGGAGACAACTTTTGTTTCCCACCTAGTAGTACCAGCGTTTCATCCACATAACGAGGGTAATACAGCCTAAAATTCAAAAAGAGGGTTTGTCGATTCGACCAATCATAAGTTGTATTGATAGTCTGGTGTACATACTCTGCAACAAAATATGAAGCATACTCAAAAACAAAAACCCTGGCAAAGGTGTAGCGACTGTTTGTCAGCATATCTCTGAACAATTGTCTATTGTAAACGGGATAGAGTCGAATCAACCTCTGTGAAGTAATGTTCTGTGCGTCATATTACGAACTTTTACGTTTAAAGTGCACATGCCACTTTGGTAGTAACGTTATTTTAAAGAATTGATGAATATGGAACCTCATTATCAAGTGTGAATTCTATGACTGCGGTTATTTATTAAAATGACATATGTACATCTGTAAACACTAACTAAGTGAACGGTGTAAAATTACGAGAATGGGAGTGAGCACCAGAAAGTGGTAAACAGCTGTAACCATCTACAGGGGGTAGGTAAAATAATGTGAACACCTGTACATACTTGGGAATGGTTTGTTAATAGGGGATTGGACTCCCATTTGCCCGTAACACAGCTGCAAATTCTTCTTGGAATAATGGCATATGACTATATAGTCTCCAGTGGAATGTTATGCCACTCTTCGATCACAACCTTTCCTAACTCCTGTTGTGATGAAGGAGGCGGAAATCTGATTCGGAGCTTGCGCTGCAATACCGCCCTCAAGAATTCGATAATGTTCCAGTCCGGGGATTGTGCTGGCAAGGGAAGACGCTGCAGTTCAGTTGCATGCTCCTCATACCACGATTGTTCTGTCCTGGGTCTGTGAATGGGTGCATTATCGTCTTGAGGTATGGCATCATTGTCGGGGAAAAATACTGTATTTGAATCATGGGATGCACCTGATCATCTAAAATATTCACATAAACGTTGGCTATAACACGGCGTTTGGTAGTAATGAGAGGATCAGCAGAATACCACGATATGGCTGTCAACACCATCCCACCTCCATGATTAACCGTTGGAGCTGCGCGGTGTAGCCGCGCGTTCTAAGGCGCCTTGTCACGGTCCGTGCGGCTCCCCCCGTCGGAGGTTCGAGTCCTCCCTCGGGCATGGGTGTGTGTGTTGCCCATAGCGTAAATTGGTTTAAGTTAGGTTAAGTAGTTGAAAGGTGGCTACACTGAGCCACAGCGCCAGAGATTGCGCCAAAGAGTGTTATTCAGCCGCCTCCACTGGCAGTGCTTGCTGAGAAGTCGTGGTGGACAGTTCTTGTCGAGAAGTCGTGGTGGGCAGTGCTTGTTGAGAAGTAGCAGTAGTCGGTCGTTGTTGAGATGTGGTGGTAGTTAGTACTTTGGAGAGAGGATGTTGATACCTGTAATATTTGAGGCCATGTTGTGTGCAGATGTTTGATGGGCTAGACACCAGATGCTGTTCGAATGGAGATATTGTAATGATCAGAGTACTTTTCGTCAAGATATATAAAGGTAAAAGAAATTTTCTTATTTTTTTAATTTCAAATGTGTTAAACAATAATGCCCCTTGGTCACAGGTTCAGTCAACAAGGCATTTGGCTCGTGTTCTTGTATTGGACTGTATTTCTGGTTTCGATGTGCAATTATAGTATTTATGTTTATTTTTTTAATTTCTTCATGGTAAATGGCTTGTATTGAGGAAGAACCGTGCCAGATGTGTACGTTGAATCACACTTCCACACACAGAACAGGTACACTTGTGCTTTGGTTTCGTAGGTTTTATATTTGCTGGGGACTTAATTAATTAATTAATTGTATTAACGGAAATTTCCTTTCATTCCTTGTTGTTGTTCTATGCATTCAGATTGCGTAATAATGCTAGTCAGGGCCAACCGGTTACGAGACTTCGTAATCGGACAGACAGCGACGAAAATTAAAAAGTATTTGCATTCACTATATATATATATATATATATATATATATATATATATATATATATATAATTAAGCCCACATGCACGTGGCGACCGCTGCTTCGGATCGTCCCTCGGAATTATTCTGATTGTAAAAATAGCAGACAGTAGTATTGTTGTAGTAATTTGTAGTTTAGTAATTGTAGTCTATATTGCATGTGTAGATTTGGTAATTGTCATTCTTCTAATGGTATTTTTTGCTGAATTTAATTTTTGTTGTCTTGTGTATGGGTTTGACAATTTTGTGCAATTATGAAGATTTCAATTGTTCGTTAATCGTGTTTGAGGGAAGCATTTCGTGTGAATGATATTGTTGGTGATAAAGTGTCATTGTGTGTAATTTTCATATAGTGACGAGTTTTGTATGTTTTGTAAATGATTACGCGATCGATGAAAAAGGCAAAAATGATGGATAGTCAGAATGACGAAATTGTTGACATGGCGAACTCGCCAACACAGGAGAACAGTATGATGAATAATGAAGTTGAAAACAATTTAATATGTCGGGAAAATAGGCCGGAATCAATTCAAAATTTTTCACAATCAAAACATTTTCAGTATACGAGATTAACAACAGAAGACTCTGGAATAGTATCGAACACAGATAGCTTTATGGCTATGCCGAAGGAAGCTAGTTTTATGGGAAATGTTAGGGACGAAAAGAATTTCGAACCAGTTAATATGGAGCAGTTGATGGGTGTAATATTAAATTTGGGATCTGAATTAAAAACACGGTTAGACTCACAAATAGTAACAATTAGAACTGATATGGGAACAATGGAAACACGGTTAGACTCACTGGGATCACAAATAGGAACAATTAAAACAGAGATGCGAACTTTGGCAACACGTTTAGAAACTGATATAGGAACAATGGAAACACGGTTAGACTCACTGGGATCACAGTTGGGATCTGAATTAAAGCAGTGGGATCACAAATAGGAACAATTAAAACAGAAATGGAAACAATGGAAACACGGTTAGATTTACAAATAGGGACATGTTTCAAAAACATGAAAGATGAATTAAAGAAAGAAATTAGAGAAGAAGTACAACCGATTTTGAATTCTCACAATAATAGATTAGTTGCAGTGGAGATTAGACAAAGGGAACAGGATAGAGAACAGGAAGAAGAGATCGCGTGATAGTACAAAAATTTTCAGAGTTAAATTTACAACGTGCACACGATAAGGAAGAAATATTTGAAAGAATCGAGGAATCCGTACCAAATGACAGAATAAATAACTTAACGCAACAGTATGAACAGTTAACTACTAAATGTGACAATACCAAAACCCGAGTCGCGACACTTACGAAAGACGTAAATAAACAGAAAGAACAAATAGGTGACTTATCAGAAAGAATTGAGGGGATTGCAGATAAATTGACAAGTCTTAGTTTAAATGGGGACAGAGATTCAGATGATACAGCACCATTGCCATTTGCAGAAACCGAAGAGTACCAGAACATAAATAAGCATGTTGAAAATCAGGGAAAATTTAATGAACGCGTCAAAAGGGAATTTGAGGCATTACAAAAGCAAGTCAAACATATTGAAAGTGAACTCGTAGGAAAAGACAGCAGAAGAAGTTTAGAATCACAGATAGCAGAGGGGTTTGAAGAAAGTAATTTATTTCATTTACGAGAAGCAACAAGAGAGCGCCAGGCGCGCGAACTTGACAATAATCGACATTGGGACAGGGAGAGACGCGGTAGGTCTTTGTCGCCACGAGGAGAAAACTTGGACTATAAACACTTCTTAACTGTTCGGAAATTTAAGATCTTTCGCAATTCTAAGAACGACATACATCCAAGTTCATGGATAGATCAATTTATGCACGCACTTCCACCAAACTGGCCACTAAGTCACAAACTGGAATTTATGTGCAGCTATTAAGGTCCTCAGGGGATTCAGTACACTAAGTGAATATGTGCCGTAGCGTGCACAGGGCTCCGAGCTGTAGTAGTGCTATTTCCCTTTTAGTTTTCTGCACTGCTGCCTTCTCTTTTACTATTCTTTGTATCTATCAGAACAACTCTTCAACTATCATTCTATCTAGAGAGTAGGTAAAGAATAACCGGACATGACTATTTTACCCAAAAGTGATTTCGGAAATTACCATTTGGACTTACTGTATCTTCAGCAGCATTCATTCGTAGTTTAAATGAAATTTTACCTGTTTATCTTCGTGACAATATTACTTCATATGTTGATGATATTCTTATTGCTAAACGTTCTTGGAGATAGCATAACAAAATTTTGGACTCATTATTACGTATTTTTGCAAGAGTTGGCATTACAGTGAACTTGGAAAAATCTGAATTTGGTCGTTCTCAGGTGAAATTTCTTGGTCACATTATTTCTACAGAAGGTATTCTTCCTGATCCAGAGAAACTAGACGCTATTCGTAATTATGCTGTTCCTACCACAAAACGTGATGTTCGTAGTTTCCTTGTTGTTGTTGTTGTGGTCTTCAGTCCTGAGACTGGTTTGATGCAGCTCTCCATGCTACTCTATCCTGTGCAAGCTTTTTCATCTCCCAGTACCTACTGCAACCTACATCCTTCTGAATCTGCTTAGTGTATTCGTCTCTTGGTCTTCCTCTACGATTTTTACCCTCCACGCTGCCCTCCAGTACTAAACTGGTGATCCCTTGATGCCTCAGAACATGTTCTACCAACCGGTCCCTTCTTCTTGTCAAGTTGTGCCACAAACTCCTCTTCTCCCCAATCCTGTTCAATACCTCCTCATTAGTTATGTTATCTACCCATCCAATCTTCAGCATTCTTCTGTAGCACCACATTTCTAAAACTTCTATTCTCTTCTTGTCCAAACTATTTATCGTCCACGTTTACTTCCATACATGGCTACACTCCATACAAATACTTTCAGAAACGACTTCCTGACACTTAAATCTATACTCGATGTTAACAAATTCCTCTTCTTCAGAAACGCTTTCCTTGCCATTGCCAGTCTACATTTTATATCCTCTCTACATCGACCATCATCAGTTATTTTGCTCCCCAAATAGCAAAACTCCTTTACTGCTTTAAGTGTCTCATTTCCTAATCTAATTCCCTCAGCATCACCCGACTTAATTCGACTACATTCCATTATTCTCGTTTTGCTTTTGTTGATGTCCATCTTGTATCCTCCTTTGGAGACACTGTCCATTCCGTTCAACTGCTCTTCCAAGTCCTTTGCTGTCTCTGACAGAATTACAATGTCATCGGCGAACCTCAACGCTTTTTTTCTGCCCCCTGGACTTTAATACCTACTCCAAATTTTTCTTTTGTTTCCTTTACTGCTTGCTCAATATACAGATTGAATAAGATCTGGGAGAGGCTACAACCCTGTCTGACGGATTTGGACAATTCCAGGAGTACTATGCGATACCCCACACGTCCAGAATTGCTACACAGTGCTCCATGAACATGAACATTATTGAGCATATCTGGGATGCCTTGCATCTCCACCCCCTCGCACTGTTAACATCATCCGAGTAAATACGGGAACCAGAATTACACATTAAGGGTGGCTGAGTTGCGTCGAATACAAATTTAACAACGTAAAACATGTTCTTCCAGCCCCGGAAAGCCAAATTCATACGAGTGAGTGACACGAGGAGCAGAATACACAGCACCTACCGTTAACGCCAGCCACGCCCTCTGGCCGAAGATAAAATGCCCTTCAAAGCGCGACGCGCCCCATTGATTGGCGGCACGGCTGATACTGTCAAAACCATCCTCTCATATTATACCTAGCCCCACAAGCCAGACCACTGAACGCAGATGTATCCGTGAAATGCAATTTGGTTAATTTTGCCAAATGCCATATTTTTTTCCAAATTCGGTGTTTTCGACGAAGTCGATATGTTCTCTCAAATTCGATACTTTTTGCTATACTTGATATTTTTTGCCAAAAATTGATATTTTTGCCAATTTTTGGGTAGTTTTTGCCAAATACGATATTTTTTTCCAAATTCGGTGTCGTTTTTGCCAAATTAATTGTTGTCTTTTCAATTACGGTGTTGTTTTTATCAATTTAGTTGTTGTGTTATTGCCTGATTCAAAGGTGATTTTTTTCAAAATCGATGTTTTTAGCCAAACAGATTTTTTCCCAAATTCGTTACTGATTTCCTAAAATCTGTTATTAACGTCATCACATCGAAGTTCGGTACTTTGGATATGGACTGTCATTTCAATATTATCCACGAAACTCAGCTTTGAGGAGGGTAGACCTCAAAATGAAATTTTAACATTCAATAATTATTAGTTGCGAATATTAGTAAACTACAATCCTTAGATGTACAACACTTTTATACAACGAAATTACATATTTCTCTACGTCTCGTAAAAGTCGCTAATTTCGCTTTATACACTGAAGAGTCAAAGAAACTGGTACACCTGGCTAATACCGTGTCGGGTCCCCGGGACAACGCAGAAGTGCTGCAACACGACGTGGCATAGACGCGATTAATGTCTGAAGTAGCGCTGGGGGGAATTGACACCATGAATCCTGCAGGGCTGTCCATATATCCGCAACAGTGCGAGGGGGTGGAGATCTCTTCTGAACAGCACGTTGCAAGGCATCCCAGACATTCTCAATAATGTTCATGTTCCTGAAGCACTCTGTAGCAATTCTGGACGTGTGGGGTGTCGCATTGTACTGCTGGAATTGCCCAAGGCTGTCAGAATGCTCAATGGACGTGAATGGATGCAGGTGACGAGACAGGATGCTTAAATACTTGTCATCTGTCACACCCGTATCTAGACGTATCAGGAGTCCCCTATTACTTCACACACCATTACAGAGCCTCCACCACCTTGAACAGTGCCCTGGTGACATGCAGGGTCCGTAGATTCATGAGGTTGTCTCCATCCGCTCGATATAATTTGAAACGAGACTCGTCCTACCAGAAACATGTTTTCATCCTCAACAGTCCAATGTCGGTGTTGACGTGTCCAGGCGAGGCGTAAAGCTTTGTGTCGTGCAGTTATCAATGGTACAAGAGAGGGCGTTCGACTCCGAAAGGCCATATCGATGATGTTTCGTTGAATAGTTTGCACGCTACCACTTGTTGATGGCCCAGAATTGAAACCCGCAGCAATTTGCGGAAGAGTTGCACTTCTGTCACATTGAACGATTCTCTTCAAGGGTCGTTGGTTCTTGCAGGATCTTTTCAGGCCGCAGCGATGTCGAAGATTTAATGTTTTACCAGATTCCTGAATTTCACGGCACACTCGTGAAATGGTCATACGGGAAAATCCCCACTTCATCACTAGCTCAGAGAAGCTGTGTCCCATTGCTCGTGTGGCGAGTACAACGCCACGTTCGAACTGACTTAAATCTTGACAACCTGCATTTTAGCGGCAGTAACCGATCGAATAACTGCGCCAAACACTTGTTGTCTTGTATAGACGTTGCCGACCGCAGCGCCGTATTCTACCTATCTCTCGATTTGAATGCGCATGGCTATACCAGTTCCTTTGGCGCTTCAGTGCATTTCGCGTTATCCTTCTCGCGAAATTACAATGTACCCAGTTTACGGAATTACAGTTTCAGTTCATCCTATTAAGAGTTACACTCAGCTGAAGTGGAGACGGAGAGATGGGGATCATGCGGTAACATGAAGAATCGTTGATGCTGGTAGGGAAGTCTGTTTCTTGTTCACATGTTACACATCCTCGAGGCTGCCCAGAGGCCTTCGCGTGGCCAGTGTTGTTTGTGAGAGAGCCGGTCATTACGTGGCTGGCAGGGAGCGTTCCGAAAGCGTTCCAGAGATCAGGAAGCGCGCAGCAGTGGCGGTCAGGGACGCCCGGGAGAGCGGGGCAGCCAACGGCCGCAGCTGGCGTCGCGATTGGTCGGCGTCCGCTGCCTCGACTGGGCCTTCGCTGCCCGAAGAGCTGCCTTCAAGTTATTGTTAGGATACGAGAGTGTTTGAACACAAGTCATTATTTAATGAGATGCATATTAATCAGAATAAACAGCTTGTTGAACGAAGAAATTAATTTATTATTATTATTATTGTTATTTTCGATTATTCCCATTTAAAAAGAGCGTTTGAACTTGAATTCCTTTATGATGATTGTTTATGTTTTTTCTGAGCCCAGATTTTCTTCATGTGTTCACTATGTTGTTTCTTTCGCTCCGCAGTCCATTTGCATCCTGGTCTCTTCTGTGTTGTGGTGTCAAATTTATGTTTTTTGATGATGTTCCTGAATTCAGTTAGATTTTCTGCATCGTTTACTGTTGTGTGTGCTTGTCTGAGGTCCTCTTAAACATCTTTTATCCATTTTGTTTTTCCCCTGCCTGAGTTGATGACTTTAACAAATCGCTTTGAAATTCTGTTTCCATTCATCCTGTGGATATGTCCGTAGAACTGCATTTTTCTTTTCCTTATTGTATCCGTAATCATGTCTGAGTATTTATATAACTCTGACGTTGGTATCTTCTTCCAGATTCCTTGCTCTTGTATCGGGCCAAAAATTTTCCTGAGAGTTTTCCGTTTTGTTTCTCTATTTCTTTGATTTTAGTTTGCCCAACTATTTGTGTTGTTTCAGATGCATACAGTGCCTCCGGAAGTACGACAGTGTTGTAGTGCTTCAGTTTTGCGTTAATGGATATGGACTTTTTGTTATAATAGTTCCATGTGAGTTTATAAGCTTTCTGTAGGTTTTTTATTAGTTCCTCATTGGCCTTTAGGTTGATCCCTGATGGCTGGATGATTTCTCCCAGGTGCTTAAAATGTGGTACTTGTACGATTTTCCCATGGGTTGTCACAATAGGCAATTTGTCTTGTGGCATTCTTTCTATGTACTGGGTTTTCTCATACGAAATTCGCAGGGCAATTCTTTGCGCAGTTTCGTGTAACTTCTCTATATCGTTAGTGGCTTATTTTCTATTATTTGTGAGGATTGCAAGGTCATCTGCAAAAGCTAAACACTTCACATTGAATCTACTATGTTTTCTAATGCCAATTTGGATTCCTTTGACTTCTTTTTCCCATATCCAGATAATTTTTTCAAGAATGATATTAAAAAGTAATTGTGAAAGTCCGTCACCCTGTCGCACTCCGGTTTGAGCTTCAAATGGTTCAGAGATATCCCCCATAAATTTAACCTTGGAGACCGTGTCAGTTAAAGTTTGCCGAATGATCGCTCTTGTCTTTCTGTCAATGCTGAATTCTTCCAGCGTGTTGCAGAGCGCTACTCTGTCTATTGAGTCGTAGGCCTTTTTAAAATCTACAAAAGTGACCACTGTCTTTCGGATGTTTCTCATCTGGAGAATCATATTCAGTTTCCAGATCTATTCTATGCATGATCGTCCCTTGCGAAAACCAGCCTTGTATTCTCCTATTTGTGGACCAGCTTGTTCTTCTAACCTATTCATGAGAAGTTTTGATGGGATTTCATATGTGACCGGCACGAGTGAGATATCCCTGTAATTATTTGGTTCAGTTTTGTCCCCTTTTTTGTGGAGTGGATGGATGAGTGCGCATTTCCATTCAGAAGGGATCTGTTCTGTTCCCCAAATGTTTAATATGATTTTGTGGATTTTTCCTGTTAATCTTTCATCATTTAGTTTCCATAGTTCTGCAATAATTCCATCTTCTCCTGGGGCTCTACTGTTTTTCAGTGTCTTGGTAATTTCTACTATTTCGTTGATGTTTGGTGGTTTAGCGTCCGGATTTTTTTGTAGACGTCTCGTAGTGAATATCCTCTGTAGGTCTTTCGCAGTTAAGTTTCTTGAAATAGTCTGCGACGATTTGGCAGTTATTCTTCGTGTTAGTTTCTAGTGAACCGTCCGGTTTCTTGAAGCAAAGATTGGGTGGCTGGTATCCTGTAATATGTTCTTTAAATGCGTTATAAAAATTCCTGGAGTTGTTCTTGTTAAAGTCTTGTTCTCTCACATCTAGTCGCCGTTTGTCATAATTTCTTTTTTTCCCTCCGAATTGTTTTCGATGTTTATTTTCGGATTACTAGAAATTGTTGCCATTTTTCTCATGTTTTGTGACAATTGAAGTTTTTTCAGGCATTAGTCCTATTGCTTGGTCACATATTATATTCCACCACCTGTGTTTTCTCCTTCTCGGGGGTTGACCCAATTTCATCGCGGATTTGAGGACGTTCACAAGTTCTGTCCAGTTTGTGGTGTTTGTCTGACTAATTTCCTGTAAGATATTTTCCTTTATTATTGTTATTAGTTTTCCGTGTAATTGGGCCTGCGATATGAAGCACATCGTAATGTGACATTTTGAATTGAGTCTTCCGAGTCAGCTGCTTACAATTTTAATATACTTCGTACAGTAGGCCTATTTCGGCTGTATTGCCACTGTCAGGTACAACAGTCAAACAAGGTGAAGCATACACACAAAAAAGGAGCATTCAGAACTACTAGCAAACTAAACACGAAACTTCATAGTAGGAAAACAAAAATACCAGTATGCTCTAATCCAGGCATACATACTGTTTCCATTCTACCACAATTTCAACTGAGATGTGTAACGCGTCCACAGCTGCTAAGTGAAAGAGAAAAGTCAGAGTTCGTTGGCACGGTATGCAGGAGGGTAGGCAGGATGATGTGTACCACATCAGACGTTTAACTGATGTGGGGTCGTATTGCAACTTTAATTTACGAGACTTATGTAGCACGAGAGGAAGATCTGTTGGCACGAGTTCCGGTCGCTGCACTGGAAACCGAAGAACCCAAGAGATATCCAGGTGGGCTAGAGAATGTGTACCAGAACATGCTTTGTTGGTACAATGACTAACAACGTTGGCGGTCGCCACATCGAGCTGCTGTTGTAATCCAATAGTACTGTTCTGTATGTACAGGATGCTGGGTTCTTTCTTGTTCTGAAATAACATAAACAAGCAATGTTCAAGTGTTAATACAAATGTGCTTAAGCGATAAATGGATGTTTCGTTATGTTTCCTTTCGAATAGTTACCTAATACTTAAACTGTGTCTAATTCAATTCCTCAAGCGGAAGTGGATGAGTTAAACATGTGAAATGAAACCGTCGTAGAACGGAAATGGTTGAAATGGTATGTTTCCGAATAAGGTTCGAAATGGTTCAAATGGCTCTAAGCAATATGGGACTTGACATCTGAGGTCAACAGTCCCCTAGACTTAGAACTACTTAAACCTAACTAACCTAAGGAAATCACACACATCCATGCCAGAGGCAGGATTCGAACCTGCGACCGCAGCAGCAGCGCGGTTCCGGACTGAAGCGCCTAGAACAGCTCGGCCACAACGCCCGGCCAGAATAAGGATTCCTATTCAAAATATTACGTACTCACTCCCCTTTACATGCCTCAGAAGTTTGTAACGGGAATTTCCGAACACACTTTATACAAAACTACTTGTGATAATTCTAACAAATTTTACTTGGACAAACAGGACGAAAGTTTAACATCAGATTTAGAGAACATACGAGAGCTAGTGACAGTAATCAGTCGAATCTCTTCATGCATTTAGAAAACTAAAACTATAAACTCGACAAAATCGCAACAGCACTTCAAATCTTACGTATGATACCAAAAGGAAGCGCCATGAACTTACTGGAAGAACTGGAACTTTATATAAATATGAGAAATTATCCACACGACATATTAAACGAACAGGCAAACTACAAACATAAATATTACCTAGAAAATTTTATTGACTTTCTGGAACATGACAACGGATAGAAAATAAACAACTGAAGATTACACAAACAACTAAATTACCAGTAATTCAGTACCGCTGACTAAGTTATAACCACTTTCTAAACATACAGCATCATTGAGAACTGTCACATACCTGTCAAATTACTATGTGACTTTATTTTCCCAGAAAAAAACCAGCGACTGCTGAGAAAAGGTTCATCAGTGATACTATACGTACGTCTCGCCCAGCTAGACGGAAATACGAGTATATACGCACAATTAACTGCACATACAAGTATCGCAAAAGTAAACGAAACTTACGAATTGTAATATTCGCAGGTGTCCTTCACAATGGCAGTACGTCGAAATAAGCCTATTGTAGGAAATACAATGAAACTATTAGCAGCTAACTTGAAAGATTCAATTCAAAATGTCATAATTTACTATCATTTTTGATGGTGCAGTTAATCATCTGGTACCATTAAAAGATTATTGAGATTGCTTAACATATATGATACCGGTGGTCAATTACATTTGGGACTCGACATCCAGAATTAGTGCTAAAAAAATTTGCATGACTCTCATAAAACGACCAAAAATGTGTATCTATGACAGTGCCTCTAATCATTGCATCACTTTCGCTGAATACCAAGTATTAGCCGATTCAGAGATAAACATGATCCTACGGGAAGAGAAGTGTCTTTCATTTCTGTTAGCTCAGTCGTTATTGACAATTTCCTTTGTAGAATGATGTTTTACTCTAATGGTAGAATGTATGATCACCAGATGAGTAGAACAGTATTCGTGAAACGCGTGTATAACAAAAAGCCTACTGCTCATAGGTTAAAACAAAAATACAGTTTTACTCTTATCATCCTTCTAAATAAAAGGAAATGTGGCGGTATTTTATGGTATTAGGACTGTGGTGTGCGTACTGTAAGACCTTCAGTACACACACCATCAGATTATTTGACTTGTCGCTCTCACGAAGTACGCGAGTGTCAGCAATATGTCTCGTGATCTTATCGTGGCGTGTTTATCTTCTGCCGTTAGGTCAGACGACAGAAATGGCACTTGCACGCTTAGAGTAGCAGATTGACGGTGACCAACTTTAAACAGAACTGGATTAATTTTGGCACACATTTATTAAAACAATAACAAGCATAAAAATTACTTAACTAGGTTCTGGATGCTATTTACAATTGAAAATCTGAAGTTCCTTTGGTATTGGTACGTTAATCTTATTCTCACATATATCTCTGATGCTTGACAAAAGTGTCTATACATTTATCTTCATGGCTATGTACAGGAATATGGTAATCTTATTAGGCGCAGACTGAAACTTGACTATAGACTGGTACAGACAAATGTAGAACTCGTACAGACTGGTACAGACTAATGCAGACTGACTAATCGGCGGTCTGTACACTCGTTATAATATCTCGCGCGTTCATGTATCATTGCACGAGTGTGATCTGCAAGGAGAAAAGGTTCTACGTTAGCAGCAATCTCATTGGCTGCGTTACATATTAATACACGGATCGGCGGAAGTAGAATTTGGTCCGTCTCTATGGCAGCGCCATCTCGTAGTGCAGAGACGGTCGAGCGCTGCGCCTGCGCTGTTGTGCTTAGCAGGGCGCGCTCTAGTGGGAAAGTTGCGTACGCGCTGACTACGCGGAACTATGTACACAACAAGAACTTACTATTTTATATTTCCTCTTGTAAACCTTTCTTCTTTCTCTACACGAAACTATACACCAGTGAATTTCATTGTATCAAAGCTAATCGTGATGCAGACAAACCCTTAAGTTACTTGATGAGGGTCGGAATTAGCTCATAATAATGTACTGGACTTTCCCAAAATTAACTCAAGCTCCCTTCACATCAGCTGTTTGCTTGACCAGATATACCAAGCAGCCTATGCAACTAAAAGTGCTCTGACGAATATGGGAAAGTGAATCAGAACACAGTTCTGAATTTCTAGTTCCCGATGGTCCCAACATATCGAAGCTGCAAGTTATGTTCACCATCGTCGTCTGTGCGACGCGAGCAAATTGGTGACACCATATCTGGCTGCCATCAATTAAGTGGCTTGGACCATTCTGCAAGGATTCAGACACTGAACTTCACTCTATTTTCTGTCCAGTTGAGAGCGAAGCCTGCAGAGTACTAATGTGTTCAGAGCCAAGGCTAGACACGAAATCCATCGTTTAGAACTGACTGTTCACTTATTCCCATCAAGAATCTCGACAACCAATGCTCTTAAACTGGTTTGCCAATGCCATAATTTTTCTTTGTAACAAAATCTTTCACCAGAAGAGACGGAACATTCCATCTCCACTTTTGCTAAAAACCTCACACAAAGTGTAAAGTCCTTCATTTCACCAGTCGTTGCCTCCTCAAGCAGCAGCTAGCTTTGGATCACGTGGTAAAAGCTAAAAAACTGTGCTTGAGGCTTTCCGACAACTCTGCAGTGCCAAAAGAAACTGTAACATGCTAGAGCTGATATTCCATCATCTGGAACGAATGCTTGCAGCTTTGTCAAGCAATAAACTGCACAATAGGCTGGGCACCAGTATGGCGGTCGCCAAGGTGACTTTCAATAAGACAATGCGAGTGTAGCTTCCACCTGTCGACCGCTAGCAGTTCTGTGAAGAACGCTTTCCCTTGCCCTCAGGGGATCAGTTTTGGCGTGCCACTCTTTACAGCCCTTCTGTCCAAGATCCTCAATACATTTCAGTACTAAAGGTCACCCAGAAAAGCAACTGAAATAGCCGGCACCAGATGAAGTTAAAGAATTATAAAAAGTGTGTACAGCATTGTACTGACTATAACTCTAGTCACTTTAATCCTTATTCATCATACTCTGTGAACTCAACTTGCGTACAATAGTCTGTTTATCAAATATGAATGAAAAGAGACGAACTACTGCCGATTCTTGCTCCATCTGGTCTTGCAACCTATCTCTGGCCCAGGCATTGATGGGGCTTTCAACCTAACGAAATGTTCCCTCTTCGCAAGTGAGGCTTTAGTGAATTATGTCAATTACGCTTCAGGGATAATAATATGGGGTTTATGAATTGACTTTTAGCATGTTAGTAGGATGAAAAGGCGGGTTCAGCTCACTAGCTCCCTTTCTGGCTCACCCTCTGGGTGACGCCAAACACTGAGCTACTTATCCAAAACCCGCCTTTTCATCCCACTCTTCCCAAAATATTCCTACTCTCATACACATTTTCAGTTCTAACTTATCCTAAAATAATTATTTAATATCAAAGTTGAATGTAAGAAAACCAAATTTAATATATTTTTTATAAAAGGTGAACATAAGAAAATAAAATGAATGGTTACTTTTTACTTTCTCTGTCTTTTTTTAAAATGTTTCAAAAATGTATATAAGCATGAAGTTGACACTTTTATAATTTTTTATATTTTAATTCATTTATGTAGAAGTAAAAATTAATAATTAAAAATTTTCAATAAGTATTCTGTGTTTAGCATCAAATGTAAGATTCTTCTTTCCGTATAACTACATATGCTAAAGTGTCTGCACGAATTTTGTCATTAAAAGTTGCACACAGTTTCATAGTCGTTTAGTGTGATTTTACAATCTTGGAGTCATATTAATGACATAAATCGGATAATTTGTTATGAAATTATATGGACTTATATCTAGATCTGCTTTCAGTTGTGTAACTCGTTTAAAATCGAGAAATGCATCGTATACTTTGAGAAAATTATTTGGAGGATTAATATTCCAAATCTCCTGTGGGACAATTTCAGTTCTTCCATTTTTCAAGTATATATTCTGTTGGTTATGGTGATCGAATAATGAAGAGTTGAGTAAGAGATCACTTCTACAATTTGTCTGATATCTAACAAATACGAAATATAACATATTAAATTCTACTGAGGTATAATAATTCGCGATATCTAGTTCAAAATTATTCTTACCACTCAGTCCTGCAACCTCTGCAGTTTGTAGTTCATAAAAAGATGTCGGAAGTATCGGATTTTTCAGTATATTTTCCCTTCGTTGTAACTTGTAATCTGGTTCATATTTAACAATTTGTACACGAATTTCCAAGGATTATACAGCAATTTTTCCTTCTTTTGGAAGAGTGTCTTTAATTTCAACTCCAACGTCATTACAAACAGACCATCAAAGAATAGAATCTCTACCACTTGATGACCTTGTAAAACTTACTGTTAAATCTCCTTCTCTCTTAATTTCCTTATAATCTTTAAAAAAATCCTCCAAGCATTCCTTATGGATAAAGCACTTAATTTTTCTAGCTCTTTATTTTTCCATTATTATTGTATCAGCAAGAGATGACGTCAAATGTAGTAAAACTGACGAGGAAACAAAAGGATGTTCGATTCTAGATAAAATATTATTTCCTTTCTTTATGGTTATATAATAAAATAGTTTTGCTACATAATTATCGATTAATTTTTTATTGGATTTTCCATCGTATGTTGGATAACACAGGCCAACAAAAATTTTTTGGAATACTTTTTTACTTTGATAGCTGATCTTTACAGATTTTTATGAGCTCAATCCAAATCTAGACTTAATTTTTTGTATCACCTACAGTTTTGGAGCAATATGCTTTTTATTATATAATTTAAAAATCCTATGCTATACAGTAAATGGGGAAATTAATGAAAGGCTTTGTTACTACTTATGCAGGGTTTGTATTACAGTAAGCTACTTGAAGCAATGATATGTGTCAATAGAGGTTTCATTTGTCAGCTGCAATTGGTTTGTATTTTCATTCTCTTTCTTCACTGAAGCTTCTTGTGTAGTTTTCTCTGTGATGAGTTGCTTGCTGAACTTCTCGGTGAAGTGACCAAAAGTAGTCCCCCATGTTGGTGTTCCAGCGGCCTTGGTAGCGCTTTTCCATCACTGTAATGGTGAAATCACTCTCCTTGCTCCTCACTTACATCTCCCATATTGTCCAGGAAGTAATCAAGGTGACTGTTCAAGAAGAGAATTATGATGAAAAAACTTGGAAAATTGCCTCTCTCTCTTTCTAAATATATATGCTGGTTCCAACTGCCAATAAGTTCTTTTCTTTTAATCTAGAGCCAAGAAATTCAGCTTTTTCTTTCTTTAAGCACAGATCCCTAACCACATCGTTAAGCTAGGCCTGAGTAAACAATTTGGGCTCTATTACAATGTATTACAATGGAATTCATCATCATCTGGTTCATCTAAATCAAATTGCACATCAGAAAATACTTATCTTGGAATGGAATTTAAATCATCTGTTGGTTTAGGAACCTGCAAATGTACACCATGCCCCACTGGCTAGATGGCGATGGAAGGTTAGAGTAGCCTATTACCTTCTTGATTTTCGAATTATGACCAGTAATATCAACACTACAAAAGTAGCAATCATCAGAATGATTTCTTGACTCCCTCCATATCACAGGAACAGCAAATCTAAAGGCATTTTTCCCATTTGGATCATTTTCTCAGATCTTCAACAGAAACATAACATACCTTACGTGGCGCCCAAGATTTAACTTGATCACCAAACTTAGATTCAAAGTATGATAGATAAATTTTTTTCACGAAGTCTGTAATGTTTCTTTGGTGTTTTTAATCATAAATTCACCACAAATGCAACAAATACTATCAGTAGAGTTTTTGCAACCAGGATTAGACATTGTACTGACAAGGGAACCTCCCCATCGCACCCCCCCTCAGATTTAGTTATAAGTTGGCACAGTGGATAGGCCTTGAAAAACTGAACACAGATCAATTGAGAAAACAGGAAGAAGTTGTGTAGAACTGTGAAAAAATAAGCAAAATATACAAACTGAGTAGTTCAAGGGAAGATAAGTAACAATAAGGACGATAAGAAGGCAGGAGTGCCGTGGTCTCATGGTAACGTGAGCAGCTGTGGAACGAAAGGTCCTAGGTTCAAATCTTCCATCAATTGTAAATTTTAATTTTTTATTTTCAGTTTATGTGACAAACTCTTATGTTTTCATCACTTTTTTGGGAGTGATTATCACATCCACAAGAAAACCTAAATCGGGCAAGGTAGAAGAATCTTTTTACCCATTCGCCAAGTGTACAAGTTAGGTGGGTCGACAACATATTCCTGTCATGTGACGCACATGCCGTCACCAGTGTCGTATAGAATATATCAGATGTGTTTTCCTGTGGAGGAATCGGTTGACCTATGACCTTACGATCAAATGTTTTCTGTTCCCATTGGAGAGGCACGTCCTTTCGTCTACTAATCGCACGGTTTTGCAGTGCGGTCGCAAAACACAGACACTAAACTTATTACAGTGAACAGAGATGTCAATGAACGAGCGGACAGTTAATAACTATGCAAAAATAAAGAAAGTAAAATTTTCAGTCGAGGGAAGACTTGAACCAAGGATCTCTAGTTCAGCAGCTGCTCACGCTACCACGGGACCACGGCGCTTCTAAGCACACTTCGTCCATGATGTTGCTTATGTGGCCCATGGACTACTCAGTTTGTATATTTTGCTTATTTTTTCACAGTTCCACACAACTTCTTCCTGTTTTCTCAATTGATCTGTGTTCATTATCAAGGCCTATCCACTGTGCCAACTTATAACTAAATCTGAGGGGGGTGCGATGGGGAGGTTCCCTTGTGAGCACATGTACAGGAAACGGGAAAGTGAGGTTAGGTTGACAGTAAACAAAACACAATCTGTTAACACAAAAATAGAATCGACCTTTTTTTGCCAGCAAATGTTTTTCAGCAGTGCTACCAACGCCATCTACATTCATTACACCTCCTTTTTAAATTATTTTAACTACATAAATCTGTTAAATTCTTTAAAAATCCCTTATTTAATAAATTTAAGTGTGAAATGAAGAGGAATGGTGGGTGATACAGTTTTTTAGGTATCACATTTGGATGTCCCACCCTAAAAAACATAAGAATAAGGTATTTTCAGCAAAAAAGTTTTCCCATCGTTGGTCAGTGTCATAAATACCACCAGCTCATGTATAACTGAGCATGATTAGGATGCAACCATCCATCACCAATATTTATATTAAACTTTGTATCCTTGTTGGGCACATTCAAATTATTTTTACTTTTCTCATTCATAGGGGATGAGTAGAACTGATAACTCTCGGTTTTATTCATGACTTACTAAGGAAAAAAATTATTAAGACATTTCTATAACAGCTGTTACATAAGTACCACTGAAGTCAATCAAATTTTCATCAGTTATAGTTATTTCTACATTTTTAATTGGACGAAAAATAGGAATATCTGCAGGATAATGTGGTTCATGAATTATTGGTCCACCAAATTCTGATTTAGGCTTGAATGAGGCAATGACATTAAGTTCTTGATGAAAATTATCAGTATACATTACAAACACCCCATCAGCCAAATTAAAATTTATATTTATTAATTCAAATGGAATAATTTTAGGAACATCAATTGCAATAGTCTTTTTATTAGCTACAACAATTTGGTTACTAAATCCAAGTACACTTCCAATACTATCTTCCTTATCCCTACACAACTTAACATCACTCTCAATGAGAACTATTTAAAATTTTGTAAATGTAAATATTAATCTTTTTCCAAGTCTTTCAAACTATGAAATTTCCATTGTTTCTCCATCACAATAAAGTTTATTATTTTTCAATGTAAAATTTGGCGTTAAAAAGTTGAATAAAACCAACCAGTGCAACATTACTAAAGCTGTCTCATATAGGTACAGTCAATCCTTTTTTGAGAACAGTTGACTTACCACACAATTGAAATAGACAAGTCATTTATATTAATAAAAATTTATTTAAATAAATGATAGATTGGGATCCCAAAACAAGAATTCCAGAAAAGAAACATGGCAAGTAGTTCCTGAACTCTATTCGGTGTGCTGTCATAGGACCAAGTGGTTGTGGAAAAGCTACATTAATGATTGACAGTTATATTCTAGCTCCAGGTGGTTGAACTGGAATAAAATTAATCATTTGTATGTATATTCTAAAAGTTTAGATCAACCAAAATATCAAGAATTTATAAAGAGGTGTGAAAAAATTGAAGATAAGCATAAAGAGAAAATTGCTACTTTTATGGAAAATAATGATGAAATTGTTCCATTTGAAAAATGCCAAGAAAGTTCTGTAGTGGTATTTAATGACTTCTAGAAAATCGAGATATAGTTAAAGAATATTTTACTAGTGGAAAACATAAAGGAATAGACTGCTTTTATTTAGCTCAAACTTACCTAAAATACCGAAACAAGAGATAATCTTAGTTTTTAAATATCTTCAAACAAAATGACGCAAATTGAAATCACTTTTACCATGAGTTCATTAGAGAAGATTTAAAGTTTGATGTTTTTAGAGAAATGTACAGTAAATGGTGAAATGATAAGTTTGGATTTTTTACAATAGATATGACTAGGAAAGCAAACAAGGATTAGCCAATTGGGTTTTAAATAATGTACCAATGCCAGAGATGCATTTGCCTGGGTATTCCTACTGTGGACCTTTTACTAAACTAGAAGAAAAATCAACACATGGTGAGCCACGAGTAAATAAATTAGATGAAGCTTGCAAACATCATGACATTGTCTATTGTGATCAAAAAGATTTAGAAAAAAGACATGAAGCTGGTAAAGAACTTCAATTAGCTGTGAAAGAAAGAATGCATATAAGTGACACTTCAACCAGTGAAAAAATAGCTGAAGCTGCAGTTAGAGGAATAATGTATGGAAAAACGAAAATTACTAATGAGTCTTGATGTTGCGCCAGCTGAAGCGGGTTTAAGCCTTTGGTTTGATGAAAATGGTTGGGGATTATGAAAAATATTAATAAATTTTTAATGTACATAGATGAATAATTTTTCAGTTGATTATACTTTTCTACCTAGTGGCAAAACTAAACCAAAACCAATTAAATTTAAACTGAAAATGATAAGTTAAATAGTATTGAACCATTTTGATCTGTTGCTCAAAAAAGAAAGAGAAAAAAGACTGGTGGTAATTTACTCATTACAGGAGGTATTCCTGTCGTGAAAAAGATTATTGAATATCTAACAATAAAGAAAGAAGGCACTGGATTAACAAAACACGAAGGTGGATTGTTGGCATTACTTTTAGCTGCAAAATGAAGGCTTCATAGATGTTGGACATAAACCGCTGAAAATCCGTTCTGTGTTACCTGGTAACCTATGTGGGCTCTGATTCAAGGAACGCAGGAAATGCAATAGTAATCTAATTAAATTATAATTATATTTAGTGTAAAATAAAAACACAAAAAATTGGCCAAGTGAAAATAAAACTTACGTTGTCAGGGTTTCATAAAAACGAAATTATACATTTACTGTCTATCCATTTCTGTAATCGAGAATTTCGACGATTTTTGCCCAATACTGAAATTTGTACTAGCAAGATATCGGTCCTGGGAATTCTATAACGTCGTAATGAACAATTTCCGGATTTTTTCCCCTTTAGTTGTACTGTGAAATCCTGCTTCTTGTCAAATTTCACCATACTAGGTGAACGGAAAGTACCCTATCTGTTTTAGTGAGTGAGTCAGCTAATATTAAAATATCTGACATCATCACCCCCGAAGAGATCTCGTCAGCAATAAAAACACAAAACCAGGTAAAACCCCCAATTCAGCTGACGTCCTCCCAGAGTTTATCAAGTCTGGCAAATATACGAAAATATGGTTATCGAAGTTCTTCACATCACTACTGCAGACAGGAAACATACCCCAAGAACTTAAAAGTGTCACCTCCTACAGCCAGGAGAACCGGGAAATCTTCCGCTAAACTATCGGCCCATAGAACTGCTTAACATGGTGTACAAACTTCTGGAACGAGTACAACGTAACAGGATAGGTCAGACAATACTCACGGCCATCCCAATAGAACAAGCCGGCTTTCGCCCCAGCCAAAGCTGTGCAGACCAAGTGCTGGCCCTTACAACACATACTGAAGCGGGATTCCAAAAGAAATTAAAAACATCTGTGGCCTTTATTGACTTGTCAGCAGCCTATGGTACCATCTGGAGACAAGGCCTACTCTGTAAACTGATGAAAATAATTCTCTGTAAAAAAGTGACAAAGCTTATTGATAACATGATTAGTAACAGATGATTCCAGGTCATCAAGGGGAAAAAAGTAAGTATCCAGGAATTCCTTCAAAATGGCTTACCTCAAGGCTCAGTATTAGCCCCACTGCTTTTCAGCCTACACATTGCCGACATCCCAGAAACAGCTCTTACGAAATTTGCCTATGCTGATGACTGGGCCTTTGCGACAAGGCACACCGATTTTGATACAATGGAAGAATCCCTGACATTCGATCTGTCTGCCCTGGCAGCATACTTCTGTAAATGGATGCTTACGCCTTATGCCACGAAGACAGAAGTAACTTGCTTCCATCTCAGTTACAGAGAAGCCTCAACCACAACAAGGAGGAAAGGTACGTAGGGGTCAAGTTAGAGAGAACTTTGACATTTAAATCTCACCTTACAAAAACAGCTGCCAAGGTGAGAACAATAAACAACCTCATCCATAAACTGAGCGGAACTACCTGCGGATTAACGGCAACAACTCTGAGGACGTCTGCACTGAGCCTGGTAAACTCTGTGGCGCAAAACTGTGCACCATTATGACTAAACAGTAGCCATGTTAATAAAATCGGTATTGAATTTAACAACACAATGCACATTATTTCAAGAACCATTAAGTGTACACCTAATATATGGCCACCTGTCCTGAGTCATATACCAACGCCAAAAATGCGACAAGAAGCAGCCTTGGTCAAGGAATACAACAAGATCGAAAAAAACCCTGAACTACCGGTACACATCGATATACCAGATCTGAGTATCAAGAGGCTTCGTTCAAGACCTCCTCCTCTTCCTCTCGACGGCCTCACTGTGGCTGAAATCAGCTCTTGGAGAAGAGAATGGCTCCAGAATGCCCCAACAACTTGGCACCTAATGCCTTGTATTACTGAGGCAGTTCCTGGGTTTGATTAACCCCTCAAGATCCGGTCAGCTCTGAACCGACTAAGAACTGGGCATGGAAGATGTGCTGACTCACTCTTCAAATGGGGACTGCTGTCTCCACCAGCATGTGACTGCGGCGCGCCTATGCAGACCATCCAACACATCAGAGAAGAATGCAGTGCCAGAGCTTTCAGTGGGGACTTTGAAGAACTCCTCATGGCATCCCAAAAATCCATTAACTATATACAAGGACTAGATGATTGTCTGTGAATGTATGTAATGTCATGTAATGCATAATAACGTGATCCAATACTGAAATGTACTTAATACCATAGGCTAAACAAATAAATAAATAAATCTGATATAAATGACCGTATCTTTTGATTTTATTGACTTAGAAGCTTATATTTTTTACACCGCTAAGAGACCATAGACTCTAGTATCAACTTGATACGTCAACCCGTTCCTGAGGTAAAGGGGTATCAACAGGTGGACAGACAGTCGGAAACAAATGACAAATTTTTTCATTTGAGGTATTTACAAATTATTAGTTTTCTGATTTTTGTCTGTAGTTGTATTGTGAAACCTTGCTGCTTCCCAAATTTCATGATTCTAGGCCAACGGAAAGTACCCTATAGGTTCTGATGAGTGATGGTAAAAATATGTGATGCACGTGGCCGTATCTTTTGATTGCTTTGACTTTGAAGCTTCGATTCTTTACACCAACAAGGGATCGTAGACCTTAGCATGTGGTACACTTTTCTGTCCAATACGTCAACCTGTTCCTTAGAAAAATTGTTTTTAAGTGTCAAACAGACAGACAGACAGACAGTCGGACAACAAGGTGATCCTGTAAGGGTAACGTTTTTACCGATTGAGGTACGGATCCTTAAAAAGTGCACATCTCTGATATACCTGTTTTGATGGGTAGAGTTCAGTAACGTGTCGTTCTACCCCATTCGTTGTAAGAACTCACCTTGCCGTGCCCTCGACAGAGAAGACGATACACTGCTGTCCAGGCCTTTCCCATTCTGCAATGGCGAGCCTTCTCAGTTCAGGGAGTTTCGTGGTATCGGTCGTGGTCAACGTAGTTCATTCCATTTGGTCGATTCCTGCCTATGGATGAAGATTTACTTTAGGCTGGCACAATGTACTTGCACATTATCGTCTTGGAAAACGAGCACATCACTGAAGGGTTCTCTGTGGGCCTGGACAATAGGTTGGGGCATCTTGTCTGTATAGTGCAAAGCTCTGAAAGCACCCTCGACTGTGGTGAGAAGTGATGGGCATCCGATTGTAGCCCAAGTCGTGACTGACACACGTCCACACTTCAAACGAGAGACTGCATGTCTAAGAAGGGCGCTAGTACCTGGGTGACTCCACACTCTTCAGGCTGTCTCAGCACAAGCACATGAAGAGAATCCGACGCCACTGATTCAGGTTCCAGCAATCTAGGTGTATCCTCTCATACTTTTTTCGTGCGTCTGGATTTTTTCTATTTTTAGGGTTGTGAGACAGAGAGACAGAGAGAAAGAGACTGTACTGTTCCACGTAATGGACGCCTATAAGCCACACTGATCGTGTTAGAAATGATTGGTATTGTCTGATTCGATACAGACCTCCAAATTGTCATTTAAAAGCCAGAGAGCTGTTCTCTTACTTTATTCTCGGGATAGCTATGACACATCATTTGTAAGTAATAGTAATCCGACGATGCTGTTTACGCCATCATGAGACGTCACTCGTCCGTGGCGATCTAAAATACCGCGAAATTACGTGCTGCAGTTCTCTCGCTCCATATTGGAGGGCGCTGCTGTCACCAGCAGTTGAGCTGCAGCGCCGTTCGTGGCTAGGCCGGCTGTGGCTGCGAAACAGAATATTGTTGTGGATCAGCCGTATGGGATGGACTTGAAGACACACCTGGGTGGCCGCTGGCACGTGGGCGGCAAATAACACGAGGGTACACAGATGTGGGAGGCCTCACAACATTCCAAATGAAGACATAAGGCTGCGATACAGCCGAGCATTCTCCCAAATCAAGCTATCCAGACGACATACCACTACTACAACGCTCATCCGGCTGGGTCACGGCTGTTATCCTTCACATCTTTAGGGACTGTAGGATGACACTTCAGCCATCTTCCGAGTGTTAAGTTCACCCAGTTGATATCGCAGAACTGAACCATGGTATACCAAGATGTTCACAAAGTGCCACACAGGGCCACAGGTTTCTTAAGACCTTGTCACAGCAGAAACTCCCCAATTTACCTCGGTGACAGAGTTGTTTCGGCAGCTCTCCACAACGGAATGTTTTTGTATTACCCGGTTTCTGTAGGAAGCAGGTATCCATTTAGAAGTCAAACATAAAGCATCCAGCCTTAGAAGTTATATATCGACTGTGAACTACGAAGCATACTTGGAATTAATGTAATTTATGATGCCTGCGCTGTATATAAGATTGTGTATACCAATTCTGTGCCGGCCGAAGTGGCCGTGCGGTTAAAGGCGCTGCAGTCTGGAACCGCAAGACCGCTACGGTCGCAGGTTCGAATCCTGCCTCGGGCATGGATGTTTGTGATGTCCTTAGGTTAGTTAGGTTTAACTAGTTCTAAGTTCTAGGGGACTAATGACCTCAGCAGTTGAGTCCCATAGTGCTCAGAGCCATTTGAACCATTTTTTGAACCAACTCTGTAGTTACCAAATACTCTGGCGAAACGTTTAATTACCAATAAATAAACACAAATAAAACATAGATTACACTAGAGTACATTTCTGAAGGGTAGCACGGAGTGTCTGGTGCTGTTTTGGTGTCCAGCGTCCTGCTCCTTGCTGTTCCTGGTGAGCACGAATCGAGGCAGCTCCTGAGGTGTGTATGTGTGTGTTTTCATATAGCGCTTGCAGAACCAGTTGTTGTTAAAAGAATGAGATTTTCACTCTGTAGCGGAGTGTGCGCTGATATGAAACTCCCTGCAGATTAAAACTGTGTGCCGAACCGAGACTCGAACTCGGGACCTTTGGCTTTCGCGGGCAAGTGCTCTACCATCTGAGCTACCCAAGTACGACTCACCCCCCGTCCTCACAGCCTCACTTCTGCCAGTACCTCGTCTCCTACCTTCCAAACTTTACAGAAGCTCTTCTGCGAACCTTGCAGAACTAGCACTCCTGAAAGAAAGGATATTGCGGAGACATGGCTTAGCCACAGCCTGGGGGGTGTTTCCAGAATGAGATGCGTGGCAGTCAGATGCGCTGACCACTCGGGTAAGCGGGGCCGGCAGTATTATGGTTACTATCCCTTTCATCTCTTTGGTCTTCTCCTCTTGCTTTGGATGTTAATTGTCTTTGTACTCACGTTTACGTTCGCTCTTGATTGAACAACGAGTTGTATTTTGCTACATATCTCTGTTATATGAAAAGAAATGACGGATTTAAATTCATTTTGAGCTGAAAATTCGTTCAAGGTGGGTGAATTAAATGTTAAAGCTTACGTTCAGTCACGGCTCAAACCAGCCCTGACACTTCTCTGTGCCATTGTACAGTCATGCTCAAAAGTATCCGAACGACCTGAATTGCATTTCTCCTTATTCGCAAGCAACCCGCATAACGCAGCTGTCAAGCATGTCCTCTAATCGCTATGTATCGCAATAACACAAGATGTAAAGTAATACCACGATACTACAAATATCACGGAACACCTTATCACATAAGACTGTCCTTAAGGCTTGTAAGTTCACATTTATTACAATAAACGACATATCTGGAATGTTACCACTCTCATTACTGCGTCAGATAGGTAATGCACCTAGTAAGTTGGTTATATCCATGATTTCCTCTTCAAAGTAACATACCGTACTTTTTATTTAACACAAAATGACATTAAAAATCACAAGCAGCTAGTTCAGAATATGTATGAACTTCAAATGACACAACGAACCGTCTCGTTCTGCATATGGATTCAAACCCAGGTCATGAAGACTAAGAAGATTTCATGAGTGACGGAAACTAACAGTCATTCCTGACTAGGCATGCAGAGAGTGATATACCTCGATTTTAGACAGTATCAGTTAGCAAATATCAACTTTAAATTACATATCGTAAACATTTTTAACGGACGCGAATTCCTACCCAGCATCTATTGTCCCTGTTAACGAACTACGAGAGATGTTAAATATTGCTTCTTCACAAGTAACTTAGTTGAAATACTGTGTGGTAAAGCTTTGTATTGGAGAGGGATTCGAACCCAGAACCTAATCGGATTGTTATCGAAGCACAATAAACTGTGACATATTGGATTTTCTCAGCAGTAGCTAGATGTTTTAACTGAAATGACGAGACGAAACATTAATTTTTTCCTTCCCAGGACTCCAACTCGGCACCTATCGCTGTTATCTTCTAGAGAAAACGAACGTTTGTTACATCAGCAGCGGCATGTGAGCATGTTTGAACTAGAAATAATATGACGAAAGTTCAGTGCTGAATGGGAATCGAACCCCACTCATATCGTTGTTGATTACACACAAAGAGAATTTTTCTCCACCAGCAGCTCGGAATAACGTCATTGAACATAGAGTGATCTCGCAAATAGTTCTGTGTCGCACTGGGAGTCAAAAACTTCATTCATTACAATAAATGACATACCTGGAATATTACCAATCTCATTATCAGGTCAGATAGGTAATGCTACTTTTAAGTTCGTCATATCCATGATTTCCTCTCAAAAGTAACATACCGTGCTTATTATTTAACGCAAAATGACATTAAAATTTAAGTTATTCACGAGCAGCTAGTTGAGAATATGTATGAACTTCAAATGACACGACGAACCGTCTCGTTGTGCACATTGATTCAAACCCAGGCCATGCAGACTAAGGAAAGATTTCGTGACTAACAGAAACTAACAGTCATTCCTGACTAGGCATACAGAGAGTGATATGCCTCGTTTTTAGACAGTATCAATTAGCAAATAGCAACTTTAAATTACATAATGTAAACATTTTTAACAGACGCGAATTCCTACCCAGCATCTATTGCCCCTGTTAACGAACTACGAGAGATGTTAAATATTGCCTCTTCCCAAGTAACTTACTTGAAATGCCGTGAGGTAAAGTTTTGTGTTGGACAGGGATTCGAACGCAGAACCTAGAACCTAATAGGATTGTTATCGAAGCACAATCAACTGCGACATATCGGCTTTTGTAGGTAGTAGCTAGATATTTTAACTGAAATAACGGGTCGAAACATTAATTTTTTTCTTCGCAGGCCTCCAACCCGGCACCTATTGCTGTTATACTCTAGAGAAAACGAACGTTAAATATGGGTTTGTTACACCACCAGCGACATGTAGTTTTGTTCGAACTAGAAATAATACGACGAAGAGTTCAGTGTTGACTGGGAATCGAACTCCACTCATATCGTTGTTGACTACACACAAAGAGACGCCAGCTACCGAATTTTTCTGCACCAGCAGCTCGGAAAAACATCCTTTAACTTACAGTAATCTCGCAAATAGTTCTGTGTCTCACTGGGAGTAAAAAACGTCAGATATCGTTAGTGTTGACAATGAATGAAAATACATTAAAAATCAAAATTATTATCAAACAGCAGATAGGTGTTCTCATGCTAGAGCTTGATAATACATAATGAAAACTTTAGTGCGGAGCCAGGATTCGAACCCATTCAAGTGCAATATGTGGAGATGTTGAGGGATGTGCGGTTTCGACAAACAACAAATTGCAACCGATCTGTATTGTCACGAAGGTATCAAGTTCAGCGTTAAGGGTGGTCTGAGTTGGATTCCCAGTTGAGAACCAGTTTTATCCACAAACTGAAGACCAAATAAAAGATGGAATAAGTGTCCTGTGACCCTACATAGCGGCTGTTTCGTCGCTCGAAATAAATAACTAGTATAAAAAAGGTTACTGGTGATAGAGTTTCTACATGTCGCCACTCCTGACTTTATTGTGGTTCAACCTAACGTCTACTTGGTAGAGAAGGAATATCATGTTTAATGTGAGTTTCAGACCACAATGCCATTATACCTTCTTCACTTGGCGTAGCCAGAAGAGAATAGAATCTGTCTCTCCCTAGCAAATATCATCAGCAGAAGTCGGAATCGACACACACCATAAGTATATGAACCTATCATCAATCCATCAGAGCACCAAATCCTCTTCTCCGTGACTCATTTTTTTATCGTAACGCCGTTGCGCCACACTGGATGAGAATTCTGACACACAGGCTCCCTGTAGTGGTTTGCAGCATGTTCAGTACATTCATTTACTTGGTTGACCGAATCGCCATGAACTAGCTGCCTCGGCTACCCAGTGCATACATTCGACTCTACTTCTGTAATCACCGATATAAAATCACTTAACTGCCACCTACACAGAACTGGCAACAGAGTAGGATGCAGAAATTTAAATAGAAAGTGTTACTTTCCACTTGAGCTACTCTATTGCGCTATCTGTTAGTTGAAAATGTCGTGCAAAGCAAAAGAAAAGCTGTAACTGCCTGTCTCTCTGAAGTCTAGATCCGTTCGTGGCTAGGCCGGCTGTGGCTGCGAAACAGAATGTTGTTGTGGATCAGCCGTATGGGATGGACTTGAAGACACACCTGGGTGGCCGCTGGCACGTGGGCGGCAAATAACACGAGGGTACACAGATGTGGGAGGCCTCACAACATTCCAAATGAAGACATAAGGCTGCGATACAGCCGAGCATTCTCCCAAATCAAGCTATCCAGACGACATACCACTACTACAACGCTCATCCGGCTGGGTCACGGCTGTTATCCTTCACATCTTTAGGGACTGTAGGATGACACTTCAGCCATCTTCCGAGTGTTAAGTTCACCCAGTTGATATCGCAGAACTGAACCATGGTATACCAAGATGTTCACAAAGTGCCACACAGGGCCACAGGTTTCTTAAGACCTTGTCACAGCAGAAACTCCCCAATTTACCTCGGTGACAGAGTTGTTTCGGCAGCTCTCCACAACGGAATGTTTTTGTATTACCCGGTTTCTGTAGGAAGCAGGTATCCATTTAGAAGTCAAACATAAAGCATCCAGCCTTAGAAGTTATATATCGACTGTGAACTACGAAGCATACTTGGAATTAATGTAATTTATGATGCCTGCGCTGTATATAAGATTGTGTATACCAATTCTGTGCCGGCCGAAGTGGCCGTGCGGTTAAAGGCGCTGCAGTCTGGAACCGCAAGACCGCTACGGTCGCAGGTTCGAATCCTGCCTCGGGCATGGATGTTTGTGATGTCCTTAGGTTAGTTAGGTTTAACTAGTTCTAAGTTCTAGGGGACTAATGACCTCAGCAGTTGAGTCCCATAGTGCTCAGAGCCATTTGAACCATTTTTTGAACCAATTCTGTAGTTACCAAATACTCTGGCGAAACGTTTAATTACCAATAAATAAACACAAATAAAACATAGATTACACTAGAGTACATTTCTGAAGGGTAGCACGGAGTGTCTGGTGCTGTTTTGGTGTCCAGCGTCCTGCTCCTTGCTGTTCCTGGTGAGCACGAATCGAGGCAGCTCCTGAGGTGTGTATGTGTGTGTTTTCATATAGCGCTTGCAGAACCAGTTGTTGTTAAAAGAATGAGATTTTCACTCTGTAGCGGAGTGTGCGCTGATATGAAACTCCCTGCAGATTAAAACTGTGTGCCGAACCGAGACTCGAACTCGGGACCTTTGGCTTTCGCGGGCAAGTGCTCTACCATCTGAGCTACCCAAGTACGACTCACCCCCCGTCCTCACAGCCTCACTTCTGCCAGTACCTCGTCTCCTACCTTCCAAACTTTACAGAAGCTCTTCTGCGAACCTTGCAGAACTAGCACTCCTGAAAGAAAGGATATTGCGGAGACATGGCTTAGCCACAGCCTGGGGGGTGTTTCCAGAATGAGATGCGTGGCAGTCAGATGCGCTGACCACTCGGGTAAGCGGGGCCGGCAGTATTATGGTTACTATCCCTTTCATCTCTTTGGTCTTCTCCTCTTGCTTTGGATGTTAATTGTCTTTGTACTCACGTTTACGTTCGCTCTTGATTGAACAACGAGTTGTATTTTGCTACATATCTCTGTTATATGAAAAGAAATGACGGATTTAAATTCATTTTGAGCTGAAAATTCGTTCAAGGTGGGTGAATTAAATGTTAAAGCTTACGTTCAGTCACGGCTCAAACCAGCCCTGACACTTCTCTGTGCCATTGTACAGTCATGCTCAAAAGTATCCGAACGACCTGAATTGCATTTCTCCTTATTCGCAAGCAACCCGCATAACGCAGCTGTCAAGCATGTCCTCTAATCGCTATGTATCGCAATAACACAAGATGTAAAGTAATACCACGATACTACAAATATCACGGAACACCTTATCACATAAGACTGTCCTTAAGGCTTGTAAGTTCACATTTATTACAATAAACGACATATCTGGAATGTTACCACTCTCATTACTGCGTCAGATAGGTAATGCACCTAGTAAGTTGGTTATATCCATGATTTCCTCTTCAAAGTAACATACCGTACTTTTTATTTAACACAAAATGACATTAAAAATCACAAGCAGCTAGTTCAGAATATGTATGAACTTCAAATGACACAACGAACCGTCTCGTTCTGCATATGGATTCAAACCCAGGTCATGAAGACTAAGAAGATTTCATGAGTGACGGAAACTAACAGTCATTCCTGACTAGGCATGCAGAGAGTGATATACCTCGATTTTAGACAGTATCAGTTAGCAAATATCAACTTTAAATTACATATCGTAAACATTTTTAACGGACGCGAATTCCTACCCAGCATCTATTGTCCCTGTTAACGAACTACGAGAGATGTTAAATATTGCTTCTTCACAAGTAACTTAGTTGAAATACTGTGTGGTAAAGCTTTGTATTGGAGAGGGATTCGAACCCAGAACCTAATCGGATTGTTATCGAAGCACAATAAACTGTGACATATTGGATTTTCTCAGCAGTAGCTAGATGTTTTAACTGAAATGACGAGACGAAACATTAATTTTTTCCTTCCCAGGACTCCAACTCGGCACCTATCGCTGTTATCTTCTAGAGAAAACGAACGTTTGTTACATCAGCAGCGGCATGTGAGCATGTTTGAACTAGAAATAATATGACGAAAGTTCAGTGCTGAATGGGAATCGAACCCCACTCATATCGTTGTTGATTACACACAAAGAGAATTTTTCTCCACCAGCAGCTCGGAATAACGTCATTGAACATAGAGTGATCTCGCAAATAGTTCTGTGTCGCACTGGGAGTCAAAAACTTCATTCATTACAATAAATGACATACCTGGAATATTACCAATCTCATTATCAGGTCAGATAGGTAATGCTACTTTTAAGTTCGTCATATCCATGATTTCCTCTCAAAAGTAACATACCGTGCTTATTATTTAACGCAAAATGACATTAAAATTTAAGTTATTCACGAGCAGCTAGTTGAGAATATGTATGAACTTCAAATGACACGACGAACCGTCTCGTTGTGCACATTGATTCAAACCCAGGCCATGCAGACTAAGGAAAGATTTCGTGACTAACAGAAACTAACAGTCATTCCTGACTAGGCATACAGAGAGTGATATGCCTCGTTTTTAGACAGTATCAATTAGCAAATAGCAACTTTAAATTACATAATGTAAACATTTTTAACAGACGCGAATTCCTACCCAGCATCTATTGCCCCTGTTAACGAACTACGAGAGATGTTAAATATTGCCTCTTCCCAAGTAACTTACTTGAAATGCCGTGAGGTAAAGTTTTGTGTTGGACAGGGATTCGAACGCAGAACCTAGAACCTAATAGGATTGTTATCGAAGCACAATCAACTGCGACATATCGGCTTTTGTAGGTAGTAGCTAGATATTTTAACTGAAATAACGGGTCGAAACATTAATTTTTTTCTTCGCAGGCCTCCAACCCGGCACCTATTGCTGTTATACTCTAGAGAAAACGAACGTTAAATATGGGTTTGTTACACCACCAGCGACATGTAGTTTTGTTCGAACTAGAAATAATACGACGAAGAGTTCAGTGTTGACTGGGAATCGAACTCCACTCATATCGTTGTTGACTACACACAAAGAGACGCCAGCTACCGAATTTTTCTGCACCAGCAGCTCGGAAAAACATCCTTTAACTTACAGTAATCTCGCAAATAGTTCTGTGTCTCACTGGGAGTAAAAAACGTCAGATATCGTTAGTGTTGACAATGAATGAAAATACATTAAAAATCAAAATTATTATCAAACAGCAGATAGGTGTTCTCATGCTAGAGCTTGATAATACATAATGAAAACTTTAGTGCGGAGCCAGGATTCGAACCCATTCAAGTGCAATATGTGGAGATGTTGAGGGATGTGCGGTTTCGACAAACAACAAATTGCAACCGATCTGTATTGTCACGAAGGTATCAAGTTCAGCGTTAAGGGTGGTCTGAGTTGGATTCCCAGTTGAGAACCAGTTTTATCCACAAACTGAAGACCAAATAAAAGATGGAATAAGTGTCCTGTGACCCTACATAGCGGCTGTTTCGTCGCTCGAAATAAATAACTAGTATAAAAAAGGTTACTGGTGATAGAGTTTCTACATGTCGCCACTCCTGACTTTATTGTGGTTCAACCTAACGTCTACTTGGTAGAGAAGGAATATCATGTTTAATGTGAGTTTCAGACCACAATGCCATTATACCTTCTTCACTTGGCGTAGCCAGAAGAGAATAGAATCTGTCTCTCCCTAGCAAATATCATCAGCAGAAGTCGGAATCGACACACACCATAAGTATATGAACCTATCATCAATCCATCAGACCACCAAATCCTCTTCTCCGTGACTCATTTTTTTATCGTAACGCCATTGCGCCACACTGGATGAGAATTCTGGCACACAGGCTCCCTGTAGTGGTTTGCAGCATGTTCAGTACATTCATTTACTTGGTTGACCGAATCGCCATGAACTAGCTGCCTCGGCTACCCAGTGCATACATTCGACTCTACTTCTGTAATCACCGATATAAAAACACTTAACTGCCACCTACACAGAACTGGCAACAGAGAAGGATGCAGAAATTTAAATAGAAAGTGTTACTTTCCACTTGAGCTACTCTATTGCGCAATCTGTTAGTTGAAAATGTCGTGCAAAGCAAAAGAAAAGCTGTAACTGCCTGTCTCTCAGAAGTCTAGATCCGGCCATATGCATTATCTCACAGCAATGTGGAATGCGTAAGTTCTGGAGGAATTGTTGGTGACTTCTGGAGCTGCTGTAGCTACGTGTGAGGTAGTTGGATGTGAAAAAAGGGCTAACTTCAGCGACATCTTGTTTTTTTTTCAGGTTCAATAGATGGCCAGGCAGCAGATGCATCTCGAAACTTTTGTATTATGTATGGGGAGAGCTCATCGTGCCAAAATACGCCAGAAAAGTATTTTCTACATTAGCTGTCGTGTGTTAGTGGCATTTTATTCTTCTTCAAACCTTGTTTGACAGCTTTGACTGAGAATAAGTTTCCTACATGCAAGTAATCAATAAACTGCATGTGCATTGTCAGACTGTAATAGGTAACATCAGAGAATTCCCATATGTCGTTGATGATTAATTTCTCTCATGTTTTAACAACATTAAAAGAAACCTTACGAAAATTGTGGACTGTATTATAAGAAATGAAATAAAACTACCTGCAATAACTTTACGATGAATGTCTCTTTTAATACAAGTGAGTATCTGTACACAAGCGTGCTTCTATCGGCACTAATTAGTAAAACATTACTCACATTTCGATTGCGTCTGTTTTCAGTTGGTATGCTGTGTCATACTCAAGAGATATGAAAGTTATGTAAGTTATATAAGTTATGTATTCCTAGAAACCCAAAATTTGCTTGTCAGCAGCGGAAAGAGGCGTTAACTGTTGTGCAGCATTGTAAGGTTTTCACCATTGCACTCTGAGCCTAAAGTATTTTCTTGCGATTTCCTTATCGTTTTTTGATCTGACTGCTTGTAGCTCTTTCACAGAAGGGATAAAAACGTTGTAGTGAGTGATACTGGAACTGCAAACCAGAACAGACACATTTTACAGTTCAGCACGCTACCACAGAGCTAGCGAAGATGTACGTTTTTGCCTTCCTCTTACGAGACCAATAGTGGCTAGAACTCGTAAACCGCTATTTAAAGGACGAGATTAGATGCTATTTTCATGTGCAACGACTTTCCTGGGCTGAAAACCGTAAATTTACGATCTTTTGTTACACCTCATGCGGTAATAACTCAGATTATTCAGTGGAAATGACAGGAAAAAATCAAGTGAACTTTGAGGCTTAATTCCGTACACACCATGAACAAACCCGTCGATCACAGAGTTGCCAAACATACCTTGCCGCGTTGCCAAATCTCAGTTAGAGTACCATCAGGAAGAATATGAACCAATGTGATCCTACAGCGGGCTGGGAAGTGACCATAACAGGCGTCTCAAAGATGTGGCTGCTCCTGCCTGGAATACGTAACGCATCTGATTCGCATTTCTGTAACTGGGTTTATGGACTGGAGCGTAGTTACTAATAACACTCAGAACTGACTGCAAAATAAGCATCATAAATCAGTTACTCTCATAGTTGTTTTTATACTTCTTTCGTAAGTGTACTCAAAAATATGAAACTCATTCACGGACGTTTTCGTGCCTGGCCGATAGTCGAGCACAACAAACAAATAAAAATAAAAACAGAATGTGTGTGTGTGTGTGTGTGTGTGTGTGTGTGTGTATGTGTGTGTGTTTGTGTGTGTGTGTGTGTGTGTGTGTGTGTGAGAGAGAGAGAGAGAGAGAGAGAGAGTGAGAAAATTATAAAAAAGAATGAGAGAGGTTTTAAAAAATTTATGTAAAGAAATTGTATCATGGTCTGTAAAGAAATCTTTCATTAAAATGACACGTTCTACATCTACATCTACATTTATACTCCGCAAGCCACCCAAAGGTGTGTGGCGGAGAGCAATTTACGTGTCACTGTCATTACCTCCCTTTCCTGTTCCAGAAGAAGAACGACTGTCTGAAAGCCTCCGTGCGCGCTCTAATCTCTCTAATTTTACATTCGTGATCTCCTCGGGAGGTATAAGTAGGGGGAAGCAATATATTCGATACCTCATCCAGAAACACACCCTCTCGAAACCTGGCGAGCAATCTACACCGCGATGCAGAGCGCCTCTCTTGCAGATTCTGCCACTTGAGTTTATTAAACATCTCCGTAACGCTATCACGGTTACCAAATAACCCTGTGACGAAACGCGCCGCTCTTCTTTGGATCTTCTCTATCTCCTCCGTCAAACCGATCTGGTACGGATCCCACACTGAAGAGCAATACTCAAGTATAGGTCGAACGAGAGTTTTGTAAGCCACCTCCTTTGTTGATGGACTACATTTTCTAAGCACTCTCCCAATGAATCTCAACCTGGTACCCGCCTTACCAACAATTAATTTTATATGATCATTCCACTTCAAATCGTTCCGCACGCATACTCCCAGATATTTTACAGAAGTAACTGCTACCAGTGTTTGTTCCGCTATCATATAATCATACAATAAAGGATCCTTCTTTCTATGTATTCGCAATACATTACATTTGTCTATGTTAAGGGACAGTTGCCACTCCCTACACCAAGTGCCTATCCGCTGCAGATCTTCCTGCATTTCGCTACAATTTTCTAATGCTGCAACTTCTCTGTATACTACAGCATCATCCGCGAAAAGCCGCATGGAACTTCCGACACTATCTACTAGGTCATTTAAATATATTGTGAAAAGCAATGGTCCCATAACACTCCCCTGTGGCACGCCAGAGGTTACTTTAATGTCTGTAGACGTCTCTCCATTGATAACAACATGCTGTGTTCTGTTTGCTAAAAACTCTTCAATCCAGCCACACAGCTGGTCTGATATTCCGTAGGCTCTTACTTTGTTTATCAGGCGACAGTGCGGAACTGTATCGAACGCCTTCCGGAAGTCAAGAAAAATAGCATCTACCTGGGAGCCTGTATCTAATATTTTCTGGGTCTCATGAACAAATAAAGCGAGTTGGGTCTCACACGATCGCTGTTTCCGGAATCCATGTTGATTCCTACATAGTAGATTCTGGTTTCCAGAAACGACATGATACTCGAGCAAAAAACATGTTCTAAAATTCTACAACAGATCGACGTCAGAGATATATGTCTATAGTTTTGCGCAACTGCCCGACGACCCTTCTTGAAGACTGGGACTACCAGTGCTCTTTTCCAATCATTTGGAACCCTCCGTTCCTCTAGAGACTTGCGGTACACGGCTGTTAGAAGGGGGACAAGTTCTTTCGCGTACTCTGTGTAGAATCGAATTGGTCCCGTCAGGTCCAGTGGACTTTCCTCTGTTGAGTGATTCCAGTTGCTTTTCTATTCCTTGGACACTTATTTCGATGTCAGCCATTTTTTCGTTTGTGCGAGGATTTAGAGAAGGAATTGCAGTGCGGTCTTCCTCTGTGAAACAGCTTTGGAAAAAGGTGTTTAGTATTTCAGCTTTACGCATGTCATCCTCTGTTTCAATGCCATCATCATCCCGGAGTGTCTGGATATGCTGTTTCGAGCCACTTACTGATTTAACGTAAGACCAGAACTTCCTAGGATTTTCTGTCAAGTCGGTACATAGAATTTTACTTTCGAATTCACTGAACGCTTCACGCATAGCCCTCCTTACGCTAACTTTGACATCGCTTAGCTTCTGTTTGTCTGAGAGGTTTTGGCTGCGTTTAAACTTGGAGTGAAGCTCTCTTTGCTTTCGCAGTAGTTTCCTAACTTTGTTGTTGTACCATGGTGGGTTTTTCCCGTCCCTCACAGTTTTAATCGGCACGTACCTGTCTAAAACGCATTTTACTATTGCCTTGAACTTTTTCCATAAACACTCAACATTGTCAGTGTCGGAACAGAAATTTTCGTTTTGATCTGTTAGGTAGTCTGAAATATGCCTTCTATTACTCTTGCTAAACAGATAAACCTTCCTCCCTTTTTTTATATTCCTATTAACTTCCATATTCAGGGATGCTGCAACGGCCTTATGATCACTGATTCCCTGTTCTGCACTTAAAGAGTCGAAAAGTTCGGGTCTGTTTGTTATCAGTAGGTCCAAGATGTTATCTCCACGAGTCGGTTCTCTGTTTAATTGCTCGAGGTAATTTTCGGATAGTGCACTCAGTATAATGTCACTCGATACTCTGTCCCTATCACCTGTCCTAAACATCTGAGTATCCCATATCTGGTAAATTGAAATCTCCACCTAAGACTATAACATGCTGAGAAAATTTATGTGAAATGTATTCCAAATTTTCTCTCAGTTGTTCTGCCACTAATGCTGCTGAGTCTGGAGGTCGGTAAAAGGAGCCAATTATTAACCTAGCTCGGTTGTTGAGTGTAGCCTCCACCCATAATAATTCACAGGAACTATCCACTTCTACTTCACTACAGGATAAACTACTACTAACAGCGACGAACACTCCACCAGCGGTTGCATGCAATCTATCCTTTCTAAACACCATCTCTACCTTTGTAAAAATTTCGGCAGAATTTATCTCTGGCTTAAGCCAGCTTTCTGTACCTATAACGATTTCAGCTTCGGTGCTTTCTATCAGCGCTTGAAGTTCTGGTACTTTACCAACGCAGCTTCGACAGTTGACATCATTACGAAATGTCGTATTCATGATCTATGGACCTAGTATTAATCTAATCTAATCATATTGCTGAGTAGCCATGAAGAGTCATGAATTACCTAAATATTCGCCAATATCAGTAAACAAATGTAAACTTGAAAACAAAATAACAAAATAAACCAGGACTCCTATCAAGATCCTTCTGCTTCTGTTAACTAACCACGAAAGATATCTGATATACCTCCATTCAGAAGTAACAAAGTGTGCTTGCATTTGAAGATGAAGCACATGATGTGAAGTTCTGTGACAGAGACACGAACCCAACACGTAACTAAGTAAAACCAAATGTTACGTATCGGTTTTTCTAACCAGCTGCTAGGTGTATGATTCTGAAATAAGGATACAAATTTTTGTGCCTGAGCGACAAGCGAACCGCACACCAAACGTCCTTCTTTATCATCCACGAATATAGCTTAAAGTGTCAGTCGCTTACTCACCAATAGTAAGATGTGTGAGTATTTGACCAGAAATAACGACACCTATTGCGATTGTTGGCAACACGTGAACATACATTAAAAATGCACATTAGTTTTCACTAGCGGGCCGGTGTGCACGTGATAGGGCTTGAAATGATATTATGAATGGTTTTGTGCTGGATCAGGATTCGGACCCACATATTCACCTTTGGATGAGACCTAGAGAAGATTGCAGTCTTGGGAAAACGAACTAAATGATGAACTCTACTGTTCCGAGAGATTCAGATCCTTGAAAGAAGAGATACGAATTCGAATCACAGTCCAGAACCAAAATTTTCAACGTCTTTTGTTCAATCAAGTACAAGTAAAATAAGAGCCCTGTTCCTTTAAATGGCTATCGGTTCACAAATCATATAAAATTTTCTAATGTAAGTAAGTTTATGTTATTTCGCAACGTAAACCGGCTCTGCCCACTTGGTTATGAAGGAATATGATGTTTCATGCGGGTTCTGGATTATAACGTCTTTCTCTTGAGCTCACCAGAGGTAAAGTAAATTTGTTTGTGCCTGTTAAAAGTAAATGCCTGAACCCACGCATTGCTCCTGTGATAGTTCGTTCCACCAGACCATTGTGACCACATTTCCCAGTCCCAGGAGGGTGTTGCAACGGATGTTGTGCTTAGCTTACAAAATTAGTCAAGGTGGAAAAAATGTAGATCTATTAAATGGTTAAGTAGAAGCAAGCTTCTGACTCACAGATTATGCTATTCTCATGTCAGCAGAATGTAAAGACTCTTCTAGGAATCAAAGCCTCGATGTGAAGCCATTTTGAAATTTTCACTAATTCAGCAAATTTCTTAGTTCGAGAAAACCCACTGTGAAGTGTGAAGTTGCCGGATAATTCGATTATTACAGTCGTTATTACTATCATTTTCTTCATACCGCTGTTGGAACCCATGTGCTTTAAGATCATTTAATGCCTTTTGGTCATTATAGAAAGTAGTTGCCAAAGAACAGGTTCTTTCCCTGTCTACGGAATCCTTTTCACGTTAATATCAAACATCTGAAATTACTATACATTACATTGAAAATAAAGTAACTGATGAAGACTTTACTTGATAACACAACCGCGCTGCCCTTCTTCATTTACTTGCGCTTAGAAATGGCTGTCGAATTCTGCCAACCCAAAAGCCAAGGGATCTTACTGCCTTCCGATATACGACGCTGTCAGTTCTTCCATATGATTTGTTGACGTGACCTGTTTCAGGTTGTATAAGACAGAGATTGATTTAGAAAATCAGTTGTTTTCCTTTGCAATAAACAGAAAGATTATCATTCTAAGCTACCCAAGTTCAAAATTTTCGCAATATTAGTTCAAATTTGATATTCTCTTCAATAATGTAGGAAAGTATTTCCCAGTTGCAAGACCCGATCTGACTCATTGACCTTAACACTTAGTCGCTGACCATAAATCCTTGCTCAGAGTGACACCAGTTTAAGTAACATAAAGCAACGAAGACAGTTTGCCAGTGCTCTTTCTCACCGGAAAATACGCAATTCACTCATTGGACTCCGTAAGTACACTGTAACAGTAGTTAATGTGTGTATGCAATGCATACTGATTGTAAAATTTAGTGGTGCTCTCTTGTCCACTTCTGTATATAATATGCCTGACCTAAACGTTCCCTTTATCATTAAAGGCCCGAGGCAGTGCAACTGCCGGCCGCAGTGGCCGTGCGGTTCTAGGCGCTACCGCTACGGTCGCAGGTTCGAATCCTGCCTCGGGCATGGATGTGTGTGATGTCCTTAGGTTAGTTAGGTTTAAGTAGTTTTAAGTTGTAGGGGACTGATGACCTCAGAAGTTGAGTCCCATAGTGCCCAGAGCCATTTGTTTGCAGTGCAACATCAGTGATTCGATTGATTGATTTTAACAGGGGAGCTAAAACAGCTTAGGTCTGACCCGCCACTGCCCGCACCGAAACCAGGTTTATTGTGCGGTATCGCTCCCTGTATATCTAGTAAAGCCAACCAGTGCCATTAAATATTGCAAGGAGTCCCTCTATCAGTTTTTTCTTAGGCTCAATTTCTGTAGGTCTAGTTGTCCCGATGATTCTGTATGTTTTACTCTTCAATGCCATGCGTTCGAAGATTAGGTGTGATGCAGTTTCTTCACCCTCATCATAGATCCAACATTTAGGGTCCTCTTCCATTATACCCATTGTGTGTAGGTGTTTGTTTTTTTTTTTTTTTTTAATTCCCATGGCTGGTCATCAGTCCAGTCATTAGTTTGATCTCTTTCCTGTTCCATCCCAGGGCTACAGAGCTTCTTTTAAAACATGGCTTGGGCAATATTACCTTACCACGTTTTTGTTTATTGACCTTGGTCCAATATCCTAAGCGCTGTTTCCTAAGCCAGTTCCGTAGTTCTAATTTGATCATAGCCTTGGTGATTGTCAGGATAGGTTCCTGTACAATAAATGGAGTTGTTGCCCCCATCCTAGCCAATCTATCGGCTTGTTCATTGCCACAGCTCCCTGAATGTCCAGGGACCCACACCAGGTACACCCTATTGCTTCCCCCTAGCACCACCAGAGCCGTGTGGCAATCTATAACAATCTCAGATCTTGTTGCACGAGCCGCCAATGATATCAGGGCTGTCTGGCTGTCTGAATAGATGTAGATGCTACGGTCATTGTAGCACCTACTCATATTCTCCTCCACAGATGCCCTGATTGCAGTAATTTCAGCTTGGAATACAGAGGCCAGTTTCCCTAGAGAGATGATGCTCTCCAGTCTTGGCTGAACTCCGAACAATTCTGCCCCAACACATTGGTCTGTTTTCACCCCATCGATGAATCAAATGATGTCCCACATACGGTGTCGAACTGTTTCCCCCACTGCTCCCTACTTCCAATTATTATGTTGTAAGGCTTGTCGATGCAGTTGGGAGTTATTGTATAGTCGGCAGGCATTTCTTCAGCTATTCCTATAATTCCCTCACTCACTATGTTAGTGTGTGATTCTGGATATCCGAATGAAACCCAGTTTTTGCCAGTTTTAAGTCTGTGTGCCCCAGCTGCTGCCTCCATCTTGACGTAAAGGTGAAGTGGAAGCATATCCAGCATGGCTTCCATGCCAGCGGTTGGTGTGCTGCTGATTACGCCCGTTATGGATAAGGAGGCCAAACTCTGCACCGTAGCAAGCTCCTTAGCAGCAAACCCCTTTTCTACCTTCTTCCACCACACTACGGCCCCATAGGAAATCCTAGGTCTAACCACTGTGGTGTATATCCAGTGCATACCCCTGGGGCTTAGGCCCCAGTTTTTGCCACAAGCCCTCCTAGTACTCACTAGAGTACTTTTTGCCTTGGAGCAGATGCTCTTAATGTGAGGGGCCCAAGTTAGCTTCTCATCCAAGGTTACCCCTACATATTTCACTATCCCCTTCACTGGTACAGTTTCATCGAAGAGCTTTATATTCCATTTTGTGTGCTGAATATGTCTCTTCGTAAATGGCACCACAACAGTCTTCTTAGGATTAACTCCTGTTTAATGCACCATTTTTGCACAATGTCCAACCTTCCTTGTGCCATATTCCCGACTGTGTCAATGAATTTGCCAAGTATTACTTTGACAAAGTCATCTGCGTATCCTTGGCAGACGCATTGTCTGGAATTTAGTTGCTCAATGAGTTCGTTCACCACTAGATTCCACAAGACAGGAGACAAAACTCCTCCTTGTGGGCAACCTCTAGTGGTCTTAATTACCATCTTTTCATTCATCACGGTAGCCTCTACTTTCTTCCACTAAGCATGGCCCTGGTCCACCTACATATAGTGGTCCCCAGGTCATGCACCCCTGCTGCCCTTACCATGGAATCGAACGTCGTGTTACTGAAGGCCCCCTCAATATCCAGGAAGATGCAGAGGGCTATTTCTTGGAAGTGAAGTGCTTTTTCCACCTTCCCAACGAGTTGGTGGAGAGCTGTCTCACATGATTTACCTGGTTGGTATGTGTGTTGGTTTGGGCGTAGAGGGACCCTACTTAGCCTCCTCTCTCCAACATATACATTAACCAGTTTTTCCAATGTTTTGAGAATGAAGGAGGACAGACTGATTGGTCTCATATCCTTGGCCTTGGAATGATGAATTCTCCCTGGCTTTGGAATGAAGACAACCTTCACTGCCCCCCAAGCAAAGGGAATGATTCCTACTGCTAGGCTAACCCTGAATAGCCTGCATTTTTTTTTTTGTCATCAGTCTACTGACTGGTTTGATGCGGCCCGCCACGAATTCCTTTCCTGTGCTAAACTCTTCATCTCAGAGTAGCACTTGCAACCTACGTCCTCAGTTATTTGCTTGACACATTCCATTCTCTGTCTTCCTCTACAGTTTTTGCCCTCTACAGCTCCCTCTAGAACCATGGAAGTCATTCCCTCATGTCTTAGCTGATGTCCTATCATCCTGTCCCTTCTCCTTATCAGTGTTTTCCACATATTCCTTTCCTCTCCGATTCTGCGTAGAACCTCCTCATTCCTTACCGTATCAGTCTTATTAATTTTCAACATTCGTCTATAGCACCACATCTCAAATGCTTCGATTCTCTTCTGTTCCGGTTTTCCCACAGTCCATGTTTCACTACCATACAATGCTGTACTCCAGACGTACATCCTCAGAAATTTCTTCCTCAAATTAAGGCCAGTATTTGATATTAGTAGGCTTCTCTTGGCCAGAAATGCCTTTTTTGCCATAGCGAGTCTGTTTTTGATGTCCTCCTTGCTCCGTCCGTCATTGGTTATTTTACTGCCTAGGTAGCAGAATTCCTTAACTTCATTGACTTCTTGACCATCAATCTTGATGTTAAGTTTCTCGCTGTTCTCATTTCTACTACTTCTCATTATCTTCGTCTTTCTCCGATTTACTCTCAAACCATACTGTGTACTCATTAGACTGTTCATTCCGTTCAGCAGATCATTTAATTCTTCTTCACTTTCACTCAGAATAGCAATGTCATCAGCGAATCGTATCATTGATATCCTTTCACCTTGTATTTTAATTCCACTCCTGAACCTTTCTTTTATTTCCATCACTGCTTCCTCGATGTACAGATTGAAGAGTAGGGGTGAAAGGCTACAGCCTTGTCTTACACCCTTCTTAATACGAGCACTTCGTTCTTGATCGTCCACTCTTATTATTCCCTCTTGGTTGTTGTACATATTGTATATGACCCGTTTCTCCCTATAGCTTACCCCTACTTTTTTCAGAATCTCGAACAGCTTGCACCATTTTACACTCCTGGAAATGGAAAAAAGAACACATTGACACCGGTGTGTCAGACCCACCATACTTGCTCCGGACACTGCGAGAGGGCTGTACAAGCAATGATCACACGCACGGCACAGCGGACACACCAGGAATCGCGGTGTTGGCCGTCGAATGGCGCTAGCTGCGCAGCATTTGTGCACCGCCGCCGTCAGTGTCAGCCAGTTTGCCGTGGCATACGGAGCTCCATCGCAGTCTTTACCACTGGTAGCATGCCGCGACAGCGTGGACGTGAACCGTATGTGCAGTTGACGGACTTTGAGCGAGGGCGTATAGTGGGCATGCGGGAGGCCGGGTGGACGTACCGCCGAATTGCTCAACACGTGGGGCGTGAGGTCTCCACAGTACATCGATGTTGTCGCCAGTGGTCGGCGGAAGGTGCACGTGCCCTTCGACCCGGGACCGGACCGCAGCGACGCACGGATGCACGCCAAGACCGTAGGATCCTACGCAGTGCCGTAGGGGACCGCACCGCCACTTCCCAGCAAATTAGGGACACTGTTGCTCCTGGGGTATCGGCGAGGACCATTCGCAACCGTCTCCATGAAGCTGGGCTACGGTCGCGCACACCGTTAGGCCGTCTTCCGCTCACGCCCCAACATCGTGCAGCCCGCCTCCAGTGGTGTCGCGACAGGCGTGAATGGAGGGACGAATGGAGACGTGTCGTCTTCAGCGATGAGAGTCGCTTCTGCCTTGGTGCCAATGATGGTCGTATGCGTGTTTGGCGCCGTGCAGGTGAGCGCCACAATCAGGACTGCATACAACCGTGGCACACAGGGCCAACACCCGGCATCATGGTGTGGGGAGCGATCTCCTACACTGGCCGTACACCACTGGTGATCGTCGAGGGGACACTGAATAGTGCACGGTACATCCAAACCGTCATCGAACCCATCGTTCTACCATTCCTAGACCGGCAAGGGAACTTGATGTTCCAACAGGACAATGCACGTCCGCATGTATCCCGTGCCACCCAACGTGCTCTAGAAGGTGTAAGTCAACTACCCTGGCCAGCAAGATCTCCGGATCTGTCCCCCATTGAGCATTTTTGGGACTGGATGAAGCGTCGTCTCACGCGGTCTGCACGTCCAGCACGAACGCTGGTCCAACTGAGGCGCCAGGTGGAAATGGCATGGCAAGCCGTTCCACAGGACTACATCCAGCATCTCTGCGATCGTCTCCATGGGAGAATAGCAGCCTGCATTGCTGCGAAAGGTGGATATACACTGTACTAGTGCCGACATTGTGCATGCTCTGTTGCCTGTGTCTATGTGCCTGTGGTTCTGTCAGTGTGATCATGTGATGTATCTGACCCCAGGAATGTGTCAATAAAGTTTCCCCTTCCTGGGACAATGAATTCACGGTGTTCTTATTTCAATTTCCAGGAGTGTATATTGTCGAACGCTTTTTCCAGGTCGACAAATCCTATGAAAGTGTCCTTATTTTTCTTTAGCCTTGCTTCCATTACTAGCCGTAACGTCAGAATTGCCTCTCTCGTCCCTTTTCTTTTCCTAAAGCCAAACTGATCGTCACCTAGCGCATTCTCAATTTTCTATTCCATTCTTCTGTATATTATTCTTGTAAGCAGCTTCGATGCATGAGCTGTTAAGCTGATTGTGCGATAATTCTCGCACTTGTCAGCTCTTGCCGTCTTCGGAATTGTGTGGATGATGCTTTTCCGAAAGTCAGATGATATGTCGCCAGACTCATATATTCTACACACCAACGTGAATAGTCGTTTTGTTGCCACTTTCCCCAATGATTTTAGAAATTCTGATGGAATGTTATCTATCTCTTCTGCCTTATTTGACCGTAAGTACTGCAAAGCTCTTTTAAATTCCGATTCTAATACTGGATGCCCTATCTCTCCTAAATCGACTCCTGTTTCTTCTTCCATCACATCAGACAAATCTTCACCCTCATAGAGGCTTTCAATGTATTCTTTCCACCTATCTGCTCTCTCCTCTGCATTTAAGAGTGGAATTCCCGTTGCACTCTTAATGTTACCACCGTTGCTTTTAATGTCACCAAAGGTTGTTTTGACTTTCCTGTATGCTGAGTCTGTCCTTCCGACAATCATATCTTTTTCGATGTCTTCACATTTTTCCTGCAGCCATTTCGTCTTAGCTTCCCTGCACTTCCTATTTATTTCATTCCTCAGCGACTTGTATTTCGGTATTCCTGATTTTCCCGGAACATGTTTGTACTTCCTCCTTTCATCAATCAACTGAAGTATTTCTTCTGTTACCCATGGTTTCTTCGCAGCTACGTTCTTTGTACCTATGTTTTCCTTCCCAACTTCTGTGATGGCCCTTTTTAGAGATGTCCATTCCTCTTCAACTGTACTGCCTACTGCGCTATTCCTTATTGCTGTATCTATAGCGTTAGAGAACTTCAAACGTATATCGTCATTCCTTAGTACTTCCGTATCCCACCTCTTTGCGTATTGATTCTTCCTGACTAATGTCTTGAACTTCAGCCTACTCTTCATCGCTACTATATTTTGATCTGAGTCTATATCTGCTCCTGGGTACGCCTTACAATCCAGTATCTGATTTCGGAATCTCTGTCTGACCATGATGTAATCTAATTGAAATCTTCCCGTATCTCCCGGCCTTTTCCAAGTATACCTCCTCCTCTAGCGATTCTTGAACAGGGTATTCGCTATTACTAGCTGAAACTTGTTACAGAACTCAATTAGTCTTTCTCCTCTTTCATTCCTTGTCCCAAGCCCATATTCTCCTGCAACCTGCATAGGACTCTTATAAGCTTTCCTCCTGCCTGTTGCACGAGAGCTGGAAAAATTCCATCTGGGCCAGGTGACTTGAACCGTTGGAATGCTCCCACCACCCACCGTATTTTGTTGAAGTTCACACCCTCCTTGGCCGATTCACAGCCCTATCTTGGAGTGCCTGAGAACTGTTGTCTCTCTGGGGTCACATACTGGTCTGTGTTGTCCGGCAGAGCATATTGAGGAAAGTGAGTTTTTAGCAGCAATTCCAACGTATCATGTGCTGTCTTTGTATATTCCCCATCCTCCTTCGTCAACATACCTCCTGGATTGGTTGGTACTCTAGTGAGAATCTTGTGAAGTCTGGCTTGTGCAGCTGTGCCTTCCACTTCCTCACAGAAAGCCTTCCAGGATGCCTCCTTTGCTTGCCTTATTGCACGATTGTAATTGACAAGAGCCTCACGATATTTGGCCCACTGTCCGTTAATTCTCACAGTATTAAACAGCCTCCATACCTGTTTTCTTTGCGTTTCCAGTTGGTTATTCCACCATGGGACACTCCTATTTGTGCACTTCCTGGTGATTATGCAGTTGTCCTGATATGAGGTCACTATGGCAGAGGTAACAGCCTCTGCTACTTCCTCAAATTCTACTGGCTTCCTTATTGAGGTTTTAATTTCCGATAAGCCTAAGTCAAGGTCCCTCCTATATGTCTCCCAGTCTGTTTTCCTAGGATTCCTATAGGTAATGGTCCGTCTGATTCCCATTTCAACCTTGAATTCGACGTACATGTGGACTGATAAGGATGGCTCCAACACCAAATGCCATCGTGTGACACAGCTACCCATAGCCATGGAACCAAAGGTTACGTCAATTAATTCTTCTCTTCTGCTATTCCTGAATGTAGGTTTATTGCCCCTGTTCAGAACCTCTAAGTTGTTATCTAAAAGAAATTCAAGAAGGTACTCAACTCTACTGGTGGTGTCCTTGCTGCCCTGCACTAGGTTGTGGGCATAGCCGTCGCATCCCACCAGCAGTTGATCACCTTGCTGATGGCAAGTCTCTACCAGTATCCTCACCTCCAAGGGAGGAGAACTGTCTTCATAAAGAAGGTATGCTGAGGCCAAAATAATTTCCGCTCGTGATACCTTCCTCACATTGCTGCATTTTAATGGTCACTAAGTCCCTAGAGCAGAAATCCATCATTGGCATGAAAGAAATGCCATTTCTTACATAAATGCATGTTCTGGTGTTTCTTAGATTACTAGCTTAGATCAGCTTACCTCCAGTGCCACGGAGGCCCGATACACCCCTTTTGCATAAATAGGGTTCTTGTATCAGGGCCATGTCCAGTTCCTGTCTCCCCAGGCAGTGACTCAGGGCAGCAGAGGCCTCTTTACTGTGCTGCAGATTAATCTGCAGCACCTCCAGGCTCCGTCTTACTGCCATCTTTGAGGTCTTTGAGAACCCTGAAGGACACCTGCGAGAACCCTAAAAACAGTTGAAGGTCCTGCTCCTGCATCGCCTCCAGGGCCTTCTAACCACCCTCCACCACCAGGGTTCGTCCTTCGGGAGCAACCTGCTGGTTAATTACTCTCCAGTCTTCTGTCGAGACTTTTGGATCCTGGGCCCCTATTTTCTGAACAGAGTCTTGGTAGGGACTTCCTTAAGGATCTTAGGTGCCCATAATGATATGGTTTAAATGGCTCTGAGCACTATGGGACTCAACATCTTAGGTCATAAGTCCCCTAGAACTTAGAACTATTTAAACCTAACCAACCTAAGGACATCACACACACCCATTCCCGAGGCAGGATTCGAATCTGCGACCGTAGCAGTCCGGCGGTTCCGGACTGCAGCGCCAGAACCGCACGGCCCATAATGATATCTTTGCGGTCTTAAGAAGCTCCGCCGCCATCTTGACCAGCAGCTTCGCATCCTCCCATGGGGCACCATGTCCTTGAGCCATTCTACTGTGTGCAGCCCCTCACGGCCAATAATGACTGCCTGTTTTGCAATCATTTAAATAAAACAACATGATCTTCCAGTGGGATAAATTTCGTCTCCATTTTCCTTCTGTGAAATTTGTCAGTAAGCTTTCTGCCTTCCAACCAGCGAAATGCGGCAGAGTACGGCCGGTAAACGATTCACAAACCTCGATTTAGTGCCGTTAAGACGATTTCTTTATACATTGTCGTAGCTGAAAAAATTTAGTTTCTTCTTAAATCGTCTTATGCAGCGATGTTCACAGATATCTCAAATAGGAAAAGCTCTTTATCCAAGTACGAAGGTTGTAAAACAAACTTCCAACAGTTTGTGTCAGGTTGATCTTTTCGTCTGATAGCACTGCATAAGTATTTTGTCTAAGAGGTAT